>NC_080564.1:8195833-9439166 GCF_030253575.1 Rhododendron vialii | reverse complement strand
CTCCACTTTAGCCACCCCACTTGGATCTTATGGGTCATATCATCAACAATCTTTCCATCTCTACTAATAATTGAGCCTAAATACCTAAAATGATCATTCTTTGGTATCTCTTGGTCTTGGATCATCACTCTTTCTTCGTGCGCACTACTGATACCACTAAACTTGCACACCATATACTCAATTTTACTCCTACTTATCCAAAAACCCTTTGACTCTAATGCTTCCCTCCAAATTTCTAGTTTCGTATTAACATCTCTAGCGGTTTCATCTACAAGGACAATGTCATCTGCAAACATCATACACTATGAAATATCCTCTTGAAATTGTCTAGTCAATTCATCCATAACTAAGACAAAGAGGTACGGGCTAACCCTTGATGCAATCCTACGGTGATTGGAAATTCACTTGTGTCCCCTACTGGTGATCTAAGGGTAGTGACGCAACCTTTATACATGTCTCTAATCACCTCGATATACCCTTTGGTCACTCATTTTCTCTCCAGAACCCACTATATGATGCCTTTAGGCACCCTATCAACTATCATAAGCCTTTTCTAAGTCTATGAAGACAATATGGAGATCCTTCTTCTTTGCTCTGTGTTTTTCTACCAATCTCCTTAATAGGTAGATAACTTCCATGGTCGATCTTCCAGGTATGGACCCAAACTGTTTCTCTGACACCGTAATCACCATCCTCAAGCGATACTCAATAACTCTTTCCCACAACTTCATTGTATGACTCATCAATTTAATACCTCTATAGTTGTTGCAGCTTTGGAATAGCCTCTTTATTCTTATAGATAGGTACTAAGGTGATCCTTCTCTATTCGTTGGGCATCTTCCTAGTCATAATAATCTTGTTGAATAACTTCGTCAACCAAGTCACCCCCAAGTCACCTAGACTTTTCTACACTTCAATAGGGATACCATATAGTCCTAGGGCCTTACCCGGTTTCATCCTTTTCAAAACTTTAACCATTTCAAACTTTTGTATTCTCCGATAAAACTCATATTCGTTTAACAACTTATCGAAATACGACTTCCATTTATCCCTAATCGTCTCGTCTTTCACCAACACCACCGAATCAATACATTTTATACACTTAACTTGAAAAACGTCTCTAGCTTTCCTTTCTCGTAGCTTAGCAAGTTTATAAATAATCTTTTCTCCATCTTTACTATCGAGTTTAGAGTAGAAATTCTCATAGGCTTTCAACTTAACATCCCTAACGGCTTTCATAGCTTCCATGCTAGCTTACTTATAATAAACAAAAAACAAAATGGGTCAAATGGAAAAAAACAAAAAAATAAAAAATAAACATCAAAGCAGCAGTAAGGACAATGACACATCAAAGCTAAGGACAATGACTGTGATGATGGAAAGAGCATTATTGCTGGCAAATGATAAACATATACTCCAGTAATTGTGCTAGTGTAACTGTATTTGTGCACGTGTATGGGCATATAGGTTAAAGCAACCAGGTTTTACTCACCTCTCTCAACCAGAAGCCTGTCAATTTGTACATGGGTCGCTGGAACAAGAACAAATTTGATCCCCAGGCCATGAAGGAGAGAAATATCCTGTGTACAAATTTATAGCAAGTGTCATACCCCAATTTTTTCCATAATAATATCACGTTTCATTAGTTGTGATGGTTGAAACTTGGAGAGATTCAAAGGAATTTACATCCACCAAAATTCACAAGCATGTATGAAATTCGAGAATGAAAAGAAAAGCATAATTACAATTTTCAAACATGTTTATTTCAAACCAACTAAATCAACTTCAAGTCAAGCAATGACCCCAAGCAAATCAACCAAAGAGCCATCTTTAAAGTTACATTTGTCACGCTAACAACATCACATTGGATGGTGGCTAAGTCGCAAATATCCTAAAAAATCTAGTACTTTAATACATTTCAGCATCCCAATACAGTTTTTTGCACAATTTTTAACAATTTTAAGAACACCTCTTGCAATCCGGTTAGCGATATCCTATTTTGTTAACTATCCATTCCATTTTCATACCTTTCGGCCATTTGGTTTTGACTACATACCAGATATCACTAAATAGTAAATATCCGGTGTTAAATTAAATTATTTACCATCCGAATGAACCATGTCTCGGATATTCAATCCCACAAAGTATAGGATACACAATACAATGGGGTGTGAGATTATCAATCCGATCACTACTAAACTCGTAAGATTATACATTCAGTGCTACTAGTCCTGTCAAAAAATGGGCCCATACTGGTATACACAACAACAAGAAGCACGAAAAACAGAAGTAGTGGTTTGGAACATACCATAAGAACAGAATCCAAGTAAGGGCTATCAACAATTTCAGCCGAAATAATGACGACAAAGGTGCCGCCACGGTGCGCTCGAAAGTACGGCCAGGCCTCACGGAAAAACCTCACGAACCGTTCGTCTCTTATACAGTTGCTACTCGACTCCGCATCAGTTTCCGCGAAGGCGTTACACTTCACAGAGATTTTCTTCCCCCAATTAACTGCCGCCAACGACGGATTCATCGATCCGAGAGCGCTAACTCTCTCCCCCAAACCACTCGGCGCCGGAGAGAGTTTCCGGTGGATGTGGCGGAGAGGAAGGGAAGGGGTTACAGGCGAAACCGCCATGGAAGGCGAGGAGGATGGACAAGGAATTAATGCGTTGATTTCGAGAGCTGAAGAGGGTACGGGATAGGATGGTGACTCATGGTATGCGGTTGTCGGAGTGGAAGAGGTTTTCTGGTAGCCGAGGTACCACGGAGATGTCAAAGTTTGAACGGGAGCCGCCGTGAATAACGTGTATCAGTTTCTATAGATGTTCTTCGACGGCGAAGGTTAGTTACAGGAAAGGAGTGTGAAGGGGTCAGTCCCATAGAAAACTGGTCCCGCTCAGCGCTTCCACAGTCTATTAATCAAAATTAAATAATCAAAAATTGTCATGCCAACTTTTGATTATTCATTTAAAAATTGTTAAAGTTAGCAATGTAAATGACCGCAGTAGCATAATCAACATTGAATAATCAAAACTTGTCGCATCACATTTTCAATCTGTAAAAATTTAAAAATTGTCACCATATAAAATAATTTTTTTTTAAAATAGTTTTCAAACTAATAAAAACAGGTTATTAAAAATAGAAAATTATTTTTTGAAAACTTTTATTTTGAAAAACACTTTTCCGAAAAGTTTTAAAAAATATAATTTTGAAAAAAAGACAGTTTTTTTTAATTTACAGTTTTTGAAAAATAGTTTAACTATTTTTGAAAAAAAATCTTATTTTAAAAATATTTTTCTTAGAAACATTGTTGAGAGAGAGAGAGAGAGAGAGAAAGAGAGAGAGAAGGTTTTGGTTATTAGCAAAAAAAGTTGTTAGTTTTGATTATCCAAGAGCCAAAATTTGATAAGCTGCTAAGAAGTTATTAAGTTTGGTTATGCCACTGTGAGTACTTTTTTTAGAGAATATTGCTAACTTTAGTAACCTTATGATTTTGATTATTCCACTGTGAATGCTCTTATAATGTGGATTCAAGACTCGGATTTTGTCCAGTTTTCTTCCATCCAATCTCATCCGTTTGTTAATTCTCATGGGCGCATACTGAGCTCACAAGAAGGATCCAGTCCATTCATTGTAGAGTTCATCAAAATTTTCAAGTACAAAAAATTTGAAGTTCAGTGGATACCAATCAATCACTTTATGAACACACATTTATTTTGAAGCATATGGACACAATTTGCATAGTAGTACATTTGTTTCGAGATAAATTTGTTTCCATAAGTTATTGATTAATTGATATTCACTGGACTTTGAAATTTTTTCATGCTTACAGAACTTAACTAACTCTACAAAATGAACGAATTCAACCATTGTCATGGATCCGAGATATGCCCATAAAAATCCATAATTAAAGATAGAAGAAAACTAGACAGGGCCAGAATCCGTACGTAGATTCCTGGGGTCAGGGTAGTTTTTTAAGGAGCAAAGCTTGATTAATTTATTTAACAATTGAGTCTCTTTAAACGAGCCGAGATTTGAGTATTGAGCTCGGCTCATTTTAACAAGACAAGCCTCATAAGCTGAGTCACGAGCTGCTCGGTTTATTTTCAACCTTATTCCTCAGTGATATACTGCTACCGTTATACAACTTATCACATCCATTAATAATGCGGCTATAAATTAATTGTTGTCACACAGCAAAATCGAACACTTGACAAGACTCACAAGAGTCTTGAGCGCTCGATAAACACCAATCTACTACTCCGTATATTGTATGGCATGGTTATTTTTGGTGAGAAAAGTTCTTATGTGTTTTTTTCTTGTATGCGTAAATGATTGTGTTTTTCCAACTGTAATCCAAAAAGGAAAACTCACATTGACGATGTCCAACATTTTTTATTCCTTTCCTTGTAGATCCTACCTAGAGTAAACTTCCTGAGATAAGGTCGAAAGCAATATCACTGTACTCCCTAAGATGATCGATCAGCTCCATTAACATATACTATAATTTCTGCATGCATGCTTCCCCACCCGTAGAAAAATATGACCAAAGTACAGATAACCGGAGCACGCACCTCGACTAATTATGGGTCATGAAGTTTACGATCAAACAAACTCTTCAATGGCTCCAAAATTTGGAATGTTTGGCATCTGTGGATTCGAACAGGCGACCACATGCATAACAAGTACTTATTTGTTGTCTTATGCGCACCTGACCAAGCATCTTGAGATAATTACCAAAGTACTATTTTCTTCTTAAGTGCTCTATGTTATTTCTTTCGGCGTCTTCTTTTTTTCTTTTTCGTCATTTGTCTTAATTTGATGGTAATACGATAAAGCTTGTTGGCTTTGTTTAGTTTGGATTTTAAGGGACCCAAAACGATCAGAATCGTTATGTTTGTATATAAAATTAAATGCAGTTTCCGGGATAATTTTCTCTCTTTATTTTATATAGATTGTGCTACTATAATTTTCCCAGACCAAAACTCGTGTATTTGATATAGATTGTGCTACTATGGTGACATTTGGTCATTACTATTGACTAATTATAATAATGTAGGCACCTCAAAAATTAAGGTAAGAAAAAGTTAAACATTTTATAATATATATATATATATATATATATATATATATATATATATATATATAGTAGTATTAGAATACTTAAGGTAAGAAAAGTCAAACATGTCATAATTTATACATATAGTAGTATTAATACTTACTTTAGACATGACACTATCTATTCTATTTTTTTTTGGAACTTAAATAGGGGTCCTCTCCTATATAGCTACTTATGTCCTAATTCTTAAGGGTTTGAAAACTTATGTTGTCATCCCGAAATTTAAATAATACCCTTCTTACCCTTAATATTTGGTTTACCATGTTTTATCTTTAAACAAATTTGATGGATAATATTCCATAACTATCAGACAAAAAAAGTTTGGTGGAGGTTTTGTTTTCATTAGAATTAGTTGTAGATAATTATTATCCCTTTATACACGTTTATTTTGTTTGCACAGGTGTCCCACCATCCCATTTACTCTCCATTTTCCCCATCCTCATCCTTCAAAACAGGGGAAAGTAGACACTGAAAAAAACAAGAAAAGGGAAACCGAGAAAAGGATGGTAGGTCTGTTCGGCGAGCCCCGTTGGTCCACTTTTCCCATCCTTTCCCGTTCGAAACAAAAAAATAAATAAAGAAGAAGGAAACCGAAACTACAAGCTCCGTTTCCGCTTGCAGTTCGTTCCGTGACGAAAAAATCCAAAAGGAAACAGCAGCTAACCTCCAAATCCAAGTGATCAACTTCGACGGTGGCGGACAGCGGTCTGTGGTGGTGGAGGAGATTCACGAGGCGGTTGGCACTTGGGGGTTTTTCTAGATCTAAACTATGCGTGTCGTACAATTTTTTTTCCCCAATAAATGAGTGTCAAATGTTGAGTTGATGAACAGCGAAGTTTGACTCTTTACTGGTTCTTGTCCTCAATGGGTTTTTCCTGATCTAAAACCATGTGGCAATTTGTCATGTTATTCTTGAAAAATGCTTCAACTTATTAGTATTTGGTGCACATCCTTGTGTCTACGTTGTTCGCTTCACTTATCTTCTGCAATCTTTGCATTTGTGCTGTCATGTTTGTAAATTTGTGACTCGTTTTATCATGTTTTTAACTTATTTGTCATGTTTGTTGCAAATTTATATTGTGTATAATAATATTAGCTTCAATTTCATGGTAACTTGTAAAAAAATTCATGATAAGTATTGTAGATTTGATTTTAATGCGTGCGTTGAGTAATTTTGTGGCGAAATGTGTCATGAAATGATTGTCATAGTTTGATTCTCAATTGTTATGATTTCGGTATGCTTGTTTAGATTTCACAATTTCATCATGATATCGGTTTACAATAATTTTTTTTTTGTTTTTTAACGGCGGGGAGAGAATGTTAGGTGGGATAGTTCATGATGATAATGTTTAGGAGTCCATTTAACTCTTTCAAAAGGGGAACTTAAATAATTGGAGATAATCAAAATATAATATATATATATATATATAATATTTATATTAATATATAACTAGGGGTATGACGCGGCAATAAAATATTTTGATGATGATAACATAAACAACTAGGATGAGCACCTAAATAAGTCCTCCAAATAAGTTGCTTATTTAATTTCTTCATCTTTATATGATGACTTTATTTAAATTATCTCATAATCGAGTGATGTCGGTAAATGACAGAGGAGCATTGATGACGTAACCATAATAGTATTTGTTATGGTAGCTTTTAGAGATATTTTGTTAAATTTAATCCAGCATAGTATATTCGATAGATGTGGAGAATGATACCCGTTTTTTGACAATTTAGAATAAAATAAGCAATTACCATTTGGCCTTGAATTTTTATTAACCGAGTACGCTACGAATCGTTGTATTGTGCATAGTAATGAATTTTTTATTTTTTAGTTAAGGGTAAGGCACAAAGAAGGTGGTGCATGGACTATATATGTGAGTACTGGAGAAATTTTCCAAAAAGGGGGCTGAATAGAAGAATTAAAGGCCAAATTAGCTGAAATTCGCTCAAAAGAGATCAAATTTGGTTCGACTACCCATCCATTTGGCTTAGGTCAGTTCTCTTCATCTCGGATGGTCCTGGCTTTTTTTTTAAGAGAAGTGTTATTTGATCAAAATTTGGCAAACTCCAATGGTGTTGAAGTCATTATTTGACCGCTTCTACTTGCTACCGTTAGATCACACCCACAAATTACATTCATTGGAATGTTCCCAAGAGTCATCAAAGATTCAAAACACAACTCTTGCAAGAAATGGTCAAAGCCATTTTTGACTCCCAAAATGGCTCCTCATTGGAGGAGAGAATTTTGTGCCTAGAAGCTAAGTATGACTTTGGCTCCCAAAATAGCTTCCCGTTGGTGACACTCTATGAATTTGAACTTTTTTTTAATAATAGGATGTCCGGATCAGTTTGCACGAACCTCGATTAATTTCGGAGTCCTGAAGATAACAATCAGACATAAATCCCAGTGGTCTTAAGGTTTGAAATGTTTGGCTTCTGTGAGAATAAAACCTATGATCTCGTAGAGGAGCACTTATTGCTTTCTCACAACAATTTAGCCAAATCCTTGAAGATTTAATCCAAAGTGACAACAATAATATAATTGGACAAATATGATCTAACATATTATTTCAAAGATTTATTTCCCAAAATTATCTCTTTTCTCTCTCATCTTTTGGCGCCACCGAAAATGCTCACTGCTCAACAGCCACATCCGCGACAGCAAACGTAATGTTTTAATGCGGATAAAAAAAACAAAAAAAAAAACTGTAATGTTTTAATGAACTTTTAATAACTAAAATCAACAATATTGCACTAATAAATGCAGTGCTTGTTCTTAAAAAAATTTCAGTACTTAGCTTCCAATGAGCATTCTAGCAAAAGATTATGCACGAAGTTAAATAAATAAAAATTTACTTAAATTTATGTGTAAGTAAATAGTTAACTCAAGAAAGAAAAATAAATCAAGCTCAATAAGTTTTCAGTAAAAATAAAATACGCTAATTTTGTCATGACTGAACAAAAATTCTGTAGCGACCTTAAATGTAAAAATTAAAAATTAAAAAAATAATAATAATAATAATTAAGAATGTGTTTTGGACATCTGGGTAAAAGTTCAATTGGAAGATAACACGGTCAAAATGCGGCTAATCTGTTAAAAAGGCATTGATTTTCGATGAAATTTGCAAAATGGACAAAACTTTTGGTAAAGGATATATGCTGGCTGAGTGATAACATCAGAATCACCCAAGATCTCCTTTCCAAAAGCCAAAAAAAGAAAAGGAATCACCTACAACTTTTCATTTCGGGTCCGTTTGATTAGACATAAATTTGTGCTGAAACGTAAAAATGAGAGAAAGTACAGTGAAATGCAAGAAGAAAATGAAAAGTTCTTGAATTCAAACAAAAATTCATAACCATTTCAAACACAAAAACAAAAATTCAAGAGAGAGAGGGAGGGAGATTATTACCTCGAGTATGGATTCCATCAAGGAACTATCAATAACTTCAGCAGATAAAAGCACAACGAAAGTGCTGCCTCCGTGAGCCAGAAAATACGGCTGAGCCTCCCTCATCATCTTGACAAACTTTTCGTTTTCCTCTGCCGGGAAAAACCTCCCACCACCACCACCTCCGCCGCCGCCGCAGCCGCAGCACCTCAATAAAAACTTTTTCCCCTCACCCCTTTTCCTTTCATCAGTAAGAAAATCAACTCTTTTGGTCCTAAAACTCGCAATTCTCTCCCCCAAGCCACTGCTCAATCTGTCCGAATTACCACAGCACGTAGCCGAAGTTCCACACAAAGTCCTTGATTTTGCAATATCCATATATAACTGCAAGGACACAAGTAACGTACAAGAGAAAACGGGGAGAAAAAGGGTTTGTAATGTGAACAGGACAGCGGTGGCAGAAGGACGCAGCGAAACGGTGTTAGCAATAAAAACAGAGAAAGTGAAGCGGAAAACAGAGAGATTTTTTTGGGGGACAAGGACAACTATGCCAACTACTCCCCGGGGGAGAAGTGCTGGGTGGGCATGTGCCACGTGGTGCCGAACACAATTTCGGTCATGTTTTAGACGGCCCAAATTTGTTTGGGTAATTTTTTAGTGTAAAATTGTCGAAACATCCCTTCAAGCCTAAACAGATCTAGGCTGTCCAAAAACACGTTTGGACAGTCGAAATGCATGCTCGACATCACGTGGCCCGTGTCTATCCCGCGTTGAAAAATTTCTCTAACTTGGGGAGTATTTGAATGACTTGTGTGCTTGAAATAATACAAACAGATGGCTCAACCCAAAGAGTTTTTTTTTTTTTTTTTTCTGAGGTAGCGTTAGTGGCTAGTAATTAAAGTACATCAAGCCAAACGCAGTTAGCGGAACGGGGCCATCAGAGCATCCGCAATGGGTTTGATATATTTATTTGTTAAAATGTGTATTAAGATAAAAATGGGTTCCACAAATTTATGTTAGACATTGCTAACATAGGAGTGTGTTAGAAGATCTACAATGAATTTGGTAAATTTGTGTGTTAAAATATTTGTTAGGATAAAAAATGGGTCCCATAAGTGTATATTAAGAATAATGGACATTTATATTTTATGGTTGGAATTTGAATTATAGAGGTGGGATCCACTTATTGTTTGCTAGCATAGTTGTCAAATTTGGCACACATGCTAGCACAATAGAAGATTTAACACATTCTAACACACAAACTAATGCAAGCATTATGGCACAAAGAATACATTTTTATTTGCTAAATCTTAACATACGCAATTAAAACACTAGTTAGTACACTCATCGTGGATGCTCCTCCACCACGACTTGTGCTAGAGAGGTTGACATGGTGGTAAAGGCTTAAAAGTTAGAACCGGATGATGACTCTAATTGGGTGGATGCAGACGGGCTTGTGTGGAACCTGTTTTCTGGGGAAGTTCGACCTTGTCACTAACAACGTATGGATAAGGTTTTATTGTGTGTGTTGGAGAACACTGATCAAGACCATATTGCCCGAATTAGAGCTTGTCTTTTTGTGCGTGCGTGACTCGTTTGGACCACTCGTGTCCCTCATGTGTGTCAGATTCTCTGTCCTTCCATGATTTCAGTTCAAATAAAAAATAAAAAAAAATTTCACACTCCCCTTTTAATCACTCATACTTTCTTTTATTTTTATCTACATAAATTTACAATATTATCTTTGAATGTGTAAAAAAATTTATTGAATAAGAGACAAGATAGTAGTAAATTCGAGTGGATAAAGACAAAAAAAAAAAAAAAAGAGTATGGGTAGCCAAAAGGGGAGTATGAAATCAATTAAAAAAACCGTCCATGATTTTTTTGTATGTCCAAGAAACTTCGTCTGACCTCACCTAACCTAGACTTCCGCTAATTTTTTTTTTTAGTTTTTTTTATTGTTTTGTCCTTATTCAAATTTTTTTTGGACGTTTGTCATGTTGCACCTAACTTTTATTGATTCGTCTCGTCAAGACGAATTGAAAAAGTAAAAAATTATGAGTTTTACCCAAGTATTTTTAAAAATATCAAAGTTAAAGCCCAAAAAAATGGCTTTTTAGAATTTTTGGGCTTTATCTTTGATATTTAAAAAATATGGGTAAAAGTCACAATTTTTTTACTTTTTCGATTCGTCTTGACGAGACGAATTAATAATGCGTAAAAGCTAGGCTCAAAATTAACAAATACGAAAAAAATTTAAATAAAAACAAAACGAGAAAAAACCCAAAAATCTCAAAAAATCCTTAGCAGAACTTAGAATAGGTAATTCTGTCATAGGAACAAATACATAGAAGGAAAAAAAAATTCAATAAAGATCGATGTTATACGGGACAACAGATTTGCTCGTTCAATATATTTACTCCAGAAACTTTAGACTATAACAAATGGTAAAATTATTAGGTGGAGAGCCCATAACATCGTATTAAGTGATTATTCATTTTATATATTTAAGCAATGTGAAAATTTGTTCCTCATCGTCTCCCCTACTTTGTTCCTTATCCAATCCATTGATAATTAAAGCAATGACAAAGTATTGTAGAGATGCATTTGAGGTCTATCATGTATAGTCTTTTTTGAAATTTATTATCATGTAATTTTTTTTTTATTGATTTTATCATAAAGGGATGTAAAATCTTTTTAAAATTTTCAAATGTGGAATGGAACGAGACATGCTCTAAACACCCTAGATTTGGGGTAATGGTAGTTATCTGGTAACCAACAAATCTCAAAAGGTCTTCGGTTTTAGGATTTCCCCACTCACAATGCTATTAATATTTTATAGGTCCAATTCATACAATGCTTAGCCATTGCTTTAATTGGGCCCAGACTAGTGGCGTTAGGATTAATCTCTCAAAATACTCCTTGCAACCCCATTTGTTTGTCTCTCGTTCTATCCTAACCAGATCTTTAATTGGTTATACTTTTTATTAGTAATATACTATTTGATATTAAATATGAATTTTGCTTTATAGATCCCAATTAACTCTACTATGCAAAATTTCAAAATTACATAAAATAAAATATTATATATTAAGAGGAGAATAATCAAATGAAAAAGCGGCACGACTTTGGCACAACTCCCAAAATAAATTAACAAATCAGAACGGAGGGAGTAGTTTTTTTCGCCAGTTTTGCCTGTCGTTTATTTTTTTGATCAAGGCCATATTGAACCAAAAAGAAGCATCAAGCTGGCCATTATTAACAAGCACTCTAGCTAGTACCCAAATTGAAAAGGCGATTAATTCTCTATCTTTGGACATACTTCCCCAGGTGGCAGAAAGTTTGGACTGAGACATGGTGGTGTGGTGTTGTACTCCTTACCACGGATTTACTCGCGCCCACAGAGAGAGTCCTATCTTTGTGGAGTTTTCAAATTGAGTTTCGCCATGGAAATGGTATTTGATGTGTCTCATCCTCAGAGCCGATCTTAAGCTAAAGCAAGTGTTGTGGTCGCTGTAGACCTTCAAAAAAATTTAAATTGTAAGGACCCCTCCTATTTTTTTTATCCCTTATCATAGTCCAACAAAAGATGCTCTATTTTTAATTTTTATTTTAAGCCCTTGAAAAATCTGAACCAGTCTGTTCATCCTCATGCTACCCAAAACAAGACCCCCAAAGTTTTATCCTTGGCGACGTTGGGCCAACGGATGGCATGCAACGGACGGTCCTGGGAAGAGCCCCAAGGGAAGTCCTAGCTCAAATGAATGGTGGATTTTGCTTGTGACTGATTGCAATTCATGGTGTAATAAGAGGGAGTAGTCTCAAGCAGTACTGATTTGACCAAAGGTAACCTTTGATTTGCAAAAAAAAAAAAAATTACTATGGGCATAGATCACAAGGATGCAGATAATATATTAAGGGGTGTGTGGAGTCCACTTTAGAAATTTATACAAATAATCTAAATCGTTAATTAATTTAAACATAATTTTTCAAGTTTCCTTTTGGAACTTTTCTTTAAATGTCATTTCGAATTCAAGATTTTGAATGGAAAATTGGACAATAAGATCAAGTAATTATAAGTATGCGATTGATCTTATATTACCAGAAAACTCGAAAATTTTTAGTGAATAGATCTACTGTAACATTTTTGTGGGGTCTCAAAGTGGGTCTCACATGCATATCGGTAACTCTTTGTACCCTTGCCATCAATATCCATACCATCAATATCCATAATTGAGTTGATATTCACTTCACGTTTTCTTGGTATGATGTCATTGTTTCGACATTTTCACTTTGAAAAAGCTGCATTGATGTAGAGTTACTAATTTTAAGTTTTTCTTTTAGCTCGTGTACTTTTTTGACTTTTACTATTTATTTTTAAAACTTGTGTCGGTTAGAAAAATTAGAAAAGTAGGAGTAACAAATATGCATTGAATTTTTAAAATTAATAAAAACTATGCATTAGATATTTTTGTCTAAAGTGAATAACTTTAAACATTTTTAAAAAATCCGTTTAATCTTTGTTTTCAAGGATTAATAAAAATATCTCTTTGCCGATAAAAAAAAAAAACATCTAACATTTGCCCGTAATTTTTCATTTTTAAATTTCTCTAGATTGAGATGAATCGAAAAATAAAAAAAAATTGACACAAATTTAGATAATAAATAATGTAGTCCGAATTTGGGCTAATTAATTAAAGCAAAATTTGATGTCCTTTCATTTTATTTTTTACCTTCTGAAGGAGAAATTATTCGTTACCCTTGGGGCAACACACATAAGTGGTGCCTTCCACCAATTAGAATTTGCCCAACTGAATTTGTGTCAGACTTTTGCCGGTAAGGAGAAATTATTCGTTGCCCAAACGGATTAAAATTTAAACACGTTCTTCTCTCCCACTGTACATAGCCTTCTCTCTAAAATTAATTAAGTGTTCCAAATTTTAATCTGTTTGAATGGGTGAGAATATTTTATTTTTTTTGATCATTTAATTCTAATAGGTCATAATTAAATTTTGACTATAGGGCTCTCGTTGATTAGCCCTAAGAAAGTTGTAGAATCAAATGTCTCTTAGGACTAACCAACGAGAGCCCTAGAGTCAAAATTTAATTATGACCCTTTAGAATTAAATAATTAGAAAAATAAATTCTTCTCACCCATTCAAACGGATTGAAATTTGGAACACTTAATTTTTCAACCTGCAGTTTATATATTAAAAAATATGGTTAAAAAATTAAGTGCTCCGAATTTCAATCCGTTTGAATGGGTGAGAAGATTTTATTTTTCTAATCATTTAATTCTAAAGGGTCATAATTAAATTTTGACTATAGGACTCTCGTTGGTTAGTCCTAAGAGATATTTGATTCTACGACTTTCTTAGGGTTAATTAACGAGAGCCCTACAGTCAAAATTTAATTATGACCCTTTAGAATTAAATGATTAAAAAAATAAAATCTTCTCACCTATTCGAACGGATTGAAATTTGGAGCACTTAATTTTTTAACCATATTTTTTAATATATAAACTGCAGGTTGAAAAATTAAGTGCTCCAAATTTCAATCCGTTTGAATGGGTGAGAAGATTTTATTTTTCTAATCATTTAATTCTAAGGGGTCATAATTAAATTTTGACTCTAGGGCTCTCGTTGGTCAGTCCCAAGAGATATTTGATTCTACGACTTTCTTAGGGTTAATCAACGAGAGCCCTATAGTCAAAATTTAATTATGACCCTTTTGAATTAAATGATTAAAAAAATAAAATCTTCTCACCCATTCAAACGGATTGAAATTTGGAGCACTTAATTTTTTAACCATATTTTTTAATATATAAACTGCAGGTTGAAAAATTAAATGTTCCAAATTTCAATCCGTTTGAATGGGTCAGAAGATTTTATTTTTCTAATCATTTAATTCTAAAGGGTCATAATTAAATTTTGACTCTAGGGCTCTCGTTGGTTAGTCGTAAGAGATATTTGATTCTACGACTTTCTTAGAGTTAATCAACGAGAGCCCTATATTCAAAATTTAATTATGACCCTGTAGAATTAAATGATAAAAAAAATAAAATATTCTCACCAATTCAAACGGATTGAAATTTGGAACACTTAATTTATTTTAGAGAGAAGGCTGTGTGTAGTGAGAGAGAAAAACGTGGGTCAGTGTTCCAAATTTAAATTTTAATCCGTTTGGGCAACAATTAATTTCTCCTCCCCGGCAGAAGTCTGACACAAATTCAATTGGACAAATTCTAATGGGAGAAGCACCACCTGTATGTTGCCCCAAGGACAACGAATAATTTCTCCTTCTGAAGAGACCTCCCATTTTGGAAGACGTGTAACATATGGTCTCACTTTGATTTGGATATCCGATCATGAATGATAAAAAGATACTCACGGTTTTAGAGTAACAAAGGATTATTCCATTGTACCATGAGACTGCGATGAAGTAATTTATTATTATTTCTGTTGGTAAAAAAATTTTAAAAAATAGTCCTAGAACTTCGGTTTAGGAAAGCTAATTGGACGGAGAAATCGAATCGAATTTGATTTTAATACTCCAATTTTAACTACTAGCACTCCGCGTTATGTATTAATCATGTGAGAAAATATAATTAAAAATGAAATGCTATTAGCTAAAATTGGAATGTCAAAATCACATCTCAAACCGAATTTATCACCATAATGTTAATACTACTCCTCCGCTTAATACTATCTTGTTGAAGAAATCTAACAGGGCCAATGAAAAGCGTACTCTGAGCAAAAACTTCAGTTTATGTTCTATTAGTTTGTTGGTGGGGTAATACTATCAATAAGGGTTTTTTTTTTTTTTTTTTTAAACTGGAAGGGCAAGAAATTCATTTATAATAAGCATTACAATTCACCAATGTATATTTAATACAACTGATAAAAAGATTTATTGTGCGCGAGTGAGATAAATAACATATCTAAATTAAATGAAGGATGCACCAGCTATTAATTGATCAGACGGTTTGATGTTAGAGAAGCTCATGCAACTTGTCAATGTATAGCTGACACAGTAGTTCCACAATTGACAATACTTTCTATAGAGAGACTGCCCACCAATTGCAACGTAGCGACTCTAGCACTTTGGTTGGAAAATACCTCATACAACTAGATGGCTGAAAAACAAATTACAACACAGAAATCGATAGAGAATGCATAAATGAAACATCAACTACTAAAAAGCAAACAAACCACCACCGGACTCAACTCCTACCTCCCCACCCTATTGGAAGTACTGTTCCAAGCCCTCTTATCTGCCTTAGCCTCTAGAAAATCCCTACTCCACACAAGACCGAGGGAAATAGTGAATCTGTCTCCGGCCAAACTCCAATTATCAACTGACCAACCAACCCACCAACCACTCCTCAGACGCCTAATAGCAAAACACGAACAAAGCTACACAACGAGCATAAAATTGGAGTAAATAACCGCTGTCTAGATCGTGCCGACTTAAATCAGTACTTATCCTAAAAACTACTGTGTGTGTGTGAATTAAAAATGTATGTATGTATGCATGTATGTATGAAACGAAGAAGAGACCATTGAAGACAACTAAAACTGTTGATTGGATCGTGGTTGTTTATTACTAACAGGGGCTGACACAACCCAACCCAAAAACCCATGACTACAACACATAAATAGAGCCGAAAACCTAAGGCAACGGCACACAACGCGAAGATAATACACGTATACTTTGATTTATTTATTTTTTATATTTTGAACTTTTCAGTACCCATGTCATGTATCTATATAGCTAGCTTTTCTTTTCTTTTCTTTTCTTTTTTCTCTTTTTTTTCTAAGCTGAAAATTCAGCAGTTTTGTTGGGTCTGAAGTTGATTTCCTTTTATCAATAGTTTTGTTTAGACGTTGGGTAACATCAAAGAACTAGCGCATGCCCGTACTTGAGCACATGCAAATAAATATTGAAGTCCCATCCGATAAATGGCTCAAACAATCAGCACAAAAAAAATACTGAACTCATGTGCAATATATAAACCCACAATCCAATGTCCAACAAATTCAACTATGCGAAAAACGATAACTTATCATATCGATTGATATGGTTAACTTGAATCAACAAATAAAGACAAACAATTTTTCAATCCTGACTTTTGCATACACAAACTCAAACGCATATAAGAGAGACCGTTAAATGGAGACGAAGCACAAAGAGAGTAATAACTGCACACTTCTAAACAGTTCATTCCAACCAATATCTCACAAATATACAAGGGAAAGTCTTCAATATACATCCCTTTAAGGTGTGTACCATATGTACCTATTGTGTGGCTCATATTGTGCCACCTCATAAAAAATTCCTTGTAGGACCGGTCATTCATAACATTTTATTTCGTATCGTAACTTTTATACTAAAAATTCGTGACTTTTTATCAATATGATTCATAACTTTTTAGCAATAGATTCATAACATTTTGAGAATCATAACATTTTAGTGTGTTTTAATAAGGGTGCATATGATACACACCCAAATAAGGGGTGTGTATTGTAGCACTTCCCTAAATCCAACTATAATTACTGTTCACATAGCAACCTCAACAATGTTCAAATTTGTATGCATGGCAGCATTGGTACCACAATCGACCCCGAGTTTCCAAATTAAACCAAACTGTGGAAAAAGGAAGTCAACTAAAATAAGAATGCAAAAGAAAGCAAAAAAAAAAAGATTAAATAGCAATATGCAAACTATTGCGGGTTTCGGCAAGCCATGCCGTACCAAAAACTCTCTAAAAAAACTACAAATATGTATGCCACAAAGCCCTAGTTTCCGAGGTATAAGGTTCAAGAATAATGATTATGTATTCAGGCCTATTCATAGTTTCACCAAAAAAAGAAAGGTATTTGTTACATTTCTTTCTTCCATATGCACTTGCATATTTACCGTGACCAAGTTAGTCTCCTTCATTGAGACTCATTGATGTGGATGTCAAAGCTGAGTTCTCCTGTATGAATTCACATGTAAAAGAAATCTTAAGACAGCATAAAAAAAGCATTGGTCAAAGATTACAAAGTAGGAGGAATGTTTTTGAACTACAAAAATAATATCAACACTAATAGAAATTCAGGGACCTATAAACAGCAACTAACAACAATTTTTTGTAGTAATAATTTTTATCATAGACTAAATGATGAAATAATTTTGTCCACATTCCTAAATGTAGCATGCCAAAGACTAAGATAGATAAACAATAGGCTGTTGATTTTGCCACTCCCTTTTTTGTTAACGTCACTCCCTTGCAAGTGTATTTTTGGTGCAAAAATACACTTGCAGGGGAGTGGCGTTAACAAAAAAAGGGAATGGCAAAATCATTTCTCAAACAATATTCCTATTTCTTTCATTTCAAACATGACATAGGGTAATCAGAAAGAGAATACACCAAGGAAATACACATTGGTACTTATTCTTTATTTTCATGCATCCAAGTTGTGAGTGGGGTATTTAAGTCACTCTTATAGAATTGTACACACCATTCCTTTGCATTTGTACATATATAAGTTGAAGTATCCATGTTTAGATTATGGTCAAGTCCAAATGCATATAAGAAAAAGAAAAAGGCATGCATTGCTTCCTTATGCTTCAAACAATAGCACTATTGAATGTAAACCGAGACTATCGAGCCAATGAATCAAAAGAAAGATACAAAGAGGTAAGTCCAAATATCTCAAAAGAATTGATGATAAGACCCGGAGGAAACTATGTTGTGAAACACAATAGAAGCAGGTACTCAAGATAAGTTTCTTCAAACCCCAACTCATGAAAACGAAAATTCAAAAAGATTAACACCACATGCCATTCTGAAATCAACTTACCCAAAAAGATAAACTTTTTTCAATGAGGGTACCTAATGATACCAGTTAAGTAGATACTACAAACTTCAACTAAAAAAACAAAGAAGTTTCTAACTCAATGTTAATGATGCTGTGATACTTCAGAGGTAGAAAACACACATGTGCCTTAAATATTTATCCAATTCCTCCAGCCCATTGAGCAAAGTATGACATGATCCACTGGCCTTCGTACTTACTACTTTTGATAGTTAGACATTAGCATACTAAAAGTAGACTGCTATGCGTTGGTTTATGTAAACTAAAATAAAAGTAGACTGCTACTTTTTTGATAGCTAGTAAATTAATCTGTCTCAACATCTTTTTAAAAATCCCACATTCGTATTCGTGTCTCTGTGCGTGCTACGTAGCAACAAATGATTACAATCAAAACTGAGCTACTTTCAAAGCCAGCTGCGTCGAAACTTCAGAGGTCCTAAAAGGAAAATGAAGTCAAAAAATGGATCACAGTAATGGCCTGTGTCAAATATACTATTTATTTCTCACTTTCCCCTCTTCTTTTTTCGTTTGAAACTTTCAGTTCATTGTACATAACCACGATCAAATGAAGAGGAAAAGATCTCTGTTTTTTTTTTTTGTTCTTTTTCTGTGAGGCATATTGCATGTTCATAACTAATAAGTAATGACATACTATTTGTTGAGCCGACAACCATCTAACCTTTTCATCACAATAAATGAATATATCTCATATTGAACTCTTCAATATTGTAAACCTCATTAAGTAGAGAACTCAAAAGGTATGATTTGATACAGAGCCGGGTCAATAAATACGTGGCTGGAGTTGAGGTAAACATTAAACAAAGACTTAAACAGCCGACCATACAAATAAAATGTGTGTAGAGGTCCATCCAATGTAACACATGTACAAATGCTTAAAAACAAATTAGTTAATACAAAAAGGAGAAAACGAATTTACTAATATTGATTACAGTAAGAATTGAATTTAAGTTGAAACATAATTTACTGTACCTGGGTTTGCAGCCCCTCAGGTAGAATTTTGGTCCTCGCCTCATTTGAAAGTTTGAGCCTGCAAATCTTTTGAAAAGAGAAAAGTAAAGAGTAGCTCTATTCGATAACTAAAATGCATTGGTCTATTGTATTCAAAATAGCATTAACCTCTAAGCCCCATAAATTATGCACATAGATTTTCCTTTACCTCTACGGCGTCGATGCAGCCATTGAATTTTATCTGAACATATAACTCAGAAATCACAAACAAAAGAAGTTGATCATATTGCTCTAATAATATAGTAGTAGTGGAAATCAGATCTCACCACTAAAACAGCTTTCGGTTCAAACATGAAACAAAATAGCAAAACATACATATGAAAATAAATCAGTTGCGATGTTATTTTACAACTTTTAAGGTAAAAATCAACTTTTAACAAAGAGCCCCCAAAACAAAATCCATAGAATTGATCACGGGAGAATCATGTGCAATGGGAGACTTAATGAAGGAGCCATTAGTAAAAAGATGGACTTCAGAAAATAATCAAAAAAAGAGGCAAAATCTTTTCCTATAAACCACATTGACAACTTGAAATAGAGTTTACATGGGCAAAGAGGAGTTAATGAGCAACATATTCATTTGACAACCAATTCCGATATTGAATCATGCAAACAATCACTAGGTTTGTGTGTGTGTGCGCGCGCGCTCCTTGCTGATAATTGCCATGGGCCTTCTATACATTTCTACTTTGGTAAGGCCATAAGGTCCTAAGAAATTTCTCTTTCTTTTTTTTTTCTTTCCCACGCACAGACATGGAAAAGGGAATCACTTAAAGAGTAAATTCCATTAGAGGTAAGCTTTATATATTAGAATCACGTGGAATTAGAATAGATTTCAGTTAGGGGTAAACTTTTGTAATTGTGCAATAGAGCAAGCATCAGTGTAATTCTCAATACGTGTGTGTATATCTATTTAGATTAGAGATAAGGTTACGATACAAAGATATGTCTCTTCTCTACGCGTCTAAGCACTGCTAATCCAAAAACCTAACAAAAAGACCTAAATTGCGACGTGAACAATATATGAAATAAACCAAGAACCAATATGGATAGACTAAATCTCAATGTTAGCCAACTTGGAATGATAACTATGAGGGAAAAAGGAATGGTTTTTGCGTACCTCAAATTCATAAGATTTTGGTAAAATTGGTTTAAAGTGGGGGGCCGATTCTGCTGAAGATTTTGGAAAATAATTATAAAAAAAAATTAACGAAAGCATAAGGCTATTGTAGTTGGTACATTTCATCAAACACTTAGAAGACAATTGAAGTACATGTTCAGAAACGCCAAAAACCATATCCTAAGAACACAGCCGTGGCCATTTTTCACTTACACTGATAGAAGGGAAGTCCAGGCAACCAAATTCGCATTAATGGGTCCATATACCTTTTGAACAATAGCATTAATATTTCTATTGCTAATAAGTTGTGAGAGATGGGAACAATAACGTAAATGATGGGCAGAACAATATTGATACAAAAATTTCAACAAATTTCAAGTAAAACTTTAAAACAACCACAAAACTTCAAAAAATATATGCATATTGGCTAATTTTTTTTGCCTTAAAAGAAATAATAATCAAAACTCTTCGCCTGTAAACAACTCCATACATCAATCCCCAATCTAACTCTGTGGAGACCAAATTCTGGCTGAAATCAAAGTCCAAATCAAGAAACCCAAAGTAATCTGATCGTTGTAGCTAATTTTTTTCTCTTCAAATAAAAAATCTGGATACTTTATATACACAAACAATGGGTTTACGGTTTTGAATTTCGGAGTTTGAGGATTGGGGTTTGGGATTTTTCAAAAAATCCATCACCAGAGAGAGATACCTGGAGAGGTGGTGCGGTGATGGAGAGGACTGGTGCGGCTAATGGAGAGGCGATCCGGTGCCTGCTGGTGTTGGGTTGGTGGCGGTGGATCGAAGGGAGATTTTGGCTTACATGAATACATGGTGGTAGATGAGGCAGGGGAAGCAATGGAAGATACAGATATAGAGAGCGGGCCCTGAGAGCCTCCAACGGTGGTAGTTCCGATGGTGACTCGTCGCGCCGGTCGGTGGTGCTAGAAGAGCGATTGAAAAGAGGGAGATTGAGACTGAGGGAGAACGGGGAGCGTGAGGTATGGGGCTAGGGTTTCCACAATCTACGTTTCAAATTTGGAAAATTGAATCAAAATTTCATTTAGAATAGCCCTCGGATAGATTAGGTATTTACGGCATGCCATTTTGTAGAATGGAGGGTGGAGATTTATGATGCAGAAAAATGGGATAAATTTTAAGCGTTGGTTGTCTTTTAGATTCAAATACAGCTCTGTTTTATTATATAGATCATCATTGGAAACGAGAAATTTAGAAGCTAGAAATCCTATATAGTATCTTCACAATATTCCACAGAATATTACGAGTGCTCTGAAATGGGTGGCAATTATTATGATTTTGATATGTACCTTTAATATTGTCGCTTAATAGTATGCAGCAAATAGAAAGAAAAAAAGTCTACGAACGCAACATGTACAAAATTTTGCATAGTATGCATCGGTGGCAATGTCTTGTAGAGTCAAAAAACTAGCAATTCATTATTCATCCAATTGCCAATAAAACATTGGGCATGCACGTAGGGATGTCGTACAAAATGTTGTTCAAGTTATTATGTTCTTAGTCTTTCTCGAATACAAAAAATAAAATAAAAAATTGTTGACATTGCTTATTAATTTATATTTTTCATTTTAATGCTGGAGATAAAGTATAAATGATTTAGATTGTCACTAGGTGCACCAATATGTCTAAATTAGCTGGTCCAGGGACTTTTTTATCTGAAGAAAATGAATTTAATTATTAATTTTATAAAATGAATTACAAAGATTAAAAAAGCATGGACACGACGACATGACAACGAAAAGCGAGCATCCCAATTAGATTGGCATATAAGCTGCCAATAATCATATGGCCCCCGATATCCTGAGAAATTAAACAAACCAAACCAAACAAAACTAAAAGATGAAAGAAACCAACTTAGTACAATGGACACAAAGCTGTTCTAGGGACTTGCTAAAAGATCATATATATGGGTTTAATAAGCTAATAAGTAAATTTTTTCGTTTTTATTTAAAAATAATTTGGGTTTTGATTTAATTGTTTACTTTTAAGATTTTTCTTGTCATGATGACACAATAATTCACAGAAAATGAACGCAAAACTAAAAAATGGGGAAATTTTTTTTAAATTAAAACAAAAAAAAAAACCGCTTTACTTATTTAGGGAAAAATAAAAGAAAAGAAGAGACCTCCCAATCATCTGTCAAACTCTACCAACCAGCTCATCCTCCCCTGTCGGCGCGGATCGGATCTTTTCGGCGCGTTAATTTGTTTTCGTTGCGTTTTAAAAATTTTAATTACGCTGGACCAATTAGAAGGTCCTACTAAAAGTCACGATTCACAAATACCTGCACATCACTTTCAATCAACTAAATTTTCGCCCCAATAATCGTTGCCAAATCCGCAACCACGATCAAACTACCCTCACGTTGCCTTGCAAATTTATTTGGTCCGTCACGTGGTGTCCAGACGCCTAATTTATCACACATTTATGCGTGTCCTAAGTAATTATTTTGGTGATTTTGGAGCACCTGGACACTCTTATCCACTATGCATTTTTGTGGGGCGGGGCTCACTATTGAGTGTATGTACCCACAAAAATGTGTATTGAAGCAGAGAGAATGAAAGATGCTACCAAGCACCGTTGCAAAGTGGGTATAGAGCAGCTGATCTGGCCTTTTATCCTGGCAATCAATGGTTTTATTGTTGCCCGAACAATCGACAGTTCAGATTTATATGTACTCAAATTCAATCTGAGTCGTTCGTGCCTAGATGAACAACCGGATTGAGTGCTTGGGATCGCTTTGCAGGGATGCTGCAGAACTCCTAGACCTCCAAATACAGTAATTACTCCATTGCTCTGCTGGTATCTCCGCATCTTCCTGAAGGCATCTGAGCATCTCTCTCTCTCTCTCTCTCTCTCTCTCTCTCTGCACATTCCATTCGTTCTGAAAAATATGCTCTCCCAAATCTCTCTCCTGTTCCCATCCAATTAGCGGCTGAAACCCATTTTATACTCTCTCTCGTCCCATTTCTTTGGATTGTTACGATCTTTAGATTATAATTTCCTCCCCTCTTGTGATTTCCTCCTGAAAAACATTTACTTTCAACCATAACCATAAACCATAGCAACATATAATACCTATAAAACAAATCTCAAGAAACCCTTTCTGGGTCTTTCTCCCTTCTGTGCCGGTCTCATCCTATTTCAGGTACAATGAGTTATAGATACACATAGCATTTATGCATTGACCACCCATTTGATGCGTTTAATTGAAAACATATGTTGTGTAATGATATTAATCTCAATTTGTGTGAACAGAGGATGGGTGATGTTCAAGAAACTTGCGAGGCTTCAAGGGAGTTATGTGAGGGGATCAATGAGAATGAACGGGAGCCGTGTTCGAAGCAAGGGAAAGGGAAGAGATTTTGGAAGAAGGTGAAGTACCAATTGGTGGAATACCACTCATTGCCTGGGTATTTGAGGGACAATGAGTTCATAATCGGTCATTATCGATCCGAATGGCCGATGAAGCAGGTCTTGTTGAGCATGTTCACCCTTCATAACGAGACCCTCAATGTTTGGACGTAAGATTTGAATCCAAAACCCCCCCTTTTCTTTAATTTTCAGAGAGTTCTTGCCTGTTGTTTGTTGTGCTTGTGAACTTATGGTGGGCCATATGTCTAGTGTCATTCTAGAAAATCATTGCTATTCATTTACGTCATTTAAGGCCGCTGTTGCTGTTCCAAACAAACAAATACAGTACTTAAATAAGGCTGATGTTCCAAAAAAGAAAAAGAAAAAATAAAACTAAGGCTGCGGTTTTATATTGTATTCTTTTGGTAGTACAATGGATTGATTGGATTCCCTACTTCTCTAACTTATGTATGCACTCTGGTATATGTCTTGAACTTAAGAAAATGGATGCAAAACAAATACTGTACTACTTATACAACAAAATGAACAAATGGTATTGGCTCATACATTTTGCACACATACTGTTTGGGTCTTTAGGCAAAATTTATAAAGGGTTTTTGGTATTTAGTATTTACATATCACACACTTGTACTATCATCAGATATTTGTACTTATGTTATCACTAAAATTAAGAAACTCCTTATTATGGGGCCCTTTTGTTAAGGACTTGGAGGTTTATTTTTGTCTTGACGTCCCCTAGATGAATAGGGTTTCATTCAGCCTTCTGCATTTGAGCCTATGGACATAGAAGGTTCTATTTTGGCAGGCATTTGAACAAAGTTTTTGTTTTTCATTCAGCCTTATATGGGCCCTAAACCAGCCAAAGGCACGAGCAACCGATGTTTTTCAGTTATGAGAGTATGGTGGTACGCGACTACCATTTACAGTTTGAAGTGACGGGTGAAAACAAATGGCTGTAACTGTTAGTACGATTTACGGCCCTGAATGAAGGCCAATGGCAAATTATGGATTTTGTTTCAACTAAGCTAGGTCGATGGTTAACCGTAATATTGATGATGATGTGGAATCTGCAATAAGTGAGTGTACTTGATTATAAGTACTAAAACTAAAAGTAGATTGCATTGAGGAGATGTCGTTGCGTATATCACCAAACACCAATAGACCAATCAAGACAGAAATCCAAGCTACAAAGACCCATAATCATAAAGAGAAGAATTCTTCGGCAGATTTTCCTCTTCTGTTGAGGATTTTCTCCCTTATTTTACTGATGTCAGTCATACTTTATGCACCTAAAATGGTGCTAATCTGATTTTCACTTTTCAATCTACATGAATGATTGCAACACCATGGGCTCTCATAACTCCATTTAGATATTATTTTAGAACAATTTTGTATGTTGATATTCTGAAAGTGCGTTGTTTGTCCATAAAAACTGAGGCCAAGAGAGAAGAGAAACCAACCTAGATTTAGGTGAGTTACTTCATGGAGACTTGACATCCTTGGTACACGCTATACCCTTTCACTTGTTCAACCTGCAAACCTGGCAAGTTGATGAATTAGTAGTTGCACAATGATTTTAGTGTTGCCCCTTTGTTTTTCTTCTGCTTACCTCAAATTAATATGAACACTCAGAATATCAGAGTGAGGTTTGATTTCTTGTTTCTGTTGGTTTCTTTTCACTGTGAAAAATTCCCGTAAATAAGTTGCACAGATGGCATCTAATTTTGTTGAAGTTCAGAAATCGGTCGGTTCATTTGTTATTTCTTTATTTATGCTTCTTTTTTCCTGTCTACCGTTTATGTGCATTTGTTTTTTCTTTTTTTTTGATCTTGAGCAAGGAATTTTTGCGTGTTACATTGACGCACAATTTGTTTGTTGCTGCAGGCATTTGATAGGCTTCTTTCTTTTTCTTTCCTTAACAATATACACTGCAATGAAGATTCCAAAGGTCGTGGATTTGCACTCTCTACAACACTTTCCTGATGTGTTGAAACATGCTGATCTTCACAAGCTGCAATCTGAGCTTTTGTCTTGCATGCCTTCCTTGGCCAACATGAGTACAATGGATTTGCTACCATCGCCATCAACTTGGCATATCACGGAACTCCTCACCAACTGTTTGCCCGAGCGATTATTTCATGCCAACCACACTGATGTTTGTGTTCTGGTACAGTTCTTCTTCCTCAGTGCGTTGTGGCTGATAATCTCCATGAACTAACTAGTTATGAGGACATCAATATTGTTACTCTAAGAAGCATCGACCCCACGACACATCATCATAGTCCATTTTCCCATGCTGAATCATACCAAGGCACTCAGTAGATATTTTCCTTCCTTCTAGTTAGTTAATGTGGGCCATTTGTCTCATCCTGTTCTAGAAGCTGTTGCTTATCTAATTGGGTGCACAGATGATACTGAAACCTTTGGTATTGTAGTTGTCCACTTTTCACTTCGACAAAGTGAAATGCAAATCATTTTCTCTTGTTCATGTCTCCTGATGTCCAATGAACTCTAGGGTCCTAGAGTAGAATGCCAAATATCGTTTAGTTATTATCTGAGGAAAAGTGGAAAACTACTACGGACATCCTCATTCTAATACTGGTACTTGATCCTTATTCTAAGTAGCCCACCCTTTGCAATTAAACACCAGCAGAACCTTGTACCTTTGCATGTGTAGAAACTTCATCTGATCATTACCATCGGATATCTATACGAGCATTGTAGGTATGTGTTTCTCAGTATGGGAGTATAACTAATTTGTCCAGACTGATCCTGTTTAAAACAATATCATCTTTCGGTTGGTAACCGATGACAAATGGGATTTTGGTCTTTCTGAGGAGTTTATGGTCTTTTTGTCTTCTTCTCCTGTTCACTTTGAGCACAGTCCAGTGATTTCCCTTGAAGACATCATGACATAAAAGTCTAATCACAAATGTTTTTTAACAGATTTACATCAGTTAGGTGATTAGGTCTATGTTTGTCACATCAGTGAGCGCTAACAGGTCATTTACGTAGAAGTTGTAGTTTGTATGAAAAACCAATTCTTAAGAAAACATATTCCCCAAACATTTTCACTGAAAAGTGGATGTGATGTGAAAAAGATGAGCGTATTTTCACAAACAATTTCTGAAAAGTGCTTCGTGAAACTGATTCAAGGAATTGCAAACGATGAGAGCCATAATTTTTATGTGGAATCCCGATAGAGTTCTTGTGTGGACTTAAAGAACGGTTTGGTAGTTTTTCCCTCCTTCACTGGCAAGAACGGTTTGGTGGTTTCCTGAATGTTGAATGTGGCTAATTCTTGCAAAATTAAACTACCAAACCGTTCTTTACGTCCACACAAGAACGGTTTGGTGGTTTCCTGAATGTTGAATGTGGCTAATTCTTGCAAAATTATGTTGTTAAATGCAGCACAGCGTAAAGGAGGACGTCGCAAACATGATCGCACCCTTGATGGTCAGGCCAATCACGCGGTGGCCATTCTTCGCCTTCTTGGGTGGAGCCATGTTCTGCTTGCTCTCTAGCAGCACATGTCACCTACTCGCCTGCCATTCTGAGCGGATGGCATACATCATGCTGAGGGTCGACTATGCTGGAATTTCAGCTCTGATCTCAACCTCCTTCTACCCTCTCGTCTACTATTCCTTCATGTGTGAGCCCTTCTTCTGTAACCTCTACCTGGGATTCATAACCCTTTTAGGAATCGCCACCGTCTTGGTTTTGCTCATCCCTATATTCCAGACACCTGAATATCGTAACTTACGCACATCCCTATTTTTCGGGATGGGATTCTTTGGAGTCGCCCCGATCATGCACAAGCTTTTCCTTTTCTGGAACCGCCCCGAGGCATTGCACACGACTGGGTACGAGATATTGATGGGTTTGTTTTACGGAATGGGTGCACTGATTTATGCTACTAGGATCCCGGAGCGATGGATGCCTGGTAAGTTTGACATTGCAGGCCATAGCCACCAGCTTTTTCACGTGTTGGTGGTGGCCGGGGCCTACACACATTACCGGGCGGGTCTGGTTTACCTTCGGTGGCGAGATTTGGAAGGGTGTTAAAAAAAGTTCATCATTAGAGCCTCTCTTTTTTTTCAGTTATAATTTTTTTTCCCGATGTATGAATAAGGGATACTAGATATGTGTGTTTCTATAATGTAGAGGGGGAGAGATCTATAGTCTGATCATTTTCACAAGGGAAGGTCAGATTTGTTTTGACTTGTAGCTGAATTGTTGAAACTTGTTTCCCCCTATTTTACCATATGTATGTATAATGATTATTGTTGTTTATTCATTGGTGACATTCAAATTGGCTGGAATGGTAAAGGTGTTCATAATTGGCTTCTGGGGGTTTTTTTTTTTTGATCAGTAAACTGAACCCGCTCTTCGGCTCTTCGGCTCTTGAGTCTGGTTTCTGGGTTGTTAGCTACAAATCAAAGTTTGTTTTTATGCTTGTTCATTTCATCCCAGTGCTAAACATGAGCAAACTGCTGGCGCCAGAATCTATCGTTCTATTCCTAGCTTTCTTTGTTTTTCTTTTTTGAATGGAGTTGTAAACCTAGTCGGCTGTTGATTTTTCTTTACTTTGTCAGGCTAGATTTTGTGATTATGTTTTCGCCGCTTGATGATAGATAGTGTGTCTTGTTGATCCGACATTGCTTTTGATAGTGTGTCTTGAGAAGTGCACTATCAGTGTTCAATTTTTGAAAAAAAAAAAAAGGGAAATAGCATGATCGGTTTCCAATTTTAAAAAAACTAGAAAAAAGAAAAAAGCAGTAGTGCATCATGGACTTCAGAATATAAAGTCTACTGAGGAAAGACAAGCAAAACAAACCCTTAATTACTTGATTTGATCGACTTCAGAATATAATAGAGACCTGAACCACAAGAAGAAAAGAAAAACAAGGACAAGAAGGAAATGTGCTCTCGTTGAGAGTTGAACTCAAGACCTCCCGCTTACTAAACGGGTGCTCTAACCAACTGAGCTACGAGAGCTTTGTGTATATAATTGCCAGAATATTATTAAAGTATCTTTAACTAAACTCACAACTATTGGGATTGATAATTGAGCTTTGAGAAACAATTTTTTCCTTGGGTTGGGACCGGCTGCAACATCTCTTAAGTCATTCACAGTGGTATAATCAAAAGCTAATTATTTTTAAAATTAACAATATTTGTGCAAAAAATGGCTTACAATGGTATAATTAAACTTAGCAACATCCTTAGAAATAATCAAATTTTAGGCTTTGGATAACCAAAACTAGCAACATTTTCAATAATCAAAATTTGTCGACCCCACATCACATAAGTTACCTAGTTCCAAAATTTATATACACGTATGTTTCAATTGGTATTTTCTTCTTCTCTTCTTCACCAACTCTATATCTTCTCCACTTTACCCACATACTATTTTTCTTTCATTCCCTCTAAAAGTAAAGTTTATATCTCTCGATCATCTACAATTCAACTTGTCGTCGTCGGATTAAGGTATTTCACTTTTCTTTCCCATTTCTATTTTTCTCCCAAAAAAAAATTCATAATAGAAGGGAAGGAAGTCATCGATTTTTTCCCAAAATTAAGGAAGTGAATCGATATATTTTTGCCCAAAAAAAAATGTAAATGAAGAGAAGTGAATGGCGGGAAACAAAGGGCCGGGAGAGAGAGAGTGTGTGTTTTTTTTTGTGGACCTCTTATTTTGGTTATGGACTAGAAGCGACCATTATGAACCTCAACATTGTTAAGCTTAGTAACCTCTTAAATGAATAATCAAAAGCTGATGTGTCAATTTTTGGTTATCCATTTTTTTATTATATCACTGTGGATGGCCTTAGGCTATATTTCGAACATGGTGAAACAAAAATTCTTGTTTTTACAGGGAAAGTTAAACTTGTTTTTAAAAATTCTTCCTTTCTCTCTTTCTAAAAGCCAAACAAGGGGAGGAAATATTTTTAAATTTTCTCTTCCTTCCTATTCCTTTCTCCAAATTCCAAACGGAGCCTTAAGGATGAGTCTTCAACGCAAACCCTGTGCTTGGGGTGTATGGTATGCCACATACGATTTTGTGTGGTTAACTTTGTGGTATGAATTTCGTGGGTCGAGATTATTACTGCAATACTTCATAGCCTAAAAGTTCTCTTAATAATTCCCAGGTTATTGAGCTATTGTTTAATTTTATAGTTAAATTTTAAAGGTGGCGAGTTTGATGGTAACGTTAATTTTAAAATAATTAGAGTGGGGGCTTCCAGCTCCCTCCAGCTTTGGCTACTAATCAAAATCCTTTTTTCCTCATTTTTTTTTCTTTCTATATACTTATTAAAAAAGGAATCTACTTGTGCTTTACTTTTTCTTTCATCCTTTATATTTTGAATTAATCGCATATGTCGCGTCCCCTTTAAAAATTCAGGTTGGAATTCTCAAAGTACCATGATCAGCTTACTCCTCCATTGAAACAAATTAAATAGTACATAGAATATTTGCCAAAAACCTTTCCGTTGAGATTCCCTATATCTATTCCAATTTCGATGTCAACCAATTACACTCCCTACTCGTGATCCATTCAATTATATCAACCTTCCTCTGATACGTTTTAGTTCTTCCACCCTGACATAATGTGCATGTGTGAGCGAGAGTGCGAATGCGAAAGTGAAAGCCTCTTTCAAGAACGTCATAAAGTGTTAAAATTCGCGAGAGCGAGAATTGAAAGCGCGAGCCAAAAATGAGAATTAGGAGCACGAGAGAAAAATGAGAAATAGAAGTGCGAACGAAAGCTATATTGATGGATTATGCGACTATGCTTCCACGTCTCTAATCGAAGGCAAGCATGGGCGTACCCGGATCCTGGTGAGGGATATCCGATGTGTATTTCCAAAATTGGAGTGGGATATAATTTTGGCCGGAGATAAGCACATCTCCTTGGAGGATGATAATCATGATACAATTTTGACATGCCAATCCTTGGCCAAATATAATGGACCCTTTGGCTTCAAATGATGAAATAACCATTAATTACCAATTACGGAAACATATTATTGTGTCATCTGTATCGCCCCTTATACAATAATCTCCCTTCTACTATAATTTTGATCGCTTACAAACCAGCCTTCATGGATTAGTCTCGTATTGGTATATATCCAAACAACTTACTCCCTCCGTCCCTTTTTTTGTGTCCAGTATACCATTTTGGGCTGTCCCTTAATAAGTGTCCATTTTGTAAAGTTAGGAGGGTAAAAGTTGGTGTATTGTCTATTTTGTCTCTAAAAGTAGATTTTATTTTGAAAAGTTAGTGAGTAAAAGTATAATGATGATGGGTAAGTAGGGAAAGTGGAGGAAAAAGTTGATATGAAAGGTGTAATGATTGTGTTTTTTTAATAAGTTGGAGTTACGAAGCAAGACACTTAAAAAGGGATCGAAGGAGTAATTTTTCACATTAAATAATAAAAAAAAATAACATACTAAAAGATGAATAGTTCGAATCATAAAAAAATATCTCGACGACCTTATTTTAAAAATTACAGGAGAATTGAGTGAAGTCTTTATATATATATATTTGTTAACAGAAACCAAAGCTCATGCATGACAAAATCTAACTTTACACTTAATCTTACTCTTCATTTTTTTAAAACTAAAATATAACGATACGAGTAGATTATCATTAATTAAACAACATCAACTTCAAATTAAAATTCTGACTCTGTCCTTGGTAGACGCAAAATTCTGACTTCGCCTTGGTAGACACAAGAGACTCTAATAATACATTTGATTCCTAGCTAGCCGAAAGTTCTTAATATTGAAGGTGGAGAATCTGAATAGCTGGTACTATTTAATTTTATATTAAAACCTTAAAAGGTGGCGAATCTGAATAGGCTGGCAGAAACCAAAAAAGAAGAAGAAAACTACTCCGATATAAATGGGTTTTTCTACAAAAAAAAAAAAAGAATTGAGGTGGCAACCATTACCACTTGTTTTCCTTTTCTCCATCTTTGGCTACTCATCTCTCTCTCTCTCTCTCTCTCTCTCTCTCATTTTCCCTCTAATAAACAAAAGAAGAGAATCTTCTTCTTCTTACTTCTTACTTCTACGTGTTCTTCTTCTTCTTCATTTACATTTTGGATTTAACTGTTTTTTTATTATTACATATATTTTGGATTTATCGCTTATGTCAACTTCCAACAAATTAAATAAACCTCCTGAAAGTAACGTGATTAGTCTACTACTCTAGTCCTACGTCGATTGGATCAAATTAAATTAAATAAATATACTTAACATTATTTCTTTAAACTATAGTATCACGTTTAATTAGATCAAGGTCAACCAGTTACACCCAGCTGCCTCTCTAATATGGAACCTGAAACAGATCTTGTTTCTTCCACACACAGTACTGCAAAGCAAATCCATTCGCTCCATCGGAGTCGGACCGCTCTTTCTCGGCAGAGCTACGTCGTCGTCGTTAATTATAATTGCCGCGCTGAACCAAATTAATACTAGGATGATAGTTTTTCTGTGAACCATCGATCAGCGTCACGTTTGGATGAGGTCAACCAGTTACGCCGAACCTGCCTGATATTCAAACGAGATCTTGTTTCTCTGATTGCCAGTCTAGCAATGGCCAAAAAGCCAGCTCAAAACAAATCCACTCGCTCCATCAGAGTCGGACCACTCTTCCTCGCCGGGGTCACGGCAACTCTACTCCTCTTGACTCACTGGTACTTCTCCCAACCTTGGCCCGGCTTTTCAAAAACCCCGAAAAACGGTGTATTGGCTTCCGACGGCGTCACGGCGGCCTACTGCTCGGCCGCACCCGCCGCGGATGACCTCCGCCGTGAGCCGCGGAACACGACGTTTTACGACGACCCGAGGCTGAGTTACTCGATCGAGGAGCCGATGAAAAACTGGGACGAGAAGCGGGGGGAGTGGCTCAAGAACCACCCAGGCTACGCCGGCTCCGGCGAACGGATACTCCTCGTCACGGGGTCACAGCCCTCCCCTTGCCCGAACCCGAGCGGGGACTACCTGTTATTGAGATTGTTCAAGAACAAGGTCGACTACTGCCGGCTCAACGGCTACGATATCTTCTACGGCAACACGTTGCTGCACCCGAAAATGCGGTCCTACTGGGCCAAGTTACCCTTGATCCGGGCCGCGATGTTGGCCCACCCGGAAGCCGAGTGGATCTGGTGGGTCGACTCGGACGCCGTCTTCACCGATATGGACTTCAAGGTCCCGTTGAGAAGGTACAAGGATCACAACCTCGTCGTCCACGGCTGGTCCCACCTGGTCTACGAGAAGAAGAGTTGGCAGGGGCTCAACGCCGGCGTTTTCTTGATCCGAAACTGCCAATGGTCCATGGATTTCATGCAATTGTGGGCCTCCATGGGCCCGCACAGCCCGGAGTATCACAAGTTCGCCCAACTCCAGATATCGGTGTTTTCCGACAGGTTTCCGACGATCGACGACCAGTCGGCGCTGATTTACCTGTTGTTGAAGGAGAGAGAGAAAGGGACGAACAAGGCTTACATTGAAGAGGAGTACTACTTGCAGGGCTACTGGAAGGACGTGGTGGGAACGATCGACGACGCGAAGGAGAGCTACGAGAGGATGGAGAAAGGGGTGGCCCGGTTGAGGAGGCGGCACGCAGAGAAGACGAGCGTGGACTACGCCGCGCTGAGGGAGCAGTACCTCAAGGCCGCCGGGTACGGTGAGGGAAGCGGGAGGCGGCCGTTTGTCACGCACTTCACCGGGTGCAAGCAGTGCAACGGGCACCGGAACCCGACGTACAACGGGGACACTTGCTCGGTGTTGATGGAGAGGGCATTGAATTTTGCCGATAACCAGGTGCTTCGCAGGTACGGTTTCGTGCGGCCGGATCTGCTGAATTCTTCCCACTCGTTAGTCGTGCCGTTTGATTTTCCGGCGGAGGACATTGGAGTATACTAGTAACTAGCAGCATTTTCTTTTGTCAATTGCTTGGAAACTTGGTTAAAATTGAAATCTGTCATTCTTGCTAGGTCATTACTACTGTACGTTCCATAAGCTTGCTAGCTTTTAGGTTCCCGCCATCTGAAAAAAGCTAATTTTTCGATGTGTTTATGAGGTGGGATTGGGAGTCGAATTTCTTGTCGAATGGTTAATGTTATTGATGTTTTTAATAAAAACCAAAGAATTATTACTCCACTCAATTGTCACTTTTTTTTTCTTTTATCTACCGTTACAAAATGTTTTGTTTATTAAACCATTGGTCGTTACAATATTTTAGGAAATATTCATTATTTGCAATAGGTAAGAAATAGATCCAAGTGCAATACGATGGAGATAAAGACTCTGTTCGTTTTGAGATTTTGAATTTGGAATTCTCTCCCTGCATGCGCACAGTCCTTAATAAATTTTCTCAAGATTTTGAATTTGGGATTCCCGCTCTACATGTGAACAGTCCCTAATAAATTTTCTTTTAATTATTACTCTTATTGCTCTATCTATCTATCTCTATCCATTCATTACCCAAAATTTCAAAAGGGGCAATAGCTAAGAAATAGATCCAGTTGCAATAATGGAGATAAAGACTATGTTCGTTTTGAGATTTTGAATTTGGGATTCTCGCTCTGCATGCGCACAGTCCCTAATAACTTTTCTCTTAATTATTACTCTCATTTCTCTATCATCTATCTCTATCCATTCATTACCCAAAATTTCAAAACGGACATGGTGATGCACACTAATATTTCTGGTGGACCACTCGATTTGTGACTCGTTGAAATATTCTTGGTGGTTGTTAACATCGAATGAGGAAATTAGCTTGCGAGCGCGTTAATTGAATGTTGGTGCTAGTACGCTCGGGTTGAACTTTCACAAGGGGAAAAATATTCCTTAAGAGACTGTTTATTAGCGTGCCTCCTATTCTCACAGGCTAGCTCTTTTAATTCTAATCTTGTTATGTTCAAACTATTCTTGGTTTACTTGGTCTGTGCCAATATTCTATGTGTTCTAACATTCTAGATTTCTAGGTAATAAGTGTCTTAATTAAAATAATATATTTGAGATATAATAGTTCAATTAGTCTAGTTTTAGGGCCTACACATTTGGGTCGTAATTGGGTTGTAAATCTGTGACAGTCCAATTCAATAGTAGTAATTAGATGGGTATAATATTATTTTTCCCTTCATAAAAATGATCATTTACATAATAAGGGAGAATAGTTTTTGAATCTTATCTCTCTATAAATCATAACCATTGATTTGCTCCATAAATTCTACGGCTCTCCCTCCCCCCCTCAAATAATATTAATTACACAATTGCCACTAAATAGATCTCACGTTGCGCCGTGCCTTCAGGCACGATGAAACCCTAATTTACATACATGAAAGAGCAATATTCTACCTTATGGTGGGGATTCACACACTTCGTATTACGCACTTCCATGAATTTAGCAGCGTCACCTAGTTCATGTGAGAGTGTAAAAATCGGCAACTTTTAGAGTTGTTCTTAGTTTATTTAAATATACTCCGTAACTAAGAACATAAAGGGACATGGCAAGAAAAGGGGTGCATAGATCCATGATACTCGCTCGTGCAGATCCATGCAACCACCTTCCTCACAAAAGGTCAACTCCACTCCTGTTGTAGAGAAAATCCTGTCTACAGAGTACTCAATCGTTACTGTCCAAAAGTGTTTTGGATGGTCGGAATGACGGAATGTTAATGTAACTTTTCCGGAAAAGAGTCAAACTGTTCCTCGGAAAAATTTCATCAAAATCCGGACCGTTTAGAACACTTTTGAACGACTGTGTTGGTCGGTCAGTAAATAAGACAGTCTCCCTGTAGTAATTAAAGATCTTCAAACACAGGAGACCATAAACGTATAGTTCACGTGACAATTCTCTTATTTTTTACGAAAATGCTAGAAAAAACTTTTAAAAAAATGCTAGTGCATCTCCGCTCCTTCATGTATCATTGTATTTAACCTGATGAAGGAATTGAAAAAAAAAAATATATCTTCAATTAATTATAATAAGAGAATATTCTGCTAGGAAGCTAAAATAAGAGAAAGTAGAGTGTGAACGGAAAAAAAGTGAAAAGAAAATTTAACTTCTTCTATGTGTTGGGTTACAATAAAAAGTGTATAAGCATCATCGTGAAAAATGTTTACAGATTACTCTTTATCCTTGACATACATTTTGAATCAGAACAGGGAAGAAAAAATTAAGGGTATAATGAGAAGTACATATCATAAGAGGTGCCAACTCTCACACAAAAATAAAGCTTCCTCCGTCCCAATTTACTTGTCATTTTTGAGAGTTTATGCCACTTTTCAATTAATTATATCTTGTAATTTATAATATTTTAGGTAATTTCGAAAATATTGAATTATAAAACAAATCGAGATCTATCAAACAAGATCCATATTGGATATAAAATTCATTACCACCTTAAAGATATAGCTAATTTTTTTATCGAGTTAGAATAGAACTAAGACAAGTAAATTGGGAAGGATGAAGTGTATGATTACTACTTCATATGACTATCGAATTTTGATATCAGACCAAGTTAATTTTTTGCATAGAAGATGAAAAAGAACTCCAGCTTGCGAATTAGTAAACTATTTGAATGGTCTAATGGTATTTAATTAGTGGTTCGGTCTCATTTTACACGAATGAAGAATCGTAATGTGAGAGAATCATTCCTTGCTTGTAAGAGCATCTCTAATTCAACACCCTCCAAATCTCTATTTGAGAGGATCAAATTAATCTATTTTATTTGAAAAGTAGATTTAAAGGATTGTACTTGATGAAGCGGTTTTTTGTCACCTCCGGAGGTGGGGTTCCTTAACCGTCCATCGGACCCTCCAATTGATGAAGTGGCTTCCGGCGAGCTTGATCTGCGACCTGCAATACAGAATAGAAAAGCTATGGGCACCGGCGTGGCTGTCGCCATCACCCCTCCGATACCTAAGTCAGTCGATCTGCTTTTAGAAGAGAGTATGGACTGAGTATGAGTTCTGTAGTATTTGCATTGCGTACCTTTGTGATATAGAGGTGTGATCTTTATATAGGCATCTTTGAAAGGAATCCCTTGGGACTGAGACTCTTAAGTCTCATCCGTTCATGGCGGGAATAGATAGGTGTTGGAGTGTCCTCCTCATCTTAGGATTCCCCTGACCCTTATCAGGCTTGAAGAGTCCCTTCACCCTTGGACTCTGCAATTGTTATCAAGGTTAAGAGTTCTTATGGTGCTGGGACCTCTTGGGCTTATCCGTACTTGACGGAAATACGATGTAGTGTTCTCCTTACCTTGAACTTCTTTGGTCCTTATTAGTTTTAGGAGTTCTCCATGGTAGATGAATCTTTGTGGTTATCCTCTAAGACTCGTGGCCTAATCTCTTCTGATGAGATAAGGTTCTGGTTGTTCTATGAGTCCCATAGACTGTATGAACTTCTGCTGTGGAGTATTTTATAAGTCTCTGACTGCAGGTTTTCCATCTTTGCCGAGCTCACCTGATGAGCTGAGCTCGGTATTCTTATATGAGCTAAGCTCAGTATTCTTATATGAGCTGTGCTCATGAGCTGGTCTCCGTCCTTGAGCTAGTTTAATAGAGGTTAGTTCTTATAGGCTAGATTCTGTGTTCTTGAGACTCTAGCTTGAGCCCTTAGGGCTGTGCTCGTGAGCTCTTTGGTTTGGGCTGACCTTGAGATGACCTTTGCCCTTGGGCTGGTCCATTGAGCTCAGCTCTTTAAGCTAAGCTCCACATCACTAGGTCCCCTACATGTCCCTTTGTGTTGAGCTAGGCATCTTGGTCTGGGCTGACCTTGGGAGGTTATTTGTAACGCCCCGAATTTTGGGCACGTTAAAAAGACATTTTCATTAAAAACCTCAAAATAGAGTCTGGCTCTTATTACAACAAAACTCCCACAATAGTTTAATATTTACACAAATGGAGGGGGGTTCTAGGGTTCCTAACTACAGCTCCTCCTGCTCCTCCATTCTTGCCAGCTCCTCAGCTTCAAAAGCCTCCACGGTGATCTGCTTACCCTGATTATCTACAAAATCTGACACATTATACCAGCGTCACCACCGATATAATATGTCAGGGTCACCAAAGAGGCAACACCGTGAGCTACAAAACTCAGCAGAGTAATCCCATAACTTACAAATAACAGGTTATACAAACATCAATTTCCACATGATACGTATGTACACAGTTAACAATGACACATCCACATTCGTTAATCATTTATCGTTGGTGTCCAAGATTTCCGGGTTTCTCCTACGCGACTTATCGTAGACTGTGTCAACACTTTTACATTACAAATCAACCTTTCAAAATCATTTGCATTGGCTCCGTATCACGGATAACCAAGTTACACACCCAGCCTTTTAAAAATCATTTGCATTGGCTCCGTACCGCGGATAACCAAGCTACACACCCAACCTTTCAAAATCATTTGCATTGGCTCCGTACCGCGGATAACCAAGCTACACACCCAACCTTTTAAAAAATCATTTGCATTGGCTCCGTACCGCGGATAACCAAGCTACACACCCAACCTCGGTTCCGCCGCGCCGGTCTCCCGAGTATCCTCACAATGGTTCCGCCGCGCCGGGTTCCCATTGGCACACAATTGCATTGGCTCCGTACCGCGGATAACCAAGCTACACACCCAACCTCGGTTCCGCCACGCCGGTCTCTCGAGTATCCTCACAATGGTTCCGCCGCGCCGGGTTCCCATTGGCACACAATTGTATTGGCTCCGTACCGCGGATAACCAAGCTACGCACCCAACCTCGGTTCCGCCGCGCCGGGTTCCCGAGTATTCTCACAATGGTTCCGCCGCGCCGGGTTCCCATTGGCACACAATTGCATTGGCTCCGTACCGCGAATAACCAAGCTACACACCCAACCTCGGTTCCGCCGCGCCGGGTTCCCGAGTATCCTCACAATGGTTCCGCCGCGCCGGGTTCCCATTGGCACACACACAACCTCACAATGGTTCCGTTTTTTCCGGATCCCATTGGAACACACACAAAACACACACCACACAATGGGCTACTACGTCCGGCCACATTGCGGTTTCCAAAACATTTTAAAAATCTTTCGTTTAACTCACCCAACCTCGGTTCCGCTGCGCCGGGTTCCTATTGGCACACACACATCCTCACAATGGTTCCGTTTTTCCCGGATCCCATTGGAACACACCTCAAACAATGGGCAAGTCCGGCCACATTGTGGATTCCAAAACTTTTCACCCTTTTCAAATGTTTCTTTTACATACACACACACAACTCGCATAATGCCACCCAAAATCGGTCATTTTGTGCTTTCAAAATATTTTCTTCCTCGAAAAATATTTCCTTTCATTAACCACACCCTAGGTGTCATGTTTCTACTTTCGGTTCTCGTGTCTCGTTATCATGCATAGACTCCGCGGTAGGATAAAAATAAGCATGAAACATTCTAACCAGATAATCCAATTCTATATTACTTATCACGCTCAATCACTACTTATAGCATAACGCCACATGTACAGACGCCCTTGGAGTGTATCACTTATGCTTTATTCAAAGCACAACGCCACATGTACGAACGTCTTTGGAGTGAAATCACTTATGCTTAATCACACCACAAACAATTCATATATGCATACTCATAACCATCCTAAAGATCAAAATACGAATACTTAAAGTAAATAGGTAAAGATACACTTCATATAATTAGCGGTGCAAAATAACAACGTTATACTTGAGTAAGTAAATAGGAAGTAAGTAAGGATTTCCTTACATATACTTAGAGATAGTGGACAAGGGGTTCTACCTTACTTCTTGGCGGTAGGGCGGCTACGGAAGGTTAGTCGGCGGTCGGACGGAGTAACTTCCTACGGTAGGCCTTCGGGAGCTTCGAAAGAGAAAGGTTTCTCTCGAAACTTCTTCTTGACTAACACTACTCTACTTTATAGATCGAAGGGTGGTCGGGTGGCGGTTTAGTGGCGGCCTAGGTTGAGTTTTTTGAAGAACTCAAGAAGAACTCAAGAACAAAGGAAGAACAAAAGAAAGAACAAGAATTTCTAGAGAGAAGTTGGAGCAATGAGAAGGTGTGAGTTCAATGCTTGGAATGGGGTCCTATTTATAGGAAAAATCTTGGCTCTCTCTCCTCTCTTCATGGCCGGCCCCCCCTCTCTCTCATTCTTCAACTTTTGACACTTGTCAAGCACTCATGGAAGGTCAAAAGGCTAACCCTAGGCTTGCATGGCTAAATGGTGTACCTTGGATGGATTATGGAAGATTTGTTGGAAGATTTGGAGACAATGGTACAAGATTTTGTCTAAAACAAATATAAAAGTACAATGGAGGTTAATGGATGGCTAGTTTCTTAGCTAGGAAGGAAGATTCACCAAGAATTTGAAAAGATGAGAAAGATCAAGGAAGTACAACAAAAATCTCTCCCTGTCTCTCTCCTATCTCTCTCTCTCTCTCTCTCGGCCCATCTCTCTCTCTCAAGTACACACACACACATACATACATACATATATATATATATATATATATATAACAAGAAAGAATAAGAAAGTACAAAGTACAAAGATTCACAAAATCAAATACCCAATAAAGAAATTCAATTAGGCACATGTTTGACTAAACAAAATAGACAAGTGTACAAATGTACTCTAGGAAGATCAACTCTCCAATAAATTAATCCAATTGGGTACAAAGCCCCAATATAAAATAGTAAAAGAGTACTTAGGAGAATATTAGGTTTTAAAGACTACCAAGTACTAGCATAATAAAATATTTGTACCTCATCCATAATAAAATATTTGTACCTTATCCCATGGGGTTTTTGAAAAAGACTAGTTTATTAAACCCATGTACTTAGTTGAAAGAATAAGGCTATTACCCAATGGATAATATATACCCTAACTTTTATTATCCAATGGACAATAGTAACTAGGAAACTTTTTATAATAAAATAATCAAAATTGTCATTTTAGAAAATTATAAAATTCCATTTATGAGTACTTGATATTCTAGCAAAGAATATAAAATTTAGGGTTTCTATTATCCAATGGATAATAGTTCTCCTAACATTTATTGTCCAAAGGACAAAGAATAAATCCAAAATAATAAAAGAAAATAAATAAGAAATTTCTAGGGTTGAAAAGGTTGACTAGTCAAATCAACTTTATTGGAAGATTCCCTAGTCACATCGGTACTTTATTTGGTCAAAAGACTCTATTATCCAAGGGTCACTAACTTCCCTAACGGTTATTACCCAATGGATAATAATTCTCCTTGCTGTTAATAACCAATGGATAAAAGGAGTACAAGTACCTTTTATTAAAATAAAATTTTGAAAAGACTACATGTACTTTTTTTAAAAAAGTTTATTGTCCAATGGACAAAAATTATCCTAACCATTATGGACCAATGGGTAAAGGCAAAAGGTTCAAAAGTTTCAAAAGGTCCAAAAGGTTCATCTAGTAACTAGGTAAGTTGGTTGCTCGGTTCCTCCAAATAGTCGGTTGGAAACTAACTAAATTGGTCACGTAGGGTTTCTAGTCGAGAGTTAACCAATAAACAAAATCTAATTACGACGGAAAATAAGAAATCATATAGCCACTCAAGAGAAAAATAAGTAATTCAAATAAAATTCAAATATTTAACGAAATTTTTACTGACCAAAATTGAGAGGCGTTACATTATTTTATACTTATCAGTACTATTTATCTCAACTCCAACCCAATACTCTATTTCTCAACTCCAACACATATTTGGAGGAGAGCCTCTATTTTTTCCTTCATCCTCTATATTTAGAGGATCAAAGTTCATCCTTCCAAATGGAGGAGAGTTTTCAAGAATGGGTTGAAAAATGTTTTTCCTCCAAAATAAAGAAATAGAGTATGGGTTGGAGATGCTCTAAAGCCGCCATATTGGACTGTCAAATTAAAACCTTGTTGTGATGCAATTAAAGACCTTAACACCCCTTGGGACACATAAGTGAGGTTTCCACTAATTTAAAAGGTGTAGATTCAACAACATAAAGAGAAGTTCGAATTCGGAGATTAATAAAATTCTTTTACTTATAAAAAAAAAAAAAAACATGTAGAGAAGTTGTTTCCACTTTTGACTGAGCTTAATGGACCAAATAGAAAATTACAGGACTAAACCGGGTCAAATAAAAATTGGAGGGAACAAAAAATCTTAGAACCGTGCTACTGGTACAGACAATCTGTGCACAGATTGTGCACAGATTTTGTGGTGGGGCCCACCACGGGTCCCACACAAATGATTCGAGCCGTTCATTAAATGTAAAATATTTTTTCAAGAGTCCTCATAAAAAATCAGCTTAATCTAATACCTATAAGTACTCAATCCAATTATCTAAATTTTCATTCAGATTTTCGGGTAATAAAAAGTTAGATGATTATATCAAGCACCTATAGATATTGGATTGAGCTGATTTTTTATAAAAACCCTTGAAAAAATGTTTTACATTTAATGAACGGCTCGGATCATTTGTATGAGACCCATGGTGGGCCCCACCATAAAATCTGTGCACAATCTGTGCACAGATTTTATGTACCAGTAGACTTTCTGAAAATCTTATGAATTAGTAAAAAGTTTAGTAGAAGGCAATAAATTGTGGACGAACAATATAGTGGAAACACGGCCTAATCTAACCCGATTATATATACCCTCATCTTAGAAAAAAATTTCAATGTCGAGCGGGTATTTCCCACGCGGTGTCCGTTCGGCACTCCCGAACTGTCCGATGCTTTTTTAGACGGCTCAGATTAAAACCTTCTCTCTCTTCTCACCTCTCCTCTTTTTCTCTCCTTTTTCTCTCTCCAAATTTGAACAGTCCAAAATCGCATCGGACGGCTCGGATATGCCGAGCGGACACCACATGGTACCCTCCCGGCACTGAAAAATTTCTCCTCATCTTAAACCTCTATTAGACCTATTTTTTTCTCTCCATTCAATCATGACTCATCGCCTTTTCCCAAATTAAAAATGCTCTGCAGTCAAACTTAATTACAGAAATTCGAATTGTTCTATTTCCATGATTATGACCTTCTAATATTTCTGAGCACGGAAAATGCTTTAAGCAGGGAACTGACTCTTGATCATGACTTCTAATATAAATAATATGAATAGTTCCATTTTGTTCCCAGAAAAGTGCAATTAAATGCCAAAAATATCTCTTATGACTCATTCTGTATAGTTTAAAATAATTTCAAATCTATTTTTAAAATCAAACAAGGTGATTAAACTCCCGGTAGTAATTTTTTGTGATATATGAATTGATATGTAATTTATTAAAATTGAATGTTGAATATTCATAACCATTACCATTGTAGATTATCCACCCTTTCTATCAACTATACAATACAAGCTAGCATATACATATTCCATTTATTAAAACTAAACAAAACCAAGTAGGAGTAACATTTAACCCCCTTCTTCTAAAATAATTCATCCTTCAATGTATCCACCTTTTTATCGCTCTCTTATTATATCCCATTTATTCCTTTAAAAAATTTAACCGCTAACATAACAAATGAGCAATGTATTGAATCTCGTACTATATCGGCACGTACGCACTGGTATTGACGAAATCTAGTACCCTCCACTTCTAATTTCATTGCGGCTTAAATACCGATCCGTACCAATCAAATACCAGATGGTACGATGGTACCAAACAGTATCAGTCAATACCAGACGAGATCGGACTACTTACAATTTTTGTTTTAATAAATGTATATATTATACCAAATCATTTGCTGTGAAACAATAATACTAATAGCGATAAAATCAGGACGATTCGCGGTACCGATACTAGACGGGATCGAACTACTTAATTATTATTTTTAATAAATGTATATATTATACCAAATCTTTGTCTGTAAAACAATAACACTAATAGCGATAAATTTAGGATGATTCATGGTACCGATACATATCTTACCTGTAATATAGTGTCAATGATTGATTTGCTGACTCAGAAGCCTGACAGAAAGTTAGCTTTCTATGCAAAGATCCTGATCTTCTTCCTCGGATCGATCTGCCATCTTGCAAAGTAAACCTGTCACTAATCACTAAAGAAAAACTTCTAAATAAACCCCTTGTACTTTGATCAATTTTGACTTAAACCCCTCTATTTTATTTGTAGATATGTCTATACCCCATGAACTTCCAATTAATGTGAGAACGTTAGTATTTGCGTCAATGTTGTCGAAAAAGTGGCATATGGTCACAAGTTATTAACTTTTCCTTCTCAAATATGTTGGAAAATTTGTGAACGAAGGCAACCAAACAAATCCACTTTGGTTCATCGGGTTCATCGAATCTGGACAAGGCAGCTCTAAAGTCCAGTGGTTATGGATGGTTAATACCCCATGATGTGAGATTTATGCCAAGGAATTCATTCTAGTAGTTTTAATTGTATTGATTTCCGACAACAATTCAATGGTCTCTCCTTGATTGTAAGAAGATGTCAAGACCCAAATCTGATGAGTAGAAATTCGTGACGTGGCCAGTGATTTAAAAATCACCCCAGGCCTGGATATCATACAATAAAAAGAATATTATCATTATTTTTTTTCATTCAAAACTCCCAGGACCATAAATTAAAAATTAATGAAATATTATATTCAAAGTTGTCTAGCATACTCACCGATTACAACTTTAAAATTACATAATTGTGGCTCGCACACACAAACGCCACTAACACATTATTTCCTTATTTAGCCATAACAACTAATATCTTTCACACGCAACAGATAAGCCTTCTTTAACACTGATTTCCTGAAAATATTTTATGAAACACAAAATCAATTAAGGAAGTTATGATATATTAAGGCCACATAATAAATATGAGATTAAACAACATAATCAGTAAAAATAATAATCCATCAGTTTGCCAAACCGTAAGAGAGAGAACATTAATATGCAAGTTGCAATCACCACAAGTGAGACAAAAAGAGATATATTCATCATCAACATAATCATCATATATTATCATCTTAATCATCGTCTTGACCATCATCTTAGGCTACCATCCAGTAGTCCGGGGAGCGACCCCAGCAAAATAATGGAATTGATATCAATCCAATGGATACCCGGCTGTATCCTTTCCACAATTCATAGGTGCCAATTCAAACATAGCTTTTCAGAGCTCTTCGCCCAGATGTTTCCATTAAACTTCCTTTTAAAAATCAATCCCATGTCTTTTTATAAATTTTTTCTTTCTTTTCACAACTTATACTTATATAATTTATTTTTATTTATCATAATACTTTATAAAAACAATCACAAAGTAAGTTTTGAAAAACATATGTAACTAGAATATATTAGTAACTCACCTCGTTCAAGAAACACAATCTACCGTGCGAATACCTACTTATTAATTCCGGAACCTGTTGGACCAAATAATTATACATCCACGTTAATTCATTGATTATCAATTAGTTCATTATTATTTTAATATTACTTTTCATTGCTATCCCTATATCTATTTTATTACTATTATCATTATCATCTCTCTCATAGATTGTATTGAGTTTGAGCTTGAGTTTGGTCCAACTACGTGTCAAGCCGAACCACAAGTTATGTGAGAAGTTTGGTTCATTTTTTTCTTTCTTTTAACCTTAAACCATATCTACCAACCTGAAGGAATAAATTAAACGATTCAATCCCAAATTGGGCATCCTACGGAATCATTTATTGAAGGCCATTTTCCTACTCTCATTTTTAGGATGACTTTGTATAGGAAATTAGAGAAGAGATTATGTAGATTTATACAAGTGCAAGTGTGAGTGTGTATATACGGTAGTGGGGGAAGTGAAACTCACCTCATGTATTAATTTTATTTTTTTCCTTCTCCTCCTCCCCTGATTTCCTTTCTTTCCTTCTTCCTCTCTCTTTTTTTCCTTCCTTCCTTTCCTTCAGCTAAGTGCCGTATGTGTAGTGTGTGTGGTGTATGGAGGGGAGGGGAGGGAAAGAGCCTATTTATATGAGGCTTTTCATATCTAGAATAATCTATGCATTATCTATAAATATCTAATAAAATATATATCAAATCTTAGTGAATCTAATAAAATCCAAGTGTATCTATTAGATATTTAGTCTAGAATAATCCCATAAGGTCTAATCCGATTCCTTATAATTCTTTGAACATTACAGTTGTCCATCTCGCGAGGACTCTTGCCTCACGATGAAGTTTTGCAAGATTGGGACAATATCGAAAATCTTAGAAAATACGCTAATTCTTTTCTTTTTTCTTTTTGTTTTTCTATGGGCTTTAAGTTACAAATAAGTATATTTTCTAGGGTCTAATGGTAAGCGGTCACTAGATGTTGAGTCCTTACTCTCTCTTTTTTCGTTTAATAAAGGTCGGGGTGTTACAGAAGATCATTCTAGTTTCTGAATTCTCTACGTCCTTCAAGAATTCTATCTGAAATTCTTGAGTTCATTCTTTTTGTGAGAGAGAGAGGCAGATGCTGAGTCAGTTCGTCAAGGCGTTTATTGGTGGTGTTCCAATGTTCACGGTCCGAGCCAGATCAATATTGGGAGACAGACACCACTTAACCTCAACACCCTCTGGTAGGTGGCGAATCTAGTTTTAAGGACATCGTGTGCAACACGGGTTTCGGTTCACAACTCTATATTGTATTCAGTTTGCAATTCTGAATCTCTAATTTCAATTCGTTGTAATTCAATTTATCATTTTGTAATGGAATTTTTTTTTTCTGGATTTTCTGTATACATTGTATTTTTTTTTCCAACAAAATACACAATTAATTGACTCTGTGTCCATATTAGCGATTTACGTTGCCCTTGTTATTATAGCCATTTACAAAGCATACGTACACCACTTGAAAAATGGTGGTCGAGATCACAGGTTTTTGGGTTTGATTCTGGTGTTTTCTTCTTCTTCTTCTTCTACTTCTTAGAAATTGAAGCCTCTTAATCCCGCCTGGGAAGGTGGCCTAGGCACCCCCATAAGGTAAAAACAGAAAAACCAGCTTTCTTTTTGTCAATGTGACGCGGCGGAATTCACGAGAGACTAGTTAGCGTACCAGTCCAAACGAGATAAACAACTCGTCGCAACGAGCAATTCTTGCGCACAAGAAAGAAAGAGAAAATCTTTGAATATTATTGATAAAAGTTATAAAAGTTTTAAAGTCTTCTTAATTGAATAGGTTACAGCCCTTTTTATAAGACCCTAACCCTAGAAATCCTACTGTAAAAGAAATAATAAATCATGCCAAAACAAGCGGCATTAAATAAAAGAAATTTCCTAATTAATTAAAATAAAATCCTAATTCTTGTAGACCAAGAATCCTAATAAAGGCAGAAATCAAAATCAAACCGAATACGGAAAGTTAATAATTCTAACCTAAACGAAAATATTCCTAGTCAAATTCTTATTCTAAAACAATAAAAATAAAATACAAAAACTCTCCATTTTTGTCCTACATCAGTCTCCTTTTCTTCAAAAGAACTCGCCCTCGAGTTCTCATTAGAAACTTGCCATCTGCCTTTCCAAATAAATAAATATTTGGAATACTTCAACTTCTCGCTCGTCTTCCAATAAAAGTACACTTGCCAAGATAGTTTTTTTGCACACTTCAATTGATTGACAATTTTCACAATACGAGAATTGAGTGAAAACTCAAACTGCTCCAACCCAAGAAAATCAATAAATTGAACGTCATGCAGAAATTCCAATTTCTCTTTATGTTGATCCATAGCAGAATTAATTGGTACATCATGTATGAATGATGTAGCATTAAGAGATCTTGTACCAAATTCACCATTGGGACCACTCATACTTCCGTGTGGCTCACAAGGCTCAATATTAGGGAAGACATCATCATGTCGAGAAATTATAGGTCCTGATTTATGACTTTCCTCTTCCTTTGGTTCTCGTACTTGATACAATGTTGCGATATTTTCATCCTTGCTTGCAATTACCTCATTGGTTGCACCTCCATCTAAATCCAACCGATGTTCGAGCATAGGGGCACTCAAACATTCCTCTTTGCCACCAACTGCTTCATCGCCAGCTTCTTCTTCGTCACCAAGTTCAATCCGATCTCCCTCCTCTTTTGCAACTTGTTCAACATCTTTGGCAATAATGGTTGTATTCTGTTGCTTTGGCCCATATTTTTCCTTCAGTAATTCCTCATAGTTCCAGGGCAAAAATCTCTCTACCAAAAGTTTTTTAATTCTCGACCATGCATGAATTCGACGCTTGCCCAATCGATCTCTTGACGATTGTAATTTTAACCACCATTGTAGCGCCGGGCCCGTAAGCTTCAATAATAAAAACCTCCACCTTTGTTCAAAAGGAGTTTTCGTATACTCAAAAAAATCATCAATGTCCAATATCCAATCCAAACGATCTTCAAAAAATTCAAGACCACTAAATTTTGGCAACTTATTGTAATACCTGAAATTTGTTTGTCGCTTTATCGACTGATAATCATCATGGCCCTCGAATAACTCGCCTTCAAATTCATTCCTACTATCGTAGTGATAATAAGAATATCCTCCGGAGACGTTTTGGTGAATAGGTTGGTTGCGGGCAAATCCCTCAACGCGGTTCCTATTCTGGTTAAGAGGTTGGCGATGGGCAAATCCCAACGCGCGATCCTTCTCAACCCTTTCTGGCCTTTGGCGAATTTGTAGAGTCAACCCATGCAGTAAATCACGGATCTCTGCAAACTGAGTGCGAGTATCTTGACGGATTTCGGCTAACTGAGTGCTTCGATCCTGTATTTGTGTTCGAGTATCCTCCATCATCTTCCTTAGGTCAGCACGCCCACGACCAACGTCAATGGGTGTGTCTTCAACTTTGTTTGGTGACATCGAACCAGGCAAAGCCTTGCTCTGATACCACTTGACGCGGCGGAATTCACGAGAGACTAGTTAGTGTACCAGTCCAAACGAGATAAACAACTCGTCGCAACGAGCAATTCTTGCGCACAAGAAAGAAAGAGAAAATCTCTGAATATTATTGATAAAAGTTATAAAAGTTTTAAAGTCTTCTTAATTGAATAGGTTACAGCCCTTTTTATAAGACCCTAACCCTAGAAATCCTACTGTAAAAGAAATAATAAATCATGCCAAAACAAGCGGCATTAAATAAAAGAAATTTCCTAATTAATTAAAATAAAATCCTAATTCTTGTAGACCAAGAATCCTAATAAAGGCAGAAATCAAAATCAAACCGAATACGGAAAGTTAATAATTCTAACCTAAACGAAAATATTCCTAGTCAAATTCTTATTCTAAAACAATAAAAATAAAATATAAAAACTCTCCATTTTTGTCCTACATCACAATGCATCTGTTTGGGTGCTGAGAAAGCTATGGATTTTTTTGAAGGATTAGAAATGCTCAGCTATAGATGTTGTAATCTCCATAGCTTCCCATTGTTCCCAATCAAAAGACTTTCACGCTTGTTGTGATCGAATTTTCCACCATTTTTTAAAATTGTCGCCCTGAAAATTATTGCTCGAATGGATTATCCTTCTGTCCCAGCATAAGTGATTGCAGACATTATCAAAATGGGTTATCTTTCTATCTTGTCTGTGTATAGTCGGTCCCCATAGCAGCATAAGTCATACTATGACGTGTGAATTATATCTGAACCCTGTTAAAGTTTAAGATTTCTTGGTTCTAAAGATTCAACACAACCCAATGGTAATGGTGAAATAGTCTCCAAAAAATAGTCTCGCTTTTTGGCCCTTCTTGAGTGAATAATCCGCTAAAGTAATCAAACCTTAGTCTGCATAGAAAAAATAAATCTAAATCGAATAATTAACTGATTATCAATTTTGACTCAGTAGAAGAAAATTCCCCCAAAATAAAAAATTTCACATAACCGTTGAGTGAACTGTTTCAGCCGCTGTCAATAGTGTCGTTTGGTTTTTAGGTATAACAAGTAGAAAGAGATAAGAGAGATATGAATAATAAGTAGGTATCAAAAGAGAGAGAGGAGGGATGGTTCTGAGAACCCCAAAAGTGAACAAAGCGCTCAAGTGTTTGCGGAAGAACTTTGTTGCAACTGTTATGTTCTCAACTTTGTTTTCAAGGCCCCGAATCTGAGACTGGCCCGACTTGGGCAATTGCTGGCCCAGACTTCATTGGGTAATCTGAATCAGTTTCTTAAAGCCCAAACATAGTACACGACTCGAGGACCATTTGATTTGATTTATTTTTGCAAATTGAAGGCTAGCTGTTCACATATTTTATGCGATGTATTCTGACCTATTTATTTTTCCTTGCTGGCCAATTAAACTATTGATAATTACCAGTTGCATACTATAAATTTTACAACTTTAAGGCTCCACTCTTGTAAACTTATTTTTCTTTTTCGTTTTGTGTGTTTTGTTCGTCTTTTCTGAATTTTTATTAGATTCGCGTGATATTTTTTGAATTTATCATTCGTTTCGACAAGAGGAGTCTAATAAATTACTAAAATTATGATCAAAAGCAAAAAAAGTTCACTAAAGACGAAAAAAGTATCAAACATGTCTTATTTGTCTAAAGTGCCGTCTAATTTGAATTTTTTCAATATCAATCTATATTTTTATACTTTTCTGATTCGTCTCGTCTCGACAAACGATTAACCCTAGAAATTATGACAAAAAAGTTAAAAAAAAGTAAAAAATATCAAAATAATAAGTTTCAGACTTATAAGTTTACAAGAACGCAACCTATGTATCCGGGATCCGGGGGTGCTGTAGTGCACCCCCCGCACTACATGTAGTGCACCCGATCCAGCTGTCCATCTCGACAATAGACGGCTCGGATTTTAATCCGAACAATAGACGGCTAGGATTTATAGGAGTTCGGATTAAATCCAAGCCGTCCATGTCAAGATGAACGGTCAAATCGGCCACACTACACGGTGTAATGCGGCGGGTGCACTACAGCCCCTCTCATTCCATGTATCGGATTGAGCTATTCATTATTTCGTCGAGACAAACGATTAATTTCCAAAATCACAACGAAAAATTAAACAAAAAGTTACAGAAAGCAAAAAATATCGAAATAATAAGTTAGATAATTAGATCAAACAACTATAAGTATCAGATTGAGTTGATTTGAACTCTTAAAAAATATTTTACATTTAATGAATTGCTTGGATCTGTGTACAGAATATGTAAATATTTGTTGTATGGGTAGCATCGTGCCAGCGTTGTAAGATTTAGGTAAGAGGGCGCGGTCTTTTGTTCACGTACAACTAGAAAAAGAGAGAGGAGACCGAGAGACAAAAGATAGGAGAGAGAAATATTTGGTTTCAGATAGTCTGTTTCATGAAGGCTTCGTGAACAACCCGTTCACGGAGCGGATCGATCTCAGCCGTCTATTTGCACAATCAATGACTGAGATTCGTTTTCAACTATGACCAGTCACAATTAACTCTTCTCCGAAAAAATTTTATTAACATCTTAACTATACAAAACACTTTTTGATGGTCACAATTGAGTACTATAAATACTTGTTTACAGCAACTCCGTAAATAAGATTTTCTCATTTGGTTTACTGGAAAAAAAGAAAAAAAAAAAGAAGAAAGATAGTTGAGAGAAGAGTTTAGATTTATCCGACATTCATAAGCATAAAAGTGGTCCCCTTCTACTTTTACGCACATCTAAATTGTTTTTTTTAATTTTATTTAATTTATTAAGTTCCAATTTCGCACATGCGAGGAGTCCAATTAAAATAGAGCCCTCATCAATTCTTTTAACTATAAATAAATACTTGGCACGTAAAATTGGGATTGGGTCTCACTTTGTCATAAAGTTCTACTCCCTCCGTCCCTTTTTAAGTGTCCTGCTTCGTAACTCCAACTTATTAAAAAGGTATCATCATTACACTTTTCACATCAACTTTTTCCTCCACTTTCCCTACTTACCCATCATCATTACACTTTTACTCACTAACTTTTCAAAATAAAATTTACTTTTAGGGACAAAATAGACAATACACCAACTTTTACCCCCCTAACTTTACAAAATGGACACTTATTAAGGGACAGCCCAAAATGAAATACTTGACACAAAAAAAGGGACGGAGGGAGTATTAGATGTCCCAAGGGCAATAGTTAGATTCAATAAATATATTCACATTTACAGTTCTCTTCCTATAAGGTCGTTCGCACTCAGCAAAGTGTGAATCTTTCCTTTCTCGATCAAATTTCAAATTTCGATCATCCGAGTCGCTCAATGTGATCAGAACATGATTTTAAAGGTCCCCGAGAAAAATCAACAAAAAAAAAAGACCTTTCCGAATGCCTTCATTCGAGCAATTTTCATTGAATGATTCTAAAAAAATTTGCTCTGATATCTTTTTCGGTTATTTTTTTTGTCGATTTCTTTATGTTATTCTTAAAATCACATTCTGAACACATTAAGCGGCTCGAATCATCGAAATTCTATCGAGAAATGAGATGTCCACGCTTTAACACAGTGCGAACACCATTGGGTGAAGCTGTGAAGATTTGTGTTCACATATTGTGTTTATGAAAACTCGCAAAACGTCACTTTTTCACTACTATTCAACACTATTGACTATGAGAGATGCTACAATCACATCCAAAATTACACACTCAAATACACACCCTCTTACAAAACACAAGGGTTCCACACACACTGACCCTTGTGCAGTGTGTGTGGGACCCTTGTGTTTCGTAAGAAGGTGTGTATTTGGGTGTATGATTTTAGATGTGGTTGTAGAATATTTGATTGACTATACTAGTTATAAAAGTCCAGAATACTTTTGGAAACTGATTTTCGCGCTCTATTTTTTACTGATGGTGCTTCACTTTTAATGTGAAGTTACTAGTAACTTCATGAACAAAGTGGAGCGCCATCAGTAAAAAGTGGAGTGCGAAAATCAAAATCCGATACTTTTTTTCTAATGACAATATTACCCTTCTAATGACGATATTACCCTTATTTCCCATTTTATAATTACGTAAGTGAAATGTTATTTAACCATTAAACTCTACAAGTGCAGATTTCTGGTTCATTGCAGGGTTTTTTTTACCAATTTTTCGATGAACACATGAAAAATGCTATTCAAATGGAACACCAAGAAACAGAACAACCGTACAAAACACAAAACTAACAAAACGACCTCAAACAATTAAATACAAAATGACCTCAATTCTCAACGTCTAAAGGAGAAAAAATTCAATGGTGCTCCATACCCAAACTCACACCCACCACTCACATGAGTGGTGGGCTCTACACACACTATGTGAGTGTAGGTGTGTCACTAAAATTATTGAAAAAAATTACAGTTGCATAAGAGCCGTACAAAACACGAAATCGGGTGAGATTGCAAAAGTGAAAAATTGTCCAGAACTCAAGTTTCTAATACTTGACACAAAATATAGGACTCAATCCTATTTCGCTTGAAGTGATTTTCTTTTTCTTTCGTGAACCAGTGGTGATATTTTCCTTGTTTAGACACGTAATTCAAGCTGTGCCCACCTTCCTTGCACAGTATAAGGCCCCGTTCCGATTTAAAAAAAAAAATGAACTTTTAGAAAAGGAAGATTATTTTAAAGTTCAAAAATCATGTATTTAAGCAAATAATTTTCCTACCAATATGGATATTGTTTGATAGATCTCATTAAGATCTTTTAAACGGTGCAAAAAAAATTAAAAAATTATTTTCATTTTCATTTTCATTATATTTGAATTTGAAATTACCATCTTTTTGAAAAAGAAGATTTAAAAAAAAGGCGAAGCGGTACCTAAGTCTTTGTTTGTTTTTCTCCTTTCTTTCCACCTTTCAATTGTTTTCTTTTTGGATGACCTTTTGGTTTTTGAAATTGGAGAACAACCAACATCGTTGAGCATATCACCATTTTTATCCAGTTAATTTCTTTCCCAAAACCTGACATCGATCCTCAATTTGCAATGCTTGTTGGCACTTACGTGATGGCAAATAATCAGAGTTCAAAGCTTATTCATCATTCATTGTCCTCTATACGGACTAAAATACCATTATCTACTAAAGTAGTATTAGGAAAAAGTAATGAAAAAATCCTTCCCCAATGACTCTAAAAAAACAATAAGTAATTGAACACAAATCGTGCACAGATTTTTTGTGGGGCCCATTACGGGTCCCACACAAATGATTCGAGCCGTTTATCAAATGTAAAAAATATTTTTTCAAGGGCCCTCGCAAAAAATCAGCTTAATCCAATATCTATAAATACTTGATCCAATTGTCTAACTTTTCATTATCCTAAAATCCGAATGAAAAGTTTGATTATTGGATCGAGCACTTATACGTATCGAATTGAGCTAATATTTTGTGGAGGCCCTTGAAAAAATGTTTTACATTTAATGAACAGCTCGGATTGTTTGCATGAGGCCCGGAGTGGGCCCGACACAAAATCTGTGCACGATCTGTGTTTTATTTGTGTATGTTTCAATAGCACAGTTGCTAAAAAAATATGGAGATATGAGTAGAATAAAAGATTCATAATTTCGTTTGCTTTAGAATTTGTCCGGTTGATAAATAGTGATATGAAACAGCCCGTGCTCACGGGAAGTGAAGAATGTGAACGAGCAGTCGAGCAGATGTACGTCTTTCTATTGTTTGTGGTTGTCGAGCAGATGTACGTCTTTCTATTGTTTGTGGTTTTATGAAAACAGCTTGTGAGGAATTGTGGGTTTGGTCTTCTATTCTATTGAATAAATTTGAAGACAAGCCTCACTTTCTTGGAATGAGTATAAAAAGCGTAATTTAAGTACTTTAAACTCGTGGCTTAGGACACCCTATATATTCCTGGTATAGGAGGGATAGTGGTGTCCCTCTCCGGTTTGTTTTTATTTTTTCAGCATATTTTGATGATTGGATCCGTTCAATTTGTAAAGCTTGCCAAGAACAATAATCTTGCTAAAAATCATGTTCGTCAGACTTCAGTAGATACATGATCAACACACGTGAAAATTGAAAAAAAAAAATTGAATTCAAAAACACGCTGAATCGGAATCCAATATATATATATATATATATATATATATATATATTTGCATTTTTCATGTGTTCCGATCATGTATCGACTAAAATTTGATAAACATAATTTTTGGCATGATTAATGATTTCGCTGAGCTCTAAAACATAAACGGAATTGATCATCAAAATATGTTAAGAAAATAACTGAAAAATTAAAAACGAACCAAGATTCCTATACCGGGTATATATAAAAGTTTCTTCGGTCAAAACGCGCACGGCACATAGATTTTAAACAGCAAAAGGGAGATGCTCTGTCTGATCAAAGTTCCCTTTCCCCTCAAATTTTTCCCCTACTATACTAAACAAAAGCCTTGGGGTCTCCTTCCGTAGTGGGAACCGGGGTCTCCCCAGGGAATCTTTTTTACTTTTACTTGTGCCTTTGTACAGTTGTACTCCTCCTCCTTCATTCTTTATTTTCAATTTAACCGCATATCCTCCAAAAATCAGCTTGGAATTCCCACCACAAGTAACGTGACTAGACTAGCTAGCCGACTCCTCTTTCGATTGCAAACATATTTCCTCGAACCAATCCCTTTATCTTCCCCATATCAACAGTACCAATTCCAACGTCATTGTCTCAATTAAACTCATTTCTTCTTCCACCACACTCTCTTCCATCCATGGCCAAAAACACAGTCCAAAGCAAATCCACCCGCTCCCTCTCCCTCCGAGACGGACCGCTCTTTCTCGGCGGAGCTACGGCTGCCGTACTCCTCTTCACTCTCTGGTACTTCTCCGAACCCTGGACCGACTTTTCGAACAACCCAACAAACCCCGTCTTGGCTTCCGACGGCGTCACCGCCGCCTACTGCTCATCCACCGCGCCCGCCGCCGATGACCTCCGCCACGACTCACCCAACTCGACGTTTTACGACGACCCGGGTCTCGGTTACTCGATCGAGGAGCCGATGGAAGACTGGGACGAGAAGCGGCGGGAGTGGCTCGAGAACCACCCCGGTTACGCCGGCGACCGGATACTCCTCCTCACCGGTTCGCAGCCCTCCCCGTGCTCGAACCCTACCGGGGACCACCTGTTCCTGAGGTTGTTCAAGAATAAAGTTGACTACTGCCGGATCAACGGCTACGATATCTTTTACAGCAACGCGTTTCTTCACCCGGAGATGCGGGCTTATTGGGCCAAGTTACCGTTGATTCGGGCCGCAATGGTGGCCCACCCGGAAGCCGAGTGGATCTGGTGGGTCGACTCGGATGCCGTTTTCACCGACATGGAGTTTAAGCTCCCGTTGAGGCGGTACAGGGACCACAACCTCATTGTCCACGGGTGGGCCCACATGGTCTACGAGAAGAAGAGCTGGCTGGGCCTTAACGCCGGGATTTTCCTGATCCGAAACTGTCAATGGTCCATGGATTTCATGCGATTGTGGGCCTCCATGGGCCCAATGAGCCCAGAATTCCACAAATGGGGCTGGCTACAGAAATCAGCGCTCCCGGACAAAATGTTTCGGGACTCCGACGATCAGTCGGCGCTGATTTACTTGGTATTGAAAGGGGAGAAAAAATGGACGGACAAGATTTACATAGAGGGGGAGTACTATTTCCACGGGTATTGGCTGGACATAGTGGGCACAGTTGATGACGTCACGGAGAGGTACGTGACCATAGAGAGAGGGGTCCGCGGGTTGAGGCGGCGGCACGCGGAGAAGATGACCGGAGGCTACGCTGCGATAAGGGAGCAGTATCTCAGCGCGGCGGGATACGGTAAGGGAAGTTGGAGGCGGCCGTTTATTACGCACTTTACGGGTTGCCAGCATTGTAACGGGGAGCACGATCCGAAGTACGAGAGCGATTCCTGTTGGATTGGGATGGAGAAGGCATTGAATTTTGCTGACAATCAAGTGCTTCGCATGTATGGTTTTGTGCGACCGGACCTGTCGAATGCTTCCCGCTTGTCTGTCTTGCCGTTTGATTATCCAGCAGCAGAAGAAGAGGTTCACTAGTACAGTAGGATTTACAGTATTTGTCAGTTCCATGCTACTTGTGGGTTAAATTAAATCTGTCAATCTCGCCGGGTTATTACGGAGTAAACGGTTTTAGCGATTTCTGCATTCCTTTATTTCGAGTATATTTTTTAATCATACTAACATTTGATATTATCCTTTTATCTTTCTTTTTATTTTGTACATAAAGGATAGTGTTTTAATTCAACATTGGTCATCGTTACCCTTGCCTATGAAGTTCCAGGTAGCGCTGTCCACGGTCGGATTTTGGTCGGGTTCGAATTGGACCTGACCCGACTTTAGTCGGATTGGTTAAACGGCCACCCAAACCTGACCGAAACCCTTGTCGGGTTAAAACCAAACCGAGTACTGATTGGTCCAACCATAGTCCATAGATGCTAGAAGAAAATTAAATAAACGGCCAATAATAGTAGGAATTGGATTGGGTTTTCAGTCTGCCAGGACACCCATGGGTTGCTTGACTCATTAATTAGTAGTAGAGTAGTTTGAAAGAAGCCAGGGGACACAACGTACCATTGGGTGGAGACTGTTAAGATTGGGCCGCGTCACTTGCTTGGTGACCATTGGTTGTTTATAAATACAGAAGATGAGATAACTGACGATTCACTCTCCCTAAATAGCGCAGGAAATTCTTGGTAAAATACAATACAAGTCATTATCAATTCTTATACCCTTGTCCCCTTGGCAATATTTTCTAAACTTGGAACAACATCATTCACTTCATTTCATTTCATTTCAAACAATCACAACTTCCCCTGGAATACACTTCCCTAAATCCTTCCATTTTTTCCCCACAAACCTTTCAGTTGGCAGATTCCAACCATGGATAGGACCAGAGCAGATCAAACCCCTGTCTCCTCCTTTCTCCCAAACAGACCCCTCTCTCTCCTCATCGGAGCAGCAGCCATTCTCGCTCTTCTCGTGGTATGGAATCTTCCCTCTAGTTTTTCAACTCCATCAGTTGATGGGAAGATGTCGAATATCTCACCGGTTTTTGCTAATAGTCTACAAGAAAGGACATTCTATGACGAGCCTAATGTTACCTACACGATAGAGGAGCCAATCCTGAATTGGGATTTGAAGAGACGGGATTGGCTGAAGCATCACCCGTTGATCGCCGCAGAAGCACGGGACAAAATTCTACTCCTGACGGGTTCTCAATCGGGTCCGTGCAAGAACCCGATTGGCGACCATTTGCTTCTGAGGCTTTTCAAGAACAAGGTTGATTACTGTCGAATCCACGGGTACGATGTGTTTTACAATAATGCCCTCCTTCACCCAAAGATGGGCACTTATTGGGCCAAGATACCTGTGGTTCGGGCTGCAATGGTGGCCCACCCGGAGGTCGAGTGGATCTGGTGGGTTGATTCGGATGCGGTTTTCACTGACATGGATTTTAAACCACCATTGGAGAGGTACAAGGATTACAACCTCGTGGTGGGTGGGTCGCCCAAGTTGATTTACGAGAATCCGAGCTGGATGGGGCTCAATGCCGGGGTGTTTTATTTTCGGAATTGTCAATGGTCCATTGATTTTATGGAAGCGTGGGCCAAGATGGGTCCACAGACCCCAGACTACGAGAAGTGGGGTCAAATCCTGTCATCGACAATCAAGGACAAGTTGTATCCAATGTCCGATGATCAGACAGCTATGGTTTATTTGTTGATGACGGAGAAGGAAAAATGGGGTGATAAGGTGTTTCTGGAGCACGAGTATTGTATCCAAGGGTATTGGGAGGGTTTGGTGGGCACACTTCATAACGTGACATCTAACTACGCGGGGATAGAGAAGCGAGTGCACACGTTAAGGAGGCGACATGCGGAGAAGGTGAGCGAGAGCTACGGTGCGCTATGGGAAAAGCATCTAGAGGAGGCTGGTTATAGGAAGGATGCTGGGAAACGACCGTGTATCACGCATTTCACGGGATGTCAGCCGTGCAGCGGGGACTACAATCCTATGTACACGGGCGATTCTTGTTGGAAGGGGATGGAGAAGGCGTTGAATTTTGCGGATAATCAAGTGCTACGTAATTATGGGTTTGTGCACCCAGATCTACTGGATTCTTCCCATGTGTCGGCTTTGCCGTTTAATTTTCCTGCATAATGAGTGATTTACGATTTCTTAAAATTATTGTTTAGGGCTATGGCATGCATGTCGCAAGACCAAAGAATCATTGTTGGTGAGAGCGGATAAGAACTGCACGGTGTTGTGGTTTCTTAGGTACTAGTTTATGCGTTTCATGGTGTGGTGATTGGCATTAGCCAGGACAGTAGTCCAATTACAGTCAACTTCTTGTGGTATATGTTTGTTAAAACAGTGGTACTAATGGGTTGTCAAGCGTTTCGGGAGGAAGGGAGTTTGTTTTTCTTTGAGTAACGCTACAGGTACAGATATTCTTTATACGAATTTGGACGAAGATGTTTTGAGAGCCGTTCATATGTGTCCAAATCATTTCCTCTTTTCTTTAGGTTGGCAGTGGTAGTCTGGACAAGCTAGTCTCATTACTTCATCGATGATGTAGACTTTCAGTGATTTGTGGATTATTTTTCCGTGATTAAAGGATGAAAAGCTTGCTTGCTTGTCATTCGGAGATTGACTACACGTAAGAGTGATTTTTTCCCTTGTCCATTTCTTTTGTACGTCTATCAATTTTGCAGGTGCGATTACCTATCAATGTTTGTGAACTTGCCTCGTCAATTTGACTGAGAGAGTGAGATTGATCGAGAGAGTATACGATGATTTTGGACACCGTCACATAGTGTCCCAATACCTCTCAACGTCATATATTGTTATGGGGTCCATATGCTTAATTAGAGGACGACACAAAAATGTGTTGCGTTGACGAGTGCCCTATAAGTTTTCGGGATCGATCACGTGGTTTCGTTTAAGTACTGCAGTTGACGAGTACTCCCATGGATCGAGGACCAAGGGTGTTCCAACTCCCAATGAATGTTGCTACATCGTCCATTACATGATATTATCGAATCTGGATCGTGGTTATTTCATACTATAGTTAAAATTAGTACGGTCATGTTTTTTTTTTTTTCCCCACCTAGAGTAACTGTTTAATTTCTCGAACTGTCCTCCAAGTCATTATATTGAACATGAATTTAGATAATAGGCATATAACAGCCTCTACAACCGTAAAATCAGTTCATATTAAATTTATAGTTATCGGATTATTTCTTTTTAAAAAATCAAAAGTGCTACACACACAACGGTTGTGTAAAACACAACACAACCAATCTCTAACCGTCTATTGCTGTAATAAATGGTCAAGATTCACTCAAACTATTTTCTATAAAAGTTAAACTTTTTCTTGAAAGAATGTGTTTAAAATCTAGATCATCCAAATACATCTAGACGGTCAAAATTACGCACACAACTAACACAACGGTTGTGCAAGTAGCATTTTTGTTAAAAAATACAGAGAATATTCACCTAATAAATCTATCCCCTCTATCATCACTTTTTAGGCAATGTATCTATATGTAAAATAATTTTGTCTTACATGATCAAATAGGAAAATATCTCAAAATAGTATTCCATCCGCCCCTAAATAAGTGTTCGACGTGCAAAACTAGGCCTTCAAAAAGATGCATTTGTTTCATTAAAAAATCAATTTTTTTTTACAAATCAATAGATAACAATGAGTTCTATTAGATTGTGAAAAAAAATTAAAATTTTTAATAAAAAATATGCATATTTTGTAAAGCCTAGTTTTGCGCGCCAGAAACTTATTTAGGGACGGAGGGAGTAACTAACACTTTGTGGAGATTACACTTTGTGGAGTAGTACGTGCAATTTATTTCAGTTAAGACCATGAGAATTTCAACGTGCCTTTACGTACGGCCATCCGCTAGTTCAATAGAACTTAAAACATAAACAAGGGTGCCTCTTATTTTTCGATAGCTGGAAAAGTATTCTTGGATGGATATACACAAATTTGTACAGCGTCGCCTCTTAATTTTCTTTTTCCTTTTTTGAAATTGTTGCCTCTTATTTTTCTAAACTTTGAAATTTTGTATTTTCCGATAATTTTTTTCCCATATTTTAAATCTGGTTTTCAGATTCCAAATTCATGTTATTCAAAGCACAAGATGTTTTGTTTGAGCCTGAGTCCTTTTCTAAGGCCATGCATTGAATTTGGGCTAGCTGAAGGCCCATAAAAGATGGAAAGGAAAACATATGGGCCGGGTTATTTGAGCAATTATTTACCAAACAAAACATAATTTACATAATTTCCAGTCCAAACAAGGGGATTTGATGATATCCAACTAAGTAGATGTTCGGCTTCTTGTATTTTCTATTATAGCCATAGGTCCTCTAATCCAGTTGCGCATATTTTGGCTAATAAGGGTCTTTAGAATAAGTTCCCCTGTCGTTTGGCTTCTCGATCTCCTGTGTAGGGATGGGATTTTTCCTCTTGATGTATTGATTTCATCATTATAATATCACCAGTTATCGTTTTGACAAGAAAGAAGAAAGAAAAACAAGGCGATTTGGTTCAGATTTTAGTAATGTCGTTTGGTCCCATTTAGAAAGTTAAATATCTAGTAGTTCAGATTTTAAATCAATTTAAACCCGGTTAAAAATATAGATACTCCAATAGTTATACACCGTTTAAAATGAACTCGTGAATAATAATGTTTATTGGATCTTCGACAAATTTGGTGATTTTTAATAAAATTTGTTCAAAAATTTGTTCAAATTTTTTTGGTAATAAATATGTTCTAATTTGATTACATCGTTTAATTTTTGAGTCCTATATAAATGGTTTATAAACACGATATCTCATTCGAAACGAACCCTTATCTGCAACCGGAACCAAACCGTAGTTAGAGTATTCAGGGATGATTTGGTTATGGTATATGGTTCTGTGAGTTTCACATATTGGTTTTTGGTTTAGCACAAAAACCTCGAATTTAGTCGACACGCTCTCCCCTAATTTTTTGTGAATAGAAAAACTCGCCTTCTGAAGATATTATACAGAATATCTCACTTTCACCCCACCAACACTTTAGCTTCATGCAGTGGTCCTGAGCACTATTATTGTGATAATTGCGTTATTTATTTATTTTTGGGTCAACGGAAATTGATAATTGCGTTATTGCCTCAATCTATAAGTTGGGAATTGGAATACTCTTTTATACTTTTAAATAAAGGTCAAAGCGCAAGTGTGTACGTATTAGTTTTTTTTTTTTTTAAACTATTTTTTATTTTGATCTCAATATGTAAACATATGCTAATGCATGACTTATCTTTATAACTCGATATCTGGGTCAGCTTGTACTTATCTCCTGGGCCTTTCTTCTGGGGCCAATCTCCAGAGCCTCGACGTTTGAAATGTTTGATTTTTTAGGATTAGAACTTGTGACTTTTGGGGGGACAAGCCAAGGGCTTGTTTGGTGGGAGGATTAGGGAGGGGACAAGGGAGGGAGGAGGAGAAGGACGAAAGGTGTTTGTTGATAGGAGAAAGATGGGGGAGAAGGAATGAGGGGGAGAGCTTTGTCCTCCTCCAATGGTGTTAGCTAAAAATACCTCTCATCTTAGGATTAGCTTATCCAGGTGGGGAAAAAACTCAAATTATTCCTGAAATAATTTTTGTTTTCTCGATAAAATGATTAAATGAGAGCAACCAAGTAATTTATCATATTATTTACTCTTATCCACTCATATCAACTACTACTCAAACAAAGTATTAGGTAACTTCTTAAATAATCCCTCCTTATATATAACATATCCACATTTTCTTTATCCATCCAAAATCTTATACGGGCCATTAGTTATTTCTCATACACACTTTTCCAAGACCCCTTGGGGTTGCATATCTTTGACTTGGGTGTTCGGACAAATAAGCCAAAGTGGCTTATTTTTTATCCTTATTCAAATTTTTTTCGTATCACTTGGCTTATTCTCATTTTTTTGGGGATTATTGCATCTTCATGACGAGAGGAATCTAAAAAGTATAAAATTTTGTTCGAAATTCAATATTTTTTGAATAAAGATGAAAAAAGTTGCTTATTGGCTTATTTTTGTTTTTATGTGGGTTTGTTTGGCTTATTTTTTGCGGGAAAGCCAATGGCTTTTTTGTCCGAACAAGATATCACTAAAGACAGAATGAGCAAGTGCTATCAGACTTTTTATCAACAAATAAAATGCTGGTCTGAAATGGTATTATTATTAGACTGTAAATGAGCCATAGTCAGGAAGGATGTAATTAATGCGGCACTTACAGAAAAAACTTTCCTCAAATTTCGGTTTTTCGATTATTGAACATCTGTACGTCCAAATGATTGATTCCGAGAACTCTCCTCAATTGATTCTTTATATGGTTTCTAAAAATTCAGGATTTCAAGGCATTTAGCATCATCACGTTTGCCACGCATACACAAAACTTACACACATACATTGACACCCAACAACATAATTTATTTTTCCCCCAATATTACACTTTATATATATACCAAAAAATAAAGACGTACAGCTCTCTACGATTTTACAACCTTAGTACCGCCACCCCCAAACTATCAAGCAACAGAAAAGTTTAGGCAAAACAGGGACTAAAAAGAAGAAGAAAAACACCGTGTCCTGTTCGGTTTGGGTTTTGAAAAAGATTTTTTAGAATAATAAGTGGAGATCAGAGATATATAGATAAAATTTATTGAAAACCGTATTCAGAAGTTTTGAGACCCGAAAACGAACAACGCGGTTGTTTGTACCTAATTGAACTGAAATCCAAAGACATCAACCGTATAAAATACAGTATGTTACAAAATTTCTGAACAGATTGACGAAAACACAACTGCTTCCAAAGTAAAGAAATGTTTAGTTCCGTTTTTCCTTCAAAACCGGCCATTAGCTCTCCTCGTAACAGCATAGCTTTTGCTCCTCGGAACAAACTCCGTATTAACCTTACCCATATGATCGTTCTCGAACTCGTAACACTTGTCCTCCTCAATCCTCCCGATCGCAACGCTCTGGCTCCTCGGCACGACCCCGTTCGCCGCCCCAGCCCGGCCAGCTGGCTGCCGCCGCAGGAGCTCCAGCTGAACCTTGCTTTCCAGACTCCTGGTGGAAGCAGCCCTGATGAGGTCCCTCAGGTCGTCGTCGTCGCCGCTCGTTTTCGACGAGCTGACGCTGAAGCTCTTGGGCAGGCTGGAGACCTGGGCCGTGGGGGCGCCGCCCATGACGCCGCCGTACTCGACCTTCCCGGCCCACCTGGTCATGCTCCTCACGTAGAAATCCCTGGCTTTGCCCAGGACTCTGATTGGTGACTTGATGCATCGGATTAGCTTGCTCTCTTTGCGACTTTCCTTTTTCGACATCTTCAAATGTTTGAGTTGCTTGCAACAAATTGGGCTGTTAATTAACCACTTAGATCGATCACACGATATATAGGCAACAGAGTGAAGACAGAGAGGGGGGAAAGGATGCTTAGGATTTGGTATTGCAAACTTCACCGAGATTTGTTACTATATTAGTATATATGCTAAGGATTGTTTAAGGTGATGAGAACATGTACTCCTATATATGTAGATGTAGAGGTGGGGTCAAATATCTGGTATGAAAAGGAGGGCTTTTAAATAAATGAAAACTTTATTATATTGAGAGGAGCTGATTTTTTAAAGAATTACTACTTTTATTATATTGGGTATCTTTTAGTGGTTCCAAAACTCATTCATCCATTGCCACCAGCAATATATTTATTTATTTTTTAACGGAGGAACAACCCTACGATTAGGCCATTAAATGAATTCAAATAGGCAATTCAAATTTTCGGGAAAGTTAGTGCGACCACATTAGTCACGGGTCTCCATTTAATTCAAGGTACTCATCTTGTGGAAAATCGAATCTCAGACCTTGAGGAGTAATCCTAAAGTTTGTGCATCCATCCAAACCACTGAGACAACCCTTGTTTGTGTGCCACCAGTAATTTGGTGTCAAGAATTAGTACTTTTTAAAACAGTGGTGCTACAGTTCCACGGGAGGATTCCTGATCGGAATCCCGACGCTCCGCCGGGCACATTCCGGCCACCTGACGGCCTATCCGAGTTGTCCAAAAATTCTATAAAAAAAAACCGAGTGGGCTTGTGCAAGAATAAATGGCATCTGACGTGTGTAAATGGCCGATTCAAGCACTCCATTTTTGGCTGATCCAAACACTCCATTTTTGGCCTATCCAAACACAAAAATGGATTGTTTGGATCGGCCATCTACACATGTCGGATGCTGTTTATTCTCGCGTACGCCCACTCGGATTTTTTTTTTAGAATTTTTGGACGGCTCGGATTGGCCGTCCGGTGGCCAGAATGTGCCCGGCGGGACGTCGGGATTCCGATCGGGATTTTTGGTCGGGAAGCTTAGACTGATAAAAAAATCCGTCCTTTCAAAAGACTTGATCAAATTATTGAGGTGACATTTGGTGTAATGACTAATGCATTGCTCGGCAGGGCTTGACTTGAATTAAAATTTTCTTGTGAGGACTTCACGTTTATTTCTCATGTGATATAAAATGAAACACACTATGGACTCATTCAACGATCGGAACCATTCGGTTTGTATGACTCTCAGCTTGTCAACAAAAACATAATAAAATACACTTTTGATGTTAAATTTTGAGGTATCGATTGGAGCTGCTCTGAAATGCTATCACACGTGATGAGCTTGGCTTACTAACCTTGTTTGAATTGGTTTTTGAATTTTTTTAAAAAAAAATAGTAGGGGTAATAAGTGAAGAGAGATAGAGAGAGAGAAATGTTGGAAGTAGGAGAATTTAGGAGAAATTTAAAAAAAAAATCTTTTTGAATTATAAAGCAAACAAAGCATAAAAGATTTTTAAAACTTGGGTTTTGGAGTGAACATCTGTCCGAATGATTTATTCCGAGAAGAATGTCAAATTGCATTATGGGTCGTTATTGAACGCGTCAAACAGAACCACTTGGTCTGGCTCAAGTCACAGAATTTAGGAATTACCTTTTAGCGAGTCAATTATCAACTGGTGGACAAGTGTTGAAAAATGGAATTTTACAAGAAAAAAATTGGTGGGACCACACCGCTAGATGGGCTCGAATGAGTTTTAGATATCTCTTGCTGAGGTTTAAATCGGTAAAAGAATGAACAAATTTCATGAACTCATAAATAACAAGTAACACGTCAATTTTTTTTATGTGCATTGTGTACATGTGCACATGCAATTTACACACATCACTATAACCACACACATTCAGGCTCCGTTTGTTTGGACGTAAAATATTTTTCTGTAAATTATTTTATCTATTTTCTGGTGTTAGGTTGTGTCGAAAATGAGGAAAACATTTTACATGTAAAACATTTTCTATCAATTGGATGAAAATGACTTACTCTTAAATTTTTCGTAAGTTATTTTTCGAAATGAACCTGCTGCCTTCTACTGCAATTCTCACTACTCAGTTTCTTCGATCGTCAGTCCTGATCCATGTTCAATTCCAATAATCTCAGATCTCTCCACTGTTTAAGCCTCCTCTTTCTCTCTCTACGCTATTTTGTTGATTTCTGAAAATATTTTCAAGTGCCAATTAAACACCGAAAAATAAATATTTGAAGTTTGTTTTCTGAAAAAATATTTTACATTGTAAAACATTTTACATCAAAATAGACGTAGCCTCACATTAAATTTTTTGACATTGTTTCCAAAAATTGTGGATTACAACTCACAAGAGCATGCACACACTCATAACTTACAAATATACATTAACATCGACAACATATTTTTTTAAAGCAATCTACTTACATCAAAATTAAAGATGTACAGCTGTCTACAACTCTATACATTTTACTGCCGCCCCCAAATTATCAAACAACAGAAAATTTTGCATTGTTTCTAAACATTTTGACCTAAAAGGAGATAATTAAACACCATCCTCTTTGATGTGCGCGCACACACACATTAACATCATATACTTTCTACTAACTTCAATAAAATTCAGTCGTCGTTTCCACAAAGAATTTAGGCAAAACAGATAAGAAAATGAAGAACAAAAAAAACCGAGTGTTTATTTCGTCCAAATCCATAGTACGTTTGTATTTTTTTTTCTTTTCGAGAATGCTGAAAAATAAATTCTTCCAAAACTGTTGTATTATCGAGTTGACATTTGGTGTAGATTATACGGGAATCAAGATGAGTAATAACTTTGACCCAAAAAAAGAAGAAGAGATGAACCAGTAAATAAATTAGGACTCTTAAATTTGATGAGAGACACTGATCACAAAAAAACATGTGATGAGAGAGAGAGAGAGAGAGAGAGAGAGAGAGAGAGAGAGAGAGAGAGGAAGGTGGGTACCAAGCTCAGTGAGTTGGGAGATGGGGTCATAATAGTCTTTCTATATCATATAGAGATTTTTGGATACCGGGTGGGTACCACGTGGTTGTGTCCACGTGCTGCCCGAGCAGCCCGTCCAGATCGTTCAAAAGTATGTTGAACGGTCCTGATTGAAATTCTTTCTCTCCTCTCACCTCACCACTCTTTCTCTCTAAATCCGAACTGTTCAAAACCGAAATGAACAGCCCGAATGCGCTGAGCGTGCACCACGTGATATCCACTCGGCACCCAAAAATTCCTCTATTATATATTTATATGGCGTATAAGAGACTACACGACACGAGGGTCACGTCACATGCCAAAATCTTTTCTTGCCTTGACGTATAAACCAGTGCGAAGACTCCGAATAATTGGATTCATGCGCGACTTCGTCCTTCCGTATGGTGGACATAAATCAAGAAACAGCAACTGGGCTAAACTTGTCGGGATCGAAAATAAATGCGCATAGTGAGTTCACTCGGATGTTGGTATGTGTCGAGCCCAAACCAGCTTTGAATTAGAGCCCGGGCTAGGTCTTACTATGTTATCCAAACCATTCAAAATGTTGGAATTGTCGAGAAAATCATTCTGAATTTAACTTGATCGCATAACGACAGCTATCTAAACTTATTAACATTCGTCCTTCAAACTTGAACAGTTTAATTTCGAAATCGTACTTACCGTTCAGCAATTTGAAGATCGATATATTAGTCCTCGCGGTTAACGGGTTTTGAATGATCATTTGAATTAATCTAGTACTGAGAAAATTTGTTAGGAAAACGTTGCAGTTAAATGTTTCAGATCAGATTGTGAAACCCATGCGGACCCACTATTTTGAAAGCAGAGGAACCAAGGCCCCAAGCTCAGTGAGTTGCTATTCAAGGAAGTTGACTTCGATCTTATCTACCATTCTTGCACTGGGCATTTAATTGCAAATTAATGAGGGTTAAAATTGACGTTAACGTGTTATTGGGTTAAGTTCACATTTTTAAAAATTTTTGAAATTGGGGTTAAGATTACTTGTTGACAAAAATTTACTCGATTATTTGCTTCCGGCATCACAAAGTGACCCGTTACACGTGTTTATAGCTGCTGTGCAGCTTCGTCCTGCACAGCGTGCTGCGCACCTGCCGGCGAGGTCTTGCCGGCATCGGTTCGGCGATCAAAGACGTTCACCGCGTAGAGCTCGTCGAGTTTTTCGTGTGTGCCAAAAATCAGCTCGATCAAATATTGTTAAGTGCCTCATCGGAATATATATAACTTGAAAAAAAATAAATCCTAATGGATACAAAACATTGGATCAAAACCACTGAATCCATTTTTTTCAAGTAATATGTGTTCGGATGAGGCACTTAACAAAATTTGATCGAGCTGATTTTTAGCGCACACATAGAATTCGACGAGCTCTACGCGATGAACATCTCTGATCGCTAGACCAATGCCGGCAAGGCCTCGCCGGCGGGTGCGCAGCACTCTATGCAGCACGAAGCTGCACAGCAGCTTCCCCCAGTCCGTTTCGAATATGTCACGTCTGGACAAAAGGAAATGTGAGTGCAACGCCGATACTGCGTCATTGTGCACAAGCGGTAGGAGCTAGGGGCACATCACCTTAGAGACACATCAATCACACCCCTCATACATACAGGTGGGTTCCGTTCCAATGAGACCCACTTGTATGTGAGAGAGGTGTAATTGATGTGCCTCTAAATGATGTGCCTCTAGTATTTTGGTAACTTTTAATAATTATATATCTGTATTTATTGATTGAGTGATATGACATAAATTAAATTGGTTGACTCGATCCCCTGCTACGTTCTTATAAACTTTATTTAAATTTAACTTAAATTTGGAAATTCTTCTTATTTGAATTTTTTTCGCATTTGTTAGTTTTGGGCCAAACTTTTGTACGATATTGATTCGTCTCGACGAGATGAATCGGAAAAGTAATTTTTTTCTTTTTACTTTTATCTAAGTATTTTGAAAAATAATCATTTTTAGCAAAAAATATTAATTTTTTGAAACCCACGATGGCATTGACCGATGATCAGAAGAACCGTTTACCTAAGCTTTGAAGAATGACGATGAATTGATGGTTATACCATTCTGTTGTGAGTTGAAAGAAGGATTTGCGCACCTGGACTAGTATTAGAAGGGCCAATCTCTTGCCATTAGCGATCGAGTACTTCTACGACTGAACTTGCTTTCCATTCATACTATTGTTCTCTTAATGACGTGGTCGACATTCCTTATGATCATTTCTATCGCATTTCCAGTGGAAGATCATTCATGATGTTGGAATCAGATCCACTCACCACCCCGCGCCTGCACAATCAACCTTTTCGTTTTTTGGTACTGCCAGCACACAACCTACGCAGCGCCACACAAAAGATGGAAGAGAATACTTTCGTTAGCGTGGGAACTAGAAAATTAAAAAGATCTAAGACATAAATAAATAAAAAATAGAAGCTGCCGAAAAAAGAAGCTTCGGTGTTGGAAAACTATCCACCTTCATACAAGTGGTGTTGGAAAAATCCGGCATGAAATTACGTTGCCATCGCCGCACCCACCGTAGCTGAAGAAATCAGCTGAACTCAAGCAGTGAGATCCGATCCACCACGTAACTGGAGATGTTCAATCCAAAAAATGCAAAGAGATTCGAAATATCTGATTACATGGAGTAGTGAGTGGAGTGGGAGTGGGAGCGGGGAGTGGGGCGGCAGTTACTTTTATTTTTTTTCCCGAGCTCTAGCTCATCTTTGACTTTGAGTACGCAATCGATGATTAGTAAAATTTTATTTTTTGCGTTTCAATTTAATAGTCTCTTGTTCTATTTTAATCGGATAGAAAATTAATTATATTTTAAAATTGGTAATAAATTCTATATCCGATATGAATTTTATTTGATAGTTACCAATACCATTTAGTTACACGGCTAATTCAAATGCGGTGAGTAAGATATTTTTTTAGTTAAAAATGACATTTAATCGAGCATATATTGAGAAGTAATTTTTTTTTTTAACGGACCATAGATGTTTCCATTAATTTTTCTGGGTAATTTTGTTCGTCCTTTTTGAATTTTTGTTGAATTTACATTTTATTTCTTAATTGATCATAAGTAAAAAGTCATGGTAAAAAACAAAATTCACTAAAAATGAAAAAAAAAAAAGTATCAAACAGGAAGTATTTTGAGTCTAAAGTCATGTCATCATATATGGAATATCAAACAGGAAGTGTTCTCTTGCCGAGACGAATAATTAATCTCAAAGATTACAAAAAGAAAATTGATAATGTCAAAACCTCTTTTGTTTCTGTCAAAATTCAAGGTGTACCTTTCATTACATAACTTAATTGCCCTCCATTACACCACTTCTTTTCAAAAATGCCACTTGAAATTTATCGGGCTCTTTTTTCTTTTATTGCAGTTTTATCAAACGGAAAATGCTAGGGACATCTCAATGTATCAACTTTTGGCTAACTTAAATAAGTCAATTTCTTATGAGTTATAGGCTCTATAAACTACTTACCCCCACCCAAAAGAAGAAGAAGAAGGGTTTCAATGAGAAGAGCCAATCAGGTTCCTTCATGTGTTCAAAATAGTCTATTTTAATTGGATTGTTGAAGTATAATTGAGGTGTATGTAAATCGATTCGAATGCTTTGTGTAAGGGGAAAAATATTACAAGCTATTTTAAAACTATTTTTCTTATTTATGGGATTATTTTTGGTTTAACTATTGTTGTAATTGTTACTGAAGATTAGATATCGCCCTTCAAAAGCAAAAGCTGCTTGTTTACAGGAGCTTTTTATCCTGTTGTGAGTTGAAAGAAGGATTTGTATGCTTCTCATTCATTTCCCCTAAGAATACTGACTGGTATTTTTTGGGGGGTGATTTCAATCTTTTGTTTTGTATTTTTAATTTGTAAGGGAATTGATAATGTCAAAACCTTTTTTGTTCTCGCCAAAACCTTTTTTGTTTCTGTCAAAACTCAAGGTGTATTTTTTAGGGGAGTGATTTTGCCACTTCCCTTTGTGTCTTTATTAGATGACTTGTTTTGTAAGAGAAGGAGAGTGACATTAACAAAAATGAGAGTGACAAAATCAATCCCTATTTTTTATTGCATGACTTAATTGATCTCCACTACACTACTTGCTTTACAAAGCAATCGTTTTCAGTTTCATGTTTTCAAGCAAAATTATGATCGTGAGAAGCAAAATTATGATCCCAAATGAAAATTAAGATGGTTTCGCCGAGTGAAGCTCAGCTCTTTCGAAAAAAAAGCTCGGCTCAACTCGATTAAAGGCTCGTTTAGAAAATTATGATCCGAATAGGCACGGAGATGAATTCGATGGTTTTGTCGATGAAGGCCAAGATGGAGTCCCTGTAAGTGGGACTCCATAACTTCTGCATGATCTTCTGAAAAGCAAGATTGTTGTGGCTAATAATAGAATATCCCACCAATTTTCCACCTGGGTATGTTTGATTTGTAATCCGTTGAATGGGAATGGAGGTGGGTTGTCGCCTTGTCGGCTGTAGCTGTAGGAGAAATGTGGTTATGGTGGGTTCACGGGAGAGGAATGGAGAGATAGAGAGACTTTATAAATCTGGGATTAGGCGTTTGAGAGATTTGATATGGGAGATACTAGGGGTATATTAATTTGTCACACTTCAGTTACACCCCCTCTTACATATATATGAGTCCCTAGCATATATTGTGAAATTCTCACAATTCTCACACATACATGCATGTGAAAGAAATGTGATTGAAATGTGACACATTAATGTCTGCCCTCCGTGGCTTCGGAGCTGCGTTGGACTGTCAACGGTTGCCTTTCCGTGGCCAGAACTCTGCGTGCCAGCGGGAGTTTGCTCTTTGGAGTGACGTCCTCTCCGGCGAAGGAAAAACTCTTTGAGTTTTTGCTTCGCGGTTTCGCCGGCGATTTGGCTTTTGGATTACTGTATTGGGGAAGACAGATTTCTCTGTGCTGCATTGATCACCTCGATTAGGGTTTTGATTCTCGAAGAGAATTGTTTGTCTGGATGCATACTCCACGTATCCCGACCCTGCCTTTGAGCATGTGGCAATGTGAAGAGGTCCTTGCTCTCAGGCTTCAATTATAGTCCTTTCGGTTATTCCTGTTGTACCCTTTCGTGGTTTTGATTGAAATCTGTAGATGCCGTATGACGTTTTTATTTATAAATGACTTTCGAGCGGTTCAAAAAAAAAAATAATGTGTCTAACATTTCCAGGACAGCAGTGCTACAGTCACCGACCTTGGGGTCGGTGACCGGCCACCGACCACGTGTGGGGTCCACTCCAAGCCCCGCACGAATGATTCGAGCCGCTCAATAATTTAAAAAAAAAAAACCGAGTGGGCCACATGAGAAATAAGCTCAATCCGATGTGTGTACATGCTCGTTCCAAACTTTCATTTTTGAACGGCTCGGATCATCTGATTTTGGAACAGCTTGGATCGAACACATACACACATCGGATTGAGCTTATTTCACACGTAACCCCACTCAATTTTTTTTAAAAAAATTATTGAGCTGCTCGGATCATTCGTGCGAGGCCCGGAGTGGACCCCACACAGGATCGGTGGCCGGTCACCGACCCTCCGGTCGGTGACTAGTGTTTTCGTTTCCAGGAAGGGAAAACCGAAGCTAAAAAATTCAAAAGTCACAAGTCCAGTCAGTAACTTCAAGGTCGGGCCTTGAAGTCTTGAACCACATTCAAAAGTCAAGCTTGGCATCTCCCTTCTGCTACTATTTTACTTTTTTTGTAGACCAACTAATTACTCATTCTGTTTGGATTTATTAGTCCTTTTAGAGTTCGTGTCATTTTTCAATCAATTATATCTTGCAATTTATAATGTTTTATGTAATTTTGAAAACATTTTGTTATAGTACAAATTGAGATCAATCAAACAAGATTCATATTGTATATAAAATTCATTATCAATTTAATAATATAACTCATTTTTTATCCGGTTAGAATTGAACGAGAGACAATTAAATCCGGACGGAGGGAGTAGTATTTTTTAGGTTTTGTTTGATAACAATAATAGATAGATGAGATTCATAAGAATGTGAGATTATGATTGGGATTAGTAATGTGAAGGAATTGATAATGAGTATGCTTGTTTGAGATGCGATTAGATAATGAGATTATTAATATCATGTTTATTTGAAATGAGATTAGATGACGGGATTGGATTGATAGAAGAAATTAGTAATGAGAAAGGGTTGAGATTGAACTTTGAATACCAAGTCTCAAGGGATATTGCTAATACCCCATATGAGCCGGCTTGTTCATCCCATGGGACTACCAATACGGACCAATTTTGAAAACCAAACAAAGTATTATTGATACCCTTACCTTAGCAATCCAATCCCAACCTCCAAGATGTTTAGTAGTAATATGATTTCAAACTACTGAAAGAATCGAAAGAAAATACTGTAACTAATTCGATTGATCAAATTGAGATGAAGCGTTTGAGACAAACGCAACAATTAAATGGAAGAGGATTTGGATTCCATTAAGTCCCTACGAGGAATTTAATCCTATCAAAATTCATCTCGATGGATCGATCAATCGGATATCAATCAAGATAACTGTAGAGTGCAGAAAACCTTTGTCTTGAAAAAAAAAAAAAAAAAAGCACATTGGACACAACTCATATTTTTTAACGCAAAATATCCGATCAACACAATTTTTGAAGACATCTTTTTTTTTTACAAACATTCTGTTTGGAGGGGATTTCAAGCAACTATTTTTCTGGTATAGCAATATCGCGATATGATCATTATGTATCTTTATCACATTCTATTATTTGTAAATTTTAAAGTTTTCTACCTAAATTTTTCAGAATCCTGAAATCAGAAAGAAAAATAAAAATGATTTGATAGAGCACCTATAGGTATCGGATTGAGCTGATTTTATGTACGGGCCCTCAAAAAAATGTTTTACATCTGATGAACGGCTCGGAGCATTTGTTTGGAACCCAGAGCAAGTCGCACAATGTGATCTGTGCACAATTGCTGTGTGTGTAGACTTTCTTTGTTGTTAGTTTTGCGCTTGAAACATAACGGGGATTGATAGGAAACATGAAAACTTTCTATGAAACCGAAATGAATGGCTGAGATTCGCACAACTGTAAATCTCAGACATCCATATCAATTTCATGTTAAGTTCCATTAAAAGTTATCATGTTTCACACCATTTAAGCCCAAGTTCAATGACCCAAAGTCAAAGCTTCTAGTCTAGGGGTAAAAAGACGTAGAAGAGTAATTGGGTCGTAGTCCAAGCCCAGTTCAGACCTCTAACACGGCCTGTCTGGGCAGGCGGCGAGGTTGTCATGCAAATATGCAATACGAAAAAGTACAACTTGTCAAACTTGATACGAGAGCATGTATTATATGGGATCAAATCATTTGCACCGCCAATGTAAACATCTGTTTTTTTCAATTCAATTACATTACGTTATGTCGTCATATTTTATCAATTGAGACCACTATGTTGACGACGTGGCGCAATGGGCTTATTAACCTTTTTGGTCCCCAAAGTATCATAAAAATCTCATTTTGGTCCCCAATAAACACATTGGAGAAATTGAGTCCCCAACGTTATTAAATGTGTACCAATGTAGTCCCCCACCCCTCACGTCGTTACCCCAGACGTCAAAACCAGGGGCATGTTTGTCATTTCCCCTCCCCCAACGTCTTTATCCTCCACAGCACCTATAAGGGTTGGGAAAATCACTTGCTGCTCGTGGAGGGAGAGATTCAGGGTTGTTCGGTTAAATAAGCCACTTGATTTTTTTTTTATTCAATTTTTTTCACATTTCTTAGTTATCGTCAATTTTTTTGGGATTATTGCTTCTTTATGACAAGAGGAATTTAAAAAGTAAAAAATTATGACCGAAATCTAATTTTTTTTGAATAAAGACAAAAATTGCCGAGTTGGGCGCTTCATCGACCCTAATCCCTCTAACGAGGTGCGCCGATCCGTGGGCTCAGGAGCACGCCGTCACAGCCCTACTGAGGGGTTGTTCGGCTAAATAAGCCAAGTGACTTATTTTTTTGTTCTTATTCAATTTTTTTTTTCGCATTTGTTAGTTTTTTGTCAATTTTTTTGGGATTATTGCTTCTTCATGACAAGAGAAATCTAAAAAGTAAAACATGACGATTGGAATCTATTTTTTTTGAATAAAGACAAAAACAACCGAGTCGGGCGCTGTGCTAGCCCTAATCCTTCTAATGAGGTGCGCCGATCCCTGGGCTCAGGAGCACGCCATCACGGCCTTACTGAGGAGTTGTTCGGCTAAATAAGTCAAGTGGCTTATTTTTTTCCTTATTCAAATTTTTTCGCATTTGCTAGTTTTTTGTCAATTTTTTAGGGATTATTGTTTCGTTATGACGAGAGGAATCTAAAAAGTAAAAAATTACAATCGAAATCCAATTTTTTTTGAATAAAAATGAAAAAAATTGGCTTATTGGCTTATTTTTGTCTTTATTTTAAAAAATTAGGTTTCGATCATAATTTTTTACTTTTTAGATTCCTCTCGTCATGACGAAACAATAATCTCCAAAAAAATTGACAAAAAACTAGCAAATGTGAAAAAAATTTGAATAAGGACAAAAAAAAAAAAAATCACTTGGCTTATTTAGCCGAACAACCCCTCAGTAGGGCCGTGACGGTGTGCTCTTGGGCCCACGGATCGGTGCACCTCATTAGAGGGATTAGGGCCGGCACAGCGCCCAACTTAGCGATTAAAACCCAGTTATCGGACTGGTTCTGGGTGGCGGCGAGTTGGTTGAGGCGGAAGTCGACGGCGGGGTCGGTTAGGTTTTCGGAGAGAAAGTTGCCGGGGGAAGGAGCGGGTGTGGTAGCAGATGGTGCGCATGGAGCAGCCCATGGAGCGGTGGGTTTTGGGGGAAGGGGAAGAGGATGGGCTGTAGAGGATAAAAAGGTTAGGGAGGGGAAATCGTGCCCCTGGTTTTGACGTCTGGGGTAACGGCGTGACGGGTGGAGGACTACATTGGTACACATTTAATAACGTTGGGGATTCAATTTCTCCAACGTGTTTATTGGGGACCAAAATGAGATTTTTATGATACTTTGGGGACCAAAAAAGTTAATAAGCCGGCGCAATGTAATTGATTTAGAAGAAACAAATGTATACACCGACGGTATATACAATTTAATCTCGTATTATATATATGATTGTGTTAGCCAAGAACAGATGCCAGCCTCACCTAATACTATTTACAAATTTCACAAATTTCCTAAACAAATGAGACGACTCCTAAACGGTGTGATCATCGTTTGGATATTTACTTACCCAATAACGAAGATTTTAAGTGATTCGGACGTTGAGAAAATATGTGTTATAACTATAAGTACTTGTAGATTGTAAGGTTTATTAGGCTCGAGCTTGACTCAAGTTTTGGCCAACTCAATTCTTCAAATTTGTAATGAGCTGGAGCTCGCTAAAAGCTTAGTAAGCAAAGTTGAGCATGCAAAAGTTCGACATGACTCGGCACGGTTTGTTTGCACCTATACCCAACTAATCACTTTTAATTTTTTAATTTTGTATCTTCAACTTAATTAATATTTAAATATCAAAAAAGTTATGTGCACAGCAGCGGTTTTCTCTCGCCTCGGGTCGCACAAAGATGATCGGAGCTGCTCATTTTGTTTAAAATATGTCGTTTAAGGTCTCTGTAAAAAATGAGTTTCGTTCGATATAGTTAGAGGCGTTAATAAAACACCCAAAATTACTTCAGAATTTAGGTTCAGAAGTGATTTTGGGTGTTTTGTTAACGCCTCTAACTATATCGAACGAAGCTCATTTTTTACAGAAACTTTAAACGATATATTTTGAACAAAATGAGCTGCTCCGATCATCTTTATGCGATCCGAAGCGAAAGAAAACCGCTGCTGTGCACAGCTGCTGTGCACGTAGCACAGCTCTTTAAATATTTCTTGTGACAAACGTGAGACTAGCTAATCAAGGATAACATGTGAGGCCCACCACGAATGGGGATTTACAATTCCGGTGTGAACCCATGGGTTTTGTAAACAGGCGGTCAAAGTTTTTGACCATGTACTTTCGGCAATGTCAGCGGCGCAACCGCATAGCCGCCAGCCGACGACTACTTTTCCAAACCAGTCACGTTCACGATCCCTCTATATATAGAATTAAAAACTCTCACACGTAAAAGACGAATAGTACTCTAGAGATCAACCTAATGGAATCACAATCCCACTCTTCTTCTTCTTCTTCTTCCACCTTCGCTAACACCAACCCGAAACAACCCCATTTCCACGCGCCCCTCCGAGCGGTTCGCAAGGTTCCGGCGAAGCCGTGGAAGAAACCCGTAGCGCCACTACCGCCGCCAACCCCACCGGGAATATACAACGTGGAGCCCAAAGACTTCAAGGACCTGGTTCAGAAACTCACCAAGGGACCCGACTTTCAATCCCGCCGCCTCGAAAGGGTGGCGCCTCCGCCCCTCAGTCTACCGACGACCGCAGCAGTATCTGATGGTGAAAAACCAGCAACAGCCCAGGATCTCCTTCCCTCGCCGTATACTAATACGGCACCCTTGGGAGCTGCAGTACTCAGCCCTCTGGGATTTAGTTCGTCTCCAACGTCACGTGCGTGGAGTACGTTCCTTCTCACGAGTCCGGGAACCACGCCATCTTGGGAGCAGAGCACAATGTTCTAGAGTAAAATCATTTTTTGGGTTTATTTGAAGTGTGAATTATAAGTTCGTTTTTTTTGTAAGCTGAGCTAATCATTTTTTGATTTTCGTCATATCAGCAGCTCCTACAAAGCTGGTAAAAGAAACAATAAAAAGGGCACCATCAATTTCTGTTTACGAACTGGATATCAATTAACAACGCGCGCAAGTAAACCAAAAGGAAATTACGAAATTATTCAAGAAGTCTGAAACCACAATCTCCAAAGTAAGAACGCCCCCATTCTCGGAAAGAAATAAAATGGAAATCCAGAAATTTGGAAAAGAATGACGAGTTTAAATTCTTTCCCGGAAACTACGGGGTTTTCACCACCCATTGCGGACCCCATCGTGTGTTTTTTTCAGTAATCTGAACCGTTCATCTTGTAGGGTCCGCAGAGTAGTATGTTGACTCAAAAAATCATGTTTATCGGATATCGATAGGTACATCAAAAATTAAATTTTAGTTTATAAAATAGACGGTCATGGATTGTTTAACTTTAAACTTATCGACCGTTGATCTTGTAAACCAAAATTCAATTTTTTACATACCTATCCATGTATAATAAAACTGATTTTTTGCGAAAATATACTACTCTGCGAGCTCTACAAGACGAACGATTCAGATTACTGAAAAAAATACACGGTGGGGCCCATAATTGGTGGTGGTGGAAAACCCATGGTTTCTACCTAAGGTGGATAGAATTTATACCAAGAATGACACCTACCATGCACAAAGAGTAATTATTCCAAGGAGTGATTATTCCATACTCCTGGAGCGTTGCCCTCCATGAGCTCTGCACGACACTTCTGTAGACTGCACATACTTAGGTGGGGTCACCATACAAATGTGCGGTTCAAGAGAAGCCCGACCTGTTGAGCAATTCTCCAGGAGGATAAAATAATTTCTTGACAAACTGGTATAGGCTTGGAGAGTAGAAATCTAATGCGGAAAATGAACTCCTGATTTCAGCTTTGGCTGCTGTGTCAACATCCGTGCTGTAGCACCAAGAAGTTAGGTCATATGCTTTCCATCAAACACACAAGGAACACGTGAACCACAATTTTATGATGCAAAAACCCAGCAGTTCACATTTGACCACAATTTTGAATTTAATACACAATAAGTTGGTATCATAATTATTCGTACTTTAAAGTTACTATAAAGAGATGGCGTATTTATTTGCCGACATTTTTGAAACTAAGAGACAGGTGATTTGTATTACTAACAGTTAACATAATGGCAGAAAAGGGAGATTCATTAATCATGATTGGAGAACAGGCATACAGGCTACATATAATAAGACAAAAGAAATATTCTTGCAATGGAAATCTTACCATAACCAATTCACAAGTTCAAAAAAACAGGTAGAAAGACAATAGAAATAGACCTTAAACATACACACAAACATGTTAGAAGCAATGCCCAAGAGACTGAAGTGAAGGATGCAGATTACATGTTGGAAAATAGCATATGCTCCTTTTTCACGGGAAAACCAGGGTGTTTTCAGGAATTCTGATATAAACCATCGTGTACTATTTTTAGATAGATTCAAATATCCAAATATAAGGCACCCAACAATTTGAGCACCTCAGGTTCGGGTGAATACACCAGTAAGTCGTCTACTGGTACAGAAAAATCGTACAGATTTTGCGTGGGGCCCACTACAGGTTCTGCACAAATGATTCGAGCCGTTCATTAAATGTAAAACAGTTTTTCAAAGATCCCTGCGAAAAAGCAGTTCAATCCGAAACTTATAAATGCTCAATCCAATCATATTTCATTATCCTGGAATCTAAATCAAAAGTTAGATGATTAGATCGAGCACTTTTAAATATCGAATTGAGATGATTTCCGCGGGAGCCCTTGAAAAAATATTTTACATTTAACGAACGACTTGGATCATTTGTGTGGAACCCGTAGTGAGCCTCACAACAAATCTGTATGCAAAATCTGTACGATTTTGCTGTACCAGTAGACTTCACACACAAAAAAGGGATTGATGGAAAAATCCACATAAAAAATATTACAACTCAAATTCTATGCCGGCATAGACGGAGGTAATGCTTTTACGAGATGTATAACACAGACTAACCCGGTATATACAGAGGAATTTACATCCCAAAACTGAAATGACGACAATTTTAAGCTGGTCACATTTGATCCATTCCTGAGGACATGCTTCGACAATGCTCGGCATATTTTCATCGACTAACAAACATGTCATCAACATCACAAGGTTTTGGGATTCGCCATTTCTAGGAGAAAATGTACTGCAAATGTTTGATCCTAGACGTCCCAATAGTTCCGCAGCTGTGACATGTGCAAAAGCAGCTCATCTCTGCCCAAACCAGTGGAGCTACTGGTCATGATCCAAGGAGGATGTTCTGGGTAATTTTGTCTCATCGCCTCTTGAAAATCTCTGATGTTTTCATCAGGTCTTTTCCCTTTACCCCCTTTCATCTTGTCGCATTTTGTGAAAACAAACGTAATTGGCGTCTGAAAGAAAAGGCGGAAAACCAGCAAAAGTTAATAGAAAGAACATGATTAATTTAAGGAAAATGCTAGGAACACATCAATGTGTCACACTCCATGACTCCAACAACACCTCTCTCACATGCATGTGCGGGAATTTCACAATATATGCTACGGACTTGCAAGGGACCCACATGTATGTGAGAGGGGTGTGATTGAAATGTGACAAATTGATGTGCCCCTAGCATCTCCTTTAATTTAATGGTTTAACCACACCCCAGTGTAAGTATTTCTGATGGGAAAGAGGATAGAAATTGGATACGAGCATACATTATTCCGTCCAAGCCAATTAGCACAATCGAGGTCAATCTTTTGAGGTGGTACACTAGCATCAATCAGAAGTAGAACAGCAACTAGAGTTTCTCTATTCAAAAAGTAGCCTTTTGTGAATGCGGACCAATCCATTCGAGCAGCTTCTGGGGCATTAGCAAATCTGTGAACAAAGTGAACTTCAATGAGATTAGAGCTAAATGCTCAGAGCATCAACGTGAATACAGGTATGCAGTGATGTCACAAGGTGTTGACGAGTTCATTGAGAGGTGGTTAACGGCAAATGGGCAATAGAAATCGCTCTTCAAGCTCTCATAAAAATGTACCATTTCCACAAAACTGTCTAAAATTACTGGTAATTGTCATTCTGGAAAATTTATGAAGAAATGAAACAAAACACAGATCACAAAAGATATCAGGCAGAGTAGAAGAGGAACTGCTACTCTAGTGAACTACCTCTTTAGCGTAAGATTTTCAAGATTTTCACGATTGTGACTTCACCACCAACCTGGTGCGGACATCTACTTCTCTGACGTGGCGTAATGTGCCAACTTTGTGAGGCAACACACGACATATCCACACAGCCGGCCCAGGCACAAGGCCCACAAGGCCTGGGCCTTGGGCATCCCCAAGATGCCCAATTTTTGGGGCACCCCAATTTTTTTAAGTATTTGGGTTGGGTGGGACTCTTTTTAGGAAATGCTCAGTCCAAGTTTCAAAAGCAAGCCCAGTCTCTTGAGCATTGATACTGAGGCAGTAGGACTTTCTACTTATAAAAGATTCTTTGCCTTCATTGTTTCCTTCAACTAGCGATGTGGGACTGTAGGTGGGAGGCTTTGTTTTGCAACTTGTTTATCCCACATCGACAGAGGAAAAGCTCAATTGGCAAAGTGGATTTAATACTATAGTTTTGGCTTTCTCTGACTGGTTTTTTTTTTTTCCCTAAAAATTGTCAAGTGTTTAGGGTACCATTCTTAGAATGGGCCTTGGGCACCCAAATACCTTGGGCTGGCTCTGCATATCCACATGCACACCTTTGCAGGCTGGATCATGCCTGATCCAGGTAAAAGCATACAATGCTCAAGCTAGACAAGCAATAAGAAACTCAAGACCACCTGATAAATGACCTTGGCTCGACCCAGGATTCGCTGCTCAAGTGATCAGCAATCTAGAACAACTAGTTGATATCAGGATTGGCCAAGCACCATTGCCATTAAGGGAACAAACCTCATTTCTCTCACAGACCTCCCCCTTGGGCAAAGCATGCTTTGTCTCTCCACAACATGTCCACAAGGACCACAACCCAGTCAAGTGGAAGACGCCTATTTATCTACCTTGACCGAGCAAAAATTCCATGGCACGACAACCTTCCTAGGAGCTACCAATTCAGGTTGGACAAGATCCCTCGCAAAAACCCTCACGAACTTTGGATTGTACCAAAGTTACTTCAAATGCGGATCCATCAGGTACGGACAACAATAACAACATGAATAACATGAATAAAGTGCACCACATTCCCCAAATCGTAGTGTCACGGTTCAAGATGTACTTTCCTTTAAGCATCAAACATCCAATAAAGCAGCATTTTACTTATCTTAGGAGCATTAAGATCTGTCATCTTTCATTTTGTTTTGACAAAGCTCCACTGATAATAGCGATGTCATTTATTAAATGAGGAGTTCTGCTTCTCCTGAGGAAATATCAAGGAACTACCAGGAAAAGAAAAAGGGATCACTTTGAATTGCCAAATTCCCCGATTCGGAACGGCGGTGTACCATAGTTCTGGACTGACATTCCCCAAATGTATGACTAGAGAGATAGCCACTTCTAGTATGGAGCATTGGAACTCTAACATGCCATATAGATGACAATAATCCAGGAATGTCAGCTAAAGTGGTAGTCTAATAATTTTCCAAGAGCAATATTACCAAATGCTGAGTTTTGGCAGGCAATACTATTCTAGGTGAATTGGTGATTCATAATTGTCCATTTAAACATTATTCTTGACCAAATTAAGCTTTATGGATGTCATTATAGAATGGCCAATCCAAAAGTCAATGCACCTTCAGCCGAAATCGTGCATTTTGAACTTCAGTGAACTTGCTTATCATCTCCAAATAACCCACAACTAACGAACCATGGATTCCATTTGGCACCACAATTCCATTATAAGCATAGAGAAAAATCAACACAAGCAGCAACGTTATCTATAGCACTACAGAGGATATGTAATGCGCTACTATTACCATTGCTTCAAATTAGTCCACTTAAATAAATTCGTTATTTTTAATGCATCATTGATAGTAATACAAACAGTCACATACAATACGCCCAATTAAACACTTAAAGAGAAAAAGTTCAAATTTTCAAAAAAATATCAAATCGAAAACCAAAGACCGACTTACCCATAGCCAGGCAAATCAACGATGTACCAACCTTTGTTCACTAAGAAATGATTAATCAGCTGCGTCTTCCCTGCACAACAGAAGCACAACATCAACACTTCAACAAAACCCCCGAAGAACAAAACATCAAACAGGTAACGGGCACCGAAAACCGAATCGAACCTGGCTTTTTCGAAGTAAGTGCAACTTCCTTCTTCCGACAAAGAGCGTTGATTAGCGAAGACTTTCCGACATTGGAGCGGCCAAGCATTGCGAATTCGGGCCGGGTATCCCTAGGACAATCCTTGGCTCTACTGCTGCTCTTCACAAACTCCACCTCCTTAATTTTCGAATCGCCTGCGTAGGGTCCGACTACGATGTTTGAACCGGGGAGGATCATCTCGTCGGTGACTTCCTCCGGTTCGACGCCGGGCGGCACGAAGAGGAAGGTTCGGAGGGCTTTTGCGGCATCGAAAAGCGGCTTCGAGGTCTTTGTGGCGGAGGCAGCATGGCAGGAGGAACGAGGGTTAGGGTTTTGGGGGGTGGAGTGAGAGATAGAGATACGGAAGGAGAGGGAGAATAAGGGGGTTTTGAGAGGAGGAGAGGAGGAGGGTGAGAGAGCGATGAAGCGAGTCCTCAGTGCTAGCATTCTCGACTCTGTTTGGTTTTAGTGCTCCTTGGGTGCATCCAACATACTGAAACAAGATCACTTTAGTAATGGGAGTCATTTTCCAACCCCCTCCAAAGTTAACCGTAGCTTCAAAGTTAACAATTTGAAAACTGCGAAAATCACTTATTTTAAAAAAAATTTGAGTTGGCTTTTTGATTTTCCGTACGGGGATAATGGAAGCTATCCGATGGGATCATGGAAGCTATCCGATGGGATCAATAAGGTGGTGTTTGGAGAATTGAAGGTAGGCCACGGATGAAGAAATTGAGAGTTTAAACAAAGGGTTATCTTAATTTATCCTCCGATTTTTTGAGTGTGTGGATCCCCACGTAGAAATTAGTGTGTTTGTAAAAGTGTTTCTGTGATTGTAAAAGAGTTGATTTTTTTTTTTGAAAATTCTACAACCACAAACTTTTACACAAACACTTCAGTTTTCACACACACACACACACTCACAACTACTTATGGATCGCAGACACTAGAGGCGTAGTGTGAAAGGATGCCCATGTGAATATAAGTGTATTTGTAAAAGTGTTTCATTGATTGTTTGTAGTTGTATAAGAGTTGTATCTTCTTAGTGTAAATCCGTAAAATAAAAATTTTAGTCTTGTTATATTGGTTTGGGCGTATGCGCGCGCTTCAGTAAATGATGTTGCTCAATACATCAAAACACAACTTCAAATGCTGAAGGAATAAAGTTAGGTTCATACATCGTTAGCATCACATTCTCAAAGATTTTTCAGTTTGTTACTGCGATGAATTGAATCATGTGGGTAATGTTTTTTTCTTACCCAAATTGAATAGTTTTACAATTTTCTTATTTGCAGGAGTGAGGTTGAGTACGTCATTGTTAATGGCACCTTCAACATGATGTTTTTAGGTTATAGAATTATCTTTAAGATATAGAAACAATGAAAACATTATCTTAAGGTATACATGTTGGAAAATGTCTTTACTTTTTGTGAAAAAATCTAATAATATGTATGCAATAAAATCAGAATTCAAAACCTAAAAATCAATACAACAAAATTGTGATCAAGGCGAGTTTGACATTCTATACTTAAAGACAAATTTCACCCCCGCTATAGTGCTCACGGTTTGTATTGAATATCTATTTTCCAGCACTACTTGATTGGAATCCCCCTAAAGCAGCACTATAATGGGCATTGACAATAGAGGTAGTCCCAAATAAACCCTGAAAAGACATTCTAGAAAAATATATCATTTCAATTTTCACCATGACCAACAATATTCAAAGGAGAACAGTGTATCTCTTTTAACTCAAGACATTCTTGAGATTATGTTTTCATAATCTCGCATGAAAAGAATTCAGACCCTGGAAAGACATTCCAGCAGAAAAATAGTGTATTCGATAATCTTTTTAACTCAAAACATTCTTGAGATTATGTTTTCACAGTCTCGCATAAAAGGATTCATACCGAGGCACTTGTATGTACAATTGATGGATCTTCAACACATAACTATGAATTGTACAACTCTCTAACAGCCTGTTTGGCTGGTGGATATGGCCCCGGATTTGTGATGCGGCTGGAGATAAAGTCTCTTCTCTTCTCCGGTCTTTGGGAACGAAAAAACCCACCCCGATTTGTCCCCTGATTTGGGGACTTCGGACTACAAATCCACCTGTGGCCGGATTAGCTAACGACGGGGGTACCCCTGTCGTTAGTTATGCGGGGCTGTGTAATGACCATTTCACCCCTTTTTTTGTCATCACGCGTTTGTGGAGCGCAGAAACCAAACCGAAGAAGATAGAGGAGGAGGAGGAGGAGGAGGAGTGATACCTCACAGAGATCGTCGGCGTCGGAGAAGAAGGAGGATTCCGATCGTCGTCGGAGGAGGTCGCCGATCGTCAGAGAAGAAGGAGGTCGCCGATTCTCCGAGTGGAGGCTGAGGAGGGGGTTGGGGGGAGAGGGGGAGGCGGTGGTGGATGCGTCCGTGGGTTTTTTGGAAGCGGATCTGTGTGGGTATATGTAAATATACATGTACTGATACTAATATACACATATGAACAGCTTTGGTTTTTTTTTTTTTCCTCTTTCCTATTGCGTTTTCTTCTTGGAAAATAATAGTAATTGTTTATTAAATATATGGTTTAAACATTTATAAATTAAAAATAAATTTATTTTATCCTTAAATTAATGGTAAATACTAATTTTTTTCTAATTAATGAAATAAACCAATTTGGAGCATTACAAAATCAAGGAGGGTGATTCAGTCATTTGACATCTAATCTCATTATATCCACCCTCTAAATCTCTTTCTCAAAAATTCATCCAAACACCTCATTACAAATACATCCTTCTTCAGAGGTGGAGTCACCCTCATTACTTATCACCTCTCGTTACATATTCAACCTCAAATCCACCCTCATTACATATTCACTCAAAATCAAATCCTCCATCCAAACGGGCCGTAAGGGTTTGTCATCTTCATGTGGCAGAACAACTCCTCTCAATTATCAGTTATCTTCAAAAAGAGAACATTGACCATCCTCTAGAGTCCTTCCCTGAAGCGCAGTATTCCCATTGCGCAATCTGCATCACAGTTCAACAGTCACAATTAATCTTTGAAGGTGTCTATTGTCCTGACTTATACACAATCAACAAGAAATACCAACCTTCGAAGCTGGAAAGACCAAATAGACGTTTTACCGGTAGACGCACCTATGCCCAGAGTGTACACAAACGGGATGAAAAGTAGGATATACAAAGATCCGAGAGGCATTTAATGGTTGCACTTTAGCTTCTCAAACATTACGGAGAATAAGTACCCTTTTCTTGTTGTATGCATTTCTTTATGTATATATGTGATCGGCTGATTCTGCAATTTATGCGGGATATACTACATAGTCTTAAATTTAGAGAGTTACGAACTTCTTCCGTTTTATTCTGTTCATCTGTCTTGATTTATTTAGTGTGGCGGGTTGAGACTCGGCTCTTGAGAGGGGCCTTAAAGTGGGGAAAAAAGAAAAAAGAAAAAAGAAATTTCAACTCGGAGAAAGATAGAGAGTATAATTTGTAATTGGTTAAAAGCTTAGGTTGTTTTGAGCGTCAACCAATATCTAAGGCAAAATTTGTTAATGTACAATTGCAATCTCTCAGCTACTCCGAGGCTCTGAAGAATAACCAATGCCCATCAATTCTGATTCCTTAAAGGAGGATAAGGGTCATTTTGTGAGAACCCCACAACATTAGACAAAGGATAACCCCGTACAGCAACGACTGAAAGTATCGAGCCAGTAAGAAAAACCAAGAGGCTACAGCACCTCCTCTGTCACAGCATTGATTAGCACCCATGATTGTATAATCTTGGGGTTTAAATCCTCTAATTTATAACTTTTATGCAGTTAAGTAGTCGTTTTTATTCCATAATGCACGTAAGGTATTTTTGTGTGTGTTTCAGGTAAAACGTGCTAATAAGACGGTTTTGAACTGTCACGACCCCGATTTTATTAACTTTATCGAGTCATCGTGACCGGCTGATGAGTCCTAACGCTCATCCAGGCCTATTTTTCCATAAATCAATTTGGAGACAATAGCTTGAGAAAGACATAACTATTTTATTTCAAAAACACTTATTAAGTTTTATTACAAAATCCAAGTCTTCTGAGAAGAGAACATTTTTACAATATTTACACAAAAGCATGTCTCAGGGCAACAACAACTCCATCTCTATTCTTCATTATCTGTGAAAAATATTAATTTTCATAAGCCGAATGCTCGTGTGAGATATAAATACCAAAGTTGCACGTTTTATATCATGGAAACAATTCTTAACATAAATGCTTGCACAATCTGAAATAACTAATCTTATGATGTTCATCCAATAGCCTAATCTTTCTGTAGGGGAGCGACCCCTCTTGCTGCGCGTGAAATGATCAAGTCACTGGCCACTAGGATCCTATTCTTTCCGTCTGTATAACTCCCTTCTGTGTTATGGTATCTTTTTAAGCGTCCCCAAAACTCGGGACAACTGTCTGGATGCATCAATAGGTCATCTCCTTTATCTGACCGCTTCCATTTCTAGCTTAAACTTTAGAGCGTCATCACCTTTGTCTGACGTGCTTCTAATCTTTAACATGAAAAATTTGTAATATCTTTTTCCATGGCATATCTAAAAAAATTGTAATCTTTTCTCAACATAAAATTATGCTACTTTTATAAAGAAAAATCATGTAACTAGAGTATAAGTATCTCACCTTGGAATCCTTTGTCTCGTACTCTTGCTAACCTCTTGTTAACGTGATGGTAGCCTTAGCGACGAAAATTAGAGCATGGTAGTAACACCCCCCTCTTTTCTTCTTTTTCCTATGCCAATTGTTCTAAATACCGACTTGGTATTTCTTTTCTTTTTTCTTTTTCCTATCCGTACAGTAATATTAGTTTCTCTTGCACTTACTATTTTTGGCCCATACCATTAGAAGAGCACCCCTATTTATAGGCTTTCTAAATTAGTCTTGCCTTGACACATGGCTACCTAATTAGCCTAGCTTTGACACATGGATGCCTAATTGATCTAGCTTGGACACATGGATGCCTAGGTGACATTCTATAAGTATGATATGGCATTCTTTTGTTTCCTAGAAGGAGATAAAACTTCCATTTCTTTTCCCTTATTTGTTTGCTTTCTTTCTCTTCTTTTTTTTTTTTTTTTTCTGCACATTCATTTCTTTGTTCTAGGCCACAGCATACTTATGTAGCAAATGAAATTTGTAATGCGTCTAATAATTTTTACGCGTAAAATATGAAAATGTTCCTAATTTTTTTTGATCCGAAAATAAGACTAGATAATTTCAAGCGTTGGTTCCAATATTGTCTTCACTTTTAGTCAAGTCACATATGTATTTTGGGTCGGGTTGTTACATGAATGCCAAGAGACGTTCCAAGATGTAACCAAGAGTTCAAGTGCCCAGCGCCAAACGTTTCATTGTCACCGGAGCCTAACGGTGTTGCAAGAAGCTTTGGTGGACGTTCGGTGGTCAAGAATGGCGAGGGGCATGCCGAAACTTAGCAAGCAATGCAAATGCATCGAGGATGGCCCTCGAGGGTATCCAAGAGACCAAAGCCACATGGCATACTTCCGTCAAGTCCCGTTGATCAAGTATTGAAGTATTAGAGAGTCGTCGGGACACCACAAGCCATGATGGGCCAAGCTATACATGTTCTACAGTTTTCACACAGAGGTATTGGTACCTCATTTTTGTGGTACCGGTACCATATTGCTGATATGGAAGACAGTTGAGTTGGTACCGATACCTCGTTTTTGTGGTACCGGTACCAATGTCCTTCGACCAGCTTTTTTGTGCTAAATGTTTCAACTTTCCATATATGAAAAGTTTCTACTTTAGGCATGTTTTTGGGATATTTTGGGGGTCTTTTGGTCCATTGTTTGACTGATTTGTAAGGCTTATAAATAGCCTTTAATGCCATTTATGGCCATTATGTAATCTTTTAGCTTTAAGTTTTTTTATTTCAAAGAACTCCATTGTTGCCCTTGAAGCTTTTTAAGTGTAATCTTGCAAGATTTCAAGTAAGTGTTGCTAGTTTGATTAATTCTCAAGTACTAGAGTTGTTTGTATTGTTGAGATCCATTACAATATCAAGTTTATTTTCAAGTTTATCAGTTAAATCTTATGGCTAAATTTCTTGCTATGCTTAGCTCTATGATTATGTGTGAGTAGTCTATTAGGCTCGGCCATGGAGTGATTAACACCTCGTGACTTATGTTTATCTTGCCTTTCTCAACTTGAGACTTGAAGTTTGGCTTGTAAAATGAGAAGGGCTCGCCTTTATGTAACAAAACTTACCGATGTTAATCTCCGGTGATCATATGCTCGTTCACATGGTTCCGGAGCGATGTCTCGGTTCGTGTTTGCCAAGAGAATGAAAGTGCTCAATCATTTTCCATACTACACTTCTAGTCTTTAATGGTTTTATAGTAAATCTTTCGGTTGATAGCCTATGCTGTGCAGTTTAACCGAGTTTTCATTGAGAATGGTTAGATGACTTAAGTTACGAGCGTTATGAACTTCTATGCCTTGCCGCTTATTTAATTTAGTCCAAACTCATTTTCTAGTCTTTTTCTTAAGAGTTTTTATCACCTTGCAAAGTAAAACCAAAAGTTGGCCATCTAAACGCCGGAAACCCTTACATCTAAAAATCCTAGCAAGCTATTGGGATTATCTCTGTGGGTATGATCCTGGACTTTCCGGTATTTATGCTGACGACGACCTAGTCCTATGCTCGGGGTAATTCAACATTTTTCAACGGTTAGATTGTGGCGAAGCAAGCATCAATGCACACACCTTATCCATAGAAAACCAATCTTTGCCGGCGTGTCCACGTGAATTGCAGAAGAAGCGGGAGACACCATGTCCACTTTTAACTTTATATCGTTCTTGGTTCTTCCGTAAATAAAGCAGGGACGCAAGGTTGGCTGGTTTTAACTTTATATCATTCTTGGTTCTTCCGTTAGTAAAGCAAGACGCTAGGCTGGGTTGGTAGAAACCGGAAGAGAAGGACTTTGACAGATGCGTAGGTTGGCAATCAAGTTTCAAAATCTCTTCAAAGCTTCTTGAGGTCGTGGTATTTTCTGAATTTTTTTTTTTGAGGTATCATGAAAAAAGGATTGTTTCGTATGAAGTATTCCAACTCTCTCACTACCTTGATGACGGGATTTCCCGATCAATCTTCTTTTCGTATAGTTTGTAAATCGTCAACATCTTTGTATATGGCATGTGCCTTTTTATGACCTGTAAGAAGCCCACCATTCCCCGGCGCTATGCTCTTCATTCACCTAATATCATTGACCAGATTTTCATACAGAATAACTCAATCATTATACGTCTTCAAAAGCAAAGCAATTTAACTCAATCATTATACGTCTTCAAAAGCAAAGCAATTTATGAGAAGACAAAAATTGACACTTTTTCGAGTGCAATGGCTTCATTCTTCCTGTAAGTGCTTTTCTCTTCCAAAAACCTGAGATTTCTCTAATGCATCATCTTAAATATGGCATTTCGCTCGTAGATTCCTGCAAGTTCCGCACTTCTTAGCTAGTTTTGATAGATGTTTTCCCTTGCCTTGCGCTTTCAGAAGTTTTTCAATCAGAACTTCTCAGTTCTCACTTGATCCAATACATTCTCCTTAATGCACACCTAGTCTGATCTCCCATGTGAGTTTCCTCCAAATGATCTCATCCTACTCTTTATTGTCATCCACCTCTTCAATGGACGGTTAGGATCATTTTCATCTGATGGTCTACATTCTCCTTTTAAAATTCTCTTATCAAATGTCTTTGCTTTCTTTTATCTTCACAATATTTTAGAACTCTCCACACAACTCTAGTATATTATGGAGGATTCTAAATCTACGGAAAGTTAGGCATCGACTCTCAACACATTAAGCCCTTGTTCGGTTGCAAATTTGAAAAAAAAAATTCAACTAAAAAAACACCCATTCCCCCTACTTTCAATCATTATTCTCATTTCTTTCTCTATCTCTCTCCACTCATTACTCATTTGTCTAATTACTACCCTAATCTCTCTCTCCACTCATTACCCAAAAACCAAACTAAAAAAATTTCAAAACACCATCCAAACAAGACATAAGGTTTTCGAATTCTAAATCTATTAAATCTATGGAGAGTTAAATGTAATCCTTGCATTATTCCCACATGCAATGCATTTACCGTCTTCTCGTACATCATGGTCATGGCATTCGAATAAATTTGTTGTAGGTCATTCAGAGCTGAAAATGAAGCTGTTTATCCTTGAAAAGTTTCTCATACTACAATGAGAATCAAAGGAATTAGAATTCAAAACAAACATTTTCAAAGGATACAGAAGTCGAAAAAATAGGATAAAGTGGACATTTCAAATGAAAAAAACAAGAAGATGAAAGGTTTGGGTATTTATATGGGGAGGAGGAAATAAAAGGAAGAAAGCATGGAAAAGACAATAAGAAAATTACATGATCGATACAAATTAGACATTCGACTCTTTTTACGAGTTTTTCTTCGTTGCTGATTAGGAAAAAAACACTTACGCTTGTTTTCGTATTTGGTTGATAAAAATTACACTATGAAAAACATTGACAATAATAAAAAAATACATGATCGTATTAGTCGTTAAAAAAAGTTACAATATGAAGACATTGAAAGGACAATAAAAAAAAGTACATGATCGATTCAAATTAGGCTCCGTTCCAGAAACCTTCTTACAAAATAAGTACTTATTTTGAAACTTCTCAAATATAAATAAGAAGAGTTGTTCCAGAAAACTCAAATAAGCAGCTTATTTCACATTTTCAAACTCAAAAATAACGTAAATGAAAAATAATTTTTCAATTTTTTTTGCACCGTATTAAAAATCTCAATGAGATCTATCAAATAAGATCCATATTGATAGGAAAATTATTTGCGTAAACACATGATTTTTGAGCTTAAAATTGCCTTAACCAAAAAATAAGTACTTACTTCTTATTTTGTGGAACAAACCTTATTATTGAACAAAAAATAAGAACTTATTCAAGTTCTGAATAAGTTTTTATTTTTTAAGAAGACAATTTCAAGCTTAAAAATAATGGTCTTATTGAAATCTAAAAATATGCAATATGAATCTTGTTTAAAAGATCTCATTGAGATCTTTAATACGATACAAAAAAAATCAAAAAATTATTTTTCATTTACATTATTTTTAGTTTAAAAATGTGAAATAAGTACTTATTTTTTAAAAATGTGTTCTGGAACAGGCTCTTAGTCCTGCAGCTCTTTTTACGAGGTAAGTGTGACTTCTATAAAATTTACTTTGTTGGCTTTGATAAAAAAAATAGATAGGAGTACTAGCTATTTATATTGCATATATCACAATGATTAGACTTGCAATTGTCAAAATAATCCTTAAAAAGACAAAACCGGGAATTTGGTACAAAATCACCCACGATATTTTAATTCTTTTTGAATTTGGAAATCTTTATACGCACACCTCGTTAAGTTATAGCCACTCGACTTTTATTCTTTTCCTACAATATTGGCGTAGTGAAAACATGTTCGTTTTGGTTCAATAGACTCAAACTTTTTTTTTTTTGCATACGGTCTCTAATATATTTTCTCTCCAATTTTATTGTTCTCATTTATCTCTTTATCTCTCTTCACTTATTACTCAAAAAAAATTCGATCAAAATTGTGGTGAAAATATAAATCCAGTTTTTTCCTTTAAAATCTGGCAAGAGCCAATTAAGCCCTGGCAATAGCTTCCCCAATCGAGTGTGGATATAGGAGTAAAGTAGAGCAGCAAGTCATCTTTCCAATTTCAACGCTCCGAAATCCCAAAAATCCGACCAAAAAGATTCAACAACAATGTCATGGCTTGTCCGATCGATCACTAACTCTCTTCGACTCGACGACGACGATGACAATGGTGAATCCAATAACCCCAATTATCTCACCAAAGACAGCAATCAACCTCATCCCCAATCCGATCCACCATCACCTGAACAACGCGGCGTCAAAGAAGACCTCTCCGACCTCACCCAGACCCTGACCCGCCAGTTCTGGGGCGTCGCCTCCTTCCTCGCCCCTCCGCCTCAGGCGCCTGAACCGAGTGGCGACGACTCGGATCGGGAGTCGACCGACGCGGCGGGGATCGAGGGAATACGGAGCGATATCGCCGAGATTGGGGGGAAGTTCAAGAGCGGAATCTCGAAGCTCTCGAGTAACATAGGGGTGTTGGAGTTCTCGAAAATCGCGTCGAATTTTCTGCAGTTGGGGTCGGAGGAGCAGGAGGGAGGTTATAATGGATCTGCCGTTGGGGTTACTGAGGAAGTGGTGGCGTTCGCGAGGGACGTCGCGATGCATCCCGAGACTTGGATGGATTTTCCTTTGCCCGAAGAGGACGACGACGACGAGGGTACGTTGTTTTGGGTAGTACAATTATGGTTTGTTGGGGGTTTTTTTCCTCGTAATCGATGTGCATTTGATTTTAGGATTAAAAGAACGAGATTCAAAACTCATGGACTCAGCATTATGGGATTTTTTGCTGTGTTTCTATGAATTATACTTATGTTGCATTCAAATTTTTTTTGTGTGTGTGTGTGTGGGTAATTTGCATGCATAATGTTCATTAGAATTAATGAAGCAAATGGATAGTTCATAATGTTTTACTTGTTTCAACTTTCAAGTATTGCCGCAAGATTGAAAGAACTTGTTTTTGTATGGTTTGAAAAGCTTTAATATTGCTTTAGTTTTTGTATGGTTTGTATGTTCATTAGAATCCTCCTATGTGACTATCCGGATACCGAATTTCTTGGAGTCACACAAAACTTGCAGAACGTTTCCCTTAATATCTGGCGGGAGGAAAAAAAGTGAAAAGAATGGATTAGGGAAGGACAAACCAAGGGAGTCATTGTGGAGAAACCATTCGTGCATAGAAAGAGTAAATGTAGTATCTCATATCTGGGATGTGTACGTGATGGATGGCCATTATGGTTTGAAAAGGTTAATACTTCAGCTGACAAGTTTATGCCAAATCACACTTAAAGCCAATGTCGTAGTGCTTGAGAATGATAATCTATGGACAAAGACTTGTGTCCCTGCTGAATTGTACAACTTTATTTATAAGCAGTTTCAGAGAACTTGGAGTTGGAGTGGTCGCGTGGGAGGTCAAGCCGTCAAGGTGTTTACTCAGCTAGAAGTTAGGGAATCGACTTATGACGTACTTTATCTCGTTATTTAGGAAGAGTGAGAGAAAAGGTCAAATGGGTTTTGGGAGTATGCAGTAAAATGGGGGAATTATTGAATTTTTGAAAAGAACCAATTTACCCAGGTTGTGACTTGTGAGTGTTTTACTTTGGTATTCAAGTGATGCAAATTTTACACATGGGTGGGAATGCTTAAATCTTTCTTCCAAAGTTCCTGTGGAAATCATGCGGTTTCCCTTAATTCTATATGCTTATATGCATGCTAAACTTTGAAAGTGTCTTTGCAAGTACTGCAACTACTCTGTTTCCTTTATGCATAGAGAGCGGAGGAATTAGAATGTTGCAATTAGTTGCTGTTAAACTCATGATGTAGAATGTCTATATGATTAGTACTGATACAAGTTATACAACATGTTACATTATGTTCCCCTTTGCCTCCAGATTTTGACATGTCTGATGCCCAACAAGAGCATGCTTTGGCAGTTGAAAGTCTTGCACCAAGATTAGCTGCTCTCAGGATTGAACTTTGCCCTGGCTATATGAGCGAGAGCAGCTTTTGGAAGATTTATTTTGTTCTCCTGCAACCTAGACTCAATAAACATGATGCTGACCTTTTGATAACACCCCAGGTATTCTAGTTTCATGATCTCATTACATTCTTCTTAGTTATTTTACTTTTTTATCTGTGTTGTCTTTTCTTATTCTGAAAAGGTGGATGTGTGGTAAGACTAGGAGAGATAGGGTAAGAACTGAAAAAATTTGTGGGTTGGTAGGTGTAGCATCAATTGAAGGTAAGTTGGAAGAAAATAAGCCAAGGAGATTTGGACACATACAACGGTGACCAATAGATGCCACCGTAAATAGAAAGTGATAAATTAATCGTTCTGGAAATGCGATGGGGAAGACCTAAATAGACATGGGATGCTGTGATAACAAAGAATATAGTTACTTGAATTTGTTTGATTGTATAGACCTTGACAGAGCAGAAAGGAGAAAAAGGATTCATGTATGCCACAACAATTTACTGGGACATAATGTTGTTTTTGGTGTGGCTTGATCCGGTTTTTTTCTCCCTCGCCCACTTACCTACAGCAGTGGCCTAGGAATCATGACTTACTGCTTGATCTAAATGGCGACTTGGTCTTCACTGTTCTGCACATGGGAATCTGGAAAATTTAATAGCTTTGTCCTTCTTGAAATTGGTAATCTACGGGGAAGATCACTGGCTTTTTTGAAATGTCGAACACTACTCCCTAGTCCGTTAGACATCGCCCACAGATGTGCAGCTACGGGAAGTTGTACTCTTTGGGATTCCTCGTGAGAAAAACCATTGGCACCAACTGTACTGCCGGTTGCTTTCCTTTTTGTGTTGCAACTTGCAAGCTCTTCACACATGGCATCTGACAATAGTTGAGTTTCTTAATTGTACCATAGATGGGTTCATTTTACTGTCATGATTTCACTTCGTGGATGTTCGTGCATGTTACAATGTTCAGAGTTGATGCATATGATGCGGGGGAAAATATATTTCAGTTTTGTCGTGTTTCTCTGACTTTACCTTACAACTTTGGAGTGGGCCACTGACTGAATTAGATCAATTTGATATGCAAGTTGGGGACTGCATGCTGGGGAAAATGTGAGAACGGAAGGGGTCGGCACTTCCTCATTGAGTCATTGTCTTGCAACTTGTAATAGAAACTCATTTTGTCCATCAGTCGCACAACTTTGTTCTAAAGATCATCCTTGTTTATTAAGTTTATGGCGTGTGAGAAAGATTTTGCACTGGAACAGTAAGTTGAATCTTTCACCATAAATTGTCCCGTGCTGATGTGAGGTAGTTGATTCTATATGTTTTTGCTGCCCTGGAAATTCTGAAATGTTGGCCTAGGCAAATGAAAAAATTAAAAATTTCTTTGGGATTCAACTAAGTCCCAAGTAAATGGACCGTTCAAGAACTTACCATAGAAAGGGCCCTGCTAAGATGGTTTTCATCAATTCTTCTGTGACCTACATGCTAATGTAGATTTTCTTCTTGTCATTCTAGCAATTTTGTTGATTTACCCATGGAACTATTAACGGATCTTGCACATGCAGATAGTGGAAGCCAGAGCCTCGTTGACGCAGGAGTTACAGAACAAAACCAAGGCAAAGCCAGAACAAGACTGGTCGGGAATGGACACTTCTTATTCAAATGACATTGCCAACCCACGGCATGAAAAGGGTATTTTAGTTCCTTCCAATGCTCAAGCTGAATATGTGCAGCTTGAACCGACCACTTCCACAGTGGATGCTGATTTTGAGACAGAGAAGCACGCAGTCCGGACTCAGAGCACTGAGATTCTGATTATTGACAAGTCTGTTGTTGAGGAAGGGCCAACAAACTTGGCCAAGGACAAAAAGTTGCACTTTGATTCGTCTTCTAGAGGGTTTGAAGAGAAATACGAAGACGATGGTGATGATTGGTTAAAGGAAGAAAGCTCAGAGATAGTTGGTGCTAGTGGGACCGGTGTGCCTGTTGAGAATGAAGAGGATGTATCGTTCAGTGATCTCGAGGAAGATGATGGAGATGTTCCCACTAGTTACAAGAAAGTAACATATGGCTCCGATTCTTCAACTAAAGAATCAAGGGATTGGGTTCAGTTGGGCAGAAGCTCTACCGACTCGAACAAGGATGTCAACACTGTTGGTGTTGATCGTGCTGGGTTTGACCAGGCAAGTGCGCATGACCCTGAGACGAAGGAATCTAATGACTGGCTTGATGTTGATGAGATTGATGTGGAGTAGTGTCACTCTCGGAGCTGTCTAGAATGATGCCTTAAAGTAATTGTTCACCCTTCCATGTTGTGAATAGGCTGCTCGATGTTTTTACGATTCAATGATTGTATATAAACCTGGGGATACACTGGATGTTTGCTTATGGAAACTTTATTACATGTTTACTGGTGATATCAGAATAATGAGAACAATTCATGTTCTAGATGATGCACATTATTTCAATTTACCTATATTGACATGCTCAGTAGTGCTAATGGACCTTATGCTAGAGCATGAAGCTTCAATTGCAAACTTATAGTCGGTGCTTTTACGACTCCGTTACTGATTTTCTATTTCTATGGTTGCTGTACAATGTTGAGGTGGAAGATGGGAATCATAGATCATAGAAAGGGCAGTTATCTCACCCCTTCAAAATACATTACTTCTACGCAGACAACCATAGGGGAACTAGCCAAGTTTTAGAAGCATTTCTCAAAGCTGATTTTGAGCACATAAGCGTTTGCAACTGTTGTTTTCCCTGTCGATTTCTGTCCAAATGGTGTAGGTTCTTCCCATCCTTCTAGTTTAAAAGGCTCATCTTCTAGTTCAAATGGCATTGTTTCGATTGTCAACTTCTGTTCAAATCGTGTTGGCTCTTCCCATCCTTCTAGAGCAAGAAGCTAGGAATTCGTAGTATTAGAGATTAGTATATACTGTATTTATATTGAGGTCTGTTTCTTAAAAAAAAGTTTAATACTTTCTCTTTATATCATTTCTGTTGCTCCTGTTTTCTAGGAATCATCTAGAGATGAAGATAATTCCTTTGTGCAAATCTTCTTTCTAGAACATCTATAGAAAAAACCTATTTTCTGGCCATATGATCAATTTCCAGTTTTTTTTTTACAAAAGTTACGAAGGTTCATTCATAACTACATAATTGAAGTAAGCACACTCAGAGAAGCAGGTTAGGAAAAGGCAGGAAGAGGAAACACAATTTTCAATCTGAAGGTAACATTTCACTAGCCACATGAAGCCGGTAAACTGCATACCGAAACCAGTATTGTTCTAACATATTTACAGATGTGCAATAGGATACAGTAGGCGAAACAGTAACATTTTCTCATCAAGACTCAAGATTTTATGGTTCTGAAGTTGCCTGAGATTCTCTCAAGCTGAGACCACAACAAGGTTCCCAAAGAGAACCTCGGTCTATCTTCTACCACATTGCTTTGACCTTCTTCCACATTGCTGCTTTTGCTTGTGATTATACTTCTGGTCGTAGTTTGTGGGGGCCGCCCAGGGGATTCGTTAACCACCGTGACAGTACCTCCAATCTCTCTCCTCACCATCTCTACTACATCCCGGTCCACGTCTTGTCCTGATGCATCCGTGACGTAGAACGATCCAACAGCTTTCTCACCATGTGTCCCTATCTCTGCCCTTGTTATTGACAACCCATTCTCCCGAAAGGCCCTTGTTATGTCCGAAAGGAGTCCCAGTCTGTTATCTGTGCAGATATCCAACCTCAGTCCCTGTGCATGGAAATCGTTGATAGTCAACGATAAAAGTATAGAGTAAAAGTATCTCAGGATATTATGTACAAATTTCTGGAACATACATGGGAGACTCTCCGCTCAATCGCAGACGTCAAGCATTGTGCAACTCTTCTCCTCTCGCTCTCTGAATCCAATGTGCAGCCATCCATGTGCCGAATGAAATACTCCTGAGGGGATTTTCAGAAAACAAACAGTCAAGACTCTGAGCATTTTGGCTGCAGCAGCAGATGTATTATGAGAACGTATTTTCTAAGAACATTGGTTGTGAAAAATGTTTTCCAAGAATAATGGATTCTCCTGTTGGGTTGCAAGTTGCAACTTTGAAAGTGATGATGCAAATAACTATGGTAGTGATGCTGGTGGAAGAATGGTGGCAACAACAATGGCATTTGTTGTTGGGTGAGAGAGTGGTGGTGGTGGTGTTATAGTTGACTAGTACCATTCATATGAAATCATTTTCAACATTTAAGTGTGAAAAATGCATTCTGTCGAAACCGAACTCATTTTTTGTCGGCATGGACACTATTTTCCGTTGGCTTTCGTTTTTGTCCCCTCAAACACACAATGTACATAAAATTTTTCTTAAAATAGAAGTTGTCCCATGTAACAAAGCGTATGTGATTAGAAACAGAATTTGGTAAGAACCAACCTGAATAGCGATGGGGCCCTTGGAGCTTATAGCGGCATGGAACACCACGTACTGCATATCTGTTAGGGTACATACAGTATCAAACAACAATTTTGGCCGGTCTCTACACCTCACGTTAACCTCTGAGTATCCCCTCTCCTTACAGTAATCTATGGTGACTCTGATCCCATCCCTGTGTCTATCTTGCCGCCTCCTCCCACCACCACCAGAACTACTGCTGCAGCATTCCTCGTAGTCCCTATCACTTGCCATCAGCTGGTGGAGCCGCCTCTCGGTGTGGGTCCGCCCGGCCTCGGGGGCTGTTACCCTCACGCTCCTCCTCTCTCCCTCCCGGTGGTGGGCCTCCAACACATTCTCAAGCTGGGCCTGTACATGGGCTACTTGGTTCACACCTGCAACGGTCCCACCTTTGCAGTCATCTTCCATGTAGATGATGCATGCCAGGCGAGTATTGTGGGTCCACAAAACCGCAGCAGCCACATGGCATTCTAACTCAGCAATCACAGCTGATATTTCAGATAGTAGGCCTGGTCGGTCCGTGCCTGTGATCTCCAAGGCCGTCCGTTCTTTTGACACGTGTGGAGGCCTCACTTCTCTACCAAGGCTCGTTCGTACTTCCTTTGACCCCCTTCTAGTTGCACATATTGCCTATAAATTCCCACAGCCATCAGAAAATGGAGTACAAAATAAAAACAGAATTCTTGTTTGTGTAAGCGAGAGCGACAGGGGTACCTGCTCAATGTAAAGTATGAGGCTTTCGTCAGTAATTTTGTTGCCGAGCTGGTCCGTCACGTGGAAAACTGGTAGCCGTGCAATTATTTAATAACCAATCATTAGTCTAAGCACAGGAATCATAGTGGGTGACTCATATATGACTCAGAAAGAAAGTGATACGATTATACTAATGCAGTGGCATATCAATTATCCAGATTTCAGAATACTTTTTACAGCAAGTGTGTGAACAAAAGAAAGGGTGGGGGGAAGAGCACCAACCATCCATGAACCAACCACCGTCCGAAGAAATGTACGATTTGGATATAACTAGATCAAGATCCGTCAGAACTTGAACCATCTCCAGCAAAATTCCGTGCTTATTTGCACTATCAACCTGTGACAGAATTGTTAAGTAACACTCGATGCTTATAATAATTATTTGAAAAAGGATGCACATGGAAAAGTTTCTTTCTGCAACTTGGCTAAGGAACAACTAAAAGGCGTGGAGGGCATAAAGTTGAAGCTACTTTATAAGTTCCAACTGATTTGCCTATTATCTATGCCAATGGAACAGGGGTATTCTAGGAATTTACACACTGTTTCCTCGTCGGTATGAAACTATCAACCAACTTTGGATCTCTCATCATTAGTTTCAAGAGCAGACCAGTTTATTAGAATAAATCGGCATCCATAACTGCTACTAACTGACATTAAAAGTGGAAAAGGCAGAAAGAAGTGGATGATAGTAAAAGCTCAAGTTCTTGACCTTTCCTTGTTCGATTCCTAGGGCCTCTCAACTTTGTGGGTGGGTAGGAACCTTTTATCTCTACCATTAAAATTCACAGGGTAGAGGATGGAGAGAGTATTTTGAGTAGCGGTGGCCCCGCGTGGCGCGTTTATGTGGTGTCACAATCCATTCACGTCGATCACTCATGCCTGAGGTGGGAGCCAAGCCGATTTGGCCGACCACTCAACCTACTTGCTCAGTCACGGGCCCCAGCTCAGAAACATGCAGCCGAGCATGAACAGATCGGTGACACCACGTACAACTTGCTCTGTTACACACCATACTTTTCTCGAGGATGGAACCTTGGATCGACACTTAGCTCATGTAATTCAAGAAATTAAAGAAAGACTAAATAGTGGGAGGAGGCTTGCTTCGGTCGATTCTGCTTGTTTAGTGAACTCAAATGTTCTTGTTGGATCTCTTGAGCTCGCCATATTTCATCTTGTAAGGACCATCTGCAGAAATAGTCTGGAAGTACAACTTCATGAATCTGGTATTATAAAGGTCTAATGAAACAACGTTCCAGATGACCGTGGAACATATGCAAAGTTTTTTCCGCGGATATAAACATATAGGCTACATGATCTAGGAGAATGACTCCGATCATGAAAATATACCATTGGCGAGTCCCCAAGTCCCAACTGGACCGTCCAAGTACGCCAAAGAGAATTCAAAACGATACTCAGAACCTTTGAGTTTGTGATTAAAAACACTAATTCAGGGCAAATCAACTAAGCCCAATTAGTTAGAGAATCGGAATCCTAAGTCGTAATCATTGTCTTGTCAACTCAATATGGAGATAACATACATCTTCTCCGGTGGAATCTTTTCATTGCTGGGGACCCAAACACTCACCCCATGAAATCTAAAAAGCAATTGAATACTTAAATGTATATCAGATAGGTATCATTTACCAAAGCAATATCAAATTAACCATATCTTCCGTACTATACTTAGTATAAAAAAGATTTGTGTTAAGAGTAGTAAATATTTCTGGGTTGCATTCTGCTAACCTTCACAAGGGTGCAGTCTCGGCATGTATCGTTATCGATATTAACCCTGAAAAAACAGAAATGAAAAAGACTCCGTCATAAAGATTGAGAATATTGACCAAATGAGGTAACTTAATTATTAGTAGGATGGTATGGATACCTTGGAGGGTGGATTCTTTCGATAAGGGTATCGAATTCCGGGTCGAAATAAGGCCTGTAAACAATCTCCATCTCCGAATATTGAGACCTAACTTTGTGCTTGATATTCTCTGTACCTGAAGAAGATAGGAAAGAAACTAGCCAGGTGATAAGATTGTACCAGTTGGAGGTCAACCGATCAATTTATATGCTACCAGCTGTCTAGCTTTCTTGTTTTTCAAGAATTCCCATTACCCAAGAAATTTAAGCGACTGTTTTCGCCGATATCTAATTAGATTTCTTGGGTTTCACGAGAACCCTTTTGACGTTGGAAAACAGATTTGAAGATCCCTCGTCAAGAAAAGGGTTTCTCCAAAGTTGGATTCTTGTGTAACAAACATTTGTCAGATGATAACTAAAAGGTGCAAATTAGAAACAGAACTCGGAACGAAATTCAAGTTGTGCAAGAAAATTCCACATAGAAACGCGAGAGAAATTAAGGTATAAAATTTTGCACACAGAGAAACGCAATCACCTGTGGAGAGAGAGAGAACTTTTCAATGGATCAACTAGTGCCCATCAGTTGAGGAGAGAGAGAGAGAGAGAGAGAGAGTTCTCATATTTTCACGAAGGTTTGTTGGCAGAGAGAGAGGGGGGATGAGAGAGAAGCCCGCGAAATAGACAGAGTCAATGAGAATACACATACACACACACACTCTCTCCCCCTCTCCCTCCCCTATATATAGCTACACATGTTTGGTATGCAAAATATGTAAAGATATAGAAACGGGGGCTGTTAAATACGTACATGAGTTGTGCTGATTTGTTTCCAGTGGCAAAGGCCTAGGCCCCCCCACCCCCCTCTCTCTCTCTGGGGGGAATCTGCGCACGCCGTTAACGATAGCGAAGGGGGGGGGGACTGGGGGAGAGAGGCTTTTGAGTTTGTTTAACAGCAGAGAATCTGTCGGTGGGAATCTCCCACGTGTACTTTTGAGCGAATGAGGTGGCGATCCGTAAGCGTCCAACTGCGGCGTCTAGTTCCCGCGGTTGTTTACACGTGGGAGGGGTTTGCTATGCTGGCAGGGAAAAGTCAACACGTGCTGTCTTTGGAGTTGTAATCCTTGCGGGCTTCTTTAGGACTTTCGACCAACATAAACTATTCAAGAATTACTTGGCCCTCGTTTTTTCCCATTTCGCAACAACTTATTAATAATGCTTCAGAGGTTAAATACCTTAGGACTTATTATGTTGCATGGGTTCTTGCCTCTATCATTAGCTTGAGAGAGAAGCTCTGCACAAGAAAGAAAAAACAGTTGAAACTAGAAAGAATCCTAGCGCGAATGGCATTCGGGCACAGTTGTACCAACAGCTGCCTAGCCCTGTCTCCGACTAGTACCGTTTACCTGCATCACTCTCTGTGTTGTTAATCTCGGGACCTTTCTTTCTGTTCCTCGATAAGTGGACCGTGGAAGGGAGACAACTAAAGAGGTCGCGAGACTAACCGCAATTTTAGGGGCGGACTAAGAAAGTGAAGTTCACCTTTTGAACCAGGTGCATAGGGAGTGAAAAGGGAATCCTTTGATCTGAAGTCGACGGCTCTTTTAGATTTTTAGCTATTTCGGAGCAGCTTTGATTTTAGAGAGTTTTTTTGTTTTTGTTTTTGTTTTCGTTTTCGTGTTGTTGTTGTTTTTTTTTTTTTTTTTTCTAGTTTGAAATTTTAGGGATAAGCTCAATTCTCTGTTTCCATTTCCCTCTGTTTCTCTGTACCGAGAAACAGAGAACCATTGGATCGCATAAAATTTTTCCAAACAAAATAATGGGTACAAAGGATCATCCGCGTCCAGAGGTGCCTCTTGGGTTACATTGATTTGAATCCCATAAACTTTATGGGCTAGCTAATGGTCATTTTTTTTGTGTGATTCACACTATTGCTGGACTTGTTTTTTGGTATGCTTCGCATTATGTGCTATATAGAGCTTAGCGTTCATGTCAAGGACTCAAGATAATATACATTAGTAGTTCCTTCATTTCGCTGATGAAGTGTTTTATGTACTATTTGGTAGATTGTTTTTTTAGATTTGTGTCCTTGTCTTTCGGATGGATTTATGTATAAGTTTCCTTTGGCTATAATATTGAATATCATTGCGTTCGACCAAAAACAAAAATAAAAGAATTCACTCACGTAACCGCGTCTACAACCCATTTCCATCTGGTTTCCACAATAGAAAATAATTTTCCAACCCACACCTCTGACTTTTAGTTACTATATCTAATAACATAAAATAAGCACTCACAAGCTTTTCTTATATAAAGTCAATCTTTATCAAGTATATACATCATAGGCAATTTCTCGATATGAACATTCAAATGAAATGAATCACATGTTTAATTAATTAAAATCTAAAATGTAGAATTATATAAAAAAAATAAAGAACATATATAAATAGAAGTGGAAAATTTGAATGGGAAATGATAATACAAAAACCGTTTTTGTTGGTGTCAAAACTCTAGTGCACAAAAGATTTATACAATTTGCAATGTACAAGATTTTTATACATTGGAGTTTTGACACCAACAAAAATAGTTTTGGCATTATCAATTCCGAGTTGTATGAATAAAAAATTGTCTATTTTACTCTTTCAGTACAATATCTTGTAAAATATCATGATGAGAGTACTCCAATTGGGAAAATGAGTGCATGATAGATGAATTGAAGGTGGCCAAATTGAATTTTAGTTATCTCCATAAAATAGGTTCCTCTACAAAGCCAATCTTTATCGAGTACACATCATTGGCAATATCTCGGTATGAACTTTCGAAAGGTCGACATGTTTAATTAAAGTTTGATAATGGAGAAATTGTACACAAACTTTTAATAGAGATAAAAGTGAAAAAATGGATTGGAGTGAATGAATAGAAAATTGTCTATTTGTTCTCTTTGAATAAGATAGGATGACGAGACTAGCTCCAACGTGAAAAATGATTGAGAGATGAATTGAAGCTGCTCGAATTGAATATAACCTCACATTTTCTCTGGCTTGGTTAGTTGGTGCTTCATGAGAAAATTAAGTGGATTAAACATGTGTCCCGGCTTAAATCCATAGATGATCTCATGTCATGCACAACGGAAATTACCACAATCTTATTTCACAAACCAAACCGTTTGTGTAGTAGATCCCGATGTGTTTAATATTCATGGCAAAATCAAGTTTATCGGAGATCGATAAATTTTTTTTGTCTAATTATATTTGTGTGAAAAGAAATAAATGGTCAGAATCTAATTGTCTATTCCCCTTGTGACAAATATAATTTGTTCGATGGACATATATATTCGATAAACTTGATTTTCTGCATGAACATTAAATACAAATGGACACGTGATCGGTTCCATCAAATGGACGCGCAATCAGTTCTATTTTGCGTCACATGATGTATTATCACATGAGAATAGGGGTGCAAACAAACCGAGGTGGTTGAGTTTTGTAGTGTTGGAGCTCGGCTTGTTTACTAGACGAGACCAAAATTCGAGCTCAAGTTGAGCTCGTTTGTAAACAGTACAAATGAGCTGATGACCAAGAGCTGTAGGTCAAGCGATCGTGAGTGGGCACTTAGGTGCCGGTGCAAGAGGTTTCAAGTTCAAGTCAGTAAAACGAAGTTGACTTACCGTAATAATATAACTCTACTAACATATTAACATCCAATCGTCTGACCCGACAAACACAAAAATAAACAATCTGAGCTTATCCTAACGAATTGAGTCAAGCTCCTTCACTACATGAGCCTAAGACTCAAATTTGAGCCTCACACGTTTACTAAATAAATCGAGCCAAGCCAAACTTCGAGTAGCAGCTCGCGACTAGTTCCGTTAGTAAAGATAATTTCAGTCATACCCATGTTCAAGTGGACCCTCGTCAGAGGGGACAGAAGCCAATCCCTTATCCAGAACCCCATCACTGCATCACATTTGAGTCTTTGACTCGTCTCATTCACTCAGAGAGAAGCAAAAGTGGGCCAGTTCGATCTCAAAGCACCTCCTATCACAATTCACTGATGTAAACCAGTTCTCTCCCCAAAACTTGTTTTGTGCCTTTCCGGTGGTTGAACTTTGTCCTTTTAGCTGGTTGCTGACTGATCCTTATCGACTCTGTTTCATTTCGCCGCCCTCATCTAAGCATTAACTACGTGCACGCTTCGCTGTCCATTTCCTACACGAGACTCCCCTCCGTTACCCATCTTCAACCGCTTTGACATCACGTGATCTCTCTCTCTCTCTCTCTCTTTGATCTTACATATAGATAGATGCACGTACTTACATTCAGTGTATGTGGGTATATTATTATGTCTGGGTGGATGCAGTTACTGGTGCGTTCCAATTTACAAATCCTCGATCGAACCATTGAAATGTCAAATAACCCAACTAGAAACCACTGAAATTCTGATTACAATTTACCCAAACCTCCAATTGATTATGGATTTAGTGCTTGCAAAGGAGGGTTTTGGTCATACCCAGAAAAGGGGGAAGTGGGTTCTTCTACTGGCAGCCCTGGGTTTCACAGGATATGGGGCATACAACGTTTATCACTTGCCTTATGTGGCTAAGAAGAGGAAAAAGCTGTTGAAGGTCTTAGGAGCCCTGATGTCAATTGCTGAAGCTGTGTCCAATTCAGCTGAGGCAATTGGGGTTGTATCAAAAGATCTGAAAGAGTTTGTACAATCGGATTCGGCCCGAATTCCTAACAGTGTAAGGCAGGTTTCTAAGGTAACGAGGTCGGAGGAGTTTTCGGAGTCTGTGGTTAAGGTTACTAGGGCTTTAACTGTTGGAATTTCAAAAGGGTATCAATCAGGAATGAGGAAAGATAATGGAATGAGTGTGAATTTGAGCTTTTTGGACCAGGTTTCTGATAAGCTGTTCTCTACAGCTGGGTCTGGTTTTGCTTCTGTTGTTGTTGGGAGCTTTGCAAAACACTTGGTTATGGCTTATTCTGATTTTGCGACCAGTAACACTTCGAAGTCTGCGGTCGAGTGGGTGAATGTTGTGTGTGGTGAGAAGAGCAGAGAACTCATTGGTGATTGTATCCAGTTGTTTGTGAGCACAGCAGTTACCGTCTATCTTGAGAAGACGATGCACATCAATACCTACGATGAGCTTTTTTCAGGGCTGACTAATCCGAAGCACGAAAGGAAAATGAAAGAGATGGTGGCATCAGTTTGCAATGGAGCAGTCGAAACTCTGGTCAAAACATCTCACAAAGTCTTGACTAGTGGTAGTTCCGATTTGAAGTCCAACTCAAGTGATCCGTATTTGGCTATCGATGAGTTTGAGAATCAGAGTTCGGTGAATGAGGAGCTTCATGGGGAAGCGCGGGAATCGTTCGATGAGAATGAGGATGGTGGCTGGGTGAATAACGTGTCTTCTACGCTGGCAGTTCCAAGCAACAGAAAGTTTGTTCTTGATTTGACTGGGAGGGTAACTTTCGAAACTGTTAAATCCTTCCTAGATTTTTTGATGGAGAAGCTATGTGAGGGTATGAGAAGTAGTTTTAATGGTGTTCATGAGGCAGTCATTGACAGGAGTATCGAAGTTGTCAGATTTGTGACACAAAAATCATCTGATTTTGTTACTATATGTGTTTCTCTGTGTTTGCACATACTGGGCAGTGTTTGGATTTTGGTGCCAGCGTAGGAGTTCAAGACATTTACAGTGGGTGATTGTGTTTTTTCTGTTTTTGGTGGTTCTTGTTTTCCAACCCCATGTTGAGTGATACGATTATATGTGTGCATCTCCGTTAAGTTTGACTCCTATATTTGCATTTCAGCAAGAGGTTTGTATTGTTGATTCAATGTTGCTTACGCCTCCGGGATTTCATCGTTTCCTCTTCTTCTCTTCTCAATCAAACAGCGTCCTTTGTGTTTTTTCATTAGAGCCGATCTTGGAGTATTGTTTAAAGTTAGCAGGTTAAAGAGCCTTGGGAAGAAGTCTTAAAATCTTTCCTTTCATACACGGACATGCTTCTGTTGGGCATTTTGTTTGATCATCTATCTTAATGGTTCGCAACAATAACACATTTGTCCTTGCCACTGTCTATTCACGTGTTTGGATGGTTGGAATCTTAAGATCTACAAATTTGATGTCATATCACCATAATAGTAAGTCATAAATTTGGAACTTGGAAGAACCGGAATAGGAATGTCACATCAAATGAGATAATCAATTATGAATTACATTCCCAGACGTAAAATAACAAACAAAAAGGTTGCTATTTGTAAGATCTGATGGAAATATCCTGATGATGTTAGAAAGATTCGGTAATATGCCTATGTAAGTTGCTCAAGTTTGTGTACAAAAAGGGACTAATATAACAAGACATGATAGCAATCGAATTTTTGGGTCCATCTTGCAATGATGTGGCTAAAGCTCCAGTTGCATCCAATGCTTTGGCTTCGAACTGAGAACTTCCACTTTAATCGGCAATACAAAACAGACACCAACACGGGATCTCAAAGAATCCACCTTGGAGAACGGAGAACAAAGTAAATGCATAGATGATCCACTTACTTTCCAACCTTCGGGTGAACCTTGAAAAAAATTCTGCTTTTAAGTAGAGCTTCTGTCATTCTCCTTTGTTACTGCCTCTTCCTGAACCTTCTTTTTCCAATATTCGTCGAGTGGCGGCCCGAATATTGCTCTTCCAGAAACAACTCCAATTCTGGACAACCCAGAAAGTCATTAGATGTTCCAATTGCAAAGGAACGCCACCAATAATCAGTTCAAATAGTGTTCGAAATCAAAACTAGCAGTGGTTTTCTGTAAATTGCGTAAGAAGTTATTGCAGAATCGTTTTTGGACTATCAATGAAGGAAGCATGGTAATGTGCACATAAATTGATTTGGGTCTCTAAGCCTGCTTTCTCTGATGTCATTTGGCTTTGATTTGGGGGCATGGTTCTACAACAAAACGTCCCTGTAGCTCCTCGGTTCTTAGAGTTTTAGGGGGGTCACTGTTTCAGTGGTATTCTGAGAGTAGCCACTTTGTGCATAGATTGACAAATGTTAGGTCTATCTCCAATCATTCCCGCCCATACCCCCAATGATTGGGGAGTTGTTGTTTAGAGGTTTTGCCAACTAATATAGGAAATAACAAGGCACTACACTACTAATACAATTGTATGTGTTTTTAATACCATGCAACAGTTGCGCTAGCATTTAGAGTTAAATTTACATCGTAGTGTTCTTCCTTTGAGTCTATCTCATTGTAAACCTACAATATTGCATACAGGCAGAATTCTTGCTTCCACTTTGCTTGAAATAAGAAGTTCATAGTTAAAACTCTTTATTTAACAAAAAGTAGAGCAATTTTTAACTAAAGTTGGTAAGGAGAATGCGCCTGTTGACAGGACTCTGGACTGTATTTCTAGGTAATTACTATAGAGAATAAATTCAGAGTTTAGGCTGTACAAATGATGCAATCTCAATATAATGTTCAAGGCTAAAAACACGCTATAGGGAACTACTGAAATTGACAAACAACATGATTCAAAGAGCCTAAAATTTAGAACGACATAATCCAATCATACGCCACTAATTTGACGTTATTAATTACTCAACAATTATGAAGAAATAGAGAAAGGTGGTTAGAAACAACACTTCCGTCTCCCTAATATCTCTCAACGTTAATTTTTAAGAAAAAGTGCAAAACTAGTGCCTACCTACACTAGCTTCCCCACCCGCATCTGCAAAACCTCTCCACCTCTCCCATCTACCAAACAAGATATGCCTCGTCCATCACCACTTTCATTTCATAAGAGCAAGTTCAACTCGACCCAGATGGATACCTGCCAAATCAACTGTCACCACAACTTGCCCGTTTAGTAACCCCTAACGATTCATGCCCAATGCTCTCCATCCCATGTTTGAATGGCTGCAATAGCCTTCCCTCTTGATCATTTCCTAGGAGTAGGGCCACGGTCAGCCAACTTATCCCACAGCGGGTCAAGAAAGAGACAAAACTTGAGCGAGGAACGGGCTCAGCCCTAGTTCTTAAAGAAAAGTTGAGACAACTGATTTGTATTGTTTTGCTATGCAAAAAAGATGGGAAATCCCCCTTGGGTAAGCATTACCATAGGGGTTCCCATCTGCTATGGAATGTCCTGTTTTAGCCATAGCTACTGTTTGGGAGGCGAGCCCATTACCACAAGCCCACCAATGTGCTAGAGTGGACCAAGGGGCAAGGGCCCTCCACACAACATCTATTTTGCAGGACTACTACCCGCAAGCAGGATTCTAACCTGCGACTGTGTGGGAGGGGGTACTTTCACCCTCACACCTTAGCCATCTAGGCTACCACCTTGGTGGTGAAATGTATGACACTCACACTAACAGCCCCTTTGGATGGAGGGGTTTCATGAGAAAATAAAGGAAAGGGTTATGGTTTCTTGAGAAATCCCTCGTTTGAATGTAATATTTTGGTGAGAAAAGTACAAAAAAGAAATGTCTTGTTTGGCTCTTCCCCTTTCTCACCCAATCCCACTTAAAATGATGAGATTTAGTGAGAACGGGCTCCCGTTTCTTATCGCTCCCTTTCTCACAATTCAAACGAGCTGTTTAGGTTTCTCAATTACCACTATCTCCAACGGCACTGCTTTTTTCTTTATATTAATTCGGTGCTAGGACTAAATATGCTAATGCCATATATATATATATATATATATATATATATATATATATATATATATAGTTATGATGAATATGGAAAAGCGAATTTCCCTCTTTACATCCAGAAATGCTATAGCCCGTGTTGGTACCTATACAGGCACCCAGCAGATTCTACACGAGTTGGGTCTGATGCTTTGCACAAGATAATTAGGGTCAATCCAACCGGATTCGATGCAGCATTTCAGGGCATTATTTGAAGTTCCTCTACATTACTTTAAGCCTGGATAGTATACCATATAGTACAAAGAAGGAAATAAGAGATGCTTACATAACCGCTCCGATGACCAGGGGGAACGACAGAAACCTCTTCCGGCCGAACATTCCAAAAGTCAAAGGAGAGAGAGAGAGAGAGAGAGAGAGAGACAGAGGAAATCGTCTCTGCAGTTTAGGGCTTATGGTCATATATAGATAGTAACTCGGTTGGGTTGGAGAGGCTGTTGGGCCCATTAATTGTGGTCCTGAGAGATAGTATCGTTCGGCTCGCAAAGGCCCATTAGTCTTGCGACTGTAGGCTTGATATATTTATATTTTGAATGCAATTTGACTCATTGAGGCCATGTTTCTTCGTTCATCTAGTTTGGCAAAAAACCCACAGTTTGAGTCCATTTAAGCTTCAACTAGTGACTCACCGCTCCGTTTACGAAAATAGACGCTTAGGCCATCCACAACGGTATAATCAAAAAAAGATAATCAAAAGTTGACACATCGCTTTTGATTATTCATTTAAGAGGTTGCTAAGCTTAATAATATTGAGATTCATAATGGTCACTTCTAGTTCATAATCAAAATAAGGGGTTCACTATAATTTCACTCTCTCTCTCTCTCTCCCTCTTTATTTCTCGTTATTCACTTCCTTCCATTTAAGTTTTTTTTGGGCAAATATATATATCAATTCCTTTCCTTAATTTTAAGGAAAAAATTGGTGAATTCCTTTCCTCATATTATGAATTTTTTTGTGGGGAAAAAATAGAAACAGAAAAGAAGAGTTAAAATACCTTAATCCGACGACGATGGGTTGAATTGTAGATGATCATGAGATATGAGTTTCACTTTTGGAAGGAAAGAAAGAGATAGTTTGTGGGTGAAGTGAAAAAGATATAGAGTAGGCGAATGAGAATAAGAAAATACCAGTTGAAATATGCGTGTATACAAATTTTGGAACTAGTTAACTTATGTGGCGTGGGGTCCACAAAATTTGATTATTGAAAAAGGTTGTTACTTTTGGTTATTCAAAGCTGAAAATTTGAATATTTCTAAGGATGTTGCTAAGTTTGATTATACCATTATGAGCCATCTTTTATATCAACATTGTTAATTTTAAAAATAATTGGCTTTTCATTATACCACTGTGGATGGCCTTAGAAAGTATCTCTTGGACCAAAATAGCTCTTCTATTTGCTATTTCTTTTCTCATTCCACGGTCGTCACTTTCTCAAAATTATACTTTTTTGTAACTATAAATGTTATCATTGTGTTTTAGACACTACTCCCTCCGTCGCCTTTTTAGAGTCCAGTATTTCATTTTGGGCTGTCCCTTAATAAGTGTCCATTTTGTAAAGTTAGTGGGTAAAAGTTGGTGCATTGTCTATTTTACCCCTAAAAGTAGATTTCTTTTTGAAAAGTAAATGAGTAAAAGTGTAATGATGATGGGTAAGTAGAGAAAGTAGAGGAAAAAGTTGATGTGAAAAGTATAATGATGATGTCTTTTTAATAAGTTGGAATTACGAAGCAGGACACTTAAAAAGGGACGGAGAGAGTATAAAAAGTGGAAGTTATAATGTAACAAATGTTTGTTACATTATAAGATTACATTTGTTACATTATAAGATTTGTAGCAAATAGAATTTTTACAAAAAAAAATATTTAAGAGACAAATGCCAGCGGGGTCACGCTATGGGCAAGACATTTGAGAATTTGTGAACATGATTACCAAAAAAGATCCAAATGCAGGACAGTATTCCTAACAGACCTAAAGCATGAACATGGAAATGTGGTAACTTACCTCAAAAAAAAAAAAAAAAAAAAGAAGTGCCAACCCCGAAAAGTTGACTAATAAAGGCGCCTTAGCCCGCATAACTGGGCTCAGAACTAACATGAGCAGCAGCACTGATAGCAGGTAAATCAGTCGGCTATTCCATCTAAAACCCCAAATTCCTTCCCTACCTTTGTCTAACTCTACCCGTTTGGCTCGTTTGCTTACTTTTCAGGAATTTTTTAGTTTTATGTGAATTTTTCTCACTTTTTTTATCAAATTTTTTTACTTATTTATCCATTTCAACAAGAAAAAAATTCCTGGTCATGTCTGAAAAAAAAAACAACGAACAATTCTCGGTGAAACGAATCCGAAAAGTAAAGGTTTTTTCTTTTGACGCAACGGAATTAACAAAGATATTAGTTGCGTACTAATCAAACGAATGATCGGTGCTCGTAGCCACGAGCAGTTTTTGAATCCACAAGAGAAAGAGACAAAGTTTGAATAATATTGATAAAAAGCAGCATAAACATTAGGTTGCAAGTTACAACTCCTTTTATAGGAAAAATGTGTAACCCTAGCAAAACCCTAACTCAAAAACGAAAATTCTCAAAATTTGGGCGAGTTGATGACTAAAATACCTTTTATCGTATAATTCCGTAAGAATCAACTCCTACGGAATTATACGCTAAAAGTTATTAATGGAACAAATATTTCCTAAAACGGCAAAAACGTCTAATTGGAGGCTTAAACGAAGGAATTAGGCCGAAAAACATCATCAATCACAACTTAGGGTGGTGAATATTGATCGTAGCGCAAAAATAAGTCAGCCTACCAAGTTTGGGCCCAAACCGAGCTCGTCTGAAAGTTGCCAAATTGGGTAATTTGCAATTAAACAACGTTTGGACTTCCGAGGCTTCGACCGGTTTAATTGATCATAAAATTGGGTCTCCACGTGTTCTACATCATCTTTATTGATGAAAAAAGTTAAGAATAATCGAGAATGTTGAGAAAATGGAAAAAAGACTCTTATCATGTGCTAAAGCTGTATGAAAAGTTCTAGATCATTGTGGAGAATATGGGGAAGCACACAGATTTTATTGGGAGATTCTGGAAGGAATGAGAGCCATTGGATTAAGATAATCCCAGCCATCCCACTAAGGAGGTGAATGCATATATAAGGTAGAATCGACAACTAGAAACATGTTAATAATTTTAAGTCTAAATAAGAATTTTCATCTAAATAAGAATTTTCATGAAAATTGCAAGAAAATGAAGCACATAAATCAAAAGTAGAATATTGTTAAGTGGCCAGTGTTGCTCCACGTGCTCAACTGACTCAGTGGACCTCCAACTATTCCAATCAACTTAGCAACTCCACTTAAAGCAAGCCATAGTGGCTCGTTCCTCCACCAAAGCAGAATATAAGGCTTTGGCTAATACAACAGCTGAGGTCATGTGGTTTACTCAGCTTTTTAAAGATTTACATGTCTGTGTTTCATCTCCACCTATCTTGTGGTGTGATAATATTTCTGCAATTGCCTTAGCCTCTAATCCCATTTTTCATGCTCGCACTAAGCATGTTGGAGTAGATTTTCACTTTCATCCGATAAAAAGTGTTGAGTAAACAGTTGGTTATCAAGTTTGTACCTTCACACTTGCAAACTTAACAGATATCTTCACCGAGCCTCTCACTATAGGCAGGCTTCAGTGTCTTAAAGACAAATTGAGGCTGTTCATTCCTCCACCCTTAGTTTGCGGGGGTGTGTTAAGTGGTGTTGACCAAGTCAACACTAGCTCCACGTGCTCAACTGACTCAGTGGGACCTCTAACTATTCCAATCAACTTAGCAGCTCCACCAACTGGTCTCGTTGGCAGTTAGATGGTTGAATTGCAGTGTAATTCAGTATGTAAATTCAGTTGATTTTTGATTATCATTTCATGTTCATTTCATCTGTAATTTCGTATAAGTAGTGATAGCTAGTTTCTATAAAAGCTAGTTGAACAGAGTAAATGAAATTGAGATCTGTTCTTATCTCTCTTTCTCTCTCTAAAAGTTGTTAAATATGTGCCTCCCATTTGATGTTCGATGTTTCGAGTCCCTCAATTGTTGTTGCGGGTTTTCCTTCGGCTTTAACATATTGACCATTTTTCTCCTCAAGATCCATCCACTCGCAAAAGAAAATTAATGTGATGGGGACACAACACACTCCAGCACGAAAATGGTCAACAAATAGGTTTTAAGGCCGAGGTGTGCAAGTGGAACTTACATTACTGTAGTCTCGGAAGGACCAATAGACAGATATGGCAATAAGGTATGGCTGACCACATCTAGCGGTGTTGCGTGAGGAAAGGTATGAAAGCCTTGGATCCTAGACCTTCTTTGCTACGAAAGAAATACAAGATTAGCTAGTATATAAATCAGAGGGGGCAGTTTTTTTTAGGCTTTACCAATCCTCCATAGTTCCTCCAAAACGGGTAATCTTAATCCTCTAGACATACGCCAACCGTGAGAAGATAGGCAAAGGTATGGGCTCTCCTGCCCATAAAACCATACTAAACTGTTGACCGACCCTTGGTCCGGTTCAGATCAACCAGAAAACCATTGCATTTGCAAAACCGGCCTAATTTACATAAACCATTCGCTAACGGCAGTTAAACCATCGAACCGTGGGAACTGGCAACGTGTTGATCGAACCGAACCATCTAAAATTTGAATTGAAAATAACCCACTATGTATTGAAAGCTACGGCTCACACGCATGAAACAACTGTCAAACAGCTTTTCCAGCCCACTCTGTTTTATATATATACTCCCTTGTTGCCTCAAATTCATTTTCTTACCGATGTAGGATTGTCCCGAAAGTGTTGAGTGCGAAGAATAGCTCAACTCCTCATCTTTTGTGTATATATCTTTTAAATAAGTAAACTTTTACATCTTAATATAGGTTGGATTTAATTATCAGTTGTCTAATATATTCATTATTAATTTTAAATATAATTATGATGTCACGATTTAATTCTGGTTCAACCGCCGTCCGCCCGGTCCCTTTTCCGGTTCACTTAATGGTCCAGATTTCAAAACATTGGTAGACACCCAACATCTATGATCTCCTGAGCAGAGAGAACAAATGCAAATGAAATTGTCTAGGATTTGTGCCAAGTGATTTTCATATAAATGAGGTAAGAGGGGAACAATGGAAGTCCTATTGGAATTATCGACGCAATTGGGGCAAAAAAAATGGAAGCATTTACAAGTGGGGTGGTTATGTTGGTTATACATTTATTTGGATGCAATTGATATAGCTATTTCAATGATGTGATTCTATATATTTCGTTAAACATGCATTCTGCTTGGTTTGTGTTTGCCTCTTTTACAAGAGAATAAATTTTGAGCTGTGCTATCCACACAGATTTTTGTGCACAGATTGTGCACAGATTTTGTTGTGGGGCCCACCACGGGTCCCACACAAATCATCCAAGCCGTTCATTAAATGTAAAACATTTTTTCAAGGGACCCCGTAAAAAATAAGCTCAATCCAATACCTATATGTGCTTCATCTAACCATCTAACTTTTCATTCAGATTTTCGGATAATGAAAAGTTATACGATTGAATCGAGTATCTATAGGTATCGGATTGAGATTATTTTTTACGGAGACCCTTGAAAAAATATTTTACATTTAATGAACGGTTCGGATGATTTGTGTGGGACCTGTGATGGACCCCACAACAAAATCTGTGCACAATCTGTGCACAGATTGTATGTGTGTGTAGACTTTCTGATAAAATTTTTACATCGCCGGTGTAAATAATATTTGTTTCCTTCAAATCAATTGCATTGCGCCATGTCGCCATGTTTTATTAATTGGTACCATTGTTTTGACACTTGTTGTAATGCAATTGATTTGGAGAAAACAAATATTTACACCGACAGTGTAAAGAATTTATTCTCCTTTTACAATTCTCATAGTTTATTCAAGGTTTGGTGAGAGATAACAAAGGCGGCTAGGACATCAATGAGAGGAGGCTGCACAGTGCACATATTCTGTTGAGTTTATTGCAATTTTTATTGAGCTTTTCGTCACAATTTTTTGGATTAATCATTCGTCCTGACGAGAGGAATTAGAAAAATGTAAAAATGTGAACTGATGTTGAAAAAATTATCATATAAGACGACACTTTAGACAAAAAAAAGATAGTTTTTGATATTTTTTTTGTCTTTAGAAAACTTTTTTTTTTTGGCTCTTGATCAAAATTTTTTACTCCCTCCGTCCCATAATGTTTGACACTTTCACTATTTCAGCCTTATGAAAAAATTAACAATATCTTTTAATCCACAATATTTTTTTATGAGCAATATGGATCTTGTTTGATAGAGTTTAATTTGTTCTATTATACGAAGTTCAAAAATTGCCTAAAACATTATGAATTAAAAGATATATGCAATTTAAAAATAACACGCATTCCTGAAAATACCAAACATTATGGGATGGAGGGAGTACTACTTTTAAGACTTCACTTGTCGTGGCAGATGATTAATCCAAAGAATATCATAAAAATTTAACAAAAATTTAGAAAAGGCGAACTCAACACACATAACGGAGGTCGGGGTTAATATACTGATATCTTTGTTAACTATATTTCGGCACTTTGGAAGGTTCAGGTTGCACCTCTATGTTCTTCTACGTTTTGAAAATTCGCCGCAAACTGAATGCCGTAGAATTCAAGAGGGAAAGAAAGACCTATTTGTTAAGATTCAACTTCCCTGCCAGTTATTTTCCTAACGAAGCACTAGAAGGAGTGACTGCATCATTTTGTTGGTCTACTTCTTTGTTAAAATCTCAGTGATGTTGCCCACTGCCCAGTTTGTTTTCTCATTCAATGATTACCCATTGTATCATTTGTGAGGAAATCGTAATTTGGCATGACGTACTATTGTATACTGCATATATAGTGGTTGTTATTTCAATTGAATGCGTTTGAAGGATTCTTCATTTCAAGTAAAACTGATGCATTATTGATACTATTACCAAATCCAAAAACAGTACGTATTACCTTATTTTTAATCATTACTCTCATTTCTCTTTTCACTCGTTACCTCAAAAATCAAACCAAAAAATTTTAAAAAAGGCAACCAAACAATGCATTTATAAAATGTTTCCCACAGACGGCACTAATTGTACAGTCGTCGAATACGAGTATCTAGTTCGAACCAGTGAGCTTCGCCTCAAGCCTTGCTTGCTCTTTCAAAGTACTGCACACTTAAAACACCGTTAGCGCACTCTGGCCAAGGTAGCCGGAAAGACGCTCCGATGATGAAGTCAGTGGTCTTATAGAAGAGAGATTCATTACCCTTAAATGGCTTGGTCTTGTATTTATATCTCTCCCTTCCTCCTGACTCACCCACTCACCAGGTCGCTCACGTCGGTCCGTACAAGGATATCCCCTGAATCCGGGATATCTCTCCCAGTGTCCGCTAGTGATTGGTCCGTTCCCAATCCCTGTCATCAGGGTCATGTCCGTACCTTCCCACACGTCCTCCTCCTTCACCAAACGGCGTCCGTGGCTGCTTAGGGCATGCTTGCCTATCCCACATGTCCTTTGCATCATACATATATGTCATCGTGGGCTCCACGGAGCCCTTGCCTTCGCCTCTCGGCATTATCCTCTCCTCGGTTTCCGTGCCACTTATCCACAAAATCCACAAGTATGGACCGAGGATTCCGGCCCCAATAACAATATCAATAAAGCAAATCAAAAGATGATTTAACTGTCGTGATGTATGAACATAACTTGTTTTACATCTTAATTGGAACTGAAATTAAAGGTTAAACATTTTTTCCAAGTTAAAAGGAGGTTAATTTTCCTAATATAATATAGAAATCAATGAGTTACCGGCCTAGAATTTAAAAGGTGAGCTTGATTGCTTGAAAGAGATCCCTCAAAATGCCACACTAATACCGGAAATTCAAGATTTCGTAGTCGTTGAAGTACATAGAAATATCGCTGCCGATTATCGTTTTCTGAAAGCAGTCCAACGCATAATATTGGTAGCACTGCATTCTGCATAGCCACCGTATCCATTTGGAACGGTCCTCTCATTCCCCCAGAAAAAAGTGTACTGTTGCCACACTGCATTCTGAACATTTTATTGTAAAATTTTCACATTGATGCAAGAGTTTTTCCCCCCTCTCCATCTTCTAGTTCTCCTCTTGTTATGCAATCAATTGATCTCAAGAGAGGTGCTCTTGCAGGGACAGTGTTTGAGTGCAAGGGATCAAGTGTTGAAGTCCTAGCACGTGGCCCCAAGAAGATGAGACATGAGGTTGTGACTTTTCGTTTCATGTAGTTTTAAAACAAAGTTTTTGTTAAAAATGTCTAGGCATATAAACGAGAGCAGCCTCTATGACCGTTAGATCATTTCATGTTAACTTTGTAGCCATCGGATTATTTTTTTTTTTAAAAAGATACAGAGAATATTATTTTAATAAATTCATACTTTTCTACCCTCACTTTTTAGGCAATGTATATCTACGTAAATATTGTCTTTTACGTAAATATATCTACTTGGTAATTGACACTTTGTGGTGATTACGACTATCGCATAGAGCGGTTGGGTAAAACAAATAATTTATTTAAGTTTAGACTATGTTTCATTCCAACGTATTTTAAGGCACGAACATTTGCTTGTAGATATATAAGAGACGAATGCCTGCAGGGTCATGCTATTGGGCAAGACATTTGAGAATTTCTGATACATGATAACCAAAAAAAAGGTTCCAAATGCTCGACAGTATTCCTAACAGACCTCAAGCATGAACATCGAAATGTGGTAACTTACCTCCAGAAATGGGAAACAAAAAACATGTGCCAACTCCTTATTCCATCTAAAACCCCTAATTCCCTCCCTACCTTAGACTAACTCTACCCGTTTGGCTCGTTTTGTTTGTTTGCTTTCTTTCCGGAAATTTTCTTGTTTTATGTGAATTTTTCTAAATTTTTTAATCAAAAATTTTTACATATGTATTCATTTTGAAAAGGAAATTTTTTTGGTCATGTTTGAAAAAAAAAAACAATAAACAATTTTCGGTGAGACAAATCCGAAAAGTAAAAGTTTTCTCTTTCTCAATAATGAAAAAAAGTTTAGAATAATCGAGAATGTTGAGAAAATGGTAAAAGACTCTACCATGTGCTAAATCAGTATGGAAAGGTCTAGATCATTGTGGGGATATGGAGAAGCGCACAGATTTTATTGGGAGATTTTGGAAGGAGAATGAGAGCCATTGGATTAACATAATCCTAGCCGTCCACTAAGAAGGTGAATGTGTATATAAGATAGAATCAACAATCAAGGCATTCAATCAAATAACCCAAGTTTCAAGAGGAAAAGGCAGTTATACATTCTCCATAATAGACCCCACCCCTTATACCAAACCACTGCAATCGCGTACATTGATAACTCACCTTACATGTAAACATCTCAACCTCTCTTTCAACTTCAGCTTGAGCCTTTTCTTCCTTCTCTTAGACTCTTGTACTTTGTAAGACAACCTCTCCCGATTTTACCTTTGAAAGAAAACCTTCTTTCCATTGTATCACACAAGGGCATGGTATCTTTCCATACAAAGCCTAAAGTCACCCCAAACACACCCGTGCCAACTAAGAAAATACATTTGTCATTCCAAAGGTTCCTTACTCTTTTCAACAATTATCACAAAAATATCTAATGGAAATTCGCAAACCCAAAATCCTTTGAATCCATACTCCTCTAGTTGAAAAATATAGGCAAGACTAGCACTTCACAAGGAAGTTAAGGAAAGGCGCATAATCGATATGCCTGAACTCTCCAGTCACTTCCCTTTAGGAAGAAGCCCATGAGTTTAACTACTTCATATATTCCCTTTTAAATTTTCCCTCTCTGTTATGCCAAAAAAAACTTGATGTGGACCCATCAAATAAGTCAAGAAAATAAACCTTCTAAATATTTGCATTATGGAAGGTTCATCGGTGAGTGTACAAGTGTCCAAAGGGAAAGAAATAAGTTTATAACAATGCAAAAAACCATAATTACCAATACTATCACGACGAGAAATAAAAGAACTTGAACAAAAACATACATGCGGTGAGTTTGGTTTAGGACGACAAGAGATAACCTCTATCTTATCCTTAGGGATTCCAGCATAAACAAGAGCTTGGAAGTGCATAGGAGCAGCAGCATTAGCATTAGCCTCAAAGGTAATGTAATGATTACAACCAGAAATTGCCATAGAGCTTAACTTGATGACCCTCAGAAACCGGTATTCTGTATTCTACGATACAAGAAAGAAGTTGGACAGTAATGCCGAGTCAGATGACCTAATAAATAGGCAATGATGGAATGAAGAGGAAAAAACGAAAGAAGGAAAATCGTACATGTTCCTTGTTATAGATTTCAATTGCCTTGCTTGCACAACGATTGACCTCCTCAAACACACAGGGATTCCTTTCAAAGTTCGGGCACGGGTAAATTAAACCGCAATTACCCACACCGGGGGAATAACGACATCAAACCCTTGTACATCGCCAATAGGAAGTTAAATTTCTTCTCTCTATCATCACCGATGTAATACCATTGGTTACCATAAAAAATACTGCATGCATAATGGCACAAACTCTGGCTTTCGAGATTACAATATGGCCCTAACGAGTGGAGATGCTCAATCCAATACGATACAGGTAATAAAGGTTTGAAATTCCGATAGATATTCAAAGCTATTAACTAATATAAGTACGTGAATTATATACGTACCCCCATCTCCAGGACCTATTTACGATAGATCTCAAACTCAGCTGGGGTCATTGAGCGGTACTGCTGTCGTTGGCTACGACCGCCGCCCAACACAAGCCCAATCTTGGTCATTTGTCTATGATGAACAAGTTCTCACGAATATTTACCTATGAGTACAAAGTCTTGCTTGCACGATTGTGGACCCAAGTTGTTGAAACATCCTCTGAAAACTCTTTCTAAGCTTAATCCCACTCTTTATCTTCAGTTTTTGAACTGATTGCCACTTTCAGGAGTGGCAAATAGCTACTTGTTTTTGCCAATCCCCAGATGTACAATTAATCTAAAATAAAATTATTTTTAAGTACTGGAACGTACCAATTTTTATAGAACCTTGAATTGAGTAAAATTTATTCATAAAAATTTCCATAAATTGTTAAGCGGGTAATGATATAGGGTTAACTTTTTTTAACATGCAACAAAATCACTAATAGGGAAGCCTGTAATTTTTTATCTCGTAAATTATTTTCTGAACAAATTGAAGGCAATAATACGGGAAAGAAAATTATTTAAACTTGCAAAAAAATAAAAATAAAGAAGAAAATGGCAGGGAAGAAGACGTGTGTACGTACGTTTTATGTCTAGTGTGGTTTTGGTCCCTTCAATTTGCATTCAACTCCCTTCGATATACTCTATGGCAGTAAGCAAATGGGAGACAAAGGGAGAGTAGTTTGGGTAGATTTGGTGGAATAGAAGATTTGAGAGCGGAAAGAATAAGCTATTAAATTGAAGGGAAAGCGATGTAAGGTTGATTGAGGAAGGGAAGAGTTCTTCCTCAAAACGAAAAGAGAGTGAGAACGTGGGGTATCAGGAGGCAGTTGAGGCGGATAAAAAAGAGAAAGGTGGCAGTTGAGGTAACGTATTTACCATCTTACCCTAGACAATTTGTACATGGAAAGCTCAGAGAAAAGTAAATATTGTTTTGTTTTAGGACAAAAGTGGAAAATACTTTTGTGACACAACTTCATTTTTGGGTTACACCAAAGGGTGCTCCCCCTTTAGAGTATCCATAGTAGACTAATCAAAATTGGATAATTAAAAGCAGAAATCCTATTGGTACCGACGGTACCCATAGGGAAAATGCACCGACGGCCACCGGACGGCCGTCTCCGGTCACCGGACGGCCGATCCGAGCCGTCCAAAAATTTTAAAAAATAAAACCGAGTGGCCTTACGCGAGAATCAATGGCATCCGAGGTGTGTAGGGTACTTGATCCGAGTACCCCTTTTTCGTGTATATACACGTATATACAAATATACACGAAAAATGGGTGCTCGGATCAAGTACCCTACACACCTCGGATGCCATTGATTCTCGCGTAAGGCCACTCGGTTTTATTTTTTAAAATTTTTGGACGGCTCGGATCGGCCGTCCGGTGACCGGAGACGGCCTTCCGGTGGCCGTCGGTGCATTTTCCCTATGGGTACCGTCGGTACCCATAGCAGTACTCAATTAAAAGTTGCCACATCACATTTTTTTTTATTCATTTAAGGGGTTGTTAAGGTTAGCAATGTAAAAGTCTATAATGAAATAATCAAAATTGGATAACCAAAATTTGCCACATCACTTTTTAAAAACTACAAAAAAAACTAAAATTATTTATATAGAAAACTTTTATTTTAATAATTTTCAAAGTAATAAAAATTATTTATTAGAAATACAAAGTAATTTTCCAAAAAAAAAAATCGAAATCATTTTCTGAAAAAAAAAGTTTTTAGAAAAGCAAAAAGTTTTTGAAAAATATTTTTTTTGTGTAACAAAAGATTTAAAAAAAATATTTTTAAATAAATTTGTAACAATATGGTTGAGAGAGAGAACATAATAAATTTTTTTTTTTAATGATAGTGTGCTTGATTAGAAAGATTTGGGGTTCACTAAATTTGATTATTGATAGTTTTGGTTATCCAAGGAGCAAAATTTGATTTGTTGTTAAGAGGTTGTTAAGTTTGATTATTTCAATGCGAGCACTTTTTTAAACAAACATTAATAACCTTAGTAATATTTTAATTTTGATTAATCCAGTATAGATGCTCTCTTATATATATTAGATTAGATGCACTTGTAGGGACAATGTTTGAGTGCAAGGGATCAAGTGTTGAAGTCCTAGCACGTGGCCCCAAGAAGATGAGACATGAGGTTGTGACTTTTCGTTTCATGTACTTTTAAAACAGAGTTTTTGTTAAAAATATCTAGGCATATAAACGAGAGCAACCTTTATAACCGTTAGATCACTTCATGTTAACTTTGTAGCCATCGGATTTTTTTTTTAAAGATACAGAGAATATTGTTTTAATAAATTCATACTTCTCTACTCTCACTTTTTAGGCAATGTATATCTACGTAAATATTGTCTTTTGCGTAAATATATCTACTTGGTAACTGACGCTTTGTGGTGATTATGACTATCGCATAAAGTGGTTGGGTAAAACGAATAATTTATTTAAGCTGAGACAATATTACATTCCAACGTATCTTAAGGCACGGACATTCGCTAGTAGATACTCCCTCCGTCCCTAAATAAGTGTCCGGCGCGCAAAACTATGCCTTCAAAAAGATGCATTTGTTTCGTTAAAAAAATTAATTTTTTTTCACAAATTAATAGATAGCAATGAGTTCTATTAGATTGTGAAAAAAAATTAAATTTTTTAATAGAAAATATGCATGTTTTGTAAAGCCTAATTTTGCGCACAGGACACTTATTTAGAGACGGAGGGAGTATATAATAGACAAATGCCTGCAGGGTCATGCTATTGGCCAAGACATTTGAGAATTTCTGATACATGATTACCAAAAAAAGGTTCCAAATGCATGACAGTATTCCTAACAGACCTCAAGCATGAACATCGAAATGTGGTAACTTACCTCCAGAAATGGGAAACAAAAAACATGTGCCAACTCCTTATTCCATCTAAAACCCCTAATTCCTTCCCTACCTTAGACTAACTCTACCCGTTTGGCTCATTTTGTTTGTTTGCTTTCTTTCCGGGAATTTTCTTGTTTTATGTGAATTTTTCTAAATTTTTTAATCAAAAAGTTTTACATATGTATTCATTTTGACGAGAATTTTTTTTTGGTCATGTTTGAAAAAAACAACAATAAACAATTTTCGGTGAGACAAATCCAAAAAGTAAAAGTTTTCTCTTTGTCAATAATGAAAAAAAGTTTTGAATAATCGAGAATGTTGAGAAAATGGAAAAAGACTCTACCATGTGCTAAATCAGTATGGAAAGGTCTAGATCATTGTGGGGATATGGAGAAGCGCACAGATTTTATTGGGAGATTTTGGAAGGAGAATGAGAGCCATTGGATTAACAAAATCCTAGCCGTCCACTAAGAAGGTGAATGCATATATAAGGTAGAATCAACAACTAGAAACTGGTTAATAATTTCGAGTCTAAATAAGAATTCCCATGAAAATTGCAAGGAAATGAAGCACATAAATCAAAAGTAGAATATGTGCCTTCCATTTGGCATTCGATGTTTCCCGTCCCTCAATTGTTGCTGTGGGTTTTCCCTTGTCTTTAACATATTAGTCATATTCTCCATCACACACACACAATTCTCCGTAGTTTCTCCAGAACGGGGTAGTTTTCCTCTGAACACACGCTAGCCATGAGTAGATAGGTAAAGGTACAAATCCTCTTGGCCATAGAACCGTAATGGTTATATAGGTGCATTGGGGGATGTAGACACCCGACAGCCATGGTCTCCTGAGAAGAGAGACCAAATGCAGAGACTCCGCTCAAGGCATATTGAAGTGCGCTAGAGTCTAAACTGGAAAGCAACACACAAATAGCTGGGGGAAAAAATATTGACAGTCATACTAGTAAGTAGAATTTGTTTTCAAGAATTGTGCCCCCGATCGAATATAGGAGTCAACAACCGATGATCAGCCCAATTAAAATTGACAGCAACCATACAAAAAAGTTCTAAGGTTCGTTGCAAGCTTTAGTTAATGGGAGAGATTCAAGAATTTTGTACGCCTTCAATTGAGAACAATCCGTGTACTGACTCGGTAAACCGAGAATGGGTATAGCTGGAATCTTTCCCATCGATTTTGAGCCCAATTAAAATACACCAGATGACTCATATCTGTCAACTGGAATCCCTGTCAACCATATAAAAACTTTTTTGTATACCGGTATACCAACCACGGTATCCTCCTTCACAAAAATTGCGACATGTGGCAAACTATGCCAAGAAAAGAGTAAATATAAAATATGAGGACTTTAACTGTAATTTCTTCCTTCCCAGATCAGTATTGGCACTAAAACACTTCCTCCACAGTTTTTTCCCGCACAAATGTTTTACTTACATCCAACTGTTTACGTACAATTCCTCCAGTATTGGCGCTAACCTCTTTGCTTTCTTCTCATCCAATTGTTATACATTTTTAGACCCACATCAAAAAGGGATCATAATTTTAACAACACATTTCGAGGGATTTTTTAGTTTTTTAATACAATACGCGGGTACTCATTATTCTGTTGAATGTTACTCATGATCTTTTGGTTTCTATTCATTAATCACACTGAATTTCCTGGCTAATCAGGTTTAATGGATGCTGCAGATTATAAAAATGAGAGTGAAGAAGCTACTTTAATGAAAAATTCTAATGATTGCATTGGGGAACTCAAAGTGGGAATGAAAGTTTTTTTTGGAAAGATTAAGCTTACAACCTCTACAATGACTATGGCTTGAGTAAGGGTTTTAACATTCGTAAAAGGAAATAAGTGTTCAGATTTGAATGGAACCTTACGACAACGCGAAAAATCAGTGGATAAAGTTTATTTTTTCATGAAAAAAAAGTGTTTAATTTTTTGAAATTGTTTACCTCTTCAAGATTTGTGGGAAATCGCCAATACTGATTTGCTAATGAAGAAATTACGGTTAAAGTCCTCATATTTTATCTTTTCTCTTTATTGGCATGGTTTGCCTCGTGTCACAATTTTTGTGAATGGGGATACCAAGTGGTTGGTATACCCGATATACAAAAAAGTTACTCTACAAAAAAAAAAAAAAAGGAGTAAAACTTTAAACTTCAACAACGCCGCGCGCCAAGAAATAGGACTCGGAAAGGGGAGAATGCAACATTTTGAAAATTTGAAAGTCTAGATGGGAAGTGTCTGCAGCTCACTCTAGAGTTTTGCGAGATGCGGTGACTAGACGGAATGGCATAAATGCTCCAAATTGTGAGATCCATTAACAATTATCACAACCCCGGAATTAATGAACATATATTCTCCATATAAATACATGTACCTCACTGAACAGTAACAGAATCTAAACAGAGACTAAACTCAACAGAAAAACTCTTGATGAACATATATGCTTACGATACAATAGCTAGAGACTTGTCAAAGACCATGTAAAATTTAGGGCATTACAGTCAAGTTTTGGGTCACAGCAAAAGCAGAAATGCAATATTCAGAAACATAGCTAACCAGACACCAGATTGAGTCCTATTAATCTCAAAATATTACACAAAATCCTAATTATGAAGTACAGAAAATTTCCTCATACAATCCAGGACTGTGCTTGATATTTTCCACCGGCTGGCGTAGAAGCCAGGGACGTAAAAGGTTGGTAAATTGGTCTCGATTTCAGCCAGTCCTTGTATTTCTCACTCCATCTGTCATACACGATCTTTTGATCCTACACATTGGCCAAAAAGCAATGCAAAAAGGCGATATGCGTTACTTGACCAGCCAGCGGTAAAAAAGGTGAGGTTTTGCCCAGGCAGAGAGCTCCACAACAGACACCAGAATGCCTCCTCGAACGAGCATTCCATGTCTGTTCTGGGCATTTAAAATCAAGTATTGCACGGTTGGAGAAAACCTACACGAAACACTTTTTTCAGCTTCTATGGCAAATGTATGAAAGGGGCTTAACAGAGCTCAAATATAAACTTTACAAATCCAAGCTTTTGTCGAAAATACACGAAAAACAAATATGAACCTCGTTATCAAGATTACACAGAGGAAGAATACCAAGTAAAATAAAGGTTAAAGTATACGGAGAGCCCCTCAACTATTATTTTTTCTCATGGAGACCCTCTAATGTTCACTACAAGAAAAAACATCATTCCCGACTAACGGTTTAGTCGGCAATTGTAGGCATTTTAGTCGGCAAAAGTTTTTCCCGACTAAAAATTTTGGTCGGCACATTAGTCAATGGAAGAGGGTCAGCAAAGGTTTTTGCCGACTAAAAAAAGTTTAGTCGGTAAAGATTGGTCCATTTGCCGACTAACTTTTTAGTCGGAGAATGTGTTAATATTGGCCGACTAATTGTTTAGTCGGGGATGTGTAACCTATTTGCCGACTAATGATTTAGTCGGGGAATGTTTATCCTATTGGCCGACTAATTGTTTAGTCGGGGAATGTGATACCTTTTTGCCGACTAATTGTTTAGTTGGGAAATGTGTTTTAATTATCACCGACTAAAAGTTTAGTCGGTAAATGTCATTTTGAATCAACTAATTTGTAGCCTATTGGCGACTAAACTTTAGTCGGAAAATGTTCCATACCAATTTGTCATTCCAAAATTCCCTACAAATTTTTTCCACATTATTATTCCCGCCGGTAAATTTTAGCCAACAATCATTAAATTCACAAAATTAATACAAAATAAAAATTCCAAGAAATAAATAAACTTTCATAAATAGAGAGGTGTCCACCAAATAGTTAAAAAATAATTTGTATCCAAATTCCTAGAGTGCAAAATAACAACACGTCCACCGCGGGAGTAAAATAAAATAAAATTCAAGCTCAGTAACAAAATGTATCCAAACCCCGTGGACACTCAACTTCAACATGCAAACGGATAACAAAAAAAATTCAAGCACGTCCACAACCAAAATCCAACTTTGATCTTCATAGTCAATAACCAACATCCTGCACAATACTCCATTAAAACGTCGTCCTTGTAAAAAAAAACCAAAAAAAAAGAACAATGTATCAGTAGTATTTATGAACTAGTGTATCTCATTGAACAAAGCATGAACATGGTAAATATTTACTAATTAGAAGGCAGAACGAAAAATTAAAATTATCTTGACATAATTATGCATACAGAAATAACTATAAGATTAGAATGTGCAACATGGCCCAACCCAATGTGGGAACAGAAAGATCGGGTAATTTAAGACAACTAGAGGAGCATGTTGATGAAAACACAATAGGAAAGATTTGAAGATATAGGCTTAGTTATGGTCAGTGTTCCCAGCATTGAAAGAGATCATTTAACCCGAATTTTCCATCACCTTTACCTACCCAAACAGAGGAAGTGTATCCAGGGAGGGCCAGCAAGGTTCCTCTTAAAAGCATTCTCTCATAATTATTTACATGAACATCCTTGATCCCCATGTATATCAACATACTCTCCCCCCCGTCACCCCACCACCCTAACGAATTTCTATTGACGAAAACCACCCGTCATGGTGGTAAACTAATAGGAGATGAGTAAACTTATCATTCAATTACAGCTGTTACATTCAATTACAGTTGTTACAGGACTTTTTTCCTTGCAACTTCTTAATGAGAACATGGACTAAGGAGAGGAATATACAACGTCAAATAAAGAAGCCAAGTTGATTAGCAAATTAGATCCAACTAATTCCAACTAAAATGCCCAGTAAAAACATTAGACAGAAGAATTGAAAACAAAAAGAGTTCACTTTCTATTGTTGAAGCTCGGCTGTGATATGATAAGCGTGTGACCCCTGCCTGTTTGAAAACAAAATTAATGAATAGTATGGATCGTCATCGTTGTGTCGCAATTGTGTGGCTACCGTACAATAGGCCCATTTTTATACAATAGAATTATATAATATATATTATTTGTTCCAATTATAAGCACAAAAAGATTATTGGCCTTGGTGGTTTGAGATCTGTGTCTCAAGTCCCCAAGGACTTGGGTTTGAACCCTATAAAGATTATTTTTTTAAAACTAGTTTTTTTTCTTATTTATTTTCAATGTATTTTATTTTAAAATATTTATTAGATGAAACGCAGTGTATATTAGTATATGTGTAGTAATTGATATATTATCATGTTTGAATTTTGATTCAAAATTTCTTAATCATATAAAATATTTTAAAAGCTTATTTTACTTAAATAAAAGGAAAAGATTAATAAATTATTGGATTATCAAAAAATACACAGAAATAAAGTAAACTATAATCTGAAATCCGTTGTTTATTTAATAACATTTTTTTTTTGGTTTTTTTCACGTATCGATAAAGGGATATTCTAAACCTGATCGAGCCGCAAATTTACGGGAATGAATAATTCAACAAGTGTAAGAAAATCAACGATCTTGATCGTCAATATTGTTTCGCGATCTTGTGGCTACTGTAATCGGATGATGGAATAAATATTTCCTTTCTTTTAAATTTTTAAAAAGGGGTAAAAGTTGATATTCCATGACTAAATCTATTAGTTGGGTAATGTGTTTGATTTTTTAATCTGGATTAAATGAAATTACCCGACTAAAATAAATTTGGTCGGAAAATGGAATTTCGTTTTCTATTTTATTAAATTTGAAAAAATGATATTTCCCGACTAACTTGAAATTTAGTCGGCAAATAAATAAATTACCGACAAAATATAGTTTAGTCGGAATTAATTTTCTATTTTATTAAATTTGAAAAAATGATATTTCCCGACTAACTTGAAATTTAGCCGGCAAATAAATAAATTACCGACAAAATATAGTTTAGTCGGAATTAATTTTCTATTTTATTAAATTGGAAAAAATGATATTTCCCCACTAAATTTAAATTTAGTCGGCAAATAAAGAAATTACCAACTAAATTCACTTTAGTCGGAATTATTTCTATCAATTACCGACTAAAATATATGTTTTGGCCGACCAAATTAATTTAGTCGGCAATTGTTGTATATTTTACTGACTACAAATTTTTAGTCGGTAATTGGCTTATATTTTCCGACTAAACTAAATTCAGTCAAGAATTTTAGTCGGGAATTGTGTATTTTGTTGTAGTGCGTTTAAAATCTCCCATATAGACCCTCTCAACTATAATCATTAACCAATCAGCCCCTTCTATTAAAAAGACCGTTAAGATGAAGGAATCAACGTAGACATTTTTTTTTATAGATGAAGGAATCAGTATGGGCGATTTTTAAGGGATAAAATTGTCATTTCTATCATTCCATTAATAGAGTTAGCTAATTTTTTATTTCATATAGTTAAGGGGGTCTATATGGGTGATTTTAAATGTTAGGAGGTCTCCATAAGAAAAAGTGATAGTTGATGGAGTCTCTGTGTACTTTCACCTAAGATAAGTTACGACAAACAAAACTGAAGAATTTTGAGAAAGTACAATTGACATCATAGCTAAGAGGTAGCAAGTACGCAGAGCACGAACCAGTAATCTTATTCCTACAAAGGGAACGAGCTCTACATCTTTTAAGTCCTAATAGAGAGTAGAAACATGAAGTCCAATTGATGCCCTATTGCCAATTGGGTGTAAAAATAAGTTTGTATACTGTTGAGATTTATTAGGGCAATAGGGCATAACCTGTTCGTATATTCTCAATTGATTTATTAGGGCAATAGGGCATAACCTGTTTGTCGATTAACAAACCAGTTATGAGATGTAGTAGTAGAAACATGAAGTCCAATTGGAGTCGGCTAAGTTTGTATAGGCAACGGTTATGAGATTAATACCTTTCTTTCTGCAGACGGTTATGACTTAGTTGATGCTGGGAAATTCTGTATCCACCCACGTCTGTTCTCATTACCATACTTATAAAAACCAGCCGCTAAGCCTACGAACTGTTTCAGCTAGTTCGTAGCGATTTTTTGAGCGTCTGGTTTGGAGATAGACCGGTATAGCACCGGGAGCCAAAATCGCACTAGGAACCGGCCGGTTCCTGCCGCGTAGCGCTCTGTACTGGTTTTTGGTACCGTAGCAGATGGGTTCGAGAATAGCAAACCGTTTTGGCAGAAGAAAACTGAGAGCCTGACTTCTTTTCAGTTTTTTTCCACCTTTCTTCCCCAATTTTCAGATTTGGTCACCTTGTCAAATAAGTACCTTGTATCTCTTACCTGAGCCAGATTTTTATTTTTATTTTTATTTGATAAGTACGAACCATTTTCTAAAGCCCCAACCAAACAAACTATGCCAAGGGGACTCTCTTGACTTTATAGCTATACTCCTTCATAGGAGAATTACACAGTATGAAGAAAAAAGAAAAGAATTGGTAAACCTATACAGAGCAAAATCTAGTATCACCACATTTCCAGAGAAAATAACGACAACCTCAAAACAGCCACAAGCATCTAGTTTCACCGGAACCCATCCTATTGTCTGGTAGCACACAGTCCTTTATTTTCTAATTAATTATCAAGTTGTGCTTAGGATATTCAGCACAACTTGATCACTAGCAACTGTTGAAAAACTCTAAGGTTTCTTTCCCTCCAAACAAAGTAAACAGTAGCAGCCAAAGAACAATTCAAGATTAAAAGCCGTACCACCAAACAAAAAACAAAGCCAAACTGCATAAGCTTCTCCCTATACTTGAAAGCTTGATGATCCAAGGTAGTACGTGCCTCAATCAAACGTTCCAGATATTTAGTTGCATAATTGTTGGAGATTTCGCGCTTGGAGGTTGCTTTGGGAATAAACTACACGTACCATCTTAGGTTTCGCTTGCTCTAAAGTAGTGCTTCCCTCGTGTCATTGTACACAACCCTTCTGGATTCTTGGACCTTCTTCGGCTCGCAGAATGACCTGATCCAGATACCAAGATGCATTTACATCTTCTTGTTAGATTGAGCCCCTAGTAATGTTGTCATATTTAAGTTTCTAACATTTGAAGATTATTCCTCATTAAAAATTTGTTTTTTCAACGGATAATACATTTTACCACGCTCGTGGGTGTGGTGTTTTAAAAAAATTAGAATTCCAGTTTTCATTGGTACCCTTTCTGTTTTCAACTTTCAAATATTGAAAGCAGATGACAATAACCGCTGTTTGGTAAATGTAGATTTTTATACAAAAGTCTGATTGCACAGATAAAAGGCCACAGATCGATCATGCACATAGTTGAAAGTTGATCCGAACTGCTAATATTTTGAAAACTAATTTGTATTGGTTTGTGTAAAAAAAATCATCTCAATCGGATATCGATAAGAGTTTTTTAGTATTCCTATGACAAAATTGATTGCTTTGCCCTACGAATCCTTAAAAAGCTCTTATTGATATTCGATTGAGTTGATTTTTACAGGTACCCACATAAAAATAATTTAAGAAAAAAGAATAATTTGAATTATTTTTGCGGGACCTGAGGTGGGTCCTGCTAAAACATGATCTGTGGTCTTGTATCGGTGCACAATGTAATGCACAATAGGATCTAAACCAAACACATACAAATAGACATGAACACAGAAAATTACGTGGTTCTTTAAAATCGGATACTCCACAGAGGAATCGGAGCTATTTTCAGACCGGTAGAGCTTTACAAATGAGGCCTCTCACCTCACCACACTCTGCTACATAGCTAACCTCACAGGTCACTCACTCACTCAAGAGAGATACCAAATACAAAAGCCAAAGGCCACTCATAGGCGAAGCTGTAGGTCTATTTCTTCTTACACTAGTCAAGGCCATAACTCCATGGCTGGCTAAGAACAGTGTGTTGGTTAGCTGTCCATTCCAAGTGGATTTGGCAACTTTGGTGTGCTTTGAACACGAATAGGGGAGCCACGAGTCAACACGCAAAGCACCCTTGATCTTTATATTGGGTTCGCTAGTGATTAATTTATGCAACACAGTTTTTTGGTTTTGTCTTTATTCAAATTTTTTTTTTTTTTTTTACGTTTGTTAGTTTTATGCCAAATTCTTGGGAAATATGGGTAAGTAAGGTCGAGAAGAATCGGAAAAGTAAAAAATTATGAGTATCACACAAATATTTTGGGAAATATCCAAGAAAAAATTCAAAAACTGATTTTTAGACTTTTTCTTGGATATTTTTCAAAAATACTTGTGTAAAAGTCATAATTTTTTCATTTTTCCAATTCCTATCATCCTTACTTACTCATATCACATAAAAGTTTGGCGTAAAACTAAAAAATGCCAAAAAAAAATTGAACAAGTTTGAACAAAAAATTTATTCTGCATAAGTTAATCACTAGCGTAAACACCTCTACATGTCCACTTTTTTCTTTCGAACAGAAGCTTCTATTTTAGTAGAATTTTTCAAAAATTAAGACGAATTCACTCACCTTTGTCAAAATGCCACCTTCCTTATTGTTCTATGATGACGACATACTAATAAAGAAAGGGAAAGTCTTCAATACACACCCCTTTAAGGTGTGTACCATATGCACCTATTGTGTGGTTTATATTGTGTCACCTCATAAAAAATTACTTATAGGACCGGTCATTCATAACATTTTATTTATCGTAACTTTTATACTAAAAATTCGTAACTTTTCATCAATGTGATTCGTAACTTTTTAGCAATAAATTCATAACATTTTGGGTATTATAACATTTTGATGTGTTTCAATGAGGGTGTATATTGTAGCGCTTCCCAATGAGAAAAGACCAAATCAATCCAACTGCACACCCTAAGAAAAGACCAAATCAATCCAACTGCACACCCTGTTTAAGTTTGAGTTTTATTCGCACCCATTACGAATTTCGGTATTGTCTCAGCTTGGGTGGAGTCTCCGGAAAAGATGCATCCCCAACTCTTCCCAATCTCCTTTATGTTTGTCGCGATCGTAGCGCTAATCCCGGCATCTTTAGCGCAGGGCAACGAGCAATACCTGAACTGCAGCCAGCTTTTCCAATGCGGGAACATCCAGGGAATCGGTTACCCTTTCTGGGGAGCAAACAGGTCCCAGTCCTGCGGCCACCCGAGTTTCTTCCTGAACTGCACCGGGGAAGCCCCGGTGCTCACCATCCAGACGCGGCCTTACCGTGTCCTTTCCATCGACAACGCAACGTACGCTCTCACAGTAGTCAGACAGGAATTCTGGAACGACACTTGCCCCCAGTACCTCTACAACGCCACTCTGGACCCGGACCACTTCAACTACGCGGCTGATACAGACGAGCTAGTCCTTCGCTACGGGTGCACTACACTTGTCCCCGGCAACACGACAATTGCGAATCAGTTTCCGTGCCTCGCGAATGGGACCGAAGGAACTTTCGGTATTTTCGCGTCGGCTGGTCTTACGACCATGTTGAATTTTACTACTGTTAGTTGCAATACAAGTGTGAGTGTTCTGGTGAATTCGACTGTGGGTGCGGGTTTATCGAGCAATGGTACTTCAGCGAAATTGACAGAAGTGCTTGAAAGTGGTGTTGGGTTGGTGTGGGAAGCCAACAATACTAACTGTCAGCGGTGTGTCGGCTCGGGCGGGGCGTGCGGGTCGAATTCCTCGAATCCTGGTTCGCTCGTTTGTTATTGTTCGGATGGGGAGTACGATGCAAGCTGCGGATCAAGTCAACCCGGAACAGGTGCGTTACCCTTTGATCTTGTTAGTTCTGGTTTCTTTTGGTTAGTTTGTATGATTATGTTTCTTTAGGAAGGTGAAATCTTTCGAGGATCGCTTGATCTTCTGGGGGTCTTTGACTCCTCTGAATTGGAGATTTGAATTTGCGGTAGAGCAAGAAGAGGAGGAGGGGGATGTGGTGAAAACTTTTTTTGAGAGAAAATTAAGATAAGGATGGAGTTTCTTTCCCTTCAGGCTTGGATGGGATTTAACCGTGGTGCGGTGGAAAAATTAATAGAAAAGCATGGGGGAGCATCTTTGTGCAATGATCCATTGGGAAAATTCTATCGACATTTCACACGAATCACATATAAATATCTAATTTTTCTTAAATTTCATATAAACATTTGAGCTTTCTAAAAACTCATCAATTCAACACCTGCCCTTTTTTAAATTTCATATAAACACCTGAGCTTTCTAAAAATTCATCAATTCAACACCTGCAGTCACCCCTCTGTCTAAAACCAAACGGAATGGCTGAGGTGCTCCAAGCAAAACAAGTTAAGTGCTCCAATTTTTAATTTGTTTGAACCACTGCGAAGATCTTATTTTTTTTGATCATTTTATCCTAAAGAACCATAATTAATTTTCTACTCTAAAGTTTTCGTTAGTCAGCCCTAAGAAAGTCGTAGAATCAAATGGAGTATCTCTTAGGGCTAACTAACGATAGCCTTAGAGTCAAAAATTAAGTATGACCCTTTAGAATAAAATGATTAGAGAAATAAGATCTTCATATTGATTCAAACGAATTGAAAATTGGAGCAATTAATTTTTCAACCATGTATAGACCGTTTATATATTAAAAAATATAGTTAAAAAAATAAGTGCTCCGTTTGTTTGGGCGTAAAATATTTTTCAGTAAAATGTTTTACATATTTGCCGTTGTTTGATTGTGTAAAAAATGAGGAAAATATTGTACATGTAAAATATTTTTCATTAATTGAATGAAAATGATTTATCCTTAAATCTTTCGTAAGTTATTTTTCGAAATGAACTCGTTGCTTTCTACTGCAATTCTCACTATCCAGTTTCCTCGATCATCAATCTTGATTCACGTTCAATTCTAATATTTTCAGATCTCTCTACGGTTTAAGCCCCCCCTCTCTCTACACTATTTTGTCAATTTCTGAAAATATTATCAAATGCCAATCAAACACAAGAAAATAAAAGATTGAAATTTGTTTTTAGAGAAAACATTTTACATTGTAAAATATTTTAAATCGAAACAAACGGAGCCTAAGTGAATTGGCTAGGATAATTGAAAATGAGGTGCCGTTCAACTAAGAGCATTTTTGAGTTTTTGGGGCTTTTTATATTTTTACGCTTTTCGAGACAGGTCATTCTTCTCACATATGTTAAGCCCCGAGTTCTTGGATAATTAAAGTATGATGACTCAATTAAAAATTTTGCTTTAAAAAAATGCAAGGAGAATTTTTTTTCTTTGAACCGGATGGTACTAATTAGGAATCAATATAACAGGGGTTACATTTTGATGTTATTCAAGCTAAAAGAACTTAATGTAACTTTGATTTTTTTTTTTTGTACTTGTATTTTTTTTTTGTATGACTTAATAATAAGTGGACAATAAAGCATGGGGTCGAATTTGAACAACCAAAACATCGGAGCCTGTCCTGAATCTGACACTGACAGATTCCCATAACCAATGCATGTATCACGAGTCTACATAACATAGGAGGTTATTGCTAACTACCTCAAATCAATACTTCTCAGACTTCTTTCTCTCTTCTATTCCAAATTACAATGCCATATAATCAAACTGATTCCCGATTTTAATTCTGCATTTGCTCTGATTTTGCATAAGTCTACTATGACATTTTCCAAACCTATCTAGTCTACTTCTAAGTTTTATAACCCACTAAGTCTGTTAATAATTTTAATGACAAAAATACTCCACCTAAGAAACAAGGGCCTTGTTTGGCTAACACGGAAATATATTTTTTTCATTTTTTTTCGTTTTTATTGCAATCAAGCCGCCGCCGCCGCCATCATGCCACATATAACGTTATATGTGTAACAAAAAACTTATTTTTTCATTTTTCTAGATTTTTTTTAATTAAACCCACTACACTTAATATTTAACGTTATATATGTGACAAATTTCTCGTTTTGTTTTTTCCTATTTTTCTTGTATTGATTTTTTAACGTTATATAAATGATAAAAATTTCCCAACATACAACATTATATGTGTGGCAAAATTTTTCTAACATGCAATATTTCTTTTTGGTTTTTCTTGTTTTTAGTCTTTAACGTTATATGCTGGTCCATACAAAACATATAACATTATATGTGAGTTTTTGAATATCTAAATATCACAAAAAAAAAAATACATATAACATTGTATCTGAGCTTCTGCAACTCTGAATCTCAAAAAAAATAGAACAGAACATATAACATTATATGTGAGCTTCTGTAGTTCTAAATCTCACAAAAAAATAGAATATATAACATTATATCTGAGCTTCTGTAGTTCTAAGTCTCACAAAACATGACATATAAAATTATATGTTCTCAAAACAACATCATATCTTTCCAACAATATTATATATCTCAAAAAATAACATTATATGTTCACATATCATGCCACCATTATCCTTGTTTTCAGTCGCGCCTTGAATCCCAAGTTGAATGTTGATGAGGCCACAGGGGGTCGAGCTTCATTTTTTCACTGTTTTTTCATCGAAACCTTCATTGAATCCTTCAAAATTTGTGATTTTCTACCTCCGAATATAAGTCTCATAACCTCTATATCTACATATATACATATTCAAAACAACATAAACAACATTAATATATCTAAAAAACGAGATATAATATTACATGTCTAACCCTAGGAAAAACACATATTAAATATAACAGAAATTCACATGTAACATTATATGCTTCATTGTCCATCACTTATTGAATTGATCCGCGCAGCGGCCTTTTCGACTTGCTTCTGATAGTATATCACTACAAGAAAAATTGCATTGGGTGACGAATGAAAATCGTCGCAAATTGTATGTTTTTCGTCCCAAATAATATAGGTGACGAAAAAAAATTTGTCGACTAAAGGTTGTCGAGGATTCCTACCTGGTGACGAAATCTATTTTTCGTCACCTATAGTGCCTTTTGGTGACGAAAAATTTCGTCACGGAAAAATGACTTGGTGACGAAATTTTCTTCGTCACCTATTGTGCTTTTTTGATGACAAAAAATTTCGTCTCAAATTATTCCCTTTGGCTCGTCAAAGGTGACCCATCGGTGACGAAATTTTTCTTCGTGAAAGACATTCTAATATGTGAAAAAAATCTCAATTTCTTGCTTCTGCGGGGTTTCGAACCCGAGTCTCCTAAGTTTTGCACGCAACCTTTAACCAACTACACCACACAAACTTTTCAACATATGTTTGAAATATCTAATATATAACACATACATTGAATTTTAAAATATATTTTGAATGCCATTTTGAACTATTAAACATTAAAATTAGCAATTTTAATAAACATGAAAGTTGTAGCTCTTTATGTTATTGTTCAAACCCAATTTAGATTATCTCAATCGAAGTTCTGAGCAAAGAGGTATGCCCGAAGTATACTTGGTGACAAAGCGTAATTCATAAATTTCGTCACCGAAGGATAAATTTTTCGTCACTGAAAACGTAAAAAGAAGACGAAAATATTTTTCGTCGCCAAATTGGTTCATTTGGCGACAAATTATTTTTTCCGTCACCGAATAGTTATCTTTGGCGACAAAAAATAATTTCGTCTCATTTTTTACTCTTTTGGCGACGAAAATTTTATTCGTTGCCAAATAGGAGCCTTTGGTGACAAAAATATCTTTTTCATCGCTAAATAGTTATAATTGGTGACAAAATAATTTCGTCAAGGAAGTTATCAAAACAGTGACGAATTTATTTTTTTGTTGCCAAATATACTCATTTAGAGACGAAATTAAATTTTGTCGCCACTTTTTCGTCACTAAACATACTTTTTCTTGTAGTGTATGGATATATCCATATGTGTTTTTGAGAAGCTGCTGCGCGGACCTATTCAATAAGAGAACATATAACGTTATTAGTTCCTCTTTTTTTTTTTTGAGTTTTACAGGACAAAATCTCATATATAACGTTATATATTCTCTATGCAAATTGAAATACTTTTTTATGTCAATACAAGCTCATTTATATGTATATATGATCACAAATATTCTTATATAACCATATATAATCATATATGGATATATCCATGTGTATTTATAAAAGGCCGTTGCGCGAACCAATTCAATAAGAGAACATACAACGTTATTAGTTCATTTGTTTTGGAGTTTTACAGGACAAAATCAGGTACCAAGGGCAAATTGTCACATATAACATATATATCTCAGTAGAGAAGATCATCTATAAACAAACCACATCGCCAACCGAGCTTCAAATCACATATTTTCACGTATAAGTCGGAGAAGCCGCCACGTGGACCAATTCAATAAGTGATCGACAACGGAACATATACCGTTATATATGACAGAAGCTCATATATAACGTTACACGCGCGGTACAAAAGATCATATATAACGTTATATGTTCTCTTTATTACATAACATAGAATATTTCTAATCTAGAATGTTATATATAACAATAAGATCAGATTCAATACATAAACTGAAAAAAATCGAATTAGACTAAACAATATCGGATTAAAAACGGAAAAATATAGAACAACATAAATACGGAAGTCGATCAAGAACAATAATTGGTCGATCAAGAATATTACATTAAAACAGAAAAATACAAAACAAGATACATACGGAAGTCGATCACGAATGGTCGATCATGAACGGCAAAGGAACAATCCCGATCCGTGGTAGGAGACAATCATGTCCTGTACATTCCAAAAAGAACCATTTTGATCGGTGGAGGGAGAAGATAATGGGTTATAGACAACTTTTGAATGGGTTGACGAGAGTCAAAGTGTTGGTTGTTTCATATAGAAATTAGTACTATTGGATTTGGATTTTCTGGGGTAATGGCTAATTTTTCTCCGGTGGCAGAGAGAGAGAGAGAGAGAGAGAGAGAGAGAGAGAGGAGGAGGAGGAGGAGGAGGAGGAGGAGGGTGTGCTCTAGATTTGCTTTTGGTCTAGGGTTTCTCTCTTTATGATAGCTTATATATGAGGGTATTTTTGTTTTGGTTTAATTTCTTTTTTAAAAGAAGTGGACTTAAGGCCTTACTAAACTATATTAGTGGACTAGAGAGGATACAAACATTAGAAGTGGACTAACTGGGTTACAAGTTTTCTATAGTGGACCCTAGACCAATTTTTTATATATTTTAGTATTTTCCAAATTGCAACATCCAGATTTGAGAAACTATTAGCTTAACCTACTAAGATGAAACTGAAAGGCAGCAAACCGCGTCAAAAATTTGTATTCTTACCAAAATAGTCAAACTTGATAAATCTAGCAAAATGGGCCTGCATCTCTTGCACAATATGAAAGTTGGTCCACAAAGATATCTACAAGTGAGAAAGTGAACTTCATCAGTAGTTCATTGACTAATTTGAGTACATAGATAGTGCCTCATTTACATGCAAAACCAGAACTTAAAACCCAAGATATCAAACAAGATCACTAACAGAAATAACAGCTGCAACAAACTTGATGACAATTGTACACAATCTTGATAACAAAAAAAAATCACGATTCGAGAATCATGAAATCCAAATCCAATTTTATGTCCGGGGGCTTCTTAAAGTCATGAGGACTTCTTGGGAAAGCAAGGTCAACTTAACATCAGGAGGGCTTCTCATAAAATCAAGGGCAGTTTGGCACGTTCCTTTGTGACTATTTGCTTACCAAAACTTATTTACCATCCAATGTCTTACCATTACATTGGAATATTGACATTTTTTACTCTGCTTGTGTAAGTCATCTTATAAGAGTATTTCAAGTCAACTGGAGTGTTAAGCAAAGAAATTATTCTTTGAGGATGGCTCGATTGTAACATTTTTATCTAGCATTTATCGTTTCAGTTCAGTTGTCATAATTCTTTTGTTATGTTGCAGAGAGCAAAAGGAACTTGGGAAAAAAACTTGGAATAGGTGATCCATTTTCCCACTTAATTACCAATGCAGTTTTACATTAGCCTTGAACAGTTCATTCTAACTGCTATTATTACTACTGGTAATGTTGCAATTATTTCAAAATCAAGCTCTATAGAGCTTCTAACTAAAGTTTTAAAGACCAGGGGACTTAGACTTCCTCTCTCCCCACCCCCTCTCCCCTTACATGACTTTCCTATGTTGTTACAGGGATTGGAAGCGTTTTGGTTGTTGGGGTAGTGACAACACTAGCCCTGTTCTACTACTTTGGGCGAAATTCCTCTGGTAAATCCTTCATTTTCTGGAATAATGAAAATGAAGTTCATGCAAATCTTGAGGCCATTCTAAACAACTGCGGGTCCCTTGCTCCAAAAAAATACAGTTATTCAGAAGTAAAGAAAATGACCAACTCCTTTAAGGAGAAATTGGGTCAAGGAGGATATGGCCTAGTATACAAAGGTAAGTTGAAAAATGGCAGCCTCATTGCAGTGAAGGTCCTAAAGGAATCAAAAGGCAATGGGGAAGAATTTATTAACGAGGTCACAAGCATCAGCAGGACAGCTCACATTAACGTAGTCACTCTTCTGGGTTTTTGTTTCGAGCGTCGCAAAAGAGCTCTCATCTACGAGTTCATGCCTAATGGGTCACTGGACAAGTTCATATCTGACAAAAATTTGTCAGTAGAGCATCAATTAGGGTGGGGAACACTCTACCAAATTGCGATTGGAATTGCTAGAGGGTTAGAGTACTTGCACCGTGGTTGTAACACAAGAATTTTGCACTTTGACATAAAGCCACATAACATTCTTCTAGATGAAGGCTTCTGCCCAAAGATCTCTGACTTTGGCCTCGCCAAACTATGCCCTAAGAAAAACAGTATCATATCAATGTCAGACACAAGAGGTACAGCTGGCTATATTGCTCCAGAAGTATTTTCTAGGATCTACGGAGGGGTCTCTCACAAGTCGGATGTCTATAGCTACGGAATGATGATTATAGATATGGTTGGAGGGAGAAAGAATGTGGATCTTGGAGTTGACCATACCACTGAATATTTTCCTGATTGGTTATACAGGCATCTTGAACTGGCTGAGGAAATTGGACAGCATGGTAACATTAACGAAGCAGAAACAGAAATATCAAGAAAGATGACGACAGTTGGCTTGTGGTGCATACAAACAGATCCTTCTAGTCGACCAGCTATGAGTAAGGTGGTGGAGATGTTAGAAGGGAGTCTAGCGTCCTTGCGAATCCCGCCTAGGCCTTTCTTGGCTTCTCTCCAAAGAGCACCGGCAGAATCTTCATCCACAGATAATCTAGAGTCATGCTCCTCTAACGTATGATTATTCTGTCCCAACGGCCAAGGTAATACGGAGGATGCAGTCGTTATCCGGAGTGATTGGGCTGTCTATTCCTCTAAATTAGCTACTCTGTGTAATAGAGTGAATTAGCATAATGGCTCGAGGATGCCTATTATTCTCAAAAGCAATCATAATATGATCATTTAAAATAACAGATTTGATAGCTAACTCATTACATTTAGCCATTTACTAATTGCTGCAGCTCAAAATTGTCAGCCTGTTTGCCATTACTAGTTACATTTTAAGCCAACAGCTATCTGAGAAATTCATATATGGGAACAAATACCAAGTGCAGCAGTGGTTCCATCTTATGTGGTATCAAACACCAGCCAATAGAAACCGCAAATGGAATTGGCTGGACATGCCTTGAGTCTATTACTAACCCAACCATGCACCCCTGGCCACCTCAATTTGAGCTTTCTCCAAATCTCCTTTGCTTGTGATACCACCACATTGTAAATCGTTATACCAAATATTTACTCGTAATCTGGAGGGTGCATCCTACTAAACGTGGTTGTTAGGCAATCATAAATTTGCTTCAAAGGTTTATATCAAAACTGTATGCTTTTGCTCTTTAGCCACCTACTCACATACAAACTGATTTTAGATCTAGTGCAATGAGAGAATCATACACAAAAGATGATAGGTTTCTACTCAGAGATACTCATAAATTACATACAAAAAGCTATGTATCACAACAGACTATTGCTACAAGATACAGCTTGACATGCAAGGATTTCCAATCAAACGAAAAGTCAATCTCAATACGAATCTCAAGTGAAATACAAAGTCAATTCAGGGTTAAACCAAAAGAAAAAAACTCAATTACATCCCAAAAGAAAAAACAATCACAATGCATTATCAGGTAAAAGTTTAGAGGTTTTTTCTTATATACATCATATTCGAGCAAAGGTCGAAAGGGTAAAAGTGAGAAGGTAGTCATACCAGTGAATCTCTGACGTAGAAAAACCAAGACTTTCTCGCTCTTTCTTGCCGCGTATCAAAGAGAGCATTCAGAGGTTATCTGGAGAGATAAAAGTGTAGAAAGAGAATGAGAGATTGAATAATTACTAGTACTACACATCTAACTAGAGTGATGGATTAAAGGGAGGCATAGGGGTGATTCCACACCTAAACTCTAGGCCTGCAGCCAAGCATTCTAACATCACAAAAACAAAAACTCCTAGAACTAGACATGATTTCCCTTGAATTTACCCTCCTTTTCCTGCATTTTTTTTCTCCTGTTCGTTCCATACTCAGCAACCATGTCACTGCAGTCCTCTCGCTGATTGCGCAGCTTCACCTCCTCCGCCTCCCTTGCTTCCTAATACTTTGCAGGCAAAGCATTTTCCATTACTTCCAACTCTTCTGGTTGTAATGTGACATCAACCCCATCTGATTTCTGACCTTTGGCAGCAGTCTTGTCTCGAGTGCCAGAGCCAATGACATACACGTGATGTTCCAAGTAAGGTCCCTGGAGCAATCCTTTCTTCCTTTTTCTCAAGTACTCGATAAAGATACTTCTCTGGCTCCTTTCTTGGCCGCTTGCGAAGATCGATAACATCCGGAGTCCCAACGCCAGTACTAGGAGTGCTTGAAACACTGTCAAAAGATTGAATGTCGGCCTCCTCTTCCTCTTCCTCTTCCTCTTCCTCTGTCTGTTCTTCTACCTCCGCTTCCTCTTTTTCCTCCAAATCACCCCAATGCTTGGTGTTACCAACTAGTTCTTCCTCATGGTTGGACTGTTGAACTCCAAATACATTCCCATACAGAGGGCGGGCATACTCATCGACAGGAGCTTTGCCCCAACCCCCAGGGTGATAACCAAAATTAGCTCTAGGAGGAATAGGAGCATTCACCCCAGGAATTTTCAGCTGTGGATAAGAAGGTGGTGGACCGTGTCTCTGCATACTGATGAGCCATGGGGGAGGAGGAGCTCCTTCTGGCATACCAAAAGCTTCTTTTAATAGCTCTGATAACATCCCAGGCTTCATCTCTCTATCTAGTTCTACCTCGAACTCTTTTCCTTCGTAATAGACATCACCAAATGCCGTCAGCTTAGGCTTAGTTTGATACTTGAAAAATGCATCTTCAAGAACCCGATAATTGACATCAATGCTCCCCATCTTTGGATGAATCCGCTTCTCCCGTTGCTTCTGTTTAAGCTTCTTATCACTTTTATCCTCTTTCTCAATGTAAGCCTCTCTGATTTTCTTGATCCCCGTAGCAGCAATGAACTCAGGAAGTCGAAAAGGTTGTTTCTCAATACCAACGTTCCCCTGCAAAAATTTTCTTTTATGGCACCAATGTCTTGGCACTGGCACAGAATTCCGATAAGACTTGAGAGATATCAATAGCTCGGGGTGGGCTGCAGTCGCATCCCATCCCTCAACTACATCACCACGCCTCATCTTCTGCTTCAATTTTGCAATTTTCATCCGCTGCTGCTGAAGCTTTCTCGTCTTATGTGAGAGGCGGCCGCCATCAATATCATTCTTCCTCTTCTTCTTGTTCAAAGCGGCGGCAGCAACAACAGCGTCATTGGCAAAAGCCTCATAGTCATCCTTTCGAGTATCATTAACACACCCCGTAGTTTCCTTAATTGGGCTGCTGAATTGCGCAAAGACATTGTTGAATTCGTGATGCAAGTTTCCAAATAATTCCATCTTCTCAACTACATTCACAACTTCAACTTTCTCCACCTCCATCTCTCGAAAAGAAAAGAAATATTGTTACTGAAAGAAACAAAGGCCTGTGATTCTAAGGCTATGAGAAGAGCACAAGTCCAAATTTATAGGTAGAAACCAAACCAAACCTAACTCCAACTCCGCAAATTACCCGCCGTGAAAAGAGGAAAAAAAAAAACTATCTTTGGATTCGGGTAGCTGCTGGAATTTGTAGTTTCTCCTTCTTCTTTTTTTTCTTTTTTGATTTTTCTACTAAGAACTACAACTGAAGAGTGAAAGGAAATACAAAGTAAAATAAATAAATTCAAGACAAAGATCAGAGGAAAATTGAAAAGGACCACGCAAGGCGAATGAGATTTGCTGATGAAATTCTTGCGATGAGTGTGCGGGTTCTTGACTTTATTGTACTCTGTTGCTTAGCTTTCTCGCTCTCACCGCCTTAGAAATGTGCTGAAAGTGTTTGGGAATGTTAAGATAAGAGCAGGGTGGGCAGATACAAACAAGCCGCGTCTGTGATGACCGCCGCGTCTGATGTCCAGGGCTACGATCCTGCTGGGTTTGGTTTTCATAGGAGGTTTGTAACTAGGGCTGCAAACGAACCGAACCGCTTGTAAGAGGCTCGCAGCTCGGCTCGTTAGTGGTTCGTTCAATCTCGGCTCGGAAGTTAAACGAACGAGTTCGAACCAATTTTTTCAGCTCGTTTTGTAAACGAGCCGGGTTCGAATAAGGATAAGCTCGGCTCGAGTCGGCTCGCAAGCCGGAGTATATATACTTAAATTTAAGATTTTTATTATTATTTCATAATTTGTTCTTTCTGTTTTCACTTTCCAGTCAACTAAGGGAGGGGAGAACACACGCACACTAGTACATTCCCGCTCTATAGGAAAATGAAAGATCCTTCACAATTAAAATATTTTTGGTTATATTAGGCCTATGCGAGGATATATATACATTTTTCGTTGGTCCGTTGAGACTCGTGAACAAGCTCGAGCTTGAGTCAAGCCAATGCCTGCTCGGCTCGAGCTTGACTCGTTAAGTTTTCACTGAGCTCGAGCTCGAGTTCGTAAAAAATTTAATAAACAAACTTGAACACTGTAAAGTTCGGCTCGTTTGCAACCCTATTTGTAATGAGTGGGGAGAAAGATTCAAAAAAAATTGGGAAAATGATGGCCCAGGACGTGTTTTGATAATTAATACCCATTAAGAATAAACTAAGAACATTTGTTAATGCTGAAAATATTTTTGACGAGTATTAATTATCAAAATACATCAATGACCATTATTTTTCAAAAAAAATTATTGAAAATTTTGCGCACGAAATTTGGATCCAGATCGAACAAACCCAATTACCCGATGATTTTAGTCCTGTGAACAAACGAGGCGGGTCTAAGATGACCACGCGGCCCACCCCGATATTTTAAGGGCTTGGGAGTTGGGATTGGTAATCTGGTCCAAAGAGCCTGGTTGGGATTGGGATGTTGTTTGTTGCCCGGCCTGGCCCAACCTATTTTGATCACGCATTTGATTTATTTTACACTATTTATTAAATTTATTCAAAAAAGAAAGAAACTAGCACAATTTAAGGCTACATTTGGATGATCAGAATTTTTAATAGGAATGGGATTATGATTATTAGGAATCAAATCCATAAGAATTTTCTTAAGTAAGAATAGGAATATTATTATTAGGAATTTAACTCCTATAAATATAATATATTAAGTAATTTTACTCTGGTGTTTATACTAATTCAATAATCTTATGCATATGACTATTTTGGAAATTCATCAGTGTCAACATTTCCTTTTTTGTTTTTTATTGATTGAGCTAGGAATCTATATATGATTATCATGGGATAAGAGAGTGATCAGATTCCTACTCAATCTGGGAATGTGATTTCTGGTTGGATGTGTCATCAGAAATTACGTTCATATTCTTGTCTCTTCCAAGCGTGGGAATCACGAAAGTATGACATCACATTCCTATTATTGTCTCTTCCAAACGTTGGAATTATGAAAGTATGAAATCACATTCTCATTCCTCCTCAAGATTTCCGCCAAACAAACTAAGCCTTAAGGTTGTTTAAAATAAATTAACAAAAAAAAAAAAAACAAATATATGACCTAAGTGGACATGCTTGGGTTTTGATTAGGCCCAATGTGAACCGGATTTGGGCTTACGTAGATCCCCCTTATACGGTTTTACTTAATCTGAAAATCGTGTTAGCTTCGAAAAGGCCGGAGCGCACTTTCTTTTGTCTTTTAGCTATGTAAAAATACAATATTGTTCTTAAATGTGTTAAAAATGAGATTATTAAAGGGTAATGTTATAACTTCACATGAATAAAAACAAAAAGGAGGAATGCGATTATAAAAAAGATAAGTGCCAAAATCATTCCCTCTTTGAAAATCATATAAGGTCGTAGTTATAGCCTTTTGGCTCACACAAATGTGTAGCGAAAAGATGGGTTGGGGCAAGTTTGATTTGCTTATGGTATGTTATTATAGTTCAGTGTGGATTCAGCCATATCAGACTATCGTTATTTGTTAGTGCCTAATTGCTTGTATTTACGAGTGATAGTGATCCCTTCCCCCTCCCTATTTAGGCCGGGTTTCAACTTTTGCAATGATACTCTCGCAATGCCGGCTCATGGGGTAAGCCGAGGAAGCAACTGCTTACGGCCCCACATTTGAAGTCAAACCAAGGGTTCCAGGATTATGGTAGAGCCCATATATGTTGTGTTCAGAATTAATGATTATCCAATATTTGCCCGCCGAAGTGTTAGGCCCAACTTCAGAAACAAAAGAGTCATCTTGCATTTCTTACACGTAGGCATGCTAGATCCACCAAATGCATATTTATAGCAGCTAAAAGAGTCTTCTTTTTTACACAGCTCAGGTGGGGTAGAAATAAATGCAAATTGTAAAGCAAACTTATCGTCTTCACTAGCTTGGCTGGTATAAAAAATAGAAAAAGAAACCTTCTCTGGAATGAATGCAGTTTAGATTTCTTTAACTTGAAGATTGTATTAGACAACACTTTATCATTAAGAAATGTAAAAGTGTTTTTAAAGAGAGATGTGTGCGTACCTTTGGTTTGAACTTTGAAATAATAAGGGGTACTCCATAGCCATTATATATTTTTTATTTGTTTCGAATTTGCTATTTTGATTTCTTTTAACAGAAAAATACATAAAAGCCTCATTTTCAGAATGCGCTTCCAGCCCCCCGAAAGTCTTGAGCTGACCCTGTATTCTCGTTCTAAAAAAATAAAAAATAAAAAGCCGGAGCACTAGCATGTGCATTGTGCCCCATAGATACTGGTTAAACTCTGGCCAAAGTAGAGCAATTTTGATAAGCTTGTTTTTACATACTAATAAAATTCATGCCTAACAACGATTTCTCGATTCAGTACAGGCTAGTAATACTAAGGTCACTCAACTGTTTCCTTTTTCTATTTTAATTATCACTGTATCACTCAACCGCCAACCACCTCCTTAATTTAACCGAATACTACATGGACCCGTGACTTGGTTGTGTTTCTTTAACTACCCAACCTGAAAATCGAAAGGTGGTTGTTCAATTGAATTCCCAAAGTAATTAGCCAGAGAAAACCAGTAGATTGTTCCAACTTCCAAAAGGCTTTTCCAAAAATGGATTCATCAATTCTTTTCTTCTTCTTTTTTCCTTCTGTTTTTTATAACTCAGGTGTCAGTATCATCGATTCTTCATAAGCTTCAGTAATTGCAGGCAAATTGACTTGAGTTAATAAGATATAGAGCTTCATAAGCTTCAATTGGATCACTGTATTGCTACAAATATATGATGATGTTCAGAATATGTGAATAAGATACAGAAAACTCCACGTAGTTTCTTTTCCCAGTGGCAACTAAATGACTAGCTAGAACATGATTGATTTCAGTATCTTTCAGCAATTAACAATGGAGCTACATGGAGTTTTTAGTATTACTTTCTGTTCCCAATTATGTGTTTAAGTATTAATTCGCGATACGAAGCTAATGAACAAAAGTTCTATGGCTTTTGCTTCTGGGTGTAGATGTAGTCAATGTGAGCAGCCAGAGTCCTCCTTATCAAGCACTCTTCATCTCCTAATCCTTCACAGCTCGCTTCCACTTCCACCTCTGTTTTCTGAGCTTCAACACCCTAATCAAAACAACAACAAAAAAAAACACATGCACGAACCAATTGATACAAATCACAAAACCCATGAGCAAAACCAATATCTAAGACTAAATTTCAACAAATTGAACCTACCCCATGTTGGGTTTTCACGAGATAGTGCTCCAGAGGGTTTGGCGCGGGGCGGGCGGCGTACAATAGCGTGGAGCAGAGGAGAAGGAGGACTAACGCGAACAGGGTGATAAGTTTTGTGGACATCTTTGTTCTTTGATAGGCAGCAAATGGTTAAGGTTGGAACTTGAGATCAGTTGGTTAACTTATGGCTTGTACACAGAAGGGACTTTTGGTGATATTGGTATTTATAGAAGAGGATAAGAAGAGAGGACCATAGAATTTAAGAGCATGTGAACTTGAGAGAGTGGAAGGGCGACTTTAGTCTTGTAACGTTAGATTACATATTTACGTTTAGAAAATATGCCGACATATAGTCTGGTAGAGTGAGACTCAAGGGGCCTTTTAAAAGCAGACTGGCCGATCTAGAAATTCACCAATGACCGAGCAAATAGAAGCTCATTATTCTCTCTGCGCTTATTTGTTGGTCACATATGTTACTTTTGGTCGTCTCAACAAGATAGTTTTGGTTCAAAAATAATGGGGAGAAGTCAATGAATTTACTTTTTTACCCTTTCTTTTTGAAATTAGTTGTCAGCAACAAGGAAAGGTAATGATGATGCCCCCTAAAAGACTTGAAGGGTAAAAAAAGAAAATGCAACTATGAGGAACTCGACTGGTAAGACTTTGTCCAAATTTCTTGGCACCATGAACTAAGAAATCCCACTTTTTCGGTTTCCTGCTTCCTTACCAGAAATGCAGCCTTGCACATCCAATGGACATCAACTGTAATGAGATTGTAGGTGGTTTATCTACTCAACATTAGTGACTTACAGAAAATGTGGCTGTCAATTCTTCGATTGGCAAGGTTTAGTCATGGCCACAACTTTGATTAATGGTGAAGCTTGATTCATACACACAGATATTGTTATAATTAAAGCATAAAGTGTTTTCTTCATTGTAATAATAGAAGACAGAGTTTAAATTCTGTCTGCCGCAGGTGGAAACCCTACAATTCCCACCACCACCACCATTTGTAAGTGTCATCGTGCGTTTATTATATTAATCTTAATCGTTCGTCTCATAGAGCCCGCTGAGTAGTCATGCAAAAAATTCAGCTTAATCGAACATTGATAGGTGTATAAAAAATTGGATTTTGGTTTCTAAAATGGATGGTCTGATTTTGTCTAGCTATAATTTTAAAATTAAACTTTTCAGGTGAATGGTTCAGATTACTGTAATGGAAACACAATGAGTCAATGAAACCCATAATGAATGGTCGAAGGAACGGTGGGGTTTTTACGTATCAAGAAAGAATTTAAACACTGTGTCAATGTGAGCGGTGGCCATCAGCTTGTTAAAAAAACTGCTATGCAAAATGAATGAAGGAATACAACTATATCACGTAGTCATGCAGATATCATATACAATTGTTAGTTTATTAGATTTTTTTTTTCCAGCTTCAATCTATAAGGCGGCTGCTGCTACATACTGGTAATGCTAATCATATCTTATTACTACATCTTTCTTTCTTAGCCGAAAGCATAACTCTGACCCAGAAGTCAATGTCATGATTATCGGAATGTAAAGCACTCAAAGTAGTACTAGTAGTTCTTAGTTACAGAATAGTTATATGTATAGTTTATTTGTGATTACAAAAGTTGGCAAATAGAAGGATTATTCAAAGATCGGCCGGATTCTGGATAGTTATTAACATATTAGTATATATCATTTAATTTGTGCTACTCTATCGCAGTTTTAAAATGTGTCAAGATTCTCTTCAGCCTCTTTTTGGGACCGATCCTATTGATCGATTGCGTTTTTGGACCGTTTCTGGGCTCACTTTGATAGGAGTATCAAATACTTTAAATGTAACGATCCCGCTCCATTTGATCGGCCTTTACTTATATTCCACATCCTTTTCCACTTTTTTTCCCAATGTGAGACTACCAGGTGGGTTCTCACACTACATATAGTGGATTTCGCCAAGAATAGCAACCCTGTCAAAAATCGCGTTGGTTGGATATATCTATCCATGCATGATAGCAAGGTAGAAATATATTTGTCTTGAGATAAATAGGCTCCTATTATCATACAATGCGACATGATTTTGGACGAAAGTTAGGTTTTGCATAAAATCTCAAATATGAACAGTTCCCATAATCAAATTGATACTAAAAAGGGCATGAAATACTTCAAACAGGACCGTCCGAGTGGAAACTGAGACAATCCTCATCCTCCAAATATCCCTTCTAGATTCCAGTTCACATCGCTCTGAAATATTTTTAGCCCGCCTACAACAAGAACTACATTGAAAAAACCCCAAAAAAGATTATCATATATCCATAGAACTAAAAGAATTTTGGAGGTATGAAACAAAAACTAAATTTTGAGTGAATTAGTTTCTAGTCTATTGTGGGGAATCAGTTCAAAGTATAATCAACAATTCGTAGTCATTCTCCAAGCTCGGGTAATCAATGGTTCAACAGTTCATAGTCTTCTTCAGATCATCAGAACTCAAAGTACACAATCAACGGTTTATCATTAATCAATCAATGCCAGCCATAATTGATGATGAACCGATGATTGTGTACTTTGAATTCTGATGATCAGAAGAAGACTACGAACCGTTGAACCATTGATTATTCGAGCTTGGAGAATGACTATGAATTGTTGCGCAAGGCTGGCATTGATTGATTGATGATGGACCGTTGATTGTGTATAATGGATATTCACAAGTTTCTGGATGCAGACAAAATACAGGTTGGTGAATAGCAAATCAGTGAACAAGAATATCGATCTCTGTTTTGATAAGGTTGACTGACTTTACAAGGGTGAATTGAGAAATTAGAAAAAGGCATATATATATATATAAAGAAAACAAAGAAAAAAGAAGAAGGAAGATTTGAGCAATCTAGTCCAGTTGGAAAAAACACAGGGCGAGGAATCAATCATGTTTATCTTCTGGGGATTTGTTTGTTTTACTAAAATAGCAGTAGAGTAGTAATTGAAACCAAAACTTTTTGAACGAGTCAAAACTTAAAAGCTTCACTATCCTGCCTGGGAGCCTTTCGGCATTGATTCATGCCTTGTGTTGTGTCCACGGAAAAAAGATAAAATCAGGGAAGATTTTTGCATGCGCAAAATCTCTCTCCCTCTTTCTCTCCCGCTGTGGGGAAAAAAAGGTTGAAAGGGAAGAAAGTGAAGGCAAGAAACATCCAGCTGACTTCAACATGCATGGAATATATTTAATTTTTGTCGCCATTTCATTTCTCTCTCATAATGAAATATATTTTATTGATGCATGGAATTGCTGCACTTGCTCTAAGGTCCACTATGGCACTATTACTATTATCCAAGTAGATGGGCAATAGACATTATTGTGAAGACAAAAATTAAATAAAATTCATGTGTTCGGATCCATACATGCACATGGAATTCTTTCTTCTTCTTTGTTATTCCTATGTGCTCCGGGAGGAGACATGCACTCAAGATTCACATGTAGATCAATAGGGATGATCATGTTCATGGACTGATCGCTATATCACAATGAGATCATATGAATTCAAAAGTAATACTAGCGCATGCCCGTGCATGAATGTACGACTCGAAAAATCAGCACACGCAAATAAATACTGAACTCTCGTGCAAATATATCAACCCCCTCCAACAATTTCAACTATGCAAAAAACTATCAAAGAAATATGAATGTGTAAGCATACAACTTTTTAATAAATTCCATTTGCTGGAAAATACAGTTCTAACAAATCACTTATTAGTAGCGCCCAAAAAATTGAGAATGCAAAGTGTTGTGATGATGCGATGGAGTGGCGACAGCTCTAATTTGTGTTGCAAATTGCTTATACCTGGAAAAAAAAAAAAAAAACATGAGGATGTGAAGTTGGTGCATTAGATAAATTAGCAAAGCCCTAAATCATATGCACAAAGTATCAAGGTGTTCATGTAACACCAAGGAGTCACTTAGGGGGCGTTGTCAAGTTGTTTAAAGTTTCAACTAAACAAAAAATTGTAGAATATCCACATGGTGATTGTGATAGAAAATGTGTTCAAGTTTTAGTTTAGTGAAAACTTAACTTTTGGCCAAAAAAAATTAGATTAGTTCAATATGAACAACTTCACAAAAGCTAATAAATTATAGTGCAAATTTTTTAATGAAAACGGAGCCAATAAATAATAGTTTCATGGGAGGAAAGCAACAAAGGTAAAGTCATTCTTCCACTAAATAATCATGACTTGAGATAATAATTGACGAAGCAGAAACCAATTCATGTACACGATAAAAAAAAATAAAGAATAACCTAAAGCAAAGGTGACCCCAAAAACCATTTAGGAAAATAGAGAAACCAATGTGGTACTCTAGCGCTATCCAAATGGCACAATGCACCTAATCATGCAAAGATGTAATGTTGATCATCAATCTAGCAAAAGAAAAATCATTTAGCGAAATATGACAATGATAGTAGATTAAACTTACTAAGAGAAGTGTACATGATCTATCTCACTCAAAAGCAAAAATTGCAAATGAATATTGTTCAAAAAGAAAGAAAAAGAATAAACATAAACACCCAAATCATAGTTCAGTAGAGTATAAACTCTAACCCCCCTGCATACATCAACACACATTCCTAGTGTGCCAATCATCTTTCTCTTCCTTATCGTTACCTTTTCCATCCCCTCACCATACCATCACTCCCCTCAGCACGATCACCACCAGCCCACTCTTCTTTCATATAAACAAAGAGCAATTTGCAAGAGAAAAATAAAAATATTGAGTAGAAGGTTGAGAGAAGATAAAATGGAAATAGACGAAGAGGAATGAAAAGTTCTCATCTCTCTTTCCTCTTCCTCCACACTACCAAACACCAATTTGATGTAACAAACTAAATCTCGAAACTTGATTGTATCATGGAATTTTGTCTTCCACACTCCAAAGTTCTATTGTAGCAGCTATGCACCAATTTTCAGGATCTAGATGAAATTTACAGAAGATCAAACATGATTTCAGAAATTACAACTATTATAATGACTTCTGAAACCGGTATTCTGTATAAAACCATAATTACCAATACTATCACGACGAGAAATAAAAGAAGTTGAAAAAAAACATACCTGCGGTGAGTTTGGTTTAGGACGGCAAGAGATAACCTCTATCTTATCCTTAGGGATTCCAGCATAAACAAGAGCTTGGAAGTGTATAGGAGCAGCAGCATTAGCATTGGCCTCAAAGGTAATGTAATGATTAAAACCAGAAACTGACATAAAGTTTAACTTGGTGACCTTCAGAAACCGGTATTCTGTATTCTACGATACAAGAAAGAAGTTGAACAACAGTAACGCCAAGTTAGAGGACCTAATAAATAGATAATGATGGAAGGAAGAAGAAAAAACGAAAGAAGGAAAATCGTACATGTTCCTTGTTATAGACGTCAATTGCCTTGCTTGCACAACGATTGACCTCCTCAAACACACGGGGATTCCTTTCAAAGTTCGGGCATGGGTAAATTAAACCGCAATTACCCACACCGGGGGGGAGAACGACATCAAAACCCTGTACATCGCCACCATAAAAAGTACTGATGCTCAATCTGATATAATACAAGTAATAACGGTTTGAAATTCCGATAGATATTCAAAGCTATTAACTAATATAAGTACGTGAATTATATACATACCCCCGTCTCCTAGACCTGTTTATGGTAGATCTCAAACTCGGCTGGGGTCATTGAGCGGTACTGCTGCTGTTGTTGGCTACTACCGACGTGTCCCGGGGATCCTGCACTTCTATTAGCCATCTTATCTCCTCTTTACCTAGGGGGGAGAGAAGAATTTTGGGAACGAATGACGACTCCTCACGGATAAAAAAAAAAGAATGACGACTCCTCTGTCCAACTGTCTATTCTAATTACGGCTGTAGACGAGCCGAATCGAGCCAAACCTTGTGATATTCGGGATCAGTTCGGTAAGGTGTAGGTCAAGCTCGAGTTCGGCGTTCGGCTTGGGCTAGAATCGAGCCTGGACAATGGAGTTCGAGTTCAGCTCGTTAACATCTTTAAAAGCTCGGGCTCGGCTCGTTTAGGCTCGTTAGACTTAAACGAACCGAACTGAGCCAATTTCAGGCTCAAATACAATTATTTGTTCGAACACAGTTCAGGCTCGAATTCAAGCTCGTGAGAATTTTTTTCCAATTCCAAATCACTATTCACGCATATATGACATAAAATTGAGAAAAAAAACATAATCATGAAAAATAAGAGTATGGGAGATAAGAGAGATTGAGTTCAGAGATGAAGAGGAAGAGCATGAACTAGAAATCTCCAAACAGGAGGAGCATGAACCAGAAACAAACAATAACAGGGTGTAATATCAAAAAAGAATACCTCGTACGATTGGACGGATTAGATCGGAGCAACTTGATTATTTTGGAGAGAGAGAGAAGGTGGCAGAGAGAGGCGGTGGAGGGGGGCGGACGAGAGGAGCAGCGGAGCGAGCGAGCAGTGGGCGGGTGAAAACCGTAACTTTTCTGCAGCGGACTCCTCGATTTCGTTGGTATCGAGTGAATCGACGGTGTAATTGAGTAGTAAAGAGTAAAAATTAAATTATACATATACCCCTAATATGTATAATATTAATAGATACACCCCCAAAGTATTATTAATTATATTTTAACCCCAAGTTCCCGAGCCTAACCAAGCCGAATACTATTAAGCTCGTGTTCAGCTCATTTATGGAACGAGCCTAAAATTGATATTCAGGTTCAATTCGTTTAGTAGATGAGTCAAACTCAAACGAAGTCTTACTGAGCCGAGCTTCGAAAAGTTCGCGAACAGCTTTACAGCAATAAATTCTAATAGGGTAAATTTCAATGAACTTCCTCATGTTTTCAAATAATTGCAGAGACCTCCCTAAAGTTTTCGAAATGTCTCCGTAGCTTTTTGTTAATAATGATTCCAAGTTTCCAAAAGGGGTCCGGAGACCCTGTAGTAGTGGTGCAGCAACTCATCTCAGTTGTCTAAAGTGTTTTCAATTTTCTAACTTTAAAAATGACTCTTCAAAAGGATTAGATTTTAAACTCAGGCTGTGTTTGGAATCTAAAGAAAAGAAAGGAAAGGAAAAGAAAATAAAGTGGGAGGAAAATGAGAGGAAAATAGGAAGGAAAATTTATATTCACAAAACTTAAAATTGTTATTTTCTTCTCTCTTTCTCTTCCCACCAAACAATAGGAGGGAAATTTTTTTTAGTTTTCTTGTCTTTTATTTTACTTTCCTTTCCTTAAGTTCCAAACTGAGCCTCAAGCCTTTAATTGCTAAGATTGACAGCTGGGATGGTCCACTACACTTTTATAGATCGCTTCTGCACTACAAAATCGTTGAGACCTTTTGACACATCCTTGTATTTGGCTGGATAAATATTTTTAAGTCACCTTGGGAGCATCCCAACGATGATATCTACATAGTGAGCATTAGACTTTTCGCGCAAAGCTTGCATGCAACTGAAAATAATTTTTCATGTTTTAGAGAGATCAATGACTATAACCTTTGACTTGTTTGCATGACTATAGCCCAATCTTCTTATTTAGCCTTTGAGGTTCATGGAGTGAATTTTTTTGTAAGGGATTGAATGTGTTTTTTTGGCCTTTGGTGTTGTTGATACCTCTCATTTGGCTCAGCAAGTATTTAAGTCCAATCTTGGTCATTTCTCTATGATGAACAAGTTTTCACGAATATTTGCCTATGAGTACAAAGTCTTGCTTGTACGATTGTGGACCTAAGTTGTTGAACATCCTCTGAAAACCCTTTTTAAGCTTAAATCACACTATTTATCTTCAGTTTCTGAACTGAAAGCCACTTTCAGGAGTGGCAAATAGCCATTTGTTTTCAGCCAATCGCCAGATGTACAATTAATCTAAAATAAAATTATTTTAAGTACCGGAACGTACCAATTTTCATAGAACCTTGAATTGAGTAAAATTTAATCATAAAAATTTCCATAAATTGTTAAGCGGGTAATGATATAGGGTTTCTAAACTCTTTTTAACATGCAACAAAATTACTAATTGGGAAGCCTATAATTTTTTATCTCGTAAATTTTTTTCTAAACAAATTGAAGGCAATAATACGGGAAAGAAAATTACTTAAACTTGCAAAAAAAAAATAAAGAAGAAAATGGCAGGGAAGAAGACGTGTGTACGTTTTATGTCTGGTGTGGTTTTGGTCCCTTCAATTTGCATTCAACTCCCTTAGATATACACTATGGCAGTAAGCAAATGGGAGACAAAGGGAGAGTAGTTTTGGTAGATTTGCAGGAATAGAAGATTTGAAAGCGGAAAGAATAAGCCATTAAATTAAATCTAACATATTATGAAAATGTGTGTGAGCTTCCAAAACCTCCAAGCTCCCCATCCCCATTCTTTTCTGGAACAAAAACAAAAAATAAAAACCCCAAGTCCTCATTCTCCCTTATTTTCCTCTTCTTCTACTATTTATTCTTTCTCATGCAACTCCTCACCATTTCCGTATTGCTGCGAGAAGGTGAAGGTTACAAATCAATCCATACGTAGTAAGTCCACCGCTACATCTTTTTCATGTATTTTTACCCCACGTACTCTTTTTATTTTGAAAGCAATTCGGATCTTGCACCACTCAATTCTGCTAACCACTAGGTATGATTTCCTCTCTGCTTCATATACCTATCTTTCAATTTTTTTTTTTTTTGGGCATCCGGCCAGCTTTTTCCCCACATTCTCATAGTATTTTCCTTACATTATTTACATTTTCTGAAAGTAGGAATATAGAATAGGAATAATCAAGTGTCCATGGTCCATTGTGCATTTTCAAAATGTGAGTATTATTTTACTAAGACACCAGTTTGAAGAACCAAATCACACGCAATGAGCAGTTTCAAACTTTAGTTCATGGTGTGTTCTGCTATTGATAATTGGTAATTAAGGATTGTGGGACAATTGGCCGTAGAATACACCAGTTTCTCAGTAGTTTTTTGATTGCCACTAAATTTTTGTGTGTGTTTGTTTTGCTCCCTATTTGTTGAGCTTTGGTATCAGAGCTTTAGGTTCAAACCCTTGGCCTTGGGTAGATTGGGCAGCACTAGGTTTCATGAGTATAGGTATTTAATCGTATTGTAAATATATAGCCCTCTCATGCGCCAAATTATTATTGTCATTTTTTTTAGTATGAAGATTATACCATTTAAATATTAAATTTTAAAATGTAGGATGACGAGCTCTTATTCGTCAGGATCATATGGTACGAGTTTTGATACGTATGGCCGCTATACTCAGCGAGGACGTCAAATCAAATCCTGGGATGAACGTGAACACCAAGGGAGACTCAAATGGCAAGCTGAAAAAAGCATCAAGCACGACATGAAGAAGGTGATTGAGGACTCCGTGGTTGTCGAGGAAGGGAAACAGAAGCAACTGGTGTGTCACTGCATAAAGAATCATATCCGGAAGTACCAGGAAGCATATCGGATTCTGAAGGATGATGTGAAGTACAATAAATTAAGAGCAGAAGTTTTGACCCAGCCATATGTTTCTTACCACCAAGCTTCACGTGAGAGCGTGAGATTTCATTACTCCGGACCATCGGCACCACCCCGGTCTACTACATTGACATATCTTCAGATTCGGAGGACGAAGATCCAGAGAAACCACCATTCGATGAATAGAATCGGGTTGTCTTAGAGCCGAAGGGTAGGAAGAAAAATGTCGAGAACTATTGTGTAGCATGACATAGTAGTTTGACTTTATTATTATTTAATCGGTGAAGAAAAAATTCAAATCATGTTTGCCTTCTTTGAGTCATGCATTTTTGTTGTTGTTTATTGCCATTTGATTGTTGGTGAACTAGCGTTCAATCCGTTCTATGCACGGGCAAAACTAACCCGTTCTAGCGTTGTGCCCGTTCGAACCTACTTTTTTTAATTGTCCCGTGTATCGAATGGGTACAGCGCTAGAACAGGTTAGTTTTGTCTGTGCATAGAACGGGTTGAACGCTAGTTGAAGGGAAAGAGATGTAAAAGGTTGATTGAAAAAGGGAAGAGTTCTTCCTCAAAACGAAAAGAGAAGGAGAACGTGGGGTATAAGGAGGCATTTGAGGCGGATAAAAAAAAGTGGCAGTTGAGGTTACGTATTTTACCGTCTTACTCAAGACAGTTTGTACATGGAAAGCTTAGAGAAAAGTAAATATTGTTTTATTTTAGGAAAAAAAATGGAAAACACTTTTGTAACACAACTTCATTTTAGGTTACACCAAAGAGTGCTCCCCCTTTAGAGCATCCGTAGTAGACTACTCAAAATCGAATAATCAAAAGTTGTCACATCACCTTTTTATTATCCATTTAAGGGGTTGCCAAGATTAGCAATGTAGAGGTCTACAATGAAATAATTAAAATTGGATAACCAAAATTTGCCACATCACTTTTTCAAACTACAAAAAAACTAAAACTATTTATATAGAAAACTTTTTATTTTAATAGTTTTCAAAGTAATAAAAATTATTTATTAGAAATACAAAGTAATTTTCCAAAACATTTTTTCGAAATTATTTTCTGAAAAAAATAATTAGAAAAGAAAAAAGTTTTTGAAAAAAATAATTTTTTTGAAAACTTTTTTTTGTGTAACAAAAGATTTTTAAAAAACCTATTTTTTAAAATAAATTTGTGACAATATGGTTGAGAGAGAGAGAAGATATTTTTTTTTTTTTTGTAATGGTAGTGTACTTGATTTGAAAGATTTGGGATTTACTAAATTTGATTATTGATAAAAGATTTACTAGTATTGGTTATCCAAGGAGCAACATTTGATTTGTTGTTAAGAGGTTGTTAAGTTTGATTATTTCAATGTAAGCACTTTTTTGAGCAAATATTAGTAACCTTAGTAAAATTTTAATTTTGATTAATCCACTGTGGATGCTCTTATATATATTAGAATAGATTTCGCAACAATGGGAAGACGCTGAAGCCTGAAAGAGTTTGGAAATGTTCAAAGCAAGAGTGGGCATCTACAAACAAGTCGGGTCTGAGATGAGTTAGATGACCGCCCGGCCCGGCCTGATATTTTAAGGGAAAATGACGGCCCATGATGTGTTTTGATAATTAATACCCGCCAAGGACATGCTGAGAATATTTGTTAATGCTGAAAATGTTCTTAGTGAGTATTTTTTTTCAAAACACGTTCTGGACCGTTATTTTTCCATATTATTTTATTTAAGGGCTTGGTAGTTAGGATTGCTACTCTGGTCCAAAGAGCTTGGTTGGGCTTAAATGATTTGGGCTTGGGATGTTGTTTGTTGCCCGGCCTGGCCCAATCTATTTTGATTACGTTTTAAATTTATTTTAAACTATTTATGAAATTTATTCAAAAAGGAAAGAAACTGACAATTTAAGGCTTTGTGTGGATGACCAGAATATTTTCAGTAGGAATAAGAAATGATTTACAAGGAATCGAATTCCTAGGAATTTTCTTGAGTAGGAATAAAAATATGATTACTGGGAATTTAATTCCTAAAAATATAATAATATCTTAAGTAATTTTACTCTGGTGTTTGAATTAATTTAGTAATCTAATGCAAAAAATAACTATTTTGAAAATTTATCAGAGCCAACATTTTCTTTGTTTTTTTATTGATTGAACTAGGAATCTATGATTATGATGGGGTAAGAGAATGACAAGATTCCTACTCAATTTAGGAATGTGATTTCTAGTTGGATGTGTCATCGGGAATTACATTCATATTCTTGTCTCTTCCAAGCGTGGGAATCACGAAAGTATGACATCACATTCATATTGTTGTCTCTTCCGAACATTGGAATTATGAAAGTATGACATCACATTCTCATTCCTTCTCAAAATTTCTGCCATCGAATTTGAGCCATAAGGTTGTTAAAAATAAATTAACAAAAAAACAAATACTCTGTGTATGACCTAAGTGGACATGCTTGGGTTTTGAAATTTGTTTTGATTAGGCTGAATGTGAACCGGATTTGGGCTTATGCATATCCCATTACTATATGGTTCTAGTTGCTCTGAAAATAGTGTTAATAGCTTTGAAAAGGGGCGCACTCCCCTTTTGTCTTTTTAACTATGTAAAAATACAATACTGTCCTTAAATATGTCAAAAGTTAAATCATTAAAGGGCAATACTGTAATGTCACATAAATAAAGACAAAAAAGAGAAGTGCGATTATAAAAAAGGAAGTTCTAAAATCACTCCTCCTTTGAAAATCATGTAAGATCGTAGTTATGAGTTTTTGGCTCACACAAATATGTAGTGAAAAAATGAGTTGGGGCACTTGCTTGAAATTCAGTTTGATTTGCTTATGGTATATTATTGTAGTTCACTGTGGATTCAGCCTTGTCAAACTATCGTTATTCGTTAGTGCTTAATTGCTTGTATTTACGGGTGATAGTGATCCCAATTCCCCCTCCCTATTTAGGCCGGGTTTCAACTTTTGGAATGATAATCTCGTTTCGTTCTAGTAAATAAAGAAAGTCGGAGCACGAGCACTAGCATGTGCTACATATATATTGGTTAAACTCTGGCCAAAGTTCAGCAATTTTTATACGGTCTTGCTATTGTCAGTCCATTGAGCTGACGATAAGCACACTAGAAGACAAGAAAAACACATGTTTTTGTGTACTTTTTATACTCTTTAATACACATTTACATACTCACTATTGTCAACCTATTGGGTTGATTTTAGAATTTTCCATTTTTATAAGCTTGTTTTTTTACATACTAAAATTCATGCCAAACAATGATTTCTCGATTTAGTATAGACTAGTAATACTAAACTCACCTGTTTCCTTTTTCTATTTTAATTATCACTGCATGTAACACTCAACGGTCAACCACCTCCTTAATTCAACCGAATATGGACCCGTGACTTGGTTTTGTTTCTTTAACTACCCCACTTGAATATCGAACGGTGGTTGTTCTATTGAATTCCCAAAATAATTAGCCAGAGAAAAGCAGTAGATTGTTCCAACTTCCAAAAGGCTTTTCCAAAAAGGATTCATCATTTTTTTTTTTTTTCCTGTTCTGTTTTTAATAACTCAAGCATCTCTGGGCCATCGATTCTTCATAAGTTTCAGTAATCTTTAATGTACATTCAACATGCTACTGTATTTAAATAGAGTAGCCCAAATGAGAAAGGGGATGTGGGCAAATTGACTTGAATTAGTACTATATAAAATGATTCAGAATGATGAGAGTACGTACAATATAGTATTGCTACATATGATGATGTTCGGAATATGTAAATAAGATACAGAAAACTCCACGTAGCAATTAACAAAGGAGCTACGTGGAGTTTTAGTTTTACTTTCTGTTCCCAATTATGTGTTTGTTTTAGTATTAATTCACGATACGAAGCTAATGAACAAAAGTTCTATGGCTTCTGCTTCTGGGTGTAGATGTAGTCAATGTGAGCAGCCAGAGTCCTCCTCATCAAGCACTCTTCATCTCCTACTCCTTCACAGCTCTCTTCCACTTCCACCTCTGTTTTCTGAGCTTCAACACCCTAATCAAAACAACAACAAAATAAAACCCACATGTAAGAACCAGTTGATCCAAACCGCAAAACCCATGAGCAAAACCAATATCTAAGACTGAATTTCAACAAATTGAACCTACCCCATGTTGGGGGCGGGCGGCATAGGATAGCGTGGAGCAGAGGAGGAGGGGGACTAACGTGAACAGGGTGATAAGTTTTGTGGACATCTTTTGTTCTTTGATAGGCAGCAATTAAATGGTTAAGGTTGGGACTTGAGATCAGTTGGTTAACTTATGGCTTGTACACACAGAAGGGACTGTGGTGATATTGGTATTTATAGAAGAGGATAAGAAGAGAGGACCATAGAATTTAAGAGCGTGTGAACTTGAGAGAGTGGAAGGGCGACTTTAGTCTGGTAATGTTAGATTACATATTTACATTTAGAAAATATGCCGACATATAGTCTGGTACAATGGGACTCAAGGAGCCTTTTAAAAGCACACTGGCCAATCCAGAAATTCACCGCCGACCGAGCAAATAGAAGCTCATTATTCTCTCCGCGCTTATTTGTTGGTCACATATGTTACTTTTGGTTGTCTCAACAAGATAGTTTTGGTTCAAAAATAATGGGCAAAAGTCAATGAATTTACTTTTTTACCCTTTCTTTTTGAAATTAGTTACCAGCAACAAGAATAGGTAATGATGATGCCCCTAAAAGACTTGAAGGGTAAAAAAAGAAAATGCAAATATGAGGAACTCGACTAGTAAGACTTTGTCCAAATTTCTTGGCACCACGAACTAAGAAATCCCACTTTTCGGTTTCCTGCTTCCTCACCAGAAATGCAGCCTTGCACATCCAATGGACATCAACTGTACTGAGATTGTAGGTGGTTTTATCTACTCAACATTGATGACTTACCGAAAATGTGGCTGTCAATTCATTGATTTTTTTATGGTGAAGCTTGATCCATACATACATATATTGTTATAATTAAAGCAAAAAGTGCTTTCTTCAATGTAATAATAGAAGACAGAGTTTAAATTTTGTCTGCCGCAGGTGGAAACCTTACAGTTCCCACCACCATCATTTGTGGGTGTCACTGTGTGTTTATTGTATTAATTTAAATCGTTCGCCTCGTAGAACCCGCTGAATAGTCATGCAGAAAAATCAGCTTAATCGAACATTGTTTAAAAAATTTGATTTTGGTTTATAAAATAGACGGTCTGATTTTGTCTAGCTATAATTTTGAAATTAAACTATCCAAGCGAACGATTTAGATTACTGTAATGGAAATACTGTACAATGAGTCAATGAGATCCATAATGGGTGGTGGAAACGGTGGTGCTTCCACGGATCTAGAAAGAATTTAAAACACTGTGTTAGTGTGAGCGGTAACCATCAGCTTGTTAAAATAACTGCTATGCAAAATGAATGAAGGAATACAACTATATCACGTAGTCATGCAGATATCAATACTATTGTTAGTTTATTGGATTTTTTTTTTCCAGCTTCAATCAATAAGGCGGCTGCTAGCTACATACTGGTAATGCTAATCATATCCTATATATACATCTATCTTTCTTTCTTAGCCGAAAGCATAACTCTAACCCTGAAGTCAATGTCATGATTATCAGAATTAATGTAAAGCACTCAAAGTAGTACTAGTAGTTCTTAGTTACAGAATAGTTATATGTATAGTTTATTTGTGATTACAAAAGTTGTCAGATAGAAGGATTATTCAAAGACCGGCCTGGATTCTGGGTAGTTAGAGTAACATATTAGTATATCATTTAATTTGTGCTACTCTATCGCAATTTTAAAATGTGTCAAGATTCTCTTCAGCCTCTTTGGGGGACCGATTCTATTAATCAATTGCGTTTTTGGATCGTTTTTTAGCTCACTTTGATAGGAGTATTAAATACTTCACATGTAACGATCCCGCTCCAGCTGATCGGCCTTTACTTATATTCCACATCCTTTTCCACTTTTTTTCTTGATGTGGGACTACTAGGTGGGTTCTCACACTACTTATAGTGGATTTCGCCAAGAATAGCAACCCTGTCAAAAATCACGTTGGTTGGATATATATATCCATGCATGATAGAAAGGTAGAAATATATAGATAAATAGGCTCCTATTATCATACAATGCGACATGATTTTGGACAGAAGTTAGGTTTTGCATAAAATCTCAAAAATGAACAGTTTCCATAATCAAATTGATAATAAAAAGGGCATGAAATACTTCAAACAGGACAGTTCGAGTGAAAACTGAGACGATCCTCATCCTCCAAATATTCCTTCTAGATTCCAATTCACATTGCTTTGAAATATTTTTAGCCCACCTGCAACAGGAACTACATTGAAAAATACCCAAAGAAGATTAGCATATATCCATAGAACTAAAAGAATTTTGGAGGTATGTCGTATGTACAAAAACTTAATTTTGAGCGAATTAGTTTCCAATCTATTGTAGGAAATCAGTCCAAAGTATAATCAACAATTCGTAGTCATTCTCCAAGCTCGGATAATCAATGGTTCAATGGTTCATAGTCTTCTTCTAATCATGAGAACTCAAAGTACACAATCAACGGTTAGTCATCAATCAATCAATGCCAAACCTTATTGATGATGAACCGATGATTATGTACTTTGAGTTCTGATGATCAGAAGAAGACTACGAACCGTTGAACCATTGATTACCCGAGCTTGGAGAATGATTATGAATTGTTGATCAGGGCTGGCATTGATTGATTGATGATGGACCATTGATTGTGTATAATAGGTATTCACAAGTTTCTGGATGCAGACAAAATACAGGTTGGTGAATAGCAAATCAGTGAACAAGAATATCGATCTCTGATTTGATAAGGTTGACTGACTTTATAAGGGTGAATTGAGAAATTAGAAAAAGGCATATATATAAAGAAAACAAATAAAAAAAAGAAGGAAGATTTGAGCAATATATCTAGTCCAGTTGGAAAAAACACAGGGCGAGGAATCAATCATTTTTATCTTCTGGGGATTTGTTTGTTTTACTGAAATAGCAGTAGAGTAGTAATTGAAACCAAAACTTTTTGAACGAGTCAAAACTCAAAAGCTTCACTATCCTGCCTGGGAGCCTTTCGGCATTGATTCATGCCTTGTGTTGTGTCCACGGGAAAAAGATAAAATCAGGAAAGATTTTTGCATGCGCAAAATCTCCCACCCTCTTTCTCTCCCTCTGTGGGGAAAAAAAGGTTGAAAGGGAAGAAAGTGAAGGCCGGAAACATCCAGCTGACTTCAACATGCATGGATTATATTTAATTTTTGTCGTCATTTCATTTCTCTCTCATAATGAAATATATTTTATTGATGCAGAAAGAGGTTGGTGGAGGAGAAGGTAAAAGGGCAACCAGTTAAAGTAACAAATAATACTTTTAGACTAGTTGTTTTGCCTGGAATTGCTGCACTTGCTCTAAGGTCCACTATGGCACTATTACTATTATCCAAGTAGATGGGCAATAGACATTATTGTGAAGACAAAAATTAAATAAAATTCATGTGTTCGGATCCATACATGCACATAGAATTCTTTCTTCTTCTTTGTTATTCCTATGTGCTCCGGGAGGAGACATGCACTCAAGATTCACATGTAGATCAATAGGGATGATCGTGTTCATGGATTGGTCGCTATATCACAATGAGATCATATGAATTCAAAAGTAATATTAGCGCATGCTCGTGCATGAAGGTATGACTCGAAAAATCAGCACACACAAATAAAATACTGAACTCTTGTGCAAATATATCAACCCCCTCCAACAATTTCAACTATGCAAAAAACTATCAAAGAAATATGAATGTGTAAGCATACAACTTTTTAATAAATTCCATTTGCTGGAAAATATACAGTTCTAACAAATCACTTATTAGTAGCGCCCAAAAAATTGAGAATGCAAAGTGTTGTGATGATGCGATGGAGTGGCGACAGCTCTAATTTGTGTTGCAAATTGCTTATACCTGGAAAAAAAAAGAAAGAAAGCATGAGGATGTGAAATTGGTGCATTAGATAAATTAGCAAAGCCCTAAATCATATGCACAAAGTATCAAGGTGTTCATGTAACACCAAGGAGTCACTTAGGGGGCGTTCCATCTAAGCGTAACGTCAAGTTGTTTAAAGTTTCAACTAAACAAAAAATTATAGAATATCCAATGGGTGATTGTGACAGAAAATGTGTTCAAGTTTTAGTTTAGTGAAAACTTAACTTTTGGCCAAAAAAAATTAGATTAGTTCAATATGAACAACTTCACAAAAGGGCATGGTACCTTTCCATACAGAGCGCCTAAGGTCACCCCAAACACACCAGTGCCAACTAAGAAAATGCATTTGTCATTCCAAAGGTTCCTTACTCTTTTAAACAATTATCACAAAAATATCGAATGAAAATTCGCCAACCTAAAATCCTTTGAATCCATACTCCTCTAGTTGAATAATATAGGCAAGACTAGCATTTCACAAGGAAGTTAAGGAAGGGCACATAATCAAAATGCCTGAACTCTCCAGTCACTTCCCTTTAGGAATAACCCCGTGAATTTAACTATTTCATATTTTTCCATTTAAGTTTTCCCTCTCTATTATGCCCAAAAAAAAACTTGATGTAGACCCATCAAATAAGTCAAGAAAATAAATCTTATATTTGCATTATGGAAGGTTCGTTGGTGAGTGTACAAGTGTCCAAAGGGAAAGAAATAAGTTTATAACAATGCATAAAACCATAATTACCAATACCATCACAACGAGAAATAAAAGAAATTGAACAAAAACATACCTGCGGTGAGTTTGGTTTAGGACGGCGGTGAGTTTGGTTTAGGACGGCAAGAGATAACCTTTATCTTATACTTAGGATTCCAGCATAAACAAGAGCTTGGAAGTGTATAGGAGCATTAGCATTGGCCTCAAAGGTAATGTAATGATTATAACCAGAAACTGCCATAGAGTTTAACTTGATGACCCTCAGAAACCGGTATTCTGTATTCTACGGTACAAGAAAGAAGTTGAACAACAGTAATGTGCCGAATCAGAGGACCTAATAAATAGGCAATGATGGAAGGAAGAGGAAAAAACGAAAGAAGGAAAATCGTACATGTTCCTTGTTATAGACGTCAATTGCCTTGCTTGCACAACGATTGACCTCCTCAAACACACGGGGATTCCTTTCAAAGTTCGGGCACGGGTAAATTAAACCGCAATTACCCACACCAGGGGGGAAGAACGACATCAAACCCCTGTACATCGCCAATAGGAAGTTAAATTTCTTCTCTCCATCATCACCGTTATAATACCATTGGTTATCACAAAAAAGTACTGCAAGCATAATGGTACAAACTCTGGCTTTCGAGATTACAATATGGCGTGGAGATGCTCGATCCGATACGATACAAGTAATAACGGTTTGAAATTCCGATAGATATTCAAAGCTATTAACAAATATAAGTACGTGAATTATATACACACCCCCGTCTCCAGAACCTGTTTACGGTAGATCTCAAACTCGGCAGGGGTCATTGAGCGGTACTGCTGCTGGTGTTGGCTACGACCGCCACCCAACACAAGCCCTAAGTGTCCGAGGGATCCCTCACTTCGATCACAATTAGCCATCTTATCTCCTCTTTAACTTACACAAAAACCTAGCCCTAGGAGGGAGAGAATTTTGGGAACGAACGACGACTCCTCTATCCATCTGTCTATTCTAATAGGGTAAATTTCAATGAACTTCCTCATGTTTTCAAATAATTGCAGAGACCTCCCTAAAGTTTTTGAAATGTCTCTGTAGCTTTTTGTTAATAATGATTCCAAGTTTCCAAAAGGTGTCCCGAGACCCTGTGGAGGTGCAGCCCCGTCATCGAATTTGAGCCGTAAGGTTGTTAAAAATAAATTAACAAAAAAACAAATACTCTGTATATATGACCTAAGTGGACGTGCTTGGGTTTTGAAATTTGTTTTGATTAGGCTTAGGGGTGTTAAATAGGCGGGTTTTGGCCAAAATAGACAAGTTGTAAGTGGGTTGGGTCTTTAATGGGTCATTGACCCATTTAGACCCATTAATTAGGAGTCTAATTATCCATACCCAACCCAACCCATTTATTTAAAATCAAATCCAACTCGCCCATTAACCCAATTAAATTTAAAAAGGACTAAAATACTTATATATACTGAAATGACCATATCACCCTTGTACATTTAAATGACCAAATTACCCTTGCATACTAAAATTACCATAATACCCTTACATACTAAAATGCCCAAATTACCCCTACATACTAAAAGTAAAAAAATTGATTAGCTTACAAAATTGATTTCAAGGAAAGAATATAGGAGCACTACTAACCTGATCCAACAATCTGTTCAAAAAAAAACCTGATCTAACAAAAAGTAAAAAAACAATAAATGAGAGAAAAAAGTACCCAAAAAAAAAAAACAAAATAGTCTGAAAGCGTGGCGATGAAATTACGGTAGTTTGATTAATGGAGTATAATCTTACCCAGTCTTGGTGATAGAAAGCTTATATATACTCGAGGAGATAAAGATCTTCTTTCAACTTTCGTCTCTAATCTTCTTCGATTTCAATCTCTTCCTCTCAAATTCCTAACACAGTCCAAAATCTCTCTCTCTCTCTCTCTCTCTCTCTCTCTCTCTCTCTCTCTACAATTCTGCTAAATTGTCCGGACAGACACCGATATCGGCAGAATCAGGCATCATTTCCGGCGACACGATTCCGGCGACTATGAGCGCGTCACCCGGGTGGAGGTCACCGACGTATCATGTTTACTTTTGTGGTAGTTTTATTTTTTAGTTGGGTAATGTTCATGATCCATTGGGCATTTAAGTTGACTCAATTGAAACTCAATTAAGACCCAATAATAAATGGGTTAGATGGGTTTAGACCCATTCTAACCCAACTAATAAATGGGTTGGGTTGAATCTATTTTTTAATAGGTGGATTTGGGTTTTTTAATGGGTCTGGGTTCAATTTACCACCTCTAAATTAGGCTCAATGTGAACCGGATTTGGGCTTATGCATATCCCATTACTATACAGTTCTCGTTACTCTGAAAATCGTGTTAGTAGCTTTGAAAAGGGGCGCACTCCCCTTTTGTTTTTTAACTATGTAAAAATACAATATTATCTTTAAATATGTCAAAAGTGAAATCATTAAAGGGCAATACTGTAACGTCACATAAATTAAGACAAAAAAGAGAAGTGCGATTATAAAAAAGGTAATGCTAAAATCACTCCCCCTTTGAAAATAATGTAAGATAGTAGATATGATCATTTGGCTCACACAAAAATATGTAGTGAAAAGATGGGTTGGAGCACTTGCTTGAAATTCAGCTTTGATTTGCTTATGGTATAGTATTACTGTAGTTCAGTGTGGATTCAGCCCTATCAAACTATCGTTATTCGTGAGTTCTTAATTACTTGTATTTACGGGTGATAGTGATCCCTTCCCCCTTCCTATTTAGGCCGGGTTTCAACTTTTGGGATGATAATCTCGTTTCGTTCTAGTAAATAAAGAAAGTCGGAGCACTAGCATGTGCTACATAGATACTGGTTAAACTCTGTCCAAAGTTCAGCAATTTTTATAAGCTTGTTTTACATACTACTACTAAAATTCATGCCTAACAATGATTTCTCGATTTGGTAGAGACTAGTAATACTAAGATCACTCAACTGTTTCCTTTTTCTATTTTAATTATCACTGCATGTAACACTCAACGGTCAACCACCTCCTTAATTCAACCGAATATGGACCCGTGACTTGGTTTTGTTTCTTTATCCACCCCACCTGAAAATCGAACGGTGGTTGTTCCATTGAATTTCCAAAATAATTAGCCAGGGAAAAGCAGTAGATTGTTCCAACTTCCGAAAGGCTTTTCCAAAAATGGATTCATCATTTTTTTTTTCCTCTTCTGTTTTTAATAATTTAGGTGTCTCTGGGCCATCGATTCTTCATAAGCTTCAGTAATCTTTAATGTACATTCAACATTCTACTATATTTAAATAGAGTAGCCCAAATGAGAAAGGGGATGTGGGCAAATTGACTTGAATTAGTACTATATAAAATGATTCAGAATGATGAGAGTACAATATAGTATTGCTACATATGATGATGTTCGGAATATGTAAATAAGATACAGAAAACTCCACGTAGCAATTAAAAACGGAGCCATGTGGAGTTTTAGTATTACTTTCGGTCCTAAATTTTGTGTTTTACTATTAATTCGCTATAAGAAGCTAATGAGCAAAAGTTCTATGGCTTCTGCTTCTGGGTGTAGATATAGTCAACATGAGCAGCCAGAGTCCTCCTCATCAAGCACTCTTCATCTCCTACTCCTTCACAGCTCTCTTCCACTACCACCACTGTTTTCTGAGCTTCAACACCCTAATCAAAAAAACAAAAAACAAAAAACACATGTAAGAACCAATTGATCCAAATAACAAAACCCATGAGCAAAACCAATATCTAAGACTGAATTCAACAAATTGAACCTACCCCATGTTGGGTTTTCACGAGATAGTGCTCCAGGGGGTTTGGCACGGGGCGGGCGGTGTAGGATAGCGTGGAGCAGAGGAGGAGGAGGACTAACGTGAACAGGGTGATGAGTTTTGTGGACATCTTTTGTTCTTTGATTGGCAGCAAATGGTCAAGGTTGGAACTTGAGATCAGTTGGTTAACTTATGGCTTGTACACAGAGGGGACTGGTGATATTGGTATTTATAGAAGAGGATAAGAAGAGAGGACCATAGAATTTAAGAGCGTGCGAACTTGAGAGAGTGAAAGGAAGACTTTAGTCTGGTAACGTATCCACAGTAGAATAACCAAAAATAAATAATCAAAAGTTGTCACATCATTTTTTGATTATCCATTTAAGATGTTATTAAGATTAAAAATGTAAATGTCCACAATGACATGATCAAAATTGAATAATCAAATTTGCCATATTACCTTTTCAACTTATAAAAATCTAAAAATTGTCACCATATAAAACAATTTAAAAAAAATAGTTTTCAAACTAATAAAAACAGGTTATTAGAAATAGAAAATAATTTTTTGAAAACTTTTATTTTGAAAAAAACACTTTCAGAAAAAGTTTTTAAAAAACAGTGTTTGATAAAAATACATTTTTTTTTAAATAACAGTTTTTGAAAAACAAAAGACAGTTTTAAAAAATAGTTTTTAAGGTCTTTGACCAATTGGGTCTTGGATAGCTGTGAAGATTAAGTAATTTTCATTTTCATCTTCCTTTGTCCTTTTAATCTTTGTAATTTTTGAATTCGGAGAATAAAATCTTTTTGCTGATAAAAAAATAGTTTTTGTTTTTGCAAAAAAAAAAACATCTTTTAAAAATATGAGAGAGAGAGAGAGAGAGGGAGAGAGAGGGAAAGTTTTTGTGCAATGATGTGTGTACTTAATTGAGAAAATGTGAAGACCACTAAATTTTATTATCGGAAAAAAGTTGCTGGTTTTGGTTTTTCAAGGGCCAAAATTTGATGAGTTGTTAAGAGGTTTTTAAGTTTGATTATGCTACTGTGAACATTTTTTTGAAAAAATATTGCTAGATTTAACAACCCTATGATTTTGGTTATTGCACTGTGGACTTTGTCCAAATTTCTTGGCACCATGAACTAAGAAACCCCACTTTTTCGGTTTCCTGCTTCCTTACCAGAAATGCAGCCTTGCGCATCCAATGGACATCAACTGTAATGAGATTGTAGGTGGTTTATCTACTCAACATTAATGACTTACCGAAAATGTGGCTGTCAATTCTTCGATTTACAAGGTTCAGTCATGGCTAGGCCTGTCAATGGACCGGATCCGATCCAAAAAATCCGATCCGGATCTGAATCCGATAACATCGATCCGATAATCCGATAATCCGAATCCGGTAATTCAATACGGATCCGGATCGGATCGGATTAAATCTGTTATCAATCCGAATCCGAACTTTATTTTTTTAAAAAATTTTAATTTTTTTTAAAAAAAAGTAAAATTTTTATTTCTAAAAAAAAAATGTTTAAGAAGTTGTATTTTTATTTTTATATTTTATTTTTAAATTTTTTTCCGGAAAACAATTTTTTTTTGAAAAAAAAATTTTTTTTTTGCTAAAATTTTTGAAGTAAAAAAAGTTTCCGGATCGGATTCGGATTTTTCGGATCGGATCCGGATTTTTCGGATTCGGATCCGGATTACCACTATCGGATTTGAGTCTTATTGGATCCGGATCGGATTGTGTCTTATCGGATCCGGATTTGTCAGATCCGAATCGGATCCGGCCCATTGACAGGCCTAGTCATGGCCACAACTTTGATTAATGGTGACGCTTGATTCATACACACAGATATTGTTATAATTAAAGCACAAAGTCATGATTTATTCATTATGATAACAATATGTGATACGACAGAGTTTAAATTCTGTCCACCGCGGGTGGTTACCTTGCCATGTCCACCACCACCATTTGTTGGCTTTACCGTGCGTTTATTGCATTAATCTAAATCTTTCATCTCGTAGAGCCTGCTAAATAGTATATTCACACACAAAAAATAAAAAAACTTAATCAGACATTGATAGGTATATAAAAAATTAAATTTTGGTTTATAAAATGAATGATCCGATTCTGTCTAGCTATAATTTTAAAGTTAAATCATCTAGGTGAATGGTTCAAATTACAACAATGTAACACACAATGAAACCCATTATAGATGGTGGAAATGGTGGGTTTCCGAAAGAATTTAAACAATGTGTCAATGTGTGGGGTAAGGTAACCATCAGAAACTGCAATGCAAAATGAATGAAGGAATACAACTATATCACGTAGTCATGCAGATATCATATACTATTGCTAGCTACATACATACTGGTAATGCTAATCATATCTTATTACTACATCTTTCTTTCTTAGCCGAAAGCATAACTCTGACCCTGAAGTCAATGTCATGATTATCAGAATGTAAAGCACTCAAAGTAGTACTAGTAGTTCTTAGTTACAGAAAATAGTTATATGTATAGTTTATTTGTGATTACAAAAGTTGGCAAATAGAAGGATTATTCAAAGACCGGCCGGATTCTGGTAGTTATTAACATTTTAGTATATCATTTAATTTGTGCTACTCTATCGCAGTTTTAAAAAGTGTCAAGATTCGTTTACCAAAAAAAAAAAGTGTCAAGATTCTCTTCAGCCTCTTTTTGGGACCGATCCTATTGATCGATTGCGTTTTTGGACTATTTTTTAGCTCACTTTGATAGGAGTATTAAATACTTTAATTTACATGTAACGATCCCGCTCCAGCTGATCTGCCTTTACTTATATTTCACATCCTTTTCCACTTTTTTTCCCGATATGGGACTATTAGGTGGGTTCTCACACTACATATAGTGGATTTCACCAAGAATAACAACCCTGTCAAAAATCATGTTTGTTGGATATATCTATCCATGCATGATAGAAAGGTAGAAATATATTTGTCTTGAGATAAATAGGCCTATTATCATACAATGTGACATGATTTTGGACAGAAGTTAGGTTTTGCATAAAATCTCAAATATGAACAGTTGGCCATAATCAAATTGATACTAAAAAGGGCATGAAATACTTCAAACAGGACCGTCCGAGAGGAAACTGAGACGATCCTCATCCTCCAAATATTCTAGTTCACATTACTCTGAAATATTTTTAGCCCACCTGCAACAAGAACTACTTTGAAAAACACCCAAAGAAGATTAGCATATATCCATAGAACTAAAAGAATTTTGGAGGTATGAAACAAAAACTAAATTTTGAGCGATTAGTTTCCAGTCTATTGTGGGGAATCAGTCCAAAGTATAATCAACAATTCATAGTCATTCTCCAAGTTCGGGTAACCAATGGTTCAACGGTTCATAGTCTTCTTCTTCTGATCATCAGAACTCAAAGTACACAATCAATGATTCATCATCAATCAATCAATGCCAGCCCTGATTGATGATGAACCGTTGATTATGTACTTTGAGTTCTGATGATTAGAAGAAGATTATGAACAGTTGAACCATTGGTTACCCGAGCTTGGAGAATGACTGAATTGTTGATCAGGGCTGGCATTGATTGATGAGGGACCATTGATTGTGTGTAATAGATGGAAAATTCTAACTCCACGCCCATTTACACACCCACTTACACACCCATACTCACAATAAGGATGGGTCCCACACACACTGGGTGTATAATGTGTGCGGGCTTTACTCCTATTGTAAATGTGGATGTGTAATTGAATGTGGAGGTAGAATGATTGATACTAGATATTCACAAGTATTTGGATGCAGACAACATACAGGTTGGTGAATAGCAAATCAGTGAACCAGAATATCGATCTCTGTGTTGATAAGGTTGACTGACTTTGTAAGGGTGAATTGAGAAACAGTAATGCTACACACACAGATTTTGTGCACAGATTTTTTGTGGGGCCCACTACGGGTTCCACACAAATAATCCGAGCCGTTCATTAAATGTAAAACATTTTTTCAAGAGCCCTCGCAAAAAATCAGCTCAATCCGATACTCATAGATGCTTGATTCAATCATTTAACTTTTCATTCGAATCTCAGGATAATGAAAAGTTAAATGATTGAATCAAACACTTATAGATATCGGATTGAGCTGATTTTTTGCGAGGGCCCTTGAAAAAACGTTTTACATTTAATGAACGGCTCGGATTATTTGTGTGGGACCCGTAGTGGGCCCCACAAAATCTGTGTGGGTAGCATTACTGGATTGAGAAATTAGAAAAAGGCATATATATATATATATATATATATACATCTATATAATAAAACAGAGCAGTGTTTGAATCCAAAAGACAACCAACGCTCCAGATTTATCTCTTCCTCCTGCATAAATCTCTACCCTCAATTCTACAAATGGCATGTCCGTAAATACTTGGCTTTTTTATGACAAAAATAGAGCAGGTAATGTTCCTTCAAAATTTGAAAACCCGTAATATACTCCTATCTCTTACTTTCCCATTCTCTTCTCTCTCTCTCTCTATCTCTCTGTGACAACCTCACGATGATTGAGTTTTTGGCCCCAGCGATCTCTCATCCCTCACAAAAAAGGTATGGATCTTTAAACCCTAGCTCCCCTTTTACACGACTCTCTCTCTCTCTCTCTCTCTCTCTCTCTCTCTCTCTCTCTCTCTCTCTCTCTCTCTCCTCTTTGAACAACCCTCTACTAACCTCCTCTCTTCCTCAACTGCGATCAACCACCACCATCGCAGCTCCTGCGTGCAAAACACTCCTAGACTCTCCTCCAGTCCTTCCTTTCGGGGTAATGGACTCTCTACAGCTTTAAAAAAATGAATTTGATATTGATCAGAAATCTCTTTGGTGGTTAATAGGGTGTTCAACGAACCATCGATTCCGCCACCGTCGACCACTTCCGTTGCTCTCAGTCAATCAAGGCTTGATTTATTGGACTTCATTCTCTCCTTTTCACGTAAGCAATCCCAATCAAGATTTTATTGCATTCAAATGCCTCATAAAACTGGAAATAGAATAAAGAAACTACTGCACTTATGTTGTACATATCACAAGAATACAATTAGAAGATTCTGTCGTAAAATGTACTCCGGGCTCTGGAGTTTCTTTGATGATTTCCTTTTTCTTCGAAATGGCATTTCCACCAGATGGATTATTGATGAGTGATGTATCTTCTTCCTCTTCAGGCTCACTTTGGTAACCACCAGTCTCAAGTGGCGCGCAAGTGATAACAGGTTGATTCTCCACAATTCCTTATCATTCCATATGTTTGTAAAAATGCCTCATACATATGGAATCGAATGATTAGGAAATGTGGACTCTGTCATTTTTATGGCTGATTATTGCATTCCATCTGTATGTTTTGAATCACAGAATCACAAACTACTCTTGATTTTCCTGTGTATTTTTTTTTAATATCTGGATTGCAATAAGTAGCTTGTTGCATAATTAGAGCTGTGATGGTGGTTGATGGTATTTTTGTTGTTGTAATTTCCCCAATAAAAAGGAGTTGATTTTTTTATATCTCTCATGGACGCCATTGTCACACCTAGATTTTACATAAACTGGTTTATAAATTGTGATAAAAGACTAATGAGATCATCGTGAAAACATTGTTGTTAAAGCATTGTAGAATGGTCCAATAACATTTTAGTCAATTTAACTTTACTGGATTTTTAATATGCGTGTTGTGTGATTTATGAATTTTCAACAAATTTTACCTATGCTTTGCTTATTTTATTCTATATGTCTTTATAGTCAATTAGCTAAACGACATTCTAATTTCTCAAATTTGTTTATACACGTATTTTAGGAACAATCCGGTAAAGATATATCAAAAGGAATACTAGCGCAACGTGCCCGACGAGAACGAGAACGTATTTTTAAGCAAACCACTGAAAGGCGATCGGAACAACACTCACCGATAAATACAAGTGTAAGACTCTTATTAATCAAAATCGTGTTTGATTATCTACATTTTCTACCCATGTTTTTTTAATGTAATTCTTTCTCAATTGTTGACTTTATACGTAAAGATTCAACCTCTCCGAGACGGGAATATTAGAGCCGATGGGCGAGACCAACATGCCGTACATGTTCCCGAGGTAAGTCTCCATATAATTGTGAAGTTTCTTGCAAACCTAATTAGTACCCGTAATGCAATCAAGATTTTATTGCATTCTATGTGTTTGTAAAAATGCCTCATAAAATTGGAAATAGAATAAAGAAACTACTGCACTTATGTTGTACATATCACAAGAATACAATTAGAAGATTCTGTCGTAAAATGTACTCCGGGCTCTGGAGTTTCTTTGATGATTTTCTTTTTCTTCGAAATGGCATTTCCACCAGATGGATTATTGATGAGTGATGTATCTTCTTCCTATTTTGTTTGCTACAGGATTGAAGGTCGATGATTTTCACGGTAATACTTCTCTGAACCTGTGTGAACTTTTTTAATAATAATTTTTAAAACTAATTAATAATTTTGAAATTTTAACTTCTAGGTACCTTAGCACTTGCAAGAAAAGCAAATTATACGTTAACCACTCAATTCGTACAGACGGGATTCCTGAATGGTAAGTTGGATATTGAGCAAATCAATTTGTATGTTTTTTAGTTTTTAACTATATGGAGATTAGTATTTTTTGTTCGATTAGTTGTTCTAAAAAAATCGTGCTTATCTAGGTTTGCAAAAGATGAAAATGCACAAAAGTCGGTAACATGGAACCGCACACATGGATTTTCGCTCCCACAGGCATTAATAATTTCAAATGCCAGGAGAATTCGAATAAACCAATTTGCGTTTCGGACCAATGTAAGATTTTCCCCTACATGATTTCATGGTTAATATTTGGGCATGCATCATTATATAACTACACTTGAAATTTTATTGTAGGTAAACTATTATCGCTTTATTGGCCGCATTGAAAAAATATATGTTGAACATCTATGGATTGATTTATGCAATACATGCTATAACCAAGTTGACAATCAGTACGGCTGGTTTATGTGTAAACATTGTGGTAGAGAAGATGTGCAGACTATAACCAGGTAATCAATCCACACATCTTTAATGAGTAATACAACTTATGCGTAACACATACAACTTATTTGCATTTATTGTAGGTATAATGCAAAGATGGTTGTAAAAGACTCCACTGGCTCAATGGAACTCTTCGTAAAGGACACGAAGGCAGAATTCATCTTACAATGTGTCCCTTCATATCTGAAGAAATTAATGTTAAAGGTAAATACTAAAAAACTATATATATAAATTACACTGTATATAGAATTAAAATAATATATTAATACATTTATTTGTGATGTTCTGCCAGGATAATGGAGCGCAAATGCTCAAAGACTACATTTCTCAATTTAATGAATGTCCATACGTGTTTATTATTCCTGGTCCAAAGTTTGGATGCGTTGACCATTGTGCTCCCGTGGTGACTTTTGTATTAAAAGTTGATTGGTCAGAAGAGTGTTTGCATATTTTCAAAGGTAATAAAACGATTTAAATTATTGTAGGGGTGATAAGTTGTCATTTTCATTTAATTTCCAGTTCATATTTATTTGCGATGAATTTAATAATTCTTAATCTTATTTATGTAGGGAAATCGAGAACTGGCAAAGAGACATTGGATTCATCGTGATAAGAGCTTTTTTAAGACATTGAAAATTTGATAATGACATTTTATTTGTTAGGTTAAGTTTTACAAGAATATATTTGGTTTGACGTAGTTAATTTTTATTACGTGTGTTGGGTGATTTATTGATTTTGAAAATTTGTGTAAAACTAGAATATTATTTGCATCTCGAATTGTCCTGCACATATTCCAAAGTTTAATTTGTTCCTACCCATTTTTTTAACATGCCCTCCTTTTGCTCATTGTTCCACAAATATCTTTAGTTGTATTTCAAATATGTTGCGCCGTACCTTCAGGCACGGGCATTCACTAGTATATAATAAGGGAGAACGGTTTTTAAATCTTATCTCTCTATAAATCATAACCATTGATTTGCTCTATAAATCCTACGGCTCTTCCTCTCTCTCTCTCAAATAATATTAATTGCACAATTACCACTAATTAGATCTCACGTTACGCCATGCCTTCAAACACGGACAAATCCTAGTATATATATATAAAAATAAAGAAAACAAAGAAAAAAAAGAAGGAAGATTTGAGCAATCTAGTCCAGTTGGAAAAAACACAGGGCGAGGAATCAATCATGTTTATCTTCTGGGGATTTGTTTGTTTTACTAAAATAGTAGAGTAGTAATTGAAACCAAAACTTTTTGAACGAGTCAAAACTCAAAAGCTTTACCATCCTGCCTGGGAGCCTTTCGGCATTGATTCATGCCTTGTGTTGTGTCCACGGAAAAAAGATCAGGAAAGATTTTTGCATGCGCAAAATCTCCCTCCCTCTCTCTCCCTCCCTCTGTGGGGGAAAAACAGGTTGAAAGGGAAAAAAGTGAAGTCAAAGAAACATCCATTTGACTTCAACATGCATCGAATATATTTAATTTTTGTCGTCATTCATTTCTCTCTCCTAATGAAATATATTTTATTGATGCAGAAAGAGGTTGGTGGAGGCTAAGATAAAATGGCAACCAGTTAAAGTAACAAAACACACTTTTAGACTAGTTGTTTTGCCTAGTATTGCTGCACTTCCTCTAAGGTCCACTATGGCTCTATTACTATTATCCAAGTGGATGGGTAAGAGTATCTGCAGTGGAATAAACAAAATAAAAAATTGTTAAAATTAGTAATATTGTATCAAAAAAGTGTTTATATTGGAATGTTTTTAAGTGAACAAAGTGTGTGTTTTTTGAAAAACTGTTTTTTGTTTTGAAAAACTTTTTTTTTTTGAACTGTTTCTAACATAAACATTTTTTTTCCCTTCAAAATCTGATTTTTCAAAAAATATGCGTGAAATGAAAGAAAAAAGTTTGGAGGGCCCATTGATTTTGATTATGGGCAAAAAATAACCAATATGAGATTTGACATTGTTAACTTTAGCAACTTTTAAATGAATAATTAAAATTTGATGTGGCATGTTTTGATTATTCACATTTGCTTATTTCACTGTTGATGCTCTAATAGACATTATTGTGAAGACAAAAATAAAATAAAATTCATGTGTTCGGAATATCCATACATGCACATGGAATTCTTTCTTCTTCTTCTTCTTTATTATTATGTGCTTCAGGAGGAGACATGCACTCAGGATTCACATGTAGATCGATAGGGATCGATGATCATGTTCATATACTGATGGCTATATCACAATGAGGTCATATGTTCTTTCAAAATTCATAAGATTGATGCTTCTGTGAACCTAAAAGATTGCCTTGTTCGTGGATAAGAGGTTGGACACAAAATTGACAGCAATAATAAGGACATATCCTATTAATTTTCTCTAAGTTAATTCGTAGGTTCAGTCAAGGGCTCTACATGGAAAGGCAAATGTGTGGAGTATAGCATTCCACATAAAGTAGCCAAAGAAGAGTAGACCATATGATCATCATATAATTAAACACACAGGCGCATACAACAGGGAATGCATCTTAATTGTCTTGACAATTACCATTCCCCAATTCCCCTGTTTCTATGTCACCTATAATAGCCAATAAAGATGATGAAACGTGTACAGTTTTAGATTCACGCACGATGATGCTACAGTTACCACACACACGTATTCGATATTTTATTTTAGTTTGTCATATTAGGTGACGTTGAATACATATATGATACGTTTTGAGACTATTAGAAATTCAAGTTTGGTCGCTATATATAGCCCGAGTATGTGGAGGCAAGTGCCCCCATTAAGTTCTTATAAACTTAGGGGCTACAACATATAGTAATTCTTTTGAGACGAGTACATTAGTATTCGTACATGGAACTAAGAGATTGTTCGGCTAAATAAGCCACTTAGTTTATTATTTTGTTATTATTTAATTTTTTTCGCATTTGCTAGTTTTTCATCAATTTTTTGGAGATTATTGTTTCGACATGATAAGAGGAATCTAAAAAGTAAAAAATTACGATCGAAACTTAATTTTTTTTGAATAAAGACAAAAATAAATCAATTAGATAAAAAATTTTCATCTTTATTTTAAAAAATTGGATTTCGATCGTGGTTTTTTATTTTTTAGATTCTTCTTGTAATGAAGAAACAATAATTTCCAAATAATTAACAAATAAATTTTTTTAAATAAAAAAAATAAAAATAAGTCAAATGACTTATTTAGCCGAACAACCCTTAAAATGAATTGGCTGGTGATCCATAGCTGAGAGCTGTAACACGCTTTTGAGACGAGTACATTATAGTACTCTCGTACTAATAAACCAATTGGCTGGTGATCTATAGATGTAAAGCGTGTTATCAGGCTTTTGCAGCATACTGGAGCAGCGGATAAAAAGAAAAAGAAAAAAGCATACTGGAGTATGAACGCTGCTACAGGTACAACAAATGTTGTACAGCAGCCGCACACAGATTACTTTTGTGTTTGTTTTGGGTTCTGCAAAGATGATTGGAGCCGTTTATTTTGTTTAAAATATTTCGTTTATAGTCCCTGTAAAAAATCACCTCACTCAAATATCGGGAACGAATTATCCAACTTTGCTTCAAAATTTAAAAGTTAGCCTAAATTTTGAAGCAAAGTTGGATGATTCATAAACACTCTTTCCAATATCGAATTGAGATGATTTTTTTGCAGAAACCCTAAACGAAGTATTTTGAATAAAATGAGCGGCTCCGATCATCTTTGCAAAATCTGAGACGGGTATAAAAGTAGTTTGTGCATGGCTACACAAACCACTTTTACATACATAAATACACAAACTCCTCTCACAAGAGGAATGAGACCCACATATACTTTGTGTGTGCAGTGTGTGTGGGCCTCACTTGTCTTGTGAGAAGAGTTTGTGTATTTGGGCGTGCAAGTGTGTGTGGTTGAAGAACTGCAAAAAAAAAAAACTAGTGCAAAAGCAAAACCATATCTATTTGAATTTGGTTTTAAAAGTCAATACATCTTTATCCACAAAAAATTTGTATTTGTTATATTTGCGTCAAACTTTTGTGATTTATTCATTCGCTTCGGCAAAAGGAATCGGAAAAGTATAAATTTTGATAGAAACTCATAACTTTTTTAAAAAGACCAAAAAAAGGTTGATTTTTTTAACTTATTTGTCTTTATTAAAAAAAATGTGAGTTTTGATCAAAAATTTTTGCTTTTTCGATTCCTCTTATCGAGACAAATCAGTAAGTCACAAAAAATTGATGCAAAACAAATAAATGTAAAAAATTTAAATAAAAACAAAAACAAGTTAATAAAACTAATTTATTGCATTTGTTTGTTAAATTTTTAAATAAAAACAAAAAAAAATATGTTAAATTTTTTTACATTTGTTTGTTTTGCGTTAAACTTTTAAAACTCATAATATTTTAAACAAAGACAAAAATAAGTCAATAAAACAACTTGTTTTACTTATTCTTGTCTTTTTGAAAAAAATTAAGAGTTTTGATAAAAAAAAAGATTAATTTTTCCGATTTCTCTTGCCGAGACGAATCAAAAAATTAAAAAAAAATTAAGGGAAAACTAATAAAGGAAAAAAAATTTAAGTAAAGACCAAAATAAGTTACAATTCCACTGTAAATCCAAATCAGACCCCTATGCAGAATTAACTTAATGGTAAAGATGAGTTGTCAAGTTTGGAGGGAAATGAGGAGGATATCAAGGGATTGTGTCCTCTCCCTCTCTTGCCGAAAAACAAAGAAAGATGGGGATGGTTTGGGTTGGAAAGAAAAATGTGTGCAACACAGGCAAGCACAAAATCGATTTTGGAATAAAATTAGACGTGACAACATAAATAATTTTTCAAACAAAAATAATATTTTTGTTTTGATAATTATTATTATTTAAAAAAAATACTGAGATTTTACATTATGATGTCAGCTTTTTCTGGTTTTCCAAATGCAATAGTGTTCTAGTACTACTAAAATTTAAATAGATGAGTAACAAAATCACCTCTTTTCATCTATCCTCCTTCAATTTATCTACCTACCCAACCTGGGAAACAAACAACAGAAAGTCCGAGAATCCCGACCGGGGATTCCCGACCGAATTCCCAACGCTGCGCCGGGCCCATTCCGGCCACCGGACGGCTGATCGGAGCCGACCAAAAATTCTATAAAAAAAAACCGAGTGGGTCATTGCGAGAATCAACGGCAGTAAAAAAAAATGGAGTGTTTGGATCGGCTACCAACACACATCGGATGCCGTTAATTCTCGCGTAGACCCACTTGGTTTTTTTTTTTAGAATTTTTGGTCGGCTCCGTTCAGCCATCCGGTGGCCGGAAGGGCCCGGCGCGGCGTCGGGAATTCGGTCGGGAATCCCCGGTCGGGATTCTCAGACTTTCTGTTGTTGAGCAAACTGTAGTCTTGCTCAACAAACAAAAACATCTAATGGAGAGAGAGAGAGAGAGAGAGAGAGAGAGAGAGAAGCAATTTGCAGAAATGTCGATCCAAAATCCATTTTTATATCCTTCTATCCCTTTTCATTTTGTTCCCAGCAACCTTTCTGCAGAGAGAGAGAGAGAGGGCAGCCGGTCACCACCTCTCGCCATCACAACCTCGTCCATCTCCCATCACCACCTCCCAACCGGACATCCTCCTCTCACCCCCTCTCCACCTCCACCACCAGCCGGGTACCACCACCACCACCACTCCTCCATTCTCCAACCCCAGCCGTGAAACCACCATCAACGGATCACCTCCTCCATAACCACCACCACAGGAGCTCACCACCATCGGAGATCACCATCACCACCTCCTCCAGCCGAGCTCCGCCGTTGCTCTGAGCCGTCGTCTCTTTCCGAACGACTCCGAAAACCGTTTCCCCGGACTCGAGGTAGTTTAGAACTCACCTCCCTACATATATATCGCGTTACCGTAATGATTTTAGTGTTTCGGTGAGTTGATTTTCGAACCCGACATTGCCGGTCGAGTCCGGCCGTACCTCTGTTTCGTAGTTCGTAGTTCGTAGTTCCATTTTGTGCTGCCACTGAGATTTGAAAATAAGTTTAGAAGAATTACAGTTAGTCCCTGATTTATAGTTAGTTTGTAAATCCACCCTAGCATACGAAGAAATGATATTTTTAGCCCCGAAGTTAATAAGTTTCGGTTCGATCCTAGTTTTGTTGCAAATATGAATTTTATTAATACCGTCAACACTCCGAAATGATATAGAATAAACGTAGATTTTTGGTTCTGAAAAAGGAAAAGAAAAACAAGAGGAGTGACTTTAATATTTTTCTTTTATAAATTTTCATCGCATGATTAGTATACTGAATGATTAAATCGCATGATTATTTTTATGGCATTATTAGTTGTATCGCATGATTATTTTTTTGGCATTATTAGTTGTATCGCATGATTATTTTTGTGGCATAATTAGTTCTATAGCAAAATAACTTTTATTGCTCGATTAAACATTATTAGTATGTTAGCCTGTATTGTGAAAATGTGGACTGTGTGATATGTTGTTGTACTAATAGATTGGACAAATAGGTTTTCGAGGTTGGTTACGATGTGCAGATTTAACTTATTAGACGTGAAGATAGGATTAATGGAAAAGATAATAAAGTGAGATACTGAAATTTGAATTTCGGGCTTGGAACCCGCGGTGATGTTTTGATTAGAGATTGATTGGTGGTGGATTTGTGAATTGTTGATTTTCGAAACCCTGGGTATAGCATGGTGGTGATCGACTCTCGGATGTTGGGACGGGATATAAGGGTGGCATTGTGTTTGTGTCACAACCCGGGCTAGACGGCGCTTGTGCTTTGCCGGTGAAGTTTTTATCCGAACTTATGGTCGCGGATGGAATACCCGAGTACGTAACTTACGTATCTTTCATCCCGATCTGAAAAAAGAGAGTCGGACCACCCTAGTGTCTTGTGTTAGAGGTAAAGAGTAGGAACAGATCTATGGATAAGACCCGAGAATTCACATAGGTTGAAGAATAGTAATGAAATAATTGATTGTTCTCTTTTTATGTTATGTCAAAGCATTTCAATTTTATTTTCTTGCTGCTTGTAAGGTATGGGTTCGGGTGGGTTTTGGCTACTGAGCGTCATCGCTCACGGTACTATGTTGCCCTGGTAACTCAAACACCTTGTATTGAAAACGGAACAAAAGGGCCGTAGGCAAAAAATGATTTAATGATGATTAATGAAGAGATTGTCGACTTTGAATTCCGTCCTTTAGTTGCTCTGACTAATTTAAATCGACCTTATTTTGAGAGCATTCTGGTTTATTGGGAATTGTAATATTTTGGTAAATTCAAAAACTTAAATTACATTTGATATGGTTGTAATATGGTGACACGGGCTTTTGGAACAATGGCGTAGTAAATTTAGAGATTTCTCTTGGGAAAATTGTCTTTGGAAATTTTAAAGTCTGGAAAAGAAAAATATTATTGGAAATCTCTTTTCAATATTTTTTAAATGTCTTCAAATTTTCGGGGCGTTACACATAAAGTGTAAGAATATTTTAGTAAATTCATCAAAATTAAAATAAAAAAAAAGAGCGACAAAATCATTATTGATAATGAACTCAATCTCAAGCTCCTCTATGACCAATACGGATTGCTTCACCCCCCCCGCCCCCCCCCCCCCCCCCCCCCCCCCCCCCCCTCTCTCTCTCTCTCTCTCTCTCCCTCCCCAGTCTGTCTTTACTACTCTCTATCCATCTCTTGCTTTCTCTTTCTCTCTCTCTCCAGCTCCAGTCTCCAATATGTACTCCTCTCTCTCTCTCTCAATACAGAATAGGCTTCGTTCCAAAACATTTTTTTAAAAAATAAGTACTTATTTCACATTTTCAAATTCAAAAATAATATAAATGAAAAATAATTTTTTAATTTTTTTTTGCACCATATTAAAGATTTCAATGAGAATTATCAAATAAGATACATATTGATATAAAAATTATTTGCATAAACACATGATTTTTGAGCTTAAAATTGCATTCTTAAAAAATAAGTACTTATTTCCCTTTCAGGAACGGGCCGGAGCCTAGCCGTTCAACCCTCAACCAATCCAACTGGCGTTTCAGCAAATCAGAATTGAAGCAGCTAGAAATGCGCTCTCTCTCTCTCTCTCTCTCTCTCTCTCTCTCTCTCTCTCTCTCTCTCTCTCTCTCTCTCTCTCTCTCTCTCTCTCAATACAAACTTAGAATTCTGAATTTTCACTTTTGCATGCAGGTTCTCTTCCTTCAGAACAAAAAGACTACAATGGAAATGCTTTGTTTTGGTCCTTTCTCGGCATTAAAGCAAATCTGAAAATGAGGTAGATGAAGATTTGAGCATAGAAACCCTATTTGAGGTATGCAATAGTTCTCTTCGAGTTCGAATCTTAATAGTTGCAAGAAATTTTTTTTCGCACCTATAAATAACATCACTTAGATATTCTATACTCACATGCAGCTTAAGTCTTCTCTTTTGACCTCTCTGTTTTCGCTTTTTTACTTCAACGCAAAACAATTCCAAACTTTCGAGCAAAATGACTACTGCTAATGATCAGTTGTTTAGGTCCATGGATCTCAACCCATGGGAAGTAATAGTACTTAGCTAGGGACCATTACCTCCTATTTTTTAGATCCATTTTTTAAATAATATTTCCAAAGCTCTACGTGGCCATCTTCACCTTGCTTTCGATGGTCCCCATTCTCGTTAACTTGTTCGAAAAAGAGGGAAGCCCAATGCTTGCCTCTTGTGGAACCACAACATTGTTTATTGGGGTTGTTGTTATGTTGTTCATCATTGAAATGGCTTTTTATGTGTCTATTTCTATTCACATGGGTTTTAGAACTATTCACTACCTTTGGATTAATATAACTTTTGGGGTTGCTGAAAATTGACCCATCACACCATGCACGTTGTCACCCTAACCTACACGTTTAGGGCTGCTTTTATAAGAAAGCCAATATCACATTCCTGTGTCACTCTTCTTCAAGCAGTAATGTGGTTTATTCTATTTTTACTCATCTCTAAAGTTTCTTTCTGGATTTATAGAGGCTACTCATTGAAAGTTTCATGTGGTCGTCACGAGATAGAAGTTGTAATCCATGCATTGGTGGGAAAGAGGCTTCAAGATACTATTGTTGAGTATCATGAAGTCTACAGGAAAGCTCTCCTTCTGTTGGAGCATGGTAGAATCCTCTCCGGTCGTTTCGATGCTGAGATAGATGCGTATTTGACGGCGATGAATACTATCTTCATTGATCATTTCAGAGCATTACTGTCAAGAAACCCAACCGAGACCGTGGATATATCATGCCTGATGCTTTAAAGACTTCAATTCTTTTTCTGTCACTTTCTGTTCTTGTTTAGGAGGAGTTGTTTATCTTAAATAGGGTCCTTTCGTAGCTTTTTCTTTCTTTTTCTTCCCAAGTAGAGCTAGTGTAGGGTTTTTTCTTTTTTTCCTCTCTACTTGGGAAGAAAAAGAAAGAAAAAGTTACGAAAGGACTCTACTTGAGATAAACAACTCCTCCCAAACAAGAACAGAAAGTGGCAGAAAAAGGATTGAAGTCTCTAAAGCATCAGGTATCATATATCCACGGTCTCGGTCGGGTTTCTTGACAGTAATGCTCTGAAATGATCAATGAAGATCGCCGTCAAATACGCATCCATCTCAGCACCAGAACGACTGGATAGGATTTTACCATGCTCCAACAGAAGGAGAACTTTCCTGTAGACTTTGTGATACTTAACAATAGTATCTTGAAGCCTCTTTCCTGCCGATGCATGCATTACAACTTCTATCTCAGGGCGACCACACGAAACTTTCAACGAGTAGCCTCTATAAATTCAAATTTTTTTTTAGAGATGAGTAAAAATAGAGTAAACCACATTGCTGCTTGAAGAAGAGTGACACAAGAATGTGATATTGGCTCTCTTGTAAGAGCAGCCCTAAACGTGTAAGTTATGGTGACAATGTGCATGGTGTGATGGGTTAATTCAACAACCCCAAAAGTTATATTAATCCAAAGGTAGTGAATAGTTCTAAAACCCTTGTGAATAAAAATAGACACATAAAAAGCCGTTTCAATGATGAACAACATAATAGCAGCCCCAATAAACACTGTTGTGGTTCCACAAGAGGCAAGCACTGGGCTTCCCTCTTTTTCGAACAAGTCAAGGAGAATGGGGACCATCGAAAGCAAGGTAAAGATGGCCACGCAGAACTTTTGAAATATTGTTTCAAAAACGGGTCTAAAAAATAGTAGGCAATGGTCCCTAGCTAGGTACTATGACTTCCCATGGGTTATGATCCATGGACCTAAACAATTGATCATTTAGCAGTAGTCATTTTGCTCGAAAGTTTAGAACTGTTTTGAGTTAAAGTAAAAAAAAAAAAAAAGAGGTCAAGAGAGAAGACTTAAGAGCATCCACAGTGGAATAACCAAAAGTTAATAATCAAAAATTGTCACATCATCTTTTGATTATGCATTTAAGGGATTATTAAGGTTAGCAATATAAAAGTCCACAATGATACAATCAAATTTGAATAAACAAAACTTGCTGCATCACCTTTCAATTTATAAAAATCTAAAAATTGTGAACATAGAAAATAATTTTTTAAAAATAGGTTTCAAACTAATAAAAATAGGTTATTAGAAAAAGAGAAAATCAAATTTTGAAAACTTTGATTAAAATTTTTTTTTAGGAAAAAGTTAAAAAAAAAAATTTTGGAATAAAAAAATAGTTTTTGAATTTTTTTTAAAAGAATAGTTTTTGAAAAAAAAATAGTTTTTGCAAAAAATAAAAGTTTTGGGAAAAACAGTTTTAATAAAAAAATAGTTTTGTAAAAAAAAAATTGTTTTGAAAAAAAAAATAGTTTTTGCAAAAAAAAAATAGAAACTTTTTTTAAAAGTATTTTTCTTAGAAATATGTTGAAAATGGAAGAGAGAGAAGGTTTTTGTGTTATGATGGTGTACTTAATTGAGAAAATGTTGGGACAACTAAATTTGATTATTCGCAAAAAGTTGCTAGTTTTGATTATCCAAGGGTAAAAATTTGATGAGTTGCTAAGAGGTTGTTAAGTTTGATTATTCCACTGTGAGCTCTTTTTTGAGCAAATGTTGCTAACCTTAACATTTTAATTATATCACTGTGGATGCTTTGCATGTGAGTGTAAAATATTTAAGTGTTGTTATTTATAGGCGCGAAAAAAGTGTTCTTACAACTATTAAGATTCGAACTCAAAAAGAATTATTGCATACCTCAAATAGGACTTCTGTGCTCAAATCTTCATCTGCCTCATTTTCAGATTTGCTTTAATGCTGAGAAAGAACCAAAAACAAAGCATTTCCATTGCAGTCTTTCTGTTCTGAAGGAAGAGGACCTGCATGCAAACGTAAAAATTCAGAATTCTAATGCAACGTTTGGATCCTCTTTTTCCCACTTTTCAAAAAACTCAATTTTTTTTTTCAAAAACTGATACAGCCTTGGTCCCACTTCTCCGAGCCCCCAACCAGGTCCTTCAAATACGTGTAAGACTAAATTTTAATTTAATCATTGTGGTGGCTTACATATTTTATATGGCATATATTGATTATTGGTTGAATAGGATTCTCCATATCTTTTATTCTATTCTATTGGTCAAATGGAGAAGTTATTTCTTAAATAGACTCTATTTTGATAGGAAGTAAGTATAACATTCATTAAGAAAACCGGTCATCTCTCTGCCTATAAGAGAACGTCTAGGGTTCCATTAATTTAACGTAATATACTAAATAGCTAAAAAGAAAGACAATGAAGAGAAACCCGTCTTCCACCTAGGGCTTAATGCTCTAGTAAAATTATGGTCATCACTTACTGGATCGCTCAAGTTCCGCATAAATGGATCTGAGTACGCCGCTCTTGATTTCTTAAGTTCCGCTTAATGTTTGTATTGATAGTTCTAAACCCTGGCGTAATGTAGGTCGTTAATTATTTAATGCCATTATGAATAAATTTACATTAGATTCACGCACGATAATGCTACAGTTACCACACAAAAATTTGGCAGTGGTATTGTATTCGATATTTTATTTTAGTTCGTCACATTAGGTGACGTTGAATACATATGATACGTTAATTTAGACTCAAGTTTGGTCGCTATATATAGCCCGAGTACGTGGAGGCAAGTGCCCCCAATAAGTTCTTATAAACGGGCTACAACAAAATTCTTTTGAGACGAATACATTAGTACTTATCCCCGATATTTCAACTACTTTTCGGCGTGAAGTACAAGGCAGACGTTTCAAATGAATCGTGTGATTGAACATGACAAATCAATTTAGTGGCACTTTCACATGCGTCTATTTTTGTTTCATATGACGTGACAAAACACAAAAATCATGGACCCGCTCCCAACCGAAGCATTTCCGTTCATGCACGACTCTTACCTTAGGCCACACGAATAAGGCCAGAGCTTTTCACTCCATCCTGTGCAGCAATTATGCATGGACTCTGTAATTAGTACACACAATTAGCTTTCCTAATGTCACGGTAAATATTAGAGAGATGTCGTAATAAGTAGGCAGTCTAATCCTCATGACTCGATCACTTTAGCGAAGAATACTAGCTATCGGCCCAGGCTACGAGCCATATAGCATGATATTGAAGACCCGTTTGTAATAGGGCTAGTTTTTTGAAGTGTGAACACAAGGACGAATTCAGACGGAAATAAAGCTCTTCCCTTTTCGTAGTCTCATTCCCTCTTTAATAGTACAAAAAAGTGGAATAGACAATAACGGCCAAAAGGATCCAAATTTCGTCAACTGTTTTGTGGGGTTTATATATAATTATAGTTTGCCTTTACTTCTTTGTCAGCATCCGCCACCAGCCACATTAATCAACGGGCTCTGACGGGGAAACATTGAAGATCAATCAAAAGTTTGAGTGAGACTCTGATTGAAAAATTTGAGCTCGTGGTTTAAGAATCAAGAGGTTCCCGTTCTTGATTTCGAAAGAGAAAAACATGAATCTCGCCTCTAAGTTTAGATGGTTGTGGGCTGTGGCTCTTATCAAATCCCTTTGTCAGCGTCATAACAACGGTATGTTTGAAGGGAATTTCACATGTTCAAGTCCCAGTGCGTTTGGTTCGGCATTTTTGAAGATAAATAGCAGTGCGACAAGCTAATTAAGCAAATCCATTCCATGACGAGGATATTTGTAGTGATGAAACAGGAAATCGTGACATGAGAAAACAGAGCATTCACACAAAAAAAAAAAAAATAGTAAAAGAATTTATGGGGATTGCCTACCATGAAAAATTATCCACTACTAATAATTGGATTGGACATAGCGGGCAGAGTGCTAACCGGATATGGGCATCCAACAAGTTTTATTCGAGATGACACTCACAACAAAATTGAAACAAAATGAACTTCGCTCGCATAGATATATCATCAAATTAGGTTTTGGATTCCCAAAAGGGTGTAGGATACTAGGTAAAAGATGTATTGATTTCAGAGAAATGTGTATTAATATTTATAAAAGTGTATTAATATCCGTAAGATATGTATTAATATCCGAACTTATTTGAAATTATTGACATATTATTCTCCATCTAGTGGACGGAGGTTAGCAGGACCGTGTTTTGTTACTGCATCATCAAAGTAAGTTTGCCCATACGTGGATGTTTATGTTAAGGAATACGATTTCACCTTGTTTAGGTATGGAACACACAGGGACGGCTCTATTGTATTGAAGGGGTTCAAGCGAACCTCCTATTTCAAAAAAATGCATTGAAATTTGTATTTATTTTACATATACTTTGGTATTTCCTAAATATTGTCGGCGCAGAATCAATCGCACGCAAAAAAAAGAAGTTAAAATCCACTTAAATTTGTGAGTAAGTAGATACTATTTATAGCTCTACAAAACATTATACTAAATCAAACCCAATAAATTTCTAACCGAAATAAATATTTATACTTTATGTAAAAAAGAAATTATGACATTTTTTTTATCACCACTGTATTAAAATCTTAGAGCCGTGCCTGACTACACATGAAGGGGATGCAAATGAATACAATCTGACGTTACTTGAATATGAAATAAGTGATCGTTTAATATAATTTTGGAACATCACCGACTAATAACTTAAGTTGTTGAGTTAGATATAAAATTTCTGTAGTTTTTCTTTTACCAAGAAAGTTTCTCGAGTTTATCACAATATGCATCTCTGTTTCCCTCAGATAATTTTTTTACGTGTGTGTCGATTATGAAAGTGTAGAAGAGGGAAAACATAAAAGAAAGTATCAAATATCAATCTCACCCCAAATTATTCCAATGATTATATATTGTCATTTCCCATTTTAGGGATTCTTTATGTAGTTTTTAGGCAAAGAATTTTTTTTTTCAATCGATAAAAGTTATCATTTACACCATATATGAAGTAGAAAATACAAATACGTGACATTGCATCAATTGTGAAATTCCACGAGACAACCAAGCCTAACAACTCAACCAATACAAGAACTAAGTCTATAATAGGGTAGATACAAAGAAAGAAATGAAAAGCCCATTTAAGAGAAGAATACCGACATGTTGGTGGGGAGATTCGAATTTCTGATCTCTTAATGAGATGCAAATTAAGTCTTGGCCGATAGAGCTAGCCCCAGTTGGTTGGCAAAGAATAGGTACAAAACCCTTTGATCAATCCAAGTATGTGGGGTAGATTAGTGCATTTGAATCCTTCAAGTGACCCTGTTCTTTAAGTTATCCTTGGTTGCAGTATATGGTCGTGCTACATTCCATGTTATGTTGGTCTAGAAATTCTTTACTTTGGTTTCCATGCCTATTCCATAAATGAGAAAAAATAGCAAGTGCATGAATTGCATCAACCCTGGCTATTGTGAAGAGAAGAGTTCTGCAGCTTTGTCTAGGGTCCAAAAACCACCAGGCACAACCCATAGCGCGCCTGGTTCCAAAAAGGGCCATGGTGTGGCTACAAAGCTCCTTAATGGAGTCAAGGCCACATTTTTCTCGTCTCTCGAGTTGTGCAACTGCTCGTACATTGGCACCAAAGATGATTCCGACAATCTCGAGTTTGGGTCACTGATTCAAGAGGATAGAGTGGTCATGAAGGAGGTAGATGGTCTTACCAAGAGTTGATTTGGTAAAAGATCAAATTAAGGCGATGTATACGTGATTAATTATGGATGTTGATGGAATATATAAGAAGTGATTGTAATTGGCATGCGTGTTTGTGAATCTTATTGTAATGGTTAAGTAACAGTCTCGTGATAAAATCAAAACCCTTTTGGGTTGTTCAATACCATAATATTTTTGTCGTCGAATCTTACAACAGCTTTGTCAATTCACCAAAATGAACATCATTAGGGAACCATTTTTCTCTTCCAGCATTGGTGACGAAGGCTAGCTGCTAGAGAGATAACAAAATACTACGAGTATGAAAATAAGGGCCCAATCCCCATCACTTTGTTCTAAGGTCCAAATGACATTATTAAATAATTTTAACAAACTGGCCTGACTTGTATAAGTAAGCCCGACGGCCCAGACCAAAGTTATACGCTACACAAATCAACCTTCTGTTTCTAAATTATGCAGCGCGAGGGAATTTAATTTTATAAAAGAGAGTGAGTATTACCAAGGAGGAGATCGGGGGGGTTTAGTGGCGGTGACTGCCACGACAAGAATTTTAGAAAATGCAATTATTATATGTAAAAAAAAAATTATGTCCAACTTATATAGTCTCGCCACCACTAGATTTTTTTAGTATACATTTCGCTACTGCCAGGGTAAAATTCTGGTTCTGTCCTTGAATATTACCGATCTTCTTATTGGTTGAAATGGTGTGGGTCTTACCACAAAGTTATGTCATGCTTATCAAAAAGTATATTGCAGGGGTGAGACTTAATTTCAACAAATAAGAAGGAGGGTAACATTCACCTGAATAAAATTGCACTTAGTCGGAGGACAATTTGCATTATTTACATAATAGTCGGAACTATTTATTTAGGAGTATCTATTTAATCATTAAAAACTACCCAAAGGGCTACAAAATCCAGAACCTTCCATTAGGAAAAATGATCCTCAACTTTTGAGACTTTTAGGTTAGCCATGTGGATTGAATAGGATCTCACCAAGTAAAATGAAAAAAATATAAAAAATTGGTGGAAGGTCTACTATAAGATGTTTGTAACTTACTAAATCCACTTCTAAATTTCATAACTCATCTAGTCCACTAATATAGTTATATAACCTAATAACTCTAATTTACTTAAAAAGAGATATTTTTCAAGACCAAAAAAACCCTCCTATATAACATATATAGAGAGAAACCCTAGATCACAAAACAGATCTGAGCCTCCCCTCTCCCCCTCTCTCTCTCTCCTCCCCTCCCCTGGTGAACTGTCCGCCTGGGAAAAGAATAAGGACGAGGACGCAAGCCTCGAGAGCATCAGTCGAGAGTATCACAGACCCAATGGAGTTGGCTATGATCAAATCCTCTGGGTGGAGGAACCCAACTTATCTGTGGAACAATTGAATTTAATATTCAAATTTCCAAAATCGGAATCTCAGAGGGAGACTTTGGTTTACCCAACAAAGCCCAGTGGAGCAATTATCAGACCCCAGTGGAGCAGTTCTGTTGATTGTCAGACCCCGAAGGAGCAATTATCAGATTTGAAGGTTTTTGAATAAATACATAAGATTATATGTGTGCTTTTCTTAGGATTAGAGATCTGAAATTTTTTGAATAAATATATAAGGTTATATTTGTGTTTTTCATCAATCACTTATTGATTTGGTCTGCGCAGCGGTCTCTCCGACTTGTTTCTGATATATTTAGAGTTTTTTGAATAAATATATAAGGTTATATGTGTATTTTTTCTGGGGCTAGACATATAAGATTGAAACAGGTTGTATTTTCTGAAAAAATATGTAAGGTTATATGTGTGTTTTTTGTGTCACACAAAAAATATTTTTTTTTGTGTTTTTGTTGTTATTTAATGTCATTTTTTAAAAACATTATTAGTTAAAGAAAGATATAATAATATATAACATTCTAGATTAGAAATATTTTATGTTATTTAATAAATAGAACATATAACTTTATATATGACCTTTTGTACCGTATAACGTTATATATGAGCTTATGTCATATATAACGGTATATTTATAACGTGTGTGTGTGTGTGTGTGTGTGTGTGTATATATATATATATAAATGAGTTTGTATTGACATAAAAAATATATTTTAATTTGCATAGAGAACATATAACGTTGTATGTGAGATTTTGTCCTGTAAAATTCAAAAAAAAAAAGAGAGGAACTAATAACGTTATATGTTCTCTTATTAAATAGGTCCGTGCAGCGGCCTCTCAAAAGCACATATGGATATATCAATATATTATCAGAAGCAAGTCGAAGAAGCCGCTGCGCGGACCAATTCAATAAGTGATGGACAATGGAGCATATAATGTTATATGTGAACTTCTGTCATGTGTAATATGTGTTTTTTCTTGGGTTAGACGTATAATATTATATCTCGTTTTTGAGATATATTAATGTTGTTTATGTTGTTTTGAATATGTATATATGTAAATATAGAGGTTATGAGAATGCTATTTGGAGGTAGAAAATCACAAATTTTGAAGGATTCGATGAAGAAACGGTGAAAAAATGAAGCTCGACTCCCTGTGGCCTCATCAACATTCAACTTGGGATTCAAGGTGCGACTGAAAATAAGGATAATGGTGGCATGATATGTGAACATATAATATTATTTTTTGAGATATATAATATTGTTGAAAAGATATGATATTGTTTTGAGAACATATAATTTTATATGTCATGTTTTGTAAGACTTAGAGTTACAGAAGCTCAAATATAATGTTATATATTCTGTTTTTTATGAGATTTAGAACTACAGAAACTCATATATAATGTTATATGTTCTGCTCTATTTTTTTGTGAGATTCATAGTTGTAGAAGCTCAAATATAATGTTATATGTTCTGTTTTTTTTTTTTTTGCGATATTTAGATATTAAAAAACTCACATATAATGTTATATGTTTTGTATGGACGAACATATAACGTTAAAGACTAAAAACAAGAAAAATCAAAAAGAAATATTGCATGTTAGAAATTTTTTACCACACATATAATATTGTATGCTAGGACATTTTTATCACTCATATAACGTTAAAAAATCAATACAAGAAAAATAGGAAAAAGCAAAAAGAGAAATTTGTCACATATATAACGTTAAATGTTAAGTGTAGTGGGTTCAATACAAAAAATCGAGAAAAATGAAAAAATACGTTTTTTGTTACACATATAACATTATATGTGGCGTGATGGCGGCGGCGGCGGCAGTGACAGCGGTGGTGGCAGCGGGGCAGTGGTGGTGGCGGCGGAGGCTTGATTGCAACAAAAACGAAAAAAAATAGAAAATATATATTTTCGTGTTAACCAAACAAGACCCTTGTTTCTTAGGTGAGATATTTTTTTCATTAAAATTATTAGTGGACTTAATGAGTTATGAAACTTAGAAGTGGACTAGATGGATTTGAAAAGTGCTATAGTGGACTTATGAAAAATTCTCCAAAAAAAATACCCAAAAATGGTAGACAAAGTTCCACATAGAGAGCGAAAAACTCCATAACAGGGAATGAACAAGAACCAACTGAAAAGAAAAACAAGAAAATAAAACCTTGGTCATCGGAGATGTCGCTAGAACCACCGCCTCAAACCTGGCCACTTCTTTGCCGAAGGAACCACCAAATCCCCTTAAAACTCCGCAATTTCCGGAGCATTAAAATTACAGAGTATACTTCATCTGAGATTCACTTCAATGTAGGTTGCTTCTTCAGACTTAGAATGGTAGGAAATAAAAGGTACTACGTCATGTTTGTGGGGAGGAAGCCCGGTATTTATGATACTTGGAACGCATGTAGTCAACGAGCTACCTTGGGGTTGGGCGGGAATCCGGGCTCCTGACGATTTTAAAATATTCTTGAAAATTAGATCTAATTTTAGACTATTATGAATATTATTAGTGTAATAGTTTCTTATAATCTTAATAATTTTGGTTTGATTTAGTAGAAAATAGATTATTTTACATTCTCATTTTTTAATTTCTTTCATATACAACCAGGCATGTGAGTATTGTCGTAGCCTAAATAAAGGAAAACAAAATAATTCATATACTTTTACTGTTTTAAGCTAGAATAATTTTAATGTGCAAACGTCTTATATTGAAAATCAAAAACTCTATTATAAATATGAGTTCCGAATGGGTCCGTAAAATTGGAGTATTGAAGAATTAGGAAATAATTTTTGCACTCTACTTTTTTACAAGTACAATTCAAATTTCTTCTTCTTTGTTCTTATTGCATACTCCATAATTTGAAATTTTGAAGTATGGAAGACAACTTTTAGAGTGCATTTATGAAAACGCGGAGTACAAAATTATTTTCAGAATTCTAAACTTTTACTCAAATTAAGTGAAATTCAAAATTTTACACTATTTTTTGCATTTTCAAGTTTTAGGTGTTTGGCAAGGGCTACCCAAAACTCAATTTTCAGAATGATTTCTTCAAATTGTTGTTTGGAGAAGAGAATTGGAAAAAAGGGTAGGAGGAGCTTTTGATTTTCTCATTTTCCACTTTTTCTATTTTGGTTAGCAAAAAGACCTACAGAATACATTCTGCACATATCTTTCAAATACAAATCATGTTGCAAAATACATTCTGACATATTATCCAAACAATTTTCCAGATTCAAAATACATTATGACCATAATTCAAAAAGTCGAAAAATTAAAAATAAAAAGTCAAAAAATAGGCTCCCAAACACCCCTCACTTTGTGCAAATATATACACTTACACTCCAATATTTCCATTGAACTATCATTCTCATATCAAGGGAATTGATTTCTACGCTCCTCATTTTAACATATACACTCATTTTTTTGTCTTTATTTGATGTGAATTTACTCTATTACCCTTTAATGTGTGAAACAGTAAACTTATAAAAGAGTGAAAAAATAAATTCACGTGAATAAAAGTAAAAAAAAAAATAGTGTATATAATAAAAAGGGAAGTGCAGACATCAATTTCCCAAGATTTTTTCCCAAATGTAAATTGGTTTGAGAAAAGGCTTGGAGCTGGTCTAGGGTTTTAGGTAAAACCTCTACCTTTGCTTGCGAATTGTGTCACAGACTCACGGCAAAGATCTCGAGAGACCCCACAACAAAGAAGCACATTTCCATGGCGACCACTGCGTTATCAAGAAACCCAACCCTCGGCTGCATCTATCGTTCCCTCGCTTCCAAAATCACCCTCTCCCAGTTGAGAACAACCAATCCCCCTTTTCGTCCCTTCCATGGATTTCCTCCTCAGTCTCTACTCCGCCCACCTCTCCCTCAATCGGAGATTCATCTGGATGCTATATACCGTAGATTTCTCTGTAGCAGTACCAGTACTGCTACCGCCAGTCAAGCGAGTTCATCCACGGGTGGATCTTCGGAAGGTAATTCCGGTAAAGGGGACAAGTCCGATCAATCACAGAACACTTCTGAGCAGGGGAAGTCCGTTCGTGGCGGGGTATTTTTCTATTCATCGCTTACGCATATTTATTACTCCTTCATAACAAACAATTGTATGCTTTGCTTTTATTGCGAATGAATGAACGCTTTTAGTAGTCTATGGTAGTAATTGGTTTGGCTTTTGGATCCGTGGTTGTTTGAGACAGAGATGGATTGATGGGGGCTGGCAGGGGTGACTGCCTCACCGTAATTTTTCAAAACCCTATTATAATAGCAGTATTCTTTGTATTTTCCTTCGAGTTATATGGGTTTGCCAACGCTATTTTTAACGAAGAATTTGAAATTAGATCTCCCCACGTCAATCGGAATACGATAATCGGTCAACTCATGGCAATTCGACTCCCCAATGTCAGATTCATGCATTTGTACATGATTCTACATTTGCTGAGCATGTTTTTCTTACTTATTATTCGCGGAATTTTGGAGTCCTTGTAATTTAATCTCTACCGGAACTCCCCTGGCCCCTACTCAAACAAAAGAAAAAAGAAAAAAGAAAGATCAGAATGAAATGTCGAACTATTCAGTATTGCCTCAAAGTTTAGGTACTCAGCATTGATAATTTTGAGAGGGTCGGCTCTAGAACACAAGCTTCTTTCTTCTTTTCTTTTTTTCTTTTTCGTCTGTGACTAGCTGAGTGCTCATTTGAAACGATGATATTTATAGTAAATCATCATATCGAGTGATAATGCTTTCAACTCTGTGACAGACTGCAACAAGGCCTCATTTGATTTTTCAAATGTCTGTACAAACATAGACATGGTGTTTGTTCACTTCTTTGTATGCTAGGCGCATAATCACCCTTCGTCTTGCAGTACTCCTGAGTTGAACATTGATTCTGGGACACTATGCACCTGTTTTTTTTTTGTGCGACTTTGACGAATTTACTTTTTTTCTTAAATTCTTTGTAGACTAAACATTCTAAAATGTAAGAGATGAATCTGATGATATTCATTTTTCTGTTTCAACAATTCACTATCTCGATCTTTCCTTCGTCAGTGCTAATCAAATATCCGAATGAAAAAAATATCATTTCTGAAGTACCAGATGTTGACGAACTTAATTTGTTAAGCATTCTGAATTTCCTTTCAGTGGACTTTTTATCGAATGCATTACGCATCCCTGGCTATCTAAATGGATTGACGATATTAGTTGTTCCTCTCATGGGAACATCAAAAACCTCCATCTCACTATTTCATTCTTCAGTGAATAGAAAAAATACTAGTTATGTTCAATGTTGTCTTGGTAGTGTTGTTCCTGGTCTCCCCTATAGTTGAATTGAAGTGATGTAATGGACCCTACCACATCCAGACATTAAGCAAGAGCTGTGCAGGCTATATCCAGAACTGCTTGGAATTCCTTTTATTTCCTGAATCATTCGTGTAGCTGCTTCATGCCTCACATACTGTGATTCCTCAGTCCCAACGATACATTAATGATTACTCATAGCTGAAGATAAATGGATCAATTTTCCCTTTGCAGCCTGTCTCATGGTTGAGCTTTCTTTTGCTGGTTGCTACTGGAGCAGGTGTGATCTTCTACTATGACAACGAAAAGAGACGGCATATTGAAGGTAGATCCCTACGGTGAGTAGGATGGTACTGAATCATGCTGTTGAGTCAAAACAAGTTGTGATGGGACTCTTTCAAGAATATTTTCTTGATGGTTCCTTAGTAATCAATACCCAGTTGGAGTCATGGATACGTTTTCCTTTGATTTATGTGGCGTAAGTAGGAATCCAAGGACTGTGGATGTTTGTTGACAGAGATCAATAATACTGTATTCTTCGTGTTTTTGCTTCTTGCTTTTATTGTCACTTATTTTATTTGGATTTGTAACCTATTTAGATAGGTAAGCTTGCATCATGATAGATGGTCAAGCTTGTTTTATTTGGACTTATTTATGTCCTACATTTTATAAGTTGGTCTACACTTTACGGAGAGTGATTAACGTATGCGTTCGGTCTACACTTAGTGGGTGATTAATCATAATAGTTGATCATTTTTCACATTTTGAACTTGTACTGATTGGAATTTTCTTGCTACAGATATAAACAATGCATCAATTGCAGTAAAACAGGGACCATCTGTGGGGAAAGCAGCCATTGGTGGTCCATTCAGTCTTGTCAACCATAATGGTAAGGCAGTAACTGATGGAGATTTTCTGGGAAAATGGACGGTGATGTATTTTGGCTTCACTCATTGCCCTGATATCTGCCCTGATGAGCTACAAAAGCTTGCTGCTGCAGTTGATAAAATAAGTAAGTTGCTAATTGTTTCATGTTATTTGGGGCTTAATGAATATGGGATCAGAAATGGAAATGTTGATGCCATATGTTTGAGCATGATGTGTCTGTCTAATCTAATTAGACTGGATATTTAACATCTTTCACGCTATTTTTAACTCCAATCTCCTAACCTGCACATCAGACACCTCTAATTTATTGGAAATCTTTCATTACTTAAATCATCATGTGTTTTTTGCAAAGTTTCATTTCATTTCATGAGAATCTGAAAATTTAAACAATCTCGTGTGGTGGAAAAGCAATAAAGTAGTATTATTGGTGGACATGAACTACTTGGAAAATCATAACATGTGTTTACTGAGTATATTGGTGGTGAACACATGTATTTCTACAAATTTAGGGACCATGGGACCCAAAGAAGGAATAAAAATAATGCTTCGGGACTTGAGAAAAAGATGTACATTTATTTTGACTATTGGCAGAATTCTTGCCAAATGTTTTGACTAGGCATGCAAATTTTATTTTTATGCATTCCTTGCCTAAATTTAGAGGGCATGACTCTCCCTATTGCTGCCTGTTGTTGCATCATCCTTCACTTGAGAATATGCAGTTATCTTGATGCTTTTAAGTTTTAACCTTTAGGATTGTGACTTTCTTGCGTTTTACATTTTATGGTGCAGAGAAAAGTGCTGGGATTGAGGTAGTACCAGTATTTATCTCAGTTGATCCTGAAAGAGACACTGTTGAGCAAGTTCATGAATATGTCAAAGGTGATTTTCATAAGATCGGAATTGCATACTGGAGATGCGCTACTACTAGATAGTTGCATATGAGGCTTTTAAATGTCATTCAAATTATCCATTTGAATTTGAATGTCGCAGAATTTCACCCAAATTTGATTGGGCTAACGGGTAACCCGGAGGAGATAAAGAAAGTTGCTCGTGCATATCGAGTCTACTATATGAAGACAGAAGAGGAAGGCTCAGACTACCTTGTCGATCACTCAATAGTCATGTATGTATACCATTCATGTGGATATCTTTACTGGAATTTGTTAGACTGTTGTTTGATGTTGGCTTCACAGTGCTCGAAAAATGAAAACATTTCCTCACCAATTGGTGCTCGGAAAATGAAAACATTTCTTCGCTACTTTAACTGATATTTTACAAATCTTAGAAATGTTTTCTTTTTCCTTTTATCCGTTATCTCAAATTTTTCGTACGAGACATGGGCTTGCTCAACTTGAATGATATTATAGAAATTCCTAGGTTCTGCTGATTTTTATTGTTATATTCTGCAGGTACTTGATGGACCCTAACATGGAATTTGTGAAGTTTTACGGGAAGAACAATGATGTTGATGCACTTTCTGATGGCATAATTAAAGAAATAAAGCAGTACAAAAAAGTAAAAGCGTGATTTTGGATGGAGCGTTGTACCCAGAATTCTTGAACTTATATTTTTTTGGGTAGATCATTTTCCATTTCTTTTGGGTGGCTTTTCCGAGATGTTTTGCAGAAATTGCGAGCTTTACTATTAGCATTGCCAGTTTTTTTTTCTTTTGGTAAGTGATTCAAAGTTGTCTTCTTGATTTGAATGACGGAAATGATAGCAACTGTCACAGGAAGTTTCAATTCCTACACTTTTTTCAGTTACAGGATGCTACCCCAATTGGTAGAGAATTTTTTTATGGGTAGGATTCGATTTCCGTAAGCATTTATTCCCTTCCCCAAGTGGATAAAATAGATTAGGATTAACGAATTGAAAAATCTTGCTACAGTTTTTGTCAATTCACCGAAACGAACATCTTTAGGAACAAACCCATTTTATAGTATCTTCCAGCATTGTCTACGAAGGCTGCTAGGGAGGGAACAAAATGACCATATGGGCCCAATCCCCATCACTTAATTGGTAGTAGTAGTTCGGTGACTTTGTTCTAAGGCCCAAAGGACGTTATTAGCTTATTTAACAAAGATGGCCTCACTTGTACAAGCCAGCCTGACGGCCCATGCCAAAGTTACTACGCTATACAAATCAACCTTTTGTTTCTAAATTATGCAGCCGATCGAAGGACAACTTGCATTTGTTTACCATGACAAGTTCTTGGGTGCCAAGCAAGTATCACGTGACGGAACTCGCCTGCGATCCGGACCGCCCAAACATGTTTTGGACGGTTCATATTCCTCTCCCTCCCTCCCCCCACCCCACCTCTCTTTCCATTTTTTTTCTTTCAAATTCGGACAGGGCAAAACACGATTGGACAGTCCGGATTGCCGATGGGGTATCACATGGACAATACCCTACTGGCACCAAAAAATTTCTTGCTTACCATAATAGGCAGAACTATTTAGTTATTTATTTTTTTATCATTAATAACTGCTCAAAGGGCTACAAACACCCCAAACCGGAATCTTCCATTAGGAAAAATGATCCTCATCTTTCGGGTTATCCATGTGATTTAGGTAGGATCTCACCAAGTACAGTGAAAAATATCCAGAGAGGGTAGACAAAGTTCCACGTAGGAAATGAAAATCTCCATAACCAGAGATGAACAATAACCAATGGAAAATAAAAACAAGAAAATAAAAGCCTCGGTCAAGTATTCAAAACCATAATAACAAAAAGCTAGATAATCATTCCATTAATTCGGAATATTACTCAAAATCACTGGCAAAAATAGTAACTTTGACAAAAATACTATTACTATTACAAAATCTTTTTCCATTTGTTTTCTGGGTCTTCTGTATTGAACTTGTATTAAAATTCGGGCCTAACATTTTTCTACTAAATTTATATTTATATACATAATACAAGGGCGGGATCCCTAAAAAATAGGCAAAAATTGGGGGCCAATGCGGTCGCGTCCTCTACGTATGTCCAAAACCGGCCCTGCCACTGATTAACCCAAGATTGAATGAGAACAAATTAAAAAGAGCACTAATATCATGTCGGTAATTTATATGTACGTTTTAGTAATATATGTATCGGATCAAAAAAAAAGTAATATATGTATCAATCTGGTCCTTGTGGTTTCATTTTCACCAATTTATATGGCATTATTGATCAACAGCACGAATGGATCGGTTATGATTCATCATCTTTCGTCTTCAATGCCATAAAAAGTAGTTCTCATAGAAGAAGAGATAATAATATCCTTTAGGTTGTTCGTCTAAATAAAGCTAAATGATTTATTTTTTTGTCTTTATTTAATTTTTTTCCTATATTTGTTAGTTTTTCGTTAACTTTTTGTAGATTATTGATTCTTCTTGACGAGAGGAATCTAAAAAGTGTAAAAAATTAGTATTATCGAAACCTAAATTTTTTGGATAAAGACAAAAATAAGCCAATAAGCCAATTTTTTCGTCTTTATTCAAAATAATTTGGGTTTCGATCATAATTTTGTATTTTTTAGATTCCTTTTGTCATGACGAAACAATAATCTACAAAAAGTTGATGAAAAACTAACAAATGCAAAAAAATTTAAATAAAAACAAAAAAAATAAGCCATTTAACTTATTTAACTAAACAACCTCAAATTAGACAGACGTAGCGAATCAAGTGAACGAAAGTCAAAAAGGAAGAGGCTGCCAAAATTAAAGTTCTAGCCTTGTAGGGATACACATTTTCCTTGTGAGGAATGTGGTTTCCGGACCATGTCGCGCCGCGTCTTCACCACCGGCAACCGGGACACATCTGCCGACACCATAGCAGATTTTGGAAAGGGACTTGATCAGTCTGTGTGTGTGTGTATATATTAATATATATATGATGGTCCTCCAGCTAGCACTATATATTACTATTTTGAGGTTCAACTTTGAAAAAGTGAATGTGGAATTGATAAAGCTAGCTAGCCCAGAATTGATGGATACATGCAATGTGGTCATGTGGTGGATATTACGTGGTTGCAGCTAGATCACCCATGTGAGCCCCGGTCGCCTTTGCTGTACAGATCGGTAAAAGAAATTACACGTACGTACGTTTGCATGTTATATCACTTTCTATCTTTCACAACATTTTTTCAAGGGGTTTCCCCGCGACAAAATTTGCTAAATCCAATATATATAGATGCTAAATTCAATCATCTATTTTATATTTAATGAATATTTCGAATCATTTGTATGAGATCTGTAGTGAGCCCTATAACAAAATTTCTGCACAATTTATGCGCAAATGTCTGTGGGATTAGTAGCGCTGTAAACCAACTACAAGATGCAGTTGCGCAACATGGGCCCCCCACGGTCCTTGTTTGGTGATCTTCAACTAGAAGGACTAGAGGGAAAGGGTATCCTTGCAATAACTTAATTAGATTGATCAGAACCTATGGTCACTCATCAAAGATCCAAACGTATAGTCTTCAGAGAAAAGTACCAAGTTTTGTGAGGGACCATTTAATTTGGAGTCTCAAGCAATTGATCAAAGCCATTTAATTTGTTTAAAACGTATTTTTAAGAGTTTTCGTACAAAAATCAACTCATTTGGATATCAGTAAGTGTTTGATCGGGTTCATTTAGTTGATTCATATCTTAATTTACAGGATAAAACTTATCGAAACGATAAAGCCCTTACCAGTCTTCAAATGAGCTGCCTATCAAAAAAAAATTCGAATGAGTTGATTTTTCACGTGAACTCTTAGCAACATATTTTAAATAAATTGAACGGCTCCGATCATTTGCGTGAAACTCCGATTAGTTTTATATCAAAATTTGTGACAACTTTTGTGTAAGAAAAACCTGCACATATGTATATATATGCAAGACTTCCCAAAAAAGATTGTCCATGCAAAAACTGCACTTGAGGGTATCTTTCACACAGAGCCTAGTAGCCTAATCCAAAGAGTTTAGTAGTAGGATACCAGAGAAGCCAACTCCACACTAGCTATATGATCATCTCCAAGAATCGTAACGCATGACGTTCCTTGTATGAAATTTCTACACAATTTCATAATATGTGACTACCAAAACAATCACAGAACTGTGTAGGAAAAGAGGGGTATCTTTCACATAAGGCCTACTCCAAAGTCTTTAATTTCAGGTTTCCATAAACAATGCCGTCGGTCGCCCAAATCTCTCTCTCTCAAGTACTTGTACATTGAGCAGAATTTAACTGGCTCCCCCATCTTTATCAAAGTACTAGAAGTTTTGGGCAAAGAATATTCTTGAATTCTGCTTGTAGAGTACTACTCCTATATACTAACCTGCTACGTGTCTGGTATCTTTTATATCAAACTTTTTTTGCATACGATTGTGTGTGGGTGGATGTAGGAATTGATCTGATGTGCGCGCAAGTTGACCTAAAATACTATACGTTACTTAAAAAATGCAATACGTATACATATATGTATGTATCCCTATTCACTACAGACATGGAAAAATGAAATAAAAAGAAGAAAAAGAATGAGATCAGCTAGCCTCCTTCGATCAACTCATGACCATCGATAAACTTCATTTTATTTTTAATTTATTTTTAAGTTTCTAGTACTGTCGGCCTTATGGTAACCATTTGTCGTCCAACGTACAATTCAGAGTTCAGGACCCAAAAGAAAAAGAAATCCAACTTCTCACTTTTTCTATTTTTCGCTTCAGATCAGTTTCTTCTCTATGAAGATTCTTTCTAGTTCCCCAGGCCACCAGCCAAGAATTTGGAGCCTCTTCTGATCTACTCCATCGTCTCTCTCTTTTTTTTTTTTTGATCCGCTCCATCGTCTCTCTCACTCTTTGTTTTTTCAGAATTTTAAAATAACGAGAGATGCTACATACACTATCATCCATCCACTACACAATCCACTACATATTTTGTGGAGTTCATCTTGGGTCCCAAAAAAATACAGAAAAATGTTCATAAATTTTAGAATAATATTTTATGGGGCCCTGTAAAAAATCAGCTCCAACGGATATCGATAAGTATTATTTTTTGATTTGTAGGGGCGAAACTGCTCAACTATACCGTTTCGCCCTTACGAATCAAGAAATAATACTTATTGATATTTGTTGGAGCTGATTTTTTACAGGGTCTCATAATATATTATTTTAAAATTTATGAACATTTTTCTGTATTTTTTTGAAATCCGAGGTAGACTCTACAAAAAATGTAGTGGATGGTGTAGTGGTTGGAGGTAGTGTATCTAGACTTATTGTAAACATCTAAGAGTTCGACTTTATAAAGGGAGGTAGGTATTTGAACTCCCAACGGAGTTGGAATAAATGCATCTCTTCTCTTCTCTTCTCTTCTTTATTTGGTGAGATCCTCCGGTGTTTTTTACTAACTAAAATACCTATTTATTTTTTTGAATTAAAAGTGATGTATTGTGAAAGAATGATCTGTTTTCTAAAGTGGAAAAAATAAGAACCTAAGTGCCACGGGGCCTTAATTTTTTTTAATGAACTCTCTCCATTTTCTTTCTCGATAAACTTTTGGGTTCTTTTTATCGACAGCTCATTGGACTATCGATAAATTAAACAAAACGAATAGTAAACATACACTCTGATACGTACACGTTTTATATTTTCATACATTTTTCACATTTCCCCACACTTTATCCATGCCCCATTCCGCTAAGGTTTTTATTTTTTAAGTATTTATTTTCCGCTTTACGAGACAGATCATTCTTTCATAATATATCACTTTTTATTAAAAAAATAAGCAATTATTTAAAAACATAAGTACTTTTTTATTTAGCGGAACGGGGCCTAAATAACAGTCCAGTAACCTGTTTTTTTTAGCTTTTTCCAACTTTAAATCCCGCTGTTCAAAAAAAATTAAATTTAAATCCCGATTCGGTGATTCTCAAATGTAACAAAATTATAAATATTCCCACTCACCCAAAAAAAAAAAAACTCCCACTTGCTATATGGCTGGCGAGATAGTGGTGTAGTGATATACTGACAAAAATATATGATACACAAGATTTATATAATGGTTCGATCGAGAGATTTGAGGCGTACGTTTTAGTAAAATTAAACTATAAAAAGACAAAATAAAGAAGTTTCCTATAAATTTTGCATGATGGAGCTTACCGGCCTCCGCGGCTCCACAGAACTGCCAACAGATGGAGCCATTTCTCTCTTATTTAAATGATGGTGGTTCAAAAGTTGTCCATCCTTGACGTGTAGCGATCCAATGATAACTCTTCTTGCTGTTTGTTCCAAATTTCAACTACTGTAAACGATATGGTTTAATTTTTCTATGATGTTCATTATGTCAGCAGAATTTTCGAAACTGTTTGATTAACAGTAGTATAACAGCAGCACAGCAGTGGCAGTTCTAAATTCGTTTAATTTGTTCGGGTAGTCGTTAAAGGACGTAAATTTAATTTACAAGTTATATAAAAAGTACCGTCGTGTCCGTTATACAAGAAATATTCTTGAGTTAAAATCTTTAGAAGCAGCTGAAGTCTCCTCTATCTTTCACATCTGAAATGTCCAGGGAAAGGAATAGGATTACTGAGGAGATATAAAAGCTTCACCCTCCTGCATGTGGATTTCCGATCGACCAAATTTGTCCGGCGAAGATTATGTGGTGTGCATGGAGTGTGGACCCCTTCTCCTCATGGTAAAACAATTTATTTGGTGTGTTCCTCACAGTCTCTAGGAGACTTTGTAACTGTTTCTCTAATCTGGTTTTTCTTTTCTTTTTGGGTCCCCTCTATGGCTTTGGTTGAGGCCAGGCAAGAACTTTTTTTTGGTTCCAGCCTATTTTGTTACCGGTTTTGATTGAGGCATGGACTTTTGTTCTCTGAGGCCGGCCGGAAGGACTTTTGGCTGTAAGGTCCCTTTCTGGACTTGGGTTTTTTCCTAGTAACTTGTTCGAGCTTTCTAATGAAAGTACTTTCACCGAAAAAATATGACATTAGCTCTGTTTGTTTCCATCTAAAATGTTTTATAATGTTAAATGTTTTTTTAGAAAACAAACTTCAAACTTTTATTTTCTGATGTTTGATTGGCACTTGAAAATATTTTCAGAAATCAACAAAATAGTGTAGAGAAATGGGAGGTGCTTAAACGGTAAAGAGATTTGAAAGTATTGGAATTGAACGTGAGTCATGACTGACGATCGAGAAAACTGAGTAGTAAAAATTGCAATAGAAAGCAACGGGCATAGTTGTCAAATCGTGAATCGAACCGAGAATCAAAATGGTCATTTTTCGAATTGTGAATCGAATCGAATCGAATCATGAATCGCTCTGATTCGATCATGACTTCTATAATGCATAGAAACCTATGCTTATTGATTAGGGTAACAACAATATATACTACAAATGAAAGATTTAGGGCTAAATCAATAAATACTTTCTTCTAAATGATGATTTGATAATAACGTGGCATAATAGGTAAGTTGCTTCTATTGCAACTATCAAGAGATGATGATTCGTAAAGCCTACTTATGGTTCTTTTTGCACGAAAGAGTTATAAGTACAAAACAAACCCTTAGAAGGTCTATAGAGTTGTTATATTCCATTTATCTTTCTCATTTTCGATTCACTCTCGTAATAAATCTCTTTTTCTTATTATCTATCCTCATAACATAGACAAAAGATGACATATAACAATACTAGACCTTAAAAAAAATTTTGAACCCTTTTCAAACAACAAAAGAAGTAAAACAAGAGTAAAAAATGAATTTTGGAAATTTTAAGTGAATCGAACGATTCATTGATTCACTTACGATTCTCAGCTATTTCCGATTCGGCAGCCTATTCGTATCGATTACCCACCGAATCGTATCGAATCGTATGATACGAATTGTAAATCACCGATTCACTTACGATTCTCAGCTATTTTCGATTCGGCAGCCTATTCATATCTATTACCCACTGAATCGTATCGAATCGTACGATACAAATCGTGAATCGTACGATTCTGACAACTATGGCAGCAGGTTGATTTCGGAAAATAATTTACAGAAGATTTATGGGTAAGTCACGTTCATTCAATTAATGAAAAATGTTTTATATGTAAAATGTTTTCTTTATTTTTTACATAATCAAACACCAAAAAATAAGTAAAACATTTTACCGAAAATAATTTTACGCCCAAACAAACAGAGCCTATTGTCAAGGAATCACTCATGATGAAGAGAAACTGATTTTTATTGTTGTTCTACTACCGACAATGTTGTCTACCAAAATCCGCACACTTGTTAAAACAGTAATGTTGCGGTAACCACAATTAAAATATAAATATTGTTGATGATGAGTCATGTATCTTTTTCTAGGTAGTCATATATATCCAACGGAAATCCTATGTGTACCGACCAAAAGTGTAGGAAAATCGTACCGACGGCCGCGCGCGGTCATATCCGGCCATATACATACATACACAAAAAATAGGGTGTCTAGATCAAGCACCCTACACACATCGGATGCCGTTAATTCCCGCACTGGGCCCCTCGGTTTTTTTTTTTTAAATTTTTGGACGGCTCGGATCGGCCGTCCGGTGGCCGGAGACGGCCGCGCGCGGCCGTCGGTATACCATCGGTAGGAATCCTATCGGTGCAAATAGCACCACTCTATATCCAAATGAAACTACGAATTCTTTATGGAGTTCAAGAGTCTACGTACGATGATCCTCAAGTAGAAAAAAACAATAATTGCGAAGGATGAAAAAACCAACTTATCTTGATTAGGTTGGAATATGAGAGTGCGCAATAATTCATTTTTCATATTTGGGTTCGAATGAAATTTATTTTCTTAAATTTAACTTTGTCTTCTAATCTATTACGGAGTACTTCTCCCGATTGAGTTTTGTTAAGCGAAAAAGGAAACGTTAAAAACAATGTTTTATATATTTTTTCACAAAGCATTTACACTATCCCGACCTAATTAATGGACAATTTATTATCAAGATTATTAACTCTCTCTGTAGAACTTGGACCCATAATTTCATTGCACCTTAACTGTAATTACGCAACTTTAGAACTAATTGCCCTAATTATTGAACGTTTATACAAATTGATCATAAAATTCGTATGAAAGTCCTAGTTGAGGCGTGCGTAAGATCATTAATACAATTACCTGATAGTAGTATATTTCAGTAGTTTGTCTAAATCTCTAGGAAGACATATTTTGTCATTCTACAAGTCGCGCAATTGCAATATGTACCCAAATAAAATTAAGTTAACGAATTATCAGTTTCTAATGTTGTTGTGAATGCTCAAAATTCAAGCTCAATCCCAACCATCAAATTAATCAAAAAGTTAGTAATGTGTCCATGACTCCATACATTTCAAAAAAAAGTTCCCCATTTTGTTATGGTTATTAATTAATAATTTATGCACTTCAAATTTTTTTCCCCAGCACTTCAAATTTCACACAACACATGCACTCTAAGACAAACTTGAGAGTGTATTGAATACAAAGTGGAGTTTGAATATCATTTTCTGCTATGTATGTACGACTCCAAGACCTAAATTGGTACTTCCTCCATCCAATAATATTCGTTCGGTCCGCAAAACGAGAACATAAAAATAATATAATTTTTGCAAGAAAAATTTAAATTTTTTTCAACAATTCAAAAAATATTGATGAGTTCTTTTAATTTATGAAAAAAGTTTTATTTGTTTCTTAAAATAAATGAATTATTTTTGAGTCCTCATTTTGCGGACCGAACAAACATTTTGGAACAGAGGTAGTATTCAAACTAGACATGAGGTCTCGATCTGTAGTGCACCAAATATATTACGGAGTCGTAGTGCCTGTCAATGGAGGTCTTTTAGATACTATATTATCCGATTTGACCCAATAGTTATACAGATTTTGCAAAGTATTTTAAATGTAAAAATAATTAGGAATTGAATATTTTAAACGGAATCAGCATTCTCCACATAAATACTTATTTTTCTTTCTTAGCAGAACATGACCTAACCATGGAATAATTTTTTATTTTTTATTTTTGGAGTATTGTCCCACGAAGCGCACTATAGTAATTCTACAGTGCTTTTTAGTGCCGTAGTATAGAAATGGGATCCTTAGCCTCCGAAATCATTGGTTAAACGTGGCGGCACAAATGCTATTTCATTCCATCGCGTATTTCCTGTGTCGAATCAAGCCTTGCCGTGTGTTTTTGTCATTACCAAACAGAGATTGCTTTAATGCTTTTTGATAATTGGACATTCGGGCCAATTTGCAAGTACTGAAATTAACGACCGAATAAATTTTTCAATGACTCAACGTTTAAAATATTTGGTCTTTGCATAATTCGAGCATATAATCTCATAAAAGACAAGTACTCATTTGTTTTCTCATACCCCACCTAGGCAAGACACAAGGGTTGATTGCATATTTAATTTGATATTTGGGAAAAATAGACTGCGAAAAATGTCCCTTTAGCTTTTCGTTTTCGGTAGAGCCGGTCATCGAACGTGGCTCCACGTAAGCAGCTTTCCAGGTGTTGGCCGCTCACACGCTCAACCCATGGGGGCTCGACACGTGTCTTTAGTGGATCCCATTTAAACCTTGTTTCTTCATGACTAAGCTAAAATCTCCTCAATCTTCCACAGGGACCCACAATCTTAGGTCACCCCCCAACTCTCTTTTAAAAAGCTAGGGCTACCCCACCAAAACCATTATGGTGCCACATCCACCCCAACCCCAAAGCCAATTGCCCCAAAATAATGTCCTTAATGACGAAAATGCCCTCACTAGGGGGTCCCACCAACACTCCCCCTCATTGTCCATAAATACCCACCCCACTCCCTTCGTTCCTTCCCTTTCCTCCTCCCACCTTCCTCCCCTATTAGAAGCTGTTTTTCCGGCCATGTTGTCTGCCTTTTCCGCCTTTCCGTCAGCCGACGGAATGTTCGGAACGCCGTTTCTGGCTTTCGAGGGCGGTTTCCCGCCGTGGGATTGCCAAGAGCCCTTTTTCCCCTTCCATGAACACGAACCGTCTTTTTTGTCTAATAAAATAGCTGATAAACCCGTTATGTCCAATTCCGGTTCGGAAAACTCACATCTTAATCATGGTTTTCCAAAATCTGAACCGGACCCGAATCTGGACATTTCGAGTCCGGAACCTCTTTTTTCCCTCTCAAAACAAGACCCGTTTTTTCCGCCTAATAACACACCACCTGAACCGGTTATGTCCAATTCCAGTTCCGAAAACCCGAACCCAAGTCCTTTTTTTTCAAATTCCGGCTCCGACAGTCCTGGTTCGGACGAAACGAACCAGACCGGGTTGATTCTTGACGAGCGGAAACGCAGGCGGATGATTTCGAACCGGGAATCAGCGAGGCGGTCCCGGATGCGGAAAAAGAAACACCTCGAGAACCTGAGGAACCATGTGAACCGGCTTAGGATCGGGAACCGTGAACTGGAGAACCGGCTGCGTATGGTCACGCACCAAGGCCAACTCGTGAGGAGAGAGAACGACCAGTTCCTATCGGAGTCGGCCATGCTCCGGCAAAGACTGTGGGCCATACAACAAGTTTTGCTCGTCCGAGAACTCCAACCATTCTCGGCCTCCGCATGGCCATGCAATAATACCATCACGTCTTTCAATGAACGATACCTAGCTTCATGATGAATCACATAACTAAGAAACGTTATGCACTCAGGGAAAAAAAATAGTTCCAAACAAATCGGATCTAGATACGTACGCACTTACCTTTTTTTAGTGGTACTTTTTGTCTGGGTACACAGCGTTTGCGAATATAATCATATCGCATCACTTAAAATTACCATCCGAATCTCTAAAATTTAATCAATCGAGTCTCTCTCTTTGTCTCTCTGTATAAACTATGTAAGCTAGCTAGCTACTAGAGGAAGTTAAGGAATTGTGATGGGATCCGATGATTTTTGGTGAAATCGGTTTGTTTGCGAAATGGCAGGCTTTGCTCAAAACCAGGGTTTAGCACTATGTAAAGGTTAATGTATCATTGGTTGTTATGTTAATTAAAGTCTTGGGGTGTATTTTAGTTGCTTTTTTTTGTACTTCAAAGCTTTATCAAAAGCATATATATCTCTCTCTCTCTCTCTCATCACGTGAATTGTTTAATCACTTAAACAAAAATTGTCGCATTCAAAAGTGCTGTATAGTAAGACGGTGCTTCTCGAGTCCCGCCCGCAATGGTCATACTACCGAATTATTAAAGGGCTTTAAAATGTCGAAACTGTCCCTTTCTAAATTGTGATGATTGGCCCGGCTTGTTTAGATATATGAGGGGTAATTCCGACTTCCTGTAATGCTACAGACTACAGATCGCTATCAGCAACACTATGGTGCCAAATAATAACATCGATCCCAAAAATCATTGACAAATTAATCAATCATAGAAATACATCGTCACCGACAAATTTCAACTCCACCGAAGACTGAAAGATACTTGTGCACGTAGGGGCACTCTCGTACAGCTATGCTTGTACTGTGAGAGGAAAATGTTCTCTTTCATATAAATATATAAGGGAAAATAACGACCAATGACGTGTTTAGATAATTAATACACTCCAAAGATAAGTTAAGAATATTGTTAATGTTGAAAATTTTCTTGGCGGGTATTAATTATCCAAACATGTCCTGAGCCGTTATTTTCCCTAAATACAACTGTCAGATACGCATCTTGATTCTCGACTTATTTTTTAGAGATTAATCGCATGCAGCATGTTAGGACTTGTGGCTCATATATAAAAGGTACCGAGAAATTCTACAATGAGGGTCAGTTGTGAACGTAGTAAAGTGGAGTGGGTGGAGCGAAACGTATGGTGTTATAAGGGTAGGAATAGATGAGGTATAAATATTCTCTATTGTAAAACCTTATGTACTGTAATCATCAATAAAAAGACTGCTCTCTCGCTCTCGTGAATGTACCCGACTTTGAAAAACTACGTATACTGCTGTGTCGATTACTTTGTTGTTTTATACTTGTGAATTGTTGTGCGTGTGTGTTATGATCCTAACATAGTATTCTCTAATTGGAGACCCAATCAAGACCGGAGCAAAACCTCATATGGGTTGTCCTGACAAATTTTAATTGCAGCTAGGAGGTATCAAACATAAGACCTAAAAGGGTTCATACCCTAGGTCGCAGACGACAAAAATTGGGTCAATCCCTCGGGGTTAAGTACAGTTTTAGACTAGTGCATGAATGGAAACAAGCAGTAGAGATACTCACAAAAACAGGGCAGATGTGAAATAAAATCTGAATTTCTAGAGCACTTGCAAAAAATTTCAGAATTGACGAACAAAAACAAAGAAAAATGATATAGGGCAATTAAGCATTATGTCCTTACGACATATTAAGGAACCAACCCTTTGCATATGCACCAGTTTACGATATAGATCATTCTTTTATAATACATCATTTTTAATTCAAACAATAAGTATTTATTTTAATTTATAAAACACATCTAAGTTGGATTCGCTAAATGACCCAATTCTAAACCAGCACGGTCAAGTAACGAATTGCTCCCAAATGCAATGCTTGGATAGACAATTGCTCCCAAATGCAGATTTGAGCTTGAGTGTCATATAATCAACGAATTTTTTCCAATGTGGGATCTAAGCTAATTTGCCAATCCCAATAGTGACATTCTGCGGATCAAAAAAAAATTAGTGACATTCTAAGGCTCCGTTTGTTTGGGCGCAAAATGTTTTATCTATTTTTCAGTATTTTGTTGTGTAAAAAATAAGGAAATATTTTACGTATAAAATATTTTTTATTAATTGGATGAAAATGATTTACTCTTAAATCTTCCATAAGTTATTTTTCGAAATGAATCCGCTGCCTTCTACGGCAATTCTCACTGTTCGGTTTCTTCGATTGTCAGTCTTGACCCACGTTTAATTTTAATATTCTCAGATCTATCCACTGTTTAAGCCCCTTTAGATCTTTCTACACTATTTTGTTGATTTCTGAAAATATTTTCAAGTGTTAACCAAATACCGAAAAATAAAAATTTGAAGTTTGTTTACTTAAAAAATCGTTTTGGTGAAGCAAATATTCAAAATTAGTCTTCTTTCGATCGAGGTCAATCCGTTTCAACTAGAACGCGCCTCAAAAGGCGTGTGAATTCCATTTTAATTTTAATTTTAATTTTGGCCCAAAGTTATCCGGCCAATTGTCACTTGTCAAACTTGAATTTTTCAATACAAAAATTGAAAAGAAATGTACAGAGAGATTTGTGGTGTGTATTTTAGACTCCGGCAAGTTTTTGAATTTTTTTTTGTCAAAATGGTATAGAAGATATTATTGATACGATAAAAGGGCTACTACATCAAAAAAGACAGTTATCTCTTCATAACGGATACGACAAGTTTTTTAATCAATTACTTCAATATCCATGACCATTGCCTCAACACCACTAGCATGGTGAGTTTCATGTACTTAATAGTACCTTGCATCAAAATGTGTAAGTTTAAATGAGATTAGAGCAATTATAAAGAGCCCCAATAGTTTTCCGATTTCCAAATAGTTTCCAATCACTCACCGATTTTCCCTCTTCTAACCAACCCTCTCCTCCCTCAACACAGTTACCTCTCCCCATCCCCGTCACAACCCTCTCCTCTCCTCCCTTCATTCATTTCTCTTCCAAAGAAATCACCCTCTCTTCCCACCCCCAACACTACCTTCTCTCCCCATCCCCATAACAACCTTCTTCCTTGTCCGTCATCACGCTCTATCACCCCTTTCCACATTGCGACCCCACCGCGACTGATTTAGGTTTCTCGACACGTAAAGCGTTTTTGAGTTGATCATGCGAAGTGGTGGCGAGCGCAGCCAGAAAAAACCCTAGGCATAGGCAAATTAGGCCGCCGTCTAGGGGGCTCCAATTTTAGGCCCAAGACGGGGAGGATGTTTTACAAACGAAAAACTTTGAGGCAAAGTGAAGGTGTTGAGCTGAAGTTGGTGTAGGTCCCCATAGCTGAGTGTCAAGAGCACAACTTGAAAATTTCACAATTTTTAACTTGGGTGTAGAGTGAAAAGAGTGGTGTATTCACAAACCTCCCCCATTTACAATACTATCAATGACCAAAATGATCAGCTAGAGGAATCCATTCCACTTTTTCTTTCTTGAAATTGATTGGCTTTGGATTAAGTGCAAAAGAAGATGGAACTTTAAAGTGCAACAATTAAAAAAAATGATTTGGGCCCGGAAATTTTAATCATGGAACTACCCCAATCAGCCCACAGCAAAAGAGGCTGTTTACATCACCGCATTTTTTAATTAACTTTCATAAAAGTAGTGTTAGTTAAATAATCAAAAACACAAGAGTTGTTGTAGTGGGCAAATAAAGTTGTTAATTAAATTGTGTTATGGCCAAATGGATCTTCCCCGGATATACTGACGAAGGATGACAATAAAATCACAAATATATTTGTTGGTTCTACTTTGGACTGACTTAATTATTCTTAAAAAAAGTAATAAATTTTTGGTAAATCTGTCCACACAGATAATCTGTGCACAGATTTTGTTGTGAAGCCCACCACGGGTCCCACACAAACGATCTGAGCCGTTCATTAAATATAAGACATTTTTTCAAGAGTTCCCGTAAAAAATCAGCTCAATTCAATACCTATAGGTGCTTGATCTATTCATCTAATTTTTCATACCTGAAAATCTGAATGAAAATTTAGATGATTGGATCGAGCACCTATAGGTATTAGATTGAGCTTATTTTTACGGGAACCCTTGAAATTTTTTTTTACATCTAACGAATGGCTCGGATCATTTGTGTGGGACCTGTGGTGGGGCCCACAATAAAATTTGTGCACAATATGTGCACAGATGTATGTGTGGTTAGCAGGATTCATAAATTTTTTTTATCTGATTCTCAGAATAGTAATCATTTATCTCAATGATAGGAAACTTAAGAGTATAAAAATATAAACAAAACGAGAATACTTTAGAAAAGACCAAAAAAAATAGCAAAACCGTATTTTCAGGATGGTTGCACATCATCAAAGACTTTGGATGATAGTGGAACGTCATGCTAGTATAGGTGGTTTGTTCTCTTCTCTTCTTAATGGTGACCAAGGTTCGAGTCTCATGGGGAGTAGGTTTGGTGTTTCATGGTTATGGATAGTCTCTGAGACCCTCGTTGACTAACATACTAATATCCCTCTAAACCCCACTTATGTATATCGTCTGGAAAAAAAAACAAAGACTTTGGATAATGCACGGTACAGATGCAGAGAGTAATGTTTGGGTGGTCTGCTTTCTGTGTAAAGGGTTAGGTATACGTATGTATCATTAGCCCCATAAATCTCTGTCGCCTTTAAAGTGCTCATCTATTTTTCTTACAGTTAGATGGATTAGTCCCCATTAGCTTTTTCCGAAATGCTACTGGTACATACACTCTGTGCACAGATTGTGCACAGATTTTGTGATGGGGTCTACCACGGGTTTCACACAAATAATTCAAGCCGTTCATTAAATGTAAAACATTTTTTCAAGGGTTTGCTGTAAAAAATCAACTCAATCCAATACCTATAGAGGCTTGATCTAATCATCTAACTTTTCATTATCCGGAAATCTGAATTGAAAATTTAGATGATTGGATCAAGCACTTATAAGTATTAGATTGAGCTGATTTTTTACGGGGACTCTTGGAAAAATATTTTACATTTAATGAACGACTCGGATCATTTGTATAGAACCCGTGGTAGGCCCCACCACAAAATCTGTGCACAATCTGTGCACAGATTGTCTGAAACAGTAGCATGGTTCTAGCTTTTTCGGCTTTTTGAGCATTTTGTTTTTATTTAAAAAGAATTCGCATTTATTCAAACTTTTGTGGATTATTAATTCTTCACGGTGAGAGGAATTAGAAAAGTAAAAAATAATTTTTATTCCTCTCGTCGTGATGAATCAATAATCCACAAAAGTTTAACGCAATATTAATAAACCCAATTTTTTTTTGAATAAAGAAAATACTCGTTTCGGGGTTTGAAAACTCTTGAATACGGTCTCCAATAAATTTTCTCTATCTTTCGAGAAATTTTTTATTGCAAATCGGGTACGTACCACGCATTGTATCTTTTCCTTTCTCTTTTTCCTTTTTTTAATTATGTTCGGTACCTTTCAATCCGAGCTGTCAGTTACATGTTTGGACAGCTCAGATGTGTTGCACGGATACCCCATCAGTGGTACCCGATTTGCACCAAAAATTTCTTCTATCTATCACTCTCCACTCATTACTTTAAAAAATCTCTCTCAAAACCCAAACAGAACAAGACCAAAAAGCTTCTAAAAAAGCTAAGAAGAACTTAGAGACCTTGTTCATTTTGAAATCTCAAAACTCTTGGGCACGACCTTCAATTAATTTTCTCAATTTATCTTTCTTCATTCATTACTCTAAAAAACCTCTCAAAAATCCAAATCCAGCAGGCCAGAGTGTTCCAATATTACTTTTTCCTAACGTACCTTGCTTCATCTTTGATCACAATCCGGCCGTATCGAATCAACTTGAAAAAGCATGTAAAGGCTGCCACCGAGTTAATTCGAGACTTTGTCTCTTCCTTTCTTCACTTGTAAGTAAGTGAGATTAGGTTCCAAAGACTTCGGATTTGAACCGAGTACTTGTACATAAAGATGCCAATCAATCAAACAAAAAATTAAAGCAAACAAACAAGTTTTTGGGATTAGATTACTGCGAATGATTGACCAGAATAAAATCATTTCATTGCACAACTTTTGGGGGGGAACTAGAATGGACGACCATTGGCTTCGTGAGATTTTCTTAGATTTGATGGATTATACCAGTAGTTTATAATTGGTTTACCGAAGGAGTACTGAACCCTAACACTAATTAATTAAAATGCTATGCACGGAGATGTGTTTTTATATAAATCCGGACACAAATCACAAATGGGTACAAAACCATTCAATGGTTATGGGCTCCAAATGCATCAAATGGTGCCGGACAGTGAACGAATGTCAGTCTATATTCTGTTGCATTACTTAATTTTTATACAATGGATGACAAGTGATAAGCATAGCCCGCAAATTACAGTACTTTCTTTTAGTCCGTCGAAAGGACGTTAAAGGTGACATAGAAAATTTATAATTTCATAGCCAATCATTGTTTGAATAATCATTAAAGAAAATCATTTTTAACTCGTATCACATTTCGCAATTATAGTAATAATTGCAATAGACACTAAATTTGTTAGTAACATTGCAGATCAAAATAATTATTCGCAATATAATAAGGATCTTTGCGAGTGAACGAAACCATTTTCCGAACATATATATAGTACAAGGGTATATTGTTAGAAAAATCTACGTTCATTTTTATTAAAGATAAAACAATGAAAATCATCAACAACAAAAAATAAATAAAAATCCACAACTACAAATGGCATTTAAATGTAGGATGCATTGAGGTGATAAAATTACACAAATTTGGAGTTGTTGGGATTTTTGTTTTTGGTATAATATACACAAGCAATTACATCAAAGAAATATTTTGTACACGTAAATTCTGAGTAAGGACCCAACAGCTTAAGCTACCTAATCAGAAGTTTTATTGGTGTGGAGTTATGTCTTACGTAGTTTAAAACTACAAGAGATCAAGTAAAAAATACTCCTATTGAAATTTAATTAGCCTCGTTTCGCTAAAGTTTTTATTTTTTAAATACTTATTTTTCGTTTTACGAGACATGTCATTCTATCACAATTTATGCATCACATTTAATTCAAAAAAAAAAAAGTACGTTTTTTCAAATAAGTACTTATTTTCCTTGGCAGAACGGGGCCGGACCCAATCTGGAAAAATATAATAATAAGTTGGAGGGGGTATTAGGTAAAACGTAGGATGCCACCCTATGATTGATATTCCCGTGATCTTCAAGTTAATGACTTTTAATGTCATATTTTTATTCGTATTGGTAGTGCAGAGTTCCACGAAATTACAACATGGCTCTCCTCAATTCCACACAAAGTTCAAAGTATTTATGGACTACGAGGATTGATTTTCATTTAAACATATATATATATATATATATATATATATATATGTATATATATATATATGTGTGTGTGTGTGTAATTTCCATGCATGGAGTACACTAAGCTAGTTTTGGACGTTTGGGGCGCGCACTTGGAATATACTATGTTTCTAAGTTGGACGTAGTTGAGCACGCCACCGTCGAAGTCAAATTTGGGCAAAATGCATGAGATCGTAACAGCTTATGATATGAATACTCCATAATTTATCCATAAATTAAGTACGAAAATAAGCACTAATAAAGTACCCATCCAGTACTAAAAAAATGTGCCCAGTTGCTCCATCTTTTACCACTATGTGTATATGTATACAGGTCTGAGGTCCACCATACAATAAGGTAAGGACTAAGGTGAACAATTATATATCTTTTTGGCAGAAAAAAAAAAAATTTTTTGAATCATGCATGGTCACTAAGTTTTAAAAACTTGATTACGAGTTTTACACTTTATTGATAAATATATCTCACACTATCTTCCCAAGGGTCCTATACATAATTAACATAATTAGTTACATGCTAGTAAGAACTTATTTTAATAACAAATGAGCCCCGTCGTGGGCGTTTGAGATTCATGACTATGGATAGCCTCTGAAATCTCATGTGGACTAATTACTAACACCCCGCTAACCCCTGTTGATGTATACAATATTGGGAGGAAAAAAAAAGAAGAGAACTTGTTAATACCTCGTTTGGTTCCAACAAATAACAGGAATGCACATAACACGATTTCACAGTCTCTAAGGCGGCCCAAGACTGTTGCTTCTTATTAAGACCAAAAGGTCAAAGAATCGGCCCAAATTAGAATGGACCAAGAAAGGTTCGCGGTAGCAGTTCAACCCAGCTTCGGCCTATTTTCAGCCTTTTCCAGAATGATCTGAAATCTTGGCCCAGCCCATTTATTTTGGGTTCAGCATGTGGCCCGAGCCCGCCTCATCGTTCAAAAGACCTGGACGAGGTGGGTTGGTTGGCAAAAGTTGTGGGGGTGGCCCTTCACATAATTCGCTTGTGGGTATGAGAGCGTGAGCGTGAGCGCAAAAGCGTTTTTGAATTTGCAAAGGAAATAACTTAGGTCAAAGAATGCAATTTGATCAATTTAGTTTAGGGGAAACAATTTGGCTATATATTACTGAAACAACTTGTTTACTCCTTTTAGATTAGTGAAAAACCACGTAAATTCTTGTGTCTATTGCTTTTATCTAATTTCATTTATGGACCGAGGGATGTAGAGTCAATTGACTCAATTTCGCAAATTCTACATTAGTGTTATGCATTTTAAAATTTAATTCACAAATTTGAATCTCATAAAATTGCGGTATTGTCTAAAAATATTTATACACGAATATTTTCCGAATAGTATTCAACATAACTTATACACTAACCCGCACGCATTCCGTCCAAATAAAAAGGAAAATACTCATACAGCGTGTTGTGAAGAATCCATTTCCCAGTTGGATGAAATTCAGTGATACCAAGTGATGATTAAACTCGAAATAGAACAAGAAACAATTAGCATCTTAAAAATATTTTCATAATGCGTGTAAATTTTTAGACTAGGACGAGGTGCACACAACGTATACAATCTATTGCAATAAATATAAATAACGCAATGCTAAATAAACAAATTTATGAGCATCGATGTGGATACAGATGTGACACGTGACTTATTTATCCTTTATCGCACCCGAGCCCTCGTCCCTTTGCAGGACCCACGTATATCGGATAATTTTTAACACATCTGTATCCGAATTCCAAATACGTACATATACTACCCATACGGTATGGGACCGAAGATGCATGTCTGCCTCTTTCACTCTACCCTTGTCTTGTTAACAGATCCTCCGTATGGTGATCTCCCTCCAGGAAAAGGAGGGACAGTAGCCAACCTCACCAAATTATCAACGCTAACATCGTCCGAACACATACACGAGAAACCAAACTTACTCTGCCTCCCCTTCAACCCTACATAAGTGGTACCACCTCCCGTATTCTTGCTCCGGCCAGCGGCCGCTTTTCCGCTTCTACCGGTACCCTTGGTGCACTCCTTCAAAGCTGCAACAAAAGGGTCTTCCTGTTTCGCAAGCTTCCCTCTAAATGAAGAGCTTCTCTTGTAGTTATGCATCGATTGAAGCGGGCACGGAGGAGGAAGAGGAATCATGTTCATTTCATGATGAGCTGAGAGTTTGGGGCTATTATCATCACTTGGAGGCAATGAATCTGGGGGTGGAAGACTTGAGTGATGGACGAAATTTGATCTGGGCACACCAGGGATTTCCTCCCACAGGAAGGGAACGCTGCATTGGGAATGGACTTTTCTGTGGCTCATGTTGTGGATTGAATGAAACAAAATTGAGGGTTTTGTAGGAGATATATATGGTATACGTCATACACTGCACACTCCCTAACGGCAAAATAACTCAAGAAATGCGTGAAGGAGAAGGTAGTTTTGCTTTTAAATGAAGATTTGTTTTTAATAGCTAGAAATAATAAACTACAAACTGATTTGGGCATGGTTAGATGCAAATAAATTTTATTTCGAACATTAAATATACATATAATATATATGAAAATCGTTTTAACGGAAAGTTCCGTGAACAGCTATTTACGAAGGTGAATCGCGACCGTCCAAGAGTATTTTCACAGTCCACATGCTAATGAAACTTTTTTGGGTAAAATCTTCCTCGGGAAAGTTTCATTTAAATCTAGATTGTCAAAAGCCGAAACAGATGACCGAGATCGCGCGGCTCCATGAACAGCCTATTTACAGCGGTTTAGAGAATATATATATATATATATATATATATATATATATACAAAAATCTTCAAGTAAGGACCTTAAAATGAAGACCTTATATGCGGACCTCCCATTTCTCGCCTTTTCCGATCGGATTTCGATGATCCAAGCCGCTCAACGTGTTCAGAACGTAATTTTAAGGGTACTAGTGAGAAATCGGCAAAAAAAAAGACCGAAAAGGGCTTGATTTGAGCAATTGTTATTTGAACCGTTAGATAAAAAATAAACAAAAACTGCTCGGATAAAACCATTCCCGGTCTTTTTTTTTTGCTGATTTCTCACAAGTACCCTTAAAATTACGTTCTGAACACATTGAGCGGCTCGGATCATCGAAATTCAATCAGGAAATGGAGGTCCGCATTTTATTAAAATAAGGTAGTTCTTATAAGAAGGGGATATATATATATATATATATATATATATATATATATATATATATATATATATATGGCTCTGCATCAATTTCTTTTGATTACTTATTTTATGGGGCAACTGCAAGAGTTTAGTTAAGCGAAGACGTAACTGTAAAGAAAATTTTGTAAAAAAAATTCTATATAAAATATACAAATATTTATTTTGATTGAATTTATTTAGCGTAGATTATTTTGTAGGAGTAATAAAATGTCTAGCATCAAAGCAGTGGCGGTGGTGGACACAAGGGGGTGCCAAGCCCTTGGACAACTTCAAATATTCGGCACATTAGAGTATTCACAATGGCATAATCAAAAGTAATAGATTTGTAAAATTAACAATGTTTGTGCAAAATATATATGGTTCATAATGCTATAATTAAACTTAACAACCTCCTTATATAAAAATAATCAGATTTTAGGTGTTGGATAACCAAAACTAGCAACATTTTGCCAATAATCAAATTTAGTGAACCTCTTATATTCTCAATCAAATATACACATCATTACACAAAAATGTTCTCTCTTTTCCTTTTACACATCAGTACACAAAAATGTTCTCTCTTTTCCTTTTCCACCCCCCCCCCCCCCCCCCCCCCCCCCCCCCCCCCCCACACACAATGTTTTTAAAAAAATAGTTTACTAAAAAACTGTTTTTAAAAAAAAAACTATTTTTTCCAAAAAAATTATTTTTTAAACTATTTTTCAAAAATAGTTTGTTTACCAAAAAAAATGTGTAGTACTTTTTTCGGAAACACTGTTAAATTTTGAAAACTGTTTTTTTAAAACCTTTTCTTGTATAAAAATTATTTTCAAAAACTGTAGTTACACAAAAGCTGTTTTTTGAAAAAAAAAAATGTTAAAACTTTTTTTTTCAAAAAAATATTTTCGATTTAAATTTTATTAGTTTAAAAACTATTTTTAGAAAAAACTATTTTATATGTTCACAGTTTTTAGTTTTTTCGTAGTTTAAAAAGGTAATGGCACAAGTTTTGACTATCCAATTTTTTATTATGCCATTGTGAACTTCTACATTGCTAACCTTAGCAATCTCTTAAATGAAAAATCAAAAATTGATGTGGCAGCTTTTGGTCATTCATTTTTTATTATAGACCCTTATACTAGTTTTTGAAGTTAATTTTTATATAAAATACAAAATTGACCCTTGCAAGTTTCTTCGAGAGAACTTTTCTTAAAATTCCTATGTGAGCAAAACTCCCCAACAATTTCGAGTTATCAATCATTCTTACATCGCGTCCATAAACCTAAACAGCGTTTATGCACGAACACACAATCTCGTCTTTTCCTCAGAACTCACAAGTAGCAATTTATAGTAGTACTCGTGAAATACTACATATTTTTCGTTACCAACATAAAAAGTACGTGTGGGTTTGGCTCCTGCCAGTCATGAATTCTGCTCCTGCTACTACATCAAAGGATTATCAAGTCATTCACATCACGTGGGGAAGTTAGATAACGAACATCAAGCTATTGTAAGCATCACAAGGTCAAAGTCATGGGAGTATGATCAATTAGCTAGGCGATAGAAAGAGCTAGCAATCAGAGAGTACGTTGTGCTGTACGCTGCCTTGCCTTCATGTTCAAGAAACCAAGTTTCGATCTTCTTAAAATTATATGATGCAAAACAAGTACTCCTACTTTTCACTATATTTTGATGCTCTGTAATTCCTTGAAACGATCGTTCCGTGGTTTAGTAGCATACGCAAGTACCCTTGATCGATGTGGAAAATTCAGAGCAACCAACCAACAATGGTACGTACCAATTAGTAATATATCTGCCCGGGGATGATCTTAAAAGTGGCAGCAACTTTTTAGAGTAAAGAGTAAAATGTAAGAAAGGAGGCTTGACTATATAAGGCGAAATGTTTAATAAGCCAAACTAATTAATTAATTGACATATATCTAACATCATGTCATATACTGTAGTAGGTTTTATATGACTATATGAAGTGGTTTGAGAATTACATTTAAAATAATTTTAATAATGAGGTATCACACATTAATCGTATGAGGTATGCAGCAACGAAATCAAGTTACACACAGAACAACCCCAAGAAATAATCTCATACAAGAGAGAAATAAATTGACACTAGAGATCAAGCCTATATAATTTACCAAGCCATTTTTCCAATTAAGAAGATTTGGCCTCTTAATCTTTCGGTAATATACAAGTGTGATTCTAGTCTCTCTCTCTTTTTACTCTGTTAAAATTAAGTATTTTACATTCTTGGTTTGTTCATTTAGTGATGGAAGAGAATAGTAGAAGGGGTATTTTCGTTGTTTTGTGTTCCTCCCTAAGTTATTGCCTAGTGGGGTATATGAGAGGGAAAACTGGTTTAATTAATTGTTACAGTGTCATCTCGAACAAGGAGGAAAACTACGCAACCGGGTGGATCCCCTGTCCTCTTAGTTATCTCATTTTCCTACCTCACATCATTGATGTGTCATTTACTATCAAATTTAAACCCCACGAAAATATGTGATGAATAAAAATATTGGGGCACCATGTGACAGCGTCTCAAGAGTCAAAACCACTGAATAATTACTCTTGGTTGTGTCTCAAATTCAAGAAGATTTAGGGGCCATATTTCTACAGCCAGAACAGATTTTGGGGAAAACTAATGGATATACGCGGCATAGGATTCCAAGACATGGATTAGAAATGCTTAGGACTGTAAATGAACTGAGCCATTTGTAAACTGTTCGAGGCTCGACTCGGTAAATTGAAGTGACGGTGCCCACACGCTTATATATTCTTCATATTACTTTGGTACCCAAATAATGTGGGATTTCGCTTCACACCCTCCCTTGCGCTCACGGAGCTCACTCAGTAGCAAGTCGCGTGCAGGCTAAAGACATGCACTCTACGTCTCTACTCATCCTTGACATACCCAACTCTAATATCATGTTACACAGTCATGTATAACTCAACCCCAAAAGCTAGTTATTAAAGTAGGGTGCCTTCACACTTATTTTATGAGAATTTTGTTTATGTACATAATAAAAAATTAAGAAATATAAACCCTTGCAATTCCTAAAAACTTATTTATGTATATGTTTTGTATCGTTTTATATATGTATGAATTTATTTATGCACATAGTAAAATTTTATTTGCATTTTTATTCCTATGAGAGAGGATAAATATATGATATTATTGGCTCGTTAAGGCTCGTGAACCAACTCGAGTTAAACTCAAACGTAGGCAAGCTGAGCTCGAACTCTGCTTGTCAAATTTTCATTGAGTTCGGCTCAAGTTCAAGTTCACTTAAAACTTAACTAACGAATCTAAACATCATAATTCGGCCCTAGAAATGATAATCATTTCACAGTGCGGCGTTCTGCATTCGTTTGCTAACTGGAAAGAAGTTTGTGCGCCGGGATGAATCCTGCTCCAAAGTACGTGCCAAATGTTTTTTTTTTTTTTTTTTCGCCAAAGCAAGAGTTTTAAATTGAAAACTTATGGGTGTCTCCTGGGAGCAAGGGTTTATTTTAGCAAATTTTCTGAAAACCATCTTCAGAAAAAGAAATTTCCAAACATTTTTTCTTCTGAAAAGTGAAACACAAAACGAGGCTCATACATGTGAGGCCACTTGTGAGGCATCTTACCGTAAATCGAGACAGCCGAAAGCAGCAGCCAGCCCATTTCATTAGTTTTTTAGCACACCCAATGGATCTCAAACGCAACACTGGCCGAAGCATCATCTCCAACATTTCCGTATATCAAATTCTGTTCGAGGTAGAAGCATGTTCTAGCCAAGTTTTTTGTGAAGATCAGACTTATAATTATTCGACGAAATCCATGTGCACAAAACCGGACACCGATGTCTGTGTCCGTCTGAATATCTATGCAGATAAGTCTATATTGCTCAAATGGTTAAGGAAACAAGGGAAAGTGCCAAATATAAGATCACACTGAAACACTAATAAACAAAGCAGAACTAACTGCATTTCACAGACTGCATAATCCAGTCCCTCAGAAAATACATTTAACTAGGCTCAATACAAACAACAGAAAGAAATTTATGGTTCTTGATACCGTTTGTTTTAAACTCCAACGCCTTCTTCAATCAACTTCCGCCCGCCCACGATCACAATGATGGAAGGGAGAACGAACACGAAAGAGTCGAACCAAGAACATCATCACCGATGCTACCACTTCCGTCGGCGATCTTGTTTTCGGCTCTCGGGCTGCCACCCGAACTGCTATTTGAGCACGAAACAAAATTCGTCTTTTGCAACACCCCAGTGGGCGATGATCCCAACTGGGGGCTTCCATTCCACACTCCGCTCCTCGTCAGGTTCAAAGCCGATGAGTTCTTGCATCCTCCCACAGTGCTAGAGGTGTTGTTCAATACCTCTCCTAATGGACCTCCGACTGAACTCCCCCAAGATATTGGTATCCAATTCTTTTGCTTTTGGTTTGATTCACTGTGGTGATTAGTAAGAGACATACAATTTTCCATCTGGCTGAGGTCACGAGATAACCTCAGCGGTGATTGGGCAATTGTGTCCTGAGGTGATGAGGATGAGGTCGATGAGAAATCGGAGGCCAAAGGAATCGACATTGAGAGCTGGGTCCAATCCGATTTAAGTTCTTCAGGCCATGCAATGGTGGCACTACTGGATTGGTCCTTGGGCCACTCATCCATGAAAGGGCGAAGCGGTTTTTGGTCATGGGACTCATGGGCATTGAAATCCAAGACAGGGTTGTAGTTTCTGGAGGTTGTGATCTGAGAAGGATTCAATTGGGAATCGGAAGAGATGAGTCCAAACTGTGAGTGAGGGGATTCTTTTATAGGGATATGCTGTTTTGGGATGGAGAATGGAGAGTCTTTCGCCTTCAGGTTGGTGGTTGGAGACACCACAGAGTGGCTTGGAGGAATTTGCATTCTGTCCCATACAGTCATACACATCACTTGATTAGTAAGTACACAAGAAATAGGTTGAACAAACAGTTTTGTGAACGGTACCCGAAGGTGATTTGTTATACAAGCTTGAAACCGACATTCTTTGTCAAAGTGTGTCGTGAAGGATAGACGACCATTTAAAACTTTGTTTAGGACACCCGTTAACAAGACCCTAAAACTAACAGTTGTGCCAATGAATACCCTAACCACGTTTGTTAAGAAGCTTGGAATTGTTGTATAATCTCCGATGAAATGCACAACACGCAGAGTGTAGGAGTACTTGAAGCTTTATTAAATAGTGCCCTTGGAGCACTCCATAACAAAAACCCAAAAACAAAAACAAGTCTGGTGGCAAGGAAGGCAAAGGAAAAAAGTCAGAAAGTCTCTCAAGAAACAATGATACAGATGCAGAAACCATAATTTCCACCCTAGCCTTGAGCATGGACACTGGACAAAGGAGACAGAACGAAGCCCTCCAAAAGAAGGAATCTAAGTTCTCACTTGATAGGACTAGTCACTTTCACCAAAAGTAAAGATGAAATAATGGAGTATTTGAAAGTAAAGAAAAGGTGAGTAGATGTGTACGTATGGTTTGAAAAGAAAACTGTTAACAAACAGAACTTTTCCCAGAAAACTGTTCCAAAACGATGACATTTTCATTTTCAAAATAAAGAGCTATGAAAATGGCTGTTTTGGTTTTGAATGAAGACCGTTTTTGAAACACAGTTTTGAACAAAACTTCTTCAAACTGTTTATTTGGCACTTAAGTGCCCCCTCACGACCACTTGGCTAGAACCCTGGGTCAGCAATAACAGGTTTGAATTGCTAGAATTCTTATATAACTCAAATAGGTAATGATAAGTAACTGACAAACATATACTGGAATCCATTACGTGTGTCCTTTTACCTGTTGAGAATCACCCCTGCAGAAGAATTATCAGCACCGTTGCTGGAGATCACCGATGCTGATGATGCAGAACAAGCAATCGGTGCCACGTTTGTGGTGGTTCCAGATACGGATTGGCCAGACCGGCCTTCCACAGGCTTTCTTGAACGATGGCGGCCTCTATTAATGTGCCGTTCGCAGTACTTTTGATCGCCAACTGCATCTCTTGAGCACCGCCATTTCTTTCCATCTGTCCGACGACACCTCCCTGGCTCAGGATCAGTGTTGCCAGAGAAACCTAGATGAAAAGAACCTGCTCCCACTGCGTGGATCGGAAAGGGAAAGGGGAAGAGAACAAAGCCAAAAGCAGCAAACAAAAAGTTGAAAATAAGAACAAAAACAGTCTACAAATAAAACTAAAGAGGGTCAAAGACTCAAAATGAAGGTAAATTTTACAGCAAGACTGGTAGGTTAGAAGCACATAAAACTGGGATTCATGGAAATAAACATACTTGAAACCAGTAACAGGAATTTGACACGAGCAATTGACACGTGGTTTTGGACAAGGAAAACAATTCAGAACACTCAAAAATTTGAATGGAATGTCTTCAGAGTAGTGCCCGCGTAACTGCATGTATTCTAGATGTGCCCCACACCACAAGGATGAATGCAATGTTGCTGCCACAATGTACTTTGGACAATTCACTGTTGGGGCGGCTTCATGAATTTGTAGCATTGTATTGAAAAACTACCTTTAACTCTATTAGTTCCTTCGACAAACAATACATAAGCAAAATCTCATATAATAGTATGAATAGTATGACAAAAAATATGAGGATATATAAGATTTTACAGTTGTCTTGACCACCTTTGAGAGGGAAGACAGGGCAGGATACTGATACAAATACGAATAGCAGTAAATACTGATACTAAGTGTCGGTTTTGTTTGAGCTGTGCGTTAAAATGAAGCCTAATGGAAAATTAATACTACTAAGATAAGTACAAAAAATGAGGATTTCAACTGCACACCATCTCTTGGAATGCAGCCGCCACTGAATATATATACGGTCCATAGCGCGGAACAATTGAGTCCAACTCCGTTGTCCCAATTTGTTTGTTCATTTTCAGCAATCATTCAGATTTCAGACCAATAAATGCCGTAATTTGGTGAATTTATTTAGACCAATCAAAAGAACTTCACCAATATCAGATGGAATATATGCACCGATTTTATGACATGTCCCAAAGCAAAAACGACAAACAAAATGAAACGGAAAAAGAAGGCATATGACAATGCAAACATGTGACTCTAAAAGTTGAACAACAATTAGAGATTCTTGATTCTTTGAATCAATATATCAAGTAAACTTTTCAACCTAAAACAGGCAGGGGCACAAAACTTTGCAAACTCGGAACAAAAGAAACCACTACATTCTTTTGAATTTTCATGGAAGAGAGCATCCTTACATGAGTTTGGGGCATAGGATCCAGAAGACCACCCAAATAACCCATAAGGGCTGATAGATTTCTTGAGGGCTATAAGCAAATTGGCTGGAACAGGTACATTTGACACTATGTGCTTGTAGATGAGGGCCTGGTGCTCCAGCTCAACCCACTGAGATGGAGTAAATGGCCCCCTAGCCCCCAGACCTAGAGGCCCATTAATGCCTCCATTCAAGCCCCCAGAACCATACCCTGAAACATGAAAAGTAATGGAAAGAAGTGGTAAGAGGAATGTTCATCACAGGAAAAAAATCAACACGTGCTTAATAAAATTCGTTCTAGAGGTGGTCTGTTTTATGCCTGGTTAAGAGACAAGTTTGGACTTAGTTAGTTATCCCTAAAGACAATGAAAGTAAGTATTCTTAGTGTAGTGTTAAATTTCTTCAACTTATTGTCAAAATATTGGGATTAATCATTTGCCCTAAAAGCATCTCTAGCATTTACTCGATTCTAAACTTAGAACCAAAATTTGAGTAAAACCCCCAAAATGTCTCTCCAGCCCTTGACTCAAACCCATTTCAAATTGAGTTTTACTCGAATTTTAACCGAATCAAGGGAGACACTTAAATAAATTTTTTGAATGCTATTTTATCCATCTCAAATTTTCAACTACCCATTAATAAATTTTACTCAAATTTATGCTTACATTTGAATTTGTATTTGTCCATTGGAATGCTCCATACCAAATGAAGCTTTTACTTTTACTCAAATTTGGGTAAAAAATAGAGTAAGGGCGAGAGATGCTCTAACAATATGAAAAGTATAGCCTTAAGGCCTTTGCCCCAAGGGCAGAGGAGGGCACTTCGGTGCTGGAAGCAAGGAGGTGAGTAGTTGAACACTTGAACTCATATAAGGTGCTAATGTAACTAGTCTAATAATTCTAACTTTCCCCAAGAAAAAAAATACGATGAGAAGTGTCAAATTTAAATTAAAAGAGGAAAATGTCAAGAAAATACAAACAAGTTGGCTAATTTAAGCAAAAACAACCCTAATCTGTCAGTACGAATTTTATTTGCAGTTTTCTGCATTTACATCTTTTCTGATAAGTGACATTTATGATATAATAGAAAGAAGTCACAACTGAGGTAAGGAAAAAAAAACAGGGGAACCAAAACCTAGGAAGGGTTTCCATCCAGTAAGAAAGAAGTAAATATCTGAAAACCCAGTGGAAGCAGAAATCAAAGGTGATGTCCCTTTACCATTTAATAGAGTATACCCAAATACCATTAAAAGTTTCAAACTTTACACAGAAAACTATAGAAATTAGACTGCAGGCAGCAAAGGAAGATGGGTTTTTTTGGAAAGTGCTCCATGTAGTAAAAGAAAAAACCGGAAACTTAATCGAAGCAACAAAAAAAAAAACGACCTTATTTTACTCGACAAGACTATTAACCCAGGTGATAAAAAAAAAAAGAGACTATTAACCCTCTTTTTTTTCCTGTTCCCAAATTTCAACAACCACCTGGCTGAGCTGGCTCAGAAATCGAGTTTGTTTGGTTAGATGTCCACTCAAGTACGAACGAAATGTTAACAAACCATTTTTTATCAAATGATTTTGACCAAAATCTCAGATGCATCCACCAATCACCAAAAAAGAACATCCAAAACCATAGCCCACACGTTCTAAGTAATTCCCAAAGAACTGATTTTATCCTGTACCTGAGTTTCTGCTGTAAGCGTAAGAAGGCGTTTGCTGAAAGTAGGGGAAAGATGGGTTCTGAGTGCCAGTCCTTTCTGCTGCAACTCCGTTCTTGGTGAGGAAAGTAACTTCTGATCTAGGGGAAGAGAAGCTGAGCATGTTCTCACGTTGGCCGCCATTATCAAAGGAGAGCAGAGAATTAGATCTCAGCAGCTGGTTAGTCCCCTGTTGATACAACATTGTCTTCTGGGAATCAGAGTCGTCAGTTTTGGCTGCTTTCGATCCCCTCCAGTCCTCTTCCCCAGGCCCAGATCTCCCCTTTTTGAGAAACCCAGATCCATTACTGCTCTTTGGACCCTCTAATCCATCCATACCCACCTCCCCAAAATCCATCTTTTTATTCCCACTAATCTATGAACCTCCACAGAGCATGAGTTCATCAGAGAGAGAGAGAGAGAGAGAGAGAGAGAGGGGCCGGTAAGGCTATGGGAAGAGAAGGGGAGTGGAGGCGCAGAGCTTAAAGGTAGGGAGCAGGGGTGATTTAAAGGAGTGAGATTTGAGAAGAGAAAAAATAATTGGAGAGAGAGAGAGAGGGGGGGAGAGAATTGGAACTGTGGAGGGGACAAATTTGGTTCCAAAAACTATCTCCACATTTCCGACATTGGTTACAACTTGTTCACGGGATAAATAGGCGAGAACTCAAGCTATATGTAGATATTTTCCTTGTACTCCGAACTTTTTCCCCCTCCCTTCTCATCCTCCAATTTATGACGGATATCGAATCTTTTAGAGTCAGTTTATACAAAACTTCACTCTAGCCGCCAATTAATTGTGAAATTGATTCTCAAGAATTAGTTGAGGTACGCGTAAGATAGCTCAAACAGTTATAAACGAAAATAATATCATACCATGTATACTTCAATTACTTAATGCAGTTGATAAGTACAACCATATTCTTGTTCTTCAATGTTTATCGTAGCTCTTTGGTCGGACTAAACATATTTGAAGTGGGACCATAATTTTTTCTCGGCATAAATGCGGTGGGATCCTCTGCAGGTATCTATGTGGTGTTGAGGATGGTAATCCACGACAGATAAGTGCTTCCATCCATGTCTGTTTTTTCAAAAAAAATGGAAAATCATAATGAATGAGCTCAAGTTAATGACATAAAAGTGGACCAAAAGGGGGAAATATATAACAAATTAGTATGTGTACTTTATTCTTTGAGATTGGAATTTATATATTCATTGTTCTAGACCAATTGCATTGAAGTTACATTTCATATTGCTCATTGATATCACCTTTTATTTTTCAGGTGCAAAAAAAGGGAGAAAAATCTCGTAGTTCATACTTATATCCTTTTGTTTTCAAAGGGGCAAAACAAAGGACAAAAAATCACTTCTCCATGTTTAAGCCAATATCAGGAATTAGAAAAGTTTAAAACTATCAACCATGAATTTATTGTGCTGATAAATAAAAAAAACATGCAATTTATTGGACATCATTTATAGTAAGATATAAACATTCATGAGCATTAGTTTTTTTATAAATCTAAAGCAACCACTATGGTGAGAAATTTGGGAACTATGTACAGTAGTCAAACAACAAAATAAAGGCATTCTTCAAAGATACATTAATAAAGGCACCAACTAGAATGTCAAACAACAAAATCTTATTCATCCTTTGACAACTAGTTATATATTGAAATCAGGAAGAAGGTTGAACGAACAAATACCTTGATTCCCCGTCTTGTATCTCTACTTCGGGGTCATACTTGCCTGTCAGCTAGACTCAACCGGCATACAACACCAAAAATGCAATGAAAAATATGTTTTCCGATATATTTACCCCGCTTACTTGAAGGCAAATCGAGATCTCCGGTTTGAATGAAGCTGAAAACTATCCCACATGATGATCACAATTGCTAATTTTGCAATTATGTCACTTCTTGTTTCGATTGTGTACTTTTCTCCTCTTTGTTCTCAATCCTATTTTCTACTCCTTCATATTTTCCCTCCATCTGTTACAGATTATCATCATAAGTAAGGATTCCTTCACTTTTACTCTCCCTTTCTCTCAAACAACTGTGAGTTGTGGGCTTAAATATACAACTTATACTGAATTTATTGTTCAACCAAAAACCTAGAAATTGTGATTCTACAGTGTCGATATCTCGCTTAACTTATTGGTGGTACTTTAATTTCTTCATACCGTGATATCTCATCATAAAATCTACCGACCTGAGGGGAAAAAAAGTATCACTTGGTAACGAAATATTTTACATACATGCATGTTCGTGACATGAGAGAAAAACATTGCAGTTTGTAGTTCTATACCAATATATACATTGAATTTGTGAAAAATGTTCTTTGGTTATTTATGATTCCAGCAGCATTTTTTTTCCCACAATAAGCACGTACCAGATTTCCAATTGCATACTACTTTTTAAGTTCTATCGTAATTTTGTGAAAAGGCACATATTTGACTTTATTGGATACAAGTTAGTAATAAAATCAAATGTTTTCAAGATAGTTATGTCCATCTATGCCTATAAGGTAACTTTGGGTGCAAATTAGAACTTGAAATTGATGTTTAAAATTAAACTTTTTTTGTAAGTTAAAATTGTATGATCGTCTTTTATCTATTGTTAAAATGAGATGATAGCTTGGGGCCACGGAAGAATTTGTTTGGTTGTTAATTTTAAAGTCTCAAAATTAGTCGAGATGTGTGCAATCTTGCCCGGACATCTTATTATTAAAAAAATTATTGCGATGATAGCTTACAATCAACACATTCTCATAGGTTCTGCTAATAGTCTCGGCAAAATACAGAACTTAGACCATGTTCGTTTTGAGATTTTGGACTTTTGACTTATTTTCTGTGCACGGTCTTCAATAATTTTTTTTTTCTCTTTATCTCTCTCCACTTATTCCCAAATCCTAAATCCTAAAACGAACAACCCGTTTTCATTTTATTTTCTTTAATTAGTACGATTGTTTTATTGTACTTTATGACACCGTGATTATGTCTAACGTCTCGTTACTACTACTACAATTTGATCCGAGGACCAAAGAGGAATTTCGTTAACACGAAGGACAATAATTGCAACTAAAACAACATTTCGTTTTCTCGTACGATACCATCGAACAGAGAAGTTCAAAGTCCAAACCATCCGTGAGATGTAAAAATGAAAGACAAGTCTCGTGAGAAAACAAAAGTATAGAAAACATCCAAATGAAAAGGGGGTCTTTTGGTAATTGCAAGTTGAAGGAGGGTGGGTATTCATGTCATTTCAACTGTACGTATACCCACCACAATTAGGATCTTATCTCAGACTTAAATGGGGTTTCGTCGTTTAGTTCGAGCCCAAGAACCTCCTAACCCTAATTCCCTCCATGTTTCCCAAATGGCCATGGGCTCAAATGCCGTGTGTCTAGGTTATGGAAGAGCATGCATGGGCACGTGACATCACGGTTGGAATTTATAGCCTAAAAGATACCGGCTGACGACTGTTATCAACTATTTTGAGGCTAGTTTATACAGAATTTTGCTCCGATTTTAATTGATGAGCTTTTCTTAAGCGGGCGATGTATTTGGGATCTAGGGGTTCTGTTGGGCAACAAGTGTAGTGCGTTGTGTAGGGAGGCACACGGACCTTTGATCTCGGCGATCTCGGCATACAACCGTCGAACAGACCGTTGATTGATGAGATCGACGATAGTGTGCCACCCTGCACTACACAGATCCATGTATTTGAGCTCCGAAATTTGTCAAAGTGCACGTAAATTATCCTGGACATTTTTATTTTGCGTGCATTTGATGGGATCGTATCCGTACTTTGTCTCTCTACACTCTTCCAAACAATTATTTGTGTTCTATATAATGCCCAAAAATTTGAATTGTTCATCTTGTATGTCATTCAGAAATATTTTTTTTAAAAAAAAATCAACTCGATCAGTTATTAATAACCAAAAAAGAACTTACCAAAATGAAGGATCAATCAACCACAACAAAAGATTGTGAAAAAGGTCATACACTAATTTAAGGGATTGCCAATATATTGGCTCTAGCCTAATTGGCATCTCCTGGTTCTTTTCTTGTGAGAGATCACGGTTCGAGTCCCATTTGAATTTCTTGTTGAGTAATTTACACTAATTTACTAATTCACGGTTCGAGTCCCATTTAAGTGATTTGGATTTGAAATGATGAACTTGTACAAACGGCCTTTGAATGGAGCCACCAAACAAGCGTTATGTCATCATTTAAACTTGGGAGTAAGAGAACAAATATTGTTAGAGTAAACAACAAAACTATTTCATGCCAAAAGGACAAGTGGGAGGAATCATGCATGCAACATAAAAGAAAAGAGGACCATAAAATTACGTTTTTCCTTGGAAATTAATTTTTTGACGTTCCGCTACAAATTCACTTTCTTATTGCCGTTGTTTTGAAAATTGCACATGGCACCTTCAAGTTTCAAAGCACACACAAAGAACTTTTGAACTCTATTATTTATAACAGCCAAAATTCTCTCTCTCTCTCTCTCTCTCTCTCTCTCTCTCTCTCTCTCTCTCTCTCTCCGTTTTAATTTTTCCTGATTTTAGTACTTTTTCTCTCTAGAAATTGCTAAAACATTAGGTTAACTAAGAGACAAAAACCTAATATTAACTTAGAAATTAATATAAGATTAATTAAAAACCCCTAAATATGTTTATAATCGATGTGTTGTGTTTAATTCTTATTTGATTGGTTTTCAAAAATCACATTTAATTTAGAACCACTCCCTAAAAAATGCCGAAGATATGAAACCAACAAATTAAAGTGAGTTACACCAACGTGCTCAAAATGCCAACTTAAAAATTGTTGTGCACGTTGTCAAGAAAGAATTTGTTGTGCAGAGTCACGGTCATGCATGTATGTAAGCAAGAATATGCTCTATGAGCATGACTCAAAACATGCAAAAACAGTCAGTCGAGATCGAATTGTACCTCATTATTTATGCCCCGTTGATCGATAGTAGATAGTAATAAATGAAAGAACGAGGGAGTTAGCAGAGATATGGAGGGCCTCCCATCAGCAAAGAGGTAAGAAAACCAAACAACTTTAGGCAATTTAATTTGGAAAGGACAAAGATGTCTCTTTGTTTTACATTTGGGGGAGGGGCCTGGCCGGTCCTCTTAAAGGTGTTCTATATATCAACTAACAACAACAACAACAACAGCAAAAGAGGGGTCTCATTTCACCATCCAAAGCATAGCCACCTATATACTCTATATTAATTACTCCTAGACAAATAATTAATTAAATAGGCAATACATTTGACTTAGGAAGTGGTTTTGAGTAATAATTAAATAGGATTCGAACTTGTTTTATTAATTTAGGAAAAGTCTACAATACACATCTCTTAAAATGGTGTACCATACGCACCTATTTTATGGTTCATTCATAACATTTTAGTGTGTTTCGTAACTTTTATTCTATAATTCATAACCTTTTAGTAGTACGATTGTAATATTTTCATGATGATTCATAACATTTAGGTGTATATCGTAACCTTTATATGATTCGTAATTTTTTAGCAATATGATTCGTAATATTTTCTCTACAATTCATAACATTTGGGAGGGTGCATATGATATACACTCAAATAAGGGGTGTGTATTGTAGTCTTTCCCATTTATTTTAAAAATGCGAGTTCCGAAATATATGCCATTGTCAACATCGGTTTTCTATAATGCCGTTTATGTATGGATCGGAGTATTATTTGAAGCATTAATGTTGCTCTGATGATCCAATTTAACGTAACACAATTATTCATCTTCTTTTATTGGATTAGGATCAAAAGAAAAAAACTTCTATTATTGGGTCAAAAGCAACGAAAATTATAGGTAGTACTATTTTGTTCGGACAAATAAGCCACTTTGGCTTAATTTTTTGTCCTTATTCAAATTTTTTTCGTATCACTTGGCTTATTGTCATTTTTTTGGGGATTATTGCATCCTCACGTCAAGAGGAATCTAAAAAGTAAAAAATTTTGACCGAATTCCAATTTTTTTTGAATAAAGACGAAAAAAAATCAATAAGCCAATTTTTTCGTCTTTATTCAAAAAAAATTGGATTTCGGTCAAAAAAATTCACTTTTTAGATTCCTTTTGTGGTGAGGATGCAATAATCCCCCAAAAAATGACAATAAGCCAAGTGATACGAAAAAATTTGAATAAGGACAAAAAATAAGCCACTATGGCTTATTTGTCCGAACGGGTCTGCGAGAGACTTCGTTATGTTTACCTCACAAGGAAAAGTTCTTTTCAAAAAAAAATTTGAATTTTTTATAGCATACAAAAGATCTCACTGAATTCTTTCAAATGGTCCAAAAAAGTTCAAAAAAATTATTCTCTCAACATTAGGGCTGCTAAATTTTTTTGGGTAAATTGCAAAACCGGACCAAAATATACGTTTTGGTCCCGATTTGTAGATTAATGATCCGAACACGGATTCAAAAACTAGAAAATCGTGAGATATGGTTTGGTTCACAGATTTTTATTTTGGAACCGTTGTTTATCCGAGCCGGACCCTGAGATATTTATAGGGAAGTGATTTTCAAACTCCTTTTTTTACAATCCACACTCCATTTTTTGTCATTATCCACAAGAATTTAGTATTTTGCCATTTTCTCAATGCACTTTTTTACACATCCAAGGGTAATAATGTGAATTCATGTGGATAAAGACAAAAAAATAGAGTGTGGATTGTAAAAAGGAAAGTGTGAAAATTATTTTTCATTTTCTTATTTATACTTATAGATTTAAGTAAATATATACTCCATATATATATATGTATGTGCAATATTTAGTAAATAATCTTACTTGAATGCTTATAGTTTAGTATTAAGTTAATTATATGTTAGTTATAACAATAATATAACTTATTAATTCTGTATAAATTAAAACCGAAGGGGTTAAAGTAGAGGTGTCGAATGGGTCAGGTCTTGCTTGCACGAGTATGGCACGTTACGTTTACACGACATGACACGAACACTAAGGTGGGCTGGGCTGGCAAGGCCATCGTTTTGGAGCCCACAGCATGAGCACGTACGTATAAGGGCACAACACAAACCTGATTATTTTTTATTTTAAAAATTTCAAATGATTGATAGTTGAGTAGATGCCAACCTCGTTCAGAATGCATTCAAATATAGTGATGCATTTCTTATTTATAATTTCATACATTGTATTACAAAGTTTAATGATCAATAAATGGTTCGGAATTGGACTGACCATAGGACTTTGGTCCGGACACGGATTGCAATTTATTAGAACCGTGACTCACGATTCGGTCATCGAATTCCTACTCATTCGATCCGGTCCGGACCATGGACAGCCTTACTCAAAACTACTTTTCTTTTCCTTTTTTTCTTTTCTTGAGATCAAAATGACAAGATTCTTCCTAGAAAGCAAATAAAAGCGGTACGGGGAGAGTAAGGGGTTTTTTTTTGTTTTTTTTTTATTAACCTGTAGATAGTACACCTATACAGTATTGAATATCACAATGCTTGGTCATTTTCATCACAATTTGAGGCACAGTGGACTGAAGAGAGTATGATCACAACTCGATCACAAGCATTGACGTACAAGTATTAATTCACTGAAGTGGTCAAATTTATTTCCGAGTTTCCCATGCTTTCTATTCCTTCCACTGAGTGCATGACACCAAACGTCCAACATGAACAGGAAAATTATTATCAAACAGAACCAGATGGAATAGGAGCCTGTATAGTTACATATGTGTGTGTATAGAGAGAGAGATAGAGAGAGAGAGAGAGAGATGTTCATTTTAATTAATTTATTTTGTGTACATTAATAAAAATATTATATTTATATCCATCCTTGTACAATAGCAGTAGGCTCGTGTTATGCACAAGAATTAGAATAACAATTCCCTCCGTCTCTTTTTAAATGTTCCGCTTCTTAACTTCAACTTATTAAGAAAATATCATCATTACACCTTTCACATCAACTTTTACCTCCATTTTTCCTATTTACCCTCTATGGAGACATCATTATTACATTTTTACTCACTAACTTTTCAAAATGGAATCTACTTTTAGGGGCAAAATGAAAAATATACTAACTTTTACCCACTAAATTTACAAAATGGACACTTATTAAGAGACAACCAAAAATAAAATACTGAACTTTAAAAAAGAAACGGAGGGAGTACTTCATATATATGTATATGCATATGTGTCTCGGCTAGCTTACACATAAATCAATTAACTTTAAGATTTCAAAAGATTCTCATTGTCTACGGGTTTGAGCTTTCTATTTTGTGCAGTTATTATTGCAAGCAAAACTTCAATCAAACAATATCGCGTGTGCCTACTCCCGTATATTTTTGCCTCGTATCAAGGTGGGTCCCACAGCAATGGCCCATGCAAGAAGTGCTTTGAGACCTGGAAATAATTTTTAAAAAAAATTAATTAGGAGTAAACCATTTTGTGTACATCAAACATACGTCACATTATGTGGGACTCAGATGGGGGCGTCATACAAATAATTGCTCCAAGAGAAAAAGATATATCATTCGACGAGGTTGGACACCTGAGTGCGTTTGGTAAACTTTTCAGTTTTCAGTTTTTTGTTTTTAAGAAACTAAAAGTAAAAACAGGTTTATGTTTCATAAAAACAAAAACAAGAAACATGTTTGGTTATATCTGTGGTTCTAAAAAAAAAAAAACTGGGAAAAACATCTTTTGAAGTTTCCATAGTTTATAAAAACTCTAAAAAAATTTATAAAAAACAAAAAAAAAGTAAAAACTTGTTACCAAACAAGTTTTCAAAAAGATAAAAATTTAAACCAAAAATTAAAAATAAAAAAGTTACCAAACGCCCTTTTAGCAAAAGATTGTCAATGTAACTTTGTAAGGTAAAGTTGATGACCGTATTATATACAGGAGCATATGCACGTATGGAATGAAATGTCCATGTCATGTTCATCGCGCCCTGATCACGAAGCAGAGCACCATGCCAGCATCACATTGTAATATCACGTGAGATTACTTAAATGAACTTATACAGATATATTGAAGACTCGTGAATATTGGCTTTAAATTTCCGTTTGACCGAAAAAAAGAAGAAAAAGAAGTGAATATTGGCTTTAATTAGGGCTCTAAATTAATTGAGCCGTTCACAGACAGTTCAAGATTTGATGCGATAACATTTGTTCAAGTATGATACGTCTATTTAACAAATTGAACCTAAGCCTCAGTTTTAAGCGCGTTTAATATATATATGGGCCCAGCCTAAATTTAACAGTGTTTGACTCGATTAGGCTTGTTTCATATATAAACTTGATGAGTACAAATTTTTATATTGATGCTGAGCACTACGAGCAGAGGTGGACCCACCATAGGGCACGTGAGGTCATGTGCCCCCACGCTCTTCAAAATTTTTTTTTTTTTTTGCGATTTTGTATATATATTATTTATGTTGAATGCATATACATAGTTGTCTGTTGGTGTAGTGGTGAAATGCTCTCCCCTTAAACAAGAGATTGTGGGTTCGAGTCTACCTCACACTCTCCTTTGGGTTTTTTTTTTTTCCTTTTTTCCAAGAGGTAGTAGAAAAATGTGTTTTTTTGTTTTTGTTTTTTCCAAATTAAAAGGCAGTAGAAAATAGTAGTGCATATCTTGTTTTTTATACTATTCGTGGGTTCGAGTCTACTCCCACTTTGCATTTGTATACTTTTGGTTCCCAAAACTGTAATCGTAGAGTTAGTAATAGAATACATATATACTTTAAAATTGTTAAATTATCATGAATGCTAAAATTATTTTTGGAGTAAATGTGCTTAACTGTAACTCATATATTACGGTACAAAAAAAATTGGTGCCCCTACTATGTCAAAGTCCTGGGTCCGCCATTGACTACAAGTATGACACGTGGTCGGATGCTCGGCAAGGATTATACCAGTCGGCAGGCTTGCCCGGTAAGGAAACCTATGAACCGGTTGAGTCATCCCACAAATCATGCCACAACTCCCACTGTGTCGACAGGGTACCCTCTCAGAGTGCTTGGATCAACCATCCAGAATTTGGTATCAAATAAAAGTTTTGTTAGTTATATATGAATTTTTACTCATTTCTTATAAACTTTTATATTTATGAGCTTATTTATATACAGAATACAAATATTATTTGCAGCTAATACATGCAGAAATATATGAATTCTTTCATTCGTCAAGGCTCATGAACAAGTTCGCCCTCAAGTCAAGCTTAGGCCCATTCAGCACGAGCTTGGCTCTTCAAGTTTTCATTGGGTTCAAGCTCGCATTCGAATTCACTAAAAATTTAACAAACAAATTAACATGAACATTCTAAAGCTAATTAGCTTGGTTTGGCTCATTTTCAACCTCACCCCTTCTATACCTGTGATATACAAAAGTTTCTCTTTTTGCTAATAATACTATATAATAGAAACTTGTTAATATATAAATCTAAGAACCCAATATTGTCAAATTTACACAAACAAAATTAAATACCAAAAACAAACATGTTCCGTTAAAGGTTATTATTTTTTAAGTACTTATTTATCATTTTATGAGATAAATCATTCTCTCACAATACATTACCTTTAATTCGAAAAAATAAGTACTTATTTTCTTTAGAGAAATGGGATGAGTGTTTCTTCTTTTTTTCTTTTTTTCTAATTTTCTTCTCTCGAACGCAGGGCGGTGCAGTGCAATCTCAGCCGTTCAAAAATATTTTGGATAGTCCGAATTTTAACTCTTTCTTAAAAGAGTTTGTTTTAAAATCCGGATCATCAATTGCCAAGATGAACGAGCGGGATGGTGCTCAGCACGCCCCCAGTTCCTTTTCTCTCATTGTACTTTTGCCTTCCCAAAAGAAATGAGGGGGCAATTAAAAGGGGGAGGCCCATGGCCTTAAAATTGCTCCCCAACCGTCACCAATAATTAGTACTACTCCTACTATTCTAACGAGCGCTCGATCCACCATTATTGCATAACAAAACTTAAGTTTTCGTTAGTAATAGTTAATTTGGATAAGAATAAGGCTCCATCCTCGTAAAGGAAAAAATAAGTACTTAAAAAATAAAAAATTTAGCAGAACGAGAAGTTTTTGTTTGGGATAGGGACTAGGAGTAGTTAAATTGAGTCTACCCATCTTTGCAAGGATAACATACCCAAATTAGCTTATCCTACTCCCTCTTCAATTAGATTATTTATTCCAGATCGAGATAGACCACAAATCAGTCCTCATTCCCCAATTGCTCAATGGGGTACTTAAATATCCATCCTCAGTTCATACTCGACTTATGTATTCATCCTCACTTCAAAATAAACCCAATATTGCCCGTACTTTCACCATGTATATATAGTACAAATTCCGTGAAAACTTACGTGACATGACTGATGAGGATGAATATTTAAAAACTCTTTATTCTTCAAATTACAATTCCCCCCTCCCCTTCCCACCCAACCCAATGATTTACGTTTCAATTATCTACTTTTCTATCCCGTCCATAATTAATTTCTATCCCCTTCTTAATTAAAAACTTCTTATTCTTCAAATTACAATTCCCCCCTCCCCTCCCCACCCAACCCAATCCAATGGTTTACGTTTTGATTATCTACTTTTTTATCCCTTTCTTAATAAATTTCCCTCTCCCAAACAGCCTGTAAGACTTTTTTTAAAAAGAATAAAAGAGTAATTTTACTTAACGGCTTGTAAGACTCAAAAACCAGGGTACCATGATTCATGCCCAGTAAAAGCACACATCATTCACGAAGACCGTCATACGTAGAAAGTTAGTATAAAGGGGCTTGGGCTTTGAAAAAATGGGCCTGGACGATTACCACAAAATTTGGGCCTGTTATGAACCGAATCGGCCCCACCAAAAGAAGACAAATCTGTCAAATCAGTTCATTTTATTCATCATTGCTTTGTTCATCCTCGTGATGATGCACTCATTCCACATTTTCATTATATTATAATAAACGATAACGTTAATTCCGCTTAATGAAATATTGGTAAGCATTTGAGTCAAAAATTTAATTTGTTAGTCAACGATTTTAAATTAAATAAATATACTTTTTAAATAAAATACTTATCAATATTCGATTAAGTTAAATTTTGTTACAACCTCTTCAAAATGAATTTGGAAAACACTAAACGGTCTGGTCAAGTAGTATACACTCCAGAGTGTGAACAAAGAGAATAAAGCAATGGTGAACAAAATTCTCACTTCTCAGCTGACTTTCTCCCGCCTCACAAAATTACTGGTATTTGGCAGTCGTGGCTCTCTCTCTCTCTCTCTCTCTCCAGATCCTAGAGTTTATCTATTAAATTCGGGATAGCGATGATGATATCTTCACAGAACATAGCGTTTACACCAATCTCCCTTTCCAGGTTACCATCTCACCGATTGATCCCATCTAAACCTCCGTCCCTTCCTTTCCACCCCATCTCCGCCGTCCATTCCCCAAAATCAGCGATGCGAATTGGGTCTCCTCTCACCGCAAGAGCTGCCGCTTCCACTGCTGGGTTGAGCGACAACATCAGTGATGCACTCGGTGAAGTTGACATCTTTTCTGCGGCGGGTGCACCAGTAATGTTCAAAGACCTGTGGGACCAAAACGAGGTTCGATTATTTCTTTCTACTTCTTGTCGCGGTATGATTTCCATTAGTAAAAGAACGGCATACTAATCCTTAACGCAAAAAAGAAGTAGAAAGCAAAATTAAATTGCAGATATAAAATGGAATCAGTTTCGTTGAGTCTCAAGAAATATAAACAAATGACCAATGAATTGTGCTATTTACTTTTCAACTTAACCTATCTTTATTGATTTCTTTCACAATTTGGAAGTTTATACTATTATATTATTTTGGGGCCCATTGTAATTGGTTAGATATTTAAATCTCCACTTGCTGTAGAACTCTTAAATTTTTAATTTTTTGGTTACAAACGGAAGCCTGAACGCAAGGACACACACTTGGCCCACTGCCTAGCCAAACGGGCGTTGCTGTCTCCTACTACTACTCCAACTGCAAGAGGAACCCCCTTTCGGACCGGAGCTGCTACTGACCCTCAGCTTTTGTTTATATAGCTCCTTTTTGTTTGTATATATTTGTTCTTGTATTTCCCCGTTTTGGCTCCTTGTAGTCTGTAAACTGTTATCCTTTATCATTGCATTTCTATCATGTTCCAAAAAAAAGCCTTGAATGCCAAAGCCACTACTAGCTACGGATCTTAATCTGCCAATGCCATCAACATCGTGTCCCAAATGCTCCAGGACCTCCAAAGGGGCTTGCTCGTGGATTAACTCTCTTGGCTCCAATTTCAAGCCTATCTTTGCTAACTTATGAGCACACCCATTAGCTTCGCTCCACACAAAGATTAGACTGCCATACCTTAACAAACCCATGTCTTGTTTAATAAGCATAATCAAATTATAGTTTCGGTCGTGGTTATTACACTTTGACAATGCTTGTATGACCAACCGAGAGTCTGTTTCCAATATGGCTTGATGTAGCCCCATGTCCGGCACCATCATGATGTCCCGCCGAATACCCCAAAGCTCAGCTCTCAACGCATCCACATTCCCAATCTTACTTGAGAAACCTCTGATCCAATTTCCCCCATTGTCACGGGCCACGCCACCCGCCGCCACCATTCGAGGATTTCTGGATGAAGCTCCATCAATAAAATGACTGTAACTGATGAACCACTATAAAACAAAATGAGAATTTATCATGTTAAGGCCTTAGATATGTTCTAGTCTACAGGGGTGCCATTGCATAAGTTTTTGTGAAATTTTGTGGGGATATATATTTATATGTAGTATGTCATGGAAATATTCAAAACCTGGAACCCTCACCCCAAGTCATGGCTCCATCCAGTGGCGGATGAACCTGCACAAAACAAGGAATAGGAAGATTCAGAAATTTAGTGCAGGAGGGTCACATCTTAGTTATAAGCATTAAAACATTTTTTTCACAACCAAGTACAATTGCAAAATTTTGATTTAACCATTTAGTGGAGGATTCAACAATTTCGAAAAAGTTTGTAATGTGTACTTTTGGAATAGTTTCTAAAATTATCTAGCAAATATTATGCATGCATCCAAAGTTTCCAGCATTGTTCAAGAACAGTTTTATGTGTTATTGGTTCTTCAAATTATAGCACTATGTATAAAAGTGACAGGGAGGGTACTAGTACAATTTGTAAGGGGTTAAACAAGAGTACTACTCGCATAGTTATATAGGTGGTTCTTAGTGAGATTATTCAAAAAAGCAGGTGGGGCACGTGACCCCCTGGCGTCCTACTGCATCCGCCAGTGCCTCCATCCCTTAATGGAATAGAAAGAAAGATGATTATTATGGAGATTGGATGAAAAGGGAATATAATCCAGAAGGAGCTTGCTACTGTATTATTTATACACTTGGAATGAGATTCATAAACCACTAACACTTGGTTGCACGATTTGGCCTCATGGGAATTCAACTGGATAAGGTTAGTGGATAAATTTGAGTTCATAATAAAGTTTGTAATTTTGTTTGGCTATTGTAGACTGTTGTGGACTCTGTATCATATTTCAACCTTCTTTTGTTGCTTCACTTTGAATGCTGAAAAAGCTATTCTTTAGAGAAGGTTGCAACCTTGATACAGGGAAATGATGTTATTCTAACTGATGTAATGTGCTCTTCTAAACTCAAGCACATTTTGTTGTTTTAGGGAATGGCTGTGGTTGCACTTTTGAGGCACTTTGGATGCGTTTGCTGGTAGATGACTGGACTATATGCCAACATTTGGTTGACTGGAATGTACCTTTTTGAATGGCATGGTCATTGTCTTGGAATACTAATTTTCAGTGTTTGGTACACCAAAAAAATTCCCAGCGTATATTACAAATGGAATCACAATTAACCATCTTAGGCGAGCGGCAATTCCATTGGAAATTCCTAGGAATGACCATTCCATTCATTTAAAAACATTCCAGTGTACCAAACACTACATTAAGAAATAGGAGAATTGATTTACCACGGAACAAGGTTTTATTTTAGTCACTGTTCTTTTGTTTTGTTGATTGACCGTAATAGCTGGGAGCTTGCTTCAGCTCTCAAAGAATCAAAACCGAAATTCGACGCAGCTGGTGTGAAGCTGATTGCTGTTGGTGTTGGTACTCCTAACAAAGCTCGTATTCTTGCTGAGAGGGTAATTCACTTTTCATCTATGCTTGTACATTTAACATTATTTGTAAGAATCATATTTTGCAGTTATGGGTAAGTGGGTCAGGTTTATATTCTTATTATCTTTTTTAACATTTTTCTTACTTAGTAGTGGTCCTAGTGGATGCTTTATTCACATTATGTTGACAAATTTGTTGTGCCGTTAAGAATGCATATGGCTCGCTTTTTATGTGGTGGTGTTCCTGTGCCACTGGTATTGCACGCAAAGGGTAGTAATTGATAAGCTCTTCAACTTTTACCAACGTGTTTTCCATTTATTGGAAGCTTCAACTACTTTTCAGAGATATTTTGTCTTAGATTAATTTTCTTCCAACTACTGGAAATGGACTTAAAATTTGTGTTACATTCTGGCCGTAAGAGTTGAATGTGCGACAAACAAGTTGATTTATCCTTTGTTACTGCATTTATGTGATTTGTATGCATACATGACTAGATGTAACTCTCTCTCTCTCTCTCTCTCTCTCTCTCTCTCTCTCTCTCTCTCTCTCTCTCTCTCTCTCTCTCTGTGGAAACTTCCCCCTTTCATTTTGTTTTGGTTTTCATTTGTTGGTTAAATATGAGAGAAGGGGAACAAATCGTCTCACTTGAAACCTGGTAACTTTGTCCATCCCCATATCAATTTCTTAAACTGCTTGAATTTTGTGTTAATTTGCATTATTCCTATGTTGTCACCGTGGAAACCTGGTTAGTTCTTATTGTTTAACTTATTGCTATGAACTCCCAAATTGTTAAATTTTTGGGAGCTAGGAGTGCTGCCATGAAACTATTGTATAGAATGAAGAAATTTGTGAGTAATAGTTACTGGTATTGAGCTATGTACGAACATAAGGGACTAGCCCTTTTGCTTTATCATTGTCTCCCCTGTTTGTAACATTGTTTTGTTTGCAAATAATCGGACAAAAGTACATGGTACATGTGGTATTGAACAGTCGGGGGAGCCGTTGATTAGTAGAGATGTTATGTTGCTAAGATGCTAGCAAGTAAAAATTGTTTAAGAAATGTGCTTCATGGAGCATCTTCCTTTGACAAGGTGAGAAGTCTTCGAGGGAATTTGTTTTTTTTTTGAGGGATAATTTGCTAATGTAGAATGCTGGAGCCTGGAAACATTTAATCCACGCCATCATCAATTAATAGCTGCGAGATGGATGGTGCGACCGGCAAATTTTAGTGAAATCGATCATATCCTTTCTTCTTGGAGGGCACATGGGTCCTCCAAGTATGATCCTAATAAGGAGTTGGTGAAGTGTTTCTTCTTCTTGTCCTTGTTCTTTGTTTTCCTTGGACTGGGATGAAATTGTGGTCGCAGTAGTTCTCTTCATGCATTTGGGTACGATGGGTGTTTTCTTCATCCTTGGAACTGATTCTTTTCTCCCTGATTTTATGTACCCAGTTACCATTTCCATTGGATTGCCTTTATGCAGATCCTGAGCGCAAGGTAAGTCCTATGCCTCCATCTCCATAACCCACGAATTATTTACCAACCTCTAGCATACTCTTAAACTTTTGATTTTATCTTAGGCATATGATGTCTTGGGCTTGTACTATGGGATTGGACGTACATTTTTTAATCCAGCCAGTGTAAGTCTCATCTTTCTTTTTCGACAGAAGCTATATTGGTCTGTTTGAAATATATACAGATGACATCCAAATTCCTTCCAAATTCACTTTTGATGTTCCAGGCTAAAGTTTTCTCGAGATTTGAGGATCTGCAGAAATCTTTGAAGAACTATACACTGAAAGCAACCCCAGATGACAAGAGTAGTGTCTTGCAACAGGTTTGATGAACCCTCCCCTGTATTCTACGATTATGTTCACAAATCATGTGGTTGAATCGGTTACACAAACATTATAATTACCTTGTTCTGCTTCTGTTTCTCTAGGGAGGCATGTTTGTGTTTAAAGGGAAGCAGCTGTTGTATGCAAGGAAAGATGAGGGAACAGGCGATCATGCCCCTTTAGATGATATCTTCAATATATGTTGCAAAGTTCCAGTTGCCTGAACCTGCTACTGCTATGTCATTTGGATGTTTACATAGGCTGCTCTAGATCGTAGTAAAAAAAAAAAGCAGCTAGACGATCAACGGACTCTGCTTTGGTGCACTTGTGGGCATATATTCTTGTAATATAACATACTCTTATATTAAAAGCGTATAGATTTATGGTATTGTGGAAACCTTTTCATGTAACATATTCATGATTTCCATGGATCAATTACTTTGATTCGAGTATAAACCAGTCACTGAACTAGGCCCTTACAATTTGGAAAGTTATAGGTCCAAACCGACTCGTTGAGCACGATGAAGTGCCAAGCGAAAGGTTGAGCTTGGCTTACTTTGGACTAGTTCAACACGATCAGAACTGCCCACTTCATAGAGCTCAATCATAGAACTACCCGACCATTTGGTCAGGAATTGGTAACTTGAAGGAATCCCATTTTTGAGCTTGATTAATTTTGAGGACATTGATAAGAATCGACTTGATTTTTTAGGGGTTGTTCTAAGCGTCGAGCTCTAAAATTGAAGAATTCTAATCACGTTTTCAGGCTTGGGGTGTACCCAAGGTACAACACTGCAGCACGCTCCCATTTCCTATACACCATAACATCTATAGTTTTAAGAAAAACTCTTTAATTAACCACAAACCTTTGAATTTTTTTATTTTTGGTTTTGAAACAGGAAAAATGTTTTCCACCCCGCACTAGTTGTTCAGTTTCTAGTGGTAGTTCTATAACATTTCAAACTGTACACATACATTTATCTATGTTTCAAAATACTATAATTGTTCATTACACCCTTCAAAAGATCCTAATCTCATTGCAAATTAAACAAAAAATGAGAATTTATTTATTTTGGTTTTGGAACGGAGATCAATTGGTAAACTAGGAAAGTTTGTTCTATGTTCAGTTCTTCTTTTAGAATTTCGTGCTTCTAATCTAACAACTACAGTATATAAAATTTGTCAAAATAAATTCAATATGGCAATAAGGAATGACTGGTAATTAATGTGTAGTAGCGGTAGAGTTATTCCAAAAATTGATCTAGATCAAGATAAAAAAGATGGAGGGTCAGGGACGAGTAATAACTCGGCACCCTGAATGAAATGTCAGCTATATTAGCTCACGTCAATCATCTTAAGGACTATCGACCACTAAAAATACGACACTTCAACAATGTATCCATGTTTTTCGCTCTACATAAATTAAATAACAACGCATACAAATATACTATAAATCTTCTTAGGCCCCGTCTCGCCAACAATCATAGTGAAACGGAGCCTTAGTCTTTCTTTTTTTTTTCGCTTTTTACTAACGGAGCCTTAGTCTTACAGTTACTTGTTCAACACAAACACAAACTCTCGATACCCTCCACCTTCGTATAGGATAAGCACATAATCTGACTTAACCCAATAACGACGCCAATTAAAATCCCACTTAGCAGATTTTTCCTACTTTGACATGAGTACTTAACTCCTACCGTATCTCTTCGATCGGGAGTTTTGCTTCTAATGAAACACCATAGTAAAGCATGCAACACTTCCAAGTGCTCGTAAGAAAACGTAATCAAAACGTTACTCTGTTTCGCCTCTGTTCTTCCGTCCTCTAGGGTTTTTAGTGTGTGGATATCTACGGAAATGGACGAAAGGAAGTTGTTCATTGGGGGAATCGCACAGGAGACGAGCGAAGCGACGTTGAGGGAGTACTTCGGGAACTATGGTGGAGTGAAGGAAATCGAGATTCCCAGAGATAGAATCACTGGCAATGGACGAGGGTTCGGTTTCGTGAAGTTCGAAGAACCATCTGTCGCTAAAGAAGTCATTAACGGCGTGCACACCATCCTCGGGAGAACGGTTCGCCCATGCAACCTCTGTCTCTGCTTTTCATCACTTCTTTTCATGTGCGTTTCTTTTGTTGTTTCGTGATTTTGTCATGGATATTTTTTGCACTCCTGATATTTTTTTTCAGGATTTTTGTGGGTTCTTCATTTTTAATTTTGTTCTTGTGGTGGGCCGTCAATTTTGTTCAACCCCATTTTGTTCATCCTCTCGTGAGAGTTTGCTCATTTCATATCTCACATCGATAATTAAAATCATTCATTTGGTCCATATTCAGTTGTTAAGAGATAATGCAAAAAATGAGTCCAATCAAATATCAATAAGGGCGTGATCTAAAAGTTCACACTTTCGGTTGAGAATTTTGAAGAAAAAAAAAAACTAGATGAAACACTTGTCAATATCCTGCTTGAGCTGAAAATTTGCCTAGTCTTCTAACAACTGAATCTAGACAAAATAAACGATTTTGATCATAAACATGTGACCTGGAATGAGCATACCATTGCCGAGGGTGAATGAAGCCGGACCGGGCTCTGCTCAGTCTCATCCCATTTGGTTCTGTTTGGGCGGACCGGGCTCTGCTCAGTCTCATTCCATCCGGTTCAGTTTGGGCTATTTGTGGGCCTTTCCTGAACCTAAAACAATAATCAGAACCATTCACTTTTTAGAGCTCGCCGAGAACATCGACCATACCAAAAATCACTTTGATCGAAGACTGTTTGATGTACTATTGACATTCATTAAGATTGTAAAAAAAATGTGTAACACTGGATTGCAGCTCATTTGACATAATTATTTGGAGCTTAATGCATTTCGTTGTTGGTATCCTATTAATGTGATTTTTGGCATGGTTGATACCCGGTGAGCTCTAAAAAGGCAGACCAAGGCGATTATGCTTAATTGGTCTTTTCAGATGATCAGCCAAAGGCTTCGATTATTGTTGTGCGCAAGGGCCCACAAATGGTCCAAACTGGACCGGATTGGACAGAAAGTAAGACTGGACAGGAGCCTATTGCTCTGACGAGAGCAACTTATGGAGTATAGGTTCACCAAAACACCCTCAAGATTTCCTCTGTTTTGACATTTCCTATGGCGCTCAAATTGGTAACGACAATAAACCCTCGAACACGAACGAAGCCTGAAACCCTATATTTCAGTTCATGCAAACCAATAGAAGTAACTGAATTATATGGAGAAGTATCAAAATATGTCCAAAGAGCCTTACGGTCATGGAATAAATGGGTGAAACTTTTGTCAACCAATCAAGTTGTCAACGTACTTGATATAATCAAGAGGAAAATTCTCATGTCATATTTAGGGGAAGCATGAACTGGGTGTTCAGAATCGACTAAGAACTTAAATTGACTACCTAATTACTCAGTATGCTTGGTTCGTTGGAAGTGTAAAATTCCTGGTTTGTTGGATCATTTAAAGTTTGTGACTTTCTTTATGCGTTAAACAAACATATTTGCATATGAGCTATTCTCATCTTGAAATTTCTCACTTTTTGTGTCAAAATGAGAATTTTCCGTCGTCGCAGTGGCTGATGCGATTTATGTTGTGTATGTAGATCATAAGTGCCTATATGCATTTTGACTATTTAAAACAATCTTTGATGTGGAATTCTCACACCAGTCATATAATAGCGTATCATGAATTTTTTACTTTTTGGAAGCTTGTGACTTTCTCATTTTTGTTAATGAAAAATTTTCAGTTTTTTGTTTTCCCCGTTCACAGAATCTTCGTATCTAACGGTTTTTCATTTTAGAGTAATAAAAACAACTCTATTTTGTGGTGATGCTCACCAGATAACTGATGTTACAGCAATGAAAAATTCAGTTATATATGTAGTAAATTCTTATCTACAATCTGTGGTAAAACTGAAGAATATCTCCATTCTACAAATAGTTCTCTGCGATTTTTCAAATGGGCTACTCACAAGGTTAATGGTGTGCTAAATACTTATCTTTTAGGGGACAGTGTTAAAACAAATCTGCAAGAACTTGTACTGTAACTCTGTCTATTCCAAGAGTTATTTGTCTTTCCTTCCAAGAACCAACATGTACTCAAATAGTTACAAATGGATGGGTTTGAAACAAAAGGAAAATGAGAAGTGCAAAACTGATTCCATCATTGTATTACATAGCTATAACAAAATATAGATATCAGTGATTTTCAACATTATAGATATTTTTCAACATTATAGATATAGATAGAGACAAATTTTGCATTCAAATAAACTTTATGGAAGAAAGAATAAATCTTGACTATTATGGGAAGACATTCGCAAAAGGGTGAATATTATATTTATTATTCTCATCAAGTTTAAATTAGGGGTATACATGTAAAGCATCTCCCATATTTAAAAAAAAAAAAAAAGGGGGGGGAGGGGGGGTGGGGGGGGGATAACTTTTTGGACTACCAAGTTACGCATGTTTTATTTGTGATTATTATATTTTTGAATAGGATGTTTAGGTAAATTTCTATTCATTTATTCCTTATACTCCCTCCATCCCTAAATAAGTGTCTGACGCGCAAAATTAGGCTTTACAAAACATGCATTTTTTTATTAAAAAATTTAATTTTTTTTCATAATCTAATAGAACTCATTGCTATCTATTGATTTGTGAAAAAAATTAATTTTTTTACCGAAACAAATGCATCTTTTTGAAGGCCTAGTTTTATGCGCCGGACACTTATTTAGGGACGGAGGGAATATTATTTTGATTTTGTGAATATTAAGGTAGAGGTGATAATTTGTATGGTTCTTGTGGGTTTTTTTTTCCTTTCTTTTAATTTTTTGGACTAGTATTGTGAATGGTGAATGTGTGGGTAGAGGAGATAATTTGCTTTGGTTCTTATCGATTCTTTGAACATTGGATGTATAGGTAGAGGTCAAACACGCGCAACCCAAATGTGAGAGGTACGAGAATCAGCAGATGAAACCTTCGAGTGCTAAAAAGATTTTCGTTGGGGGTTTACCACCAAGCATAACTCAAGAAGAATTCAAGAATTTCTTTGAGCGTTTCGGTGCAACTACAGATGTGGTTGTGATGTGTGACAAGGAAACGAACAAACCCAGGGGCTTTGGGTTTATCACTTTTGATTCCAAAGAAGCTGTGGACAATGTGTTGCAAAGAAGATTTTATGAGTTGAATGATAAAAATGTGGAAGTAAAAAGGGCTAAGCCTAAGGACATGAATAGCAGGCATATATGCATTAACAAATGTAATAATACAGCCCTAGGTTGTGAGATATCGTCAGGTAGCTTTGGGCGTCATTTCCCTTATGGAGTTAACTCCCCCTACGGGGAAGGTTTTCCTAATTTGAGCCCAATAGTGTATCAATATCTTGTATTTTATCCTCCATACATGAACGCCAACATGAATGGTTGGGATAATGAGCAAATGGGTGCGACTTATGGTAATGGTACATATGAAGGAAGTGTAATGCAAACTGTTAACGGTGGGGATTATGCCAACGGGTGGCCTAGTGGGCCAGTAGCGGCTAGTGGGGTAGTGAATTCGAGCGATGGTGGTGGTAATGGACAAGGAAGTGAAATGGCCGCCAACAATGTTAGCTCAAATGAGAAGGAAAGTGGTGGTGATACTGAGCTTCCAACACGTATGATCTTGGTGCCTATCCAACCTCAAGCAGATGATGCATTGTGTTCTCCAAGCAGTGATGTAGAGCATCAGATGGAAGCTCCGAATTGCCAGCCAACTCCTTGCGAGTCTAGTTGACTCGTTCTGTACATTAGTTAAGAGATTCAGGTCAGTAAAAATTGAACACTTTGACTCCAGAAGTTGAATGCATGCTCCAATTTTGCCTTTTATATTTTTTGGTAAATCATTTTCGTATCGTTTAAATTGATGCTTAATGTCATAATGTGCTCTCTTATTTATTTCAATATGATCTGTTTAAGCAAACTTTACCTGCTAGATAATCAAGGTTAGACATTTAACTTATTTGGAGCTTTACTATTTGGATGCATATAATTCTTGTATTTTGTTTTGCTCTAAATGTCGAACTGCTTGTTCAGGCGGGCATTTTGAGCCCCTGAAATAGCTTTCAAATGACAGGAATTTGGTGAAATGGAGCATGTAGAATAGTGGTCACGTACGAATCGATTCTGCTCAATTGAATGTCTTCATGTTAGATCAGTTTATGATTAAACAGCTTTTGGTTATTCTGAAACTAATAAGACATTCACTGCAACCCTTACGGACTGAAATGTGAAGTGATTATTTCAAAATAAACGTAAGAAACAGGAAAACGTAGATCAAAGAGTGGTTTAGGCTAGCAGCCCTTGTGGACTGGGGGATTTTAGTCAAATAAGGTGATGACACGGACCTCAGGTGCAGTAATGTAGGTCAAAGAGTTGTTTAGGTTAGTATCATACTGTTCAATTGTTTCTTACAGTAGATTATCATCTGATACGACACTCCTATAACTAGTCCAGGAGTACAGCAAGGTTAGTTAGCCTTAGGCCCATGACCATTTCAGTCCTTTGGGATACTTCAATGGGTTTTTGTATGTGAAACAACAGCGTAAATTTATTTCCCTTTTAAAACTTCCTTATGCGGAGCATTCGAAGATATTAAGTCTGACTTCTGTGTGGGTATTTGAAGAATTTGGAGTTTCCTTGGTAATGAAATGGTGGTGGTTATCCTTTAGTAGAGAAGAGAGAGTTACAATAGCGGGGAGATTGCTTCTAGGAAATATTGCAAAAAGTGGCAATACTTTGGAAGTTATAAATAATTAAATATTTTAACTGGAAAACTATTAAAATTTATAAAAATCACCTTGTTGTGTCCCCATGTGTCCGGCATGTCCCTCCCGTGTAATCCCATGTCTAAAGTATAATCGACATGCCACGTGGCATGTCCCATACGTGTCCCCGTGTGTTACCGGAGTGTCGGGCACAGTTACGGTGTTCTCTAGGAGTGTCGGTGCTTCACAAATGGTATATTGGCCTCCTGTTTTGTTCAAAAGGGGCATTCTTGAATAAACTTAAGAGTAATGCATAGTTCTCGGATATTGGATGCCGGTATACCATTGCTTAAATTGATTACAACATAACTTGGAATTGAAGCTGTAATATTTAGTCCTTGTACGGCCTGAACAATAGTATTTGCTACGATATCAGCACCACTTTGCTTCACAGCACATATGTTTGAGCATCATCTTCTCAAGGCTCCTCATAATGTAAGTTCAATCACAAACAAGTTTATTAAGGTGGTGATGCTCATTTATTGTACCATTAATCAACTGAATTACAATTTTTAAATCTACTTCCGAGTCCCCTTCGTCGAAACCAAGATTTATGATAGTTGCATGCCATCATGTATTCCCCATAGCTTGGCACTGATACATTACTTCCATCTTAAACTTGTAAATCACTATACCTTAATCCTTGTAAAGCTGGGATGTTTATCTTGGTGAGTACCTTGACTAGTTAAAGACTTGTGATTTTTTAATTGTGCAGGTTTGGCTTTTGTGCTTCTGGATCTGAACTCAGATATTCCACAGTTTATGAAGTTTGGTTGGACCCAGCAGAGGTAAACACTAATATCCACAGCATCCAGAGACGGACTTCAAGATTTAACACTCAATACCTAAATTCATTTCAAGGACTTGATTTTTTTTTTTTTGGGATGCTTAGCACGGTTTTGATGAATAAGCGTTTTTTTTTTAATTTAAATTCTGGATTCGAATTCTCATTTTTTTCTCCCAAAACCAACTGGTGTTAGGAAAGGTTTCATGTACATCCCTACATATACAACATTCGTAGCTCTAGTTTTAGAAGACCCAAGTTGTACCATTGTAAACCAACAGATCCGTCGTGGAGTATAAAAGTCCAAGCTGTAATTTGCAACTCGGGTTTGATATGGGTTTCATGTGGAAGGATAATCTTGAGCCACAAAAATTGAAAATTCACTTCGATTCCCAGAATCACCCCCTCTTTCTATTCTAATGAGTTTTCACTCAACTTATTACTCTCATTCCTCTATCTATCTTTCTCCGCTTATTATAGTCCAAAAACCTCCCTCAAAACTTTTTCCAAACAACCCGGCATGTCTTAGAAAAATAAAAACAATTTTCTGCTTGTGCCGTGAAAGAGGGAGCACACACGTAGATGGCAAAACGAAACCCATATGTCCAGGATCATTTTTAGCGAATGAAAGGCACTTATTTGTTGTAAGTACTATACAAGGTGGGTTCATAAATAGATCGGATACTTCTTTTAATTTGAAAGGAACCCCACCAACCACTTGTAGCAGATTTATTCAATGCTTTCATTGACAGAATTTCCTCTATTTTCCCATCCTCTTTCGGGCAATAGAAGGGTCCTAGGAATGTGGGGTATTTCTGTGACTGCCTTGGGATGGACCAACCAGTAATGCTCATATGTGGTTGGCAATTTGGCTAGCTTTCTTACAAGTATTTCTTGGAATTTTTCTTTGTTCGTGTTAGAAAATCTTGTGGTGGCTCTTCTTTCCAAATATAAGCAAAAGTTTACATGTATATGCAGTACAAGAAGACAAATAAAACCCAAGCTTTAGGCATGGCCAAAGTAGGTCTAGGGGGTGATAAAGAGCAGGAAGAATCTCATGTGAATATGACATGACACACATGCCTCAGACCGTGATATGTCACACAGGAGAGAGAGAGAGAGAGAGAGAGAGAGAGAGAGATGTTAGGATGCAGGAAATTGGGCAGGGAGTTTTTAATGAAGGGCACTTTAATGGCGAGAAGGACTTTTTCTCTCTCTCTCTCTGAAATGGGTTAGGAGTCGAAAGACCTTTTGCTCTCATTCATACAGGAGGACGTACAATGGTTCTATGGTCGCTCTCAGTTGGGGTTGCCATCCACATTATCCTCTTTCCTGTTGACAACTGTTTGCTGTGTTGCTGACCTGTGATAATCTGAATTAGATTTCGTTTTGGATTTTCTGTACCCAAGCGAAATTCCAATCCTACCCGCGTACTATTTCTGTGCAGATGTTTCCCCTGTTTATAACATCAGTAATGACTATGGCTTCTTCCTCATGGATCTATGCACGCAATCAAAAACCAACCGAGTTCCGGAAGTACTATATGCCCTGAAGCATATTCTGAAGTCTTAAGTCCTCCTAATGTGATGAAATTATTTACCAGAAAGGGCGACCAAGCATAGATTCTTCTAACTAGTCCCATCACCTATAAAGATTAGGAGTTAGAGTGTTCGCTATTTCAAAGCGGACTTCAAAACATGAGTGACAGTGTAATTTGTTGTAGTTTTCGGTCATCCAAAGGCAGTATTGGGTACCGATACTCCAAGGCATGTGCCGAGCAAAATTGTCATGTCATAGCGTCAAACATCTCCCAAAGCGTCCATAACATGTTTGATCTCTTGTGAGGAAAAAAAAAACATCAAGACGCTCGAGTTCAACATCTTGTTTGATGAGAGGATAGGGTCCGCGGTGGAAAAATCTATATCAGAATGTGTCCATCGATGTTTTAATCAATAATATTGGATAGAAAATACAGGCCCTCTAGCTGAGCTACAGCCAACCACTATGAAATCGACACATTAGGGCAACTTATAATGGGGCAACAAGTTGTGCCTTAAATTTTTGTAACTCAATCACATATCTAATGGAGTCAATTTATATTTCCTCATTTTTAGTTTCACCAATTATACATAATCAACAAGAATACCTTTCAAATTCCCTCCTCTGTCTCACATACATATGATCTCTCTAGTGCTTACGGGTGTACCAATTCTAAAGGGCATAATGGACCTGCAAAAGCAAGGAAGGACCTTGGAGGTAACAAAAATTACTCAATTGAAGGCCTATTTAATAACAATGCTCCATCCGCATGTGTTGTAAGTGTTTGTGTAAATATTTATTTGTGGTTCTAGACTTATTTCCTATTTTATAAGGAAAAGAGGCACCACTAACCCTTCCCTTCCCCATCTCTGCTTCCCTCCCACCAAAAGGTGATGAATATGAAAGAAAGCAAAGGGAGAAGAAAAGAAAACCCTTTTGTTTAGAAAATTGATTTCTACACCCTTAATTCATGCAAACACTCTTCTTTTTTTTCATCTTTTAGTATGTGAATTTATGAAACCGTCCTTGCATGCATACACTTTTTACGAAATTCAGGGACTATTTCGTAAATTTACCTACTAAAAAACGGAATAAGAAGTATTTTCATCAATTAGAAAAGTGTAAAAATCAATTTTCTTTATTTAAGCCATTCATTATTTTGGGCAAAACGCCAATTGGCATGTAGTGGTTGAGTGGATTTACTCATCATTACTTCAATCAAAAAAAGGCCTCCTCCCTCTCCGGATCCTCTACGTTCCCCCCCATCCTTTGGCACATCCCTTTCCTGGCCTCCAATTACCCCAATCCCCTTTTCTTTTCAAACCAAATCATTTCCCCTGGAAAATCTGTCTCCATTGCCCGGCAAATTTTGCATGAAAATGATTCACCGGATCAATCAAGTTATCAAGGCCTACCACACGGCTACCAAAGTCCGAAATTCTATAAATTTACAAGAAACATTCTGGAAATTGCCTGTGAAATTTGCGCATTTATTATTATTGTTGTTGTTGTTAGTATTATTATTGTCATCATTATGCTTTAATTGGGTAGTTTTATTCCACCAACCATTGAGAGGGGGATCCTCTTATTTCAACCGATATGTATTTAGGCATGAGCGTTCGTAACTAGTGGCAGACGCAAAATTTATGACTAGCAGGGTTATAACCACATGTATGTTTAAAGTAATAACAAAAAATAAATCTCACAAATATATATAGTCTATTTGTCGTTTAAGTTTGTACGCTCGCCTTAAAAATGATAATAACTTGAAAATTTAGGAGCTTTTTCCACACATATAGGAATTTCTAAGGACTTTCTTCACCCAATGGGCTTGCAGGGACAAATTCTATAAAATTTTCTTCATTAACTTGAAAAAACTAGAACAATATACCAAATATTTAGAGGTGTGTATGGACCAGAGCACCCACTGAAACCCCTTGTGTCCGCCACTGTTCCTAACATAGAAATCACAGTTAAAATTATGGTAAGCAAGATCGAAGGTTGGCCTGGTAATATAAGGGGCTCTCCTTAGCACTTCTAAGTGCAGTTATCCATTCTTTTATTAACGCTATGCTGCTGCTACTACACACTCACGCACATAATCACACAAATTCTTTCACATCAAACATAGGCATGTCCGCGGTTAGAGAATTAATTGTTCTTTTATTCCCTTCCAAATGATCGTCTAAAAACGGCTGATAAGCTTTATTATGTTGGCAAAAACCTTGATCCACCATTGTAATAACTACTACTCCGAGTACAACATTTTGAACCATATCTATGACCAGGTTAAGCGACTTTAAATAATCTACTTATTTCCATGCCCCAATAATTGTTTTAGACGGCTCTTCACGTTTTATCCTGACAACATTTAGGCCTATTTTGCCAATATATGAGTCACCCATTCCGCTTAATTTTTAACACTTTTGTTCTTATTCAATTTTTTTTTTTTTGCGTTTGTTAATTTTGTGTCAAATTTTTGTGGCTTATTGATTCATCTTAATGAGAAAAATTGGAAAAGTAAAAAAAAAAAAATTACTTTTACTCAAATATTTTGGGAAGTAACCACTTTTTAGCCCAAAAAAAAAAGCCAATTTTTTCTATTTTTTCTAATTCACAGAATTTTGTCGCAAAACTAACAAATGCGAAATAAGTTTAAATGAGGACAAAATTGGTAAAAGCCCTTTTGATATAAATGTCCATACCGCAAACCTAAGCCTCTAAAAAGATACACTTTTTTTGATAAAAAAATTCAATTTTTTTTTCACAAATCATTAGATTAGATATCAATGAGTTATTTGAAGTTGTGAAAAAAATTTGAATTTTTTAACGATATATATATATAGACACACACACTTTTAAAGATCTAAGTTAATTTGTGGTCTGGATTTATTTAGGAACGGAGGAGCATATAACAAAAAGAAAGATTGTGAAAATTCTTTTTCGAGTTATCCATCCACTCACACTATTTTCTTTTTAGTGGAAGAGTAAAAAATTCATTGATGAAAACGATGATTACAATCTACCGTGTACAACTAATACAACTGTTACAAAGACCTATTATGTATAGGGAGACAGATAACACATCTAAACCAAATGAAGGATTCAAGTCCAGTGATAAATTGATCAGACGGTCAGGTGCTAGAGATGCGCATGCAATTTGTCGGTGTCCAGTTGTTACAGTAGTTCCACATTGACAATGCCCAATGCTTTCCACATAGACCGATCAATGCCAACCTAACACGACTAATACCACTATGGTGACTTTTTTGCACTTTTGATAGAGAATACTGTATGCATAGAAGAGCTGCATACAACTAAATGGCCGATAAGCCAACTATAATGCATAATCAAAAAACAGAACCACACCACAACTATGGTTATTAAACTGCAAACTACTAACCACCACCGCAAAAAGACTAATCCGCTCACACTGTTCAGAAGCAGGTTTTGATGAGAAAACCCGAAAGAAATACAGATTTCTCTGACAACATTCTGCACCAGAATTTCTGAGGCATACATTTGTCAAACAAGAATGGCAGATTTTTTGTTTTGAATTTGCTGAGCTACCTTTCACACTGCTTTTAGAAACGGCGCCGTTTGCCCTGTCTTCCCACCAGTACTGTAGTAGCCCACATACCTCTCTAGTCTACTCATAATTTGCAAAACTAGACTGCTAGGCTTCATCTCATCAGTACAGAAAAAGAAAGGCCGATGCACTGGGGAGCCATCTGCCATCCCTTCAGAATTGACAAGAAATTACGTACAGTGCTCTGTTTTCTTTCCCGTGAAATCATTTACCCAATCGACAATAATCTACATCTATATCTAAAAGCTCTCTGCCTCAAGGCATTACTGCTACAAGGCAAGAATTGAGTTCATTAATGGTCATACATCATGTCACAATTAATAGTATGCACTTATTGTGGAAGAGTTTAGACGAAGGGAGAAGGGTCTCAAAATTCCGGTCACGATTTTCAATAATTTTTTTGACTTATTCTTCTACAATCATTATTTTTAAAAATCTTCCTCAAAATTCAAGTTTTTTCTATTAGTAATTCATGTTTTATTTCGAAAGCAAAAATGTGGGTACGATAGCGAACACTATAGATGAGTGCATTAAAATTCTCCACGGCACTAATTGATTTCAAGAATGATGCTAAAACATTGTCCGGCAAATGCTAATAGAATTGTGACGTTGGAACACAATCTCGCAAGTTCTGTTAAGGCAGAAATATTAGAACCACACATTGTAAAAAGAGAAGTATTAGGTACACAATGTCGAAAGTGAAATTATTCTAACATCAGCTGGTATTAATTAGGATGCCGAATGTCATAAAATCATTCTAACAACAGATTATTTTAACATATGGTATCAATCTAAAAAATCTTAAGACATGCCATTAGGACGTCGAATGCCATAAAACACTTAAACGAAACTCCTTTTAGTACTCCTGCCAATTAACTTAAGAGAGACGAAGAAACGTGACCCTACAGAATTTGCATTTGATGTTGTGGTCCAGTCGGTTTCAGCAAATGGTTTTCTTGGTTTCCATGTCTTGATTCAGGTTTTAGTCCTTTTTTGCATAAGGTTATGCTGTTTTTTGTTTCAAGTCAAGGGTCTGAACGAATATACGTATAGGGTTACATGTACAAGTATAAAGGAAGAAAAAAGAGAGTAGGAAGAAAAACAAAAGAAAGAAAGAAAGAGAAGGCATCGCCGAAGGTAGGAGCGGGGAGAGAGAGAGAGAGAGAGAGAGAGAGCAAAAGAAGAGGTCTTTCTCAAAGCACGGATCCCAACGGAATGCAGGAAGGATGCCCAACATTACTTGCTGGAACTCATTCCCTTTGTTTACTAGTTTAAAGGCACTTGCTTTCTTCTTCTTTTTCAAAGAGAGAGAAAATGCATAGATTTATCCAGTCAAGTGTTTAGATTTTCTCCCAGTCGAATCCTGCAGCCACTAAACAACAAAATAGCAAAACCCAGTTTCAAAATGGAGGAAACACCATAGGGTTCTTTCATTCTTTGTGTATGATGATTAGTTTATTCGTTACCCAATGATTGAGTAAGGGGAAAAAAAAAACTTGAGCCAAGAATCTGTCTGGAAAAAGGAGAGTCACAGCAAGAAAATGAAGTCCATGGGTAATGATACTAACACCAATAGCAATAACATTAACAATAGCAACAACTGGTTAGGGTTCTCTCTGTCTCCTCAAACCCATCCCTCCTCTAGTTCTGTCACCAATTCACTCCCAACAAGCTTTTTCCATTCTTCTGCTCAGTTCAACTACTCTGGTGTTCCTTACGGAGTTGAGAGTGAAAATGGTGGATTTTACTCTCCTTTGACTGTTATGCCCCTCAAATCTGATGGTTCACTCTGTATAATGGAAGCCCTCACCAGGTCACACCCCCAAGGTCAGCTCAAAAATTGCCCTCCATTATTGTGCTGTTTTTCTTGTTCTTATGTTTTTGTTCTTGAGCTTATGGACTCATCTGATTTTTTTTTTCTTTTCTTTCTTTCTTTTTTTGGACTTTTTCCCTTGTAGGAATGGGAACAACTTCAACACCAAAACTGGAGGACTTCTTTGGTGGTGCAACAATGGGGACCCATCATTATGAAACCAGGGACAGAGAAGCCATGGCTCTAACCTTGGACAGCAACCACATGTACTACAACCAGAACCCAGATCACCAACAGCAGATCCAACCCCATAACTACCCAGATTCCATCAGAGGGCATGAGGTGTACCAAGCACCACTAGCAATGGCAGGTGATGAAATTACTGGGATGAGGAAATGGGTTTCTAGGAATTTCACACCTGGTCAAGGAATGGGCGAAAATGGGGGAGAATGTGGCTCCATGAGCAGTGGCAGTACTTTAGGGTATGGAGATTTACAGTCTTTGAGCTTGTCTATGAGCCCTGGGTCCCAGTCAAGCTGTGTAACTGGTTCACAACAACAGCAGCAGCAGCAGCAGCAGCAGATCTCACCCATTGTGACCGAGTGTTTGGGCATGGAAACAAAGAAGAGGGGTTGCGAAAAGGTGGAGCAGAAGCAGATTGTTCATAGGAAATCTATTGATACATTTGGACAGAGGACTTCACAGTATAGAGGTGTCACAAGGTTTGAGTTCTTCCAGTTCTTTATTCTCCTTCACCTATTTCTTTTACTATTGTTACAGTAATTTATTTTTGTTGCGAAACATGTGATGCTCATGCTCTTTGTTTTTCATTATAAAAATGTTTACTTTGTTTTTATATCCTCTTTATAGCAACATTGCTTCCTGATCTTCTCTTGTGTTCTTCTATTTTCAATTGCTCTGTTCTACAGTCATGTTTTGCATTTTTTTTAAAAACCTTCCCGAAGATCCCACACATAAATCTTGTTAATCTCCTGTTTTTACTCTCTCTCTCTCTCTTCTCTCTCTCTCTCTCTCTCTCTCTCTCTCTCTCTCTCTCTCTCTCCCCCTGACTGTTGGGGGATTTTTGTACATCAGGCATAGGTGGACTGGAAGATACGAAGCTCATCTTTGGGACAACAGTTGCAAGAAAGAGGGCCAAAGCAGGAAAGGAAGACAAGGTATGTAAAAATGGAAAAATCTCCGTGTACATTCTGCTATAAAGACTCGGTTTGGATCAAGGTTTTGTGGAGTGAGTTTTGGAGGCAAAGAAAATCGACGACTAAAAGCTGTTTGGTTATTCTTACTAATTTGACTATTATTCTAAATAAGTAATGATAACCAAACATGCTCCACATATGTAGTTCTTTCTTTGATTTCCCATCTGCACACCATTTTACTATTCCCTCATAAATAGTAGTAGTAACTCTAAAAAGTCTCGATGATCCAAACAAACCGCCTTAAGGGCTCGGCATGCAAGCGTTGATCTTTATTTCTTCAAGTGACTAATCCTAGTTTTTTTTGTTTCTCGTTAATGTCTCATGTTCTCGGTTGCTGGGGGGGCTAACATTTTGAATCTAATGATGGTTTATCAGTTTATCTGGGTAAGCCTTTTCTCTTTTGACAATGATTGAGCAATGACCATGTTTTTCATTTCTTTTACCACATCATTACCAAAATGTTGGATTTTTTTGCAGGGGGTTATGATATGGAAGAAAAAGCTGCTAGAGCTTACGATTTAGCGGCACTCAAGTACTGGGGAGCCTCAACTCATATCAATTTTCCGGTGATTGGCCGATCGATGCTTCTGTTCTTAATCTTCATTTCATTGACCTAGAAACTACTTTTTAAGTGAACTAATTATTTTACAACTGGATACACGACTAAACGGACCGACTAATTTAGGAAAAACGTCGTTTCTAGCTGAAATATAACCATGTGTTCGTGATGCAGTTGGATAACTACCAACAAGAACTCGAAGGAATGAAAAACATGACTCGGCAAGAATATGTTGCTCACTTAAGAAGGTAATTTTTTCCCCACAGATTCATTAGGTATATTTAACATATTACACCATAGTTATTTGTATTTTTCAAAAAATATTTCTATGTAAATTTTGCAGAAAAAGCAGTGGCTTCTCAAGGGGGGCTTCTATATACAGAGGAGTAACAAGGTCTAGCAATTTTTTCTCATCAATTACTTCATATTAGCTTAAATTTTGCTTTTAAGGGAAATTTGGTATTAGTCCTGAAGCCTCTTAACTCTGTTTTTTATCGTTAACAGACATCATCAACATGGACGTTGGCAAGCTCGGATCGGCCGAGTTGCCGGAAACAAAGACCTTTATTTAGGCACATTCAGTAAGTTCATTTTTCATCTTATTATGCATCCGTTCTAATCTCCTTCTAAAAGGCCCTCAGCTCGTACAACCATTTTCTTTTCTTTCTATTAGGTACCCAAGAAGAAGCAGCCGAGGCCTACGACATAGCGGCAATAAAATTCCGCGGCGTCAACGCGGTCACCAACTTCGACATTTCAAGGTACGACGTCGACCGCATCATGGCAAGCAACACCCTTCTAGCCGGCGAGAATGCTCGTCGGATCAAGGAGATCGAGTCCGCTACACCCGTCCCCATCCGCAGTTGTGATCCTTCCGTTGCTCCGAACCATCCCTTGGGAGAATCCGCTCCCCAGAGCGAGCACAACAGAAGCGAATCCGTTTGGAAAATGACGAGTTACAAGAACTATTATCAGGATTTGAACGACGCGGGAAAGGTGGTGGTGAACCCGGCGTCGAACGCGTCGTCGTTGGTGACTAGTTTGGGGAGCTCAAGAGAAGGTAGTCCTGATAAACAACAGCAGAGTAATAGCCTTCCGTTGGTTCTCGCAATGCCCCCAACGGCGTCCAGTAGTGATATGAGTTCTTGGATCTCCTCAAGTCAGCTGAGGCCTCCCGGGATTTCCTTGCCCCATGTGCCGGTGTTTGCTGCGTGGACTGATGCATCATGAGAGAGAGAGAGAGAGAGAGAGAGAGAGAGAGAGAGATGGTATAGTAGGTGTAATTTTCTTAAATTCCTGAATTAGTGGCTGGGATTGGGGGTAAAATGGGTTAACTATTTGGGAAAATGGGTTCCAGAATTTCCAAACTCAATCCTTCTAACTTAATATTGACGCTTGAATTGCACGAGGAAATTAATGTTTGAGTCATCCTACATAATCATAATCGGAGTCTTACGTGTGAAACTCGCATGCAACACATTGCTGGAACATATACGTGTCTGGATCTTTGTTTAGCCAATCGTAATCAAGCCTTTTCAAGAGGTCAATTTCCTGTACCGGATGTGTAATTTCAATTACAGAATTGCACAAAAGTACGATGCTTATGGTGAAATACTTTTGTCCAATCATGCAGTTGAAATTGCAAGAGTACGTAACCTGGTCCGCATTTTCGATGGTATTTTGACAATTTGTGGCATCCCATTCACAATGATGTTCTAGCTTTCTTACTTAGTCCTGTAAAGTACAGAAACCAGCCGAGTGTTTAACCAATAATGAAAAACTAGGGTCTTTTTTCCTTTTAAGCCTTTGACCACAACACGTATGATCCGTTCAGCAGCTCGTTAAGTTCTCTTGACCCCATCATTACCATACACATCTTTCTTCCTTCGCTTTAGCTTTCTCCAAAGGTGATGGACATTTTATCCCATTTTTCAAAAGGAAGATGTGAAGGGTGTTCGACGAATGATTTAGTTCCCCATAATTATTACCAGCAAGGAAATAGTACTTTGCAACAATATGATTTGTTCTATGGAGAAAGTTTTCTTGTTGAATATTTACCTTTAGGATCTCTATTTAGAATTAACAAATGATGGTTGTCAAACCGCGTTTGTTAGCACGTGTGGGTACGTAGGCCTTGTTCCCCTTGTCACGTGTGGCCGCGGATGTCATCCTTTGATCATAATAATGTGGTCCGAATCATAAGCCCATACCATGATTGAAGGAGTCTATTAGTAACCTGTAAAGCACTTCATCATGAGTTGGCCCAATAGTCCCTTGGACATTTGATCCAAAAAAAAAAGTTTGGTTATCCTGCTTCTGTCACCTTTTGAATTCCTCCGAACCTTTAGGAGTAAATTTTCAAGAACGCCGAAACGAAAATCTACCACCTTTGAATTCCTCCGAACCTTTTGGAGTAAATTTTTCAAGAACGCCGAAACGAAAATCTACCGGGGGAATTTAATTGAACTTGGTGTGGTTCAGGGTTTTGAGTTATGCACTAACATATTCTAGAACGATGCGGTTGTCAAATAACTGGTCTAGGCCATGCAATTGAGCAACACGATGGATGAGAAGTACATTCCAAGGTTTCCATTACCGTTTTGTTAACTATACTCACTGACGCATGTACGTGTTATGCAAAACCTAATCAAGGAAATTGTAGTTTTTGGATCAAAAGGTTATACTAGTTTATTACCTATACGAATTCATGTTATCAAGGGTGCGAACACTGGTAACGAAAACCAGAACAAGGTATTGGGACATGTATAGTGTGATCTACCGAGCCAATACACGAGCACTTGGGATCCGAAATTATACGACTAATAACCAGTTATGTCTCGCTCCTTTTCTTTCTTTCCTTCTCACAGTCACTATTGAAAAGTCTAAGTATAGTATCACTGTTATAGTCCCAGAAGATGTGCACGAGGAGATCGCGTAAGTGAAAGTTTCTTCCTTGCAGAAAATCTGCAAAATGTTTAAGATTAGTTTGTCAATTATTACCGAAAGTTTGGCTGAGTTATTGAGCGTCTTGTCAGGAGAATTCGCAATTATAGTGTCTCACGCACCTAACAACGTAGATTTGTCACGGTGTCACCAACAGTAGGGTTGATTGCCCTTATTTTTGACCTCTAAAAAAGATTTTTGCTAGCTGTGAAAGCTAGCAAGTGTCGTTTTTCTCTGATTGCAAACAGTTTATCATAATTATGTTGGTGGAAATTCTTTCGGATGATTGCAACTTGTAAGGTATTGGCATTTTCTAAAGATTAACGTGTAATAGTTGGCATTAACGCTGAGACCAAATCTCCAACAGCTAGCACAACTTTACCAGTTGCTTGTTGAAGTGATCTGGTAATGGTATAATATACTTATCACCTACCATTTGGTAGTTTTCTTTGTAAATTCGGCATAATGTGCATTGGGAAAAAGTGAAAAATGGTGGATAGGGAGAATTATTTAGAGACTATATCCTATTTTTGCTTCGAAAATTAGTTTTGAAACTTTTTTTTTTTGAAAGGCAAAAAAATTTCATTAATCTCTGAAATTGTTACAAAGATTAATAGGAACAAGGAATGATGGCATCAAAATCCTAGTCTGAGATCCAATCGTTCTACAACACTTAAGAGTACGTAATCCTATGCCTATCCAAGACCCAAAACCCAAGTTTGGCAAGAAGCCAAACACGAAAAACCCATTGGGACAAAGCCCACACTCGTCGGCTTGAAAGCCCAAATAAGAAAAAATTAATACCGAACACCTAAGCGGCCTAAAAGCCCAAATAATGGGACGAGCTCAATCCATTAAAGACTAAACAAAACCCTAGCTACTGCCAACCACATCCCCCACCTACATCACCGCCAGCCACCTGGAGAGCCACCCAAAAACCCAGCCACCGCCCTAGGTCTCCAAAAATCGTAAATTTGGAGACCATCGTTGTTTTGGTCTTAAAAACATCAAATTCTTGTAGTAAAGCTAGCTGATCTTGGTAAAATAGCTTCCAGCAAAAATCGGGGTGCATATAGAATATCTTCTCAAGTTACTGGTACATTCTTGGCTAACGAATTAACTTCGTAATGACGATCAAAAAAATAAATAGATAATTAAATAAATTACTTCACAATGACAAAATAAGACCTGAATAGAGGTGAATTCGAAAGGAGGAGGCGAATCTCCTAAATTAAACATCCCCGAATCATGATGTTTGCATGGAAATGATGCGTTTCACCAAGCACTACTAATGCCACGGCCTTAATTTGATTCCTATTTGTACTTTTGATTCCTATTTGTCCTTGAATCCAGTGGATTAATGTAGATAATCAAGTAAAAACCATCTTAAAACAGGCAGCAACCAGCAATGATCCAATCTCTGTTCCTGACACGCTTTCCGAATCCTTTAAATGGTAGTACTTAATCATCAAACTTTAATAGGAGTATTTAAGCTTTGTTACGGAACATGCAAACCAATATTGTTGACCTACAAAAGCATAGCCACGCTTGCTTAGTTATCCAAATGACTTTTGCCAACTAATGAGATCAGCTTTTCTGACTTAATTAAACCATTCCTTTAAGAAAAAAGACTTTAATTAAACAATTAATCAAAACATATGTTGCTGGTGTCCAAAGCTCAACAGTTTCTTCAGACTTAAATCCATAAGATATTTGCGCTTTCCAGCAATGTCACAACTGGGAATTAATTAATTAAAAGGATTTGACCGTAAGGGAATGTTTGACCACCAGCAACTTGTTTGAGCCCTAGAGCACGGATTTGAGCAAGCCGGCCACAGCTGGAAATGGTGCCAACCAAGGTTTGATTCCATAAAGAACTAGCTAGCTAGGTGTCAAACAGAAGCCCTATCCCTTTTTGTTCTTTCATGCCAACGTAGATAAACCCAAGGGGTTGGCATGCTGATTTTAGCCGTGACTTAGAGCATCCGCACAAGACTCTTCAAATTTTGGACCAAATTACATCTTAAAAACTTACTTTATTACTTTAGCTAGCTATTTTTATAATGTTCACTGCATCAGACTCTTTACTCTCACTCTCTTCTCAATTAAATATTCGTATTTATGATAAAATGATAAAAAAATAAGATCTTCGCACCGGTTCAAACGAATTGAAAATTGAAGAACTTAATTTTTTACATTGTTTATATATTACTAAAAAATATGGTTAAAAAATTCAATGTTTCAATTTTTAATCTGTTTGAACCGGTGCAAAGATCTTATTTTTCTGATCCTTTTATCTGAAATAGTCATAATGAATTTTTTGCTCTAAAACTTTTAACGAGCTCCCTAAGAAAGTCCTAAAACCAAATATAAAAAGTTTGAATTGAAAACATTAAATTAATGTTTAACCTATGAATAGTTCCTCTTGGTTTTCCACGAGGTACTGTAGCAAATGTTACTTTGATGCCAAGAGAGGAGAGGCTGATGCAAGGCCAATTTCCTCTATTGGCTGGTTACTATAGCGGCACCAGGAAAGTAGCGTCCCTGATGCAGATGCTCTTAGGGGCTTGCTCCTTCTTAAGATTTCATGTTCGATTTTTCTTGTCAACAACTCTTGGAATTATCTCACCTCACCTCTGGAAGAGATTGTAGGAATTAGTCCGAGGTACGAACAAATTGGCCGAGACACATTGCATTACCAAAAAGAACAAAAGAACAATTCTTATTTCGGAACCGTCCTTGTATATAAAATTAGCCCTACAATTGTGTGCTTTTTTTTTTTTTTTGGGGTTTAGGGGAACAAAGCATGAGAATTGTTGTAACTGCACCTGCAAATGCCGAGGATGTGGTCGCTTCACTCCCAAGATTTTCTTACTCGTACGTTAAATTAGTACTCCACATAAGACAAGAAAATACAAGAAACACGAGAAGAAAATAGTAGGGGCACATCAGGTGTAACACATCTCAGTTACATTGATGTGCCTCTAGTATTTTTGAAGAAAATAAAGTTTGATTACATCACGACTTCCGGGGCGGTTTTGGGTCTTCCGTGGAACAACTTCTGCAGATTATGAGATGGTAGAAAAAGCAACTACGAAAAATGAGAGAGAAGGGGGGAAAAACCGGATTTTCTTGAGATTGGAATACAAAACCGGACCGGAGCAAGTTTTATCAAGCAGGCCTTTGGCAGCTTAATACCTACTTGGCCGGTCACAACTTCTAGGGTCGGGTCGTCACAGATTAGGTAACATTTTAAAGTTAAGTGATTGATTTTGTACCTACGCCCTAGTACTTTGATTTTGGTCCACAAGCTACACCACATGGCTCAATATGCGTTAGCCCGAAATACTAGTAGTAGTCCACATGGTTTGTTATATACTCAAAATCATCTTTTTTTATTACTACAATACACACTCCTTAAAAGTGCGTACCATATGTACCTATTTTATGTTTAATTTATAACATTTTAGTGTGTTTCATTACTTTTGCTATAAAACTCATAATATTTCAGCAATACGATTCGTAACATTTTCATTATGATTCATAACATTTTGATGTACCTCGTAACTTTTATACTAAAAAATCATAACGTTTTAGCAATACAATTCGTAACATTTAAGATTCGTAACTTTTATACTAAAATCGTAACTTTTCACTAATACGATTCGTAACATTTCCTCTATGAATCATAACATTTTGGAAGTGCATATGATACACACCAAAAGAAAAGGTGTGTATTGTAGTCTCTTTGGTGTTTTTTTCACTTCATGACCATTTCAATAGAGTACGTTACATTAAAAACGACTTTTAAGATTCCGACCAATTGGATGTTTGTATAGAAGTTGAACCAAACAAAATGAATTTTAACACGTAAAGCCGCTAAATTAATTTGTCTTAAAAACTGTCGGTATCATTTACTTTTCAGACATCTTTTGTTCAGTTTGTCGTCATAATGTTTAGAATCACTCACTCGTTTCAAAGGAAAAATTGCATCCATAAGAAAATTTGCCTAATTTTTGGGAGCTCTTGACAAAAAACGGCTTTCGAAAAGAAACTTGGCAAACCATTGGAGATGCTATTGCATAGTTGCACCCATTGGAAATCTAGTCGTTGAATGATGGTTTAATACTGCTCTCTATGGGAATCAAACCAAAAAAAGTGAACCTGCTCCTTTCAGGGGAGCTTGCTTGTTTGTGCCATTAACTAATGCCCCTTGTGAATAAGATGCCCTTGTTTGTTATCCTATTTATCTCCTTCATCTTCTGAAAGGGTTCCCTTTCCTGTCTCCGTGAAGCTTTCCACCTTTTAGTTTTTCAATTACTAGGTGTTTGGGGTTTTTGCTAAGCAGGTGTTAACTGGCTGGATCAGCCAGTTAGATTATACTATTACTGTTACATTGGATTCTAATTACTACTTCACCTTTGCCGGTTGGAGGGTACGTGCTGTTAACTGATTCATTTCACTTTTCTTTAGAGTACTCCTCCTCTCTTGTTTCTATAAGGCTGCTAAAGTTACTTGTTCCTTGCTTACTCCTGCCAAAAAAATTCTTTACCAGCTAACATTGTCGAAACCCCCCCTTCAATAAACTAACAATTTGTTTCTGTACCTTACCAACTCAAAACAGTTACTTAAAAGTAAAACCTCCACTGGTTTCTGCACTTTGGATTCATCGGAAAATGGACGCCGGAGGTAACGGAGATTTGGGGTGTGGGAATAGAGGCGGTGGCGGCCTTTTGGATTGCTCGTCGCTGGGAAACTTCACGGCTCTCCCAGCAGAAGAGGTTCTTGGAATGACAACGGGCTCAGAGCATTGGAATAGAGTGCATTCGTCTTTCAACAGCGGTTGGACTCCGCTAATTGGTTCGATTGCACATAGTAATATGGAAGTTGGGACTTCTCCCTTTTCCAGCTTTGGAAGCGGAACATTCCCAGATATGGATGGTTTCTTAAACCTGCAAAGGTGCCGCTACTCTAGTTGTTCTGGCGATAATCCCCCAGAACGTAGCGGTGACAAGAATGAGAAAGCATTAACAACACAATGTGCAGCTGATGATTTTGCAAAATCTCAAGGGGGTGAAGGAACTATAAAACCTTCACTTGATGGAAACAAAAGAAGACGGGCATCTGAAGATTGGTCTCAAATTACACAGTTTGAGGTTGGCTCAAGTTTTAGCTTTTCTGATTTGTCTCAAACTATCTCTGGATCTTCTTCTTTTCTTTTTTGGTTCTTTCAATTTTTTTGGTATTATGTGCATTAGGACACGAAAACAGAGAACGACCAATGCACGCGAGAGGAAGATGAGGAGAAAGAGAAACAGAAACCTGAGATAAAGCCAGTTTCTAAAAAGTGCAAGCAAATTATTGGTAGAGAAGTTAATGACAGTTCCAGTAGCGGGGATGCTCCGAAAGAGGACTATGTTCATGTGAGGGCAAAACGAGGCCAAGCAACTAACAGTCACAGCCTTGCGGAGAGAGTCTGTTCCGATCTATGATTTCTCTTTCACTTTAATGCTTACACTGCTTCATTATTTTTCTGGATCAGAAGCCTGTAATGTTTTCTTCATCCGCAGGTTAGAAGGGAAAAAATTCGAGAAAGGATGAAGTTTCTTCAAGATCTTGTTCCAGGATGTGATAAGGTAACGTTTTTTTTCCCGTGCTTCAGAGAGTTTGTATTGCCTTCTGTAGGATCTAAATCCTAAGAAATTCTTGGCAACTTTCAGATTACAGGGAAGGCAGTAATGCTTGATGAAATAATCAACTATGTGCTATCATTGCAAAAGCAAGTTGAGGTATGCCTCTGAGCTTCAGAAAAAGCCTCGGCTCATTTTCATAATTGAATACTTATCCGCGAATGTTGTTCCAGTAAATTTCTACTACCTTTAATCTATCTTCCGCTCTAGTTTCACTCCTCTATCCTAACGTAGCATTAAGACAAACCTCAAATGCCCTCTTCCGATTGGATCATGAAGAATCTACCCTATGAAATAGGCGGGGCACCTCATAAACGATAGCTATATACATACGTGTGTGTGTGTGTGTGTGTGTGTGTGTGTGTGTTTCAACATGGCAGTTCTAGGATCTTTTGCTAGGAGTGCTAAATAATCTTCGCGAAAATACCAAAAAGAAAAACGACACTATTCTAGGCATCCAACAAGATGATGGTTGATCAAGATTGGAACGATTAGGAATTAAGTCCCATCACCCCCTTCAATTGCTATTTTCAGTCACTTGTCGCCAAACAAGAATGATTGTGGCATTCGGACTTAAGCTTGGGATGCTTGAGAAGATGATTTCCATTGCACATATATATAGCATATGATTTAACAAGTGGAATGATCAAATTACGTCGTTTCTCAATGATTTTGAAGATGCACTTGCCTATTTGTTGCAGTTTTTGTCTATGAAAGTATCCACTGTTTATCCTGAAGCAAATGTTGAACCTGAACAGATTCTTCAAAGAGATGTAAGTACTGTGCAGTGATGTACGAAACTTAAAATCGGGTCTGCTGTTTCTTCGGTTTAGGTTTCCTTTTTGAGCTTTTATCTCAATTCTTTCCTCTGTAGATCCGTTATTCACATGGTGGCAGTGCGACAATCCTATGTGATCCAGGAACGAGGCCTTACCCGAATGTAGGTTATATATACATACTAAATTCTCTGTACTCCTAGAATCCAAGACCTGATTTAAGACGTCGGTTTACAGGTGGCAGGAGTATGGGGAAATGATCAGCTTCAAAGTACAAGCCGAATGGACTTTAACCCTGATCTGGCTCCCGAGTCCCCACAATGCGGAATCTAATGGTAGACTTCATAAGGTGCTATGATTTTTATTTTTCCTTTACCTCTTTCGCCTGAGCATGATTGTATCCTAACGAAGTTGGCTGATAATTTCCAAAAACTTGGTTACAATATGCAGGTTTCCTTGATGTGAGGCGGTAGAATTCTTGGCAGACCAGATGCTTATACTTATTCTAACAAAGACAGCCTAAGAATTATCCTTTAGTTGATTTGTTTCCTTAACACATTATCATTCGTTCATCGTCTTCAAATGGACATTGGAGGGAGAAAAAAGGGCAGAGTGAAGCTGCAGATTGCACGAAATATGTGTATAGATCAAAATCCTCTAACCTGGTTCTTCGATTTTTAGCAGAAGGTGATCTGGAGATCGTGAAAAATAGCTATTGAAACACAACTAGTTGTGACTGCTTTTTTTTTTTTTTTGGTTTTTTTTACAAGTCAGTTGCAATTATATCATTTTGTAAAGCCCGACGGCACTTACAAAAGGACTTGTATCCGTGCCACAACTCATAAGGTGGGATCATGTTACTTTCGTGCGATTCTCCCCGTGCGATTCCAACGCTGTCCTAATTTGATGATACGAGTTCTATGTTTTGTTACGATGTGTAAATTTGAAGTTATAAACCATGTTAATTTGATATTTGGGTTGTCATCTAACAAAACATGGTAAGGAAAACATAAATCGATCAGACACGTACCAATGACTAATCAGACTTGATTTTTTCCATCATAGATTTACATATTGGGATTTGGGACCAAAAACCGAAGGGTTTTGCAATTACATTTGGAACGAGGATCCATGGGGTGTTAATCGAGCCAAGTAAGCCAAATACACTATTGCTCAAGTTTGGCTCATACTCTTTATACACTGGTCAGGCTTGGCTCGAGCTTGGGAATTTATGGGACTAAGTTTTCAAGCTCAGCTCACAATACAACTTCCGTGATCATGATAAACTTGGCTTGGCTCGTGAAACATGCAAGTCGATCTCGAGCTTTCAAGTCTGACTTAATCTCGTGAAGTTCCAGATGACAAAAGCTTAAAGAATACTATACCCCTCTAGACATGCATAAAACTGAATGTCCAGCCTAACTTTTCAACGCTAAAAAGGAAATTTTTGTCTTCTACACTGCCAAGTGCCAAACATGCATGGAATGGAAGACTTCATAGGATTTGATAAATTCCCAAGTCCGGCTTGAGCTTGAGAATTTATGGGACTAAGTTTTCAAGTTCAGCTCACAATACAACTTTTGTCATCATGATAAACTTGGTTTGGCTCGTAAAATATGCAAGTCAATCTCGAGCTTTCAAGTTTGAGTTAATCTCTTGAAGTTCCAGATGACAAAAGCTTAAAGAAATACTATACCCCTCTAGACATGCATAAAACTGAATGTCCAGCCTAACTTTTCAACACTCAAAAAAGAAATTTTTGTCTTCGACACTGCCGAGTGCCAAACATGCATGGAATGGAAGACTTCATAGGATTTGATAAAACCCTACATTTCCATAACTCAGCTGAAGAAATTTTCTAATGGGATACGCAATATTATAGGAATCATACTAGGTAAAATTTCTTAAAAAAAGAATGTCAGATCTTAAATCTGCATATTATATATTTATTAATTTACCCCTACTTTAATTACGGATTGGTCCATTGTTCACGAGCCTGTCACGCCAAACATCTGTTCAAACTTGGCTCGAATTTATGAACTACCAATCATAAGTGATTGAGCTCGGCTCGCATTTTTTGTGAACGAGTTTGAATTTTGAGAACAAGTTTGAATGAGCCAAAGTTGAGCCGAGCTCAAGTCGAACTTGAGTTGTTTGGTTCATTTAACACCCCTTAATCTGTCACATGAGAAGTCGTGATCCTGGGCTATATCTGAACAGTTAAGTAGTTTCGGCCCCACAATTCAGAAAAAATCCTTACCGATATCGGGTTAAGCTGATTTTTTACAGGGCTCCATAAAAAATGTTTTAAAAATAATAGGTGATTCGAATCATTTTTGTGGGACCCGGGGTGAGCCCCAAAAACCTATATGTACATGATATGTACAATCTATATATACCCATAGCTTTATTGTAATATTTAATACGTACAACGATCAATATGAGATCTGTATTACTGTATATTTCAGATTTAAGTACGTACATCAATTTTTTTTTTTTTGCTTTTTTTTGCATTTAATATCAATATATCTATATGTATGTATGTACATCAAATATAGACGCGTAGCTTGTATATCTTAGGATTTTTCGAGATCCTATTTCCTTTTTAAAATCTGATTAAACTTGTCCATGCTATTTCATCCTGCGTGTACTAAATCTTTAAATAATTTTTTATCTCTCTCTACCTTATGAAAATACTTGTCATTTCAAATGCAGCTCCGGCCACCGGGTAAGACCCAAGAGGCCCCTAATATCATTTGGTTGTTGCTAAAAAAAACATATTAATGCCCTACGTGAGGTGGGGTTAAAAAAGGCCTAAACTCAATAACCCCAATTCAGTATTAAGTGATTCTCTTGGATCATTATAAATTCATACTGTAATCTTTATGGTTTTCTGTTTTTAAGTTTTCATAATGATAAGTATCTGATTTTTATGATTTTGTCATCCACGTTACTTGAATTTTTTGTTTTGTTTTTTTTAAAATTAACATGTATCTTGTTGAACTTTTTTTTTTTTTTGGATTTTTTTTTCGAAAGGTGGTATTTGCCGAGAGCCCAACAAAATTGGGCCGGGCTGGCCCAGTTAAAATGACATCATTTTCACCAAAAACACTTTCCAGTCCCTTTCTCTCCTCGTTTGCAGTAGCCTTCCAAAAAAAAGAAAAAAGGAGACGCGTAGGGCCTGAGGGGTGTTATTCGGTCGGGTCGGGGTGGATTGCTAGATCCCAATCGGGTTTGGGATATATAATTTGAAGACCGATTCCGACCGGTATTAATTTTCGGTCGGAGATTTCGGGAGTTTGGTCCGCCCGAAATGGGCCTTAATTGGGTCATTTGGGCCATTTTTAAAAACTAACAATAGACTACGGGCCATGTTTGGGCCATTTTTTTACCCATATTTGAGTCATTTTCACATGTTTCTCACCTATATTTGGGCCATTGTACCTTCTTCTTTTTTTTTTTTTTTCAAATACCAATCGAAAAGAAAATAACATACAACATGCATGTTCAAACAATTACAACTTTTACGAGTACTCTTTCACTTTTTTTTTCCAATAGATTGGAAATATCTTCTACACTAGTGTATATTTTTTGAGGCAGGGTAAGAGGGTAATTTCACCTATCAAACTCACATAGGCAATTGCTGACTAGGGAGAGGGAACCCTTTAAACACACACACACAAACCCAAACTCCTAATGTTGGAGCCAGCCCATCTGATGCAGGTCCAAGAACCTCGCCGCGAAACGCAGCACAACGACAGCGGGCCCAAGGGGCCTACACCAGAGGTCGGATCCCTCCACAACTGGTGGGCACGACTTAGTTTTTTTGAGGGAAGGCAAGAGGGTAATTTCACCTACCAAACTCACCTAGGCAATTGCTGACTAGGGAGAGGTAGAGTGAACCCTTTAAACACACACACACAAACCCAAACTCCCGATGTGGGAGCCACACTAGTGTATATAACTTGGAGGAGTTAAAGTAATTTAAAACAAAGAGAGCAATCGATTGAAAAATTTGCAAAAACATAAATAAATCAAGCAATGAAATTTCAAAAAAAAAAAACAATAAGAATCAAAAGTTAACAATTCAAAATTTTGTTTGATTCTGTAATTGTTGCTGGCATAATTCAAAATTTTGTTTAATGTTAACAATTCAAAACATTAAGAGCCAGAAGATTAAAATGATTTATATTAATATATATATATATATATATATATATATATATATAATATGGTTCGGTTGGTTTGGTCCTACATCGGTTTGGTCAGTTCGGTCCGCATTCGGTTTGGTTCAGTTCAGTTCGGTCTGTACAGATTTTCAGAAAATCGAGACCGAACCGACCTAAGTCTGGTTCAGTTTGGTCCACCCTGAACCACCAAAAAAATGCCCCTAAACCGACCAAAGACGGAACTGATCAATCGATTTTTTCGATTTTTTTCGGTCCGATAGGGTTTGTAAGAGCTCTAATTTCACGTCTAGAGATGAGGATATAAAAAAAGCCGACAAATTAACAAAAATAAATAATCAACATTTGCACTAACGTCATTGTTCTCTACTCCCATTTTTAGATATGAGAAATGAAATATATACGAAATTTATTCTCGTTTCGTAATCTGGAAATTGTTTATTTAAATGAACAAATTCAACGAGGTTGTATATTCTATTCTAGTAGGACAGAAAAAGTCAAGCAACGCAACGTAACAAATTTTACGACAATAGGCTAACATGTGTCGTGGAGTTGTCGCGTAGGTCCCCAGTGGTTCAAGCAACGTACACATGTGTGAGGGTTCTAAGCGACGGAGGCCGCACAAATTTGTGATTAGGCTGTGGAATTCGCACGAATATGTTGTGAAGGAGGCACCTGGAGGCTGGAGCATCGGTATTGTGTGGTAGAATCCATACAAATGTGTGATTTGATGGTGAAATTTATACGAATATTTGGTGAAGGAGACATCTGGAACACAACGTGGCGGTGAAGGAGGAGCGTAGAATAATTTTCCAAATTCGAGGCCTTTCTTCTGGCGTACGTCCTTTGGCATCACAGCAGAAGATTACATTTTGTGGACCCTACTAATCTTTGTCTTTACTGATAGAAGCTTTGTGACAGCGACAGCAAAGGGATTCTTGAGTGGAAAAGGACCACACCCAACCCAAGCGCATCCGGACCCCATTACCAGAACTTCTACCATGCTAGAATCGGGTATGGAAGCATGATACTTTTATTAACAGGCGCGATATTGCATCCCTTAAGTGGGTCCAACCACTGCAATTTCTGACCTCTCCACAACTTCCATAAATGCAGAGTTGAAAGGATTGAACTTTTAACGTCAAATTACATAATTGACCTTTCCACTTTTTCACTCTCCTTTTATTCCCTAATCCAATTTGTGAGAACAACTCGTGGTTTCGAGTCCCACCCACTGTTTGGGAACTAATTTTACACCGACCGCGACCGCTACACCGGGGTCTGAGTTATGTAAAAAAAATTTAGCCGTGCAATAATTTTCTTTTTAAATTTTGCTCCTGTTCCACTAATCCTTCTTAAAAAATAGTAAGTACTTATATGTAATTTTTAAGATGAAAAATAATGGGCCTACTAAAATAATTTTTTGTGCAATATGGATCTTGTTTGATAGATCTCGATGAGATCTTTTGAACGATATAAAATAATTTAATTTTTTCATAAATACATTATTTTTAAGTTTGATAAATACTTATTTTTTTTAAAAGCTTGGTGGAACGGAGAGTGAATCTGTGAAAAATTAGCTCAATCATGTAACTGAATGAAAAAACAGCAAGATTGATTCAAGCGCTTACACATATCAAATTGAACTGATTTTTCATAAGGCCACTCAATTTATTATTGAACGACTCTAATTTTTCCTGTGGGTTTCATATTGACAGTGGTAGTATTTTGATCTCCATATTCTGTGATTAATCAAGATTTGTGAATTTGTGGTTGTGATTTACTTCTGGGCAATGAAAGATTGAAATTTAAGGGTTGAAAGTTTTTGTTAAATTCCATGGGAAATCATCTTTCTCTGAGGAGAAGAAAAAGGAGTCTCGTATAATACCGTTTTAACACTTCATTTTTTTATGATGACACTCTAAAATTTATTTTTAAGTGTAAAAATTATTCATAGCAAGACACACTAAAAGATAAATTTTAAAGTGTCATCATAAAAAATTAGAGTGCTAAAATTATTTTCCATAAATTACTTTGTTTTTGAAATAGTTCACTTATTTTTACCGATTACAGATGTTTCACTTTTTAAGTGATTTATTCTTGAAGAAAAAATAAAATTGATTTAGTAGTATTGAATTTACAACTGGAGGTGATCTTACCAAAAAAATACCGTTCGAAATATAGTAGGAGTATTAAATTAATTTTCATTGAGTAAAATGATATTGGTAGAAAGAAATGATGATGAGGGAGAACGAAAGTGAATTTTCCGAAATGCTACTGGTACATACAATCTGTGCACAGATTTTGTGGTGGGGTCCACCACGGGTTCCACACAAATGATCCAAGCTGTTCATTAAATGTAAAATATTTTTTCAAGGGTTTCTGTAAAAAAATCAACCAAATTCAATACCTATAGATGCTTGATCTAATCATTTAACTTTTCATTACCCGAAAATCTGAATGAAATTTTAGATGATTGGATCGAGAACTTATAGGTATTAGATCGAGCTGATTTTTTACGAGGACTCTTGAAAAAATATTTTATATTTAATGAACGACTCGGATCATTTGTGTGGGACCCGTGGTGGACCCCACCACAAAATTTGTGCACAGATTGTCTGTACCAATAGCATGGTTGGTGAATTTTTCAGGGAGAGGAGAACTTAAAATGTTAAAGCATGTACGTGACTCTTTAAACAATTCTCTAAACTAAAGCAAAGAGCAAAAATGAGAAAATTGACAAAAAAATGCCCTACAACATCCTCTATTCCTTCTTCTTTACTTTGCAAAATATGTTTTGTTTTCTTTGCTTTTCAAAAAATTGCACACAGATTCTCTCTATTTTCAACATTTCTCTCTCTATCTCTTTCCAATTATCACCCATACTATTTTTCAAATCTAAATCCAAACACAGCATAAATAACTTTGCTACAGTGGCTCTTTTGTTTTAAAGAGTCACTATTCACCCTTTTAACTATTAATTGAGAAGAGAAATGTGGAAATAAATGAAGGAAATATAAAAGTATGAATATTTAATTGAATAGAGAGTGAGAGTAAAGAGTCTGATGCAATAGACATTTTAAAAGTGAGTAGTTAAAGTAATAAAATGAGTTTTTAAGATGTAATTTGGTTCAAAATTTAACAAAATTGATGCGGATGCTCAAGATTTCCGTATACAGAAAAGCATAAATTCTGTAGTGATTTTGGGTGTTTTGTTAACGCCTCTAACGATATCGAACGAAGCTCATTTTTTACAGAGACCTTAAACGACATATTTAGAACAAAATGAGTGGCTCCGATCATCTTTGTGCGACCCGAGCCGGGAGAAAATGGCATCTGTGCACAGCTGCTGTGTATAAGCTGCTGTGCATATAGCACTGCTCTTCCGTATAAATGGAGATGAAGAGATTTGTCTCAAAGCAAAAGACCAAAAGGGTAAAATTGTCAACTGCAAGATGGTGCCAGACTGAAATGATGCCTTATCAGTGACAAAGTAAAACGGAGACAACAAAGGACACGTGGTTAGATGGGGTAATTGTTTACCCGGCTCTATAGGTCGCCCGTTAGACGTACCGTTTATTAAATATGGATCTTTAAAATAAAAATAGGTAAATCAAAGCCATTGGTTCAAAACAATGCACAAAAAGCAAGAATGGTGAAAAGGAAATTCACAAAGCCCAAGGGGTAGCACAAACATTGTTGTATTTTTTTTATCCGCGAAAGTCAATATTCAATTATGAGGAGAAAACTTATACAACAGAAAGAAACCGCATGGGATAAATAGGCGTCCACAGACCGGACAAATTATTAGTTAGGACAATCAGAGCACAGTAAGTACAGCCCTATTTCAAACTAATCTAGCAAGATCAGGTTTGCAAAAAATAAAACTAATATCAAGAACATGACCAATTCACCACCGAATTAAATCCGGACATAAACCGGACTAAATCTTGAGAAAATGAAATAAAGCAAAAAATACACTCTCCTCCGTCATTGAGCAGCCATTCTCTTGTCTAGTCCCTTATCGATCAAGCTCGATCCAAAGCCGGTGACCCAAGAAGCCACTGGTGACCACGTGGCTGCAAACCCAGAAGCAGTGCGGCGGTGAACGACAAGCAATTTTGGTGGAGAAGGGAAAATAGAAATCAAACCTGAAGGCACGAATTGGTCTCTCCTCTCCCGCCGCCCAAATTATGGTATAAAACCAAGGGGGAAGGAAAAGACGAAGTGTGACAGCTATTTTAGAGTTGAAGAGATGTGCTCCCGTTTTTAGAGAGAGAAAGGGAGGACCAAGATGATTTGGTTAAAAGGAGTACATATTGGATAAATGCTTTACTTTTGGAAAAAGTTCAAACTAAAAGTGAAAGTCAGTATTATTAGAATAGATGTTTTAACATCTTATAAAAGAAGTCGAACACTTGATCTCCTTTCTCTTAAAACCTAAGTGCACACTCCTAATTTCGTTGAGCCAATGGCCTCTTCGTGCATTTTTGTGATTGATTCACACAATTGAGTTGTAGTCACTACAAGAAATTACACCATTGCCGACTAAAATAAATTTAGTCGCCTATTGTTGGACAATTACCGACTAAAATCATTTAGTCGGGAAATAATAATCTTTGCCGACTAAAACAAATTTTAGTCGGCGAAAAAACCTATTTGCCGACCAAAAAATAAATCTAGTCGGCAAATATAAATTTTCCCCTAATTTGAAAAAACAATAAATGAAAAAATTTTCCTAGTAAATAATTTAGTAGGGAATAGGTAATATTTGCCGACTAAAATTACATTTGATCGGCAAATATCAAATTTTCTCTATTTTAAAAAAAATCAATGAATGAAAAAATATTTCCCAACTAAATAATTTAGTAGGGAATAGTAATATTTGCCGACTAAAATTACATTTCGTCGGCGAATATCAAATTTTTTTTCTAATTTACAAAATCGATCAACAAATGAAATACATTTCCCGACTAAATAATTTAGTATGGAATAGGTAATATTTGCCGACTAAAATTACATTTGGTCAGCGAATATCAATTTTTTTCCCCTTTTACACAAATTTCAAGAAAGGAAATATTTGTTTCGACGGACATTGATCACGATGCAACCTTTCCCGATCTAACCCGTTCTTTTTTTTTCCTTCTTTAATCATAAGATTTTTTGTAAATTTTTGGCTAGATCGGGTTAAGGAAAGCCGTCTATCAGCATGCAAATTCTTAAATAAAAAGAATTTTGTTGTCAGATCAAGTGTCTATCCATAGGCGATTAACTTCATTCTTGGTACAAATGATCTAACTTGTATTACGTCAAAAGAGATGATTTGGATTTTGCCAAAAAAAGACCTCAAGCAGGGCTTGGTTAGTGCACTATAACACTTAAACGTCTCCAAACGCATTAAATATCTTTCGATCTTAATTAATTGAAAAGTCGCACGGACTCCCAAAAATGACTAAAAAATTAGAATTGAGGAAGTAATAATCAAGGACTGTGCGCAAAAAGAAAGGGTTGGATCACTAAACTCAAACCGAACGTAGTCACGTTTCTTGGGAAGGAGATAGTAGTTGGTGATGGTGTTGTTGTACGGTGTGGTGTGGTTGCTGTGCTGATCAAGGTTCCGTTCTGTGGTCTTTGCTGTCTCTCGGCCGCCTTGACATGGCGGCAGTGAGGGTCTTGATCAACATTTTTGGGCGGTTGAACTTAGGGCCGGGTGTGGATCTGTTGTTTGCTCGTAGGTTTTGCTTTAGTTTTTGTTTACTGTTTCTTTTTTTTGTTGGTTTTCTTCCCCTACATGGGATTTTCTCTCACTCCTTGTGTGTGTTGTTTTGGTGGGTTTTCTATTTCGTCTTATGGCTTTTCGAGGTCGAAAACTAGTCTTGTCCTGAATGTTCAATTCGTATGTGAGTTTAGGTCTCTTTTGTGATTACTTTCCTCTCTCTTTGGAGGTGGATACCCGTTCGGCCGTTCCTGATATATGTTTTTCATATCAATGAAAGTATCTCTAAAGTTTGACAAAAAAAAAAAAAATTGGTAAGAACCCTAGCCCCGTTATATATTTTAGCAAAAAATTAAATAGACATCCTATTGAAGTCATCATGGGTTCCACAGAGTTAAATGCTAAGTTTTGGTCATTGGATGGTTCTGCCCTGTAACGCCCCGAATTTTGAGTACATTAAAGAAGACATTTTATTGATAAAATCAAATGGAGTCTGGCTCGTTATTACAACAAAACTCTCACAAGAGTTCAATATTTACACAAATGAAGGGGGTTCTAGGGTTCCTAACTACAGCTCCACCTGCTCCTCCATCCTAGCCAGCTCCTCAGCTCCAAAAGCCTCCAAGGTGTACTGTTCATCTTGATAATCTACAAGGTCTGACACATTATACCAGCTTCGCCACCGATATAATATGTCAGGGTCACCAAAAAGGGAACACCGTGAGCTACAACAGCTCAGCAGAACAATCTCATACCAGCTAATCCATAACTTAAAAACAACAGAAAATAATAACACATCGATTTCCACATGATACATATATACGCAGCTAACAATGACACATCCACATTCGTTAATCAACTATCGTTGGTGTCCAAGATTCTCCGGGATTATCCTACGCAACTCATCGTAGATCGTGTCAACATTTTCACATACCAATTCATCTTTCAAAAATCATTTGTTTAACTCACACAATTTGCATTGGCTCCGTACCGCGGATAACCAAGCTACACACCCAACCTCGGTTCCACCGCGCCAGTCTCCCGAGTATCCTCACAATGGTTCCGCCGCGCCGGGTTCCCATTGGCACACATTTGTATTGGCTCCGTACCACGGATAATCAAGCCACAGTTCAAAATCCTTGGTTCCGCCACTCCGGGTTCCCAAGTATCCCACAATGGTTTCGCCGCTCCGGGTTCCCATTGGGGTTTTCGAAAAACCAAACCATCGGTTCCGCCGCTCCGGGTTCCCGAGTATCCCCACAATGATTCCGCCGCTCCGGGTTCTCATTGGGGTTTTCGAAAAACTAAACCCTCGGTTCCGCCGCTCCGGATTCCCGAGTATCCCCACAATGATTCCGCCGCTCCGGGTTCTCATTGGGTTTTTCACAAATCTTACTTTTACACACGCACACAACTCACATAATGCCACCCAAAACCGGTCATTATGTAGTTTCAAAATATTTCCTTCCTCGGAAAACATTTCCTTCATTAACCACACCCAAAGTGCCATGTTTCTAGTTTCTCGGTTCTTGTGTCTCGTTACATGCATAGACTCCGCAGTAGGACAAAAGTAAGCAGGAATCATTCTAACAAGATCATCCAATTCTATATTACTTATCATGCTAAATCACCACTTATAGCATAACGCCACATGTACGGACGCCCTTGGAGTGTATCACTTATGCTTATACAAAGCACAACGCCACATGTACGGACGCCTTTGGAGTGAAATCACTTATGTTTTATCACACCACAAGTAATACAGGCAATTCATATATGCATACTCATAACCATCCTAAAGATCAAAATACGAATACTTAAAGTAAACAGGTAAAGATACACTTCATATAATTGAGAATCTACCATTCTTTCTTAGCGGTTCAAAATAACAACGTTATACTTGAATCAGTAAATAGGAAGTAAGTAAGGATTTCCTTACCATTCTTCTAGGCGGTAGTAACGGCTACGGAAGGTTAGTCGGCTATCGGAGTAACTTCCTACGGTATGCCTTCGAGAGCTTCGAAAGAGAATGGTTTTTCTCGAAACCTAATCTTGACTAACACTACTCTATTTTATGGATCGAAGGGTGGTCGAGTGGCGGTTTAGTGGCGGCTTTGGATGAGTTTCTTGAAGAACACAAGAACACTCAAGAACAAAGAAGAACTAAGCAAGAACAAAGAAAGAACAAGATTTTTCTAAAGAGAGAAGTTGCTAGGTGAAGGTGTGAGTTGAATGGCATGGGAATGACTTTATTTATAGGCAAAACCTTGGCCCTCTCCTCTCTCTCAAGGCCGCCCCCCCCCCCCCCCCCCCCCCCCCCCCCCATACTTCAAATTTTGACACTAAGGATGATTATGGAAGATTTGTTTGGAAAGAATGAGACAATGGTACAAGATTTGGGTTTTAAACAATTCTAGAAGTACAATGGAGAGTTAAGTTTGGCTAGGAAAAAGATTCACCAAGAATTTGAAAAGATCAAGGTACACATCAAATCTTCTCTCTCTCTCTCCTCTCCCTCTTTCTCGGCCTCTCTCTCTCTCTCTCTCAAGTACACTTATATATATATATATATATATATATATATATATATATATATATATACATATATAATATAAAGGTACAAAGTACAAGATTCACAAAATCAAATACCCAATAAAAAATTACAATTAGGCACATGTCCCATTTAAATAAATAAACTAGTGTACTAATGTACTCTAGGAAGATCAACTCCCCATTAAACTAATCCAATTGGGTACAAAACTCTAATATAAAATAATAAAAGAGTACTTTTAAGAATCTTAGGCCTTAAAGGCTATTAAAGCTAATAAGTACTTTTCATAATAAAATATTATGTACTTTATCACAGGGGGTTTAAGAAAAAGACTAATTTAATAAACCCATGTACTTGGTTGGAAGATGGGCCTATTACCCAATGGACAATAAATTTCCTAACTTTTATTGTCCAATGGACAAAAGGTAAAAGGAAACTTTTATATTAAAATAATCAAAGTTGTCATTTAAAGCATGTGACAAAGGTGTGGTACTAAGTACCTCAATTAAATAAAAAGGCTAAGATTCTCCCCATTAGATTATTAATAGAGTACAAGTACTAGTTTAATCAATAAAGTACTAGAAAATCTAGGGTTTAGATATACCCCAATAGTTTAATGCATAAAAGTACACGGGAATCCAAATCTTGATTATTTAAATAAAACCTTATACTTGGTAGGAAGATTTGGGCTATTACCCAATGGATAATAATTTTCCTAGCGGGTTAAAGACCAATGGATAAAAGAAGTACAAGTACTTTTTATTTTAAAATAAGATTTTGAAAGACTACATGTACTTTTAGTCAAATATAATAATGAAAAGCTTATTGTCCAATGGACAAAAATTACCCTAACCATTATGGACCAATGGGCAAAGGCAAAGGTTCAAAAGGTTAGTCTAGTAACTAGGTGAGTTGGTTGCTCGGTTCCTCTAAGTAGTCGGTTGGAATCTAATTCGATTGGCCAAGTAGGGTTTTTAGTCGAGAGTTTAACAAATGACCAAAATTTAACTACGACGAAAATTAACAAGAAATCATATCGCCACTCAAGAGAAAATAAGTAATTCAAATAAAATCGAAATTTTTACTGACCAAAAATCAGGGGCATTACATGCCCATTGTCTTGGTCGATGTCGATGGTAAGCCCTTCATATTCCCATTGACTTAGGCATGTTTGTCTTTGATCCAAAGACTCGACACATACTTTTTGGAGTAGTCTTTTTTGCCTTTTTTCATTTTTGTCCTCCTAGCTAGCCTAATATAAGTGTACAAGATCACTCTGCCAGTCTATTTTGGTTCCCATTTATTTACTGTTTTTTGTCCCACATATACCAGGTAATCGCTGGGACTAAACCAGTCATGCATCGTTTTCAAAATGTATCTAGTCTTTGGGACCAATTAATTATAAAGCAGAAATACATTTTATAAGTGCATATCTATTTTATAATTAACCTCTTAATTTAGTTATTCTTTGGATTTGTAAATGAAAAGTATCTAACATGTGAATCTAACTTTTGGACCCAGCAAACAAAATTCCTTGCTCCACCCCTAGGTGCAATGAATCTAATCTAATAGGCGGCTCGTCCTCAGTGTCGTTATTAGTGTGAAGAAAAATGAAATTATGTATTATTGATCATGTGTAGCTCATTTGCGGGCTTTAGATAACAAAAAGGTTAATAACTATTGCCCACTAAAGAACCCTTTTTGCACGAAAGCAATTAGCTATAAACTCATATCAAAACATTAGTTTTATTTAGAATTACAGCAAAGCATTTTCTTGTTTTTCAAAATGACTTTTTAATAAAAATATTTTACCTATACTTTAAGAAATCAATTTTGTCATAGAATATAAGCAAAATCAATAATTCTAATTCTAACACAGAATCTACTATCACTTCTATCCCCACAAGCGTTATCAATTGAACCTCAAATGGTACTATGCAGAGAAACGTTATCATTACGGCCCACACTATGACAGTAACCAAAATGACAAAGGTTTACAAACTTATACATCTCTGTGGGCGAGACAATATTGGCTGGAAATGTATAAGCGAACGACATGGTCATCAGTGGCGGGCAAGGATTTTGACCCGGAAGGACCGGCTTAATAGACATGTATTTTTGGAAAATTTATATAAATGGTCCTCCTAATTTCACTCGAGTCTCATTTTTGTCCTCCAAGTATATCATGTGGTCGTCGATATCGAGTGATCTTCGATTTTGGTGACAATGCTATGATTGGTAATAAGTGAAATTCTAACGGTTCAGATCAAGTATTATAAAAAATTACTCGGCAGTTATGTTTTACAATTTAGACCTTTGATTTACTTGATAGTCAACTAGGTCTTATGTTGCACTTATTGTTGCAGAAGCCACACGATCACGAGAAAATCATTACGATCGAGACCGTTCATTTTGTTACACTTGTTGAATAATTCATCCTCGTAAATTTGCGACTCGATCAGGTTTAGAAAACCCCTTTATCGAGACATGAACTCATAATAAAATAATATTTTCGTTCAAACAATTGTCTAATGAAAAACGATCAAACTATAATCTCCGATAAAGAATGATCTTTAACCTAGTAATAAAACGAAGATAGATGGTTCTAGCCGGGCAAAAAGACCTCAAGTGGGGCTCGGGTGATAATGGTTCTAATTTGCGTATTTGGAGAAATAGGTTCTGTCTATGAATGTAATTGCAATATTCTCTTTTAGTGTGTAAGTCCTAAAAAAAAGATTTAGTGCTAACAAGTTTTTTTGAATTTTAAAAAAGTAAATTTAAAAGCTTATTCAAAAAAAAAGTAAATTTAAAAAATAAGAGTAAAACAGATGAAACCGAATGGTATAAGTATATTTATTACCGAAAAGAAAACAAAGTACAGCGGTGGTGGAGTGGCAAGTTGCGTGTGGGATGAACCATATGGTCTTATGTTCAAGATTTGGGGCTCCATCTTGGAACAAGGGAATCTTACCAAGGCAAATCCCCATCAAAAAGGGCAATTTAATTTTTCCATTTTGGCGACACCCCCTAATTTTTTTGTAATAACATTAGATGCCACAATGCAATTATTATTGCCGACTAAATATTTAGTCGGCAAAAGTTAACTTTACCGACTAAAAGAGAAATTGCGACTAAGTTTTTTAGTCACCCATTTAGTCGCTAAAACCATCCATTGGCCGACTAAACCTTATTTAGTTGGCAATTACATTTGCCGACTCTCATTCCCCGACTAAATTGCCAACCAAATTATTTAGTAGGGAAAACCATTTTGCGACTAAAAAGGTCACATTAGGTGACTAAACCTTTAGTCGGCAATTGTGTTTTTTCTTGTAGTGAGTAGAAGGAATGTTCAAAAACGAAAAAACGTAGGAGCATTGTAACTTCACTAGCTTAATTAAAAGGTTACTCGAAGTAGAGGTTGGGATACACGCGATGTGCCTGCAAGTCGAGACGATGAATTCACGTTTGCTAGATGACATATGATTATAAAAAATATGAAACAGAATTAATTGAAACACCTTCGTTGGGAAAAAAAAATTCAATGCAACAGTTAGTCTACCATCTTGACTTCGTACCCAATCCAATATCTGCACAAACACAAGAGAACCATTATCAGTTTTCAGAAAAAAAGAATAGAAACAGAAGTGCGCATACAATTTACGGTCTACGGAGATTCTTCAATAAGGAAGAAATCGGATCACGAGTCAGGGGTTCTTTATGCCTTTTGAGTTATCAATCATTCTACTTCCGTACCCAAATATACACCCAATTACACATCCCTATTATGAGTGTGGGTATGTGATTGAGTGTGGAGTTAGAATTTCCGTTGAGCAATATACTCAGTTAAAAGGAACAAAACAAAAAGGAAGCATGAAGATGGTAAAGTAGAGGCGGAAGACATTAGTGGAAGCCCACTTTAAAAGGAGTCCGTAGTTTCTCATGCTTTTCCGTTTATTTTCACCACTTTAGATATCTTTTCTATTCCACTAAAAAAAGAAAAGAAAAAGAGATATCCTTTCTAAGTTTTATTAATTAAATAAATCAAGATTATTTCACTCCGAAGTTGTATTGTTGAACTGATGGAGCGAATTATGGAATGTGGTTCGAATATCCCCCACCAAATACAACCTACTTTTACGGAGTAGTAGGTATGATTTATCAATCTATTAGTGTCCCACCACGATCAATTATGTTTATAATAAGTATCCACAATCTATTTGTTGTGTGTTCTAATTAATGCTACAATACAAATCACCTTTTGATGGATAGAATATGCACTCACCATTGAGAGGTGTAACATTTTCACTGAGAGGCCCAACGTTTTAGCCGATAGGCGTAACCCCTATATATAAAGGGTGCGTAACTTTATTTAATAATGGTCCATCCGTGATTTTTTGTTTGTCTCATTGAAATATGATGTTGAAATAATATTTTAAGCTTATAACGAGTAAAGGTCCTTCCTATTTTTATACTCCATTTATTTAAAAAAGGGCGAATAGTTTTTTATTGGGTGAGAGGTGGTACTAAATCGGTCTATTTCTAATTTTCTAGATTTTTTATACCTTTAATATGTTTATTTCCTTATTATACAGAGAATCCGGATGATTCTTTGGATTCGCTCTTTCTTTACTATAAAAAAAAATGACAACACAATGGAATGGCATTTTGCGTGACTGCTAGCTATGGACAGAATTGAAAACTTCCCTTCCGTTGTCCTGTCATCTATTCTTGATATTAAACCTGGAAAATAATTGAACTAGGCAGCCATCAAGTAATTTTCATTTGAGGGATCAATATTTGGAGTATTCCTGTCTCGTGCTAGCTCGAGGAACATCCACCACAAATTGGTCAATCATACACCCATAACATGTTTTGATGATTTTCATATGTCACTCCACTTGCTAATCCAATCCATGCACCTTGACGGTTCGAATACAGTGTCATAGCTAGTAATTTAAAGTTTTTAATTCAAACAAAAATTGAAAAAAAAAAAAGCAAATTTTTTTAGTAAATTTCCTATTCAAAAGCTTTGCCAATTATGTAAACATGTAAGACGAAGGTGAAACCTATTCTTATAGGGATCCATCTTTTGATCAGCTCACTTAAACTTTAACAAGCTAAAGAAAATGACAAAAAAACAAATACTCCAATATGTTTTTCACACAATTCTATACATTTTTCTAACTGTACCAGCAGCCCTTTGAGTTGATTTTAGTATTTCCTTTGTTTTTTGTTCAGCGAAAGTCATCATTGTTAGTTGTACTTAATGACGCTTGAATTCCTGTCAAATGCATGAGAGTACATGGTGCCTACCATTTATCGACTTAAATTACTTCTTCTACTTTTTTGCACCTTACGTATATGAAAACATCGTTCGTTTATCATGTGATTTTGGTATGCTATTTTGATATTTTTCAAAACGATAATATTACATTCAGTCCTTCTTTCCAAAGGGGTAGACCGTTGCCATATAGCGCAACGTCCAAACCTATTTCTTTCATCGAGGTATCTTTTCTGGTTAATTTTGTCTTTCTAGTTTTTTTGTCGACTTTGTGATCTCGACTGTTCATTGAAGTTGTGATGCGGAAACATCTATCTCTATCTACATGGAAAAGGAACTCTTGGCCATGCACCCGGCCAGACAAAAAGATTGTTTTTTGGGGAGGGGAGAAATTGCAAGGAAAACCCCAGAGTGTCGTGCTAAAACAATTTAGACCCTGTAGGTTTCTATTGTTCAACGTAAACCCTGAATTATTAAACGAGATTTATAAGTATACCAGGGTTACTCTCTAGGTGCTTGGCTGGGATTTTTGGCTACTTCAGAATTATGATTCTATGCGAGCGTGCCAGAAAAAAGGCTTGTAACTATCCTTTTTAGATTTAAGCTTATAAAAGCCAAACTTAATCAGACGATCGTGTTGTCGCTTCAATTACCTCAACGAAAAGGATTTTTCCTCTGAAGTATTGAAACGGTACAACGATTCACTAGAAATTCAACAATTAAAGAAGAACAAGATACCTTGATCAATTTAACCTGCTTTCCAAATGATTTTCCAACTTCAAAATTAAATAACACGAACAGATTACAATGTAACTACTACAAACTACTCTTAATTACTTCAAACTAAGTCTAAGTTCCTAAATTACTGCCTATGGACAAACAAAGCATAGCATAGCTATTTGTTTGATGATTTGTCTGAGGGTTCTTCCTTCTTTCGTTTCTTATATTTATAAGCAAGCTCTTGAGTCTTCTCAACAGCTTCCATTCTCCCGCCCAGCTGTCTTCAAAGTCAGTTCTGCTTTTGAGTTCAAACTTTCACTCCAAAGCTTTTGCTTGTAACCATCCCATAGTGGGTCAGTTAATCCATCATCTCCACTTCCCTTGATTGCATCGTGTCTGAAGTGGGTGGTTTTATGTTAGAATAACACTGGTTATGTCTCTGGGCTTCAAACTGCATATTTCTCCTCATTTACTCTTTGAATGACACTGACAATGATTGTCTTCATACATAAAACGACATTGAATAATTAGTCAGAACGTCATCGTTCTTTTAAGTGTGATTCTGTGCATTCCAACCCATACGTGTTTCGCTTTGTTCAGTATAGATGGCCACTTGTCATCTTTTGATTGGGCTAGTGAATTTCCCAAACAAATACTAGGGTGTAAAACTCTGTGCCAAAAAAAATCTAGGGTTTTAACAGAGAGATTGAGAGACCACGATTTAGGGTTTCAAAGCCATTTGGTAGGGAATCGAGGGTTTCTGTTACCTCGGTTCCACTACGAGAAATTAGGTCTTTAGAGATAAATTGAAATCATCACAAAAATGTATGTTTTTTGTTGTCAATAGTATAAGTCACTACTACAATAAACCATAAAGATCACAGTTATTGACTGTGATTATAAGTTTTCCATCACGTTTTTGCTACCTGATGGATTTTTTTATCTCGCAGCAAGAGTGAGATCATTTATCTCACTTTTTTCGCGCTAAAGTTTTTTACCACGCTACAAGGGTGATGCCATTTCTCTTTTATCTCGCCACAAAAGCGAGATTTTTTATCTCATTCTTTTCCGCCCTAAAATCTTTTATCACGCCACAAGGATGAAGTCTTTTCTCTTTTATCTCGCCACAAGAACGAGATCTTTTATCTCATTTTTTCCGCCCTAAAATCTTTTATCACACTGCAAGAGTGAGGTTGTTTTTCTTTTATCTCGCTGCAAAAGTGAGGTCTTTTATTTCGCGCTAAAACTCACTTTTTATCTCAGCTTTGGACTTAAACTAAGATAAAAAATTTTAAGCACCACTTTTTATCACGCTTTCACTGAAAACCGTGATCTTTGTGAATCTCTTTAGTATGACGCATATCTATTATTGTAGTAGTGAGTAACGAAAATTAGTTTTGTCACTTATAGGTTGTCTCTGAAAGTCATCTGATGACGAAAATCTTGTTTCCTCGCGAAAATCTTGTTTCCTCGCCTATAGTAACTTTTGGTGACGAAAATTTACAACAACGATCGAGTAAAGTATGTTTTGCTTGATGTTTTGCAATGAATTTTTTTTTTTTATTGTTTGGCATTTTCATTTTAAACGGTGTATTATCACTTATCCATGCATAGCACAGAACGAACGCTTGTATTACCGACAAAATTAATGGAAGTAAACTAGGACACATGTTAAGAGCTTTCCACCAATATAATTTCAGGCACTACTAGGTACGTAGCTAGCTACGAATTCTCGACTTATGCAATTAATAGTATTTTGCATTATTGACATGAATACTATGAAATTTCAACGTGGAGTACTGATTGGAATATGGATGGGATTTGCTCCTGTTTTTTGAATCATTTGATTGATCATGATATGAACAAACAACTGTTTTGTATTTGTGAGCACAAGTTTCTTGGATGATGGACGAGAATTGGCTTCTCTCTCTCTCTCTCTCTCTCTCTCTCTCTCTCTCTGTACGTAATGGGCCGATTGATTATCCTGTGCATGCACAGGGGATTTGTATACTCCTATTTGCTTACAAGTGTTTTGTCGACAAGTAATCTGAACATGAATGCAAGGGCCTTTCTTTCTTTTCGTTTTTAGAAAGAGTAAGAACTTCAGTTGATAATTAAATAGCATATAGGAAATACGACAACGTAACCAATAAAGCAACGAATACATATGAAAAGGCGAATCAGCACTAGATCTATCCAAAAAATATTGTTCGCCTGTAACTCGATGATGCATGAATGACGACAGAGTTTCCTTTGCCAAGCAATGGCCTTGGTAACTATTCTTTCACTGAGCCTTTAAGATCCTAAAAAAAAAAGTTTGAAATCTCCTTACGGAGGCTTTGCTTCTGATAGCTTGCGTACTAGCTCTTTGGCAGATTCTTTAGATATGCAGTTTCGTAGTATATGGATCCTAAAAGTCTGTTGACACAGACAAAATCGACACAGATCGTGCATAGATTTTTTGTGGGATTCACTACGGGTCTTACACAAACGATCTAAACCGTTCATTAAGTGTAAAATATTTTTTCAAAGGTCCCCACAAAAAATCAGCTCAATCCGATAATTATAAGTATTCGATCCAATCATCTTGCTTTTCATTATCTTGAAATCCGAATGAAAAATTAGATGTTTCAATTGAGTACCTGTAGGTATCGGATTGAGTTGATTTTTCACGGAAACCTTTGAAAAAATATTTTACATTTAATGAATGGCTCGAATCATTTATATGAATCTCGTAATGAGCTCCACAAAAAATCTGTGCGCGATCTGTGTTGTTCTTGTCTGTGTAAATAGCACACTTCGATATGATATTATTAGTAAAGCAGAAGAGGCTGCACAACAAAAGTATATCTGCGTAGCGACCCTCAATCTTTGTGTAATTGTGTGCACATGTGTTTTCTTTTCTTTTCTTAAAGGAATGCTAGAAACAAAGTAAAACATAATTCTAGATATAATTATGTCCGGAACGATTAATATATTTTGATCTACTATACACACATCAAACGGCTCTGAATACAATTGTTCATGTTCAGTAGTTGCGTTCCAATACCTTTTGTTTTGCTTTATCCAATGCTAGAAACATAATTAGTTCAAATAAAACTGTCCGCAACTCCACGTACATTTAACAGCTCAAAACACCGTTGTGTAGGACAGCTGTACAAATCCTATATTTTCGTGTGCACAGCTGTTTAATTATCCGCTGCCAAAGATAGAACTAAAACGCTACGGCTTTAACCGTATTTGAAATTTTCTTTTATTTTGTGTGCAGCAGGTATGAATTTTTTATTTTTTTATTTCATGTGATCTGAGTTTTACAAGTATGAAAGCCACGTGCAATCTGTGTGTGCATTGTTACTAGGTCTACGTTTTGAGAGTAGTAACGACACACACCTTGTTTCGGGACACTTTTTTTTTTACCACGCTAATGCAAATGAATAAATCATTCTACTTTCACACACAAGTACACACCCATTTACACACTCTCATTCATAATAGAGGTGGAGTCCGAACACATTATACATTCAGTGTGTGTGGATCCCATCTCTTTTATGAGTAGGGGTATGTAAATGGGTGCGTGTTTAGGTGTGGAATTAGAATTTTTGAATGAATAAATGGTTTTCCTATTTTGAATGGCATAATCAAGGCTTCCCATTTTTGGTTATCTATTTAAGAGATGACTAAGAGCATCCTCATTATAATAATCAAAATCACCGAGTTGTTAAAGTTAGCAATATATGCTAAAAAAACGCTTACATTGTAATAATCAAACTTAATAACCTCCTAACCAATAATCAAATTTAGGCATTTGCATAATCAAAACTAGCAATATTTTTGCCAATAACCAAATTTATTGAACCCCTTCTCACTCTCCTCTTTCCTCTTCATCTCCTCTTTCCTCTTCACAACTTTTACCCCAATTAAAAGGTAGGCAACATGTTCATGAGATCAGTTGCCCTTTCGGCAGCTAAATGCTTCCAAAAAAGAGCATCATTGATTCACAGAGGAATGATACTTTCTTGGGAGAATTTTGCATAAGTCCACTACAGCAATTTTCAAACCCATCTAGTCCACTTCTAAGTTTCATAACCTCTTAAGTCCACTAGCCTACAAAAATACCAATATACCCCAACATATGTAGCTTTAATCACTATATGTAGCCCTATATATACCCCACTATATGTAGTTTCTTTTCCATTTCTTCAAATGGAGGGAGGGGGGAGGGGAGAGAGAGAGAGAGAAAGCAGCGACAAATATCTCGTTGCAACCTCCTGTCATCGTCGCCATCACCACCCACTTCCCATTGCCGTCACATCCCGTCCCTGCCGATTACTCACTTTTGCCGGTTCACTCCTCCTTCTCCTCGCCTGCTCGCCACGGTGCACTCCTCATCCTCCTCCTCCTTGCCGCCCTTCGTCGCCATCCATGGCCGAGTTCCTGCCCTCCATCACTGCTACCACCGTCGCCGACACCTTCATCATCATATATCTGTTCAAAACATCAAGTGCCCTTCCAAATCGTAACAAATAACTCGATCTTTATCCCCTTGTGTCCCTCGGTATGGTTCTTTGTATTTGAAGGGTTTATACACCAGTAAAAGCATAAGAATCCTTCTTTTTCTTTTCTTTATCCTTCTCTGTGAAGGGTTGTATATTCAGATCTGTTAAGATTTTGTTTTTTGTACGTTTGTTTAGCTGTTGTTGGGTACCATATATGGTTATATGTTCAGATATGTTAGGGTTTTGTTTTTTGTACTTTTGATTAGCTGCTATTGGGTAACATATATGGTTATATGTTCAGATCTGTTAGGCCGCTGCGTGGACCAATTCATATAAGGTTGTTTATGGTTATATATGGTTATGATAACATATATGGTTATATATATAGTTATACATGGTTATGGTGTATATTTATGCATATATAAAATATATGGTTATATATTCAAGTCTATAAACGATAGTCCAATTGCACTGAAACTGTTTTTTTTGCTGGCTTTAGAATATTTTTTGTACTTTTTTGTTGCTGTTGAGAAACATATATGGTTATATATTCAGGTCTATAATCCGTTGCGCGGACCTATTCAATAATGTAAATTTAGTAGTGTACTAGTTTTTGTGTATAAATATATGTTAATTTATTTTGTACATATAACCATATATCGTGAGATATATAATGTTTAGGTTTTCGTTTAATAGCTGATATCATGAAACATATATGGTAATATACGAATTATTGAATTTTTTTTTAACATATAAAGCTATATATTTCCATCTGTTTAACTTTTTCCTTATATGTGCAGAAATGACAAATCCACAAGAAATAGGAGTATGGTTTCATGAAGTGCCTAATCCAATTTATTGCAAATTGGAGTATCAACATAATGACACCGTGATAATGGAGTTTAGGATGAACTCCAATCTCAGAAGAGCCCTCCACATCAAATCCATCTACCAAAGGTATCTCATGACGTTAAAGAGCCACATTAGGATCGTTGATCCTGACAAGACAGCCAAGAACATTAGATTTAGAATTTTAATTTGGTTAAAGTCTTTTGGTGTAATTTCTTTGTCTTGTTTTCATATTGCTATTCAGAAGACTCTGAATCCGTTTGTAGATCTATCGATCAAATTTATAACTACGTAGTTGAACAATAGCAGATTCTGAATCCATTTTTTATTTATTTTGAACACAGATGTTTTGATTGGCGGATGTAATGGTTTCAATGATCGATACTTGTTAAAACTTGAATATATATATATATATATATATATATATATGCGCACAAACATATAACCATATATATAACCATAAACAGCCTTATATGAATTGGTCCGTGTAACGGCTTAACAGACCTAAACATATAATGTTATATGTGCAGCGACAGAGCGGGTGAGTGGTTTCAATAATTGTTACTTGTTAAAACTTGATCATATATATGCATAAACATATAACCATAATCATATATAACCATAGACAACCTTATATGAATTGGTCCGCGCAGCGGTTTAATTCTTAAAAAGGAGAATATATAACGTTATATATGTACAATAACGTTATATATAGTGTATCAGAAAATGAGAATCTTCGACTGTTATATAATATTATGTAAGTACAACAATGTGATTGGTGTGATTTCAAATATATATATATATATAGATATATATATATATATATATATATAGAGAGAGAGAGAGAGAGAGAGAGAGAGAGAGAGAGAGAGAGAGAGAGAGAGAGCCGTGATTGGCGTGATTTCAAAACTAGAAGGGATAATGGGCTAAATGGATGAGATTAGAATGGAAGGGTAATTCTGTCAGGCACTAATTCTTTTTTTAAATGTAGTGGATTTTATACCTTACTAAATACATATTAGTGGACTTAGTGGGTTAGAAACTTGATCAGTGGACCTAGTGGGTTAAAAACATGCTATAGTGGACCCTAGGCCAATTTTTTATACTTTCTTTTGTTTTATTTCAACTTTCAAGTATAATTTTCCAACTATAATCGGCAATCCCAAATTAGCAAAACTCACAAAATAACATAACGGTGGTAAAATTGTTGGGACGAAATGATGGAAAAATTTTGGGGGATGAAATAATCGTTAAATGGAGGTGAAAATTTTGGAGGGAAGGAATAAGTGGCAGTAGGCGCATTGATTTTAATTATGGGCAAAAAATAAATAATTTGAGACTTAACATTACTAATTTTAGCAACTTCTAAATGGATAATCAAAATCAATTTTGATTATTCAAATTTGCTTATTACAATGAGGATGCTCTAAGATTAACAATGTGAAATCTCACAATGCATGGTTCATAATTAAAAATTCACTTTTAGTGGAGAGAGACAAAAAGAGTTATGATTAAATATAGGAAAATTCTAAAATCAGCCCAATGGGTTGACAATAGTGAGTGTGTGAATGTGTATTAAAGGTATAAAAAGTACACAGAAATACGTGTTTTCCTTGTCTTTTAGTATGCTTATCGTCAGCCCAGTGGGCTGACAATAGCAAGACCGTTAAATATAAGTGAGCGAGTCCATTGATAATGGGAGGGGAGAGAAACGAAAGAGGGGGTTGTGGTCCCATTAGATTTGGTTTGCCAAGAGAAAAATGTGGCTAGTTTTAGTTATCTGAATGCCAAAATTTGGTTATTGGTTAATAATTTGCTAAGTTTTTTTTTTGATTCTCAAATTGCTAAGTTTGATTATACTTTTGTAAACTATATTCTGGTCCAACATTACTAAATGTTAAAATTTCTTTATTTTGGTTAAACCATTGTAAACACTCTAATTAATATTGTAAACACTCTAATTAATATATTTCTTTATCGGCTTATTAATGGTAATTAAACCAATGGCACCAATATTGACCCAATGCCTACAAAATTGGTTGCGCCGAGTTAATGGCAAACCGCGCGCCCTGACCACACACGTTAAATATGTAGCGTTTTAATGCTTATAAATAGCCTGATTTTGAGAATTGCTTAAACGCTAAGCAAAAGGTTTTCCTCTTCCTTTTTCATCGAAGGAAATGAACTACTCCGTTTGAGCACACAAAATTGAGAGTTCGCCTTCCGGAATCACGGTGCCAAATGCCTTGAGTAGTACCGTACTTAGGAAACTCACCCACCCACCCAGACACAGTCAGTCTCAAATGAGGGAGTTCTTATTTTAGTTAAAATGCGGACCTCCTCATTTCTCCCATTTTCCGATCGAATTTCGATGATCCGAACCGCTCAATGTGTTCAGAACTTGATTTTAAGAGTACTCGCGAGAAATCGGCAAAAAAAATGACCGGGAAGGGCTTTATCCGAGCAGTTTTTGTTTGAACCGTTTGATAAAAAAACAAACAAAAACTGCTTGGATGAAGCCCTTCCCGGTCATTTTTTTTGCCGATTTCCTGTGAATACCCTTAAAATCATATTCTGAACACATTGAGCGGCTCGGATCATCAAAATTCAATCGGGAAAGGGATGTCTGCATTTTATTAAAATAAGGTGGTCCTTACGGGAGACGAACTGTTTATATATATATATATATATATATATTATTGTTGTGCTAGAATAATAGAAGTGCAGTTATGGTACCTCATCAGTTGCGTGATGGCTGCTGCACGTATTTCGAGATCAAAACTAAAATCTCATCACTTATGAATGATGTTAAAGATTATTTTAGCCTCAATAAAGGATTATAACGATTAAGGACTCGAACTTGGGTCTTATCCAACATAGTAACATGTACAAAGTTACTATGGTTAGTTACTATGGTTCGGTCAAACCATAGTAACTCTATACATGTTATTATTGTTGGATAAGACCCAAGTTTGAGTCCTTAATCGTTATAGAGTTGCTTAGAAAAAAAAATTCCACTACTGAAAACACTCCCAGTAACATTAAGGGGGTGTTTGGGAGCCTACTTTTTAGCTTTTCATTTTTAACTTTTTGGCTTTTGGGATTATGATCATGATATATTTTGTATTTGGTAGAGTGTTTGGATAATATGTGCAGAATGCATTTTACAGCAGGAGTAGTGTTTCGGAGATATGAAATGAAAATGAATTATGGATTGATTTTTTACTATGTTACCCCTGATTATTAATAATGGTGTATAATGTATATAAATAGTGTTTTAATCAATTTTTTAAAAATTTACTTCCGAAATTGCTTATGTACATGAACTAAAAGTGTTCCCCACCTTTTTTTTAATTATATTTTTATAATGTATGTGAACAACTGTGTGAGGTGAAGGAAAATCAGTTGAGAGATAACGTTAAAAAACGAGGGCAAAGTGGAAATTATTCCAAAAGGAAGAGAGTAGGGATGTCTTTTTGGCACGACAGGATTCCAAATTGAGAAAATGAAAATTGAAATAGCTCCTCTTCACCTCTTTCTGCGTTTTGTATTAGAAATGTGAAAATAGAAAACTTATTTTCCTCAAAACCCATTTTGCCTCTTTCAGCCAAACACCCAAAATCCAAAAATGAGAAGTAGAAAATGGAAAAAGGGGCCATCCAAACACCCCCTAATAAAATGGAGCACCCCAAGATTTTGTTCGTTTCTTAAACACCACGGTTGAAGCCACGACATTGAGGCCAGGTATGATAATGGTGGTAGGGTGGTGGACCAGTGGGCCCTCTATATGAGTGTTTGAAAGTCAGAGGAACTCCATGCATGGGGTTGTTACTGCTAGTCAAATTCGGACTCGGTATGCTTGAAAGTCTGATTTGCCCCTACATATTTTCCTACATTACAATAATGTCCTTTTTTTTCTCTCTCTTACTAATTCATTTTTTCCCCCAATTATACATACTTCATTTATCTTTATTAATAAAATAGTGAATAAAAATAAATATTGTTTTGAGATGTTACATTATGGTGCAATCTTATTCGTCTTTCTATCTAAGCATTTCACGTCTATTTCATATTTTTGGATGCAATATTTTTATTTATTGGTTGTGTTTTACGCTTGTCTTGCAAAAAGATGGATTAAAATGGTAAAAACTTGATTAAGTGTGTTAAAATTTAAAATTATTTTTTAAAAAAAGTGTTTAATTAAATCTACATTTTTTTCGAAAAGGAAAATGGTCCCCAACTTCATCTTCTCCTACATAATTGTATCAATTGAGAGGGACCAGACTTGGAGAAAATGTCAAAAAAAAGACTTGGAGAAAGTCTATGTTACAAATTCCGACGATGACATGAACTTAAAAAAGACATTTTATTTTTTACCAAAAAAAAAAATCTCATTGGCCCATTTTATTTTCTTACAATGGAATTTTAAGGGATGTCTCCTTTGAAAGTTTAACACGATTTCAACATCCCTTTATTCTCTATCTTATAAATACTCTTACTTATTTATAGGGTTAGCTTGTCGAAATTTACAAACTTTTTCGTTGATTTTTGTTAAGATATCTCAAAGTAAAAGAGGAAACAAAATGGAATATTAGAGAATGCATTCGTTTTACTCCTAAAATGGGTGGGATTGTTTTTCAAATAATTTCAAAACAACACCAGGGTCACCATAGAATGTGGGGACCATACCATCGCCTTTCTATTTTTGGGTGTTCATAAAAATTATTTAATTCTCACATAAATACAGAATATACATGAACAGTATACTTCTCCCTCTCATATAACATGTGGGACTTACAAGTACGCGTGTTCAGAAAAATTATTTAATACTGTCGAAATATTTGAATAGTATACTCCTTCTATCATATAATACGTGGATCCACACGTGTGAGACTCATGTATTGTGTGAAAGGGGAAGAATACTCCTGAAATACTAACCAATTACTTTTCTTTTTTTTGGTCCGTCGGAAATTCTGACCAATTATTCTTCGGTAGAACACACCGTCGCCTTTCGCCTTTGATAGCATAAGGAAAAATAGAAACAACTAAATAAACGAGTTGTCCAACGCCAATACGTCGTAGGTCACAAAATGGAAATGTTATTCTGTCACGTAGGCCAAGAAATATTGTTCCGTCAAACAGTATCACTATTTGTAAGAAATTTTACTGCACTTATATTGAAAGTCCGAGACCGATTCTAAAATCTCTTTACTTGTTAACGGTGTCAAGATGTTTAGTCATAATAAAAGGGTGTTGCTAATGCTAAAATTGTAGTGCATAAAATTTTTGTACCATGTGCAATGTACAAGATTTTTATGCATTAGAATTTTGGTACAAACAAAAATAATTTTTGACATTATCATTCCCCAATAAAAAGCTGCAGTATAAAAACTTGAGTATGTGTATTGTCCAACAAAATTTCTAACAACTTAGCACACCTCTTGTTGGTCCCCACGTCAGAGCATCTCCAACCCATTTCCAAACCTTCAAAATATTTGTAATTTATCCTCTATTTTCTTCATTTTTTCTACTATTCGAGAGAATTTTAGAAGGATCTATCGTCATTTTTAGAGATTTGGTTCCAAAATGAAAATATCGTACATCCAAAAGGACAATAGGTTTCTCCAAAATGAGAAATTTTTTGGTACCGGGTGGGTACCACCTCGCCGTGCCCATGTGGTGCCCGAGTAGTACATCCGGGTATTTCAAAAGTGTATTGGACGGTTCAGATTGAAACCCTTCATCCTCTCATCCCATCACTTTCTCTCTCTCGACATTCAAGCGTCCAACATCGAAATGGACGGTCTGGATATTCCGAGCGGGCGCCATTTGGTACCCATCTAGTACTGAAAAAAATTCTCGCTTCTTCCAAAAAGTACAAAAAGTAAAAAAAAAAAAAAAAATCTTCTGTTAACATGTCACATTTAGGCTCCGTTCGGCTAAATAAGCCACGTGACTTATTTTTTTGTTCTTATTTAATTTTTTTTCATATTTGTTAGTTTTTCATCAATTTTTTGGAGATTATTGCATCGTCTTTATTAAAAAAAATGATTTCGATTATAATTTTTTACTTTTTAGAGTTCTTTTGTCATGACATTGTTTTCGTCTTTATTCAATAAAAATTTAATTTTTTCTTTTTTTTTCAAAAAAAATTGATTTCGATCATAATTTTTTACTTTTTAGATTCTTCTTGTCATGACGATGCAATAACTTTTAAAAAATTGACGAAAAACTAACAAATACAAAAAAAATTTAAATAAAAATAAAAAAATAAACCACTTAGCTTATTTAGCCGAACGAAGCCTTAATTCTCCATTTTCAAAGTTTTAGAGATATTTTGGAGACGCTCTCGTGTGGTTAGTAGTAGTAGGAAATTATAAATGGAATTAAAAAAGTTTACGTAATACAACAATCTTTTTTTTTTTGATCGGACGTAATACAATCTCGAACCACCAATAAAATAAGATCCAGGTCAAATCAGAACCCATCAAAATGCTAGTAGTACAACCCTTCTCCTCCGCCTCTCACTCTCACCGCCCTTTCCCGGGTCGACCCGGATTTCAATCCGGACCCCCACGACATCTGCCAGCACGAGCCGTCCCCACGATTCTGGCCTATAAAACCCCCCTCCTCTCTCCTCCGACACTCTCTTTCGTCCTCCTCTTCCAGCACCCCTCTGCGACCTCGATAACACCCACAGCCCGATCCCGACCCGCCGGAGCCAGACAGACATAAACGAGAAGCGGGGGCAACGGCATTTTCGGGGCGAGGGTGGAGGGAGAAAGCGACGGTTCGAAGGATATGGCGGTAATGGTGGACAACTACGTCGCGGGCACCCTCTTGGCGTTTCTCTTGGGGTTCGTTGTTGTGTACATTTTGAGGCGCAAAACGACGGCGGAGAAGGATGAAAGGGCAGAGGGAAGAGCGGAGGGTGGTGGGTTTGATGAGATCCAAAATGATTGCGTCCGGAGCTCTACCAACGGAGAGGTCCGGCCCGAGGGAGGACCCGAGACTGATGTCGTCATCGTCGGAGCAGGGGTCGCCGGCGCTGCCCTCGCTCACACCCTCGGCGAGGTCAGATCTTCTTTCTTTCTTTCTTTTTTTTTAATCCAGTATCTTCGTAATTGCGAAATTACCAGGTACGGAATTAGAATACGAAATTTTTTATTTTTTTTCTCTGCGGGAAAATTTTTTTGAGGAAAGAAAACATCCTGTTCAAAGGGGTAATTTTTCTGGCAACTAATTTGAAAAGCCATGATAATCTTTACTACTTGCATGCTTCACGGTACTAGAAAGTAGAAACAACTGTAGACTTTTCTTTTTCCCGGTCAAAACAAACAGGGTATAGAGGAAAGCGGATAGTCCAAATGGTTGGGTCATTCATGCACTGCTCATCCTGTAGAGGTCTAGAATCTTGATTAGTGTTTTTTTTTCAACCGAATCGTGATTAGTGTTGTAATATTCTAATCGTTCATAAATGGGAAAAAGATAGTAATAAGTAGTATCCGACAAGATTTGATGATTATTCTTTTAAGCGGTTGATGATTTTGAACTTTTTGGCCTAATTACTTGAATCGTTTGAGTAATTTTTTATTGTTAAACAGCACAGCTACTTGTTCCTTTCTTTTCTTTTTTTGTGAAATGGAAGAATGAAAATCTCGGGAGGACAATCAATCGTGGCGTAGATGTTTGATCTGGAGCCGGTTTAACGGGACCCAGTAGCAGTGGTAACGTCTTTCTTGAGTAGTACAGTACAACTGGAGTTTTAGGGATTGGGAGATGCTCAAAGCGGCGGTGCTTAGGGATGTTTAAATAAAAAATTGATGCTAGCCTGTACGGCATACGTAGCACTACTATACCCTCACGACAGCTAGTTCAGATTTGTTTCACTAGACAATGATCTACGGGTCATGGACGGCTCCGAAATTTTAGTTTAGAGGTGCGAAAAACATAAAGAGATTGTTTTGTATATGAAGCTTTATACAAAATAAATACTCCTATATTTATTTTAGTTGAAGATTTAATGGGCCTAGTTTATTTGGTTTTGTTGAGCTAGATTATCTACCTTCTCAAATTTACTAGTTTACTTTGGCTACGTATAAGATTCCGTTCCAGAAACCTTCTTAAAAAATAAACAGTTTATTTCACATTTTCAAACTCAAAAATAAAGTAAATGAAAAATAATTTTTCAATTTTTTTTTGCATCGTATAAAAGATCTCATCGAGATCTTCCAAACAAGATCCATATTGTATATTTTTAAATTTCAATAAACCTATAATTTTTGAGCTTGAAATTACCTCCTTAAAAAATAAGGACTTATTTTTTGTTCCGGAACGGAGCCTAAGTAATTTCGTGCTGACAATGTTAAAGAAAAATGACCTTATTATATATAAAAAGTAGGAAATTTTGGTGCTTTTTTTGAGAGTGTGTTGAAGAAGAAGCCACTGCTTTAGCTGGGATTTGGATTTATGATGGTCAAAGAATTTTTCTTTTTATTTTCTCCTTTTTCAGATGTTCTCTCTTTTTCCTTCTGTAAAGGCCACAGTATCATGATTCCATGACAAGGGAGATGGGTCCGATGCTTTGATTCTCCCCAGGAACTAGAGGGTCCAGACCAACCGTGTGACTGGACCGTGACTGGACCCTTCTGTTATTGTAGAGAAGCCCGCCCCTTTGTTTTTCTTCTTGTGAACGAATCTTTAGACTCTTATTTTCTTCCATTTGTTGCAGGAAGGACGGAGAGTTCATGTAATTGAAAGAGATTTGACGGAGCCCGACAGAATTGTTGGTGAACTTTTACAGCCTGGAGGATACCTAAAGCTAATTGAATTGGGCCTTCAGGGTATGCCTTGACTTATCCTATGGTTTGGTTTGTGATATGTCCTGTGTGTATGAAGTACAATATATTTGAGTTATTGACTATTTTATTTTTTATTTTTTTTGGTCATGAATGGTTTCTTTCGGTTGTGAAAGCTCGATCTCATATGGTCTTGGAGTGCAGATTGTGTGGAGGAAATTGATGCCCAGAGGGTGTTGGGATATGCTCTTTTCAAAGATGGGAGAAATACTAGGCTTTCGTATCCTTTGGAAAAGTTTCATTCCGATGTGGCTGGGAGAAGCTTCCACAATGGTCGGTTCATACAAAGGATGAGAGATAAAGCCGCTGCCCTTCCGAAGTATACTTTCTTGCCCATTGTTTCCTATTTGGTCTATAGAGTTTTTGAACCATGCTATACAAAATAAGTTAAACCCAATAAACAGCTGTCACTTTTTCGAATTAAGTTTCAGATCCATCAATACTTGTCTGTCCTCACAGGTCATGACTCCACATTGGTTAGGGAATCAGATTGGTCATGACTTGTGACTTTAATAAAGAATAGTGCATAAAGATTAACGATAACGCACCTAAGCTCTAATTATATGCTAGTCAAAATTGGAATTTTATTTTCTCCCCCTTTTTCCCAAGAAAAAAAAAAACTTTTTCATTGAATTGATTCCCAAAGTACCCTCACTCCACGAGCTGGTTTTCACTTTTCAAACACAAGGATTATAGAGAAAACACTCGCTTTCCAGAATGATAGTTCTGATTTTATGAACTTTTTTTTATGTCCTAGAGCTTTGAATTTAGTACTTTACTACCAGAAAATCTTGGCTTTCAAAATTTATCTGACGCATATTAAAATTTATTTTTTCATACTCCTAGTGTGCGATGCAGTATAGCCTCTACTGACTGTTCATTTTAACCATGTCATGGCTGAAATATTGCTGTTTCGTTATTTGATTATTGATTCCATTCCCTGATTTTGTGTTTCGATTTTTCTATCCAGTGTGCGACTAGAACAAGGAACTGTAACATCCCTACTTGAGGAAAACGGAATAATTAAGGGGGTTCAGTATAAAACAAAGACCGGTGAAGAAATTAGATCATATGCTCCTCTTACAATTGTTTGCGACGGATGCTTCTCAAATTTACGCCGTTCTCTTTGCAAACCTATGGTAAAGAATCTTTACCTGCTAAATTATTCTGTGCTTGATGTTTGATTAATTCGCTAAACATTCATATGATTTTCTTCTGATGCAACCAACCAAGTTATTATACTCGCATTTGATTTTGCTACTATTTGACCAATGCTCTAGACTTCTAACGAGCATCGAGCACTCCTTTTATAATTTTCTGTTATTAATTTGTTTTACAGGTAGATGTGCCCTCTTGCTTTGTTGGCTTGGTCTTAGAGAACTGTAACCTTCCATTCCCAAATCACGGGCACGTTATTTTAGCAGATCCCTCACCCATTTTATTCTATCCAATAAGTAGTACAGAGATTCGTTGTTTGGTTGATGTACCCGGCAAAAAGATCCCTTCTATTGCTAACGGTGAATTGGCGAACTATTTAAAGACTGCCGTCGCTCCCCAGGTATCTTTAGCTTTTCAAATGCAATAAACTAACATTTATTGTTTCTACTTCTGATTTCATTCTTGCAAACTGTCATGTCTTCTATGCTTCCAACTAAGACATCGGATTAAATAATACAATTTTAATTCAGGTTCCACCTGAGCTGCACAAAGCATTCTTAGCTGCAATTGACAAAGGAAATATTAGAACAATGCCCAATAGAAGTATGCCGGCTGCTCCCTACCCTACACCTGGAGCACTTTTAATGGGTGATGCTTTCAACATGCGGCATCCTTTAACTGGAGGAGGAATGACCGTTGCTCTGTCTGATATTGTTGTTCTGCGGGATCTGCTTAAGCCTCTGCGTGACCTCAATGATTCAGCTTCATTGTGTAAATATCTGGAATCGTTTTACACGCTGCGCAAGGTAAGCTGGAGTCCAATCCTTTGTCGTAGTGCCATTATAACATAGATGATTAAGTTGCTTATATGTAGCAATACTATCTTTGCAATGGGAAGTAGGAAAGATGATCACCTTACTGAAAAGCTACAGGAGTTCAAAGAGAAGGGTTGCATGTTCTTTCACTGAGCGAATTATTATTTCTGCACTATAAGGATATGACATTTTCCCTTCATTGCAGAAAATACTTCAAAATTTGTTTTCAGTCGACATAACCATTATGTTGTGGTAGTTGTAAAGTCATGGTGGTAAAAAGATTACCAAAGTTAGAAAGGGCTGCATAAGTTTATGCATGAAGGATTCCATTCCTCAAATGGATCAAAAAAATATATGCCATGTCACCTTCCCCACCCCCAAAAGGGAGAAAAGAATCCAATTACATGAAAGGTTGAAGGAAAGACCGGAAAACTTAAATTGGTTGATTTTGATGCCCACTTTTAAGTCTTCTATCCGACTATTGAAGTGATAAGACAAAATTTCATTTGATAAATGTTTCTTTCATTCCTTTTTGAGTTTGATTCAATGATATTATTGGCACCGTATGCTTGTCGTGCAGCCTGTGGCATCCACTATAAATACTTTGGCTGGAGCCCTATACAAAGTGTTTTGTGCCTCTCCTGATCAAGCAAGAAAGGAAATGCGTGAAGCATGTTTTGATTATTTAAGCCTTGGAGGAGTGTGTTCAACTGGACCTGTGGCCCTACTCTCTGGGCTAAACCCTCGACCATTGAGCTTGGTACTCCATTTCTTTGCTGTGGCTATTTATGGTGTTGGTCGTCTCTTAATTCCGTTTCCTTCCCCTAAACGCTTGTGGATCGGAGCTAGGTTAATTTCGGTATGTTGTTTAATTTTTGGTTTTACTTGTTTTCTACTTCTCAGTTTCAGTATCTCTGGATCCTAGCCCTAAATTCGATTATTGGCAAAATGGAAATCCTAACCCTTCTCTCTCTGCACATGGAAAATAAATTTTATGAATTTTTTTTTTCCAGGGTGCATCCGGTATCATATTTCCGATAATAAAGGCCGAAGGGGTGAGGCAAATGTTCTTCCCTGCAACTGTCCCAGCCTATTATAGGGCGCCGCCTGTTGAATGAAATAAGTTTTTTGCTCCACGGCCTTAAAGATCACATTTAACTGACTGCCTTCCTAGTTCTGGATTTTCCTTTTAAATGTAATAATAAATCTCCATTCTTTATGTTAGTAATACTATTCATAATGGTCTCCTTTTATTGATATCACTATCGAGATGCATGCAAGTTGGTCCGGACATTCGGTTATTAAAAAACATTACTTCCGGTATTGCATGCATGTCATAGTGATGAAAACCTTTGCCAAGGTTCTTCAAAAGTTTACCTCTTGAAGATTGAAGAAAAAGACCTGATCTGGGATATCAGTTTCTCTTCGAATTTAGAAAGCAAGACTTACCCGATCAAAAAACAAGAGTGTAAGACTTACCCCTCTCTATGGTGAGTTCTAAAATAGATTCAAAGAGTCCTAATAACCAACTTTTTCTCACCTTATTTTCTCCCAACTTAATTCAACAACTATTTCTGTTAAAAAATAATTGTCATGTCCGAGGTCTTTAGAAAAAAAATTAAAAATTACTCCCTCCGTCATTTTTTAAGTGTCTAGCTTTGTAACTCTAACTTATTAAGGAGATTTTATCATTACACATTTTCATATCAACTTTTACCTCAACTTTTCATACTTACTCTCTACGAAGATATCATAATTATATTTTTATTCACTAATTTTTCAAAATTGAATATATTTTTAGGGGCAAAATGAAAAATGTACTAACTTTAACCCACTAACTTTATAAAATGGACACTTATTAATGGACATACCAAAATGGAATCATGGAATCTAAAAAAAGAGACGGAGGGAGTTTCTTTTATTTTTAACTTCCGTCCAAATTATTCGTCCACCTAACTTTCCTCCAACCATCATTCTCAACTCAATTACCATTTTCACAATCAATATATAAATAAGCATATCTTCCATATTAGCAGTTGCAATTGATGATGTGTCAAGTATAGCTCCAGTCATTTGGGGATGGAAATATCCATCAACATATCTATCAAATGCATTTTCCATCCCCATTGGAGCATTGATTTCTGTATTTGGAGACGAAAAATGACTATCCATCCTCCATTGGACTTGCTCATACTTTGTTAGCGTGAACAACAAATTAAAATGCCAAAACTTGTTAATTAATATAAACAAGATGATAAAATGACTTACGTTTTTTCAATAAAAACTTAGCGGAAACTCCACCTTAGTATACATCAAACTAGTTTGATTTACGTTACACTTTTCCATTTCTGCATGTTGGTAGAACGTAACTTCGTTGCTATTTTATGGAAGGTGTATAATGGAGAAGAAGAGAAAATAAGATAGGAAATTGAAAATTGTAAGAGAGAAATTTCAAGTATATTGTACTTATTTTCCTCTTTTTTTTTTCATTTTTGAAAATATAAAATTTAAGCAAAGTAGAAGAAAATATTGGCATTTAATGAAAGATAGGAATTAAAAGCCTGTTTGGAAGTTGTGGAAAATAAGAGATAGGGAAGAGAAAATAATAAGAAGAAAAATTGGAGGGAAATGTGGAAAAAAATTGCGTACTGTTTTTAATACTTCATTAATTATTTTCTCCTCTCTTTCTTCTTAAAACAAAACAAGATAGGAGATTTTTTTTTTAACTTTCTATTCCCTTCCCTCATTTTCTTCAAATTTTGGACCATAAAATAAACAAAGAAAACAAATTTTTAGTACGTTCTCTCTTCTTAAGGAAAAAGCTAAAAATAGGTAATTGAGCTGTCGTTACGGTTTAAAAAATATATTAAAATAGGTGACTAGTGAATAAAATAAAAGTGTATTAAAAAATGTAAAAAGTGCATTAATTTTTTATGTATTTTTATGAGCTTATCGACAATCTAGTGGGCTGTCAATAGAATGAGTTATTTTTCATCCCAAAAAGTCACGTTTGATAGTTCGGTTTGGGATTGAGGAATTTTTTTTGAAAATAATAAGTGTAGCGGCATAAATAGATAAAATCTATTGAAAACCGTGCGTGAAGAGTGATGTTATGTTTTTATTGGGATTAAGGTCCAATCAAGTTGCTCTTACCATTGAGTCCGGTTCAGTGTGGATTTTTGGGCCTAATCTAGGTAAAAAAAAAAATGATTCGAATCATTTATTTTGTCTAACTCGTTGAGAACTTCAACCCTGAAAAAATTTATATTGATCGGATACAAATAACTACCTGATTGGGCCACATCTATCGCACACTGGATTGCACCCATTTGCTTTAAGAGTAAAGTGTTTTGAATCTTTGGAGCAGGTACTAATTGGTATCCGATCGACATGAATTTTTGCAGGGTTAAATTTCTTGACGAACTTGATAAAATGAACAATTCAAATCATTTTTTTGAGCCAGGAACAGGCTCGAAAATCTACACTAGACCGGACTGGATGGTAAGTGCAACTGGACCGGACCTCAACCTTTTTTATTGCCGCATCTCAAACAACAAAAAGAAACTCCCTCCCCTGCTTTTCACCTCCTTGGGTTCCCAAGCACACCCGTACCCGCCCGTCTTCTTCTTCATAACCCGAATGTGATACAAATTCAACACAGTTTCAGCTTTGAAAGCTGAACAACAAATCTACATCCCCTTCCCCCCACAAAGCTAACCAGGAATGATTTCGCCAGAAGTCATGTAGTAACCATAGTTATGCGGAGATTTTCTTCAAAAGCAGTGCTTCTCTGCAACAACTACCATCTCCCCCTTCTACCCTCCCAACCAAACACACTCATCCCCATACAATCATACTCTTCTACCCGATTCCACGATCCACCCACAACCCATTTCACCTCCCCCGCTCCTCTAACGTCTTCCCCCCAAAACCCATCAAAATTCAACCCAACCCACAACGAAATTCCTCGTCAGTCGAGTCACAGAGGGAGTGGGTTCGGCCTCGTCCGCCTCGAAAACAACAACCCAGAAGACTCCGCCGCCACCGGTCACAGCCACGACGAGTTCGCGGCCGACGTCGAAAAGGTATACAAAATCCTCAGGAAATTCCACTCTAGGGTTCCAAAACTAGAACTTGCCTTGAAAGAATCCGGCGTCGTCGTCCGGTCGGGGCTCACCGAGCGCGTCCTGAACCGTTGCGGCGATGCCGGGAACTTAGGGTACAGGTTCTTTATATGGTCTTCCAAGCAGCCTAGTTATAGACATAGTTATGAGGTTTACAAGGCCATGATCAAGAGTCTGGCGAAAATGAGGCAGTTTGGTGCTGTGTGGGCTTTGATTGAGGAGATGAGGAAAGAGAATACTATGCTTATTGGGCCTGAAGTGTTTGTTGTGATAATGAGGAGATTTGCGTCGGCGAGGATGGTGAAAAAGGCGGTAGAGGTATTGGATGAGATGCCCAAATACGGGTGTGAACCAGATGAGTATGTATTCGGGTGTTTATTGGATGCTTTGTGCAAGAATGGCAGTGTGAAAGAAGCTGCTTCGCTGTTTGAGGAGATGAGGGTTAGGTTTTCGCCGACTATTAAGCATTTCACTTCGTTGTTGTATGGGTGGTGTAAAGAGGGGAAGCTTATGGAGGCGAAATTCGTGTTGGTTCAGATGAGGGAAGCTGGGTTTGAGCCGGACATTGTGGTTTATAACAACTTACTTAGTGGGTATTCTGTTGCAGGGAAAATGGCAGATGCGTTTGATCTTTTGCAAGAGATGAGGCGGAAGGGTTGTGAGCCGAATGCTACTTCTTTCACTATTTTGATTCAGGCTCTCTGTTCTCAGGAGAAAATGGTGGAGGCAATGCAGGTTTTTGTTGAAATGGAGAGGAGTGGCTGTGAGGCAGATATTGTGACTTACACTACTTTGATCAGTGGGTTTTGTAAGTGGGGGAAGATTGATAAGGGTTATGAGATTTTGGATAGGATGATACAGAAAGGACATGCTCCGAATCAGATGACTTACTTGCATATTTTGCTGGCACATGAGAAGAAGGAAGAGCTAGAGGAGAGTTTAGAACTTGTGGAGGAGATGCGGAAGATTGGTTGCACGCCTGACCTTAACATCTACAACACTGTAATTCGAATGTCATGCAAGTTGGGAGAGATTAAAGAGGGTGTTCAACTTTGGAATGAAATGGATGCAAATGGGCTGAGCCCAGGGCTTGACACCTTTGTGATTATGATTCATGGGTTTCTTGAACAAGGTTGTCTCGTTGAAGCTAGTGAATACTTTAAAGACATGGTAGGAAGAGGTCTTCTTTCTGCTTCTCAATATGGTACCTTGAAAGAGCTACTAAATGCCCTACTAAGAGCAGATAAACTTGAAACCAGTAAAGATGTTTGGAGTTGTATGATGACTAAAGGATGTGAACTTAATGTGTATGCTTGGACAATCTGGATTCATGCACTGTTCGCGAATGGGCACGTTAAGGAAGCTTGTTCATACTGTTTGGACATGATGGATGCAGAATTGATGCCTCAGCCGGATACTTTTGCTAAGCTAATGAGGGGTCTGAGGAAACTGTACAATAGACAGATTGCAGCTGAGATCACTGAGAAGGTGAGGAAGATGGCTGCTGAGAGAGGGGTTACCTTTAAGATGTATAAAAGGCGAGGTGAGAGGGACTTGAAAGAGAAAGTTAAGGCAAAAAAGGATGGGAGGAAGAGGAGGTCTCGTCAACGCCAGTGGGGTGGGGGCCGTGGTAGAGCAAACTTGGGTGTAACTTGAGTCAGAACTTAGAAGCATGCTGTGAAGTAAACCTGTTTGACTTGCAGAGTGGGACCAAGGGGTACCAGACTCTCCTTGCTCGGAAGAGTTCAGTAGAGATAATAAGAGATGATCTCTGCCAACACGCCCTTCAGAGGAACGATGCTGGAGCAGATTCTTCTCCTCTGTTATATTTCTTCCATAGGGTATGAATGTGGTCATTCCTCCATTCTCCAAGTCTGCACTTACTGGTTCATGGAAATATCGTTTCGATTCTGAAGTTCAGGCTGTTTTTTTAAAGGGCTATTGGATTTTAAGTTTTGCAAGTGTTAGGTTTGATGACATTACAAAATGAAGTTATTCTTGGAATTGTGCGCTATTGTATGGATATTCCAATTTAATGATACAAAATGAAGTTATTCTTGGAATTGTGCACTATTGTACGGCCTTGCAATGTCATGGGCATATCCTCTGGTTGGTTGAAATTCTATTGTTACTCAACGATGTTGTTACTTGTTACCTTGCACTTAGGTTTGGCATGACACCTCATTTAGAGTTGCCCAACCATTCATGGTTTGCTGCCGGGACCAGGAGGAGATAGGGAAAAAATTAGCTATTAAGAGTTGATACCTGTATTTTTCATATTCTGTGGCTCAAATTCTCTGCTTTAGACTTTAAGTTCTTTCTGTTAGTTAATCGGTTGATGCTACGGGCACAAGCATTTGGATCAGTTATCGTATACATTTGAACAAGTAACAGCTGATGGCTAAGAGTCACCTAGGTACGCAAACTATTGAACTGTCAGATGTGTTGTTAGGAGAACTCTTGTCGCCCCAGGTTGCATTACCCTATCGTTGCTGTGTCAATCTAGGCCCCTCTTGTCTGTCTCTCAAGCAGGTAGAGGCTCCTTTAGTCATGCTCAGGGAGGGATCGGAAGGTTTCCATGCTCTGGTTGTTCCCTCCCACTCTGTGGTCCACAACAAAAGAAAATGATTTTCGATTATTACGTATATCGAATGAAGTACTTTTTGGGTGTTTGCCATTCCATCATATTATGTAAACAGAGAAGGCTATGTAGCAACCTTTCTTGATGAAGTCGGACCTTCTATACTCATTTTTGCTGGTTGAGACTGAAGAATTTCAAGCACGTGCTTTGCTCACGGCTCACTCATTTATAGCTGTAGTCTAGCGACACGAGTGTTATGTTTGCTTTTTGCATTCCTTTTTTATAAGTATGTTTCTCTATTATTAAACAGCTACATTCTCTTTCAGAAGTTTAGAGTGGTAAGGAGCCATTAGGATGTGCTTACAATCCTCCCTCTCCCCTGTAGGACCCATTTAGCACGAGAGGAGCTTCAGGCACAGCCAACAGGGCTGTGGACTTAGATATCTTTCACAGTGTTTCACGGCAAATTGTATGAGAATGTGTAGTGGAGAGAAATCAAAGAACTTATCAGGATTATCGTGATATGGCTTCATTGGTAGTTGTCATTTGAGCAGAGTGCTGACAATATTTCTTGGCCTTGTAATGTTACGGATTCTCCATGAGCTCAAGATGCGTCAGAATTGTTACCTATGGCTATGGTGTGCGATGTTGAGGTTATGACACATGACTTGTCTAGTTTGCGGGAGTTATACAGTAAGTGCAGAAGTGATATTGATGTTTTCTTCTGTCTTGCAAGTCTGTGTCTTTCTTCATTGTTAGCCTGTTTGGGTTAGTTGAACAGCTCATACTTATTGTTTCTAATAAGTTTTTCCTACTACTGGGTAAATCGCAAAAACAAATCTAAGGAAAGAACAGAAGTTCTTGAATAGAGATGTAAGCAGAGAAGGGAAACCACAGCATACTTGTTAACATCCTTATTAATTAGCATCATGGGTAAAATAGGATAGGTGTTACAATCTTTTTTTTGATAAGTAGAGTAGGTATTACAAACTTCATTATAACATTGATAAAAATAACTTCATGATAATAAGGTCTGTTGCAGATAAATGTTCTTTCTGATTGTTGCAGTCTTACTGGAAGTCATACAAATAATATCATGTGAACCAAAGAAAAAAATCTGAGAAAATTCTGTGTCGCACTCCATGACCAGTAAGTTATCCCAAGTCATGAGCCACATTCTTTGGGATGTAGGTTAAAACCTGTGAGCCATAATGTCGATATGATTTCAACATTCTCTGCATTCAACTCATTATCCTTATTTCTTGGATCCCGAAGGTAATCAGGCTATGAATTGTTGTCACGAAGATCAGTCTCTTCATATATTTCCTCCTGCTTGGAAAAAGAACACACAGCAGAGACTTAAGTTTTTCGAGAAGATAACAAAAGCAGACAAATTGACAGAAAAAGAAGTCTGTGTACATTTAGCAGCTCCTCAATTACATCTTCCATGGTTATGATGCCTATGACTTCCCCATCTGCAGTGAGTGCTGATAATGACTTGTCATTGATTTGCAGAACCTCTGAGTCATAATGCTCCGACCATCTCCTGCTCTTTGAGGTTACTCTTCGCGGAACGGTTGTGCTATCAGGTAAATTCTTCAGCGATCTCTTGCTTTTCACATTATGGTTTTGATTCCGCCTTTCATTCTGAATGTCTAGTCTCACTTCCCTCATTGAAACTACTATTCAGTCATATAGATGAAATCATTCTCCACCAAAAACAAATACTCTGTATATGCTCAGAAAAACTATAGACGCACCAGCTATGTGGCAAGGATCAATGTTTCCTTTCGGTCAGCTAGGAAATGAAACGGTTCAAAAACCTTTCGAATACATGAAAGAAATGTCAAATTCAAGAACGCAGCATTTCTCTGTTTTCCAGTGCATTTCAGCGGGAACATGAAATTTTGGATTTCACTAAGCATTTGTTTCCTAGGAAACATAATCGTTTTGGGCAAAATTTTGTTCCTTGACATAGGAAAATCTTTATATAGGGAAAATCATACTCACCTTTGGCTACGTGTTTGCTTGCTTGCTGCTCCACCATGTGATTATGCGGTTTTATTACGGCAGCCATATGGCTATGACCTTTCTGAAACTCGTTCAGTATGTCGTATAAGGGCATTGTCTCTGGAACCCTATTAGAAGGTCCATCAAAAGGAGTTAGCACTTGTTTGTCGCTGAAAAATTTAGTGACACAGTATTTTCTTTTTGCCAATCTATAGGAGAATATTGGCCTATTATGAGAAGTACATCACCCTGGACAATAAATTGCATGTAAAATGTCCATCAAAATAAACCAACTAAAGAGAAGCGGATGAGAAAAATGAATCCCTGCTTTTTTGGAGAATATTTCTAGTCCGGTTTTGTGTCTTAACCCAAAAACTATCAAACTCGTTGTATAATTGGTGCTCTTGTTTTTGGTAATGAGGAATATGGAACTTCCATGGGACAAGTCATTATACCTCGGAATCCAGCGAATGGTTGAATCCTTCACCGGTATCTCATCTGCTGGATTGATGGTCAGTAAATTCTTCACCTGCAATGAACATGTAAAATATTAGACAGGTAACAACCAATACATAAAATTGATGAAGAATCCCTTGAGTCTTGGGCACAGTAATGTGCAATCGTATGAATTTGATAACAAGTTAGTTGGTTTGATGCAATAATGCTACTTAACATGAAACAGATCCTGAAGGAATCTAAGAAGCACAGATACGGATATGGACACGGACACAAGACATGGATACAACACAACACGGATATGCGGTATAGGTTATTTCTGTAAAATCTATGGCACGGACACTTAGAGGATACACTCAATAGGTGTCTAAATATATGGTTATGTATATATACCACCATAAGTACACATCCCATATTATAAAATACTCCCTCATTCCCAGTTTGTTTGTCCAATTTTGGGATTCCAATTTCTGAAGTGGACAAAAATGATTTCTAAGGAAAGGTTTTGAGTTTCCAAGAATACCCCTCACTTTCAAACATTAAATGAGAGTACACATTTTCCAATGCATAATTTTTCAAAGAGGGATGGCATTAAGGATACTTTTTTTTAAAGTCAACTTAAAATTGGACAAACATTTTGGGACATGTAAAATTCAAAAAGTAGACAAACAAATTGGGACGGGGGAGAGTAGATAAGATACAATGAGATATTAAGAATCTAGTTGACATGAAACTCTAGAAATCTTTCAAACATAAAACATGAGCACAGTCCAGAATCCTCAAGAAATCCTTTCCAAATTCCAAATGAATTTAATATGTTAAATTCTAAGAATTACTATTTCTTCAACTTTGTATATCATAGTGATATGTACAAATTTCAGCATCTTTGATAGTCAAATGTTAGCAACTATGATACATGGATCCTCAGTTTTCGGCTAGTACCGTGTCGACACGACATGAAATGGACACGGTACGGGATCTCGTGTCCAATACGACTCTGTAAATCCTGGCATGGCTGGAATTTTTAAATTTTTTTTTATAGAACTACTTGAGTTGATATGTCTTCAAATTTTCAGGGAAAACCTAAAATCTGTTGTTGGAACTTCTCATTGAAGTTTCCAATCGATTTGGAAGCCATTTCAGTTGCAGTGCTTTGAATGGAGAGGAGCGACGACCAGAAATTGACTAAAAACCCATACACCTTGAAGTCTTCAAATTCTGACCATTCGTTGTACTCTATTTCTTTTTTTGGCACATGAAAATCAAGTCTCTTTTACAAATATAGGAACAATTAAAAATATTTTGAAAACTAGGTGGTGTATGACATATCCATGAATCCTCTATTTTCCCGCTTGTGGTGCCTGACCCTTAGACATACACCCGTATCCGATTCACTTACCCTCGTTTGTGTAACTTAGGTTCGGAAGTGTCCAAGAAGTTTCGATCACATATTTATCTCTTAAGCACACATGCCAAAGAAGTGTCAGAACAGGTTGCAGAAAGTGTGTCGGACACGTGTCCGAATTAAGATTTTTATTTTCAAATAAAAATTATGGACACGAAATACAGTACTGGACACGTATCCAAGAGTGTCGATGTCTGACATGTGTTGGACATGGACACACCACCTTGTTTTGAGTGTCGGTGCTTCTTGGGAAGGAATAGTACCAATGATAAACAGTAATTGTAAATCTTAAAATGATGATATTAACAAGGAGGAGAAGGAAAGCAAACAACCGCCAGAGAACCAAATGAGTTCTACAGTAAATGGAAAGAATTACCAGAACAAGTCCAATGATGTTCTTTGGTTGCTCATAGTAAAGTGGCACCCTACTATATCCCTTCTCCATGATCAAATTTAGCAAATCCCTGTGCAATTGCCGATATGCAGTATCCTTCATCAGCTCAATTACGTTGGAAACCCCCCTAAAATTCTGTCCTTGTTTGTGATCATGCACCATACCTATCAAGTTTGGCGTTGATATCAATGGCAAAAGTTTCGGATAGTGGAGTCATCGCATCTCTTGCTGTTTTCTCCGTGAGCTCAAGAGCTCCTCCGATGATTGAAATCTCATCATGCGATAGGTCTCCTCCTTTTCCTGCCTGCTTGCCAGCCAACGTTAGCAACATGACATTTCAACTGCTTCAGTCCATGAAGCACACGGGAGGAATTGCATGAAAGAAGGGAAGATAAATTACTCCTTCCGTCCAGTAATGTTTGTCCGGTCCTCAAAACGAGAATGTAAAAATAATTCAATTTTTGCAAGAAAAACTCCATTTTTTCAACAATTCACTAGATATCAATGAGTTCTTTAAATTTATGAAAAAAAATTGAATTTTTTCTTGAAAGAAATGCATTATTTTTTAGTCGTCGTTTTACGGACTGGACAAACATTTTGGGATGGAGGGATTATTATAAGATGAAGGACAGAGATTTTGTTCGGGTATGCTGTTTTGGTTGGCTGGGAAAAGGAAACGTTTCGGAAGTAGTTTGGACATGATCCGCAAACATTTTGAAAAGTAGCCGGAACACAACGAAAATATCAAAACAACTTGAGAATGTATGACCATGTCATTGTTGGTTATGTCTGACAACGAAGTAGCTCATAGTTTTCGTATGTTTCATAGATTATGGAAATGTTTTGGTGCATTTCAGTATGTGTCCGTGAAAATGTTGGAATTTCAGAAATTTACTACTTGTTTTGTCTCCTAGGAAATTCAAATGTTTTGGTCCAAGTCCCGTAAATGCATTTTGAAGTTTACATGGTAGAGAAAGGAACTGATTGAGAGCAAGAAAATGCATACCTCGAAACTGTGCAAGTCAACTAATGTTTTCAACTCGGCTCGACGGTATAGAGGTTCATGCTCATTTCCCAGCAATAAATCTAGTAGCTGGTGAGAAAGAACTGATGGTTTAGACTGGTGAAAAAGATAAGACATTTGCAAGAATGGCAAGCCAAATAAATATCCACCTTGCTTATTGGATATGCTACTGGAAAGCAAATCAAAACAAGAACGCGAACAATTGGAGCTAGGGCTGCACCAATGACCAAACCATATCGTGTACAAATTGATTGTGGTATTATCTGCACAGGAAAGTGCATTTAACCACGTGTTTCGTTAGGTACTAAAAGAAAAGCTTTATTCGTTTCTTACGAAGCGCTGATTGGTTAGATTTGCAAGAGGTCGGGGTTCATCAAATGTCCAGAACATTGAATGAAATATTTGTCTTACCTCACCGAACAGAAGTATCAATGTAACAGAAATAAGAATTGCTCCCAAGTCTGGTACCAAATTATCTAGAAAAATAGGGAGTGCCTGGATATAAATAGAACTCTGGTGTTAACTACTCTTTTATGCTATATTTGCAACTTGAATTGTCATATGTGCTACTGGCTACTGCTAAAACGTACCTCCATAGCAGCAGCATTGGAGACCAAAAGAGTGCAAAGCAATAGATGTTGCTGCCTTAAAACTGGTAGAATTTTTGCTGTTTTGAGAAAGTAAACTGTAAGTATCTTCATTGTGCACTACTTGTGATTTGCGTTCGTCGCTTATTATGGTGCTACCACAATCTTATTCTAAGGTTTGCCAATCATGTCATATCAAAGCTACGTTACATCGACTTGTTCACTGATCTGATTGGTGTTTTAATTTGATCATTCTATATGAGAATTCTGCACAGTATGAAACAGGTTCGATTTATCCATCTATTGGGGTTTCGTTGTTAGTCTCGGAGCAGAAATCTAAAGCACGAGTAACAAAGGAGAGTGGAGTGGAGTCGGCAATATACAGGCATGGAGACGGTCCTTGGGGGTTCCGGACTTGGCAAGAACTTCAAGATCAAAAAGGCTCATTGACATGAGTCCCAAGGTGAGTCCAGACATCAACCCAGCAAACAACACCAGCATCGCGATTGCTACTATCTGTATGAAAAACTGTGGCTCACAGCATTTGTAGTAATGTTTTACTTGGTGTTCACCTCCAGTCATCACCATCCTATTTTCTTCCTCTTCCTCTTCCTTTTCTTCTCCTGCAGGTACAGAGTCCTTATGTTTTCTGAAAACAGGAAAAGATAAATTATGGAAACCGGCAATCACTGGAAGAGGTGGGGCAACAAACTCCACGAACTTTTGAAGCATTGGAATAGAATTTATTCATTGTTTGGCCTGAAGGGAATATAATTAGATTCTTATACCTTTGTGTAAGAATTACGGGGAATACTAAAAGGAAGGTATGATACAATTTGTCAGGGGTAATTTACACAACCAAAATCATGTATTTGTATACGTTTCTTTGAAGAGTCACATAAGAGGTGATAATTAAAGTGAGATTTTGTAGTACTTCTTACTAGAACTGGATTGAACAGTTCTAAGTCGTAGTTTGATACAGATGTGACAGTTTGGAATTTTTGACACGAGGTATGTACTCCCCATAAGATCATTAGAATGTTAGCTTTAATGGTAGGCGTCATGCAAGCATACGATATTCCCACAAGAAGATAGGAGCATCCTACAACTCGCCCGTAGATATAAGCTGTATTTGAATGCATCTCTCTATTTTTCACTCCTTAGGTTCATACACAATTCATGCTATGCGCAGGAGGTCTGTTATTCGTATCTTAGTTATAGTATAACTGTCTATATAATGTAAAATGTCGCATAAAATGTCGTTAGCTTATATTAAAGTGTCTGGTAATTTACATAGTAGGCTGAAATTCAAAGGAATATTGATTGCTTTGATGTCTCCTGATACCATTTGGTTACTCCTGACAACTTGCTCGGAATTTATACCTATATCCAGCCCCAATGGAATTCCAAATGGAAATTTGTTGTCCTTTGGAATATGCCAATGTGTCTTGCGGGAGAATAGGAATTGGGCTGGGCTAGGCTGAAACTTTTAGGCTCTAGCTGGGTTGGGCCTTCTACTTGCAAGTGACTAGGGGTGTCAAACGGGCAGTGTCATGCCGGCCTGGCCCGTTTAGCTTTGTGTCAACCGTAGTTTCGTGCCGTGCCATACCAGACTATTTACTTAAATCGTGTCGTGCCGTGCCATGCCATTTTCAATTGTGTTGTGTCGTGCCGTGCCTATTTACTTAAATCGTGTCGTGTCGTGCTGGCCCATTTTTTAATCGTGTCGTGCCGTGCCGGCCCGTTTACCTGATCGTGTGTCGTGTTGTGCCATTTTTCAATCGTGCCGTGCCATGTGTCATGCTGTTTTTAATCGTGTCATGCCCGTTTAGTGGTGTCAAACGGGCCGTGCCGTTTGACCCCTATAGGCTATAGCAATTGACATCTCATGTGATTCAAAACTATTTTTGTTAGTGGCTTAATGCCAACTATTGTTGTGAATAAAGACTTTGTACTACTAGTCTTTTGCAAATGGGCTGGCACTCACTTTATGACTTATGCTTTGTTATATTTGTCCTACTAGTACTAATTAGAGTGTCTAAGACGACTCTTGTGTAAAAAAGTATGGCATGCCATGTACTCTATTTCTTCTTGTATTTGTATTTGTTGGAATTTTATGCTTGGTTATAACCCTCGGCATTCGACTTTGCCTTTTACTTTTCCTCTTTCTTTCTTTCTTTCTTTAAGTACAAATAAAACAGTTCGACGAGCATTCAAATGGCACTTGCACTTAAAAACCTCATGGAAACTGGAAAGCCATTATTTTTCCTTGTCTATTTCATCATTTTATTAGTTAACAAGCCACGTTACCTTTTCCGAAGACTAATCAGCAAAAATTACAATGCAGAAACAATGATACATGCATGAGGTATATTATCAGCTTATACAAAAAATTCACTTCTCAAGTACAAAATACAGTAGCCTAGCTATCCTCCACTTGCTAACGCAATGAGATCATATCCACATTCAAATCTCTTAAAACTAAGTTGCCTATCTATATATGTCTTCATACAAAATAGGAGTTAGCTGGTAGAGCAAAAACTTCAATTAAATTCCAACCAACATTAGAATATATCTCCATCTTCAACAAAAAGTGCCTTGTGTCGTGCCCTTTCGTGCCCGTCAACCCGTGCCGTGCCTGGCTAAAACAGTATCATGTCGGGCTGTTCCCGGCTAGAACCGTGCCGTGCCCGGCTAGGCCTTGAACCGTGCCGTGCCCTACCGTGCCGTGTCGTGCCAAGCCAACTTCCGTGTCGTGGCCATGCCATGCCCGCCTCTTCCGTGCCCCGTGCCAGTCCACGTGCCCACTAAAACCGTGCCATGTCGTGCCATGCCCTTCCAAGACCGTGCTCGTGTCTGTCCACGTGCTCACCAAGACCGTGCCCATGCTGTGCCACATTTAAACATGCTGTGCTGTGCCGACCCGGCCCATTTGACACTCCTACAAGTGACATCCAAGAAATGGTCCGGAATAATGATAGTCAACTTGCAAGTGATTTTTTTTTTTTTTATAAAATTTTTGCATGTGTTTTTTTTATTTTTAACAAAACAAAATCCTATACTAATTTAGGAGAAAGGGGAAAAAATTTGTGGCGTTTGAACCCTCACCTAGTGTAAGAAGTATGATGCGTCCATCAGTTGGTTGTCATTCAATTGGACATATGTAAAGTGGAATAACACTCTCTTTAAAATTTTCATTTTTAAGACAAGCAAAAACACCACATTTTGTGATTTTAATAGTCGGAACTTTTTTTTAGCATACTTGATTAAATTTTGAACTCTATTTTTAATATAGTACTAATTATTCAATATTCAGATTTTTATTTTTTCCTAATTTTTTTCTCTTCTTAATTCAGTCTGTCCCGAGTGGAGATTCTAGTTCCACCACTGAATTAGTCCACTAGTTTTTTTTTTTTTTAAATTTACATATTTAACTATAATGTAAATTTTCTTTAATTTTGTCATGAAACAAGTTGTGAAAATTCGTCGGAACAAAAATACCCAAGAGAATCTATTAAATGTGAGAAATCATGTACATAATCGAGTTGTTTAATTTCTCAGTCTCTCTTCATTGTAAGTTTCAGCAGAGAGAGAGAGAGAGAGAGAGAGAGAACTAATGCAATCAAAGCAGTACTTTATATTTGTTTCCTCGAACTATCTAGCTCCATATCTTCGTCGTGCGCTGACGGCAATTTTTTTAATTCGATGAAGCGAATTTCATTGGGGTTTGGGTTTATCCATGTTCACACTATTGGTCAACATTCTATTATTCCTTAATCACGAGTTAAGACGAAATTCACAAACTCTAATAAAGACCACAAAGATTAATTACGACTTTCAAAGAAATAATACTATTCTCACGGTAGCGACTAGTGAGTATTTTAGACTTTTTAGTAGGAGTACTATTAGTTAACTAATCTCCGGCTTAGTACAAAAACGAAAGTTCGTGGCAATGTCGTACGTCCCCCGTGCTGTTTTTATGGCTTGGGTGACCTAGCAGATGATTAAGATTCCTGTTATTGTGAAAGAATGATCTGTCTTGTAAAGCGAGTAATAATAAGTATTTAAAAAATAAGAATCTTAGCAAAACGGAACTTAATTTTGTGATAATCATGGTTTGAAATTTTGTCGGTTGATTTTTGGCTGCCAACATTTCACAAAAAAAAAAGAAGGCAACTCCCCCCGTCATTTTTTAAATGTCTCGCTTCGTAATTTCAACTTATTAAGAAAACATTATCATTACACTTTTCACATCAGCTTTTACATCCACTTTCCTTATTTATCATTTATAGAGACATCATCATTACACTTTTACTCACTAACTTTTCAAAATGAAATCTACGTTTAGGGGCAAAATTGAAAATGTACCAATTTTTACCCACTAACTTTACAAAATAGACACTTATTAAGGGACAATCCAAAATGAAATACTGGACTTTAAAAATGGAACGGATGGCGTATTAATTAACAAAGAATAGTTGAGTATGAGCACCTTAACCAAGGCTGTTCTTGGTCATGAACCCCTGAATAATCTCTAGTGCATATTATACTTTGGTGTACTCCTTCCATCCCATAATTTTAGTCTCTTACAAAATTATGTGCAATTTTCAAACTTAAAAATAATATATATACTAAAATGTTTTTTTTTGATTTTCTTGCGATTTATATCAAATAACATCTATATTGTACAAAAAATTATTTTGGTAAGTACAATATTTTTAAGTTTAATAATTGCACATAGTTTCATAAGGGACTAAAATTATGGGACTGATGGAGTACTATGCAGCAGCCTTATATATCTAGAAGTTTTTTTTTGGTAACTCATATATCCAGAAGTTGTAGACCAACTTAATTTGGACAAATTCAAAGTCAAATTAGTTGGTGAAAATGTGAGGATCAATTGAATGTACACTTAATTTGCTTGATCAGACTAGGTGAATGGCTTTGATAAGAATGCATGTGTAGTGCGCCCCGTTAAGCCCTGCCTGCAGGTCTTTGACAACAACACGTTTTTTGATTTAAGGGTCATAATTGACTACATAAATAGGGAATTGACTTCTACACTCCATTTTTTATCACATACACTCCTTTTTTTGTCCTTATTTATGTGAATTTACCTTTTTACCCTTTTATAAGTTCATTTTTTTACACATTAAGGGACAATAGAGTAAATTCACACCAAATAAAGACAAAAAAAAAGGGAATGTGTGTGATAAAAAGGGGAGTGTAGAAGTCAATTTCCCATAAATAATCCATTTTGATTTTCTTCTGGGACGTACAAGAATTGTTAGTTGATTAATTTTGACTTTTTTTTTTCTTCCTAAAGGACAAATGGAAAAGGAATTTATGTGTTTCTACATTGATTTGACAAAAGTCACTACCGGTATCAAATCAATATCAGCCAGATGTAATAAATAAACTGGCTAAAGAAAGAAAGAAAATTTGGAGGAAGCGGTCCTACATATAAAACATTATGCATGCCAGTACATTTTATAACTACACTCATCGTTTTTGACATAGTACTTTTGAAAAAAGAAAAAATTGTGAAAGAAAAAATAGGACCCCATTTGGGAATGAAATCGATCGAGCTCTGCCCTCTGTATCAGCTTTCATAGAAAAGAGGGAGTTGAGTTGATGTATTGATTGGATCCGTCGGGATTGAAGGGGTTTGAACCCGCAAACACCGAAAGAACATGCACATTAATTTTATATAGTGTCATTATTATAAATTTATGGACGCATTAGTTATGCGATTTTCTTTTGCCTTACGTCAAAACATGAATAGATCTGTGGATCCTTGAGCCGTGTTGAATATCTCTCAAGAGTTTATCTTCCTGATTAACATATTTGAGGAAAGCCCTAGGACGAGAACCTGGGCTATACATAGTTCTTTGGTGAATCTTCGAGGGGCAAATGGAAAACTTGCAGAGATTCAAGGCAACGACAGACAAACAATGGGTATAGTAAATGTAGATTCAACAAATACGTCTTAGAATAATTATAAGGATTCAAATCATATGGTAAGATTTTTGTAATTACACAATGATAATCGTAGTGTTTGATTCATTCCGGTGATTGTTACGTACCCATTTACTAAAAAAGCTTTTTTCTTTTACAAGATACAGAGAAAACTTTTAGCACTTTTAAAAAACTCACCCTACTCTAATTGGTGGGTTGATTAATACCCAGAAAAGATCAAAACGAAGCAAATCCATATATCTAGGTCATGATTTAGGGTTTTCCACATAAAACGCAATTTCTTACGGATACATATGTTTTTTCTTTTTCTCGATCAGCACTGCACTCCTATCCTTGGAAGTTGGAACTTGAAAGATTTTGCAAGATCATAAATGAGATCATCAAAGGGGGGTGGAGTTGAAACTGTATTAATTCATGGGAGCTAGCAGAATATTTGATTGATTATTATTCACCCATGCCTTTGTGAAGCCATCTTTTAGATATCCGCTTTGATACTGCAATGATTTCACTTTAGCTCAAACGAATTTTCATAACATCAGCATTACAGATATCCTTGAACGTTTATATATTATCTGACCAAGGAAATCAATAAAGCTAGCCAGATACTGTTTGAAACTGTAGGCTCAGAAAAATATTCCTCAACAGTTAGTTACCAGTCTGTATCAAACATGAGAAGAAACTTATTTCCGGAGCAGCTGCAAACAGCCTATTTATGGAGTTGTGCAATTTCAGCTGTCAGTTTCGGCAATCAATGGTCCAGATTTTAAAAAGACTATTCGCGCGAATAGTTTTTTTAAAATTCGGGGGCCGAGATTAAGCTCCGTAAACATTTGTTTATAGCCGCTCTATAAACAAGAAACTTTCCACCCAAAATCTAATACGTTAAGAGTAAATAGTACTGTAATTTAGTTTTTTTTTTTTTGGGGTACGTCGGTAACTTCATGTATAACCTAGACCTCAAAGAAGGTCCGCATCAGAGGTGCGAGCAAAGTCAAGTAAATATTACAGACCAAAACAAGCTAAAATTAGCCTAGGAATTGCCTAATGTGTTTAGGCTGTCCCTGATCATAAACTAGGTCTTCTTCTTGTCCGGCTCTCAATCGTGCAAGATGGCCAGCTAGCGCACTGATTAGCATCGCGATAGCTGTGGGATAGAGTGGTTTCGTTTACCTCAGGGGAGTTATTGCATCTTGGGTATTTAGTTCTCTTGACTGGGTAAATCGCTTCGAAGATCATCAAGGCAATAATGCAGTTTCATATTGTTTTTTTAACTCTTTTTTTTTTTTGTTTGTGTATTTGACTTTATATTCTTTACTAATTTTTTAAATTTTGACCAAATTTTTTACTTTTTTTGACTTGTCTCGTCAAGAGAAATTAGAAAATAGTAAAAGTATACATTAGTTTTGAGAAAGACAAAAGGTGAACCTAAAAGCAATGGTTTGGCGCTCGCGAGCGCGCGCACTCTTTCTCTCTCTTGTTCTTGAGAATTTATTTTAATTTTCGTATTATATTATTTATGTTTTTTTATTCTTCTTGTCCATCAACTCAAAAAGCATAAATTTTGATCGAAACCAGAAATAAAAAGAAAAAGAAAAACAAACTGTTTCTTTCAGATGGCCCAAACTTCGAAAATGCCATAGGAACCGATCACAGCAGCACCGACCATCAAGCAGGGCCCATTTTAGGTCCTGCCCGGATGATCCAAGCTGGTCAATAAGTTTAAAAAAAATCATGTGGGCCTGTGAAAAATCAGCTCAATCCGATACGTATAGGTACAGTTCGGATCCAATGAGGGATCCCTTACGGCCTTACAGTGCGGGACTCCCTTTTCCCGATCGAATTGCGACGATCCAAGCCGCTCAAAGTGTGCAGAACGTGATTTTAAGGGTACCCGCGAGAAATCAGCAAAAAAAATGATCGGAAAGGGCTTGATTCGAGCAGTTTTTTACTGAACCGTTCAATAAAAAACTGTTCGGATCAAGCCCTTCCCGATCATTTTTTTTGCTGATTTCTCGCGAGTACCCTTAAAATCACGTTCTGATCACTTTGAGCGGTTCGGATCGTCATAATTCGATTGGAAAAGGGGAGTCCCGCACGGTAGCACCATGCGGGATCCCTCATTGGATCCGGACTGCGTATAGGTAATCGATTCAATCTTTCAATTTTTCTTTCAGATTATAGGATCTTGAATTTGAATGAAAAATTACAAGATTGGATCGAGCATTTACACGTTTCAGATTGAGTTAATTTTTCATAAACCTACTCCATTATATATATATATATATATATATATATATATATATATATATATATATATATATATTGAACAGCTCGGATCATCTATGCAGGACCCAAAATGAGTTCCACGTAATGGTCAGTGCACTTTGGTCGGTGGCTGTAGTCGATTTTTCACGAACTTACTCCGTTTTTTTTTTTTTTTGTAAAATTCATTGAACAACTCGAATCATTTATACAAGAACCGGAGTGAGTTCCACGTAATGGTCAGTTCACTTTAGTCGGTGGCCGCAGTCGGGTCCCCAAACTTAGAAGACTTGGTCAATCCTGCATCTTTAGCTCAAGAGGCCTAATATAGATGGTAACAAGAAAAGTTTCTAGGAAACGGTCCAGGAAACATAAATGAACAGTTCAAATTTGCTTAATCTAAAATCTGGTACGTTCATTTCTCTTGTGGTGGGCCCCCCGTTCACTTTGTTTGTTTTAAACTAGTGCACAGTCTTTTGCATGGAATTAAATTAAAGAACTTCCCACTAAATTTTTGTCCTTGCCTATCAGATAACCTTTTTCCTCGTTAATTAATCTTTCATTCATTATCATCACCTTTGGACAGAAAATTTTACACAACAAAAAAATAAATTTCTTTTCAGCCACTTTCTTTTTAATTAGTTCTAGTTTTTTCAGACCTGAGCCTCACTTGGTCAAATCTTTTCGTTTTGATTATTTTGAATGATAGTATTTATTTCTTTGATTTAGACTTATTAGCAAGTATTGCATTTTCTTATTATTTTGTTTCATAGTCGATCACACGGTTTCATATGTTGTAACCAACGTTGTATACCTTACTAGTTAGCTGTGTGCTGTTTGTTTGGATTTCTTTGAAAAGGTTAAGAACTCACCAAAAAAAAAAAAAATACTAAGCCTTAGAAAATATCGAAAGATTTATAAATTTTACCATTTATCCGATAGAGATAATCTCTTCTTTTTTGTAGTTCTGATAATTTATGTATTCAATTCAATAGATATTCTGTGATCATGACAAAAAGAGGTTCAAATGAAGTTGGGAATTGACACAAAAGGATTTCTTTTTGGCCGGATAATGTATCGTTGTTTGTAAGTTAAAATTGCTAGCTCTCAACTACTCGAAAATTTAAGCTATATACCTGGACGTACACCCTAAGTTATAAAAAAACACTAAACATTGCTAGCAAAGTAATACTCAATTGAGATGTTGTGGCAGCACGCGACGTCGGAAGGAGATTTTAGAGAAGACAACACCCATGCACATAGGATCCTAACCCTCTCTCTGCCCATGAAATTATGAAGCCATGGCATGAGCTGCACATCGAGTTGTCTACATTCTCATTGGAACTACATCAAATGGACAGGTGCTACTTCTTTCACATCTCTCTTTCTTGTTCTATTTTCCAGACAGGAAGATAGATAAATATAAAGGAATGCACCAACTTTTGGATACCCTACATGCTATCGATCCAAACAAGTTGCTGCCAAAACGTCAAAAGCAAAGCACCTTTCCCTTCTGTCTTTCCAAGTAGGTAGTAGAACTTTGTCATAAGAAACATTAATTCAAGTCATATATATACTATCATGAAGAAAGATAAGCAAAACCAAGTTTTATACTTTTATGCCATGATTATTTATAGACAAATAGTACAGGCCCTTTGTACTTTAAAAGTAGTAGTATATGATCATGAGGAAAGAGTACCGTATGCTTTTCAAACAAAAAAAAAGAAGAAGAAGGAATTAAGAGTACCATACTTTTATGCCGCGGGTAGAAATGGAACCAACATGGCAATGGATTAATTTTCTAGTTTAGGACTCCAAGCTTCTAGATAAGATTCCCAGAATTTCACCTTATTAAAAGGATTTAATTTGAGAATCACTTCTACTAAAGTTGGTAACTCATCTCCCTTCTCAGTGGTGATCAAGGTTCGAGTTCAGTAATTTTTGTGTATAATAAATTAATAATCATACGAAATTAGGAATGAGTTGTGATATATAAAAGTTTAGTCTAAATTATCTTTTCAGGGAAGGAAAACTAAATATTGCAGTGGATCAATAAATTAGAAAATTAGTTGATTAAGGTATTCCCATGTTTATTTGGTGAATCATAATTAAATTACACACACACACACACACACACAGTGTTTCCTATGAGGGGTTCCACATTTTAGTTAAAATACGGACCCCCCCTTTCCCAATCAAATTTCGATGATTTGAGTCGCTCAGTGTGTTTAGAACGTGATTAATGTACTATACGGTTTGAATTGGTTTGGAATCATAACCGTAAACATGAATCCACAAACCAAACCATATAAAGCGATTTCTCATTTTTTTAAATCATGACCAAACCATAATACTAAAAAATCAAACCAAATCTTTCAGTTTGAATTGATTTGGACTGGGTTCGCGGTTTGACGAATTTTTTGCTCACCTCTAATTGCGATCGATTATGTGGAATACACAAAGAACTCATGGATCTATAACAAGAAACTATAAAAGATGAAAGAAGAATAAGACAAGCAAGAAACAGTCACACAAGAACACAAGATTTAGATGCTTCAATACACATGCTTTATATCTACTCCGGGGATCAAGTGTTTAGGCCAGCTTTTGCTTACCTGGACTAATCTTGGAAGACCAATTTCACCACTCATTTGCGGGGGTCCCAATTAAAATCAAAGCAAATTAAAGCTCTGTATGGACTAGACCTAAACGAGTTAATAACACTTAAGGAGTTTCAAATCTAGAACCTTAAGAACGTGCAAATTCTAAGTCCTAAACCATGACCACTTGGCCCAACCCCTTGAAATTAGAGAATAATTAATACTGATATAATAACTAAAGATTACAGGCACTCCAATCTCATTTTAATTGCCTCTCTCAGATTTTCTTGGTTTCTCGCACCAAAACAAGTTTAGTCTACCCTAAAACAAATGAGATACAGTACAATATATAGGGCTCCCCCGAGTCCGGACGAAGAAAACACAGTTCTCCGGCAATAACCTTGGGCCACGCGTCGGAACGCACTTGACCAGCACCCAGACTCACTTGACACACCTCTTTGGCCATTTAAGCTTGAGCCCTGCGTCTAGATGAACGTGACTCCCGTCCAGACGCTCTTCCCCAATTTGAAGTCACACTCAACAGGATCCCATTATCACATTTTACGAGAGAGTTGTGTTCAGATCTGTGTAAATATCTTTTGTCAGCCAATGTTCAAGCATTTTTTTTTTGAACGGCAAAATAACATTTTATTAGGGGTGGAGAAAGGTTTCCAACCAAAAGTTAGAACTAAAGTAAAAAGGGCGAACCTAATGCAACACCTGAGGACCGAAGAAACCCAGATATACAATAAACAACACAATATATCAAGCATATATCAAACCAAACCATCGGCCACAAAAGGTTAATAAAATTGCGTGGAAGAGAAACAAATGATGCAAAAGTGAAGCCTACGTAAATGAAGCAAATATGAGATTGATAATTTTTTTTGAACGGCAAAATAACATTTTATTAGGGGTGGAGAAAGGTTCCAACCAAAAGTTAGAAGTAAAGTAAAAAGGGCGAACCTAATGCAACACCTGAGGACCAATATGAGACTGATAATACTGCAATGGAAAAAACAAATCGAAGAACAATTCTGACTTGCCATGGGGCATAAGCCAGTAAATTAAGCACTAAAACAGATTCCCCTATCTATTCAGATTGATTAGTACACCCCACCACGAGCTATTGTAACCCAAAGTAACTTGCTTCACATGTTGAACCTTGCATTGTGCCTTCATAATGGGGAACCATGGGAGAGTAGACCAGAGAGTTAATATCCCCCCAACTATTACTTTCAACAGAGCTAATTCCACTTCCAGTGCTACTCAGATTTACCATCTCTAGATCCACCCCAGAAAAACTCTCCAATCCATCTAGTACTTGTTGCGGGGTGCCGTAGACGATTCCTCCTAGATCGATCTGGTAGTTGTTGAATCCTTGAAACATGTTTGGCATCTGGGAAAAAGTACTACTACTGCTCTTCACAGAATTCATGGAGGTGGAAGAGGCAAAGGTGATAGTGGAATTATCACATGGCTGGGCTTGGGTGGTGGAAACATCAAAGGGGTATTGCAAATATGTGTCATGCAAAGGCAGTTCTGGCCAGTACAGAATTGGGTTCATGGCCTCATGAGGATTAACCACGAAACTCTCACTCTCTCTCTTCATTTCATGCTTGATGCTACTCGTGCGCTGTTCCTTCCGTTGCTTTCCCATGAGCTTCTTCTTCAGTCTCGTGTTCCAGTAGTTCTTGATATCGTTATCAGTTCGTCCAGGCAATTGCGCAGCAATTATAGACCACCTACACAAATGAAATCCCGATCGAAGGAGAAAATGTTCAATCTTTTGAGTTTGGAAAGTACAAAAAGTGGAATTTTTTTGATATAGGAAACAAATGGAATTTTAAGAAAGGAGAAAAAGAAGCTAAGCCCAATTTTAGTTGCTTACAGAAGGAGGGTCAATTACCTGCTTCCAATACTTAAATAGAGGCTGCAGATTATGTTATCTTCTTCTTCTGAAAAGCCTCCATGCTTGATGTTTGGCCGGAGATAATTCAACCATCTAAGCCGGCAACTCTTGCCACATCTCTTGAGGCCTAAAAATCCAAACAGTTAAATTTTAGTTCCAAATTCAATGTTGGGTAGACTTTAGTAATTTTATAAACAAAATCAAGAAGTTATCGAAAATTTTCAAGTCACAACATACGTTTTCTTTTTCTTGAACGGCAAAGAAATGTCATTCATAACAACGATAAAAGAAAAGTTATAGTATAATTATTCGCATTAGTGTGGTTATTGCAATTCCATTGCATTTGCGGTTAGCGCGTTAGCTGTCAATTGTCATCGTACATGCGAAACTTACAAATTATAAGGATAGTAGGGCTCAAAATTAAGGTTTTATATGTACCTATTTTTTGTGGCAAGGCAATCCAGTTACCACAGGTGCCGTGTTGGTCGATGTAGGATTTGAGTGTGGCATCTTCATCGGGAGACCATGGGCCTCTCTTGACGTTGGCTTTGTCACAGCAGGGAGCTCTGCCCATGTTAGTTCCGTGTGTGTTGTTGTGAGGGGTTGGTGTTGGTTTCTTAGAGTTGTCACCCTCTTGATGAATATATATAACCTGTTTGTATGAGAGAGAGAGAGAGAGAGAGAGAGAGAGAGAGAGAATAATAGCTGGAGGAGAGGCTTGGAATGGTCACCAGATTTCAGAAAGGTACTGTGTGTGTGAAAACAAGGACAATTTAATTGGATAGAATAATGGAGGAAATTTCAAATGCCAGAACACGAGATTAACGTTTTTTCTTCTTTTATTTATAATAATTATGTGTCCGACACCAACTTGCAGTGCATTTCGACTAATCTCGGACTATTTAATTAGTGTTAGTTTCACTCTATCTGTTGTCACCTATGGATGAATATATAATTTGCGCACCACAAGTAAAGGCAGGGTGAAGATATATTTATAGAAACTGACTCCAAAAGAGTTGATAGCACTTGTTAGAGTATTGTCAGGCTTATGTTAGTCCCACATTAGTTAATTATCTCATTGTAATGAGTATCTCATAATATAAATAAAGTCTTTGTGTGTTAGGGTAACTCAACAATCCTAAACACTTTTTCTCCTTTCTCTCTCTTTCTAACAATATGGTATCAGAGCGGAACCCACCGTAAATCCATCATACGTCACCCACCACCACATAATAGTCGTGAACAGTAATCTCGGCTGTGAACAATGGTGTTTTCTGAAGACCTCAGATCTACGCCTGACAACTCCAACCCAGGTGCCGGCGACCCTCGCCGGCCGTCGCTTAGTCACCGACGACCCTCGTCGGCCATCGCCTGACTCCGGCGACTCTCGCCTGACTCCGGCGACTCTCTTCTGTACCAGATCTGCTTCTTTCTCTATCATATCTACTCCTTTCTCTGCCGACTCTCTTTTGTACCAGCCTTAAACCCGTCGCCACCCACAGCCCAGCCACCGGCGACCCTCGCCGGCAGTCACCCAGTCTCCGGCGACCCTCGCCTGACTCCGGCGAGTCTCCTAGTTGCAGATTCATGTGATTTCAGCCTCCTGTGCTCTGTGTTGCTGGTATTTTTTGGATCTCTTGTGATTTTCTTGGTATGCAAGTCAATTTGCTCATCATTTCTCTATCTTCTACTCAATATTGATGTAAGTCGGACCTTTTGGAGTTGTTTTGTTTAGTTTATTTGGGTTGGACGGTGTTCGATTTATCCTGTTTAGTTATTGGTGGATCTACGTCATCTATGGAGTTCGTATCCGTGACTGTTATGTCTAACGCACGTCCAATCTGTTGGGTATTTATGGCTGTGGTCAGTTCTAATTGTTCTTGCTTCAGTTGATGTTCGCTTGTTGGTAGTTATTGCTCCTGTTAGTTGATCTTGTTGGTTTTTATTGATTGGTGCCTTTCTGTTGACCGGTAAAATGTCTGAGCAGAAGAATGATTCTGATTCTGGTACTGTATCTAGCAGTGGTTCTACTCTTGTTGGTAGCTTATCTGGTGGTTCTTGGTCTTGCGACAGGCGCCCTATTACCTCCACCCCATTAAATGGGGGCAATTATGTTCTTTTTGCTAAAGCCGTTGATGTGTATTATATGGGTCAATTCGAGGACTCCTATTTGATTGATGATGCTCCTGCTACTACTGATGGACCGACATATAGGGCATGGAAAGCTATTGATGCCTGTATTCGTTCCGAGTTATGGAATAGTATGATTGAACAAGTTGCTAGTATGCTAATGTTCTGTGATACTGCTAAAGAGGTGTGGACCCAGGCAAAAGAATTGTATTCAGGTGTCGACAATCTCCGTCGCACATATGACCTTCATCAGTCTTTCTTTGCTATAACTCAGGGTGATGATTCTTTTGAAGATTATTATGCCAAGTTCCGGCGCATTTGTAATGAATTGGATATTTGTGAACCACTTTAAACTGATATTCAAGTTATGCGGCGCCAGCGTGACCGTATGAGGGTCACTCGCTTTCTCTCCGGTGCATCATCGAACTTTGGTCCTGTGGGTAATCAGATTTTGGGGACTCGTGACTTACCTCCTCTCAGTGAGGTTTTCAGTCGTTTCCGTCAGTCATTATCTATTTCTACACCGACTCCTGACCATTTTGCTTTAACTTCCGCTGTTTCTAATAGCTCTGAGTTCTCAGTCAGCCGTGGTCATGCTCGCGGCAGTGATTCTAGGTTTAGAGGTCGTGGCCGCGATTTTGGAATACATGGCCATGGTTCTGTTGGCCGTACAGATACTGTTATCGGTGGTCGAGGTGATGGTACATTTAGTCGAGGTGGCCGCACGACGGGGGGAGGCCGTGGTGCTCGGTTGTGTACTTACTGTGGGGGGACCAATCATTGGGTGGACACATGTTATGAGTTGTATGGTTTTCCTCAAGCTCATCAGGCCACTGTCTCTGAGGATACTGGACAGTTTGCTCAATCTTCTGCCGATAGTTTGGTTATTTCAGCTGATGAGTACCAGCGCTTATTGTCATTTCAGAATACGACAGGATCTTTCGCTGCTATGCTTGCTCAGATCGGTCCATCTATTGCTTGTGTTGCCTCCTCTTCTTCCTCTCCTTGGGTTATTGACTCGGGAGCTACGGATCATATGACTGGTACACCTGTTTTCCTTTGTGATTGACAACCAGTTGGTAGATCATCTCATGTTACCTTAGCTGATGGATCTACCACTGCTGTTACTGGTTTGGGTTCAGTTCCTGTCTCTTCCTCTCTTACATTGACATATGTATTACATGTTCCTCGTTTCCCGTTTAATCTTATGTCTGTAAGCCGTCTTACAAAATCTTTAAATTGTTCTGTTACATTTCTTCCTCATGGTTATGTTTTTCAGGATCTCACGACGGGGAGGAAGATTGGTGGGGGCATTGAGCGAGGTGGCCTCTATTACTTGACAGTGTCTCAACCTGTTGCCCTTCAGACATCAGAGTCTCCATATCAACAGCACTGTAGTCTTGGTCATCCCTCTCTTCAGAGTTTGCAGCGACTTGTGCCCTCGTGTCGTTCCATTAATAAGTTGGTTTGTGAAGTCTGTGAGTTTAGTAAACACCGTCGAGTCAGTTTTTATCCTAGGGTTGAGTGTCGTGCGTTGCATCCTTTTCAATTAGTTCATTCAGACATTTGAGGGCTTATTCATGTGCCTAGTATTTCTGGTTTTCAGTATTATATTATTTTTGCGAATGATTTTTCTCGTATCACTTATCTTTATCTAATGAAAGAGAGATTTGAATTGAAATCTGTTTTTAAATCCTTTTACATGCAGATTAAGAATCAGTTTGATACGTGCATTAAGACATTTCGTTCAGATAATGCTCGTGAATATTTTCATAGTACCCTTTCTCAATTTTTTTGATCATGGCATTATTCACCAATCGTCTTGCTCTCGGACTCCACAACAAAATGGAGTTGCTGAGCGCAAGATTCAGCACTTATCTGAAGTTATGCGTGCCTTATTATTTCAAATGCAGCTTCCTAAGTCATATTGGAGCGACGCTGTCCTCACTGCCTGTTACTTAGTCAATCGCATGCCCTCTACGGTCCTAGGTGGTCAGGTTTCCCATATGGTCTTATTTCCTGATCAGCGTCTCCATTCCTTATCTCCTCGAGTTTTTGGGTGCACCTGTTATGTCCATGCTCTTGACCCTGATAGGAGTAAACTTGACCCTCGGTCTTTTCGGTGTATTTTTCTGGGATACTCACACACTCAAAAAGGGTATCGATGTTACTCTCCTACTTTACGTCGTCACTTTGTCTGTGCTGATGTCACGTTCAATGAGTCTTTGCCATATTACTCAGCTCCTATTACTACCAATGACCTCCTTACCCTAGAGTCTGTGTTACCTATGGCTATTCCAATTGGCACTATACTAAATCGTTTACAGGTTTATGTTTGGCGTTCCCCTGCACCAACACCACCCCAGCCTCCGGCACCAACCCAGCCTCCACATACAGAACACTCCTCGCCTGCCGAACCGTCTTCGCCAGCACCTCCGTCTTCTCCCCCATCGTCAGATCCGCCTGCTCCTCACTATCCCACTGGTGAGAATCGCCACCCGCCTGTTAAATATGATTTTTTTAATTGTTCTCGCACTTCTCATCCTCTTTATCAGGTTATCTCTTATAATCATCTCTCTCTATCTCTTCGTGCTTTCACTACTACTGTCTCCTCTGTTTTTGTTCCTAACACTGTTCCGGAGGCATTATCACGGTCTGAGTGGCGGCAAGCTATGGAAGATGAAATGTCTGCTCTTCATAATAATGGCACGTGGGAGTTGGTTACTCTTTCTGCTGGTCAAACTACTGTCGGCTGTCGTTGGGTCTATACTGTCAAGTACCTTCCTGATGGCACTGTTGAGCGCCACAAAGCCCGTTTGGTTGGCAAAGGGTACACCCAGACTTATGGTGTTAATTATTCAGAAACATTCTCTCCCATTGCCAAGCTTGGTTCTGTGCGCATTCTTATTTCTCTTGCTGCTAATCTTGGTTGGCCGTTGTTCCAACTCGACGTCAAAAATGCCTTTCTCCCATGGCGATCTCCAAAAGGAAGTCTACATGGAGCAACCACCTGGGTTTGTTGCTCAGGGGGAGCATCATAAGGTATGTCGTCTTTGCAAAGCACTCTATGGACTTAAACAATCTCCTAGAGCGTGGTTCAACAAGTTTAGTGATGCAGTTATGAAGTTTGGCATGTGTCGAAGTCAATCAGACCACTCTGTATTCTCCCTTATGTCGGCTCGAGAGAAAGTATTACTCATTGTCTATGTAGATGACATTATTATTACTGGAGATGATCAAAAAGGGATTGATGAGCTAAAACAGTTCTTACATAGTCAGTTCCACACTAAAGACTTGGGTAAGCTGAGATATTTCTTAGCCATTGAGGTAGTGAGGTCCAAGGATGGGATCAGTCTATCCTAGAGGAAATATGTGTTGGATATTCTAGAGAAGACAGGTTTATTGGGAGCTAGACCTGTGGAGACTCCAATGGATCCTAATGTGAAACTCTGTATTGATCAGAGGGAGGTATTTCCTCGTCCAGACTAGTATCGTTGATTGGTTGGTATGTTGAATTATCTTACTAATACACGTCCTGATATCTCATTTGCTGTTAGTACCGTGAGTCAGTTTATGTCTGCTCCTCGTCTTCCACATTGGGAAGTTTGTATTTGCATTGTTAAGTACCTTAAGGCTCATCCTAGACGCGGTTTGTTTTACCGTTCTAATGGTCTTTTTCGTGTTGAGGCATTTACGGATGCAGATTGGGCAGGGTCACCTTCTGACAGACGTTCAACAACTGGTTATTGTACTTTTGTTGGTGGCAACCTAGTTACTTGGAAGAGTAAGAAGCAAACTGTTGTTGCAAGGTCTAGTGCAGAAGCTGAGTACCGTGCTATGGCTCATACCACATATGAGATTGTTTGACTGAGATCCTTTCTTGAGGAGCTGGGATTTCAGATGCAATTACCCATTCCGTTGTATTGTGATAATCAGGCAACAATTCACATTGCATCCAATCCGGTATTTCATGAGAGAACTAAGCATATTGAAGTTGATTGTCATCTGGTGCGCGAGAAGTTAGTTGGTGGTGTGATAGCTACTCCTTTTGTGTCTACAAGTGCTCAGTTAGCTGATGTGTTTACTAAGTCATTGTTCAAGCTCCGGTTAGAGTTGTTATGTAACAAGCTGGGACTTTGTGATATTTACTCTCCAGCTTGAGGGGGAGTGTTAGAGTATTGTCAGGCTTATGTTAGTCTCACATTGATTAATTATCTCATTGTAATGAGTATCTCATAATATAAATAAAGTCTTTGTGTGTTAGGGTAACTCAACAACCCTAAACACTTTTTCTCCTTTCTCTCTCTTTCTAACAACAGCACTATCAATACAATATCACACAAAATATGTTTCTCACCGGCTTATATTATTAGCGCGCGTTGATATTTTTCACATTTGATGAACTTTTGTTACATAATTTGTATCATGTTGAAACAGTTATTAAGACAGAAGCTCAGCCTACAATGTGTGATCTAGGAGAAACTTATTCATGGCTCCGTTCAATCTCAGTCGACCGTTTCGACAATTAATGGTCCAAATTTTAAAAAAACTATTTGCTAAAATAGTTAAACTATTCTCGCGAATAGTTTTTTTTTTGCTTGGCAAAGGAAACATTTTATTAATCTCGAAAGGGGTACATCGAGAAGAAAACAAGTAAAGAAAGAGCTAGACAAATCCCGAATTTACATACACCTCCAACCGATAGTTGGATGCACACCTGAAAACTAGGTTACAATCTCAGTTTTCGGACACCATCTAAGAAAATTTTAAACTCCTCAACAGTGTAGACCTTGATGTCGAACTTCGCCTTCATCCATATCGCAACTCTAGTTTTGACTAACTCCCCCACCTCGCAAACTTGTTTCGCGAATAGTTTTTTTTTTAAAATCTGTACTGTCCAAAACACTTATGGACGCGCGCGATTGAACGCTGTAAATTTTATTTACGGGTTGCTCCTTAAAGAAGTTTTTCTCGTGTGATCTAGGTACATTAGAAAGATTTTGTTTTATTGTACTTGTGATGTTTTACAACTTTTGCATAGGTAAACTTTACATGTTCATACAAAATGTAAATCTTGCACTAGCTAATTCCGATTAGGTAGGAAACGAGTGACCGCTTAATATAATGGGGAATTACCTTTCCACTAACATGCTTAAGATTTTAGATCAAATTTAAATTTTTTTATATTGTACCGGTGCGGGGCGATTACATTCCATATTTTAGACCCCCATGATGACATGTCCAAAAAAAGGCTACACTTAGTAAACCTTTAAAACGACTCCACATGAAGGGGATGTTGGATAATGCTATTAAGTCTCACTATCTCACATTAATTTGATACTCCTGACATCTCAAATTGTCGGCCTTGTACGATAAGTTGTGCGATTTTGAGATCACAAAAATCGCTTGTGCTTTCATGCATAGTTTTTATATGCACAGAATTAAGTGCATTTTTCGATCCTAAAATACAATATTAATTTTTCATAAGCGGAGAGCAATGTGGGACGGATAGAGTATAAAATAGGTGACTACTTGATACTATGTTTTAAGGAACTCCCTAGCTATGACTTAACTTTTTGGCTGCGTTCAATTGTCCGAAAAGTTGTGTAGAAAATTTAGTCCCGGGAAAAAGTGAATTGAAGTGAAATAAAGAAAATGAAAAATTACTTTCCTGTGAGTATTTAAGATGCAAGATGCATATTTTCCATCATTTCTTGTCATCTGAACGGGGCGTTTGAGTATAATGTACGTGCGATCCCGGATTACAAAGTGAGAAGATCAAATAACACACAACTTTAACTTCGACAGGAACGCCAAATATATATGTCCTTAATTAGCATACAAAGGCTGCCAAAAACAGCTCCATTTTTATGCTAGCAAGTATTTACAGTCACATCAGAGTTTGGGGGCACCATTTTTTCTTTTGGTTGGTGACCAAATGGCCAACCGAATGGAAAATTGCGTTGTTATTTTACAGAATAAAGTTAATGGCTGCTGGAACCTGCCTCCTAATTGCCTTTTTTTTTTTTTGCCTCATTTTTGTTAGTTTTGAGTTAATTTTGTTTTGACTATGCAATATTCATCATGATCATGAGACGAACTAAAATATATAATGGCCAAAAGCTATTAATAGGTTAACTACAGACAAAATAATTCAAAATGGACATTTTTTTTTGGAATTATTTTGTCATTTCTATACAATTTAATTTCAAATTTTTTTTTTTTACTTTTCTAATTCTTCCCCTAAAAAAGAATACGAAAAGTCAATATTTTAAGCAAAAATTAAAGAAAGTCCACCAACAATGATGAGATGTTAACGATTAATTAAATAAGATAGCTAGAGGGTAGCATATTCAATGACGCAAATGGTATCCAAAGTATAAGAAGTAGTAGTGATTAAAGCTTAACCTTATTTTGTTGGCATCTTGTCAATATCTAGTGTTCTTGTTTTGAAGCTTTCTCAATGATTTTGAGAATTTGCGAGTAACGGTAATATAAGAGTCTTCTGCACTCTTTGAAAGCTTTCTCAATGATTCTTTTTTTCTATTGTAACGATTTAGTTTATTATCTCCATGATAATGAAATTTTGTTTTTGCCATTAAAAAAACTGATTAAACCTTGATTCCAAGGATCTGAAATTATACCCTGCAAATTAATTACATTAACTGAACTGCATTTCGATTGAGGACCTGCATTTGAATCCTCGGATTGCATCTCGTGAAATGGTTTTTTCTCTCTCTCTTCTATAAAAGATCCATCAAACCTATTATGAAATTAAATTAACACTTTTAAAAATGGAAAATTTTAAAATCAACTCAATGGGCTAACAATAGTGAGTGCGTGAATGTATATTAAAGGATATAAAAAGTACACATAAATGCATGTTTTCCTTATTTTCTAATGTGTTTATCGTCAGCTCAGTGGACTGACAATAACAAGACCGTTTAAAAATTTAACAAAATTGCGCAAAAAATGTATTGCCAAATCTCCGTACGCAGGATTTGCCTCAGTCACATAGTACATGGATAAGAAACAAGAAGTCCTATTCAACGTCATGGGTTCGTCCGGTTAGTTAGTGGGTTTACTACATTATACAATTGATCGATCAGTATTTGATTCTCGAGGTCCGACTGTAAGAAAATAATTTCTTTTGAATCTCTTACTTTTGACGTGGATGATCTACCTTAGATCGGACTGAAAAGAAAAATAATCGAGATGAGTGTGAATTATCCATACGCACTTCACTTGCCTGATGGAGAAAGGAGGACCTATTCCATGTACGTGGTCCTTTTACAAAGTGTAATTAGACGAGATATTTTGCTAGCGAAGGAGTCAGCCTTGTGGTTTCCCCTGAAAAGACAGTGGAATAAAATGTATAACAAACAAGAGAGAGAGAGAGAGAGAGAGAGAGAGAGAAGGTGGTGGCCAACCAAGACGACTATTTCCTTCTGTCTGCGTTGAAAACGTTAGGGTGCTTCTCTTTCAGAAGAACTTTATTTACTTGTAAAGCTAATAATTATGCAACAAACACAGTGTAAATCAACAACAATGTCTAAAGTTAACTATAAATTAAAGCCACCTTTGACATTTCACAGATTCAAATTAAGCCAAAAGTCCGTCTAATTACCTTTTCTTTCGGTCCTGTTCATACACCTTTTTGGGGGTTGCTCTTTCTTTTTTTTGACCCGGCATCTCTGCACTTGGATTGCAGAGATGCCTATGCCGTTTCATCGTACATATGTAGTCATTTATCTCTGCATTCAGCAGTTTAGATTTTATTATCTAAACAGTTAAAAACATTTTGCGAATGGCACTCTGTAGTTCAATAAGAGACAGCTGGGAAGCCAAATTCTTTTTTTTTTTTCCCTTCTTTAATAAACCAGCTTTCTTCTCGTTCGTTTGTTTATGCTCTAAGCATGGACCTACTTGTTTTGAAAGAGTCTTCTTTTTAACCAAAAAAAAAAAAAAAAGGAAAAAGAAAAAGAAAGAAGGACAGAGTCTTGTTTGACTCTCTATCTGTTAAAGCAATCCAGCTCAATCCGACTACTATCTTCTCAATGTGTACTCTTTCTCTTCTTTTTTATTATTTTGAGGGGACTAGAGAAAGTAAAGTTGATTGACTATTCTACAATGATTATATACCAGTACTAGTTCTATGTTCATAATTCCATCCAATTATTCAGCATTCATTTCGAGTTCAATAGAAAAGTTCCATTTTCTGTCTGATTAGAATCTACAAATAATTTTCGCATTCTGCTTAATTTTGTTCAAATCTACTCAATTTTGCAGAGGATTCATTAAGTAAAGTTACCTAGACATGACCAGATGTAATTTCGATACTTTTGCTAGATCGTAACTCATATCATACAAGAACAAAGGCATTTCATAACTTTTGACCAATGAAAACAACAAAAATATAAGTGTAGAGAGAAGTGGATTGTCATAGAAATAAAATTGTTTGGTCAAAAGAGCTGGAGTGCAGAAATCATTACACAAGTATTATTCATGAAAAATGAGACCTTACATAGTGAAAGTCCGTTCTTTCAATTGTGGATCTCGAAAAACTCTAGCTCTTGGATTCAAAATTTCTCGAGAATACATTTTTAATTCATGGCGAGTACGGTGTGTCTTTGGCTTGCTTCAGCATCTGCAAACTCTTAGCATGAACCAGCCAGTGGATTAATCTACATTCTGCCCGTCTTGAAAGCCCTCTCCTGAGCAAGCAAGAAGATCGGAGTGTCGTCGTGAGAAAGAAAGACGGAGACGGTTTATTTTGTTATGTAGCTATTTCCGTTACGAATCCTCAAGCATGTGTTCGATTACGAAATTGTTGGACTCTACTCCTTAATTTAAAACAAGTTGTGGTATAGTCAACACATGTAAATGAAAAACTATCAACATCCAGGTATGACTATATGGATACCTACCCGCAAATAATGGTTCCAAAGGTCAAAAATGTAGCTAGAAATGCCTGAGACCTGAGTCATGCTTCTGAAGATTTTTTTCATTTTTATAATGATGCATGATTCAAATGATATGATCAGCCCAGGTAGCTATCTATCTATCATCTGCATGCGATGTAGTTAGAGCTCTGGTTTCTAGATGCATTAGTTTATTTCAATAAACATATTATAGTGGACGCTTAAGGGTGGGCGGGCGACCTTATCAACCATAAAAACAAATTAAAGAAAGAAACAAAATACGGAGTATATATTATTTACTGTATTAAAAACCAGTTACATTTATGCCAGTGAATAGAACTTAACGCTTTTTATTTCTGGTTTATTCTTCTTTCCATGGCTTTTTTTTTGGGGGGGGGGGATTGGCAGTATTGTTTCCGCGTTTCATGACATGTGTTCCGGTTCATTCACACCTTGGGGTTTTACATGAAGGAATGATACCCCCACCGCACTTCCCCCACCGAACAGCCCACCGCACGCACGCCGGGCCCACTCCGGCCACCGGACGGCCGATCCGATCCGTCCAAAAATTCTAAAAAAAAAAACCGAGTGGGTCTACGTGAAAATCAACGGCATCCGACATGTGTAAGTGCTTGATCCGAAATTCCAAAAATCAGAGATCCGAGCCGTTAAAAGATGGAAGATTGGTTCGAGCACTTACGCATGTCGGATGCCATTGATTTTTTCGGTGACCCACTCGGTTTTTTTTTATAGAATTTTTGGACGGATTGGATCGGCCGTCCGGTGGCCGGAATGGGCCGACGTGCGTGCGGTGGGCTGTTCGGTGGGGGAAGTGCGGTGGGGTTATCATTCTCCTTTTACATGCATGTTTATTATCTCATAAATCCTAAGGGACAGATCACATTCATACCCACGGAAATGGGGGACACACTTTGGGTCCTGCTAATCGAGCACGTACACATATTAAATTGAGCTGATTCTCGTGGGGCCTGCTTATTTTTTTTGTTTTTTTTTAAAAATTATATTGAAGGTTCAGATCATCCGTGTGGGACCTGGAGTAGGCCCCGCATTTCCGTTAGTATGAATGTGGTTGGTACCTGAAGTGGGGTTGTTATTATCTTTTCTTGAAAAAACTAACATTATGTGCATGCTAATTAATACTAGTAATTATCATAAAGTTACAAGGGGGAGAAACTCCAAAAACACACCCAAGACATGTAACCCATGCACCAAGAAGTGTACCATAGTTTGTTCATGTCCAAAATGTCTACTATAATTGGAGTGAATGGCCTGCGCGCCACATATAAATGCACAGATCAGTAGAATGGTGACATCGATCACACTATGATTCGGTCAGTGTGGAAGCAAACCAAATTCAAAACCAAAGACATTTGGTTGGTGGGGGTGCACACCAGTTTTGTATCGATCGGATTTTCCATGTTCCTCTTGTTCCTATGTATTCATGAGCTTTGAGCCGTTAGATTGAATCAGTATGGACAGATGATTTGATCTCGATGGAGGTGAATATTGGAAACCCAAAATTATATAATGAAGGGTCAGAATCTGTCATTAGAGAAATTAATTTCTTTTCGTTGTTCAAAAAAAGCAGTGGGAATTTTGGCAGCTCTAGGGGTGGAGACATTATTAGCTATTCAGTGGCCCAAGAAGCATAATCAGTTGGCTAATTTGAAGGAGAATCATGAGTTGAGACTGGGCTTATCAAGAAACTCGTTGATGGGCTAACTTGGCCCGGCTTTGACTGCAAGTCCGAGCCCAGTGACCCAACCTCCAACTCCTCTTTTTATGTTTGGGAAATCAATGGCTCCCTAGCTCCCCGGGAGAAGAAAGAACAAGAGAAAAGGGAAGAAGGTGATGTTCAGATGCAAAACTAAAGCAACTCAAGTAGGAGTACAAAATCTCTGAGGTTAATTCCAAAGAATCAAAAGCACAGCAGCCAATTAATTCGCCATTCAATTTTTTATTTTTTTGGTTTCAGATTGATCGCATCAAACTTATGTCAAAAAAAAAATTGAATTCGGTTCTACGTACAAGATAATATTCCTTTCATACCGTTGGCAAAATCCACCACTGGAATTTAAATGAAAATAGAAATAACATAATAATAAGCAAAGCTATAAAATGGATCACCTTAATTTGTGCATACCATCTCATAGTGGGGCTTACATGAAACTAACCGTACCGTACGCGTATTTGGTGCAGGTAAATGCCACCTTATGCAGTAGTGGTGAATCAATTTGGTCACAATAGCATAGTTGCACGCAAAATGTTAAAGAGCAAGTCTAATGGTTGGGCCATTTTAGCGTAAGCTATTTCTATAAAATGGTCATTAATAGTGTCATTTGGCCAAAAAATGACAATGGTAGGACCAATAGTGCATTGCTATTTGCACGGCCATTTTTTTCAATAATTTACTTGTATCGTTTTCCTAACTAATTTTCACCAAGTACTTCTATCTATCGTTCTTCATCTACCTTTTTCCACCTGCTATCTCTCATCTCTATAAATAAAAAAATTCCAAAAAATGTTTCTTTTGAATATATTATTAACCTTCTCGTATTCTATACAATGAATAAGTTAAAAAAAAAATTATTCTCAGCAGAATTTTTTTTTTGCATCTTCATCATATACTGTATCATTCACCAGGTGGACGAGAATAAGAGGAGGGTCTATAAAAGTTTGGTTGATTTGGTCCCGGACTGAATGAGCTCCCTCTCCCCATGACTTTGTTAGGTACTCCAACGAAAACTCCTAACTTTTTCTGTTTTTCACTCCAGATCAGTCCAAATTCAGTCCACACACACCAGATGTGCTGCGGGGACGGGAAATGCTCCGGCGACGGGAATGGCTCCAGATCTGTTCCGGCAACGGTAACTGTGGGTTGAGCTCTCTCTCTCTCTCTCTCTCTCTCTCTCTCTCTCAAACACACACACCCCACACACAGGCACAGTTTTGCCAGGAAGAAGAGAGAAGGAAGGATTGTTGGTTGATTTTAGATGATACGGCAAAAATGGCTCAGCCATTTTTTGGTTGCACAAATGACCAACTATTGGGATATGTGTTTTTTTTGCCATTTTTTGGGAATGACTTGAACCATTTGTGAGCCATTGGACTTGCTCTAACAATCTAACCAACGCTTTAATAACTTCAATTGTAAAATTGGAGCAAACAATCTAACCAATGGTTTTTCTTCAAATTGATTTTCTTAGAGTTTTAAAGTATTTGTATCTTTAGGTTTGGAATTGAGAACTGAGGAGCCACGAATCAAGTGAGATGTACATAAGTAAGTCTGGACACCGTGAAAAAAATATTTCTTTTGTTAGAGATCAAAAAATAATGAACTAGTAAAAAACTACAAAAAAACAAGAGAAAAGGTAGCTTAGTAAACAACGAAAATCATTTTATTTACAAAATTAAACGTATGAATAATTCATTCCCTTTTAATTTTTGTTCAATCAGTTTAATAAAAAAAAAATTTATTCGTGCACAAATTCAACATCTAAACATAGGTTGGTTAAAAGATTATCAATCTAGATGCGAGCCCGGCCCAATCTAATTTACGATAGCCCGGCCCATATAAATAGGGCCTACCAGTCAATATATAGGGCCTACAGCTATGATAGTAGAGAAAGTCCATGGGCCCAATTGCCATGATTCTGAAAACTATTAAACTATGTTCTGTGTTTAGGAGCTCCTACAGACACAAAAATATATAGAAAATAAAGAGCGATTTTTTTTTTTCGTTTTTTTAATCCTTTCCATATCAATTTTTAAAACTCATTGAGAAAATTGGGAATACCAAAACAACGTTGAACAGATTCCGGTTGATCTAAGTTTTAAATGAATCTATCTTTAGATAAATCGCACGATGTGTTTCAAACCGGTGTTGTAGTCCTTATTTTTAATGTAAATGCAGTCTAAAATCATATAATTACCATATATTCGATAAACGTAATTTTTAGCGTGATCGATGTTCTCAACGAGCTCTAAAAGGTGAACAACTTGGACCATCGAAGTGGATCTGAAAAAGAACTAAAACGGGAGAACTAGGTCGTTATGAAAGGGAGAAGAGGATTCGATCACTTTCCATAACACAAAAAGTATTAGGACACCTCTAAAAGCATACCAATGTCGAAAACAAATTTCTCTTAATTTACATCCATTAAAAAAAAAAAAAAAAGGCAACTACATAATTTTCATTTTTACATTATTTTTTGATCTTTTGAAGCCAACTTCTATTCAAGAACCAAAATCACAAAATATAACAGGGCAACAAAAGGACAGATTCCTAGCTGTGAGCACAAACAAATCCCCCTGTCAAAGTAGAAATATAAACATATCAACACACCTACGGCATACCATTCACTGTCACACGGGCATTGCCTCCTCTCTCTCTCTCACCACGTAAGTCACATAATGTATACAGAGTCGACTCATAACTTTAGGAGCCAAAAGCGAATTCCTTGAATGAGGTCCATTCAATATTTTTCATACAAAAGTTGGTCGTCAAAGAGTTTCATAAAAATAAAAAAAAAGCCATAACAAAAGATTTACTATTAAATTTTTTTGAATTGGACATATTTTGTGTAGAGAATACTTAAATCAAATTTATATGGGCCCAATATATAGGGGTCCTAAGGATTTGGGAGACCCTATTTGTAGCTTTTTTTCAGAGGCCCAAAGCTTAGGCTTCCGTGGCTTCTCCCATAAGCTGGCTCTGATTGCATATGTGCGTGTGGAAATGCGAACTTGATCATCGTGACTCGCGAGCGCGAAAGCATAACTCAAAAAACATTCATAATATTAACAAACGTTAGAGCGAGAACTAACAGCGCGAGTTTCGAAGCGAGAGTTGAGAGCGGGAGCGAGAACCCCTATTGAAGGATTAGGTGACTTAGGCTCCATTCCGGTTTATAGGAAAATGAACTTTTTGAAAAGGAAGGTAATTTCAAGCTCAAAAATCATGTATTTACGCAAATAATTTTCCTACCAATATGGATCTTGTTTGATAGATTTTATTGAGATCTTTTAAACGGTGCAAAAAAAATTTAAAAAGGCCGCTGCTACTGCCACGAAAGAAACTTTTAATGCCACGACGTTTTGTATGAAGAGACTACTCTGCCCTCATCTCTTCTCCAGCTTAATTTCAATCATCATAATTGCCGTCCACCCACCCCACCGACAAAGTCATGGATCCATCTCATCTCCATCTTTCCTTCCCCTTCGGCCATCACAAAACCCACCGCTTTCAACTCAAATCGAAACGTTCAGATAAGAGAATAGATTGTTGGGTCCAAATCAGGTACGTTATTCAGCTTTTCAAAAGAAAAACAAAAGCACCAACAAACATCAGGAAGAGGAGAGAAACAGAAAATTAGAGCAGAGTCCCTTCTTTCTTTCTTCGCGTTTTGCTCGATCATTGCAGATCCTTAATGATAAATGATAGGATTTGGCATGTGTGGGGAGCTCACCTTCTTGAGCCTTTTTCTTTCTTCTATAGATTTGTGGAAGTGCTGAATTGATCTTTTATACCTACAGAACCGGAGGGGGTGTTCCTTCGAAAAGAAGCTCTGACGAACAAGTCAGTAAGTGGAGGAGGAAGGAGAAGTTTAGTCAGATTATATGCATGCTAGGAGAGAGAAGAGAGTAATAATGAATTTTTTTCTAGACCCCTTTACTTGAGGAAATGGCCTTGTATTTATAGGCAAAGATGTAGAGTGCTGCACAGGCTGAATTTGCATCCCACGTACTTTGTTACGTTCGGATGACGTCACATGTCAGGAGCATTTATTAGGCAACGCTTCTTAGGAGTTTGTAAAGCCGCGTTTGTCGGTGTCAGAAAAGTCATATCATTCAGAGATGTCACTTCGACTATCAGAGAAGACAGTTAGCGTATCATCAGAAGCTTCCACATAGGCAGTGTCCGAACAGATACGTTCCCGAATAAACGAAGTCTTTCCCGAACATTCACTAAGTAATCCGAACAATGATAACTTATCCGAACAAATGAAACCCGTTTACACTCGGATTCCTATGACGTTCGGTGATACACAGAGGATCCTCGTATCCTTCGGAAAAAGGACCAACATATTATGCCAACCCACATCTTAGCTCACAGATGAACTGAGACAATTAAATGATGAGCTCAAACAGAATCGACCCCTCTGAATTCCTTGAACCTTCGGACATTTCGGCCCCCTACAGCATGATACAAGATTCAGAGGCTACAAATTACATGCAAATCTGGTTGTGTCTTGTGCTCAGTGAGGTTGGGTCCAGATCCGATTATTTGAGAGAAATCTAAATAGGTGATTGCAAAACCATGTATGTTTACACAGAACATGATTGTGGGTCTGTTGAGAGAGAGATTGGAGAGGTCGGAGAGAGATGCCCGGACACAAAGGTTGAGGGTAAAGTTGTCACACTAAGGGCTCGATTGGATGTTGTATTGGAGGGGTGTATTAGCTCATACACCTGTATAAGGGCTTGACATGACGTTTTTTGCGCCGTTTGGATGCCATTTGTGTGGGTGTATTATCTAATCCCCCCTCTTCCCATATCCAGGCTAATCCCGCCTCAGCGGGATAAATTATAGACACCCCTAGGGGTAGCAATAAATTAGCCAGTTGAATACACCCGGAATTTTGACCATTCTACCCTCCCTCATTCCTCTTTTCATCTGCCCCCTTCACACACACACGCAGAGCGAGAGAGAGGGAGAGAGAAACGATTACAGTGAGAGAGAGCAGAGCGTCGGAAAGACAGCAGACCGTCGTCGGAGATTACATCACCGGAGAGAGTATGACGTCGTCTGGTTCTTGGCCGTCGTCGGATGGATGCAGCAGCAGAGGGATTTAATTGATTTGGGGAGAGTGGCATAGTCGTCAGTGATGGGCGAGTGAGAGGGAGAGAGACCGTGCGAGAGGGAGACTCCGGCGAGGAACTCTGAGATGGCGAGGGACTCTCAGATCTGAAGAAGAAAAAGAGATCGAGATGGATTGTTGTCGATAATAATAATGAGAAAATTATCTGGTGCTTTGCACCTAGGAAATCAAGGCAATCCAACCGTCCAATATTGATTGTGAAAAAATTATCCGGTGCTTTGCACCTAAAAAAATGATTTTTTATATTTTTTTGACTATCAAATTAATTAATATATTAGTTAAGGAATTTATTATTGGTTAATAATGAAAAAATATTTAATTGTATTGGATTTTGTAATTATATATTTAATCTAATCAATAATCTAATTTAACACTACACAAGAGCAAAAGAAAATAAGGTACTGTATAAAATCAACTTAACATTTTACATTTTATAATAAACAAAATAACAAAAATACTCCTATAATAAAGCACTTAAAAAATGATTTTTTATATATTAAATAATATATTTAATTATTATATTAATTAACTAAATTATTATTGATTATTTGTGAACAAAATTAATCAAAGTTGGAGGCCAAGTCATTATATGGTTAATCAAATGAATAATCTAACACTGCACAAGGACAAATAAGTCATTTGATAGCTTTTTACATCATACACCATTCCTTATACACCTAATTTATCCTTCATTCAAACCAAGTATTAATTTATCCCTTTTCTCTAATACATCATCCAAATCATCTACTTTTTAATACACCCTCTATAAATGTCACATCAATGTGGGCTCTCTATTCTTAACTAATACCCCTTACTATCTTATACCCCATTCATAAATAATACACCCAAAACTTATACGGCATCCAATCGGGCCCTAAAATCAGTGTCGTGCCATTAAAAGAATGTTTCGTGGCATTAACACCATCCTTAAAAAATTATGACTTAGGCTCCATTCCGGTTTATAGGAAAATGAACTTTTTGAAAATGAAGGTAATTTCAAGCTCAAAAATCATGTATTTACGCAAATAATTTTTCTACCAATATGGATCTTATTTGATAGATTTCATTGAGATCTTTTAAACGGTGCAAAAAAAATTTAAAAATTATTTTTTATTTTCATTATATTTAAACTAAAAATTATCTTTTTTTTGAAAAAAAATATTTAAAAAGAAAGCGGAACGGTACCTTAACCTAACTAAATTGGGGGAGGCAAGGGATATATACTCATGGGCCATATGCAATGAATTGGTAAAATTGAATGTGTCAATCGAAGGCCCACAGACGGAGTTGAATAGATCTTTGTGTTGGATGCGTAATGGGCTGGGGGCCCTAACTGCCTTAACTTTGTGTCACAAGTAGAGGAGGCAATTAAGTTCCACTTCCACCTATATTTGCCCCTTTACCCCCCAACTACCAGGTCAATTTTGGTGTATTATTATTATTTTTGAACTAATTTTTGGAAAAATAAAGAAGAAGGATAGATCTGAACCATAGTTACACATTTGACCCCCTATCAAGGAAAATTCAACAAGGGCCGGCCTCCATTAAAAATTGCAATATGTAATTGTCTTGTAGGAAATCTCTCTATAAACATAACATAGCTATTTAATAGTACTTCATTCATCCCTTTTTAAGTGTCCATTACGATTTTGTGTGCCATTTTTAATGGCTTATATCTCTCAATGTATATTGTTAAAAATATACACCATAGTTATGCTATAGTGTATCTTAAGTGGGGTCACAAGACTCATGGAATTTGTTATTTTCACGTTAGTAATGCTAATAACTAGTGTTAGTTAAGCATGACCCCATCAAAATATAATTTTGACACCGTTATGAAGTTCATCACGCTAGAATATTTTCCTTCGTCTCACTAAAGAACACACCGCTTAAACTTTTGTGATTCTTGTTCAAGGAAATTGGAGATCTATTTGAGTTCAAAATTCGGATAGGGTAAATGCATGCCATTAGAAATGCAATTATTTTCAATGACAACATATGTGTATTATTGATGAAAGACTTGGATTCGGAGGATTACAATCTCGTTATTAAGAGACAATGAAAACGTTGATTTTTAAAATCGTGAATGACCCGCCCAATGCTCACAACTTTCTCGACACCGCCACTAACTCCATCTCTACCCATGCTCTTTTTTTCACTCAAAAGGTTAATTTAGACTCACTCTCCTCCTCGCTTTGGAGAGATTAGTCCGTCCTTTACGAGCAATGGTACTCCCTCTCACAAAAGTGTGGAGCGTTGCTTCTCGGGCAAAGAATAGTTCTCCCCTCGCCCTTTCTTTCTAGACGAAGGGAAGTCGATAAACAAAAGCAAGGGTGGGGTGTGACATGGGTAGTCTTACCTTTCTCTTCTTTCTTTTCCCCTTTGTCCATTTTGGTATTACCTTTGTCTACTTTTAAACGCAAACATGATTGATGCTTCCATCTGAAAGCCTCTCATCTGACTAACCTAGAAGCCAGAGAGAGAGAGAGAGAGTGGGGCAAACCAAAACTTTTGCTTTAATGAAAGTCGGTGCACATGATGATGTCCTTCTCCTCTGAAAAAATCAAACCGCATACATTTCTCTGACTTTTGTCCAAGAAACCAATCCCAACACAAAACTGCTCCGTCGATTACTACACCCCAATCCACCGCTGTCACTCTCTACTTTTCGAAAACGCGTTCGGATTAGTTTAAGCATAGATTATGTACCTCGTAGGGTCCGATTCCATCTTTCACTCAATCCAATATTGGAACAAAGCCTGGTATGGTCAATCTGACACGTTGATACAGTAGTACCTAAAAAATTTCGAAGCTAAGAGTTAAAAGGGGTAAACCCCAACTGTTGACCGTGTGATCAAGGATCGATCGTTGGGGTTTATTGTCTTCCCCTCTCTACAAATAAACCAAATTATGTTGGTTTAAGGGGGTGTTTGGGAGGGAGATTATGGATTGTGATTATTCATCCTGCCACAATTTTCGTTTGGGAGCTTCATTCTCAAAATGAATTCTCCCACAATATAAAAACTATACTTCAAAAACACAATCTGGGAATCAATCCTGAAGGATTTTTTCCATTATCTATTTTGGATTATCAGATTATGATAGGGATAAAAAGATGAAACTATCCCTTCCTTTTTCAAAAAAAAAAAAAAAACGTTTGATTTTGTTTGCAAGGCTTGTCAAATGGTGGTGATTATTCTCCCATGGAATTATTGTTGTGTATTTTATTCTGTTAAACCCTATGTGTACTTTTTTATTCTTTGTAATTTGTGGGTCATTTCTATTATTCTTCTGGTCATGGAACTCTCTACATTGTATTGCATAATGGTTGTTTAATTATTTTAGCGACAAATAATTATTTAAGATTGTTATGTGCGTGCCTTTGCCGTTTCAAAAAAAAAGAAAAGAAAAAGATTGTTATGAGCCAAATAAAATGTGAAGAAAAGTTATTTAGGACTATTTATTAAAAAAATTCCAAACTTGGAATGGTTATTCATAAAACTATAATACCATAATAAGCAAGGGCAACATGGTGACAAACCTTCCCGTGTGAAAAAAAAAAAACCCATGGTGACAAACCATTTCATAATCTATTTTGTGTATTATCCTCTTAAACACTACTCTGTTACAAAATCTATTCTACACACATCTCTTAAACACTCTACTAGATTCATAATCTATTCTAGTCACAATCCAAAACCAATAACTCACAATCCGAAATTCAAAATGCAAAAATAATTAGGCTCCCAAACACCTCCTTAATTTTCCCATATTTCTGTTCAGAAGGCCCAATAATACTTTATCACTTTTCTCCGAGATTACGCCTTGTACAAAGACTGCTTTAGACCAAGCTCATCGGATTTGAATTCGCAGTTTTCAACTTTTCAATACTGTATTTATATGACTTTTGTAGGACAAGTAAATAAGATCAATGAATGGTAAATAAACAGAAATCTAAATAAAACATAACCGTAAAAACGGTAATCTTATTGACTTTTTTTTTCCTCCGAAAGTCAACATTGTTAATTATAGTTAGTAAGATTTGAACTCTTGTCAAAAGCACGAGAGTACGTGGAGCATACCACTTGTCTACCGCTCCGCCTATGATGTTTAATTCTTCTTGACTTGAAACAGTAGTGTGGCATAGTGGTGGGGGTATATAGAGTACTGCTATTGGTACCGATGGTACCGTAGAGAAAATGCACCGACGGCTACCGGACGGCCGATCCGAGCTGTCCAAAAATTATAAAAAACAAAACCAAATGGGCTTCGCGAGAATCAACAGCATCCGAGATGTGTAGGGTACTTGATCTGAGAATCCCTTTTCGTGTATATACACGTATATACATATATAGACGAAAAAGAGGTGCTCGGATCAAGTACCCTACACACCTCGGATGCCGTTGATTCTCGTGAAGGCCCACTCGGTTTCGTTTTTTAAAATTTTTGGACGGCTCGGATCGGCCGTCCGGTGGCCGGAGACGGCCGTCGGTGCATTTTCCCTACGGTACCATAGGTACCAATAGGATTTTCGGGGTATATAACATGAGCAATTTTGTGGAATCCTATACCAAATGATCAAGTTCTCGCGACAAACCTTGAAATTAAAAAACCAATTTGAAACTCTTGATCCTCAAAACCCGCAGTAAATTGCTGCAAATTCATCTCCGTTGATTGAAAAAGAGCAAATGCTAATTAGTAAAGAGTAGCACTAGTCGGTACCGAAATCGTAGGGACGGCCGCGCCGGGCCGTCTCCGGCTATCGGATGGCCGATCCGAGCCGTTAAAAAATTGTAAAAAAAAAAAAACGAAGGGGCCCCTTGCTGGAATCAACGGCATCCGAGGTGTGTATGGTGTTTGATCCGAGCACCCCTTTTTCATGTATATATGCATACGAAAAATTGGTGCTCGGATCAAGTACCCTACACACCTCGGATGCCATTGATTCCCACGAGGGCCCCCTCGTTTTTTTTTTTTTATAGAATTTTTAGATGACTCGGATCAGCCGTCCGGTGGCTGGAGACGGCCCGGCGCGGCCGTCCTTACGATTTCTGTACCGATCCCGTCGGTACCAATATCATTTTCGATTACTAGTAAATATCTGTTGAGGTTTATGACTGCAAATTTTGCAATCATTGGTGACTAAGCCCTTACAAGACTCTATCTAAAGGTCAATCATTCATCATTTTTTAACTTACCATACAAAAAAATGTCAATCATTTCGGATATTTTCAATCTTTCGAATAGAGTGCAAAGTTGACTAGAAAACTAAGATATTACTAGTATATGACCACAGGTTTCCCTGCGTACCTCGAGGGGAACCAGGAGAGCGTGCCCCAACAAAAAAAAAAAAGCTATTGTAGTAACTTTTTTTCGCCGTTCAAATCAACAAAGTCATGATATATTGTATTTATTTATTTCTTAGCCAAGCATGCACAATACCCTTTTATGCTACTGCCTCCGCTTCATATTAGAACAAAGAGCAATGGATTCGGTAAAAAGACATTTTAGCTATTTTACCTACCTAAATTTACAAAATGATGAGCTCTCCAAGAGCCTTGGCAAAAGACTAGCTAGGTAAAGTTCCTAAAGCTATAGTACCTAGGTATATTTGCCAAAGTCCTGTTCACAACCTCTACCTTTTTTGATAGTAATTCTTACTTTCTTGAGATGTTGGCTTGTTAATATTGACTAGGGTTGTTAAGAGTTTAATTTGATGCAAAATTAATTGTCAAGCAAAACTATTATTTTGAGACTTTTGGCTGCTTGTTGTTGCACTTGCCCTTACATGTGGTGTATGGAAATTCATTTTCTTAATAAGGCATATATAACCAATCAATATATAAACTAATCTAGCAATGGAAAGCAAGTAATAGAAGAACAAACCGATATATGTGGAAAATTTTTCAATGGATAAAAATTATGGGAATAATTCAAACAATTCTGAAACATTAGGTGGTTACAAATTGTCGCACAAGGGATTTTCCATCACAGTCACCGGCCTCTATCTTGGGCAGGAGATAGGGTCAACCGAGAGGAATGAAGTAATCCAAATTTCTTGAATGCAATGTAATTTTGAGAAAGAGTTTTGTGTTTTATAAAAGAGGGGCCGGTTTCGGATAAAAGATCGTAGCAAATATGTTTCAAAAGCATAAATGGATAAGAGTTGAGAAAAATTGTGATTGAGCTCTTAATCCTACATATTCTTCCTGGGGAGAGGGAGAATCAGGTCTGACGTAGTTTGAGGTAAAAAGGAGAGGTTTTAGATAATAACTCGGAATTGCCACTAGACATAGAGTTTAGGTATGCCGGGTCACATCTTGAATTATCCGAAAGAATAGTTGACGTGTTTTGAAATTAATTCCGCGAGCCCGAAGGGCTGGTTTTTAAAAGAGTGACTCCGTTTTATTTAGGTCTATGTACAAAGATAGAAAATAAAGGTTTTATTAATTCACTGTTATGAGTGGGGAGGGCGTTAGGCACCCCACATTGCCCTCACGGTAACATCTTTAAATGCGCAATAGAAAAGAGTTGTTTTAAGCTAAATAAAATAGAATGACATTATTTACTGTCAGGATTAATATAATACATGAGATAATTTGAAATTGAAAGGAATAAACTCCATTTATTTACACTATCGAGGGTTTACCACTATTAAACAATATCTTTATTGCATATTTTTTGAGATTCATATTGAAATATACAAAAAACTAAAATTGGCACAAAAACAAAAAATTGACATCTTTCTGGGTACGAAAAAAGTAATATACTCCCACCGTCCCATTTTATTTGTCTTTTTTTTTTTTTTTTATGTTCGTCTCAGCCTTCAATCACTTATATATTTCAATATAAATTTTCAAAAATATACAATATGAATATTGTTTGATAGTTCTCGATTAAGTCCATAATACAAAATTTTCAAAATTATGATTTTTTTTTATAAATTGAAATATATAAGCGTTTAAATAAAGGACACGAATAACGAAAATGAACAAACAAAATGAGACGGCAGAAGTAATAGACGAGATAATTTGAAATTGTGCAGAGGGCCCAGGTCCCCCAAAAAAATTGAGCCCTTGGGACCGCCCCTGTTTTCTTCAACGGAGAGATACAAAGCAAAGTTGTAAAGCAACATTGGTCGGCTGGCCGTAAAGGGAGGAACTAACAAGGGACATCACGGACACAGCACAAAAGAGAAACTAAAAAACCTTATCCCCACAAAGGATAATTCTCATTTGCTCTTTTTTTTCCTCTCTCTCTCAAATTTCTTCCATATCATTGCCAACTTCCCACCATCCACAATCCACCAATTCCCCAGTACCCTACCACCCCCCACAGAATCAAATGCCCATCACACCAAATCATTGGTGGGTCCTCCTTGTCCATCACAAAAAACACTTTGTCCAAATGCATGTGGACCACTTGTAACTTGTACCAGCAGAGGAGGGATCCTTCATGCCGAAAATCTCTGTGCCTTTGTGTCAAGGGATTTTTCAGCTGTTAGATTTAAAATCTTTTAAGAAAAAAAGACAATTTAACGGCCGGAAAACCTCTCGACATAAAGGCATTGGAGTTTTCGCAATAGAGGAGATTGGACACCGTACCAGTTGCATTTTGGTGATACTGTTGAACACAAATTTCAAGTCTACGAAAAAGACGGCATGCCTACAGATACCATACAGCTTCTCTAGCCCCTGTGTCCTCACAAAATATAATCGATTCCGTATGTCTTTTTTTTAAACCAAATGCTCTATTTTCAGAGCGTCGATCGAATCATATTGTAACGATTATCAGAACAATCTCATATATATATATATATATATATATATTAACGGATGACATCCATCTCTGATTCGAAAAATAACAAACGGAATAAAATTGAAGTAGGTCCCACGCGTCCCAGACTCCCTGCTGCACAACATAGTCAGCTAATGATCAACGGCAAGAAAACTATGGTTATATGGAATGGGGGATTGTGTTGTGTAGTAGTATGCGCAGCACGGTTCTGCGCACTTGTGAGCCGTCAGATCGTGCATTAACGGCTCAGATCTCATTTCGGCAATAAACGGCTCTCGATCTTTGATTACTGAGTTGAGATTCGAGCCGTCGAATGCACGGTTCGAAGGTACACAGCACAGTGCTGTGCACTTCACTGTTGGTTGCTTTCTTTCCACTTTTGTTTTGGTTTGGTTAGGTTTTAAGGGGAGATTAATTTAATGGACGTGCAATTAGTTCCAATCATCTTTGATAAAGTGAAAGTTTTTATTTTTTTTTTGCTAATTAAGCTTTGATAAAGTGAAAGTTGGGGAGATCATTTGCACGTATTTTTTTTTTTTTAATTTGGAATATATACTACACGAGAGCAATTAAGAATTGTTCTTCAGGTTCTCGAGTGTGTCAAAGTCAATGCTTATCTCCATGCTTTTTTGGTGCTTGGCCACACATGCAACAAGAGAACATATGGATAATCCTATTTATTTGATAACCGACTAATATATACTATGTCACAACTAGTTAGATCTTCTGCATTATGTTATTTATTAATTCAGGAATTTTTTTTTGCATTATGCTTTTTATTTATTTATTTATTCGGGATTTGCTCGTATAAAGTCAGCTCTCATTCTTGGTTTTTACAGGAATCTTATTTTTAATTAATGCAAGACAGCATGGTGTTGCATGCATTCCAGCTTGTGCACGCCTCCAATAGTTTCTCTCAAAGGTATTTCACATGCTTACGCATTGGGATTAGGTGACGTTAAGAATTGCTGCTAAAAATTACTAGCTCTTAGGCCTTTAGTACCAGGCCGACCTTAAAAGGTTTAGAATTAGGTGTTATGTTTTTATCTATCACTGAATAGCCAATAAGTTTGTGTAATGAGTGCTTTCTCTTGGAGCAAATTTCAGCCCTCCTCCACCAAAAAAAAAAAAAAGTTTTGTTATGAGTAGTGTATTAAATCAAACAAACCTTTGACTTAAGGGGGTGTTTCCATTAACGAAAAAAACTAAAAACTTAACGCATTTTACTATCTCGTTTTTACTAACAAAAAAGTTTCAGTATTTTACAATCTCGTTTCCACTAACACAAAAGTTGTCAACAAAAATTGTTTTTTGTTACAGTAACTCTACTCACAAACCTATCAACAACTTATTCACTACCGGAAACAACTTGATATTTCTCAACAATTTATTTACTACAGAAACACTTAACAACTTCTGAAACACAAACACAAATTTACAAATTGATATCGCTAACTTTTTTACTTTAGTGGGATAAAAACCGGAAGAAAAATTGAGGGTATGGAATGTGTGAGATAGACGGATGCTTGAACGAAGATTGAGAATTCAACATGTAATGTAATCGTGTGCACATAAGCTGAACCTGATGCTTCGAGTTCTGAAAAGTATAAACCACCACTCTCTCCCATGTCTTAACGAAGAAGTTTTGATGAAATATAGTAGTGGCTTCCTTCCAATTTGTTACTTATTAGTGCCTACCAAGATTTCTGAATAGAGAAAAGCCAAAAAAGTATCATTGTTAACTTTTGAATAGCTAATCAAAAAGTAAGCTCATAGTACCAGCCGGCAACTACAGTTTGTGGAAATAAACCGGTGCACCCCACTTTCCTTGTTACTTATTGGCCCACTGGGGGACCTACATACCATATCGGAACAATTTCTACAATTACTTGTACTCCACTAATCGAAGCTCATGATCATTCATCATCCTAACAATCTAAGGATATGGCTCGTTTTGCCGTCCAGGTTTGGACCGCAAACATACAGTCCAAGTAATCGCAATCGGCGGTTAGCATTTTCAATGCTCCATATTTATTTTGAATTTGGTAAAAGATTCAACCGATCCGAATTATTAATCGTCAATATAATTGGACTGTACTGTACGTCTTTCTTTGAAGTCAACTGCAGAGAAGCCGGATCCATAATTTAATTAGGGTTTATAAATCATGTGTTTAACTGGTGACCTAACTTGTAATCAGCATTTAGCCGACAATGCATTATTGAATGTGATTGTATTGTAGTGAAAAAGTAGGTCCCTAAAGCAAACACACTCCATGTCAACTTTCTAGTTAAGCAAAAGATCCGTATTCTCGTTGATGAATCATATTCCATTGGGGCACCCAGTCCATTATAGCTCTTTGAAAAAAACTCCAATTGTTCATTTCTTCTACTGCTACCTACTTTTTCTTAATTACTTTTCCACCCCCCACTTTTTTTCCCAATTGCTTTTAATTTTCTTCGATCCCCACACACCAAAGAAGAACAAATTAGAAGCCATAATCACGAGACCTGTTCCAAGGTAGTGCCCATCTCTGTCTCAATTTCCTCATTCAGAATTGAATTAATTACCAGCCACCACCTATGTGGAATTAATTAACTACACCTAGCGGAAATTGGGATGTAGATTGTAATGTGAAGCCATCTCTAGTAGTTAGTTAAAGCAAAGATAGGGTGGGAGACAAGCTCATGTGGCCTATTGCGAAAAAAAGTTTGGTAGGGTTTCTAATAATTTCCATGATTAGGGAGATCGACTAATTAAGTAGCGCCATAACCGGTATGGTTTAATTTGGGAAAGAGATCCGTTTCGACCTTTGGACATCAGCAAGGGGTAAACATACGTTGTTAGGGAAAGGTAATTTAAAAAAACATTGCCGCTGCTTTAATTGGTCCTTCTTAGAGGTACTTTTGGACATCAGCAAAGGGTACCCATTTAGAGGTTTGCACCTTCTTATGTTTCATGGTCGAAACCTCCTAAGTATCCATATTTACCGATCGATCCATACAAGATATTGCCGCTGCTTTAATTGGTCAGTCTTCAGTGGTGTACCAAGTGCGCATAAACCATGGCTCGAGACCATGGATTATAAAATGTCCGGTGAATATTATTAATTGAAAAGATATCTTGTTCTTGCAGTGACATTAGATCAAACAAAGAAATGCTAGCTAATGTAAAATTTGAATACCCAAAACATTGATTGAGCTTGGTACATGTAAGGTGAGTCAGACACTGTGAACGGAGTATATATCAATGGACAAAAAGAAATAAATAATGTCCGGAAGATATATTAGTGGAGTATGTGTTAACAAAAACATCGTATTCCTGAAGTGATAAAAGATTTTTTAAAAAAAAAAACAAAAAACACAGAGGAAAGCAAGCTAATTATTGGTGTCCTATGGTGTTGTGTAAAGCAAAAATTCGAATAGGCAAAGGAATCGTTGAAAAGAGAAAAAGGTACACAAGTAATGGGAGGATATTGGAAGTAATAATTGTGAAATTTGGCAGGTTAATGGGTGGCGGGGGTTGACGAATCATTCTCTTTGATGTGTCTCCCATTATACCTTGTGTGAATCCACGTATTCGATCTTTCGTCCTAGCTAGGCATATACTGTGTGTGTATGTATGTACGTATGTATATATTTATTCTTTTTTCTGTAACAGTATTGAAGAGAGAGAGAGAGAGAGAGAGAGAGAGGAAAGAAATTTGTTCACCACCCATTAAAAGTAAGTAGATAAGTTGTGTGATGAATCCAATTATGTTAGTTGTAAGTAGTAAATTTGGTGGACTGCACTATTTAAACCAATCAATAAAAAGAAGGTAATTCATCCACTTGAGAATGAGCAACCGAATTCCGGCTTCAAAGTCATCTTTGATTCACCAAATTAATTATGAGGGATCGTGTAATATAGACTCTAGCCCTCAAATACAGTATTTCCACAGTAATATAATTTCGTAACATTTGTAATACTACGGGTTTTTTTTTTGTTTTTTTTGGCTCGGCAAAATAAATTTATTAATCTTTATAAAAGATTATAAAGATTAAAGGAATCAAGGCCACACCGACATGTGTCACCCGAAACCAAATAAAAAAGAAGCCAAGACGCCAATCAAAAACAGCAAAAACCCAAAGAAGCCTACCTGAAACACCCAAAAACACTTAGACCTTCTTCGGTTAAGGGTTTTAAATTTTGAATTCTAATTATTATCCTATTTATTTCCAATCATACTCTCATTTTTCTAGCCCTCTATCTCTCTCTAATCATTATCTATATTTTTAATTATTATTCTATTTCTCTCTACATTCATTATCTACAAATCCAAATCCAAATTCAAATCTAAAATCCTAAAACAAACGGGTCTTAGCGATCCACGATTTCCAACCTCCAAAAATCCACAGCTGTGATACTACTGTTTAATCTAGTTGAACTGTATGTGATATTCTCTGCTAATAAAAAATCGTCACCACACAAAGTGAGTCATTTATTATCTCCCAATTTACCTAATAAAAGTAAATGATTATGTTCTCATCGAATAATTTATCGATACAAAATTTATTGAAAGTATTATTTAGATAGCGGCTCATGATACTTCGAGAGCACTGAATAATTACACTCGAAATGGTCAACCTATGTAGAGAGAGAAAGAGAGACCATTTCTCTTCCCTCATAATTCCTCCCAACACCCCCGTATTCTTCTCCCTACTCATTCATTCCATTGATTAATATTCATACCCACCCACACCCCTCCATCCCAACACCAACACACAAAAGTCTTCCTCATTCCCTTTCCCTTCCCTTCTTATTCTCCTCGTTCTCTCTCCCAACCCTCCAATTCACTCCACCCCTTCCAACAACCTAGTAGTTCCACTATCTCTCAACAAACACACATGGGTTTCGACGACGTCGTGTGCAACACGGGTCTCGGTTTGGGTCTAGGTTCCAAACCGACGGCCGAGGATCGGAGGCCGAATAAGCCGGCAGCGGCGGCGAGTGTTTTCGAGCCGTCGTTGACCCTGGGGCTGTGCGGGGATACGTATAATCGAGTGAGTAATAAAGGCAGTAAAGACGCCGTCGAGGTGTTGTATCGTCAAGACAGCGGTGCGTCGTCGTTCTCGAACGGTAGCGTTAAGAGGGAGAGAGAGGTTGGGAGCGAGGAGGTGGAGTTAGAGAGAGTGAGTTCTAGAGTAATCAGTGATGAAGATGATGATGGTACTAATGCAAGGAAGAAGCTTAGGCTCAATAAAGACCAATCTGCCCTTTTGGAGGAAAGTTTTAAGCTACATAGTACGCTTAATCCGGTACTCTCTCTCTCTCTCTCTCTCTCTCTCTCTCACACACACACACACGTTATTCTCCTCGTACATATTTAAGGAAGAAAACTGATGGGTTTTTACTTCTTTTTTTTTTTTTTTTTTAACTTCCTTGGATTTACAGAAACAAAAGCAAGAATTAGCAAGGAGATTGAATCTAAGGCCTAGACAAGTTGAAGTTTGGTTCCAAAATCGGCGAGCCAGGTTTGTGTCTTCAACACTTAATAAAACCCATAATTGATAATTCGTTAAAAAAAAAAACCCATTAATCAAAGTCTAGCACATCATTCTATGTGGAATTTGGATGTGATTTTTCAGTTTTTATAATATTACCTTTTTGTTTATGCTAAATTTTCGTTGGCATGTTTTTTTTTTATTTTTCAAATCAAATATTTTTTTTGCTAAGCTTTTTTTTTAAAATCAATTAGTGAAGCCTATTGTTGAAATTCCTAATGAAAAAGCTAATTGATTATTTGTTACCAAGAAAATCCAAGTAATTAAGTGAATGGTATTTTTGTAGGACGAAGCTGAAGCAAACTGAAGTGGACTGTGAGTTTTTGAAGAAGTGTTGCGAAACACTAACAGATGAGAACAGGAGGTTACAGAAGGAATTACAAGAACTGAAAGCACTGAAGCTGTCCCAACCGTTCTACATGCAGCTCCCGGCAGCCACCCTCACCATGTGCCCGTCGTGCGAGCGGATCGGTGGCGGCGGTAGCGGCGGCGATACCGCTCCGAAGAGCCCCTTTTCGATGGCTCCGAAGCCTCACTTCTTTAATCCCTTCGCCAATCCGTCCGCCGCTTGTTAAAAGTACGTAGTACTGTTGTTATTAGTAAAAAACAGATCACCCTTAATCTTTTTTATTGGTTTGAGGGAAAATATATATAATCGACAGATTAGAGTAGTTAAATTTGTAGTTAGAATTTACTAATCTATCTCATGCTCTTTCTAATTGTCGTTTGTAAATTACCAAATAATTGAGTATCTATGGTGTGATTATTGTGATATGCTATCTCTATTTTTCGGATGTCATATCTTTCACGGGTGGTCTGCTTTGATTTTGAGTTATTAGGACCGAAAAGATAAATAAGCCCATTTATTTATTTTTTTTGGTGTTTGGCATTTAGTTTGCGTCCCTCAATTGATGTCAAAGCTTATGTTTACACTTCATGCAATTTCATAAAATTACTAAAAGCTCCTCTTTTCTGCCTGTATGAAAGTGAAAATATATGGTGCCTGATTTATGGAAGTATGGAAAAGGAATAGTCAACCTGAATCGTATTAACCGTTTCGCTAAAGTTCTCATTTTTCTAAGTGCTTGTTTCTCATTTTCGAGATAAGTCATTTTCAAATAATATATCATATTTAATTCATAAAATAAGCACTTATTTCAAAAATAAGTACTTATTTCAAGTCAATGAAACGGGACTTATAGACCTTTCATACAATATTATGAATTTTCTAAAGTGCCCTTTGTCATGAGTTGGGGGCCTGTGTGTCATGGTCACTGGGGGTTGGCTCACGTACTTGTGCCTGTAGTTTCCTTTTGGTTGTAGACAGAGAAAAGTATAAAGAGTACAAGAGAAAGTGGGGTTGAAGACTTGTGAGATACGTTCATTTGAGAAGTGGATAGATCCAGTTTAAAAAAAGGAAGAAGAAGAAGAAGAAGTGGATAGATCACAAAATACTCAAGGAGTAATTAATAGTAGTACTATTCAAATGATCCCTCCAAAGGAGAATAATGTATTTTGTAGGGTCATGGGCCATGGATGGGAGCGTGAGATGCCCTAACTTTTAGGGGACTGGTGGGTCACGCCCCACGTGATGTCCCTGTGTCCCCCCCATCCCCTTACTTCACCTTTTCCAAACACTCCACCTTCATGCTACATGGGCTTTAAATAAGGCCGTGATCTCATTCACGTAATCATATACATGCGTGAGCGCGAATATGAAAGCGCCGTAAAAGCACGTCCAAATTAATCCCTCTGTTTCATAATTTTGGTCTCGTACGAAACTACGTGAAATTTTTAAACTTAAAAATAATATGTTTGTAGTTTCTTGAGAGTAAAAATATAAAGTATGAACGCAGTGCAATATTGATTAAAAGTGATAATGCATGACATTTTCAAAGAGAAGTGGTAAAATATGATAGACATAGATACCCTCGGCGTACCATTTTGTTTCCTTACCTTTTCATTTTGGAATGTCCTAAAATATATGGGTTTCCAAAACTAACCCCGTAAGTGACTAGAAGTAGTTTTAAAGGTAAATGATAAAGGACAATATTGAAGATCTAATCAAATTTCGTAAGGACTTTAAAAAGTTAAATATTTCGTACATAGCAAACAAATTGAGACGGAATGAATATATCTAGAGCACAGTATTTTTATTACAATAAGATCATGCAATGTTAGAATGAATGTAGTACTTTCAGCTTGTTAACATTTTTTTTTTGCTTGGCACAAGTCATTATTGTTAGGATAGTTTATAGCATTTTGAAGTCCTGACCTTTTTTTTTTTTTTTTTCCTGACACCTAAGTGTGGCTGTGCTATCGTTGGACCAGACATTGAACTTTTTAACTTTTTCGGCAACAACTTATGGCATTTTACCAAATTGTTCACACTAATTAACAAGTTATTGGTAATCAACAAGTTGTGCTTAGGGTCCATTTAATCTTCGTAATTTGTTTTCAAAGATTAATAAAAAAAATTCTTAGTTCAAAAAAAAAAAACAAGTTATTGGTTAGCAGAAATAACTTGACATTTTGCAATAACTTTTTAATTAGTAAAAATAACTTGACATTTTTCGACAATTTTTTTGTCTACAACTTATTGAGTAGTGAAAACAGTTTAATATTTTTCAACAACTTATTTGTAAGTGAGACCAATAATTTTTCAAAAACAAAATCTCCTTAACTTATCTCCTACCGAAAACACCCTCTTAGTCGGTGCTATGCGTCGACTTGCTTAGGGCAGGGCAGACACAAGGGGCACCCCGTTAACACTTTCGGTAAACACTTTCAGCAATTCCACTACAAATTGCTGAAATTAAGGATCGACATACTATTATCCATTAGGATAGGATAATGAGGACAAAATCCGAAATTCTTGATCATAGTAATTCTTTTCCCGAGATTTATGCGGCCACCGCTTGATAGTATGCAGACCTATAAGACGGACTGAAGATGCCCACGAGAAAGCTTTACTCTCTCAAATAGCCCCACTATGCGTAGTACACTACTCGAGATTGCGCCCATTCATTTTTTTGAGGTTCTACATTAATGGCCGGAACAGTTTTAACTTGTTTAAAATATAATTTTAAATATCTAAACAAAAAATCAGTTCATTCGGATATCGTTAAGAGTTTGATCGATCAATTTATCCAATTTTTACCTCCTGCGAATTTAGAAATGAAAATCGACCGAGTATTTATCGATATCTAAATAAGATATTTTTTTTTTACAGAAACTCTTGAAAATATGTTTTTTCCCTGGTCTCAAATATCATCTGTATCGCAAGTATCAAGTGGTATGAAGTGTAGTTAGTGTCTTCTTTACACTTTCATGTACATGGACATGGTTTGATTCCGATAAGCACCATCCCCTGGAAAAAAATATATACATATGTCCCTATCGGTGGGACAATGAATGGATAAATGGGCACAAAAGTAAAATACTACGTGTGGGCTACAATTGCTTTGGAGACACGCAATCATGATTGGGTTGTGGGCAAAAAATGCTTGGTAATGTTGAAGGCTAGCTTACATATTAAATATACAATAATGAGGAGGAGAAAGATCTCTCTCTCTCTCTCTCTCTCTCTCTCTCTCTCTCTCTCTCTCTCTCTCTTCTCTTCGCGTGGTCATATGGTCCCACTTGGCACCAAATCATTCATATTCGTTGCTTTTAATTGATGGCGTCGACGAACAAAATCATTTAGAGGACTTTCTAGGAAGCTACCTTTGATGCATGCAAGGTCTCATCATCATCTACGTCATCATATCCCCCCATACACCGTATATCCTCCCGTCCGTAACACCGTATCTGACGTACGTGATGAAACTCGTCAGAATTATATTGACGATTTGATTAAACTCTTTATTTTGGTATTCTCAATGTGTTCATTATTCAAAACAAAAAAAACTTAAGACTGATCAAGCATATCAGCATTCATTTGAATGTATCGTATGACGTTCATTACTAATTTTACTCTTAAAACAAATGTGATTCAACCAAATCGTTATTTTACCACGCTGATTCTTCGCGTAAATGATCTACGAAATGAATGGTTCGGGACGTCAAATGTGACCTCAATGCATCTTAGTTTGCGTTACATCATGGATCTCATGAGGTATATATCACTTTGTGAGAGGATTATGGATCGCATGAGGTTTCATTAGGTGAGAGGATCCTTACTAGGTCCGACTAATCCTTCAGGTATATAGGACTCTTATCTTATGTCTACATATATCAAGTAATAATTATTTTTGTAAGAGCATGTGCCGCCAAGATCTGAAGGGGAAAAAACAACACGAAATTTGCGAGATGCCAAATAAAAACCGATCGAAAAAGATGCTCCAACTCACCCACAAAAAATAACACAAACGGAACCACAAGAAAGAACTCCAAACCTAGAGCCCACAAATTAAAACATCCTCAAACATACAACCCCCCATTATGCCAAAGGATCGAGCAAACATGTGGAGGAGACTGAATATTAGCTTTTTCATCATCTTCTGCTTCCATAGACATAATTTTGCTAATAACTTCCTCGTCATCTCCAATATAATCTATATCCAAAATCTTGTTTATTGACCAAACGGCTTTAGCAGCTTTAATTTATGCTCTTTTTACATTTTAATACACTTTTCATGCCGAGTTAATCCACCATTCATGACGTTGTGATTAATTACCATTCTTATGAAGAAACCTGAAAGAATTTATGGGTAAGTGAATAACCAAGGGCCAAAATGTTGAAACAGAGAGTCTACCCCCACCGGGTTTTAAAAGATCCGAACCATTGATTGTCGAGGCGGACGATGAAATTGAGCGATGCGATGGGGGAAGCGGTGAACTAAAACGGTGGGAGTAGCACGACTGTCATTGAAATATGCTTGTTAGCATGAATGCTAATAATCTAGTGATTATTAATTTATAGTTTCTAAACAAGCGTGGAACTGAAAAAGTGTTTTTCTAAGTTTAGTACTAAGGAAAATTCTAAAATATAGTAAGTGTGTAAATATGTATTAAAGGGTGTAAAAAATACACAAAAAGATCGTAGTGTGCTTATCGTCAGCATACTGGGCTGACAATAGCAAGATCGTAGTACTAATACGTACTATTAGTCTAGTTTTAGGACCTTTTTTATAGTAATTTTTTTATTATTCCGAAAAAAGGACAATAGTGAGGAGATAGTTTCCCTTATGCCCCACGTAATTATATACGAGCAACAATAAACACGTATTTAAATAGCGATTGGAAGACACATGTCACGCTTTAAGCAAATTGTCGGCTTGTCGATTTTTGTTGTGGGATTACGAATATGGTAAGCTGATTCAGCATGTAATTTGGTGCTATTGTTTTGTTCTGTCATTCACAGATCATATTGGAAAGCAACTGATCAGGTTCACCTTTTTTTTTCTTTTCCCTCGGCAAACGAAACTTTAATATAAAACTTGAAATGAATACATCGAGGGGGGGAACACAGTTTGTGCAAAAACACTCACTCGTTAAGGCAAGAAGAAAAAGAAAACAAGAAAAAATACATACGACCATCCAACTGAGGTTCATCTTTAGTCGATTTGAATGATTATTATGTTTCCTTCCTGACTTTCAAAAAAGGAATATTTAAATATACATTCTCTTTTTCTATGCCATATAAGAATTTATCCCCTCTTTTTTTTTTGTGCTTATGATTTCATCCTTGCAATATATAAATTACCTTTGTTACCATTTATTCTATTTGTGTGTGTGTGTGTGTGTGTGTATTAAACATATATAAGAGAGAGAGAGAGAGAGAGAGAGAGAGAGGACAGATGAATTCCACTCTCTTAATTTACGGCTACAACAGGGGGAAGAACATATCGCTATTTTCAGACTTTCAAACTTCCAACAAATCCCACTGATTGCTCAGTTCTATTTTTGGTGGTAAATTGATCACTTTATCACTTTATCATGTCAAGTAGGCCAAACATATCCTTTTCTGTGTTGATGATCAATCTTACATGATCAATATATGTCCCAAATAAGATGTTCAAAGCCATGCTCATCACGAAACTTTCCTGTGAATCCACCGTGCAACATTAGGTTTTGGTGGTAAATCACCTATGTTTGATAATTTACCCAGATCGAAGCAAAATTCATTATCAAGTTAACCATTTCGGTGGTCCATTTTTTGTTACATTCTAAATGCCCACAATCAAAAGAATACATTCTATATTGCAATCTAAATAATGGACAACCAATTCTCCAAAACCATCTGGACTTTATATATCAATTTAAAAGTAAGAACATGGCTAAATTACCATTAAAAAAATAAGAACATGGCTAAATTACCATAAAAAAATATATATATATAACATGACATACTCAAACCGTTAAATGACTAAATTACCATGACATTACATGGTTAAAATACCATGACGATTACAACTTGGACACGATAAATATGAAAGCACAAGCAGCATTAGGAAAGCCCAATCAAAAGTCTTCTAGAGCAAAAGAATACATTCTCTATTGCAATTTAAATAATGAACAATCAATTCCCCAAAACCATCTGGACTTTATATACCATTTTAAAAGTAAGAACATGACTAAATTACCATAAAAAAAAAAAAAGAACATGGATAAATTATCATAAAAAAATAAGAACATGGCCATCCACGACTAAGATCTGCAGGACCCTAAAATTGAGGGCCATCCACGACCATCAAGAACAAATTAGTAGTAACAACAAATGGACCGAACTGATTAACCACCACCAGCATCAATATAGAGCCAACACAAACCTTAACTCTGAAATAAAATTGCAGCGTGGATGCCCAACTCAATTCGTGAGGCCTTCTTGTTGAACTCCGATTTGTACGAAAACGTTGGGAGTTTCGACAGCGACAGGTCGTTGCGTGGCTTGCTTGATTCGTTGGCTCCACCTATATTCTTCAAGGTCTCCGATAGGGATCCGAACTCCAATGTGGCGGCTGTTGATGGATGCTGGCAACTGTTGTCAGAGGACGGGTGGATCGCCGCCCACTGGAGGGAGGACTAGTGAATGGCGGCGGCTGTTTGTGGAGGATGAGTGGAGGACTTCGGAGGATGAGAGAGAGAGAGAGAGAGAGAGAGATGCTTTCTTATGTATAGAATCCCACCAGATTTTTAAGTGATCCAAAATTTTCGGGATTGACTCAATGGAAATCGCGGGACGGGATGAGGAGTATCATGTTTTGGACTCCATTTCCGAGATGGACGTGAGAATTTTGTAGAAAATGGTAACTGGAGGCAACGGGATTCAAGGGAGGACGAAAGGGATTATGATTTCATCCCAAATTTCAACGCTATATATATATATATATATATATATATATATATATATATATATATATATAGTCCGGTTCCCTTAAGGGATCCCACACGGGCTTACCGTGTGGGACTCCCATTTCCCGATCGAATTGGAACGATCCGAGCAGCTCAAAGTGATCAAAATGTGATTTTAAGGGTACCCGCGAGAAATTAGCAAAAAAAATGATCGGAAAGGGCTTGATCCGAGCAGTTTTTTATTGAACGGTTCAGTAAAAAAACTGCTCGGATCAAGCCCTTCCCGATCATTTTTTTTGCTGATTTTTCACGGGTACCTTTAAAATCACGTTCTGAACACATTGAGCGGCTCGGATCGTCGTAATTCGATCAGAAAAGGGGAGGTCCGCACGGTAGACTGGTAAGGGATCCCTCACTGGATCCGTGGTGTGTGTGTGTATATATATATATATATATATTAAAAATCTTCAAGTAAGGAACGAAAGGGATTATGATTTCATCCCAAATTTCAACGCTATATATATTAGAAATCTTCAAGTAAGGACCTTAAAATAAGGACCTTATATGCTTATATCGATGATCCGAGCTGCTCAATGTGATCAGAACGTGATTTTAAGGGTACCCATGAGAAATTGGCAAAAAAAATGATCGGGAAGGGCTTGATTTGAGCAGTTTTTATTTGAACCGTTAGATAAAAAAACAAACAAAAACTGCTCGGATGAAGCCCTTCCCGGTTTTTTTTTTTTGCTGATTTCTCGCGGGTACCCTCAAAATCACGTTCTGAACATATTGAGCGGCTCGGACATCAAAATTTGATCGAAAAATAGAGGTCCGCATTTTATTAAAATAAGGTAATCCTTATAAGAAGGGGACTCACATATATATATATATATATATATATATATATATATATTAGTTCTTTTCAGGTCCGGACGCCTTACGGTCCAGACTGTCCGGACCTCGTATTTTCCGATTGAATTTTAATGATCCAAGCCGCTCAAAGTGATCAAAACGTGATTTTAAGGGTACCCGCGAGAAATTAGCAAAAAAAATGATCGGAAAAGGCTTGATCCAAATAGTTTTTTATTGAACGGTTCAGTAAAAAACTACTCGGATCAAGCCCTTCCCGATCATTTTTTTGCTAATTTCACACGAGTATCCTTAAAATCACGTTCTGAACACATTGAACGGTTCGGATCATCGCAAATCGATCGGAAAAGGGAAAATCCGGACCATAAAAAAATCTGGGCGAGTGGAACTGAAAATTAGTGTGTGTGTGTGTGTGTGTATATATATATATATAATAGATAAGTCAAGAATTAAACGGCATAAGCGGTATAAAAAGTAGTAGAAGGACGAAATCATAATTATATGAAACTGGTAGGACGAAATCATAACTCCTCTAGGTTTTTAGGACGATTAATTAAGCCTCCCTTCAAAAAAATCCCAAAACAGCCTTCATTATGTTTAGCCTCTTTTTTGGTTTATAATTTTAACCGGCTAATCCCAAAACAAAAACGGTTTGGTGTATAGTTCCATAATCCCTGGAAACACACCGTCCATTACTCTCTTTCCCAAACTGAACCCCTTTCATTAATTCTTGTGTCGAAATTGGGAACTGTTAGGAATCAAGATGTTGGGTTCGAAAGTAATCTGGGCTTTCGTCATTCTACATTAGTATTCTTTTGCTCTTCGTCATATCTTTTTCTGAATGCGGGTTCGTTGAGATTTGGTTCAAATTCATCTAGGTTTGTATTTTTGTTTCGACGTTGGAATCCCTACTAGAACCGTGTTACCTTCCAAATCTTGCCATGAAGTGTAGAGGAAGGATAGGGAGTGGAGGATGACGGCGCCATGCAGCCGACTTGATCTTTGACTCAGCGAGGTGGCTGATTGGGACGTGCTCAACGGCGTCCGCCATGAAGTTTTTGTTTGAAGGTGATGTCTACTATGCAGTTTAGGTACGAAATCTCAAAGTAGTACTTGTGGTGGTAACCTCTTTTGGAGAAGAGAAAATTATTCAGCACGTCCTAAGAATGAACGATCGATCCTCTACGTTCGTGGAACATAAGTTTGGTGCTGTGAGTGGTCAGTCCGGCCGCGGAGAGGAGAGATGGACGGGGTTTGCAAATCTATCATTTTTGAAACCTATTTTATTATTATATTATGTTTGTAACTTATTTGTCATGTTTGTTGCAAATTTATCATGTGTACAACAATATTATTGTGAATTTATCATGTTTTTATCTTATTTTATCATGTCTGTAACTTTATGTTTTGTTGCAAATTTATCATGTGTTGTGGTAAAAACATGATCGATTTCACTATATTTTAAAAAATATGTTTGATGATAATTTTGCAGATATAATTCATGAAAAACATAGATCATTGCAAAATTGTTTATATCCGGAAAATTAGTAGGTAAACAAATCCGTCCGCCGCACTAAATGGTTGGTAATTGCCGAGCCAAAAAGAATAAATAAATGGTTGGTAATAAATGGAGAAAGAGATAATTGCAATTTATTACTAAAAGAAAGAGTTATGAATATTGGAGAGAGAGTGAGATAAAGTTATCACCAGTGACCAGCCTACAAAGAATAAAACTTTGTTTTGTTATTTAATAGTTATTTATTATGTTGGTTGGTTTGGTATTGCTTTGATATAAGTTGGGCTAAATTCTCCATTCTTGTAATCAAGCTGAAGTAATAGGCAATAATTGTAAGACAAAGCCAGCCGACCTAATTCAGGACCAAAGTTCCACATAATTTTGAGAAACTATTGTCAAATCGTATCATTTCCTTCCAAGTGTTTATACGTATGAAACGCATCTAACCCGAAAAATGTGTTGTACATGTATCATTTACGTATCAGATATTGATAGACGTGCATACGACCCAACAAGTATCTCTCAAAAAGAGTACCCATCATTTGTTTTTCACTGTTAAATTTTTTGGAGGGTTCCAACCTAAAACCAATTGGCAATAGGTGGAGTAACCTCTAGAATTTATTAACCAAGCTTGGGTGGCTTAGATGAGTGATGTGGGACAAGTCTGACACTCCCCCTCACGTGCAGCCCGGATGCACGTGGATGTGACAGACCAAGAGCTGACTGACTGACTGACTCGGGCGACAGAGATCACAGAGACTTTCCCACGCGAGGTGAGGCCACTCAAGATCTAGCTCTGATATCATATGAGATTTCTTGGAGGGTTCCAATCTAAAACCAATTAGCAATAGGTGGAGTAACCTCTAAAATTTATTAACCAAACTTGGGTGGCTTAGATGAGTGATGTGGGACAAGTCTAACATGCACGTATATATTTTTAATGTGTTTACAAAACGTACCAGATACTTATGGGACAAGACCTTGTTTCTTTAGGTTTTGATCAGGGAGGTTTTTGGTGTAATCATGACTAGAGAGATAAAGAGTAATAATGGGAGAAAAATTTATTAGCTAGAGACCATGCTGAAAGAAAGGGAGTCGTTGAGAAAAACCAAGAGCGAATGAACGTTCGGTTCACCGTTTGGTTTTAGTTTTATTTTTAATTATTATTTTATTTTTTTCTAATTATTATCTTATTTTTTCAATTATTACTTTCTCATCTCTTTTTATCTCTCTCTAATCATTACCCATATCTTCAATCATTATTCTATTTCTCTCTCCACCCACTACCAAAACTAACTAAACTAAATTCCCAACCAAACTCAACGAAAACTTCCCGACGACAAGATTGAAATGATATTTGTTGACTTATTCAGTAACTCTACAGTATTTCGGATGGTATTGTTGGTTCTACTTTTTCATTTTCCTCTCAGGCCACCACTCTCAGGATATACTCAGGTAAAAGAAATTTATTTTTTCTGATTTCTCTCGTTGAGATGAATTAATAAGGGTAGAACATTTTTCGCAAAATGAGCAAATGCGAAAAGAAAATTTGAACAAGCACAAAAAGGAAAAAGCCCAAAAATTCTTTAGTGGAACTTAGCCTAATGTTTAAACATAAAATGACCAAAAATATATATATCCTTATTTTCGAAATGGATAATGATTTATTCATAAGATAGTAGGCATGGGCAAAATTCCCAACTACTCGACCAAACCCGACCCAAAGGGTCTCGGGTGGCTTCGAAAAGGTGCTTTGGTCGGGTACGGTTGGGTTCTATAATAAATAAAAAAACGAGTTTCAGTTCGGGTTTCAGGTTGGTGCATTCCTTACCCGTGGGGCCCCAACCCGACCAGAAAGGTAAACCTGACAAGCCCGACCTGAAGTAAAAATCAGACTCGCGAACGGTTCTTATCCCTGTTCGGTTCGATTTGCGGGTCCTAAAATGTTCTACCCGACATGTTCGGGTCGAGTTCGGGATCAAACCAAACCTGCCCGACCCGTACACACCCTATAAGATAGTGAGTTTTGAGTTTCACAAACACCCAGTCTTGTACTCCATGCAATCCTTTTCTACTTGAAATATACTACTCCTTCCATCCTTAAATAAGTGTTCGGTGCGCAAAATTAAGCTCTCAAAAAGATGCATTTGTTTCATTAAAAAAATTAATTTTTTTTCACAAATCAATAGATAGCAATGAGTTCTATTAGATTGTGAAAAAAAATTAAATTTTTTAATAAAAAATATGTATGTTTTGTAAAGCTTAATTTTGCGCGTCGGACACTTATTTAGGAACAGAAGGAGTATTTGAGGAATCATTGAATTTATAAGTAATTATATTTATTTGGGTGGCAAACGTATTAGCAGAAAAGATACTAACGTGTGAACGGTCCAAGATTAGCCGTGAGCTTGACTAAAGAGATTGCAACTGCCAGGGGGGCCCAAGTGAGCCGCCAACGGAAAACTGCTTGTAACAGAAATCAAGACCAGATAAATACCCATATCAAGGGTGAGCTTTGAAAGACAGTGACTACTGTGGGTCCACCGTCCCATGTGGCCATGTTGGAGACTTTTCTTTTTCTGTTTAGTTAGGCGGCTAGGGTGTTCAGGCCAAACTTATACGTACATCGACTGATTCACTTTCCGGTCCAATTAAAGTCATGCCATCAGCGTCAAGAGGGGATCGAGAATTCACAAGAGGTTATTGTACATTATTGCGGTCTGATCTCAATATTCGAAACTTGTTCAATTGTGTAGGCAAACTCATCAATTAACCGAACAAACTTTCGGATTCGATAGCATTTTTGTGTATTCAGATATGTCTTTTCTTTCTTTGCACTGTTTGTTAGTAATAAAGATCTTCAAGGTTGTTTCCAGTTAATTATTGGGCACACATAGTCGTTCGTCGCACATATATACCACCTGAAAGCCTATTTCGAGCTGGACTGGTCCAAATTAGTTAAAAGAGCCTTGACAGGCCCAAATTTAATCATGTGACTGAGGGCTTTCCTGTCAGAATTGGGCCATTCAGGAGTTGTCCAAAGGAGTTAGCAGGTTTGAGGATTTCTGATGAGGAAATGCGAAACTTATCAATGAGCTTACGCATCAAAACGATAAAACAATGTCACTTGTACTCTCTCCGTCCCAATTTTTTTTTTTGTCTTTTTTAAAAGTTCGTGTCATTTTAATAGTACTTATGTCTTTTACTTTTTACAAGTTTTCGGTACTTTAGCTTGTAGATTGTGGGTTTTAATAAAAGCACACACTTACTATAGTTATGAAGTGACAACTAGAACCAAGTAATTGAAATCTCTTTTGGAATCGGTCTATATGGGGCATTTGTTTGGGCTTCAATTGAACCCCGGCTAGTGGACGGTGGAATAGTCCCTTAAACAAGTCGCGTTGCACGCAGGGCTGGCCTAAGAGATTTGAATGTCCAAGGCTAAATTATGGGGTGATGCCCTACGTATTTTTAGAGTTAAACAACAATGACAAAAATATTTTTTTATATTACTACTTTAGACTTCATAATGTATGTTAATTGCTTTGTCACCAGTGGCCAAAATGGTTGGCTTGAATTCTACATGATTTAGTTTCAAAAGAGTGCAATTTTGTTCACCCTCCTTATAAGAGGGTGAACATTACTCTTCATTTTATTGGTTGAAATGGTGTAGATCCCACCACAAGTGATGTCATGCTTACCTCTGCAATACACTTTTTGGTAGGCAATGTATCACTTTGTGATGGGATCCACATTATTTCAACTAATAGGAAGGATGATAGTGCATGTTCACCCTCTTTTTGAAGGAGAGTGAACGAAACTTTAACTTGTTTCAAAATTACAATAGCATGATTTTTGGGGAAAATAATTTCAAAAGAAAAAGCTGCCCAGAAGACTCGAACTTAGACACTCCATATGGACTAAAAGCAATTTACCACTGAGCTAGTAAAAACATTTGTGATATAGAACGAACAAATAATATATATATACTAATTTACAAATAATATTGAAGTTTCCCTAAATTTTGAAAATTTTTAAATGCATAAAGCTCAGGTCTCTTGGGCCTTGGGCCTAGGCCGGCTCCTGTTGCACGTAAGCTGCACCGAATGCCCGAGTCATTAAAAAACAAATGTACTAGGAGGGCCCCGGTGCCAAATTATAAGGTGCCCTTAGGCCGTAGTAGTCCAGAGATGATTTATATTTATGCTCTGGGAAACAAAAACTCATGCTCTGACAAACTTTTCCTCTGTCTCATATATGTTCTGTTCCATAAATTCAGGTCGCCATTGTTGTATATGGCAAAGCATCCACAGATCTCTTTTACTTGAAGCTTGGAAGTGTCAGTGACCATTCCCTTAGCTTTTCTCCTCCATTTCTTCATCTCCAAGGTACAGTCCCCTTAAGCCTTATAGCCGAAGCAAGCTGCTGTGCCTGGATCAGATATTCCTTCATGAGCTGTGTAACTGGAGCTTCTATCGATCACTCTCGGAGATCACCTAAGTAAGCGCCAGTAGAAGGGGTCCACTTCTCAGCCATACGTAGATTGGCTACAGTGCTTCTTATTCGATCCAAAAAAAAGAAAAAGAGAAGTTATAGTCCCCTGCTCTCTCTTCTTATCACCAGAACTCAAGTTCTTGAGGGGGTGTTCAAGTTGAAGCTAGCGATTGACTATTACTATTGGTGCTATGTTCTGATCGTGCGGTTCCGTGGTTCGCTTTTCGTCACGTCAATTATTAGTGATTAAAAAAATGGGTGGTCTAGTTGAACTAGTGATTCTGCTGATTCTTCTCACGAACTCTCATGGGCTTGGAATCCGAGTGGCGCCTTTAGGATTTGCGAATTTCACCCAAGTTTCTAGTTTTGCTGCTGCTTCTTCTTCTTGTAATTCTTCTTGCAATGCAACTGAAGAAAAAAGGGGTATTCCAACCGGAGCTGATCCTCTGCATAACAGGTAGACAGAGAAAGAGGGAATCAAACCACTCTCTCTCTCTCTCTCTCTCAAACCTCTCTCTCTCTCTCTCTCTCTCTCTCTCTCTCTCTCTCTCTCTCTCTCTCTCTCTCTCTCTCTCTCTCTCTCTCTCCTTCTTGCATTGTATTTTATTGTTCTATTTTTCTTTTCTTGGGAGGAATTATATGGATCCTTTTATCATCAACTGTTTGGATGTTATTTGTTTGCAAGAGTTGTTCCCTTGGTTTTGGGGTACGTACTAGTGGTGCAGATGACTTTATCGCATGCCTATGATAAGTTTGTCTTTCCTCTCGTGCATTTTGCTGTCGTCCTTTTGCATGTATTTCTTCTTCCTCTTTCTGCCATCATACTTTATTTGCCTGATTGTTTAATCAACTGGATATAAGCATCAATATTAATTTAAGGTGGCTACATAATTGGTATGTTTTAATTTTTTTACGATTTCGATTAATCATGTATTATATATATATATATAATCTTATCACAAAGAATGGGATTCAGAATTTTATGTGGAAATGTTGTACTATTAATCTCATAATCATAGTTAGTATGGTGCAATTAATTATATTTGTTTTTACTATCGGTCTCGTCAAACAACTAGACTCTAAGGGAATAGTGTTGGAATTGGTCCATTCTTGTATGATATCTATTTTTTTCAAATTCATATTAAGATTCATATAACTCTTCGTAACTACAGCATCAGTCAATCTAGCTACAATACTGTACACTATAGACACTATATAAAAATAAAAAACCGTAAAGTGAAGTAAATTATGTAACATAAACCAAAAAGTACATATATAAAACATTAATATGGAACACCTACCATGGGTTTTTCCAACAAAATAGTAAAACAAAAGGAAGCTACCCGGTACATATGGGAGGGCACATTAGGAAGTATAATCTAATGACCACCGCATACTTTATTCATGCATGCGTGGTTCAAACACCGTGACATATTTTATTCTATGTATAGAGTGCCTATGTAGGGGTATCTGTTGGGGGAAATCATTAATTGCTGATGGAGCATCACCACGTAATATTTTAGGAGCATTTTTCATTACATATTGGTGTGAATTTCACCATCAAGTATATATGACTCTCGCGCACTATTATATGCGGTAGAAAAGACCCCTATAGAACTCTGTGGAGGTGCCCTAGGTGCATTAAATACTCACTCTTGATTGGCTTGGTGAATTTTTTTATAACGGTCTAGCTAATCTCTGCTCATTAGGTGGAATATAATAAGTATATAATGTATGACAAACAAGTTTGGATATCAGTACACATTTTATGGATTGATATATACTTTTTGTCTGCGTGTCTGGTTGAGTATTGGGCTTGTTTATTTAGGTGTTTCTCTCCGCTGTAAACTTTTATCACCCATTCTCCAAGACCCGGTTATTTTGTTTTTTAAACTAGGCTTGATGGGTACAGGGTAAACGGAAATTGTTTCTATACATCAGTTTAGAGTTTTTTGTCATTTCATTTTATGTTTTCTAATTCTTTTAGAGATTTTTCTTATGTGATTTTGGTTTTATTGGGTACATAGTTGGGGTTTTATTTGTTTTTGGACTGAGTTATATATATATTTTTTATTCATGTTTGTTTTTCACTAAGATTTGTTAGTGGCCCAAAAACGAAAAAAGCAAGTCAACAGGACCACCCAAATAAACCCAATCAAAACAAAACCGAAGTAATTTCTAGTTTCAATTTCGGAATCTCGAAACCAAACAAATTAACTGATTTAGCCGTAAAATTAGCCAAAACCGGACCAAACCGAACCGATTGCACCCCATATGATATAGCCTTTATAGAACAGAAAGATCCAACAAATGGAAATAATCTGTCATCGATCGTTCAAAGTGTCTTTGGCCATGACAGTCCTTTCGTTTCCCAGTACTAGTGGACTATCAAACCACACAATTCTTAACCCATGTGTTAGGATCGTCACACACACGCACGATTTTACAAGTATAAAACAGTAAAGAAACCAACACAGAGATATACGTGGTTCCCCAAAACCGGGTACGTCCACGGGAGCGAGAGTGACTGTTGTTCTTATTATCACAGTACGAAATAGGGTTTACAAAATAGAGTATTTATACGTACTTTATTCTAACCCTAACAAGGTATGTGGCCTGTATCCCAAAAATACCCTTGTACGATACCGTATCATGTCCTCCTTAGTATCACTTCATACTAAACATATGAGTCACAGTTCTAACACCATGAATTAATGGTTGCAGGCCGGTCCTATATGGCATAGAACTACACGTGACCCTTTGGACACGCACGTGTGACGGATGACCCGTCAATTCAACCCCGGTGTTTCAGACCCTTTTTTCGCCACACATTGGAATCGTTCGTTAGACTTACATGTTTGTCTTAGGCCTCATACTGAATGTGTAGTGAAAAAAGACCTGCTAGGGACAACCGACGTAGCACAAGATTAGCAATCCCAGCATTGAACAACTTTTCGTGTACACCACATACATTCATCCTTTCAAAAAAAAAAAACATACATTCATAACAGCTTAACTAAATTAAGGGCCCATTTTTTTAAACGGCTCAATAATGTCCACCTGATTTTAGGTCTGGTATTTATTAAAAGGAAGGAACAAATTGATTGGCCCATGCAAACTTAGCTGCTTCTCAGTCAACTATTAATAATTCTCTGAAACAATCCAAAATGCATTTCCTTGGCACTCATACGAAAGCATTATTTTTGTGCGACAGTGATTTTTTTAAATAGATAATTTTATTAATCAAGAAGAAATAGTACATACACTTGAAAGAAATTATTAACATACAAAAGCATTATTGGGCACACACAAAATGTGCATGGTGCTACAGATACAGACAACATTGACTTTTCGTCCCCTCAGACACTTCAGAATTGCATATATGGCTTCCAATCCAAGGTAGTGTATCCACATATATGTATATACGAACTGATATTTATTTGTGACAGTGGATCCACGGGCGGCGGCCGGTTGAATGGATATTTAGATCCCGGCCACACATTCAGGTGGAGTCACTGGGTATCGTGATTTGTCGGTGCAGTAGTCGTAGATCAAGTGGTTCATACGAACCCACCGGTAACTTCTTGCTTGGGCGGCGTTGAGCTGTTGATACGCAGCTCCCTCCCACCAGTTTGAGGGGCTCGACGGGCAAGTTGAGGGGCCCGGCACGGCGCAACCTTCGAGCTCGAAGTTCTGCATGTAGGCATAGAAAGGGGCTTTGCTCCAATCGATCTTTTCAAGCCCACCCCTTGTAGCCCAGTCATCGGCTTCCCATAATGTGGAGTAGACTCCCATGGGTTGGAATTTGGGGAAGGGGATTCCTTTGGCTTCGTTGTTCTTGTAAACCCTTATGGGTACTTCATCCACAGAAAATCTGCAATTCCATAGTTAATTGAATCAGTTACCAATAAAATTAAATTGGAAAAAAAGGTATCAACTTTGATGTAGTATGAGCCACACCTAAGCTATATGTGCAGCCAGATTTTTAACATTCTGATTTAGAAAATTAATTCTTACGAATTGATCTCGAATTATGTAACAGAGGCCATCACAGCCACACTTCGACGGTGCTCACCGTGTGGTTTCGGTGGTCACACACCAGAGAAATTATTTAATAGTTCGGAAGTACCGCCACGTGATATTTCGGACCACTTTTCAACCACACATTCCTGTGGGGTTCATACACTCCTCACAAGAATGTGTGCTTGAAAAGTGATTCGAAATACTACGTGGCAGTATTTCCGGATTATCGTATAACTTCACCATGCACCACATGACCTTGGACCAGTACTTAGTCTAAGAACCCTATTAATTTCTTTAAATTGGGACGGTTGATTATTGAAGTACTTTATTGATATAATAACATAGCAACAGTACCCTACTCTACTCTTGACTGGAGGAGTTAAAAATATGTGAAAATGACACCCAATTTTGGTTCCCACAGATCCCTTTTTCAGGGATACAGAACAAAGATTAAAAAACATATTTTCACAAGTGCATAGAATTTAGATTCTTTGAGGGGTAACTACGTACAATGTAGAATAATATAGTGGTAAACGGTGATAAGCTGATTAGCAACATCTAGTTATAAAAAAAATATTACTAGTATAACTTACACAACATGATGATGGTTCCAGAGTATCGAATAAGTGTGGAATTGAGCTGCAGGATCAAACCAAAGGTTAACCCTTTGTTCCCGGTCACCTTTTCCATGTGCGTACACATTGGTTTGGACCGTGTATGGCTGCCCGCTCCGGTTTCCCAAGAATTCAAAATCCAACTCGTCGCGGATGGTGTCGGTGTCCGAATTCATCTGAAATCCAATTCAGTATAACTGATTGATTCCCCAAGTGACAAGAAAACAATAGTACCACGTACGGAACAAAAAAAGTTTCAAATTATTAAACTTACGGAAAAAGACATTTTTCAGGTTTGCTTTTGTAGTTCTGTAACTAGCCAATTATTTTGTTGGTCCTTTTGTATTTTTCTACTCCCTCTTGTTATGTTAATAGTAATGTTCTATTTTTAGTCAACTATGGGATATCATGTAATTATTGAATAAAATGGAAAAGTATTTTCATGTATGATATCTTGAATTTTTTTGGCACCAGTTTAAAAAATTTATTGAGATCTTTTATCTAGTGTAATTTAAAAAAATTACGCAGTACTAACATGACTTTTCTCATTGACTAATATTTTGGAAGGACGAAACTCACATAAAACGCGGTGACAGTCCCAGCAGAATCTCCGGGAACAAGCTTGATCGCCACGCTAACCTTTCCGAACAAGTATTTGCCCTTGGAGGCAAACCCACAACCTATATAGCATGTAGAAAAACCATAGTAACTTGAGCATGTCCCAAATTTAACTCAGTACTACTAACTCATTAAAAATATAAACAATTACTAATACCTTTAACTCAGGTACATATATATAATTACCTGAATTCTGGTCCAGGACAAGTTGGATGGTCCTCCCTCCTTCGATTTGCTTGATATGCGAATCAGCCCAAGTGATTCTGAAGTCCTGGGTAAAAGTGGCAGGTCGAGCAAGGGCTGTGAAGGAAAAGGCAAGCAGGCTATGCAAGAAAAGAGAGATCGGAATGATATTTCTCAAGGAGGGGTATGCCAATGTGGCCATTGTTTGTGTTTTAAATGAGATGATGATGATGATGAGAAAGGCATGGGGCTTTCTGTATTTATATGGAGGGGAGAGACTAGTGAGAGAGGGTAGCGATGAACAAGTGATGGCCTGATAGGGATAGCTGCGTTCAAATGAAAAGTACCAACCAAAGGTTAGCTTTTCATACAGCTAATGGTAAGCCCGTCATTGGACCCGCCATCTCACTCTCTCTCCTCCCTCTCTATCTACATTCTACCCAACCCTATTATTAGTTTTGGATAAAATTACACTTCTTCTTTTTTGACAAGATAGAATTACACTTCACGACCGTTAAGTTCCATGGTTTTCGCACCATGACCTTTACGGTTTTATTTTTCTCGTCCATCTTTCAAGTGTGTGGCTTCTTCGATCGACTGTGGACCAACTTCACAAGGTCATTAATAGTTTTGTTTGGCACACCTGGTATGGATCATGGGAATTATGGGAATGACTTGCTGAATTGCACACAAAATGGGAGAAAGAAATTAAGCAAAGAAAGTTGATATTCTCATACCTTGATCTTGATTTTGATTTGAGTGGATCGATACTCTGTAGAACTAGGTGACTTATTACATAAAACATGGACGCCATTGGTGCCTTGTGGCCCTTGTGGGCAAAAATGTTTTAAAGACCGGATTAATTATTGAGTAAACTAGAAAAGAGACCGAGTGGATAGGTTACTGGTTCAAACCTAGGTTAACCAAAAATGAATTGGGACGTAATAAAAGATTATTGCATAAAAATATCAATATTATAAATAAACTATCTAAAGCTTCACATCATTCTAATGGTGTATTTTTCTATGGCTGGTATCGGAAGGGCACTATACATGCATGACAGCTTACAATATTTCCAGTAACAATAAAAATAAAAAATTGCTTTCTGTTACATACTTGATCTGATTCACAAGCTACAATATACCTTGAATATGTGAGAAATGATCATATGCATTCAAATGTGAGTTTTGTTAGTATACTATATATGACAAGGTTATAACGAAAAGGGATGTTTTGCCAAGTGTTTACAAAGAGCTCTCAATATTCCCAAATCGGTTAGAAACAAAGCAATAAGGTCTTTTGGCTTTGTATTAGTGTCTTGTAAAGATTCTGATGAATGAAGCTAGCTTAATTAGTAGCTAAATAAATTTTCAAATGTATCTGGTCTACAGGAGTGAACTGCTAATGGGTGGTTTGACCGATTGACATTGCTGGGAACGAATTAGATACGTAAGGCACTGAAGTGTGAACAAATAAACATTCAGGTCTGAAGTGGAAATTGAGGGAACGAGTGTAACTCATCCTTAAAGTCTGTCAAGTCTTCCCGCCTCTTCTTTTAACGTACACTTATCCTTATATCCAATTAGCTAGGCAAATACCCCTGCATATAGATGCCACATATACCTAGATCTATCTATAGATAGATAGCTAGCTAGCTACAGTACCATTAATAACCACTCCTATTTATAAATCAAGTAGGCATAAAAAATTAAATAAATATTACGTCGCATATTTGAATTTTATGAAAATCAAAAATTTCAAATCTTAGGATCAATCGAGGATTTTTTAGGTCATTAACTTTATGAACTAAAAAATTAGTCAAAATGCCAGCAAACTGATCCGAACATCTGGTGGTTAAGGAAAAAAAAGGAGTTCCATTTGTATGGAGTACATATGTTTCACTGCCTTACACGTCTGGGTATTCCCACAACATTCTGATATTAAGGTTTTACTACATTGATAGTGATTTGCAGAACAATAATCATCTGGCACGTAATTCCATTTCTCGAACCAAGATGAATATATGACTTTAATCATTTGTGTTGCTTAGGCAAATCCTAACCCGTGTAACCTTCCGGAATATCATGTGACATTGTCATGCATGCCTATATACATGTGTAGTCTGCACGCAAATAAAAGATTGATTTTAGGGGATTAGAAAGTGCCCCCAAAAAAAAAGGTCGCATTCATTTGGAACCTAAAAGTATCACCCGAATATATATATATATATATATATATATATATATATATATATAGAGAGAGAGAGAGAGAGAGAGAGAGGGGACAGTTCCGGGGACAACTTAGACACCTATAAAAACACCTCATAGTTTTCAATCAAATTTTAATGATTCGAGCCGTTTAATGTGATCAGAACGTAATTTTAAGGATATCCACGAGAAATTAGCAAAAAAAAAAAGACAGGGAAGAGCTTGATCTGAGCAGTTTTTAGTTTAGATTTAATGAACAGTTCAATTAAAAACTATTCAAAACAAGCACTTTCCGATCATATTTTTTGCTAATTTCTCATAGGCACCCTTAAAATCACATTCTACACACATTGAACGGTTCGGATCATAAAAATTTGATCAAGAACTATGAGATTGAGATATGAGGTGTTTTTTTAAGTGTGTGTGTATATATATATATATATATATATATATATATATATAGGGCGGTTCCGAGGACACCCAAAAAAACACCTAAAAAAATACCTCATAGTTCCCGATCAAAATTTGATGATCCGAGCTGGTCAATGTAATCAGAACGTGATTTTAAGGGTACCCGCGGGAAATCAGCAAAAAAAATGACCTGGAAGGGCTTGATCCGAACAGTTTTGAACAGTTTTTTACTGAACGGTTCAAATAAAAACTGTTCAAATTAAACCTTTTCCGGTCATTTTTTTGGCTAATTTCTCGCGAGCACCCTTAAAATCACATTCTGCACACATTGAACGGTTCGAATCATAAAAATTTGATCGAAAACTATGAGATTAAGATTTAGGGTATTTTTTTAGGTGTTTTTTTGGTATATATATGTGCCTAAAGGCACGGCTCGAAAACCGGCATTCAATAAATTGCCATGACTTGAAATTCACTTTTTAGCAAGGTTTAACTGTCTGTATTTAGAGATACGATGCAATATAATCAAGATCAATTTAAAATCAATTATTCATTCTTACTATTGACCAAGACCAAATTCTTTTCCATATTCATCTTCACAGTTACAGTAAATGAGCTTTGAAAAAAATAAGCAACTTAAAACCAATGAAATCAAACGTATAGTTCAGTAAGTGTTTAATTAAATTAATCATAAACGAAACAGACAACACAAATAATTAAAGTGTTCAACTAAATTTCTTTTATATATAATTTTCCCTGATCGCTCAAACAAAATTTCCTTTCAGCCAGCATTTCTCTCGCTTTTGCTTACTTCGTAGCCACCTAAAAAATGAGGAACCAGCGTCGTGCGGTGGAAATCGGCAAGATAGGAGGAGGGTTACGGAGAGGAGAGGCAGCATATGAGTCTGATGAGAGGATAAAGAATAACAGAGAGGGATAGAGAGATTTGATCTAATAGTTGAGCACGTCCCCTCTCTCTAGCCCATGACACACTGTTAGATTACTTTGGAAAGATAAGGGCCTTTTGATATATATATATATATATATATATATATATATATATATCAGTCCCTTTCAGGTAAGGGCGCCCTTACCGTATTAAGTTGCGGACCTCCCATTTTCTTCCCTTTTTCGATCAAATTTCGATGACGCGAGCCGCTCAATGTGTTCAAAACGTGATTTTAAATATACCCCCAAAAAAATCAGCAAAAAAAAAAAGACCGGGAAGTGCTTCATCCAAGCAGTTTTTATTTGAACCGCTCGATAAAAAATAAACAAAAACTGCTGGGATGAAGCCCTTCCCGGTAATTTTTTTTTGCCGATTTCTTGCGAGTACCTTTAAAATTACGTTCTGAAAACATTAAATGGCTCGGATCATCAAAATTCGATCGGAAAATATAAGTTTCTTACCTTAACAAGGTAAGGGTGCCCTTACCTGAAGTTTTGTGTGTGTGTATATATATCAATACATATATCGACGATATATAATATTTTGTATATCAAAAATTTATTAGTCTTAAAAGAGGTGACGAAATATTTCGTCGCCAAATGGTACATTTGCAACAAAATTTTATTTTGTATCCGAAAGCATGCATTGGCGATGAAATCTATTTTCCTAATTAACAAAATGCACCTTTTTGACGACAAAATCTTGGTTTCCTTGCAAGCAATGGCGATGAATTCTATTTTTGTCGGCGAAAGGGTATTATATATTTGGTGAGAAAAATAGATTTCTTTTTCTTTTTTTCAAACAGAAATTGAGAAAAAAATAGATTTCGTCCACACTTTAGGCGACGACATTCTATTTCGTCACCTAAAGTGTATAATCGGCGGCAAAATTCATCACCTGATTTCGTCGCGGTAGCCTTATTTAGTTGTAATGTAAACTTTCACCCAACCTTTGGATTTTCCATCAACTTAATTTCGTATAATTGCAGATTGGTGTAGAGCTAGGTAAGCACATAACGCGTGCACGATGCACATTTGTGAATGCAATCTTGAAAACGTGTTCCGATTACATTTCATATATATTACTAAAATTCTCGAGAGTAAGGATTCATAATGATAGCGAAAAATCCTGCTAAAAGATAATATATGTGAGGTAGGGGTACAGCATTGCTCCAAGAGCAAAACGTTCATAGCAAGTCATTCATATCCCAAAAAAAGAAATGTAAACCAAAAATGTTTTTTGTAAACATTGTGTGTCTTTTTAAGATTGTGAACTTTGCTGTCGATTGTTGAGAAAATGAGGCCCTAATCATGGCGAAATTATACAATCGTTCCGGAGCAAAGCTACGTGGTGTTCCGGACTATTCTACAATCACATGTTCTCATGGAATCAACGACCAAGTGTATAGATCTCACAAAAATATGTGGTGGCGGAGTAGTCCGAAGCACCATGTGACGGTGCTCTCGGACTACTGAATAATTACTCTTAATCATGCACCATTTATTCTCCACCTGTGGACAGCCAAGAGAAGGATAGATATCCGACGGGAGGGTTGGTGAATAAGTCCAAGATTAGGCCCCACAAACTTGCTAGTGGGCCCTAACATCTAACACCATGCATTGTTGAGATTGGCACTTGCCAGCTGGAATACGCCCCCCAACTTAGAAAGCTACCCCTCCATTTCAAATTTATTATCCCGGACATGCGTGTTATTTTTTAATAATTTATATTTTTTTATTATTTTTATGATTTTAAATTTTTTTAATAGAAATGATTAAAATTTATCAAATAAAATATATATTGCATATATTACAGATTTAAAAATATTATACATTTGAAAATATAGATACTAATTTTTTCAAGATATTCAGAAATGTGAAAATGGACAAGAAACCTGAAACGGGTGGGGTATTATGATTCATGGATAAAGGTTGATATCGCGCACACGCGGCGGCTCCTAAACCAATCAAAATTTTAGATTATAGTATAGGCCTTTTCTTTGCTTTTTTTTTTTTGCTGATAAGCTTGAAGAGTCATGTAGAGCTGGATTACGAAACTCAAGATTTTTCTCATTTCCCTTTGGAGAAGTATATAGGAGGGGGAAGTTGAACAACGAATAGTTGGGCTGGGCCAACCAAACACTGCCCTACGCGTAATTCTTTCTGTTTATTGCTCTGCTTGAAGACAAACAGATCGCTTTTTTCCTGTGTTTTATGGGAGTGGAAATGGAAAGATACTAGGAACGGGAATAATTCATGCAAGGCCAACCGGAACACGCCACGTGGCCAACTTGTGCGACCTGACCACGTTTTCTTCCCATTTCCGAGCCCTAACAGCAATACCAGTTGTTTAATGTCATGTCCACGTGGTTCTATCCCACTGGACGGGTGGCAGTAACGAAAGGTGCGAATCGGGGCTTCGTAGCGATCCTGACGCCTGTAGGTATAGTAAATTACGGGGGGCCAATGAGAACTAATGCCAGACAGCTAGTAGAAATAACTACACGAGTTCAGGCCCAAACGCAGCATATTCAATACGACACTGCCGAACCGGATTTGGTTGGATATGGCCAGGTCCACGTAGCCTTTTATTGGCGTTAAACATACTATCTCTGATACTACCACGCGTGGTAGGATCTTAATTTCGATCCTGACGTCGATGCGGTGGAGTTTCCAAATGATAGCGGTGAGACAATACTCTTTCGCAGAGTTGACACGGCATCATTCTTGAACTTTCATTTTGTTCACCCTAAAAATAACAATGCTCCTTGTGGGTTTTTTTAATCTAGAAAAACTATATCAATGTTTTCATAGGGAGAAAGGAGGGTGGGGCAAGTCCTCACTAAATAGAGTGTCCATTATCTGTGGATGAAATGAGTTATGAAGGAGCTTCAACACTCATCGTTGTTAGTTTTTTTTTCAACGGTTAAAAAATTTCATTAATTTTAAAATTGTTACAAGATTAATAGGAGTAAGAAAATAACATCATGTTCAAAAAACAATCAGTCCAATCCAAGATCCAAAACCTACGATTAGCAAGAAGCCAATCAAAGACACCCTTTGGGCCGAAGCCCAAACACCTCTATAAATCTAATGTTGTATATGGATGAGTTCTTGAGAAATTTTTTGAGGTTATGAGAGAAATAGAGTAATGATTGGAAGTATGGGTAATGAATAGAGAGAGAAATGTGAATAATGATTAGAGATAGGAATAATAAGTGGAGAATAATAATTAAAAGTATAGGTAATGAGTATTTTTTGAGTTGAAATTTTTTTTCCAAAAACCTAACCGAACAAGACATAAAAAACCCAGATATTACAATCAGGTGATCCCAAGAACCCAAAACAATCCTAAATCTAATACCAAAACCCTAGCAGCCCGCCACCCCAATCTGCCGCCACCAACCACCACCAAAAAAGCCCATGCACAGCCGAAAACAGCTCGGATCTAGAAGCAGCAAACAGTACCCGCAACCCTTCACCACCAATGAGAAGGCCAAACTCTCCTCAAGACCAGCCAAGAGCCGCCGCCGCACTCCACCGCATCGTCGTCCCCCTTTGAGCTCAGCAAGTACCAGCAAACGCAGCACACGATTAGACGGCCAAACCACCGGGGACCATGGAGTTGTAAACAACTTTTTATGGTCCCTTTTGGGAGTTCAAACTTTTTTAAGGAGACGTGCAATAATTACTCCTACATTCTACTTTAATGACATCATTTCCAGTATCGCCTCTATATTATACTACCTACTTAACAACACTTATATTCACTGATGAGGGGCACGTTTGGAAATCATCAAATTTCTACTTCCTCATTTAGAAAAAGGACCAACAATTTGGAACATCCAAAAATGAAGATAATGGACTAATAATTAGGAACAGAGTTTTTACGCAAAATTCTCGGTGCCTGATGTGGCGGGTAAACTTAGCTTTCAAATATACTAAATAAAAAGGCCTATGATTTTAATTAGGGGCAGACAACCTCTATTTTATTTATTGTAACCTGTTATGCTAATTTGGGTGGAATATCGATCGATTTGACCATACAACAACATCTGAGTGCCCTACTAATTAAAACGGTGGTTATGTGTTTCCATTTTGCTCTCAATTATTGTACTTATGATCGATGGAGAGTGTGTGTGTGTATATATCATCATAATTAAGTAAATCAAGATATATAAGATCATAGCTATCGAATTTATTAAGAATGTAGGCACATATATATATATATATATATATATATATATATATATATATATATATATTTGAGTTCGAGTTATCCAAGTCGGCAGTGGTAATTAATTAATTAAGGTTGCTATTTCCAGTATCAGTTTTTCGAGCTAGGAAGCAAAATAACAAGAAGATCGATTATGGCATGGCCTTAATTAAGGAGCTAGGAGTGCTACAATACACAGATTTTTGTTTTCGTATTAAAGGCGGTGGAGGGGGACCTCCGGGGTCGAACCTAGGGTACATGAGCGTGATAATACTTAAGTAAACAGCTCAGCTTGCACCGCTGCACTACTGTCCCATTAATCAACACGCACACTTCTTTTTTTTATTTTTTTAATGCATAATATGGTGGTATTCACCAAAAAATTAAACTTCTAATTGATAACTTTTGTATTGAAGTTATAAATTTTATTGCATTAATTCATAATAACATCCCCACAAAATCTGATCATAATCAAATTCGAATTTTTGATTCGTATTTTCACAAAACGAATACATCAAGTAAACGATTAAGGTGTTTTCAATTTGACAACTAATATTTTGAAAAGAATTCTAGCAAAAATTGCTAGGGTTGGTACGGTACGATGAATTGATTCCACTATTGCATGGGTCAAGACCCAATTTGTTGGTCAAAAATCGAAGAGTCGACCACACTACATCCCTTAAATCCAATTTAAATTGTATGAACCCATGCCCAGTTAATATCTTAATGCCTATAACGGGTTAGTTCCAATATTATATTTAGCATTTATTCTATTTTTCTGACGTGAGACTTAAAATTCTCATAATCTTGCCGCTATTGACTATCATCATCCTAGAATACCTAGTTTACTGGAGTTGTGGTCCAAGATAAGGGAGTGTTTGGAAAGCTAACTCCTACTGTACCACATTCTTGAGAGAGAGAGAGAGAGAGAGAGAGAGAGAGTGATTCGAGAATTGTGATATGGTATTCTGTCCACATCAAGCCTTGTATAATTTGGTTGGCCGTGTGCAGTTTTGATTTAGACATGATCAATTAAGCTAGCCTTGTAGTATATATATTTGCAAGTATATATATGGAACTCAACTGATCATTCATGGAATTTGGAAGTTGCCAATCGAGCAGAGCTGTCCAAAACCCCTCATTCCTTGTCCACTCATCCAACTTAATTAATTAGTGGTCCATCCATGGCTATGGCTAGCTATGACCAAATAGTTCGTGCATTGTGTGTTCTAGGGAGACTTTATTATCCAATTCTATTATTGATAGTAATAAGAAAAGTAAAGTGAGAAATTTGTGTGCACTGTAATCAGCAGTCTCATGAAATTATTGAGATTGGTGGACCAATGCTCTTGAAGTCTTAGTCCAAGTTTGCTTGGTTTTAAATTTTTTTTTTTTTTAAAATAACATGGGTAATGTTGTAAGAGTTTAATTAATGTGCTAATCTAGACATCTTCTTTACATGTGTAGATTAGCACATTAAGGACATTACACACACGGGAAGAAGAAGAAGAAGAAGAAGAAGAAGAAGAAGAAGAAGAAGATAGCGATTGAATCAAGAATTAATTTGTAAAGAAGGGATTAGGGCGTGTTTGTGATAGCTGTGGATACAGATTTTAAATCCTAGCTTCAGTTTCAGCTGCAGATTCTTGATTTTAGATTTTAGTAGAAGCAAATAAATATAATTATCATAGTTGCGAAATTATGGTTAAGTTACAGTAAAAACTGATTGATTTGACAGTTTTTTATAGTCATTTCATTTTTAATTAAATTGACAATATCTTTCTATTTATAACACTTTTCATGATTTTGAAAATTTTGTATGATAAAACTAATTGAGATCTATTAAACAATATTCACATTACATATTTTTTTAAAATCTATATTGAAAGATATAATTAAGCAATTTAAATGCATATAATTAACTTCACAATTTTTAAGTGTAAATTTTGAAATTCAAATAAAAAAATTTGAATTCTTAAAAAATTCTATTTTCAGTTGAGGACACTTAAATTGGGACGGAAGGAGTATTAAGAATAAACCGACAGGGTGTCCGCTCCAGGCAATGGCCCAGTTACGGTACTGTCAAGGCCCATGTATGAGGTGCTCATTTAAACAGTCAAATTGGGTCCATTGTACCTGAATCAAATATGAGTAGAAAAATTTTGGACCTTAAATTGAGCCCAAAGAATAGTAAGGAGGCCTAGTATTTCTCCTTTTTGTTTATCAGGTTGTAGACTTGTAGAAATGCAGATTTTTCCTCTTGATTAAGTTATCAAATGTTCTCTTCATTTGTTATGGTCGACAAGAAAATTATACTCTCAAAAGATCTGTATCCAGAAAGTGGTTACTCTATTTGATCAGCATTTCTACTATTGCAAAATTAGTGATCTTATTTTACCTTTTTTGTAGTCCAATCAAACCAGCATTTTCTCCACAATGCATACGGAATTAGGGATGACAATCCTACGCCAACCGATAGGAACCCGAACCGAACCAATCATGACGGGCTTTAACCGATTTTTTAACTAGGGATTGGTCTAGGTAATTTTTTATTTAAACAACCAGCCGGTTCGATTCTGGTTTTGATTTTATAGAATACTAGCACCGTAACCGTACCCAAATTAAACTGAACCACAAAATATTTACAAAAACACCGTAATATATATATATATATATATATATATATATATATATTTGGAATTGTGGTTTTAATTCTAGTTTTAGCAAAACCCAGGCCGAAACGAACCGTTGCAATCCAGATTGGTATTTCGAACCCGGATCCCCTCTCCCCCTTTCCGACCCGTCTGTCCCATGCCTCTCGACCGTTGATCTCGCAAATCAACGGTTGAGATGGACCGAGCACTTTTTTTTCAAAACGAAGTCGTTTTGGAGGAAAACATTCTCGGCCCATCTCAGCCGTTGATTTGCGAGATCAACGGCGGAGAGAGGTGGGACAAGCGGTTCGGACAGGGGTGTCGGACAGGGGATCTCAGTCGGGGTATTTCTCCTATGGAGTACTGTCGGTTTAATGCGTATTTATAAGAAGTTTTTTTCTGTGCTTCTTCATACGGAGTTGTATCTTGCTGCGCTGATGAAAAATAAAATCTTGGTCCCCCTATTTAATTGTTTGCAAATTCATTTCAATCTATATCTATATATGAACTCTCTCTTCTTTTTTTTGGATACTAAAAAAAAAAGTAGAGGGTCGACTAGACATAGCACCACTCCCTTGAACATGATCATCTAAGGCGGGCCCCGAAAAGAATCAAAGAGCGGAGGCTTATGCTAGCTGCCCAACCAAGAGTTAGCTAGTGGAACACAGCAGAGCTTTGTGAAAAGGACAAAGTTTGAGGGAATAAGCTATGAACCACTAAGCACGTACCCTTGGTGGTGTCTGTTTACGAACTTAGAAGGTCCTTACAAAATCCCTCGCTCTAATATTTCTCTTCAATTTTTTCCATGGAATTGCGAGTACCCTCACGTTGCAGACTTGCAGTTACGAAAACTGGAGTACATCTGCTGGACTAAATGGAAAGCAAATATACTTTCAACATGTTCTATTTTGAATTTTCAATTAGCTGATAAACCTTATAAAAGAAAATGGTAATATTACTTCAAAATCAAGGGAAACTGAGTAATTATTCAATGGTCTTGGTGCCCGAACACTCTTTTCTTCTCGAATCTCCACCACAAATTCATCTGGGGTTCATATATTAAATTTAGAGTTCCTCCTGAATATGTCGCGGAAAAAAGTATTGAGGCGCCACCAAGGACGGAGGGGCATAGTGAGAAGAGGGGTCACACGATGTCACGATCCCACTGAGTCGAAAATTTTCCATAAGATATATAGGTTTGATTTGTCATGATATTTTACATATTTGGCACCACAAATGTCGAAATTTTACCCAAAGGAAAACAAATCGAGTATACCTTTATATATTTAACTCCACTATCGAGAAATTCTGGTTCTCCCGTGGCCGCCATGCATGTGGCCAAGCCCCAAGACCATCCAATAATATTCCGAGGTAAATAGGTAAGCATCATTATACATTTATGACTGAGAAGAGTGTCCCAGCATTTCTCCGACCCTAACAGAAGTAATGCACAAAATGAAGGACCCCATACTTTGATCATGTGATATATAGGTAGGCAGCACACATTGAGGTCAGGAGAGATGATGCCACTTGTGTGTTTCTTTCATTTGCAACTCAGGTCGTCCTTTCACTGTTCCACTCATATTCATGTGCATGTATATACGTGTCTTGAGAACGAACTCGAGAGAGGGGGGGGGGAGAGAGAGAGAGGATATGGCGTGAAGTGGTGGGACTGCAGAAACCAACCACTACAAGAAAAGCCCAAATCAGGGACAAATCCAACAGCTGTAATCAGATGTCCGTTTGTGTGTACCTCTTTGCTGTTATGGTTCTTTCTCGTTCGTATTGTCAGCCCACCCCTCCCCATTTCCGCCACCTGATCTCTCTCTCTCTCTCTCTCTCTCTCTCTCTCTCTCTCTCTCTCTCTCTCTCTCTCTCTCTCTCTCTCACTACTACCTGCTGTTTTCGTAGTGTCTCTCTCTCTGCCACTACAACCTGCTGTTTTCGTAGTGTCATTCACTTGGCTGAACTTTTTGCTCATTTATTAACACACTCTTTCGTATTCACTCCTACAATTCACACGTCAATCAGCAGCCAATTAAGCAGATTCAGCCCACATCTTCATACAGTATTTATTAGTCTCTCTTTCTCTCTCCCCTACTTGTTGCCTCCATTTGTTTTTTCTCGGTTTCTCGTTCCTTCAAAATGGGCTCGAGTCACAAATTTATATGCATCTATAAACTCCAACATCTTATTAGGAGTATTTCGTTTCTCTTTATCTTGATTTCATGTTGGACGACACAGCTTAGATTTATGGCTGAAGGTAATATTCCCTTACCCTATTTAATTACTTCTTTCTTGAACATGATCGATCCACTGGACTGGAGGCATGCATTGTTGAAATTCTGTTTTTTTAATAGGAGTAGTTTCTTTGTCACAGGTCGAGCAATTTTCAGACCGGCACAATATCATTCTTGGGTGAGATCTCTCTTCCCCCTTGATAATATTAATTCGAGATTTTGATCTCAGTGATAGGCGGCTGAACAATCAATATTGCATACCATCATTGGTGACTTCAAATAATGCATCATTGGTGACTTCGAATAATCTGTGATTTCAATTAAAAAGCTAGAGATAATTCAGTGCTACTGGGACACCGTCATATGTTGCCCAAATCTTTCATCCATCACACTTTCACGTAGGATCCATTTATGAATGTAAAAGATGAGAGAGAGGCTTAGAATACCACGTGACAGTATTCCAGGAGCACTTTTTTCCTCACATGCATTAAGTTGATCTTTCAATTTTAACCAATAAAAATTGATCATAAATGCTATTATAACTCATAGTGTATGGATCAGTTTATGTACATTTGACTAATCTTCCGCGACTAGTCTTGTCGTCAACTAGTGTTTCCTGTATTGTTCCTAAAAAAAAAAATTTATAACACGTGGTTCCTGTGTAGACTAAACCAGGGTCAGTAGTACTTAAGTGATACTCCATTATAATACAGAGCAAGCAGGTTGACTTCCGCAAGCAAAGGAAAAGACCCTTCTGGTGAGATCAGTAGCGCAGCGACCAACTGCCTATTCTAGTAACGTAACATACTGGTATTAAAGCAAGCGTAAGGCAGCACCGCAAGGAGCCCCGAGCCAGCTGAGATACTAACCCTCGAATAAAAGTCAAAAATAGAAGTTTAAAACTTGAGAGCTACCTAAGCAAAATATTATTCACCAGGCCAATCCCTTGGAGTTCACAAGTTTGATGAGCAGCTAGCATTATTGCTATCCCAAGAGAGCGGTTTCACCCACCCACATCTCACCCGTCAAGTGGGTGAACACAACTTGTTTCCTCTATCTGATGGTAATACTAATGGATATGTGTGTTTTTTCATTTTGTTGGATTGGATGGATACTATAGGAAGGGAACGAGCTACTGAACGGGCAGATCGGTTCGAGGCCACCGAGGTGCGAGAGGAGATGCAGTTCATGTGGGCACTGTGAAGCGATTCAGGTGCCCACAAACCCTCAAATAAAAGCAGGGAGCAATTCAAACTCTCCTTCAATGTCCAGAATTGACTATGCTAGAGTGGATGACAGCTCCAACTATAAGCCCATGACTTGGAAGTGTAAATGTGGAGATTCCATCTTTAACCCATGATCATATAGGTCTCCGGTTTGATTTTCCTTTGTCAACAATTTTTGGGGGCACATAACCTCTACGCGTAAGCGTGCGAAATTGTTATGAGAGGGGCTTTATGAATTAGTCTGAGGTGCGCAAGCTGGTCCGGGATACCGCGTATTAAAAAAAAATTTATTTTGTCAATGTCATATGTGTTCAGAGTAGTATTTTGTACACGGCACTTGTTTAACTTTGGTTTTGGTTCCAATTTTAGGAAGAAACAATGGGATTTGACCAACATCAAGGTTGGTATAGGATTGTCAGCAGCATAAGCTTGGGAAATTTTCATCTTAGTGCGTACCGTATCTTTTTTGAAGTCTTGTGTAGCAAATTGACAATCAAAATGGAGGCTAAATTTTACTTTTATCCCCTCAACTATCGAATTTCGTTCTTTATATTTCATCCTTAATCTACCAAAGAATCTTATTGTGTTCTTAAACTTTCCAAATCGATATCCACTTGGTCTAATTTCGAATTCCCAATCTATTTACCAAACAGACGTTTTCATTATCGTCATCAGATGTGGTGGTTAATGGGGACAATATCCAGCCAATTGTGATATGCATATATACTGTGTATATATAGACAGGATGTCAATCAAAAAAAATCTCTTTTTTTTAGAAAGATGCCCTTTTTTATTCCAAGGAAAGCTAGAAATGTTTTCGCTCTCATTAGAGAAAAGCTCTTTCGTAAAGATGAGTGGACAAGTTGGAAAGGTGTCGTGCAGCAACGACAAAGTCACTGTGAAATGATTCGAATGGGAAGGAAGGTACGGCTGGAGTGACCTATTTTCTCTCCCTTAAATTCCTTTATGGATTTCGAGTCGGGAATAGAGCAGTGGCTTATTCGGCGCTATATCACAATTCATTCATTCTCGGGCATAGCTGTTCACGAAAAGTAGCATGAGACATTTGTCGGCGGCGGGAATCTTATATCTGAGCGAGAGGTCAGACCAAGACCAATCTCATTCATCTTGGTTTGATAGGAAGGGTTTTTTTTATAAAATAGCTGAGGATATTGTCTGAGAATTTCAAAATTTAAAAAAAAAAAAAAAAAAAGTACAAGAACATTGTTTTTCTCATCCAAGTACAAACAAGAATATTGTCCCTAAGAAAAAATAGGAGTATGAGTTTCTGACGTTCTATTATATAGACGGATAAAAACATCCACACTAAGTGGGAGTTTATTTGGTATGTTGAAGGACTAACTTGATTTAATTGATGAATTTAGGATTAATTAAGCAGAAATTGAATAGTAACAGGGATAAAAGTGAAATTTAGTCATAAATTTAGCATCTTGTAGCTACCCCGAAGTGCTAATCCGTCGTTTAACGTTGCACTGGAGGAGTGCAATTTTGTTCACGTTGTCCTCTCTTTTATTGGTTAAAATAGTGTAGGTCTCATTTTTGCAATATATTTTTTGTAAGCATAACATCACTTTATGATAGGATCCACACAGTGAGTATCGAATAAATAAGAAAGCAAGTTCACCTATTGCTATTTAGGGTAGGTCCACTTCATAGTCATTTGTCTTATTATAAATATAATTTGGGGTATTTGTTTTGATAAAAATTTAATCCAACTATTGTCGATAGTTGATGCCAATAAATGATGTTGTCTGACATTAAAGATGGCATTTTTATTTCTCCCACTTGATCATCCAAACTATTTTATTTGCACTAAAAAATGTGATGAATTTAATCCAATGATTTCGATTTGACATTGTGCCAAAATTGTACAGTACTGGTATAGCAACGTTGCAATATTCTTTTTGGCTATTTGATGATGTAGTAATCTAAAAAATGACTTTGACAATTTCGTTTTGGCACCCATTGGATGGACAAGGCCATGTTTTGACAGAACTTCTAATCCACGGATTCACCCATAGCCAATTGTTGATGCCAAAAATGACAATGTCATCTCTGGTGCCAAACCAAAGATGGCTATAAACATTTATTTCACATTATCCAAGTCATTTAGTTTGCATATAAATAAATAGGAGTATAATCCAATGGTCTTGATTTGAAATTGTGCTAAAATGGTACAACATACTACTTTTTGACTTTTCGATTCAGTAACATGATGAAAAATGAATAATTAATAAATTCCGTAAAGTCAATTCCCGCACCAAAGACTTGTTCCAAGGAGTGCTCATGGAGCATAGCAAACGTAGCGACTGCAAATGGCAGTTACGAAGCCCAATCTTGTAAGTAGTCAATTAGGTGAATGCTTGATGACAATGTTTGGTTGATCACAGGGTCAATCTAGAGTACATACTAGTGTTTGCTTAAGTTTTGAAGAGACTGTGTTCTCCATGTCCGGTTCCCAATAGATTCTCTCTAATTATTACTCTAATTTTTCTATCTTATCTCTATTTATTCATTACTCAGAAAACCCCCCGAAAATCTAAAAAACCAAACAAAGATTGTTTGAGGAGCTTCCAGCCCAAGACCAACCCTGGATGAATGAAAAGGAGATGTCAAGAATCCCCGGACTCGGACAGAATTATCAGGGTTCCATCTGATCTGATGATAACACAGCCCATTTCATTGTGAGGACATCTTCGTGGGCCACTTGTCCAGTGATGGCATTTGTTCCCAAATCAGGACAAGGGGCAGACGACAGTAACAAGACAAAGAATCTGTTCGTGTAACAGAACAGAGCAGTAGTATCTTTCATTTTTTCCGGTGGCATCAAAATGCAGTACAAGTTTTTGAAAAGCTACTGTATTTCTCAAGAGCAAGACTGCTACATCGCTCTGTTTCACCGCTCCGCTCAATCTCACTATTCATCTCAGCAATCAATAGTCCAAATTTTTGAAACAAATCTGTGGGGGTAGACTTTCGATCTGGTTTCTAAATGTAATAGGAGTATATAATAGGCTTGAAATTCTGAAAAATCAGCAAATACTTGCTCTCCAAACGCTTTAAGCATTTGATTCATCACAAGAAAACTCGAGGTGATCACGAGGAAAACAAAAAGAGAAGTCCAAAATATCGCATGATAGGCTTAGAGGTAGTAATGAAGCTGTAATCTGAAAACACACTAGTTGAAGACTCGTGCTCATGGTTGTATTATATGTTAGTTCCATCTGCATCCTAGTCACAGTTACGCGCACATGGTTCAATAACGCTGTTACACACACATAGTTCCATCAACGTAACAATTTTCTCCCGTGATTATCAATTCATGCTCTCAATTGACGAAGGAAACCGCGATATATCCCGTCTTGCTCAGTTGCAAGCAAACAACATTACAATTCACTACCTGCATATTTGTTTCAGTACTATCATTGACAGCTTGCATCATCAAAACAAACAGCTCATCCAAAACAGAAGTGTCGTTCAATCTGTCGAACCGGGTTTCGTCTGGTTTCTTTTTAGGCCACGATAAAGAACAAGATCAGCACAATCACTTCGGTGGTTTTGTGGTCCTGGCATCCCATTGCCCAAACCACCCCCAATCAAGCACTAAAGAGTACCCTTGCAATTTCCCACTCTCAAATACTTCCCATAGCTCGTATTATTTGCAGATTCAGAGTTAAATTTCCACAAAGTCACTCACACTATATACACTTACTAAGAGGAGATAAATCTGAGTAAACTGTTCAAAGAAACATGACCCTTTAGTCATAGAAAGTTGATTTTGCCTCGTTAATTAACATCTAAATGACTGAGAGAACATTATACAGACCCACATCACATGGGTAGTCGATAAACACCTTGCACAACTATCTGCAACCCAATGCCCTCTTCATATTCTCCAGTCAAGCATTCATGTTGTTGCTAACCTAAAAGATAGTTAGCGCCACTTCTACTTGGAAGGCTGTATAAACTCATTCTGCATGCATTTTAACTTGACTTGTATTCGATAGCATAGCTAGACAATATTGTAGCTGATATCAGACCACACAACAGGATTGGGTCACCAAGACAGCAACCACCATATATAGTCTGAAAAGACCGCTACTATCGATAAAATATTTGACATGTTTAAATTAAAGAGATAAGCCGCAGTGATATTGGGACGTAAGCTGGTCTGTAGCCAGTGGCAGAACATGACAAACCTACTACAGTAAAAAGGAGGTTGAACTACTTCACTTGCCAGGGGAGTGATCTTCACTTCATGGGAGGAAGACATTGTCCAGTGGTGCTACTGCTGCATGAAATCGCATGACAGTTAAAATATGAAAAACTTATGCAGACAAATGCTTTTTCGGATGAATGAGCATGCAAACAACTTCCACCTTCTAACAAGAAGAAATCCATATAATATAAACAGGTAAATTGACCCTATTACGGATACAAATAATGTCTGGAATGTATATATCGGAAGTCAAATGCTCCTTCCTCTCCTACGAACTCTTCATCTGCTTTTTGTAATGCTTTTCTATATACTGCTTAGCAGCTGCAACCTTTTGCTTAGTGGAATTTGAAGGAGTTTCCTCGGATGTTGTTGCCTTTGAACCTTCTCTCCCGTGCTTGTAACCTCCTCTTCAAAAACATATTGATCTTTTGAACGGAACTTGCAAAACAAGCACCTCACTGACTCCATTCCTCCTCAAATTCAACTATCACAAAGCATCGGTTCCAACAACTAAAAACTGACAAGCAGATGCGTCCGCAGCTAAAAGAACCCATTTTCATGTGCTCTATTCATGAGAAAGACTATACAATTACCAAGCCTTAATATGACTTGCAAAATTAATATCTTCACAAGTCTTTACACCAAAGATTCATTAATTCATCTCCAATAAATTAGTACCATCAATTAACTGACCCCAACATGATTAGCACTACGCCCGTCTTCCAAAATTAATGCCCAAAACTGTCCTTGTCTTATTCACAACCGAATGACTTGAACAATCTGTGTACAATGGAGCAAAACAAGGGAAACTAAATGAAGAAACCAAAGGATTTTTTAAGCATGGAAACAAAAGGACTTACTAGCCATGACAGGTCCAGGTCCAGGTCCAACTACTAAAACACCAATAATTCCCAGGTTTTGGATTCTCGCACCCCAGAAGTGTGCCAACTTGATTATGCTTTTGGAAAAACATTTTTTTTTTTTAAAAAAGCTGCATAAACATAATGAGATGCTACCATTTCGATGCTTTCTAGATTCTGCTTCTGCTTTACAAAATTAGGATTACCCCTCTAAAATCCTGACAAAACCACAAGGCATCTACGTTGAACACAATCCAATATCTATGAATTAGATTGCAGATACAAGAACCAAGAGAATCAACATTAGATTCTGCTCTAAAGAAAGTTTTTACCCATTAAATGTTTTGACAAACACCCACATGGAATCCCGGTTCAACCCAATCCAAAATCCATCAAGTGTTTTGGAAAGATCAGAGAACGGATGAATACGAGAAATGGAAAGTACCCGACCGACCATCTTGTGCTTGAGAACATTCTACTTGTCTAAAATCTTTATAGCAACATTCTCACCCGTCCCTAAATTCCTAGCAAACTTCACCTTCTCAACTGTGAGCCGGAAGTGTTAATCACCCACAAAAGCAATCACAAAGTGAGCATAAGTGAATTACAAGAGTCACCCAAAAGTGAACAAATTCAAACAAAACCCATCTCGTTGAAACCCTTTATAGCATCTCAAATGGTAGATCAAATAAATCAAACCATTCATTCAAAACCCACACCCAGTTCGTAAAATAATTGATCCTTTCAAATTCAAACCATAATTTACCAACCAACACGACACCTATTATTCCCCTTTTCAGACCATAAATTACCAGAAATCATGTGAAGGGCAAAGAGACTTTTCTCGAAAACCCTAAAATGAAAGAATCAACTTATGAGTAACAGAGGTTCTGTGCGGAATCGCCAATGCGAGATGGAGAAGCTTAGGTTCAACATCAAGAAACATTGGGCCTCAGTCCAACTCTTAAAGGCAGTTCTTCCCGTCCAATCTTACCGCATCACCTTGTATCAGCTAAGTTATTGTAACAAATTGAGTATCAGTTTGTTCCTATTCCGTATATAGGGTTATCATTCCAAGACAGCTTTTTTTGCCAATTCATTCCACCATGATGCCAGATTTCGTCCTTCAACTGCACCAAGTCTTGTTTAATGGTTTCCTACTTTTGCCCTTTTACTGATCGTGTGAAGCAATTGATCTAACCGGACCGGTTAACTCTGCAGCGTTCTCTAGAAAGAGATAGAGCTACTCAATCTTGGAAAAAAGGAGAGACGTGAAGCACTCAAACTACTTAACTACCAAAAAAAACTCAAACCCCATACTATCTGCGAAGGAGCCATGTAGAATTGAAACATAGGAGAGACTAAATATCCTCCAAACAAACAGACCAATGCCATTATGGATATAAAACAAAAGGAAGTGAAATGACAGAAAAGCCAAGCATTTTACACCACAGACCAACAAAAGAAGGGGGTAACAATGGAAAAAAGGAGCCAAAAAGCAAAGCCATCTCCCGCCTCAAAAAGAGGCAGGATTTTCTATTTATACAGGGAAGGATATGGGCTCTTACCAAGAAAGCTAATTCTCTTTGGGTGAAGCGGGTACATTCCTGTATTATCAAGGAACAAAGTCTCAGAACCATGACTGTCCCTGGCACCCTGCTAATCCTTCATGGACTGTACGGTTTTTCAGATGAGGGAGCTATGTCAACCTTTGATCCTTTATAAAATTGGAAATGAAAACTCAACCTTGTTTGCTTGGACCATTGGCACCCTTTGGGTCGTCACTCGTTTGTACAAGAAATATGGTCATAGGGTCTGTTCAAACATCCGTAGATCTCGAAGTGCTCAAGCCTCCTCCATTATTCAAAATGGTATGTGGAATCAGGAGTAGGTATAGGGCTATTCAAGAGATTTGTCTACATACTCCTGAGAATTGTTCCTAATGTTGCTATTTTGGATGCAGTGATTCCCTACCACTCATGGGAATTACTCAATGTCCTCTGCTTGGGATGCTGTTAGAACCTCTTGTCCTATCAAGGACTGGCATAGCGTGGTCTGCATAAAAAAAAAAGTCCCAAGATGGGCTTTTATACATCGGCTTAGTACATTGGATGGCTCTCCTTCATTGGGGGATTATCAGTGATGCAACTTGTATTCTGTGCAAGGACGGTACCAGTGAAACTACAAATCACTTAATCTTTTGACTGCTCCTTTTCCAAGTCTGTGGAAGATTATCTTAAGGAGAAATCTGGTTGATAGAGATGCTATGGACTGGGTTGGGGAAAAAGATTAGTTTGTGATACACTTCAGGAAAGGGCTTTCAGAAATCAATTCTGAAGCTCTCATTGTCTACAGCTGTGTATAACATTTGGGGTGAAAGGAATATGAGAATCTTTCAACTCAAAACAATGGATGTTTGCTCCCTTAGTTCTTAGATCATCAATGCTATCAGGGATTCCATGCTGACTTGGAGAAAGGTAAGGGCAAGTTCTGGAATTAGGGAGACATGTAAGAGGTGGAATGTTCCCCATTGTATTCTTGAAGCTCCTCCTGTACAATGCATCTCTTAAGTTCTCACTATTTCTGGTTTTTTTCTGTTTTGTTGTTTTAGTAGTAGTTGCACGTATAGGGATGTTTTGTTGTAGGCAAGGGGTTTATCCTTGAACTCTTGTTGTATTCTGGTTTGGGCTTTTATACGAAAGTTCTGTTCAACAAAGAGAAAACCTAATGATCCACACAGAGGTGTCTCATCCGTGTCCCAACTGTGTCACCCCGTGTCCCCAGCCATGTCCCACTCCAAAAAATAAATTAAATTAGTGGACACGCCACGTGACATGTCGGACACGTTTCTAGCAGTGTCCCCCACGTATCCCGTACCGGACACGCCGATACAGCCACCTCTAGGAGTGTCGGTGCTTCATAGCTAGTAATAAACTTTTCATTTGTACTAGTAACGAACTGGCAGAAAGAAACCGTGTTTACTCAATATGACAGCTTTAGACCACGAACATTTACTTTTATGGAGACTAATGACAAGGATAAGATATGGGGCCGGGGGGCCATCACACTTCTCGCTGCCGGAAAAGGCCGTCGCCAAAAACATTGGTCATCGTATTTCCTCAAAAATCGTGGGAAATAGAACTTGGCAACCATAGACATGAACTTTCCAAGGAATTAGTAAACTCCTGGAACCCTTTCCTTTTCAGCTCATTTTTCTTTTATTCCTCTTGAATCCTTTTTTTATCGAGAAATTCTATCATTCGTTGCAGGAACAGAACGCAAGACCTTAATAATGTTGATTCTCTAAGGACAAACTGACGGATAAAAAACTTAGATTAGTTTGGGCCGTTTGGCTGACCCATCATCAACCAAATCTCAAGGAATTCAACTTGGCTGAGTTTGAGCTCATCAGCTTCATTAAAGATTGGGTTGGATATCTCAGGGTCAGGCCTCGATTTACCCTACACCCTAGTTGTACTAGGTTTCTATAATTTGCTTGAAATCAAATATGCAGCATAATTGTATAAGCCAACAAAACGTTTGACATGACAACACCCTATATATAGAACTTCACAAACACAGGAATCTTTGTGAAGGTAAGACACGGTAAACTTGGAAAGAGGCAAAGAGAGAAGTGCCGAACCAAGGAACCTAATAACATCAAGTGCACGCTTAGAGTTCATTGTGCCCATAGGAATAATGCAAACATATAGAACTGATCGTGGATTTGGTTAATGAAGCAGGAATTCAAAAAAACCGAATCGAGCAGCAACAAAGGAAGTGACCATAGAAGCAATGTGAAAGACGCTAGAGCAACTCTGCCAATCTCTCTCTCTCACTCACCATAGAAGCAATGTGAAAGACATTAGAGCAACTCTCTAGCAGCAACAAAGGAAGTGACCATAGTAGCACATTTGATCTCTCTCTCATAGCATAATACAACAAAGGTGTAGTTGCCATTAACCGTATGCGCCTGAAGCTCTGATAGCATAATACAACAAAGGAGGTGCTCACACATATAACTTCCAACTATCCCATGAAACAAAATTACCTTGATATAACTAACAGAGCTTTAAGGAGAATTGACTTAATCTAACATATCCACGGGTTCCCCTCCTGATCTAGGTCCGCCACCGGATAGCCATGCACTCAAAGAAGACCACGGACAACAACACTTCGATGAGCCTGGAAAAGCGTACCTCAAAGTAAATTCCCCCTCCCCCCTTGAAGCATATACTCCCCCTCGCCTAGAAGCATTTACTTCCTCTCTCCCAGGCCTCTTGAAATCCTGTCACACCTAACAAGATTATGATACATCACTGCCTCTATCACAACTCCTCTCTCACTCTCAAATGATTCCTCCAGCTCTTATCTTTCTCATCCCATTTGCCCCATTCGATCAAGTGCCTACAATCTTCCAAACTCTCCGAGGACGATGACAAGCTAAAAATTATAAAAAATTGGTCTTAGGTCCCGTGAATTTCATAAGCCCACAAGTCCATCTCTTAGTTTTGCAAGGTGTCAAGTCCATTTTAAAAAGTTCATAGTAGGCCCAATCCACTCCCTAGGGTAGGGTACCCTAGGCTATGAAGCACAGATACGGATACGGGATACGGATACGACACGATACGGATACGGCGATACGTCAAAACCTAAAAAAATAGGATACGGATACTTCAGGGATACGGCTGTATAAATTATACATTTTTATAATTATTAGTCTCCTAGGCATAAAAGTGAAGTCATAAGAAATAAAAAAAGTAGTTGAATTGCTAATACCAAGCATGAAGTACATGTCAATCTCAAAAGAGTAGGAACTTATCATCCAAAAGATTAGAATTTGGTAAAAAAGAAAAAAAAATACAGGTTAGTAGGCAATAGACTAATCGGTATGCATATAATATACTTCATATATATACACATATATCTATGTACCAGTGTATGTATTAGATATAATTTATTATATAATGTAAACAATAGAAACCCACACAAGTAAAACAGAGAGAGAACCTTGTGATCAAAGGTTCAAGCGATCTAGAGTAGGAAAATATCGACCGGTTCATGGAATGATCACTCGATGTGCATAATTTCCTAAGTTTTATATTTTTAGTGATGCTATTATTACAAATTTTCCCTTTTAATTTGTACTTGATTCTTTAAAAAAATTCATTTTAACCCCTGCCGTATCCTAAACGTATCCTGCCGTATCCCCCACGTATCCCTCGCGTATCTGAAATAAAAAATATTTAATTTAAATGCAGGATACTTATTTGCCGTATCCGATACGTATCGGGGCGTATCGGACGCGTATCCGTATCCCTCGCGTATCCGATACTCGTACGTGACTAGTTTCGGAGTACCCGTGCTTCATAGACCCTAGGGTTTAGGCACTTTCATAGAGTTTTAGGGTGCATTTTCCTATTATAGGATAGGGTACCCTAGGGTTTAGGCACTTTCATAAGATTTTAGAGTGTACTTTCCTATTATAGGATTTTAGTGGTTTAGGCACTTTCATAGGGTTTAGTAGTTTAGACACTTTCATAGAGTTTAGGGTTTTAGGCACTTTCATAGGGTACTGGGGTTTAGGTTATGTTAAGTGTGTGGACTTGTGGGCTTAAAAGATGTTGGGCAGGGCTAGTGGGCTTATGAAATCTCTATATTGTACCTATCACCAAATCTCCCAAAAAATTACTGCTTTAAAATCGTTCACAAGTTGGTTAGTTCGCTTATAGTAGTGGGACCCTACATAATTGATTTCACTAAATTATAGGGGACTTGTAGTGAAACTACCTAGTTGTACAAACATTCTACGGAAAGAAATTTAGTGCACAAGAACTACTCATGCAATATTTCATGACTAGACTAGTCTAGATTTTATTTTTACTTTGTTTTCATGTGTTCTTCTAATCTGAGTCGTAATAAGATAAGCAATAGGTTTACCAATGTTACGTCACATATTTATATCAAATTGATTACATGAGAACGAAAATTTGATAAGCAACCACAATCTCAACACACTAAGTCACAACACCGAAGACAATAGCTCAAGAATACAAATGACTACTCATGATCAAAAGGACAAGCACCATCCAACTACTTGAAGCCTGAAGGACTGTACAACATACAAAATATCTATAGCAAGAGAAAGCATGTATGGTATATTACACAACCAAAAGTCCGCAAATCAAAACTTATTCATCTTCTTGCCAAGATTCCAATCTAGAATAAAACATTACAAGTACTCCAAGGCATGTACAAGAGTAAGCCTAGGGAGAACCTGGATGATACCCTGCAACCAGTCCTCCTCCACATAGTTAAGCAGCTTTACCCCACAACCTCTCTTGCAATTGTCTTCGCGATCATCATGACATTCAAACCAACATATCAGTGCTGCGACCACTGAATACTCTTAATATCAATCCCTTCCTTCACCATCTCATAAAGTGGGCTCATCTCTCTCAACTTCTCAACCTGCCTCACCGTGAGCTCAACCGCCCTATCCACCTCCTCCTCCGTCGTGAACCTCCCAATCCCAAACCTAATCGACGTATGTGCCATATCCTCATCCACCCCCAATGCCCTCAACACGTACGATGGCTCCAAGCTCGCGCTGGTACACGCGCTCCCACTCGACACCGCCACCTCCTTCAACCCCATCAACAAGCTCTCCCCTTCCACGTACGCAAACGACAAGTTCAAATTCCCCGCGTACCTCCTCTCCTCACTCCCGTTCACCACCACTCCATCCAACCTAGCCCTAATCCCACTCAACAGCCTCTCCTGCAACTTACAAATCCTCTTCTCATCATACTCCATCTCCTTCATCGCCACATTGCACGCGGCCCCCATCCCGACCACCAGTGGGGTCGGGACCGTCCCGCTGCGAATCCCTCGCTCCTGCCCTCCCCCGCTCATCTGCGGCTCAACCCTAATCCTAGGTCTCCTCCTCATGTACAAAGCCCCAACCCCCTTCGGCCCGTATATCTTATGCCCGCTAATAGACATTAAGCTCACATTCATGTTCTCCACATCTATAGGAATTTTCCCCACTGCTTGCGCGGCGTCCGTGTGGAAAGGAATGTTTCTCTCTCTACAGATTTGCCCTATTTCTACGACCGGTTGGATTACCCCAATCTCGTTGTTCACAGTCATGATGGAGACGAGCCCGGTATCGGGCCGGATGGCGGATCGGAGCGCATCGAGGTCGATGATGCCGTCGGGGTTAACGGGGAGGTAGGTGACGTCGAAGCCCTCCTGCTGGAGATAACGGCAGGAGTCGAGGACGCACTTGTGCTCCGTCTGGGTGGTGATGACGTGGCGCTTCTTCTCTTTGTAGAAGTGCATGACGCCCTTGACGGAGATGTTGTTGGACTCGGTGGCACCGGAGGTGAAGATGATTTCCTTGGGGGAGGCGTTGATGAGGGCGGCGACCTGGGAGCGGGCTCGCTCGACAGCGTCGTCGGACTCCCATCCGTAGAGGTGGGTGCGGGAGTGGGGGTTGCCGAAGCGGGAGAGGTAGTAGGGGAGCATGGAGTCGAGGACGCGGGGGTCGACAGGGGAGGTGGCCTGCATGTCGAGGTAGAGGGGGCGGCCGGAGATCTTGACGCCTTTCATTGAGATTCCGGCTTCTTCGGGGGATGATTCGATGGCGGCAGCGGCGGCGGTGGAGAGGGAGCGGAAGGGGGAAGAGCGGCGGAGGGTGGTTGCTAGACGCTTCGAGGCCATGGTTGATTGATTTTTTGATTGCGTTTGTTGTGTGGGTTTAGGGTGAGGTGTTCCGTCGAGGGTGTAATTGAGGAAGAGAGGGAGAGAGAGTGTGTGGGTTAACGGGTCGGGTAATGACCGACTCAACGGTGGAGGTGTGCGGGAATGTATGGGCGACACGTGGAAGAATAGGAGCCTCTGGACAAAATGAAAAGGATTGAGATTAGGTTTAGCCTATGTAATTTATTTTTTTTGGCTTATTAATTTTCTGAATTATTTAATTTTTTTAATTATAAAATTTTGGCTATTATGATTAAATGATAAAAACATTTATTAAAGATAAAAATATAAAAGTTCGCAAGTTTTTTAAATTTTTCTTCAATGTCATTTAGTATAATTTTTATTTCTAAATCTTCTCATTGAAACAAATTTAAAAAGTTAAATATCTTGATCAAAAGGTGAAAATTTTATTGATGGTAAATTATAGTATTATTAAAAGGGACCCCATGAAAATAAAAGTTTAGTGGAATAAAGAGGAGGAAACCACCGCGAACTTTTTACCTCTAGGTCCAAAAAATAGTGAGTAATTCTCATCAGATCTCTTTTAATTAATAAAACACTGAAACCCTATGAGAGTGCCTACAATCCTAAACCCTAAAAGTGCCTAAACCATAGAGTACCTTATAAAAGTGTCTAATCCCTAAGGTACCCTATAAAAATGTCTAAAATCCTAGGGCACCTTATGAAAGTATCTAAATTGCTAAATCCTATTGGAAAAAAAAAAAACCCCCACTAAAACCCTATAATAGAAAAGTGCAATCTAAAACCCTTAGGGTTCTGTGAAAGCGCCTAAACCTAAACCCTATGGTATCTTAAACCCTAAAACTAGGTACCCTAAAATTCAAGGGTGACACTTCCATTAATGGTAAATGTATTTTTTAAAAATGAACTTAGTTATAATTAAATATTTCATCTCTCCTTAATGAGAATTAAATTTCAATTTCTTGTACTTAGAGGTAAAAATCTCAACCACCCAAAGGCGGTGGTAATAAACTTTTTTCTCTTGGGTTGGCAATTTGATTAGCTTGCCATTGTTAGTAGACAAACCTTATAGGTTTGACTTTTTGAGGTAGTTAAATTGTGAAAGAACTCGAATCATTCATTAAAAGAGATTCGTTTAATTCGCACGAGCATCAAATGTAGTATGTATCTTCTAATAATAACAAGATGGCATATTGGGTACTTATCAAAAAAATTATGATTGGGAAAATAGTCACATTTTAATAGTTTTTTTTTATATCCGCTCACATTAATTTTAATAGTTAGCTTCGTCAACTTTGATGTTTGTGCATGCATGGACAGATGGAGGACTCCGCGTGTGTACTTTTTTTATCCTCGAGAAATTAAGGTTAGGTAGTGACACTGACGCTGCTATTCAAACATTATTTGAACAAAGTAATGTTCGAAATTATCCGATACACATAAATTTACATGCTACTCAGTAAGTTCCCACGTTGAAAGGGTCAAAACCATTTTCCATAAGGTTAAGAGTAAATTTACACCGGAAAAGGAAAAAGGAAGCTTCAAATGAGAATGTCAAAACCTTTTCCCGCACCAAAGGGCGTTGACACATCAAATAAACAACTCGATCTCAATAAAACTAGGGGAGTTGGACGATTGATCTCTCTCTCTCTCTCTCTCTCTCTCTCTCTCTGTTCCAACTAGTTGTACTACATACAAGTTCCATTTGTTGTCCTTAAAGTTATTTAAATTCGAGTAAAAAAATGGCCGCTGATTTTGCTACTTCTTTTTTTGTTAACGCCACTCCCCTGCAAGTATATTTTTGGTGCAAAAATACACTTGCAGGGGAGTGGCGTTAACAAAAAAGAGAGTGTCAAAATCATTTCCCATTATATGTAATAGCTTCATTTGATACAAAGCACTCAAATGGATAAACTCAAATTTAAGTACAATTTTGAATAAATGCTTTATTAATGGCCTAATTATAGAGTGATTTCAAAATAGGGCCCGTTTGGATACGGGATAAAAATTGGGGGTATTAGTTTTGAAAGGGGATAAGATAGTAAGGGATATTATATAAAAAGAGTAGACCCACATTGATGTGACGGGAGGATTAAATAGTACTTTTTAGTTTGGATGAGGGATAAAATGGAGGGATAATGTTGTTTTCTAGTTGAAATGGAAAAAAGAGGGTATTATCCAGGGTATTATGTAATAACACCCCAGAACCTTCCCATAAATAATCCCCCGCCGGGGATATTATGGGCTACAAGACAATCCGAAGCTTAGCTAATACCCCGGTAAAATGTGTTCCCAAACCATGGCTTAACCATGGGCCCACGGTCTTAGGAAGGGTATTACTAATACCCCTTCGGTAGCCCCCATCCAAACAAGCCCGGTCAAGGGCCCGAGATGTTATGGGCGGGTCCGCTTTTGCAAATCCATTCAACGAACAAAAACAGCTCACCTGTCTCGACAACTTTGATTTACCATTTCAACTTCCTAACTTAAATCTGCTTCACCTTCACCACCAAGGAAGGCTTTCTCTCTTTTTTTTTGACGTGCCATACCAGTAACTAAATTCATTTGGGTCCTCTCTTTTTAGCCAAAGTCAGAAAGAAAGAAAGAAAGGAAGGCCAATTGTTCATTTCATATCTCAGGATCTGGGGGGGTACTCGTTTAGCACTTTTGAGTTTTCTGAGACACATTGGATCTCTTCACCACTGGAGGTACATATAGTTTTCTACTTCTGTGAGTTTTATCCCAATCTTGAATGCCATGTTCTATTTTTTCTTTTGTATCAAATTTGCATGATCTGAGTTTAGTAGAATTTCAATTGGAAACGCCGCCGATAAGTATTGTCTTCCAAATTTTCTTTTCTTTTCTTTTCTTAGATAGAAAAAATTGATGATATGCTTTGATATCTGCTAGATGCATGTTTACTTGAGGCAGGTATATATAGAACTTGAGTTTCAGAGCTTCATATTCGGTATGGAAGCTTGATTTCCATAGGGTAGGATTAAGCTGTATACTATAATTGTGTTTGTATTTTTTTTACTTTTTGTTGTACTTTTTTTTTTTGGTAAATTACTTTTTGTTGTATTGATCATGCTTAGACTGAGAAAAGGTTTGAGCTACTTGCCATCACAAAGTAGTAAGAGACATAATTGGAGCTAAATCCTAAGACCTCAGAGAACTTCTTTGTACGTTATTGCTAATTCTATTGTTTCTGGGGTTTTTTTTACTTGGCAAAGAAAATTTTCATCCATCGCAAATAATTAAAAAATGAAAATGGGTGTAATAGAAAAAGAATGCATGAGAGAGTTTCGAAAAATATAATGACCTTTTCTAGTGTTCCTACTCGCAGAATTTCAACATACCACTTAAACTTACATTAAAATAACTTGAAATCAAGAAACAATAGCAGTCCGTTTATATTAGTACCGACAAGCATGCGCCAATGGTGCATAGATTGGCGCACATGGCCCACTTTCAAGTACTATAGAAAAGATCAAACCGTTCATTAATTTGGAAAATTGGTTCATTGGATCAAGCACTTGCAGTTATCCGATTGAGCTGAATTTCCATTTTGCCACTCAATATAATTTCAAAAATAATGAACCGTTTGTATCATTTGTTCGGAACTCGGAAGTGGACCCTGCACGCCTATCTGTGCACCATCGGTGCATGCTTGGTTGATACCCATAGAATTGTTCAAAAAATAGAAAGGGAAAAAATGAAGATGGCAAATCACCGACTAAATAAAAAGATTCGAAAAAAAAATCACTTTTTTATGTGTGTCAAAAGTGAGAAGATTGTATTGATAAACGTCCAGCGGCGCTTTCAAAACGGAGATCATTACAAAGAATTTGGATAAAGCCAAACTAATCGTCTAACACAATTATAATAGTATACAGCTTGACAACCCAAAAAAATTCACCACTACTACCTTTTCACCAATGAAGGCAATAAAATACTAACCTTCAAAGTAAACAACCAAAGTTGTAGCTAACTATTTAGCAGCTTTCTACTTATTGGTATTTTTACCTGTCTTATGTAGTCTCTTGAAAAAAATTCAAGGGGAATTTGACACTGAATAAGGGTTTGGGTGTTTGTTCGAAACATGTGTAAAATATTTGGGAAAATGACAGTCCAGGACGTGTTTTGATAATTAATACCCTTCAATGACATGCTAAAAATAATTGTTAATGCTGAAAATGTCCTTAGCAGGTATTAATTATCAAAACATGTCATTGGCCGTCATTTTCCCAAAATATTTAGTCCCAAATCGGATAAACAGAAAAAGAGTTGACTTTAATATATACAATTACATGGCTCACCACTCACAAGATCTAGCCTTTCAAGTAGATATAGATCATTCAATCTATATTGGATCCAGGGATTGTGGTGGGTACTCTCCCCGGGCCCCAGCTGACTGGGCCTACACATACATGGGAAAACCGGGGGTAAATTAGACTCCCGACAATGTTAGCAGGAGAAACAGTAGGGATTGCTCCAAATGCATACAAACTAATTAAAGTTGCAGCTCTAAGGATTTTTGGCAATTTGGTGGATTACTTGACCTCACTTACATATATAATGTGTTATGCGTCTGACGTCCTATTAGATACTTGGCACTGTAATTATATGTCTATTTTGTTTTAATTGTTTTCAAACACTGAAAATTTTGATTTAGCCAAGGCTGTGTATCCCTCGGTTGGTGGTTTGAGGGTTCCACACCTAGATAGATATTCACCTGAATCACCTTGAATCCCCCGTATACGAACGAGTCAATATAATCTAGATAAAAACTCTTTTTATTTATCACCTAGCAGGAAGAGAAGGTCCTTAATTACCACATGTAACAGCTTAGGACAGCTTGGGCTTTTGTGGGTGCTGTCTTTTGATCAGCACAGGTTCTACTTGGGGTTTGGTTTTCTTGGGTAATTTTAATTTCTAGCCTTTTGCAAGGAACATCTGGAGAGGATCTTAAATTCTGCTGATGAGTTAGCAATGAGCATCTTTGCGATTTTTATTTCTCACAAAATGAGACATCTTTTTAGGATGATTGTGTCGATCTCTTCTGATAAAGAAGTCGAAGAGTTAATAGAGGTTAAATTTTCTATGCAGGTGTGCCTTGCTTGAATATAAGTTCAAAGCTAGCGAAATCCATGGCATTCGAGATGTCACCTCGTAGGAACTTCAGATCCAAAGGTTTCAAGGTAAAGCATGCTTTGCAGATACTTGCGCTGATTGGCATTTGCGTATGGCTTGTTTACCCAGTCCAGCACTCATCTGAAGAAATTATAAAGTTAGGAAGGAAAGACCTCGATACTCGAGTGGAGAAAACAACGATTGAGGATCCGAAGCAAAAGGGGGACGAACAACAAGAAAGTCAGCAGGTCCTTGAAGACATCAAGCCTGAAGAGGGTGAGGGTGAAGGAAAACAAGGGGGAGATGATGCGATGCTCGATCACTCTCAAGAGAAATTCGGTGTGGAAGGTGGGGATGGGAGTAAACTTCCGGGTAGGGAAAATGAGACAGAAGAGACCAACCAGAATGAAGGGAAAACAGAGGAGAGCGAAGAAAATGCCAAGATGGAAAGCAAAGAGGAGGGTGGCGACGATGTCCAGAAAGAAAGTGATGAGAATAAAAATGACGGAGGTGAAGTGAAGGAAAGAGAAGAGAACGAACAGAAGCAAAGCGGAGAAAATGAAGGTGGACAGGAGGAAATCAAAGCGGAAGAGAGAGAACAGCAAAAGGAAACACAAGTTGGAGGGGAGAGTGAACTAAACAAGGAGAGCGGAGGTGTGGGGGAGAACGAAGAAAAAGAACTAGACGAAGAGAAACGAGAGAGCAAAGAGGATGCTGGTGAAGTGACGAAAGAGCAGAGAGAAGTGGATAGTTCCAACCCCACAACTGCGGAAATGATGGAATCTAATGGAAACGAGCAGAAGAACAATGGCTCTACATCTTATGTGGCTCAAAACCAAAATGAACCAGAGGAAAATCCAGTTTCTAAAGATGACAACTCGCAGAGTGGTCTGAAAGAGGAACATGAACAAAAGGAAACAGTTTCCAACGAGAAAATATCTAATCCCTATTCGACTCTTTCCACAACTGAAAATGCGGGCGAAAACTTATACGCAGATTCAAATGTAGTACCCTCAAACTCTTTAAATAACATTGACTCTGCGATTTCAGACAAGCAGAATGATAGCAATAACACAGCTGCAAGGGCAAAGAATGATTTTGTATCTTTAATCTCAAATGAGAATGAAAATGTAGTTCAGAACATGGAGTCTAATACTAACCATGGAGCGGAAGCTGAAGCTGAAGGAAAGGATGCAACCTCCAAAGAAAGTGAAAATGCATATGGTAATCAGAGTGCTAATCCTGGGACGGAAGCCGGAGAAAAGGATACAACCTCCAACAGAAGCGAAAATGCATATGGGAACCAGGGTGAATCTAATGCTAATCCTGGGACGGACGCCGGAGAAAAGAATACAACCTCCTACGGAAGTGAAAATGCATCTGGGAACCAGGGTGAGTCTAATGCTAATCCTGTGACGGAAGCCGAAGAAAAGGATACAACCTCAAACAGACGTGAAAATGCATATGCGAACCAAGGTGAGTCTAATTCTAATCCTGGGACAGAAGCAGGAGAAAAGGATACAACTACCAACGGAACTGAAAATGCAGATGGGAACCAAAGTGAGTCTAATACTAATCCTGGGGCGGAAGCTGTAGAAAAGGATACATCCTCCAACATAAGTGAAAATGCAGATGGGAACCAAAGTGAGTCAGCTGATAGTTCTTCTCACTCTTCAGAGCCCCAAGATGAGAAAGAGGCTTCTTTAAAAGAGAATGAAGACGCTAACAGCACTACGCGTGATCCAGTTGATTCCTCTGATTCTTCAATCCGGCATGAAGAGACAGATGCTCGCACGGATCCGGGAAGTTTAGCGGGAGACAAAAGGGAAGGGAACAACAACAACAATGATGCTGCAGCCGCTGAGTGATGCCTCGTAGCAACTGCTAAAATAATTTGAGATGGTCCTTTCCTTTGATTAATAATATAAGTGTCATGTGTGTGACCTTTGTTGCTCTCTGCTACGTGGCCCTATGTTGTAACCTTTGTGGCTCTACGTTGCTTTCTGCATGAATCTTGACAGACAGTTTAAGTTGGGAAGCATTGTATACGAATATAATTCTCAATTCTGAATAAAGAAATACTATCACATCCTTCTGGATGAGTTTTCTCATTTCCTTCTGGATGAGTTTTCTCATTTTCATTAAGTATTCAGTCTTTTATCTTATGCTGGAAATGTGGCGCAATAAACTTACAGCTGAGATCCAGCAGGTGCACAATTGGATCCCAGAAGCAGCCAAAGTCCCTAGAATTCTCTCACCAAGATCGAGGCAACAGATTTTCCGCTACTAAAGTTTCTGCAGAGAGAGTAACATTTCAGTTTTTCTTAACTTGATCATACCAGCAGGAGTATGGAAACAGGAGGTCCTAGGGACAACTTGCGTAAATCAGTTATTGGAAATCCAGGTGACTGATTCGCTGTTATGGACTTCAAGTGATAAACCAACCGTATGCATGGAGAGAGAGAGAGAGAGAGAGAGAGAGAGAGAGAGAGAGAGAGAGAGAGAGAGAGAGAGAGAGAGAGAGAGAGCACCGTCTCTCCGTGAGATCAATTGCACATTTATCTGGAGGACATCCAATTCATAAGTTCTTATTTGCAGCAAACAGGGTATGAAAAACGAGTCAGAAGAGGAAACACAAGAGACGAACAAACTTCAACATTCAGCCCGAATCCCAGATTCTGTAATGCGAACTCCTAACACCGAATTCATAGAGATCTTTGTCTCAAAGAGTAAAATTCCAGATGACACAAACCGGATAGAACTGAACAACAATTATTCCAAGACAGATAGATATCCACGGTATTGCCTGCCTTTAAGGATCAATGATGCTTCTTCCCCTCAAAAAGACCATCAGGACCTGTGCATTTCATAGGAGATGCAAGAAAGAAGAGTGTCAATGTACAACATTAATTAGAAGAATACAGTAATACAAAGTAAAAGGTAATGTATGAAATATGAATGGCGTCACTCAATCCAGCAAGTAAATATGCAGTTGAAACCTCACACATACAATGTTTTAGTAGAAAAAACCTTTTTCCACTTCACCACTAGTTTTCCAGTACGATAACAATTACAAATTATAGGGTTCCGTAACTCTTGCATTTTGCTCAGTAGTACGAGTTACTGCAGCAGGAGCTTTTGTTTTATTAAACAGCTGCCTTCCGACAACTACAATTTCCTTTGGTGACACAAGGTCATCGTCCCTAATGGCCAACACCAATAGAACAACATGAAACTGAAACCCAGACAGTTCACAAGTGAGAAAATGAAAACCTTTAGCGGCACAACTAGGACCACTGACAGAGCAAATGAATATAAAACCTAGCAGGTCCCAAGTACCCTAAACATTTATGGAAGGTGATATTATAATATGCATTCCGACGTTATGAGTTAGAGATTCCAGTAGATAGTTGTTGGAACGATGAAAATGACCTTCAGTATATAGTTTCCCGAAGGTAATTTAACAAAGACGAGAAACAACTAATTTAAGAAATTCCAACGAAAAGAAAGCTAGGAGTAGGTTGGGTCATAGGAAATAGCAGATGTAATTAATTAAGTAGAATCACTAGATACACCGTACCGTATAAAGCACAAGTATCCACTACAGATATGGCGATACACCAAAACCTCAAAAAATGCATCACAGCTTACATGTACAGTCGGGTTGTGTCTGTATTTTTATACAGAAATACAACTATTTATGCCGGATTATATGAATTAATATGGACACATGTACCCAAAACAAAATGAAAGGAACAAATTCCAAAAGTAATCATCTTGAACTAAAGAAAACATAACTCCAAAAGAGAAAAATGATCTTCTTCATTCAAGGGTGGTGTCCCACCACCTCCACTTAAACTTTCTATACTCTTCTCTCTCTTTTTGGTGCGGGAGTTAAATTAGTTATTTCATATGTATTAAAAAAACTAAGAACAGAAGGACACAAGACCATAGGTTTGGGGAAAAAGAGAAGAACAAAGCATTAGGCACACATATCTAGCATCAAGTAAATCAAATACACAACAGGGATAGCATTCCTGTACCCACAGAAGTACTCATCCTGTATGATGCTGTACCCAAACATTCAAATGTAGCTGATATGTCTTTGGCATACCTAGTACGTATTTTCCCGTACCCAGCGGAAAACATTTTTGGAGCACTCGTGCAACATAGCCCGTACCCAGATATAAATGACAAAGTCTTAACCATGCCTATACTCGGGCTAAATGTTATAAAGTCATTGTCGAGTTTATTATGACGAAAACAAAAAAAATCAATCGAGTCAAGAAGGGATGAATGAGGAATCCCAAATCTAATATCCATCTATGGACGGCTACGCATACTTTCCCAAAAGTAGAAACTTAGTTGCTCTTTATAGTACAACTCCAGACAAACCAAGCCGACGTAGTGTAGATACTTTTGTTACGTAGAACGTGGGGGTGGGCTTGTATAGATCGTAATCTTCAGATACACTTATCTCAAGAGATGAGCTTTCAGTCAATAGAGCATTATTCAGTCTAATAATTCATGTAGAACACAATTCTAGAAGCATAATGACTAATTTTTCTAATGATTTGGCTAGCTAAAGCTCCAATCTCTTTACAGAGCTCTTCTTCTAGTTTACCATTAGTTTGTTAGAACTATATATCTGAGACATTCTAAGGCCAGGTTACTACGACCAAACCTAATGGTTTCCTAAGCAGCTGCATTCTGACAACAACCATACTTCTATTTCTCATAATGACACCAGGTCATCATCCCATACAGCAAATGGAAAAATGACTAGAATTAATGTCACCTACAACATTGATCGCACAACTAGCTCCACTAAAAGAGCAAAGGAGTATAAAATAATAAAACTAAGTAGCAATGTTCTAAAAATCGCTAGGCGCCCGACTAGTCGGCTGTCTAATCTAGGCGTCGGACCACCGCCTAGCGCCTAGGCGGGGACTAGTCAACCTAGGCGGCCGCTTTTTAGAACACTGCTAAGTAGGTTCAAGTACCTTAATATGAAGAACCCATCAAATTCCACCTCAGATGCATGGCACATATAGGACGTATTATACATTCCCACATCATGGTTAAAAGATCTAAATTCTAGACTTGAACTGTTTTTTTTTTTTATCCAAATCACATTTCATTAAAGCCAAAAATGGCAAATTACAGCGAATCCATCAGAAAACAGAGAATGGGCAAACGTGCAACAAGCCATCACAGAAAAAAAAGCTAAGAAAATACGTGACAAAGGAACACCGGCAAAACCGACATAAACTAGAGGACAGGCCTTAGCACGTCTCACCGCCTCAAAGGGTCGGGTCACGAGGGGCCCTCAGCGTATCCCCTAGCTGCCCCGGCCTGAAGCACGCACCCAATCAGAGACAAACTAAACTGAACCGATGGAAACAGGAATAAACAACAAACAAGGAAATAAACACAGCCACCATGGAAAACTACCACTGATGCACGCCGGCCAAAACCCCGGCCGAGGAAAAAATCACCCGCCGCCGAAGATGGAGGCACCGACTGGATCCTGAACTGGAGCAGTGGAGAGAACTTCTCCGGCAAGCCCCCGCTGACAAGAGCAAGCTCCGGGCACGGAGAAACGAAGAAGCAATCCGCCTGGGCTAAAACTCCGAAACACCGGCCCACGGCGCCAATGACTGTGAATCTCCCCTGTGTAGATACTCCCCAAAGCTGAAAACTGGAACGCCGGGCACCAGGGCCAGGCCCCGGCCCTTATCCGCCTACTCCGAAGCCAGGCCCCGCAAGCATTATTCGCCCACCATCTCTACCCACCAGATCTAAGGAAGCCTCAGACTGGTAACAAAACCGAACTAGGGAAACCAGTCGGCGAGAACCGGCCACGTCGGAGAAAACAAAAATAAAACGCCGCAAATAAAAAAACTCCAACACCCCTCACCTCCTCCACCGACAACCCCCAAACCCTCACCACCCCACAACCTAGCGCCGCCACCAACACCCAGTAGATCTGAAAGGCCCGGAGGGGACCAAGCAACCGAAGGATCACTGGCAGAAGCCATGACCACCACGCAGATCGCACCAGCACAAAAACCCCCAAAACAAAGGGTGAAAAACAGCAGCAAAAAACAGAAGAGAGGAGAGAAAGAGGGAGATGAAAGAGAGGAGGAGGAGAGATAGGAGAGAAGGGGGGACCAGGGGGAGGAGGCGGAGCCTCCCCCCAAACCCTAACCAGAGGCGGCTGTTGTTTCTAGAGAGAGAGAGAGAAGATTACTAGAGAGAGAGAGGGAACGTCAATCCTAACAATAACTCATTTAGACTTGAACTGTTTGAACCAAGAAAATAAGCTTCAACATATAGATCTACGATGGTACCTTAATAAATAGAAAACTATTTAAGGAAATTCTAACAAAAAGACCTGGTGGGAAATAGAGGCCATTATTCCTTAACTATATACCCCGTACTCGGCTATAAATCGCAACGCCTTAGCCATGCCTATACCTACTTCAAACTGACTCAATGCAAAACCTTATAAAGACAAGCTTATTTGTTTCTCAAAGAAAATGTTCGAGTTGAGCAGGGAATAGGGATGAATCAGCAGGCATTGAAAACCTCACAACTCTATCTGCTGCAAGCCTGTGAATGCAACATACTTTCCACTTAATCACACTTTACAATAATGCTCCAGACACACAAGGCTGACTCGGTATCCACTATCCAGCTGTTTGAGCTTAAGTATGTATCACCAAGATATAAATCACAAACCAAACAGTGATAACATCATGGTCATCAAGTTGCCAGATTGGTCATGTTGTTCAGTTAGCTTGGATAACATCATCCCCCATTAGTTCTCATTGATGTAGTACAGACTTTGTCGGAGGTCACATACCGGTGTCGGACACCGACACTCTCCTGCCACGCATCCGACCCTAAAGTTCAAGGCGTTTTATATTTTCTCACCTTTTTTCGTTTGGAAACTCTAAAATATTATCTGGACACCCTTGGGACACTTGCAAAACAAGTTGGGGGTGTTAACAGAATTAGTAAACTCTACTTGAATTTAGGAAAGTCTTCATTTTTTGTCACTGGTGATGTTTTACTGATTATAAGATACATCAATCATCAATGATGAAATGATTTTGTTGAAATACTTTTGTATATGATGTTATGATAAAAATGATTTAACATATACACGGTGTTTCATATTTACAATTAGAGCATCACTTTTTTATGTTTTATTACGATAGTGGTATACATGAACATTTATTCAACGTGTCCCCAACTCATTGTGTCCTCCAAACTTCAAAAATTTACGTTTCAAAGTTTGTTGTGTCCTTATCTATGTCTCTGTCACTGCTACATAGGTTCTCATCCTTCAAGACCACAAATGTTTGTACATGCATAAGTCTTAATAGATACACAAAACCTCATGTCACCATCTGACCCTCTCAAAATAATAGGCCATGTCGTCCCCCAAAATGGAAGGACATTTTATTAGCTACTTTATTAGTCATTGTTCAAAACTGCAAATAGAACACGCCAGATGGCAACCATTTATGACAAAATGGTACCACAAATAAGGTTTCCTTCATAAGTTTGTACACTTTCCAGTAGCCTAGATATCTATTCTAATATATATAAATATATAAATGGAGAGCCCCAGTTTGGTGTCTCCCATCTTGGAAGGCCTGTCACAAAAGTGTTTTCCACTTTTGCCCCCCAATAACCTTTTTACGGAGCTTTCCATGTAGTAACTGCTTGGGGGTGAGATTAACCAATACTTCACTCCAACAGCCTTACCCCCACACGTTCCCCTTCCGTTTCAATTTCCAGAGAAAAAAAACCAGACCTGCGGCTTCTCTGCTATACACAGGTATGCCAATGGCTTTCTCACTTTTTTTATAGTACAATGCTACTCGATTTTCTATGCAAATGTATATATACACGTTGTTAAAGCATCCAACTCAAAACCAATTGGCAATGAGTGGAGAGGCCACCTTGGCTCATATACTAGGTTTGGAGGTTATATTTAACCAATGTGGGACAAGCTCCAACACACGTTATACTATATGTGTACTTTTCAGACTTGATCAATCACAGGATAAGTGTACTTTCAGACTTGATCAATCACTTTCATCCTCCGACTCTTCTTAGGAGTTCTTACAATGGCTTTAGGTTTCGGAAATCGAGACTAAGGAGAACAAAAGAAATCGACAGTTTTGTTTGGGTATAACCCAAAAAGCATAAATAAATAAAAATTGCTGCTCAAAAAGGAAAAAGGCATAAAAAAACTTTTGTGTTCCAATTTCTCTCTCCATATTCAAGACTAATCAACTGAACAAAAAAAAACGTAGATAACTTCAAGAGGGATCATTTCCTTCTCCAAATTATCTTCTGTTGTATTGTAGATTTTGTTTTCCAAACAATCAAGGCTCGTGATTAGGAGATAAACTTCCACGTACTTGCAAATCTTCAAAACGTTAAAATTTTCACTCTTAGAAAAACACTAGAGGCCGGGGCACACGCAATGCATGTGCAAGTCGAATTTTGACAGAATATGATCAATAACTTCCCGCATATTGTTTGTTTGATCGAATTTTGGAAAAATTTGCAAATTTTGATTTGCGCACTCATCGCGTGTGCCCTGGCCTCTAGTTTCTATAACCAATCAACGGGTCTAAAACTTGGTGGTTTTAACCTAAAACTATAGATCATCAACCAATAGAGTTAAACCATATCTCGTTAATATGAACAGAAACCATTGCATAATGTGTTTTCAATGTCATTGGAGCTGACACTGAAGGTTAATCATTGTCCTCCATGGTATATCACTATTCCATGTAATCTATCCAACAAAAGACAAGTCAACCAACTATATTTCCACATTCTATGTCAAATGCAGGAAAACAAATACACAATCAAATCAAAAGAGTACTTCATTATTCTCATACTTAAAAAGTAATCTCTGAAATGCCAAACAAATATGGCTAGAGCAGATATTGAACGACACCAAAAAGGATAAAATCAATAGATGAAAATACCAGTACAAAAGAAATCAAATGACCATTAAATTCAAGTCTTCACAAAGGTATAGCGAACATACCCCAGGGGAACTCCTTGTTGCGAATGTGCATATACGGGTATGCCTGTATTCACAGAAATGCCTCGTAAGGAAATAGGATATTCATAATATGAAGTACACACGCGATACACATGTCGGTGCTCGCACACAAGGCGTAAATCCATAAAGGTCAGAAAGCCAATAAAATAATCAGTGTCCACTTCGAAGTGTTCATCTGATGAACAATGATATTGCAAATAGAAACGGAACCCTAGTTATTCAAGGGCGCGTGGACCAATTGGAGATATTTAGATGGGCCCAAAAAAAGCTTACAGGAGGCTCTTCATGATGAGCATGGCCCTTTGAAAGGATAAAGATTGCCAAAGTAGTGCAAGTGAAAATGCCAGCATATGTTATCTTCTCCCATTTTGCCGTTTCATCTGCGAAGAAAACAATGCAGACATCAAAGTACCATTCTACAAATGGACCCAAAATTCCACATGAGCTTAATAGAGCCTTTTTTTCCGCCTCTGGAAGTGAAGTGATTGAATAAAATTAATCTAAAGAACCAATCAACATAAGATAGAACAAATTTATAAGTTGTGCTTGACACATTTAGGGGAGATTTAAATAACTAGAAGTCTAGAACCAAACAAAGACATAATCAAGGGAATGAGAACGTAACGCAGATATATCAAGTGTCGTCACATATCAATGGATGCATTTGCATATGACATGTTGCATAGATTACAAAGAACAATTCAAGTACAATCAGGTATAAAACACATCATGTACAGGATAAATACAACAGTCACTAATTGATATACATGGACATGCATAGATGCAAGTAGCCAAATCCTAACAAAAATGGGTACACCTCTATACGTACTATCGACAACCATGGATTTTTAGGCTCTGCATGCCCTACATCAGAAAAGATACTAAGAAAGGTTGAAGGCTATAATCAATATAAGTGGTCCAAGTAGAAAGGAGTGATATTTTCAGTTCCGAACACATAGAAGCTCCACAGGAAGTTCATTGTAGGGTCAGTAACCCCAAATGGTTGGCCTCATGGTCAAAGCTTGGGACTTAGGGTTGTGCTCCCTCAAACTTCTCAGGTTCAGAACCTCCCAAGCCCAGGTGCTATCAATCCTGACGGGGCCAGTCCATTTGGGATTAGCCCCGCTGCCCCTGGTGGATGGTGGGATTGGACATAAACTAGCCCCAAGTTATCCCAACAAAAAGAGGGTAAATTGTAGGGTTAGTTTCCTCGCATAACTGGTGCGCTTGCGCTTTGATATAAGTATATCGACATTTGATCCTTATTTATTCTGGACAACACTATATCTTATAATCCCCATGCATAGTGATTGATGTCTTTTAAATTTGCAATGCTTGGATAATCAAATCGCATCAACATTTCATTCATCGCAAATACACAATCACAGATTTAGAGCGAAGGAAATCAAAGCCCCTTAGAGTCATGGTTCTTCGAGTCAAAAGTGATTTTAATTCACAAAGACAAGATGGGCAGTTGAATCAGATCGTTAACATAAAAATGCCTTATGAGCGACTACATCCATAGATAGGCCTAGAGAGAGAGAGAGAGAGAGAGAGAAGGAGAGAGAGAGAGAGAGAGGATACAGGCGTCGTCGTGGTGGGCAGAGGAAGAAAAGGTTCTCTTCGAAGCAGGAGCCCGTGGACCACCACCGCGTAGGGTCGTCCTGAGTACAGATCTTGCAATCGCCGTCGCCATAATTTACGTCACCTCTCTCTCCCCCCGACTTCTAAACGATTTACGACTCTCTCTCTCTCTCTCTCTCTCTCTTCCTTTGCCAATCAAAACCCTTCACCCGAATCTACCGTGCGAAAGAGGTTTTTCCGCAACGTCCTGTTTTGGGTTTTTTTTTTTTTTTTACTGGTTATTTATACTGGAGTCGTTAATCTGAAGGTAGACCCAAGATATTTGGCAAGTGAATGTGATTTTATGAGTTATCTATAAGGGCCAATCAAATTTATCTTTTGTTATTTGGCAAGTGAATGTGATTTCGGCCTATCTTCTGTGGCGAGGCATCGCAATATATAGTATAAATTTTTTTTATACAAAATATGAATAGATTAAAAATAATTACACAAAATAAGAGTAGATTAAAAATTGCAACTTTTATCACTTTTGTTGTTTGAATTTTGTTCGAAAAATTTAATGAGTAGGTTAAATGCTTTTTTATTGTGTATTTATTGACTGAATTTGGAGATGCAATCTTTAATTTGATAATAAGGGTATCCATGGATATTTTGAATTTGAGAATTACATGCTCAATATTTTGTCGAGAGAAGGTATTTGTAAGTTTTTTTTTTTTTTTCTCTTTAAGAAAGAAGACAAATGCCCCTTTTTTTACCCAAAATATGGACCCATATTGTCTATGGTTCATAATGAATGTAAATTGATGATCATATATGTTTAATTGTGGACCTTGATGCTTGCATTTCAAAAAAGCAACTCAATTAAACCACGGTATGTGTTTGATCAATTAGTCGCAATTTTAGTTACCTTGATAAGTACTTGATCAAATCATTCTATTTGTTATTCACAATTTTGAGCTAAATTCAGAATCAAGGCATTCTCATCGGCACCCAATTCATGTGATTGTATGCGTAATTGTGTTTCTTAGATACTCAAAAAAAACCTCAACCAGCTTATAAGCATATCCCCGTCAACTATTTTTTCATATGCTGGGGAAAATAAACAAAAAAAAGTACAGTACTAGTTAGTTTGCTCCAAACACTCGAAGAACGACTAAATCAAAAAAAATGAACACTCCTTTCCACTGTGTTGGATGAATGATATAGAACAGAGTAGACGTCGCAAAACTTTGTGTAGTGAAACGTAAATTGTACGCGAAAATATTTTGTACAATTTTGTATGCCTATAGTGTACAAATTATCCAAAATTTTGGTAATACAGAGGTGTGTCCAAACATTTGGACACCTTTGGTCTTTTCTGTTTTGGCTTGTTTTGAACAGTGTCATACATTTTTTCGCAAACTTACCCTTGCAAGTTTTTCCAATACATTAGCTTAATCTCTTCATATATATCTTGCTTTCACAGCTTTGAATTGCCCTGCAACTTAAGAGTGGTTAGACTCGCAAGAAGGTTATGCTGCTCAAAAGGGAAATTGTAGATACACTACATGAGAAAAATGGAAACAAAACAGATACTCAGTACCTTGAAATGGATGTTTGTTGTTGATAGGGGCATATCATCTGTTGTATTTTGTTGACAGGATCAAAATGAGAAGAGGATAAGAAATCCTGCTCCTATCAAAATTTTGGGTTAACTCTTCTATCTATACCCGATGAGAACCCAACTGAGCAAGGAATACATATCATTGTAATCGTCCATCTCTTCATCCGGGAATTGAAATGGCAAAACATATGTGACAAAAAACAGATGCAAAGAAACAGAGGAAATCCTGTCACAGGCTACTTAACTGATGCAAACCCCTTAGGCTAAAATTGGTAACCAAACTTTTCATGCAATATCTTCAGCACTAGAGCTCTCACCATCATCCATCTCTTCATCATCGTCTTCATCTTTGCCAGACTCTACTGCGGCATTTCGAACTCCTATAGCAGCGGAATCGTCATTTCCAAAACTCCATTTGACGACAGAATTCCCTCCTACACCATTACAATCATCGTCATATGGTTCAGACTTGACGTTAATCAGCTCTCTTCCACAAACTTCAGATTGTGTGTTCGAATTACACTCAAACTTTTTGTCATTGGTGCCACCCAGTAGATTGATAGAAGCACCATTCTTGCCATCACAAGCTTTTGATTCAGTGGAAGAAAGGCCGGCCCCTCGAACATCATTCTCAATTTGACTATGAAACAAAGGATTGCTTTCAGAAAACTCAATGCCACTAATATGATTATAAAACAAATTTTCCATGTCTCCAGTAGAATGACATGAATTTTCCTTCCCTTCAACTTTGATTATATGGTTCTTTCTGAAATGTTGATTTTCAGTCTCAGATTGGACATTACTTAGTTTAGGCTTTCCACCACGAGCATGAAGGTGAGAATCAAGTGGACTTGGTGATGCATCAACAGAAGATGTTTGTTTCTCTGGTCTCCCTCTCTTTGATGATTTCCCAGCTAACGAAGTTCCAGTACCATGACAAGTGGGCTCTTCTACTTTAGGTTTCAGAGAGAGAACCTCTGACTCAAGCTTCATTAGTCGGCTCTTGCAATCAGCCAATTCAGTTTGCAGCTGACCAACCACAGCCCATAGCTGAACATTCTCTGCTGACTGCATGTCAACAGTGCAAAATCCTATTGTTATTTCCTCTGTTGTATAATTAACAGTACATATATGAAAATAGCTGAAACAAAAGTTACAAGTGAGAAGAGAATAAGGATATCCATACTTGAGCTCCCCACAGTTGTTGGTGCTTCAGGGAAAGTTTTGTTCGCAGCTTAATGATTCCTCTCTGAAAATTTTCACTGGAGGTGGCTAGGCTACTAGGCATTGGTGGTGGCACTGAAGATACATAGGCAAATGCTCCTGGTCCCTGGGAAGAGTTGGTGCAAGGAGGCAGTGATGGTCCCGGTTGACCCCACCAAGATGTGGGATCCCAAGGACCTATTAACAAGAAAATAAAACCACAATGTTATTCCGGATTTGAGGTAAATTAAGCAACTATCAAGTACACCTATAAACTCCCAGGTCACATGCTCCAAGGTGCAGGTATGTGTTTACTTTCCAGTTCATCTCATTCGCATTCGAAGGACACACTCAGAGACCTAGCAAAATATTCACTTATTTAGTAAAATCGTAGCAGGTATGTGTTTAGTTTGGGATTCATCTTAGTCGCATAAGCTCCAATCTATAAGGAGAATGATTTTTACAAGGTGTCAAAGAACATTGCATGCATAATTATAATAGTTTTATCCACAGTAGTATGGCATACTTGGATTATTGAATATGTTTCCTGGGTGAATGTCCACTAGAATGTCAGACACGTATCACGTACCGTTACTCAAGTGTTGAGTGTGTGACACTGATACTTAATACTTTATAGTATAAAATTCCAAGAGTTTAAATAACATACCTAATAGTTATGAATTTCCAAGGTTTATGAAGATGTCAACCTAAACATGAAATTCTAGGAACATTGTGATCATTTTTTAATTTGTACTGCCATGGAAGATCAGAGATACACAAAGTCAACTACAACTTCATAGGATCAAGATACGACATCTGCTGCAGCTGCTCATGCATTTTACTACACTAAGAAATGAGATTTTTCAATCAAGAATTTCGTAAAAACCCATCCAATTACCTGGGAAGCCTGGAAATGGGTAACCAAAATGGTAACAATAGCTTGGAATCGGGGCATGATTACTTGCTGGAACACCTCCTCCAGTCATGGCAAATGGCTGATAAGAAACATGTGCATTGACACCACTTAATGTGTTATCAGGCCAAACAGGCATTGTTTGTTGGGCTAGATGCAAGAGTGGTTGGCCGTGTTGGACCTGATGGGCAGCAGGTGAGGGTGGTTGGACTAATGGAGATTGTAATTCCATTGCATACAGGGTTGTATACGGCCAATGAAAAACCGGTTGGAACTGGAGATTCAAAGACGGCACATTGTCATGCGACGGGATACTAATTGTGCGATACTTTTCAGCAGCAAGTCCGACACTACATTGGTTTTGATCTTCCTTCCTCTGGTCATGGTTAAAATCGTCAAGCAAATATAAGCAGTAATAACTAATTCAGTGTTCCGTTCAAGTTACATACAAGGAAAGACAACTGTGCCACGGAAGGTAATTCAGTACAAGCATCACAACCAAAACTATAGAGTATTGGTTTACTACTTAACCATGCCTCAAAGAATTGTACAGTCACAATATTATTGAGGACTAAACAGTATTTTAGCTTCTTAACCACTCCCATGGGCACTTGCTGCAATTGCAAATTATTGGTTACCAGTGGAAATGTTATTAAAAAATATCATCATCTGAAAATAAATAGTAGCCACAATGCACAAAAAATAATTGACAAAGACTGAAAATTTGAAAGAGCTGCATCATTTCAATGAAATGCAACCCACTTGAACAAATTTCATATATTTTGTGCAACTTGGGAAAAAAAAAATCTAGAATAAGATCAATAGAATCTGTTCAATGCAAACTTCCTGAGTTGTTCTACAAGATTTTTGCATTCTACTCCAGCTTATGGTATGATTTAAGCATTAGTAACTGGACATACAGAACCGAAAAAGAACGATTGAATAGGGCACCCAATAAGATGACATACTGATCAAAACCCCAAGTAAATAGGAAAACTAAAGACAAATTCAATCCCAAGTGGAAAATAAAAGGAAACTTTAATAGGGTTTGGCAAAACCCAATAACTAGGAATAGGAAAAATTCAAACAAACCTACTTTTAAGGGGGGGAAATAGCAGGGATCGTTACCAAGGGCTGGTTTGACTCATTAGCCTCTCAAGAGGTAATGTAAGGAAGCTTGCAATCCTTCTTCTTCTTCTTTTCCATGGCTTAATAATGATTTGATTATGTCTTCATTTGCTTCTCTATCCCAAAGGAGCAAGATATTTTTTCGGAAGAGCAAAACAGGTAGTAGTACATTGCCCTAGAGAGAGAAAGAGAGTGTGTGTAGACATGTAAAAAGGCGCCAAAAGGAAAAATAAGGACCTCGGAAAGTGCTCAGGTGTCCAGACTCCAGAGCCCACAGAGAGTGTGAGGAATTTCAATTTTTTTTTTAAGACTTGCAAGAAATAAGTTATTATGCAATATCAACCGTCCGTCTCGATAATAAATAGTTATGATATGTTTTTAAACATTGATCGGTAATAAATATCTCTGACTGGTAATAGTTTATTTTTAATCCAAATCGTCCAAAACACTTTTGAACGCCCAAGATTAAATTCCGTAAAACTTATTCACAGCTCCTAACTTGAGTTCTTCCATTAGAGCCCTTGGTAATTCCTCTCGCGGTGTAGAGCCTTCTGAGTGGCTAGAGCTTCACTGTTTTGGGTGTGATCATCGGCTCAAATAGAGGCCTGAGCGCTCAGGGGGATTTTAGGGGGCCCTTCTGTGGAATCTATGGAACCTGAATAGACGAGTATTTCTAACTCTTAATCGGGGATCAGGCAGAGATGGAGGGGAGCCCTTCACACCAATATCTTCTTTCTTGAATCGATTACTTTTCTTTCTTCGTAATGTTATCTTTGTACTCGGCTATTTGCTTAGCCCAGCAAAAACTTATGTAACATTGCCTTTAATCAATAGTAAAATTTATATCTTCGGCCCTTGTCTCTTTATTTCAAATGTATTCTTGACTCTTAATCTAAGGAGACACGTGGTAAAATACTTGTCTTGTTGACTTTTTCCACGTTGACTGTGTTCAACATTTTGATTACCTGGCTTATAAATTTTAGTCATGTGCCATTTTCCCCGTTTCTCCAAAGAGGCATCCATTTGTATTTGATCCATATGCAAATGTATAACAAGGCGTAGAAGCAATATAGTAACAATGTAGAGTCCCAATGAATAACGTCTCCTGGTACCAGTTAGAATGCATCTAGTTGCCCAATTGATTGATTTTTCATGTGTAATGATGCTAGGATGGCTTTATTTCACATTCTTTGAATACTCTTTAACATTTCGTGAAATAAAATGTTACATGTAACTTAAAGGAATATATGCATATGATAGGGATTCATGCGCATACAATAGGGGTTCGTGCACAAATTAGCAGTAAACTAACTTTTGCTGTCTGATTCTGCTTTTCCAGACTTCCAGTCAGGGAAATTACAATGGAATCAAGCACAGATGTTATGCAAGGATGAAATAAGGCAAGAGAACATCACAAATGCTGAATAATTTCCGACTAAACAAGAGAAAAAACATGATGATTAAAACCTAGAATGGACAATACATAAAATGAAATAAGTAAGAAAATAACTCCAAAGATGTCATAACCTTCCAAACACTTGCGGAGTAATACATAGTCAGATCAAAATCTACAAGGGTAAACAAATACCCCATGACCAGGAAAAAAAAGAAGCAATACATCTGCTAAAATACTAGACAGCAATACAGCAAAAGTCTCTGCCATATGGAAAAAGATTAACTTGATAGCTAATTTTTCCCGAGGAGAAAATTTGCAACCACCAACTAAACCACACACGCAGGAAATAAAACAGAAGATCAACCAATAAAGAAGCCACATTCATAACACGCGAACACCAAAGAGCACAAACAACCCGGCACATAAAGTTTTCAAACCGAAGCCACATTCATATGATAAAAAAGGTCTGTCACAAGAACATGAAAACATACCCAAAAGCCACCTTAAAAGCTGCTTCCAACACGAATGAAATCACAAACAACGCGAACACAAACAGTAACAAGGACACAACCACATGGAAAAACATAAGATGCGAATGCCAAAGAGCACAAACGACCAAACCAAGTCACCTCAGTACTCATCTCCCTCGTCTCCATCATCGCCCTCGGCAGACTCAGCACCCACCTCCTCATAATCCTTCTCAAGAGCCGCAAGATCCTCACGCGCTTCAGAAAACTCACCCTCCTCCATTCCCTCACCCACATACCAGTGCACAAAAGCCCTCTTGGCATACATCAGATCAAACTTGTGATCAATTCTTGAAAACACCTCAGCCACACTTGTCGAGTTAGAAATCATGCAAACGGCCCTCTGCACCTTGGCCAGATCGCCACCCGGAACCACAGTCGGAGGCTGGTAGTTGATTCCACACTTGAATCCAGTGGGGCACCAGTCAACGAACTGGATGGTGCGCTTGGTCTTGATGGTGGCAACGGCGGCGTTCACATCCTTGGGGACCACATCTCCTCTGTACATCAAACAGCAAGCCATGTACTTGCCGTGGCGGGGGTCGCACTTGGCCATCATGGAGGAAGGCTCGAATGCACTGTTGGTGATTTCTGCAACTGAAAGCTGCTCGTGATAGGCTTTCTCGGCTGAGATGACCGGGGCATAAGAGGAAAGCATGAAGTGAATTCTGGGGTATGGCACCAGGTTGGTTTGGAACTCGGTCACATCGACGTTCAAAGCACCATCAAACCTCAAAGAGGCAGTCAAGGATGAAATCACCTGCATCATGCATTAAAAGAAGACGAATATGAGAAAGACAAGTTTGAAAGGATGAATTCACCTCCATATGTTTTACTATTCCGACCTCTCATTTGAAAAAAATAATAATAATTGACAAAAGCTTAAAAAATGTCAGTAAAGACTATAAGAAAATAATGGAAAAGATAGGTTCAGACAATCCAAACTCGTTTAACCCCCTAGCAAGAAGAACCCAACAAGAACCATTGGCAGTACCTGAGAAACCAAACGGTTGAGATTGGTGTAGGTGGGACGCTCAATGTCAAGGGAGCGCCTGCAAATGTCATAGATAGCCTCGTTATCAAGCAACACAGAAACATCAGTGTGCTCCAGAAGCGAGTGGGTAGAGAGGACACTGTTGTATGGCTCAACAACAGACGTTGACACCTGTGGTGAGGGATAGACAGTGAATCCAAGCTTGGATTTCTTTCCATAGTCAACTGAGAGCCGTTCCAGCAGAAGCGAACCAAGACCAGAACCAGTGCCTCCACCAACGGCGTTAAAGACCAGGAAACCTTGGAGACCAGTGCAATTGTCTGCAAGCTTTCTGATGCGATCGAGGCAAAGATCAACTATCTCTTTCCCAACTGCTCAGTGTGAAAATACAAATGCAATCAGAATATTACTGCTGAAATGTGAATTAGAAGAACCAAAACAGAATTTAAAAGGAGCAAAACAATATACTGGTATAATGTCCACGTGCAAAGTTGTTAGCTGCGTCTTCCTTGCCACTGATGAGCTGCTCTGGGTGGAAGAGTTGGCGGTATGTTCCAGTCCTCACCTCATCAATGACTGTGGGCTCAAGATCTAAGAAGATCGCACGGGGAACATGCTTCCCAGCACCAGTTTCGCTGAAAAAGGTGTTGAAAGCATCATCACCTCCCCCAACGGTCTTGTCACTTGGCATCTGGCCATCAGGCTACCATGGAGAAAAAGAAAATAAAAAATTAGGACCAGACTAGAGACAATCCAGAAAAGAAGTTGTTTTGTGATGTAAAACAAGTAGAGTATCCGTCCAGCAGTATTCACAAATTGCAGAAACAAATAACTTCCTTGCCACTCTAGTCCACCCCAAAAACGTTACAGGTATACAGTTTCAGTTCCAAACATATACTCAGCCAATAATGAGCATACAGGGTACGGACTTAAGCAACATTTATTCATTGACAACATTTCTTAGTTCTTACAACCGACTTATGCCAGAATTAGACATTACGTGGTACTTGAATTTAGAATATACTTTGCAAACCCTAACAAGTAGAGATTAACATGAGAAATCTGATCATCGGTTGAATCACATATGCAGGCAATGAGTAATATGTAGAAAATGCAGTTGCCGATTGCCCTCAATAACAACCATGAATGTAATAAATCAGCAAAGGCCTAGATCTATACACGTTGGACATAAGGTAGACAAATGAAGGCAATCGGAATACAAAAGAATACTAACGATTTATATTCTCATGGTACAACATCCAAATATGGCACGACTGTGGGGGAATGTAGCAGAATGCATGGACATGATGATTTCCTATCCCTAAACATCAATCCGGAGAGTTATAGATGATGCAATGCACATCGCAATTAATTAACCACTAGCAATCATCCTGAGACCTAAATATAACGAAATGAGGAGAAATCATGCAATAACGCACGGATCACCGGGATCCAAAGCAAAATCATTACATCTAAAAAAGTGACACGTGGATTCGAAGATATAAATCACAGCAAGATCTATGCATTTCAGTTGGACCAGATCCTATATCAGATATATCAGATCGAGGAAACAATAGCCTGTTCACTCAAATCCAAACAAGAACGCCCAAAATGAAATCGTTTCGAAAACTTCTCGCAGATCCAGAATGTAAATTGGATCCCAACGACATCTAGATCTATACATGCGTATATATATCAGGATCAAAATGTAATCATTGAGGATTTGACTCCTATAATCTAGAATGAAAAATACACTACGCGATTCATCAAACCGTCTTAGAACTGACAAGAAGGCAAACCATACGTACGTATGAAACTCAATCACATAGTGATATATAAAGATTCATGGGAGAAACAGAGAGAAGAATATGTATATACCTGAATGCCATGCTCGAGGCAGTAAAGCTCCCAGCAGGCGTTGCCGACCTGGATACCGGCCTGACCGATGTGGATCGAAATGCACTCCCTCATTTTCGGTTAAGCGAGGATGGATTGAAATGTAGAGAGAGAGAGAGAGAGAGAGATTGTGGTGGCGTTTATGAAGACGCCGCCGGGATTCAAATTCCGATGGGGCTCGAGAGACGCTCTTGGCCTGTGTTTAAATAGGACGGAGGGTGGGAAATAGGTATAGATCTGAGAGGTGGGGGATTGGGGGGAAATTATCTAATGCTCCTGGAGCACGGTCACGTGATATTATAAACTCTTTATCCACACACAAATGTGTGTGGTTTACACCGCACGTGGAGCGTTCACAAATATGTGTGGTAAAAAAGAGTTTGGTGCACTGCTACGTGGTGCTCCTGGGGCACTGGATAATTACTCGGATTGGGGAGGTTGTAACCGTTGTTTCCGCCGGCTGCCAGCGAAGATGCCTGATTGGCCAGCCTTTTTTTAACTATTTAAAATTAAACAATTTTCTGGAAAAAATAATCCGAATAGAGTTGACCTAATTTGTTTCATTTTACGGTGTTTTGTTTTTGCAAAGCTTTTTAGTTTTACGTTGATTTTTTTGAATTATTTACTTGTTCGTAGAGAGGAATTAAAAAGTAAAAATATATGGATGAATTTTAACCAACATTCAGGAAAAACCAAAGATGATCTAAATTCAAACTTGATTTGACATAGAATTTATCATAGGCCTTCCCGTGAGTTTAAGAGTATTGTGGAATTAAACTCTTTTTTGGAACCTCCGAAATTGTACTTGTAATGGTATTTTTAAATGACCCGATCAAATAAGAGCATTTTGTAAGGAAGTAGTGAAAGGGAAAGACTACAATACACACCTTTTATTTTTGTGTGTATCATATGCACTTTCAAAATGTTATGAATTATAGAGAAAATATTACGAATCATATTGCTAAAAAGTTACGATTTGTATAAAGGTTATGAGATACACCAAAATGTTATGAATCATAATGAAAATGTTACGAATTAAGTTATAAATTCTAGAACAAAAGTTATGAAGCACGCTAAAATGTTATGAATGAACCATAAAATATGTGCTTATGGTATACCTTTTTAATGGATGTGTATTGTAGACTTTTCTCTCAATTTAACCTCGGTGACACGGTAAGTTGAAGCGTCACTTCTGATTGTATTTTAAGAAATTCTTCAAACGTTAAATTTTCTACTACTTCTTTGGCTTTGAAGACTTATTTGGTAAAAAAGAAACAAATTAAGACACCAATTATAACAATAAATCTTTCTATGAGGTGAAAATGTTATTTCTCGCTGTCCAAACTTGAAGAGAGAGCGGGGGGGGGGGGGGGGGGGGGGGGGGGGGTGTCGGATTTTATTATCTATTTTTGGATACATCATTGGAGACACCCTAAACAAAAGTGAAGCATGAAAATAGCTTGCTCATAAAAAGAATGAATTATTATCTTAAAATAGGAGGAAAAGGCAAAGTTAATTAGTTGAACCCAAAATTGATCCTTTGGGCTGCTTATAGTCTTGTACTCTTCCAGAAACATGGAAAAGGTGCCTAGATAATTATATCGAAAAGGCACATTGCTTTTCTTCTTCTTTTTTAAGAGCTTCTAAAAAGAACTCCTGCAGTTTTTTTTCCTCTTTTTTTTCTTTTTCCCTTTTCCTTTTCATCGATCGGAACTACTCCTATATTACAAAAAAAGTAAGGAAGAAGTCACAATTTGCTGCCCTTCGATTATCCTAGTTGTGTTATCCTTCGTACGATGTTGGATCTTTGTTTCTTATCTCTATAATTCGGATAGAATCCTTGTGGAAGTATCGTTGAAACCTTTGACGAATGAAAAATTCCATTTTTAAAAAAAAACCCTCTCTTTTTTCTTTGTTTATTTTTTCTGGTAAGCAATTAGCTTTGTTTTTTATACGGATTATCTTTCTTATGCAGTCTTGAATTTTAAAAAAAAAAAAAAAAAAACCTTTATTGTTCGGCTCTTATATTTCATTGTAAACTCCAATAGTCTATATTTAGTTTTACACTTCCAGCCTTAATACCAAGAAGGTTTAAAATTTTTACAAAAATCTACAACACCAGAACCCAGAAACGAAAACGAAAACGAAAATGAAAATTCTAATGGGTGAAATATATATATATATACACACACACACACACTGTGACTAAATATCTATACAAACCTAGCTAATCAAACAGTGAGATTTGATTAAAAATAAAAATCCCAAGGGAGTAACATGAAAGCATGATCGCAGATCCACCTAACTTCATTGATTGGTCGAACACATCATCATTCTGAAAAAAACAGATAAACTAATGAAATTCAACTATGCCACCCATCCACCTATCATCACATTTGAAAGTCACATGGCAACACCTAAAAAATAATGGATAATGCCCAGCCCGGGTCAGCCGGTTCCATTTTTTTTAGTTCATGGCTTGGGGAATCTTTATCTTATATATATAACTGCAACTCAATGTAGGTCCTGTGAGTGCAATTTTACACTATTGCCCCGATTTAATAACTGCCAATGCACATGCACATGCACATGTTCGTATTTTCAATCTGTCTCTCCCCTTCTCTCTCTCTCTTCGTCAATATCTATCCCCGTCCTCTGCCTCCTCTCATTTTAACATGTCCTATATTGAAATTAAAAAAGAAGACGATACCTTTAGGAATTTTCGAGTGCTTATAAAATGAAAAAGCGTACAAAATTAAGGGACACTTGTTGCTTCTCACGAAATGTCATCCAGCAATACTATATAGTATAGGAATTAAAATTCTTTCCACCTGCGGAGGAAAACTAGGGTTTTCCACCACGGCCCGTTACGGGTCTCACAAGGTATCTTTTGTTATAATCTGAATCGTCTATTTTGTAGGATCCGCAGAATAGTATATCCACGCAAAAAATGATATTTATCTGATGTCAATAGGTATATTAAAAATCTACTTTCGATTTAGGAAATGGACAGTCATGGATAATTTAACTTCAAAATCTATGATCGTCCATTCTGTAAACCAAAATTTTAGTTTTGATATATCTATCTATATCCAATCAAGCTGATTTTTTTCATAGATATACTACTCTATGTACCCTACAAGATGAACTGTTCAGATTAGAACAAAAAAAATCTTATGGGGTCCACAGACGGTGGTGGAAACATCATGGTTTCCACCTCGGGCGGAGAGAACATACTCTCATAGTGTAGATAAAGATAGATGTTCTCAATAAGTTTCAAAATAGGAATAGTAGCGATCATTGAAGTGATCCAAGGCCAAGGATGCCCATCCGAAAAACTCAAACTGGCGTTTGAGAAACTTTTGTGTTGAACATGAAGCCCAAAGCGGATAAAAAAAAACAAACATGAAGCCCAGGCATCAGTGAAACGCTTTTTGAATCTTCCAAAATTGAGGCCCGTTTATCAAGACAAGGAGTAGTATATTGCCCAAACCGTCTCCCTTGCTTTGAACATATTACTCTCCTTCTTATTAGTTGACTAGTATCGTGCTACGTGCTCCGCACGAATCGCGTGCTCAGTAAAAAAGTTCGAAGCGATATTTTGAGGATCGAAATATGGTGATGGTTGCTGCGAAATGAAGGTTGATCAGTTTTTATACATGTATTTATTAGGTAGAAGTTCACAGTCCTTGCATAATGATATCAATACCAAGAGTAGATGCGTTCACAGTTGTTCACATCAAACACCATGGTATGTAAATTTACATGTACATTAAGATTGAGTACTAATGTGTGGTAGGTTGATAACTTGTGTGCATGAACAAATGATTTTCACCCGACTCCACTGAAGAATCTGCTAGCGTATTCGATGGTCCCTAGCGTGTCTCCTATCAAAAAATAATAAAAATTATTGGACACGTCATGTGGTGTGTCCAATACATGTCCTCGTGTGTCCCCGACTCCAGTACGTGGACATAGCGTCCTTTTGGAGTGTTTGTGCTACATAGCCTGATATATTCAATCATAGCACTAAGGTAAAGCAATAGTGATGATCACTTTCATGAAAATCAACTCACCCCGAGGCCAAATGTACATTAATTTCCAATAATACAACAAAAGAACATATTGTCAATCCATCTGCTAATTCTGGTGATACCTTCGAACCAACAATTTTTAAGGGCAACTCAAGAACGAGACAATGTAATACTCCCTCCGTCCCAATTTACTTGTCTCAATTAGCACTTTTTGCCGTCCCAAAATAATTGTCCCACTTCAAAACTAGATGGGTAATGATTAACAAATTTCCAATTTTACCCTTCTATTCTTCAATCATTACTACCAAAATGATACAGTAAAAAAAGAGAGGGAAATTTGGCAAAATGAGTACTACTAGTCCGGACTAGAATATGCACTGGATTTGAATTCCAAAACTAGCGCGTTTTTCCTTTTCACGTGTCTTCTGGCAGCTTCTTTTGCAGAGTACTCCACAAATTTTACTCCTACTCTGTTTCAGTTTTTTATTTTGGCGCCTAATTTTCAAAAAGAGAGAAGTTTTGTGCACCATCAAATTAGGTGTACTCAATAAAAGAATGAAGGGTAAAACAGGAAATTCAAGTGATCAAACATGTAATAATTATGTTCCCTTATAAAACGCGAATCCCCAAAAGTGACAAGTAAATTGGGACGGAGGGAGTAAGTCAAAACTAAGACTATGCAAAGAGATGAAAATTTTGGGGAAATAACAGTTTGATGGGGAAGAAGATAAATGCTTTGCAACAGCACGGAATTTCAGAACAATTGGAATAACAAACTTGTTGATCCATCCCTGAATGAACGAAGATCCGAAGGTCTAACCAAGGTCCTGCACAAAGGGCATGTCCTTTCTCTCTCAAACCTAGAAATAAGAATAATTGACGTTAGTCACAAGGGGAACTTGATAGAACAAAGAACACTGGCCTTGACTAAATCAGACACAACAATAACCCAAATGCCAAAAACTTCTGTAACTAAAACTCTTCTTTAAGCTACACTCTATAAATTCTGCATTCAACATTGACAGCGACTGAAGATAATACTCAAAGAAAATTTCCTTTTTTTCCTTTTTTTTTTGGCCAACAGAAGATTTCAATTCTACATAGACATGAAAATATTTTTGAGGGTAAAGGAAACAGTGAAGAAGAAGATATAATGAAATTAATACAAGGGATTTCCCTCATAAAATCCTTCCAATCTCCAAACAAAGCCAGTAGGATTTCAAGGAACAACTTAGTAACATATATCAATTTTCTTTTGGTTTTCTCTCTAGATTTGCTTGCATTCTTGACATTAGTTTCTTTCTTGCTGCCTGCAACTTTTAAGTCATTCATCTAGTTTGAACTAAGTCCAACCGAAGACCTCAGTGTATAGCTCGTGTTCTTGCTTTGCTTACCAGCTTAACAGGCAATATTTCCGTTCACCTGTCCTTGTTTGTAAACCATAATACATCTGAAAGGCAGCTAGGCTTATGATATTACATCTGGTCGTATAACGTAAAACATCATTACAATGGCAAGCATCCACCCAACATCTTTCAACTATAACTGACTACGGACTCAAAGAACTCTTCAAAACTCCAGCTTAAACTGTCTCCTAATCTTTCCCTAACATGTTAAAAGTATGACAACAACTTATGTTCTATTAGAGTGCAGTTTTTGACTAACGAAATCAACAAACAATTCCATGGATGATTGACGTACACTAAGAGACTTTTACCACACACAGAGTCTTTCAAAAGAAATCCAACCAATTAGATTTACAGCAGACTCTGTAACCAATTAGATTATCATGCATGACATACAGTATAAAAATGACAATAGTCCAATTAATTCGATGGTTCTAACCATGATTTGGCCTACATAGTTAGATGACTGAGAAAATTTTCCGGAGTCATGTTTCGTATTTCTTTCCTATGTGGTTATACAAAATAATTAGATTGGCATAGTGACTAAGAGTTATTTATATAATCAGTATAGCAACTATTCCAACTCTCTAACTGGTTTCCCAAATTATTAGGATTTCGATATGAACACAACCATGAACACCTCAAAACCAAACACCACATCACTCCAATCGACCAAAATCAAACATCTATACAGAAATCTATCAAGAGAAATCACAAAACTCTCTCTCTCTCTCTCTCTCTCTCTCTCTCTCTCTCTCTCTCTCTCTCTCTCTCTCTCTCTCTCTCTCTCTATATATATATATATATATATATATATATATATATATATATATATATATTCAGGAAAAAAAGAGCATGCCCTCTTTTGTCTATAAATTTTTTGCATCTTCAAATAATTTAAAAATAAATTTTGAGTTCAAATTAGAGAAAAAATGACTAATCAGTTTGAGTTGAGTTACAGTAGTTTTTGAAAAGTTTTCGTAATGACCACCCTGACAAGAAATACTTGAGCCGCCAATGTTCATTCCCATTTCCTTCCAACAACATTTTGCCAAACTTTTTTGACAAGGAAATACAAACGATAAAATCGAATAAAAATGCATTACAAATAAGGTCAGTTTACAGATGAATATGCCCATATGAAATGGTAGCACTTTCTAAATGAGTTGTAAGTCATATAATTTAGCACAAGACATAAGCCAAAAATTAGAATTACCATGTATGCCACATGCTATCAACCTTCCATATTTCACTTTGTAATGTCCAATGTAGATTTATAAAATTTCTATTCTTTCCAAATGTACAAATGGAATTGGAGAAGTACCTTAATTTTGATGGTCTTGTAAATAAGTTTCTCCTCGAATTAGAAATGTTGAAGGATCGGCAGTTGTCCAATTGCAGGGTAAATCACAACCTGGGTCTTTTGCAAGAGTGGCCCCATAGCAACGAGAAACATTTTCTTTCCAAGCCACTTCATGTAAGTCCACATAACCCTTGTTCTGAGCTGCATCAATAACAAAACAATCAAAAGAATTCCATATTTTATTAAAGTATCAACTAAGATAGCTTTAGTTGTGTTAACAACACCCATCAGTAAGACCATGCAACTTTTTGCAAAACCAGCTGCGGATGATAGTCGAGGTTGGTATGCAGCCAAAAACCACAGGAGATAAAATGTGTCAGCATAGAAACTTCTCAAAGACAATAGCAATCAGAAATTCAAAAGGTCGATGGTCAAGAGTTCAATTACTTCAATTCACTTTAGAAGTTGAATACACTAATAGGTCACATTAGGCAAAACCACCACCATAAACCATCAAATGATTACAGAAAGTCAGCAGTACAACCTGAAGTTAACACCTATTTTAAGAAAGTATTGAAGAAAAAATATAAAAGAAACAAAGACAAATTTTCGAGAGACAAAAAGGGTTCTTTCAAATTCCTGTGAAAACATAATGAACAACTTTGATTTTCAGTGTTACATCAAAACCGCTAACAAGGTGTTCATGTGGAGTCAGGAAGGTACCATGTTAGATACATTTGCAGCTATAGTCAGCAAAACTATGTAAATAATAGATGGGACAGCACATGAACCCAAAAAGTGAACCCTTTTCAAAGAGATGAAAGAAAATATAGAAATCAAAATGCAACAAATAACACAATGTGTTGACAGGTTCTCTTTAAAATCTATGTGAAACACAATAGATTCTTTACATCTCATCGAGGTCTTTTTGGCTCCGAATCAAATGATGAGAATGATGAGACTTGAGAGAGATATAGTGAAAAGAAATTAATAGATTCTTGATTCTTGCTTATATCTACATATGGGCTCCATTGACTCTGCATCCATGTTTGTAAGGTTGGTTATGCTACTTTTACATGCATGAGACAAGTTTGGTGAGCAGTAAGTACTAGATAATGCAATTTTGGACTCAAATCAGGCAGCCTTTTATGCTCGTGGTTGTCATCTCATGGTTCAGGAACATCAAAGAACTCGTCAGCCACGTCATTCATGCCCCGCAGACTTGAAGCACCAGAAAGGACGCTATTCTCTAGGTCAACTTCCATTTTACTCTCTTTTGTATCTATTATCTCTTCAAGCCTTTTAATTTCTGGTTTGACACTCTCTTACTCTTTCCACGAATTTCATCTACTTGATAGATATGCCCTATTAACCATAATCAGATAAAAGCCCTCTTCTCTAAATGAAAGCAATACATCAAAGCAATGGAAATTGTACTGATTAAGTGGTAAACATTCACACATGAAGTTCAAGTTTTATAGGCCTCTGGAATTCCCAATTGAAGCTGGACCCAGACTGGCCATTCTTGGACTTGACTCACAAAACCCATCATAAGTCCAATATAAATCACATCAAAATATCAACAACAACAAAAACACCCAATCAAATCAAACCCATGATCACAATCAGAAACAAAACCCTCTTCTGTAAATTAAACTAATCCTCCTAGTCATTTCGTCAAATACCTAGTTGACAACTACACACATACTTCTACGAAGGCAATAATTACGTTACCTTGGAGTTCAAACCAATGTTCCCAAAGAACGGCTTCAAGAGCTCCTCAATCACAACAAACCCAATACGATGTTGAAATTCGCAGCCTTTTTGGCATCTCCACCACCATAGCCGCTCCTTGCTTTCCTTCCCCCATTTTCTTCCCCCTCTTTGAGTTCAACATTGGGGTTTTCTACTCCTCAGGTCTCTGCAACCTCTCTCTTTCCCTCCATCGCCATCTCCGGCCACCGCTCATTGCTCTCCCTCCATTTCTCTCTCTCTTGCTGGTCGCCGGCCTTCTCCCCTACGTCCTCTCTTTTTCTCGCCGATCGCCAATCACAAGCTTAGAGCAAGTTTACCAAATTCGGTAAACAAGCTATATATCTATTTTACCTAAGTACGAGCATGTACACCAGTTTTTATATAAAAATGCTAGCGAACAGTGCGATTTTTCATTTTACCTACTCATATTTCTTGCAACACCACATCAATACTATCTATTTTTCCTATCCTCTATTAAAATATCATTTCTTTCTTCATTCCAAAAACAATTTCTTTCTTGGTTGTAGAGAGAGAGAGAGAAAAAAAGAATAAATAATGGGAACGAATGAATAGTTCTGCGGTAAAAGAAGCTCAGAACTGTTCACAAAGGAACTTTACCTTTTACTTTACCAATGCTGCTGCAGTTGAAAAGTTTCCACTTTAGAGCAAGTTTACTAGATTCGATAAACAAGCTATATATCTATTTTACCTAACTAAAGTGGGAACTTTTCAACTGCAGCAGCATCGGTAAAGTAAAAGGTAAAGTTCCTTTGTGAACAGTTCCGAGCTTCTTTTACCGTGGAACTATTCATTCGTTCCCATTATTTATTCTTTTTCTTTCTCTCTCTCTCTCTCTCTACAACCAAGAAAGAAATTGTTCTGGAATGAAGAAAGAAATGATATTTTAATAGAGGATAGGAAAAATACATAGTATTGATGTGGTGTTGAAAGAAATATAAGTAGGTAAAATGAAAAATCGCACTGTTCACTAGCATTTTTACATAAAAACTAGTGTACATGCTTTTAACGCCTCTGTTTTGCTGCGTGGTACAAAATGGCACCTGTTTGATTTCGAGAGACAAGGAGCCTTCCGGGATTTCCGTAGGAAAAGTGGTATGGGAATACAATTTTACCACAAAGTCCTCTAGCCCAACAGCACTAAGAGACAAAATAGTGTATAAAATTTGGGACACAGACGGAAAACATCGAAAGTCCGAAAACCTGTTAAAGTAATTCGTAAATAACTTAAGTAGTGTCTCTGGCCACCACTTTTTGGTGTGAAATTACCAAAAAGCCCAAAACCCAGAAGAAGTAAATTCAACCAACCAGTTTTCGAACCCAAGGGCATTTTCGTCCGAAATTGGCCAAAGTGTAAGCCACATCTTGAAACTTGGTTCCTTTATAGGCCCCTTGTGGAAATGATGTTTATCTCACCCATGCAATTCATTTTTTTGATAAACATAATATTACTTTGTGGTAGGATTTATACTATTTCACCCAATAGGAAAGACGGTAATGTTCAAAAGAGGGGGAACAAAATTAAATTCGGGGAGATGAAATGGAAATAAAAAAGGAAACGGAATCACTGGGAAAAAAAAAACCAATACTATTACTTTTTTTTTTATATATATTTTCCTGACTCTACCAAATTAGAAAGGGGAGTGATTTTGTTACTCTCATTTTCTCTAACTGCGCTCCCCTTTGTGTCTCTAATAGGTGATTTGTTTTGGGATAGAAGGAGAGTACCGTTAGAGAACAATGGAGTGGAAAAATCAATTCTCATCACAAAAAGCAATTGCATTTTTAGCACATTGAACTTGTTTTAACTTTTACGTCAGTGACTCATCGTTGCCTTGTGTTTCGTTTTAGGAGATGATTTTGGCACTGCACTTTTAGTTTTGTTTTCTCACATGATTAACACACAAAGTGGAGTGCCAATGGTAAAAACTGGAGTGCCAAAATCAATTTCCTTCTTTTATAGGAGTACTATTTTGCAAATTTGGGGCTCTGGATCGTATTATTGATTGAGCTTTTCAGTTACAGAGTTGGGCCTACAATAGCTAATCTTGAGTTGGGCTCAGATAAGGTGCTTATGGGAAAGGAATTCTATGGGCCCAAGGCAATCATGTGAAGGGAACTGGGCCAAAATATGGGCTATCGTGGTGTCGAATGACAGACTACTGAATTACAATTTTGCGTAACCAATATACAGTTATACACATTTATAATCCCAACAATGGATGCCAGTTGTGAACTTGACGACCATGTCTTATCATAGCATAAACTAACCACTAGCCGAAAAGTGTGATTGTACATAATTAAAGCCAAATTAATCGTCTAAGCACACTGTCCTAACATTTCGGAGGCCTCGAGACGAATTTTGAAGAAGGAGCTCTAATTTTTTCCTTTAGGCTTACATTTTGGGTATTAATTTTTTTTTTTTGATCTTGTATATCGGGTACTAAAAATAGTTGGGTGTCCTAGGGGCCTTACGCCGCCTCTTTCGCCTTAGCCCTGAGCAGCAGGGATATGATGGCGAAAAAGCTAGCGCCACCGATGGTCACGCAGGGCCCACTCCGGATCCTGCACGAAAAATTCGATCTGTTCAATAATTTAAAAAAAAAACGAGTCAGGCCCATGAAAAATTAACTCAATCCGATATGTGTGGTGCTCGATCCAGCCATCCCATAGTTCATTTAGATTACAGGATTGCAGACTCAAAATGGGTCCACGCGTGAACGTCGGTGGAAAATTGCTTAAGGCCACCGACGGTGGGCTGTAGAAGGATATGATGGAGACCGAGTTTATCTTCTTTTCTTTCGTAGTCAACTTTCAGTCCCTCCATTTTCATCCCATGGCCCATTTTTCACTATATGGCAAAACAAAATTATTGAACCTAGTTAGTGGCAAAAAGTCTCTTCTAACCATATTTCCTTTTCACAGCTTTATCCTCGCCCCCCCATGCCACTTTTTCTCAGGATAGAAATTTCAAAAGTTTCCAACATGCATAAAAAGGCAAACACATTTCTCATCTCCCTTTTGCTTTTACGAAATCAAATCAATTGTCTTCTTTCCCTCTCTGTCTAGTTTTAATCACAAAAAAGAAAATTAACTTCACGTGTAAATGGGTTATTATTGGGTAGAGGCCGGTGGAATCCAAGAAACTTGTCGCCTGCTTCGTTTGGATCACCTTTTCCTCGATAATCTTTAATTTTTTTTTTTATGTCAAGTATTCAAAGAATTACGAGGGGAAAAAATTATTGAAAGAATTACGAGTTACGCAATAAATGATTCATACCGAAAAAATGAACTAACAATAAAATACTCATACGTAAGAAAATCAATGTACAATTCTTGTATTTGACAATATTGGAGTACCCATTTACGTCTCGATAGTAAAATCCTTATGTCAGGAGAAACGGAGCTCGCCTGTTTTAATTATCTACCTCTATCATTTTGTTGGTGCTCATGAGCATTCATGCAAAAGTAAAGTTATTCGACAACAATGGCTATCTCAATAATTTAGTTCTACTATATGCTCTGGAGTCCAATTGTTTTTCCTACTTTTTTTTTTTTTTTTGGGTGAACCCGACGATAACATTAAAACTTTTCAACGTTCCCCAAGTGGTGAAGTGTGAACGTTACCTTAGCTTTATTGTTGGGTTGGCTTTGAGAATAAGAGCAAGTTCACCCCGTAGCAACTATCATTTGTTTTTGTTTTTTATTTTTATTTTTTTACAACATCTAAGTCCATCTATTGCCATTTATTGGTGTCAAAAAAAATGACAATGCCATTTTTGGTGCCAAACTTTGCACCAAAGGTGACATTGCCATTTCTCCCACTTAATCTAATTAGGATTCGAAGCCATTTGATTTAATTTGCTACCTGGATTCACGTTCTCCTTGAATGAAAAACCACTTTGGTCTTTGGCAAAGATTCAAGGTTAATAAAACACGTTAAAATAGAGCACCGTTTAGAGGGAATAGACAAATAATTGCGGATCTTTTTTTTCATTTTTTTGGTCATGAATAATTGGGGACCAAGAGTAGTAAAATATTTATAAATTATAGTAACTCTTAAGAGCATTTTCAGCAGTCCCTCAAGCACTTAAAATCTACAGATTTGAAAATTTTAGAACTTTTTGCATACTCCAACATGTCTCAAACACCATCGCACCCTTCAAATTTTGCTTCTTACCTTCAAATTCAAGACCGGTAGCACTCTTCAAATGCCAAACTAATACAATTTTATTGCTCAAAATCGACGATATGAAGACAATCAAGCTCTAGGTATAGCTAGAACTCGATTGTACCCTAGTAATGCCAGTACTTCACAACGCACATGAAAAATCTTCGACTACTTTTCTGGTCTTTTCCTTTAAGAATAACCATTTTCTTGAAGGATTAATTGGAGTTCACCATATAAATTCATCTTTCAAATTATTGTAGGAAGTAGGAAAAACAGACTTTTGAAGTCAAAATTTTAGCCAATGAGCCAGTTGGCGTGATCCCAAGCCTTCCTCAGTGGAGGCAGGAGTTTGAGCCCCGCGATAGGCATGGGAGGGGTTCAGGGCTATGGACTTATTTACTAGTGCCCCAACTCCTTTAATCTCGTTGATGTATAAACTATGGAAAAAGAAAAGAGTCAAAGTTTGAAAAAATCAGTTAAAGATGCTCTTGGCACCTAAACTTTTTTTCTCTGACCAAAAATGGTTACCTAAACATCTTGGCATCTCAAACAATAATTGGCATGGGCATGCAAGTGTTGTTGTACGTACTGCTACGTAGCCAGACGGATCATGATGTACAAAACAAAACCTAAAGCTAGCTAGCACCAAAGGCTACAAAGACAGCCTCTACTCTACCTGAGCTTTGGTCTCGGTCTACCTAACAAGGAAGAACAGAGCAACTACTGACTACCAACCCACACCCAATACAGAGAATATAACTATTAACTAGTAGCTAGGAGGAGTATAAGATTCCACAGGCCTTCTCTTCGGCTGGATAATACGTACCAAATGCAGAGTGTCCGGGGGACGGAACTAGAATTTTCGAAGTTAATTATTGGAAAAATGTGTTTGGCGATGAACGAAAAGGGGGAAAATGTTATAATTCCAATTGAGATCGTCCTTGGTCATGTAACGCTTTAATACCGCGTGGTCTACTAGTTTGAAAAACTTTAAATTGGAAACTTGTTCATGAAAATTTTGCAAGTCAATGGGGTCGATTGAGCTCACTTGCTAATGCTTGCCATAATGCCTCCGCCGTCGAGCCGCTAATGATAAAAAATGACAATGAAGTCGTAATTCACCACCAAGTCTTGATGAAAACACCAAAACTGACATCTTTATTCGTCACAGCAATAAGCATATATACAAGTGCATAACACGAGATCCTCTATCTTATTTTTTGAAATAAAAGTGATGTATTATGCGCCAGAGAGAGAATAATTTGTTCGTACAACAAAAAATAGGTACTTAAAAAATAAGAACTTTAGCGAACAGAACGTTAGTTTACATGCCATTTTGTATTAGCAGTCGACAAGAAGTATCAAAGGGAGCTGTCTGAACATTTTAAGTAACAGATTCTCCATTTTGATGATTCAAAAATCTCAACTAACCCGTACACCAAATCACTTTTTTTTTTAACACCTTGTCATCTTACTAGCATGTGGATGAAGTGCATGGCGTATAGGATAAATCAAATTGAGGGGTCCACCTACTGATCGGCCCATAACCACCGTTAGATTTGCCCCCACAGAGATTTATGGCTGGTAATGTTCTGAGAGGGAGGCCCCAAGCGTTAGTTAGTCTGGTTGATTGATGGGTTTACAACTTGTACAATTGACCAGTATTTCGATTCTTGGTGTCAAACCCCAAGAATGTATTCTCTTGTCCATTACATTGTGCCAGAGTGGATGATTTGGTTTTGACCGGACTGAAAAAATGATTAGTTAAGGTGCGTGTAAGCTCGTCTGGACACATCATCGAACCAAGAGATAGGGAGAAATTTCCTTTGCTTCTGTTACAGGAAAGCTAGGCCTCCACAGTGCCCCAGTCGAATGAATCGAATTGAATTCAAGTCCAGAGGTTGGAAGAGCCAGAAGGCCAAGGAAGACTCACCCCTCATTCTGAGCCCTCCCATAATGCCGGGACTTGAACGGCACTGCACTCTCTGCTTCCGGTCCACTCCAATATCTACTTTCTATAAAGGGGCAATCATTTACTCCTCTATTGATCCATTTATCCATAAGCCAACCCAATGGGGCCAAGTGGGGGTGCTTGGCAGTGGTGCGAAGGGGTCAATCCGGCCGTTCATTTCGGTAATCGACGGCTCGAATCTTAATTCGAGCAACGGACGGTTTAGATTTTATACGTTCGAATTAAATCCGAACTGTCCTTGCTGAGATGAATGGCCGGATCGGCCGCTCGGCACCGCGGCCAAGCACAAGCACCCCGCTTGGAAGCATCTCCCATTCCACCCAATTGGGTCTGTCACACATCTGGTTTTCTTGGCTAGTGTAAGGGCTTTGGTTGACGGCCCTCTGAGGCTCCGAGGCATTGGTTGACATCCTACCAAAAAATTTACATGGAAAATTCTATAATCAACCCAATGGGCTGACAATAGTAAGTGTGTGAATATGTATTAAATGGTGTATAAGGTACACAAAAATACGTGTTTTTCTTGTCTTCTAGTGTGTTTATCGTTAGCCCATTGAGCCAACAATAACAAGACCAATTTTACATTGTACACCTTGTTTTCACAATACAAGTGATTCTATAAATTCTATATAAACTGCGAAAGGAGTATTACTTAGAGGACCTGGGGCACAACAGAGGCTGTGATTCCAAGACGGTTTTCATCCCGAACTCAAAAGTTTGATCTGTAAAGTTATTTTGTAGAGCTCAATGAGTAGACCATCCAAGCGAATAATTAAGTTTATCGGACGTTAATAAATCAAAGATCGAAATATGTTGTTCTTGGAAAAATTAATGGCAAATGCAATTTTGAAAATACAAACGAGAATAAATTTCGTTTAGTTATGCAACTGCCGATGTGTGTTCTTTTAAGGGTATATACTACTTATCGAGCTATACACAATCAACGGTTAGGGCCAAGCTCAACCCTACTTTTGAGGAACAGTTGGCCTGTAGGCCCGCAAGTCCATTCTTAGAGCGCTCGTTAATCTAGAGCACCACACCTGATACAAAAGACGAAGTTAGTTGTATGATTCAGATAGGAGGCAGACACGAAGTAGAAATAGCATAACGTGAAGACAATTTATGTCATAAAGGAGGCCCCAGCATTCAAACTGTACATACAAAACTGCAAACGTCACAACCTCCTTGAATTAAAGGAGTTTAAAAAAAAACAACCACGAAATTATCCAAGAAAGAAAAGAAGAAATTGAAACACCCTTAGCCAACCCAATTCTAGAAAACTAAAGCAAACACTCCTATGCCAATACAAAAAGTTTCAAATGCAAAGAAGATCAGGTGCTGGAGATTGAGGCTGGTGCTGTCCTTTGGTATCTCTAGTTGCTTCTGTGTGAGACTCCAAAGCATAGGCTTGCGGTGTTGAGGACCCTGTGCCCATTGAGTCTTCCTGTGTTAAGCTATTCGACGACTTTGGAAATTCTGTTAGAATTTGAACAACTTCACGCATTTTTGGGCGTTCGACAGCCTGTTCTTCTACACACAACATTGCTACATAGAATAGGTGCATCACCTCCTCAAGCGGAACCGTGGGAAGCCTAGGGTCGAGGACTTTTAGCACTCCTTCCTTTTTCCCATCGGTCATCTTCCTCACCCATTGTACGATGTCTACTCCATCGCCAAATTCTCCAACCGGTTTTTTACCGCATACTAGTTCTAAGAGAACTACGCCAAAACTGTACACATCACTCTTTTCATCAACCTTCAGTGTGTAGGCATACTCTGCGACAAAAAAGAAAAAAGGTACAAATGGAAAATGGGTTAGTCAAAGTCATAGAATGGCGACTTGCACTGTTTTAGTGTAGTAGTTCAAATTAGGTAGAACAACATTTCAAATATGCCTATTCTGACTAGGGGAAGCAAAAGTAGATTTGATTATTGATCTGAACAGCAGCATGTAGTACTTTTAAAATACCAACCAAACAGTACCTAAGTAGTTAGGAATCACTTACATACCTAAGCCCCATTTATGAACAACAGGCCTATCACTTGGTGAACAATCAAGAACAATGAGAATCATTTTACCAATATAGTTATTTAATGCCAGAGCCAGAGAAAGAGACTGATTGTCACAAAAATGTCACTTAAACGGACAACCAACGATCACATGTCATGTTTCTTGAAACAGCAAAGTTAAACTAGATCACAATAAGAGCATCCCTTATGGGTAGCCAAACTCATAGTCAAACCCATAATGTGGCTGCATATCTAGAAATATCGACTCCAATGGCTAGTTAAATCCATTGCCAAAAAATCGTACCTAGCCTGAATCTTTGCCAATTTATAATGGTAATTTGCGACGGTAACTAGCTAAAAGATGACTTTAGCAATACCATTCTGGCTCAAAACAAGAAGAATGCATGCAAAATAATGCAAATTCTCTGGGGGAAAAAAAAAACGGAAAAAGGATTTGAGTCAAGTGAAAGCGTTTTTGATGTTTCACGCAGACGACACGTATGTTTTACAAATAAAGGACTTAAACAAGGAAAGGGCATATATCAACTGAAACACAGAAGTTCATATCTTGTCAAATAATTTACGGTTGGAATTTTACCTGGTGCTATATATCCATACGAGCCAGCAATAGCAGACATACACTCAGAAGTGCCTGAATCCTGCAAGAACTTGGCAAGCCCAAAATCGGCAACATGTGCTTCAAAATTGGAATCAAGCAATATGTTGTTAGACTTCACATCCCGATGAATAATCAATGGTGAACAATCGTGGTGAAGATAGCAAAGACCCTTTGCAGCCTCCACTGCAATCTTATACCTCGTGTCCCAAACCAAATGCCCCCCCTTCTTCCCATGGAGCACTTCACCCAAGCTCCCATTAGGCATATACTCATAAACCAGAAGATTTGTCTCATGATTCGAACAAAATCCTAATAGCCTAACAATATAACGGTGACGAATCCTCCCAAGAGTCTGTATTTCTGCATTGAACCCATGGTCGTGGGTCGACCCGCGGCTCATCACTGGTAATCTTTTGACTGCCACCTCATCACCATTTGGCATCACCCCCTTGTAAACAATACCAGCACCACCCTTCCCAATAATATTATCCTCCTTCATAGAATCCAATACATCATCACAAGTGAAATCCAAACGTTGGAAAGCTGTCAGTTTCCACGCATGAGCCTCACTTGCTTTTTTCAAGGACCGGGCTTTTAAAATGGCAGCAATTGCAAAAGCTATGGAACACACAAGCAATGCCATAACAAGCAAGAGCTTCAAGGAAGACGAGAATGAGCCTTTGACATGGCCTTGGGGAGTGGCGCTTGCAATTCCATCTTTGCAAGGCCCCAAGTATGGGCCACAGAGGTTAGGGTTTCCGAGAAAAGACGAGGAATTGAAGTAACTGAACTGGCCAGTGCCCGGGACTAGCCCGGATAGATTGTTGTAGGAAAAATCAACAGAAGTCAAGCTTTGCATGGTGGCTATGGCCCCCGGAATGGACCCTACTAAGTGGTTTCCTGACAAATTCAAGTAATTCAGAATCCGCATGCCTGCAGAGACAAAGCAGAAGTTTGTTTATGGGGGTATGAAGTTTAATTTTGGTGCATTACTACGCCAAAATGAAGATAATTGGTTATATATGCATTAGAAACATGTACTATGATGAAAATCATGAAACCAATTTATCTGACTGGGTACTTTGTAAGATTGTTTCACAAATCTTTCGAACTTATACACAAACATATGCCAACTTCAGTTTTACTCAAATTTAATCAAATCAATGGAGATGCAAATGTTTAACCAACTTCGGCAAGGATATTTTATTCTGTTCAAATTTATACACAGCCTTCAAATTTACGCTCAAAGTTGGGTCAGTTGGACCATTTCATATCAAATGCAGCTTTTACTTAATTTTTTACTCAAGCTTGAGTAAAAATATGGGTGAAGGCCGGAGATGCCCTAACCGGAAAAACAATCGGCATTTGCAGATAATATAACAGAAAATCAATAAATATTATATCATTGTATAGTATGTAAAATAGCTGGGACCTCCAATATGCATTGCAGGAAAACTCAAGGCTAGAAGAAGAATTTGATTCCAAATTTAGGGGTGCCATTCTATGGTAATCAGTGAAATGCTCACAAAGTATAAGAGCAACAGAAGTTTGAAAAACACAAGGTACATAACGTAGCTCCGTTCCTGCATACCTGTAATCGCAGTCGGAATTTCACCGGAGAGCTGGTTCTGACTAAGGTCAAGATAAGTCAAAACCACACATTTGCTGATCTCTGGTGCAATTAGACCCGAAAACCTGTTATGGCTGAAATCCATTTTCGATAGCTGCTGTAACTTCCCAATCTCAGGAGGAATGGGACCCGAAAACTGGTTCCCGTTGAGCAAAAGCTTCTGGACACCAGAAAAGTTCCCAATACTTGCTGGTAAAGGACCGGTGAGCTGATTATTTGACAAACTAACCTGCCCTAAACTAACTGACACCGAATCATGCTGAGGAAATTCCCCAGACAAAAGATTGTCCTGAAACTCAACTTGAGTCAGCAAAGGCAAGCTCAGCAGCCCTTTCGGTATCGATCCGTTCAGATAATTCTCTCCCAATCGAATTCGACTCAAGGACTGACACTGTCCTAGCGACTCTGGTATCGGGCCAAACAAGAAGTTCCCCAATGCAATTAGGGTTTCAAGAGTATTACCAGCACATAAGTTAGGAGGCAGGGTCCCAGTCAATTTGTTAGAAGACAGATCAACAATCTGTAACTTCCCATTACTTCCCAACCCCTGAGGGATTATTCCAGTGAAGTTGTTTTCCCACAATTGCAACACCTGTAGCTCCGGTAAACTGGTGATGAACTCCGGTATCGAGCCATAGAGCTGGTTACGGAACAGATTTAGAAGGGTCAGGTTTTTCAAGTAAGAAAAAGAGTCTGGCATCTCACCTGTGAACATGTTGTTCGAAAGATCCATGGATTTCAAGCTCTTTAAGTACCCCAGCTCTACAGTTAACGGACCCGAAAACGTGTTCACTTGGAGGAACAACGTGTCCAGGTTCTGGAGCTTGGAAATCTCCGGCGGAACCTCGCCGGAGAGTCCACAGCTGGCGGCGTCGAACCGGATGAGCTTCGATAGGTTCCCGATCTCCGGCGGTAGGCCACCGGAGAATGTGTTGTAGTACCCGATGTAGAGTTGTTGGAGGGTCGAGATGTTTCCGAGTTCGGGTGGAACTACGCCGATTAAGGTGTTTCCGGAGAGGGCTAAGTACTCGAGGGTGGGAAACCGGCCGTACTCCGCCGGGATGGTGCCGTTGAAGTAGTTTCCGCCGAGGTGGAGGTGGCGGAGGCTCGGCATTAGGGTTACGGACACCGGAAGGTCTCCGATCATGTTGTTGTTGTAAAGGTCCAGCACCTGTAAAAAATGAGGAACCAAAAATTAAGTTAAAAAATGACGAATCTATGAGTTCAGAATTTCCATTGTCTTTGCAATTAAACTAGGAATCCTGAATTTTAGACACTTTTTCCTTTTTGGGTCAAGTTTTCTAGCTACAAATCGGAGAGGTATAGAGCTGAATCTCAGTAGATCAGTAGATTGTTACCGCTCTCAAAATTAAGTTAAAAAATGGGGAATGTGTGAGTACATAGTTTTCATTGTTTTTTCAAATTAGGAATAGTGTTTTTTCCTCTTCTGTTCAAACGCAGGTGTGAATATGAATGAATCATGGCAGCAAGCTCACTTACAATATTTTATTTAGTTTGCGAACGGAGAATGGATGCATAAACACAGAAAGTGAGCACATACTGTAGAGAAATCGGGCAAACCAATAGAAACACAATCCGCAAAAGAACAATCAAAGAGACAGAGAAAGACAAATTGATTTTTACAGAACAGTCCGCGAAGCACAAATTAGACCGAATTTCGCGTCAAAAACCTAACGTGTAACTTCTTTTCTTTTTTACTTTTTTTTGGGGTCAAATTAGAAATGGCGTGACTATGTAATGAGATGAGATATTTGCCTGTAAATATCTGAGGCGGGATAGTTGAAGAGGGAAGGTTCCGTTGAAGACATTGTTGGAGAGGTTGAGGTAACGGAGGGAGGAGATGAGGGAGATCTCGGGGGGGATGGGGCCGGAGAGCTGGTTGGCGGCGGCGGTGAGGTTGAGGAGGTAACGGAGGTGGCCGACGCCGGAGGAGAGGGTCCCCGAGAGGTTGTAACCGGAGATGTCGAGCGCCGTCACGTGGCGGTTGCGGTCGCACGTGACTCCGGACCACGTGCAGTAGCTGGTGGAGGCGTTCCACGTGGAGAGGGCGTACTGGGGGTCGTCGGTGATGGCGGTTTTCAGGGAGAGGAGGGCGCTGTACTCCGGTATGCGGAGTGGTATCGCGGCGGTTGAGCGGCGGAGATTAAGGTGGAGGAAGAGGAGGAGGAGGAGGAGTGCGGGGAGTCGCATTTTTTGGTTCGGGTGGTTGTCTCTCTCTGGTTTGGGTTTTTTTTAGAGAGAGAGAGAGAGAGTGGGAAACAGGGAAAGAAAAAGACGAAGGAGCCAGAGGAGTAGAGGGAGAGAGTACACTAGACAGTGGAGAAACGTGAGGCTTTTATATGTGCATTTTTTCCCTGTATTTGGCCTTTCGTTGTCATTTTGTTAAATTCAAAAGAAGAGGGTCCTCTTCGGTCATTTTCATCAGCCGAACTGTCGTGACTCGTCTAGGACTATTGGGTCTTTTCCGATACTCCCTCCGTCCCATTTCATTATTTATTATTATTATTATTTTTTTATTTTTGCCTATATATTTTTTTATGTAGATTTTAAAAAATATATAATATAAATTTTGTTTGATAAATCTCAATTAATTTTATAATATAAATTTTTAATATTATAAATTAAAATATATAAGTAATTAAAAAATGACACACAATTAAAAAATTGACAATAAAAATGGAACGGAGGGAGTATTATTTTAACTGCCAAAGTAGTACATTATTTTAATCATCCACACTCCATTTTTTGTCTATATCTAAGGGCGGAGCCAAGAATTTTGTTTAGTAGAGTTAAAAATTAGATTCATATGTAATATATTTCACAAGTGCAAAAATAACTAAATTAAGAGGTTAATTATAAGATTGAAATGCACTAATAATTCATTTTTGCCTCATAATTGGCCCCAAAAGAGTTGTTATATTTGAAAAATAATACATGATAGTCTCATTTCTAGCACTATCAACTCTTGAAAAGAAGAAAACGCTTGAAATTTTTATGCATTTAAAACAAGTTGCGGCAATTTAGAGATGTTTTGTAGGATCAAAATAGCAAAATTTGGTTGTAAATTATCAAATATTCTTGTGAAAAATCAAAGTGACTAGTCTCTTTGTGCCACCTAGGCCTGTCAATGGACCAGATTCGATCCGGATTCGGATCCGAATCCGAATCCGATAACATCGATCCGATAATCCGAATTCGGTAATTCAATACGGATCCGGATCGGATTAAATCCGTTATCAATCCGAATCCGAACTTTTTTTTTTTAAAATTTTAATTTTTTTAAAAAAAATAGTAAAATTTTTATTTTGAAAAAAAAAATGTTTAAGAAGTTGTATTTTTATTTTTATTTTCTATTTTTAATTTTTTTAATTTTTTTTTGGAAAATAAATTTTTTTTGAAAAATAAAATTTTTTTTTCTAAAATTTTTGAAGTAAAAAAAGTTTCCGGATCGAATCCGGATTACCACTATCGGATTTGAGTCTTATCGGATCCGGATCGAATTGTGTCTTATCAGATCCGGATCGGATCCGGCCCATTGACAGGCCTAGTGCCACCGTCCATGTCAGTATCCACTTGAAGTTATTATCTCGTTATTTACTCGATACACTTTTTCACACATTCAAGGACAATATTGTACATTCATGTGGACAAAAACAAAAAAGTGAGTGTGAATGATTAAAAGAGGAATGTGAAAATCATTTTTCTTATGTAATCCATCACTAGTAAACTTTTCGAGTCTTTCTCGTTTTGTGGGTTTGTATGTCTTTCTTTTTTTTTTTTTTAAAGATTTGCATCATCTTTTTTGAAATAATTTGTTGTGCAACGGGTCCTTAAAGACCTAATCGCAACCCGACGATCGTTGACGACCATCAAATTTGAAGGAAAAATAACAGACCAAATAGATACAAAAACAATCGGAGAAACCAAACCACCAAATAGATACAAAAACAATCGGAGAAACCAAACCACCAACAAAACGAATAAGAGAGACCAATATGTATGTGGTTCAGCTTACGGCTGTAAATCTACTACACGGGCAAACAAACAAAAAATGATTGCACTATGTGAAAAAACAATGCTCTGAAAAGCTACAAGAGTGACAAATAAACAAAACTCTCACAAAGAAACACTCACCAACTCCACAATAAATCTAAATTCTCTAAAAAAAGAAAAAGAAAGTGACAATGCCAAAACTGTTTTGGTTAGTGTCAAAATTTCAATGCATAAAAGGCTTGTATCATATCCAGTGTATAAATTTTTTATGCACCGGAGTTTTAACACTAACAAAAACAGTTTTGTCATTATTACAATCCAAAAAAAACCTCTAATTGAAATTTCTCATTAAATACAGATTCTCTCTCATTAAAGTCTCACAAAATCCCTCGGGTTTGACCAAAAGACACAAACGGAACGAAGTTCATTAGAAATATGGTCGAAAATCGTCAACTAAACAAGTTTGCCAAAACATTTCGTAAATTGATAGTCACTGCTCCAAGAACGTAAAAAACCACTGCATACAATTTGCAGAACTTCATTAGAAATATGAAATACTAAAATATGAATCACTTGTTTTTATAATCACAGCTATTAATGATTCCTTTTGATAAATCGTCATATAAACTTTAGTTCTTTCATTGAAATGTGATACGATCTTTCTCTTTTTTTGTCATGCTATCTAATCTACCCTATCCAACCAAATTAATCACAATGATAGGCGAATATGGAAATGAACTAGTTCGGATGTTGCAAAATCAACTTTGTTTGAAGATCGGTGAATGCAGTAGCTCACTTTATATATACACTCATATTGAAAAATGCCAGAGTACTTTTTCTTGCAAGCGTCATGGTCGACGACGACGAGTGAAGGGCAATGCTGGTGAGGATAAGGGATGTCGAACCATGGACACCTAGCTCTAATGAATTTGCGCGCATTACTGGTGCAAGAAATCCGTTTAATCTTCGTAACGTTCTATATGGTTCAAAGATTAATAATATCCTTTTTCGTTGTCAAAAAAAAAAGAGGACAAGGGATGTCAATGAAGGTTCAGAAAAAGTATGGGATGCCAATTTATTAGTCAGATACCTCAGGGGTAGGTAAATGTAAAGTTTACTCATTTCCAAACTACTCCCAAATGCCCTCTACATGGCGTAGGGTAGGTAACTACTGGGTACGATCAGATGTGGAACAATCATATGTGGTGTGGGGCAGGTAAGGTAAAGCTGGTCACATAAGGTTGACTGGCATTGAGAGAAAACGACAAGTGTGCTTGCACGGAGAAATTATTCAGTGCTTCAAACTCATGTCTCAACCCCACTCCCTCTAAATTATTACGTACGTGGAGCCCTGCTATGAGTACATCATTTCGTGTACAGCACCTTGTATGGGATCCACTTGGGGCTATCACACAAATGATCGGATTCGTTTGATTTTTTATAAAAAAAATTTAAGCATCCCCTGTAAAATCTACGTGCGACCTAATATCAAGTGCATAAATTTCCCGGAAATCGGGCCTTATTTTTTTCGGAACCAGAGATAATGTAGGACAGGCTGCTCTACAAGGCTGTAAGGCGGCTGATCTAGCCGTCCATTTTGGCAATGAACAACTCGGATTAATAGAAACTCAGATTAAATCCAAGCTATTGGCATAAAAATGGACGGCCGAATCGACCGCTCTACATCCTCTGTTGTCAGAGTCGGTCCTAACTTTTGGGAGGCTTAAAACGAAAACCAAAAGGAAGCCCTTTTCCAAATCTTAATGAACAAAATGTAAGTAGGTAAATTACCCTTTCAAGAATAAATACTAGTAGTATTCATCAATAAGAAATAACCTACAACAATAACCAAATATTCCAAGATACCTAGGGATACTAAAATATGAAGGGACCCTTAAATTTATATTTTTTAGGGGCCTAAAGCAATCGCATTGCTTGTTTTAGCTCAGAGCCGACTTTGTAGACTGTTGTGCGGTCATTTTCAAATTCTATTTTTTCCGTAACACATAATTATTTTACTATGAAACTAGATTTGCGCGTCACCTCGGAGTACTAAAGTTTGTGTTTTAAAAACAAATTTGGGATGAATTGGCGAAGAAAAAAATGCAATAGAAAACTTTAATTATGAGTCATAAAATACTTTATTCTCGCCTGGATACATCCTAAATAAATTTCGGTTCTCATGGAATCCATTATCAGTTTTTTTTGGGAAAATTAGTCGTAAGGACAAAAAAATAGTTTTCATTCACAGGGAGGACACCAGCAAAATGAAGTAGTTTTCAGTAAATGTTCTTTTAACTTTTTGAGTTTTTTAGTCAAAAATGTCAAAATACGTTTAGACACTTTTATATGGTTTTAAAGTGCACTTTCCTATTATAGGGTTTTAGTAACACTTTTGTATATAAGGTACTTAGGGTTTTAGGCACTTTTATTGACTACCCTGAGGTTTAGGCATTTTCATAAGCACATTTGTCATTATGTTTGATTACAAAAAGTGTTTTGTCTTTGAGCTAAAAAATGTATATATGAAAGTTTTTTGGCTAAATCTCCTTTTTTTTTTTTGGGTGTGTGCATGCAAAAAGTAGCGTTATTATGTGAATAGGTGCTCATCATCCAAATAAACGGTAGCTGTTTGAGTCCCTCATCATGTCTTATAAAAGAGGCCCTCTTTTTTTGGAAAAGAAATGAATCTTTATGACCTTTCCTCCAACGGGAATTTACTTTACGATTCCTCCCTAGCGCAAAATTGGAGAAATTGACGAGTTCCTCTGGACGGTGATCCTAGTGCACACTGCACATTCTAATGGATAGATTACAAATTCCACCGGAAATCCAAGTGCACACAGGCCCGGCTCGGAGTGTTTTAAGATTCTAAGCGGTATTTGAAAAGGGGTCTCTAATATGTTAGTATATTAAATAGTTGGTCAATAAATGTAGTAAAAGTGTTATGGTTTAGTGGCATAATTGTGTGTCACCTCTTTGGAACCTTGAGGTGCTGAGTTTGAGGCTCTAAATTGTCATATTGAAACAATTTTTTCGTACGACTTCACCTACAAAAGCCACTGTTGTTTTAAAAAGTGAAGGCGCCAAGAATCGAACTCACGACCTTACACTCGTTGCATGCGCACCTAACCATTGTGCCACAAAAATAGCCTACTTCTATGTTTCTTCACATACATTATATTTAATAAGATTTTGATATTCGCGCTTCACTTTTTATTGATGGTGCTCCACTTTTAACGCGAAGTTAAAAAAAGAAAAAAGTGGAGCTCGAAAATCAGTTTCCTATTTAATATATTCGACAATTTCGGGGCCCAATTTTTGGGCCCAAAACGGAAGGCCCTAAGTGGTCATCTGGTGGACCTGTGCCTAGGGCCGACCCTGAGTGCACAAGTTGTTCCGGAGATCCAACAAGACTGTTTTGGCCTCTTTACACCCACCTCTATCTCATGTGCCTTTTGATATATAGTGTAGGAGGGCAATTAGGCCGAGTAAGAAAGTTTAAAAATCAGAACATGCATCACGGTGTGGGCAACAACAGGACATAAACACTAAACTGGGTTGGAGTCGTTGGACCAAGCCGTCCTTCTGGGGAACTATATTGGCGTGATAAAATCACAAGCATGATATGAGCACGGGCACCTTCTCAAAAAAAGAAAAAAAGAAAAGGGCATGAGCACTGGGACAGATGTGTTATTTCATTTTATGCTTTAATGATATCGACTCATTAAATTTTAACTTCATAGAAATGAGATCTATTCTTTTTACAATCAATTAAATAATTTGGATAGTTTTAAACGATTATTTTCTTACTTCTTTATCATCACAAGCGTCTGATTTAATAAGTGACATTTTAAAAAAAGTTACATTAAAGGAATTGATATTCGCGCTCCATTTTTTGATGCAGACGCTTAACTTTCAACGTGAAGTTATTAGTAACTTAACTTCATGAACAAAGTGGAGCACCTGTATCAAAAAAATGAGCGCGAATATCAATTTCCTACATTAAAGTGCAAAATCATGATAATGTAAAGGAAGAATGGGCATCTCATAGTTGTGATGTTATTTAGGTATAGCTAATTGACAATTCTTTATTCAACTCTAAAACAATTGTTCACAATTTGTATTTTAAGGTATTTTGTACCCTTTTAATTATCTTCACAAGGTGCGACTAGGTAAAAGCACAAGAAGAGACACGATATGAACAAACAGTGGCTAGCACATTGATTTGGCTAGGTCTAAAGTACAACACAATAAACAAGCCCGGCGGCTATGCATGATACGAAGCATGTTACCAACAGAAATAAAATGCCAAAAAATAACCCATAGGACAACTTTAGATATGTGGACTCACAGGTTGGGGGGTATCAAGTAGGATACGGGGATTCTGCAAAGCAACCTGTAATGCACAATTACAATCTTTTAAAAGTCCTTCCGATGGTTCAAATTTAAAACACTCATAAACAATTTGGACATGCACTCTTGGATTTCAAATAGAGGTGTCAAATGGGCGGGTTTAGACCAAATTGGGTAAATTATAAGTGGGTTGGGTCTTTAATGAGTCATTGGCTCATTTAGACCCAATTAGTTAGGAACCCAATTACCCATACCCAATCCAACCATTTATTTAAAATCAAATCCGATCCGCCCATTAACCCAATTAAAATTAAAAATGACAAAAAATACCCATATACACTAAATGACCATATCACCCTTGTACATTTAAATGACCAAATTACCTTTGCATATTAAAATTATCATAATATCCCTATATACTAAAATGACCAAATTATCCCTATATACTAAAATTACTAAAACGAATGGAAATTCTTATGAAATTTTAAGGATTTTTGCCAAATTGAGCCAAACTTGGGTTATCTCCACCCCAATTTCTCTTATAACAGTAATGTACCAATATTTTTTTGTCTTTAGTTGAAGCTTGTGGTCATTTTTTGAATGGGCTCGCTTTGTAATACTTCTCCTCCGGTCCCTGCTCTCAAGTTTCGTGGAGGGCTCGATCGTTGTGGTAATCCCAACTCATCGGTTGGTTCCAATTCAAACAACGGTTCTGTACAATTGCCGATGGGGAGTTTTTCGAGCAATTCTCAGCCGAAGATAGTCACCGGCGAGGCTGGTTACGTTCTCGAAGACGTTCCTCATTTGACCGATTAAATTCCCGATCTTCCTGTACTCTCTCTCTCTCCCCCTCCCTCTCTCTCTCTATACATGTGTGTGTGAGTTTGGATAATTGTCTATTTTGAGGTTAAGCTCGACTCTGCTGGAGAGGTTGACTGTTTTTTTTATGGCGGACTTGTGAATTGGGTTCAGAATCGGATTTGCTTCAGTTTGGATAATTGTCTACATGTGTGTGGGAAGACGGGTGTTTCCGAGAGAGAGGGGTGTTTTGTTCAGTGGGTTATGTTGATGACCTATTGGGTCATTTAAGTTGACCGAATTGATGTTCAATTGAGACGCATAAATAGATGAGTTAGTTGGTTGAGATCCATTCTAACCCAACTTATAAATGAATTGGGTTGGATCTAATTTTTAGTAGAGCCCTGCTACTGGTACAAAAATCTGTGCACATATTGTGCACAGATTTACGGATTCCATACAAATGATCTGAGTCATTCATTAAATGTAAAAAATTTTTTTAAGCGTCCTCGTAGAAAATTAGTTCAATCTAATACCTATAAGTACTCGATCCGATCATCTAAATTTTCATTCAGATTTTCGGATAATGAAAAGTTAGATAATTAGATCAAGTACCTATAGGTATTAGATTGAGCTGATTTTTTTCCAGGAATCATTGAAAAAATGTTTTATATTTAATGAATAACTCGGATCATTTGTGTGAGATCCGTAGTGAGCCCCACAAAAAATATATGTACAAAATCTGTACCTATTTTTCTGCACCCATAGACTTTCTGTTTTTAGCAAGTAAATTTGGGTTTTCTAATGAATTTGGGTTCAATTTACCACTTATAATTTCAGATTCCAAGCAGTACCAAGCATCCGAGACCGAAGAGAGACTCCAAAATAATGCCACCAAAAATGTGGGACCATTAGTTGGCGTAGCGTGAGAAGTACCCTGAGGCAGAGAGCATACAATCCCTTTGCCGGAGATAATTATTTGTGGCGCTGGTTGGTTATGGGGCCAGCTCCTGTCCGGTGTTAGATACCCTCTAGTCCTTTTCAGTTTCGCGGTCTTTATCGGACCCATAATAATAATAATTAAAATTGTTTGTTTTTAAAATTCGTTGATAATATTGATCACGTCAAAAAATCACTTTGATTTAATAGGGTTTGGTATAGTTTCAAAATGGTATCTGATCAATGTGATTTTTGACGTGGCCGATATTCTTGACAAGCTCTAAAACATAAACAGTTCCGATCATTATTTAGACCCGAAGAAGGCCCACAAATGGGCGAAACTGAACGGGACACCGGAGGCTTTAACACTGCCTGGTTGGTTACATGGAATGGAGATCAGTGAGTGGGTACCGTATTGGCTGATTACTTTTTAGTGTTTTCAAAAACCCACCCTTCAGTCCTCCAATTATAAAATTACAAACTTTGGGCTCAGTTACAAATTGCCCCCAAAGCCCAATGCTCATCTATCTCTCCCCCTTGAAACAAGTTTGTCCCCCATTTCATTTGGTTTCAAGTCTCGGAGGCACTGATTAAACAATTAAAATAAAAAAAGAAGGTCTCGGAGGCTGTTCTTCTTGTCCCTTTCTTTGGACTCCCTCCCTCTGGAATAACAAAACCCTACATGCAAGCAAATGGGTTCATTTTTTCCTAGGGGTCTACAAGGAAAATGTGACCGTAGGTTACTAATTTAATTTACTGGAGTATATTAAAAAGGATGATCACGAGATCGAAGTTCACAACTCTCTCTCTCTCTCTCTCTCTCTCTCTCTCTCTCTCTCTTGTTTTTTCTATTATTGATATAAGCCGTGAGGCTCAGAAGCATCACAACTTTGAACTGGACGTTTCTTCAATCTGGTCCTTTTACTTAATTTCCTCTGTAAAAATCAGAAACTGGGACGGGAAAAAATAAAGGAAAATTCTAAAATCAGCCCAATGGGTTGACAATAATAAGTGCGTGAACGTGTATTAAGGGTGTAAAAAATATATAAAAATACATAATTTTTTTGTCTTTTAGAGTGCTTATCGTCAGGGCAGTAGGCTGACAATAGCATGACCGAAAAATAAAATAAAAATGGAAATAGCAGCAAGACTTTAGTTTCCCATATTTTCTAAACGGTCTTAAGCCTTAAAAAATATAAATTTCGAGATAGGTCGTTCTCCTCATATATACAACAATTAAAAGTACAAATAATAAAAATAACTGTGTTCGGAGACCATAGGCTATAAACGGACTTTTTAATGGAGAAGTCACTCTGAATGAATGACATCGTGGAAGTTTACAAACTTCATATAAGATGAGCTTTCTAGTTGGAGCTATGTGCGTTGTCTTAACTCGTACTATCAAAACAAGCTCTAGGTACCCCCACCTTATTCCGTCATTTACGATGTTAGATCCTATTTTGCTAAGATTTTTATTTTTAAATACTTATTTCTCGTTTTACGAGACAAGTCATTCTCTCATAATGCATTATTTTTAATTTAAAAAATAAGTATTTATTTTCTTTAACGGAACGGAACGTTAGACCTATTTGCATTAAGTGACCTCTTAATTTAATTACTCCACTGATAATTTTGTTGTATTGATTCGAGACTGCATTGAAGTACTTGTTCAGCAGACCAACCATAAACGGGGATTTCTCTCCATTAATTTTACGGACTTGGGGTTTGATGTGCTTCTAATAGCAGCGTTTAGGGCAAAAAAAAAAAAGCAGATCCCCAAACCAACCCTCCTTGCAGCCTGTCTGGGCACTTGGATTGGAGTATGACAAAATCCCTAATCTATAAAGACAATTTAGAGAGGTTCTTTTTTTTTTTTTTTTTTTTGAACGGCGTCAAAATTTTTATTTTTTTTTCCAAACGGCAACAGTTTAGAGAGATTCAATGAGCGGACAAAATCAAATACCCACCCTCTCCCAAAATATTTGTCCAGTTCGCATAACGAGAAGTACAAAATAATAGTACATTTTTTCAAGAACAATTCAATTTTTTTCAACAATATCAGCGAGTTCTTTTAATTTATGATTTATTTTTTGAAATTTTTCCTTGAAAAAATATACTTCATCTTTAAGTTTGTATTTTGCAGAACGGACAAATATTTTGGGATAAAAATAGTGCAAAAAAATAGTTCAAAACATGGACGATAAGTACAAGTGCTCTTACAATCTCCAATGATGAAAACGAAAACCATAACATCAAATTATATCAATTTTTTTTTGGGTGCCAACGAAGTCTTCTCGAGTGTCTCCTTTTGTTTCCCTTTATTGTTTCTTATTCTGTCTTTTTTAGTGTGCTTCTAAGTTGGGGCAGTTAAACTAGTAAATTAGTAATAGTATCAAGATAAGATAGAAATTGAAACTTAGCTGGTATCCATCGAAAGCTGGTAAAACAACCTAAACAAGAATGATAGGGTGGAAATGGCCGGCTCCTCACCAATCCCTTTAAATGGATAGGAGAGAATGCTCTCTCTAATTCTTACTCGGAAAAAAAAAAAATTCAATCACACTTTAGTGATCATAACCGTTCATAATTTTTAATTCATTGAGAGCATCAAGCATGCGGAAAATCTGTTTGATCAATTATCGTTTGATATGATTTCGAAACAGATTTGTTTTGCAAAAGATTTAGAAAAGGGGTTTTGTTCTAGTGTTGCAATCTTATATTTTGCAAGATACTAATGTGTTCCAAAATCATACCTAATGATGTCCAATAAACTTGATTTTTTGCATACTTCGACCATGATCGGTTTGAGGTTTATTGGATAATGAGTAGAGAGATAGATAGAGAAATTTTATTAGGGACTATGCGCAGGGGTTTTGAGACCAATACGAACAAGCCTATGTCAACAAGCACAATAAAATAAACTGTTGTGATCATCGACCGTAAAAAATTTTATGGGGCCGGATTGGAGAGGAGCCGGACTCGGAAATGGGATAACTTTTGTTTTCGTTTTCATATTTTTTGTTTTTCGTTTCCATCCGGCGTGGTTTGTTATCTGTCCCAATAGTGTGGCTCGTTAGGCTTGGGCCTTAAAATTTACTTACTTACCACGACTTTTACTCCTATAGTCCAGAAGCGGCCCATTAATCAACCCATCACCCTATCCCCTAAATAAAAGATTTCATTTCTTCTTGTGATTGGTGAAAATATAATCGACCACCCCAAACCGAATGAAAAACCGACCGCAATTATCGGGGTCCCTCTGGTCCGGTCGGTCCATAAATGTCCTCGGTCGGTTTCGGTTTGTGACGGAGAATTTTTTGAATATTCGGTTCGGTTCCGGTTATCTCCTCTGTCTAATGAAAAAGAGTAATGATATACAAACATAGAATTTTGAAAATTCACTACTTCACTTCTCCATTTTTAATTTTGATAAAACTAAAAATATTCTATCAGAAAAGACTTCTCTTCTCCTACATTAAAAAGAGCAATGATTCACAAACCGAAAATTCTGATAAAAATGTCAATATAGAGCAATATTTTCACTACTTCAAATGAAGCATTCGTGATTGTTGCTTGAAATATATATTTTTCAAGGAAATTATCATTGGAATATTTTAGTTTATATTTTCATTGGGTCAGGGGCAAAATCAGGATTATATTAACAATTAGTTCAGCTAAATTACTAAGCCATCAAACAAAATTCATTAAAACATCTTGCTTCTCCGTTCTGTATTCGAAAATAAGTACTTATTTTTTAAGAAGGCAATATCAAGCTTGAATATCATGTGTTTATGCAAATAATTTTTCCAACAATATGGATCTTGTTTGATAGATCTCAATGGATCTCATTGAGATCTTTTAAATTGTGCAAAAAAAATCAAAAATATATTTGTTATTTTTATTATATTTGAGTTTGAAAATATAAAATAAGTACTTATTTTTTAAAAAGAGAATGTGGAACACTTAGGTCCGCTCTAAAACTCAAAATAAGTACTTATTTTTTAAAAAGCCAATTTCAAGCTCAAAAATAATGTGTTTACGTAAATAATTTTTCTAACAATATGGATCTTGTTTGATAAATCTCATTGAGATCTTTTGAATGGTACAAAAAAAATTGAAAAATTATTTTTCATTTACATTATTTTTTAGTTTAAAAATGTGAAATAAATATTTATTTTTTAAGAAGGTGTCTTGGAACGGGGTAAGCCGGTGTTTTAGGGAAGAATAATTCCACCATGGCCATTGACATTGTTCGTGCCAGGAAGACAAGTCAGCCCAGTTGATCGGCTAGGCCCCGTTCCAGAAACCTTTTGAAAAAATAAACAGTTTATTTCACATTTTCAAACTCAAAAATAATATAAATAAAAAATTATTTTTTAATATTTTTTGTACCGTATTAAAGATCTTGATAAGATCTATTAAACAAGATCCATATTGGTAGGAAAATTATTTGCGTAAACATATTATTCTTGAGCTTGAAATTGCCTCCTTAAAAAATAAGTACTTATTTTCGTTCCAGAACGGTAAGACTATTTTTGGGCCGATTAAGATATTGAATGTTGGCCCGTACAATATTCTTGGGCCGTCCCAAGTTTGAAGAGTGAGTTTGGTATAGCTTTTCAAGGGCCTTTTGTGATGAACTGATGGTTTTTTTGGTTGCTCCCCTTTCTTTTAATTTTTACAAGTTCAGGTTAAATTTTTGTGCCATATTTTTTTTCGGTTTCGAACGAGAGAATCGGAAAAGTAGAAAAAACATAGTTTGAAGTTGAAAACAGTTCATATAAGAAGACGAAAAAGACCCACAAATTCAAATGAAGCCACGATTATTATTATTATTTTTTTGATTTTTTTAGATCGATTCTTGGTCTCTGGATAAAAAAGAGCCGCTGTCGAGGGCGGCCACCACCATATGTACCGTAACAGATTAATCTGACTCTTCCTGAATTTTTTCTCCATCAGTATTGGCCTTTTGGATGAATGAGAACCACCATGAAGCTATAGTTTAGCATGTAGTAATGGTGTTGTGCTCTTTTTTCTCTTTTTTCCGTTTGGATTTATGTTGGGTAAATTAATACGATCTCAATTCAGATATTGTCACGCTTGTGAACGAAAAATATTTTGCTCGCAGTTTAATTTATAAAATTATAGCCATTAATTTTTCGTTCAAAAAAAGTCTTTTTTGTTCAAATTGGCTCCTATCAAGGCAATAAACTTGATGAACAAAACTGTTTATTTTAAACCTTATTTTGGCATGGCAATACCCTTCTGGCAACCTGTGAAGAGTACTCCCACTCCCTAACAACATCAACACCAAAACCATTTATGGGTCCGTTCCGTTAAAGTTCTTATTTTTAAGTGTACTTATTTTCTGCTTTACGAGACATGTTATTATCTCACAATACATCACATTTAATTCAAAAAAAATAAGTACTTTCTCACAAATAGTCTTCTTGACGTGATTCCACAACTATTAAAGCTTCCTATTTTTACATGAAAGGTTGGAGAGCCGGACGAAGAGTTCTCACAAGATCTTTCACTGTGACGCAGAGTTCTGCTTCCATCTGGATTTAATAAGAAAACATATTGTCATTACTTTGACATTCAAATTACACTAGTAGTACTATATGTATACACAAAAGTATAATTCAATATCCCGCGACGATTTTCTAAGTACGGACCGAGATGAGAAAGTGATTCTCGATTCAGCTATCCAGATTGGAATCATATTTTCCAACTAAGTGAGATTCTAATCCCTTTTGACAAAAAGAAAAAAAAGAAAGAGATTCTAATCCCTTTGAGTATCGGAAAATGTGTAGTTGTCGTCTATGATAAATTTTCTGAAAAAGATCATTTCCTAGTTAAGGTTTCTGAATTAATCCCAACATTAAATTTGGTTTTATCAGGTATGAGGAGAGATTTTTGGATAGAAAAATAGGGTATTGTACACGTGGTACGCGGCAACGCATTTGAGCCGTCCAAACGTGTTTTGGATAGTCTAGATCTGAGCAGAAGAAAAGAGGAGAGAGTGGCCGATCAGCTGAGTAGGAGAAAGTGTGTTTGGATCTCTGCCGTCCAAAACACGTTTGGACAGCTTGGATGGGCGCTTGGGTACCGCCACGTGATAACCAATTTGCACCTAAAAATTAAGAGATTTTTGAATGCAAATAGGATATTGTACACATGGTACGCAACAGTGCATCTAAGCTGTCCAAACGTGTTTTGGACAGTTCAGATTTGAGCAGAGAAAAAGAGGAGAGAATAACATAGTCAAAACTGCTGGCATAAAAAATTTTAAATGTAAGTATTTATGACCATATTGTTAAGAGTAAAGCCTCAATACCTCAGCAATAATGGTGATGTCAAGAGCCAAACCTCCAAACCGAGCAACACTCGTGTTGACAATAGCTAGATTGAGCCTCTCCATCTCCCCAAATATCTTCGCCAAAACGCCCTTGTGTTTTTCACAGTGGATTCTCAGCAACACGCTCCTGTTGCAGACTCTGGCTTCAATCTGGGGCAGCGGCTCGCTCGACCCGGAAACAAAATTCTCGTCCACGGCTGCCTCGTCCTCGACCAGGAGCTGTGATTTCTTCACGAGCACCACCGATTCGATTGTTTGCCTCGTGGATTGCTCTTCCAGCGTCTTGACCCGGTCCTGGAGGTGTTTCAAGTACTTCACCGCCTCTCCGAGAACAGAGGTTTTATCCATCTGCAGTTACAACACCAAAAAAGACTTCACAAAAATGCTTCCAATAGGTTCAAGGAGTATTATGGATTTTATAGAAACTTGAGTTTTTTTTTTTTGGTAAACAGAAACTTGAGTTGAGTACATATGTTAGTAATTAATTTCATATATAATGATTGATGAAGATCCCACTCAAATTGAGGATTGCTTCAAAGTTAATTAATGAAAGCATATCCTTTGTGGACCTTTGGAAGAGCATGAATAAAAAAAGTGACTATTCTCAATCTATAAAAATACTTGTAGTTCCTTTCACTCTAAAAAAATGCTACTCAAATCACCAAGAGCATCTCTAACGGGTGGCGGAAATATGGGGTTTTCCATATTAGCCGAAAAGAATTTAATTTAATTTTTTTTTGTTTTTCTTTTGGGGGTGGTGTTTTTGTTTTTCTTAATTGTTTTTTTTTGCTCGGCGACATTCTATTCGTGTTGCAACATAGTAAGGTACTCTATCTTCTCGATAAAAAAAGAAAGGTCAACAAAAACATACTTGAGATTGTTAATTTTGGATTGTAGGAAAAGTGTTTGAGAACCAAGACAGGCCCTAAGGCAAGGCATAAGAGGCTGCCGCCTAGAACCTCCTTATTATAGGCCAAAATAGAGGCCTCTTCCTAAATAAGTGTGCGTATATACAAAAATTTTAAAGTCCACACCCTCTTACGGTTCGCACCTCTCATTTTTCGATCAAATTTTGATGATCCGAATTATTCAATGTGTTTAAAACGTGATTTTAAGGGTACTCGCTAGAAATCGGCAAAAAAAAAAAAGACTGGGAAGGGCTTGATTTGAGCAGTTTTTTATAAATAAATGCTGACAGAAACTGTTTTATGAAAAACTACTCAGATCAAGTGCTTCCCGGCCCAATCCTACATAATTGCTCAGAATCCACGTTTAAAACACATTTAACAGTTTAGATCATCAAAATTTCATCGAATATGAGCAGTGCGGACGGTAAAGTGTTTGGATAGGATATATATATATAAAATATTCCAACATAGACAAATGGAGTTTCTATGTTTTGAACCTGTGTGTTAATGAGGATTCCATGACTGTGTTGAACTTGATTCATGACACTAACATGGTGAATCACGCGCCTGGCAACTTGTTATTTGATTGTAGGTTGCTTGTGCAAGGGTTTGAGGAAGTTTCTATCAGGCATATCTATTGTGAGTCTAATCGGTGTGTAGATGCGTTGGCAAATGATGCTCCGATTTCGGTGGGAGATTTATATATCTACTCAGTTATTCCTAGTTGCCTGTATATCTAGTTTCCTTTACGCGGATTTGATTGGGGTCTCGTACCCTAGAATTGTAGACGCTTAATTATGTTTTTCTCGTTTTAATGAATTGTCTGTTTAAAAAAAAGAAAGAAAGATACAAGGCATGATAAAAAGAATGAGAATACAACGCAATTACCTAAGCCACTTGAACCAAAACCTTTACTATGTACATGGACTAGAATAATTATATACTTATAGTTTGTATATTTTTCCATTATTATTGTTTAATTGTAAATATGTGTAGGGCCTCACTCCATGATTTTGCCTAAAGCTTCCAAATTCCTTGGACCGACCCTGATTAAAGCAAGCATGGACTTGTTTGGATTTTCTTTGTCTTAATTTGAATGGTCAGTAAAACCCGCAGTATAGTTTCTTTCACAAGCAATATTTGTTGGAGAATAAATTATATGTATCGGCGGTGTAAATATTTATTTCCTTTAAATCAATTACATTGCCCTACATTGTTAAAACAGTTGTCCCAATTAATAAAACATAGCGACGTGACACAACAAAATTGATTTGAAGAAAATAAATATTTACACCGACAATATAAATAATTTAATCTCTATTCGTTGTTCGTGATGTAGGAATTGTTGAATCACGTGACAAATGTATGAATGGAGGAGATAGCTGTTAAAAAAAAAAAAAGAATGGAGGAGATAGACTTTTTTATAGAGGCTCCATGAATAACTGTGCACAGAGCAACGTAATCTCAGCAGTTTATTCGCGCAATTAATTGTTGAGATTCATTTTCAATTATGATCAGTCACAATTAATTATTACCGCTCATAATTGATTTTCAATCCGAATTGTCTAAAAACACTTTGAACAGTCGCAATTGGGCTCCATAACTTTTTCGTTACGGAAACTACCCTAAAGAAGATTTTCTCAAGAATGGAGTCGTTATTTGCATCTGATTCCTTGCAATTCAAAACAATCACTGTTGTCACTTCTAATATCAGAATTAGATTGGTAACAGTGTTTTGTTTTGTTGACAAATATTGTTGGTTAAGTAATTCGAGGTCCATGGTTTCCGCTGGTCGCCAACTCACAAAAGTTAGTGAAATTACACGATAGTTCGGGAGTATTGTCATGTACATAAATGGGGCATGTTTAGGCGATGTGGGACACATTCCATTACACCCTCTTGGACCACAACACATGGCAACCGGACAATAGTTCACCAAACAAAGGCTCAACCAAGATTTGATACTAAGTCGAAAAGCTCAGCCCATACTGTTCCTTAAAACCCATGTGTTATGAAGAGGGAAATTGAGGCCTTATAACTAGCATATATGGGGCATGTCCCTGCGATCTGGGAAACATTCCAACAGTACTCTAGACAGCTTTATAACTATACATTTTTGTGGGGTCTACCATTAATCTTAAAAACAAATCGCCACGTTTATTTTACACACCTAATTAGAACTTTGGGAAAATAAGGGTGATACGAAATTGGAATTATGTAAAAAGTTGTGGTAGAAGAGAGATGTACCTTCTTGAGGCCGGGAACAATGGCCGAAAGAGCGACAAACAGCTGGCTGAGCTGCTCCCTCCGCTTTCTCTCTGCTATTATGTGATCATAAGTCTGTGAAGCTGGCCTAGGATTGCTACTGCCGCTCTTCTTTGCCCCTTGGCTACTTTTGTTCGACAACAGCATGCCAGCTGCTACCACCTCCTCATCCTCCGAATTCAATGCCCCCGGGGATATTTTCGGGTTTTCTGTCGAACCCGAGTTTCCGAATGAGAGAATGCACCCAGAAGAAAAAACAGACGGTTGCTGATCGAGGCTAGCGGCGGCCGTACTGTCATTGTTGTTGTTGTTGTTGTTTGTGGGCCAAGTGTTGGGCTTGTGGTGTTTGGAGTTGGGGCTTTCGAGGGCTTCTAGGGTTGATGAAGCACAGAGTGAGTTGGTGGTGGAGCTGCTGTTTGGAATATTGTTCAACAAGGTAGAGGAAGATGAGTTGCTTTCTGAGGAGAGAGAGTTTTGGAAGTCATCTCCGAGTGCAGCTGCCAGCTCTTCATCAAAATACTCCATTATATCAAAATGGTCCGTGAATATTGGGTCCTCCATTCCCTGCATTTTTTTTTGGTGGTTGGCATTTGCATTATTGTATTTGATTTTTAACTACTTTCTCATATAAAAAATTAAACTGCTAGAGTGATGGGTAAATTACTGTATTATTTATATGATGAGTACAGAGCATACTAGCGTCTTGCTCATTCGATGCATGGGGGCAAAAAAAAAAAAATTCAGTGAGAATTTGTTCCTTGCTGTCCTGGTGCATCAGTGATGAATAACGCGTGGAATTAACTCCCTTTTCTCACAAAAATATTAGGTAATTTTCACAACAATTGAAAAAGAAAGAAAGAAAGAAAGAAGATAGGTATTATGCATCTTGTAAAAAATGTATAATAATAAACAAAAATATGAAGAGAGAGTTAAAGAGAGAGCGTCCTTTTATTTGTTCCGGAGCACCGCCACGTGCTGTTTCTCCAAGTCCTTTTTTCACAAATTTTTGTGTGGGTTCCGTCACCAAGCGTGTGACCTGCAGGTTAATGTGTGATAAAGAAAATCTTTGGAGCACCATGAGCAGTGACAATGTCTAGCTGGGCCATTTTGCTTTGTGTAGCTTCTCCTTATCCGTGAAACTTTGTCTGTGTTTATAATTAAAAAAAAAACAAAAAACAAACAAGAATAGAAAGACACGAATATTAAGGAAAGGCGAATCCCTGAAAGGACTTAATTAACGACAATCTAGATAGGTTATACGGCTAATTGGCTACAAAAGAACGTAAATCCCCACTGGATTATCCAGTAGTGCATTTCATCACTTTGTATCATAAGTATTCTTCTTGCAATGAACTCTAGCTTCCATGGGCAAGATCAGTTTCCTACCAGCTCAGATGGCCACGGCATCGGCGAGTCCATGAACTACTCTTCTTCTTCTTCTTCTTAACTTCTGCACAAGGGGCAATGAAAATGACAAGATAATTAATGGGCATTAAAACTAAGCCTTGAGCTATCTGTGTAACTAATTCTAGAAATGGTTTTCAAACTTTCAAAGAGTAATGGAAAAAGGTTCATTTTATAGGAGATTCGAGAGAACTAAGGAACAATACAAGTCATTAATAAAGATATCTCCATTACTGATGGAGAGGATTGGAAAGCTCACATTGGACTGATAGCACCCCTGAGCTCTCTTTGTTTCTAAGGCTGGCTATGGGTTCCCACTCCTTTTATAGAGTTTGCATGTAACTGCCACAGTAAACATTAATTTCTATTTTGGAGTCTACGGTATGTACGGTCCGAGATAGCAATGTTACTTTTTCTTACCCTTTTTTATATAATTCATAACGTCATACTATTTTTTCATCATCTCTCCTAAAATCAAATGGTGTTAGGGAGAGTTTTAATTAAGTCTTTTATAACATTTAATATCGTATCCGCAAGTCTGTTTTTAGAGCAGTTGCAGGGAGTGACATTGTGTAACCAAATCTATGGAGACACTCTGGGCCTAACACATAACAATTGTATAAAACAAATGATAATATTTGCATAAATATTCATAGCTTTTAGAATTTGTATGAGTGTTGAGTCTCACAATGGATAAATAGAATAAAAGCTAATTCTTTTCCGTTCAATATAGTGAGCCCAAGTAATACGGTGTCTTGCAGTCACGCCACAACAAATTGGGTCTCGAGCATGCATGTGTAGATCAATGCATCACACAAACTCAAAACAATAACATAAGAGTACAGATCATATGGACGGCTGCGTACCATGAATTCATATATATAATTCTAACTCGAACCCCGACATAGTCGAAGAAGTGACAAATCGAACTAAATCAGGCTTCACGAATCCAATAATATAGTGTTGCATGCATGCATTTACTTTCAAAATAATACAAGAAAACAAACTTGAAACCAGGTGGAGTGTGTAGACTCAACCATTGGTATGGCGTGGAAAATTTTGGTCCATCTGTTGTGAAGTGTTAGAACATATGTGAACATTAAGTCCCACATCGAATAAACAGAAAAATAGTTGGACTTTAATATACAATTAAATAACTCACCACTTACAAGGCTTAGCCTTTTAATGGCTATGAGTCATTTAATGTATATTGAACCCAAGTGATGTGGTGGACTATTTGCTGTTACTTCCATATAAATTAGGATTTGAGAACGTAGTGATAGGTCGATACATCGAACAAACTCTCAACGTGAAGTTTAAATTCTACTTTTGCCCCAAATTTTTAAAAGAATTTTTTTGAGTGTGTGCCATTGTTAGGAAATAATTGCATGCAATAATACCTGGTGGTCCCGTTGATGCTGACACATATATATACAATACATGATGTCATCATACATATAGTTTTGAGATTTCTCTCTCTTTGGTTAAATTTATTTATAGTCGACCAAGATTGCATATAATATATATCTACTTGTCAATTAATTGTACCCTAATGATTTTCGTCAGAACCTTTGGGGTTTTGTCTTTCGGTTGCTTGTCGGGTCTTGGTGTTTTAAGGCCGTTTTTCTTTAGTTTTTGATTTTCGATTGGCATCTTGCCTTTCTATAGGTATTGGGTGGTTTGTTGCCGTTATGCCATTGATCTTTTCAATCTTTTTAATATTTTATAAAGATTAATAAATTCTTTTGCTTAGAAAAAAAAAAAAAACATTACACAGAACCTTTTGCCAGTATTTTTAATCAGTAGCAAGATTTAGAAATGCCAACAAAAAGTCCAAAAAGCATGCTAACAGTACCAATCAAAAGAACATTTTATATAGTGAACAAAATCTAACCTCTTGGAGAAATCTCCAAGTCTTGATCAATTAATCATTAATTATGTCGTGTTTTAAGTTTATATATATAGAGATAATATTATTTATTCCTTTCATTTACTAAAGAAGCAAAATTAAAGTATTTGATGTGGGTTATGCCTTCTTTTTCATGCATGGTTAGGATCTTTCTACTTGTATAACCATAGGATACTGATGGAGATAGAAGATTGGTTAATCATAGCACCCGCAAATTATTGAAAACCTTTAAAAAAAAGAAAAAAGAAAAAGCATCACGTTATTCAATTCACAGGTCTCCCAATTTTCCAAAACGATCGGGAAAATGATTGGGACCAATCTGGTTGTAGAAGTGTCTGGAGCTATATATCGACGTGGGAGGATTAACACCAAAAGTGTATTTTGTTACTTTATATATAACAATTTGAAGAATCAAATTTTTATTTTTATTTTTTATGGTACACTCCAATAGATTCTTCAAATATGACCCTGCAAACACTATTTTTTTTTGTCAAACAGAAATACCCATAAATTAAACTATAGAGCCATAGTCATACGGACTAAGTACATTGTGGGCTAGTAGAGCCCGGGATGGGCCTTTTCGGAGGCCATCCCCACCGTGCGCTCGTTTGAAAATTGAAGAGTCGCCACCCGGGTTTTTGTTAAATGGTTTGCCACCCGAGAAACCTGAAATTTTAAAAATGATATTTGAATTTGAAAATAAATCAAAGATTGGGTTCGGGAGCTAAGTTACGAGAGAGGAAGGTTTTGTTTAGAAAAGCATCCCCCTCACCCGATAAAATCGGTCTCTACTAATATTTGTGGGATTTTGAAAATCATTTTACTGCCTAACTTTTAATGCTACATAAAAAAAACAGTTTATAACATGTCAACAATATAATTGCATAGGATATAAACACAAACAAGCATGTTTTTGAACTTAAACATTTAAACAGTTTTTATTCTAATAACAGAAAACCAAAACAGACATGCTTGCATATATCCAATCAATTGCAGAAAATAATATACTTTCCCACGTGAACTCAACCGTACGGTACATGTTCTATGGTTACCTTTGCACATGAACAGCTACAGTATGTAACAAATGTATATCAGAAATATGTATTGACGAGCATGCTTTAATTCAAACATCTAAAGGCAGGAAGAAAGAAAAGGATTTTGTTCCACGACAATCATCACCATACGGTAGAAGTATGAACCTTGCGGTACATGTTTTTGTGGTCAATAACACAGAATGAACTAACTGAGCACATGGAAGTCTAAACAGGCATGTATGCTTATGTGTTAAGTTACAATACTTTTATTAAAAAACATGCTATGTAACTTAATTGCAATTTCATAAATCTGACTATCATGGCATGTATTGCTTAAAACAAAACATAAATCAGCATGGTATCTTATATCAAATCAGAAGAAGAGAAGAAGTTGCAAACAAAAGAAATTTTCCCCTGGAAAAACCTCTACCGTACGGTTGTAATGTGTACCGCATGGTGGAGATTGGCGGGATTCCAACTTTGATTTTCATGCAATGTTTGAACCATTTAGTCCGATGGCTGGTATATAGAACCAGTATAAGGCCATATGGTCCCCCTCAGAATACAAGAGCAGAAAGTTATATCTTTGTTTGGAATATAGTCTCCTTTGGAAAATTTGTGGTATTTGAAAGTCTTGAGCAAACACTTGGCCTGGCCTACTCTGAAGACAGGGTGTGAAACTTACTTTCAAACCATAGGTTGCCTTTGAACAAAGGATTTTGAACTTGGTTTTTTTTTTTTTTTGGAAAAAAAGAGAGGATGTTTTTGGTTTTTGAAAAGAAGAAAACGAGCAGGGATTTTTCAGAACATTTGTGCAGTATTTTTCAGTGTGTCTTGGTATTTCTCAATGTGTTTCTGTGTCTTAATTTCCTCCAAAACACCCTAGGGTATTTATAGAAGGATTTTTCAAAGGATTTAGCTTAGTCTTCAAGCACCTACCGGCCTGCTGTAGGCCTGCGGCGGCCAGGAGGGCTATGAGCTAGGCTATGATGGCTTGAAATGTCTTGGCCGTTAATTTTGAAAAGGTGGCACAAGTAACGATGTACCATACGGTAGAGGTGTCTACCGCATGGTGGAGATATGTCCACCACACGGTGGAAGTGGTAACCGCCCTAACTGCAAGGCGATTAGGATAACGTATGTGTAACACGCGTTAGAAATGTCTACCGTATGGTGGAGGTTGACTTTTGAAATTTGAAAGATTCATTCCAAAATGGCATTAGTTTCACAAAATTCTTTTTTATTATCATCGAGGACTTAAAAGATAACAAAGCATCCAAATTGGGGTGTCTACATACATATTACAGACAAATCTAAGAGGAAAGCAAGAACGAAATTTAAGTTCTAAGGTGTTCAACACCCATAGTATCGACGAGAACAAACACCCCAGCTGCGAAATGAACATTTTTGGTAACCACCAGTGCCTCCTCTTGTTGGGAACCTAGACGAGCCTGCAAACACTATTTGTTTAATGGAAAATGATCATCTGTGCAAAAGATAAAATCCTTCAATGGTAAGATAGTATATACCTAAGGCACATTAAAAGATTAACCGATAAAGTGATACAGTATTAGTTTGACATTTGAAGGGGTGCTAGCCATAGATGTGACTTCTACCCTATCTAGTTGTACTTTTTGACTTTCAAAGGAAGGATCTAGGGTTTGAGTTTATAGAGAGACGTCCACCTACTTTTTGTTGTTAATTCATTAATTTTTTGATAACCCTCCACTAATATATACGAGTACAATTTTGGCGAAAAAGAAAGAAGGGTTTTAGCCGAGATTTGGAGGGGTGAGATAGTTTTTAAGGGATCTGCTGGAGCATCTCAATTGTATTAAAACATTTCAGGTGAGATTTGAATGTCTCTGAAATTTTGTATTTGAGAGATTTACTGGAGATATAATGAGCTATATATAGTGTTTTATTTCTTTGACTAACGTGATAGTAGTAGTAATGGCTATCTCTTTGCATCAATCAAAGGTTAATTATGTAGAAGAAGTTAGAGGATTTAACTAAGAAGGTTAATTAGGTAAAATTATTTGTTTGTTTGAAGAGAGAGAGAGAGAGAGAGAGAGGGAGAGAGGGATTCCAAAATGATGCAGTACAGTCCAGAAGGTGCAAACCCAAGTTCCAAAACGGTTCGCCGAACCGAAACAGAAAAACATGGCAATCATACAAAAAAAGAGGATGGGCAAATTAATATTATTTGTTTGCATCGATGAACGTGACAAATAGTGTTGGTTTTATATATCTATATAATATCATGTAACAATATGGGAAAACATTCCTCTTGGGACCCTTCTTATTGTCTTATATATCACATTGTGCAACAGTGGTGGTTCCAGAATTTCTTGTTTTAATTTTTTTAAAAACTTGTTAAGAGCTAGCTCTTATAACGCATCTCAAATCGACGAGTCGTATCAAGGCTCCGTTTGTTTGGGCGTAAAATATTTTTCGGTAAAATATTTTACCTATTTTTCAGTGTTTGACTATGTAAAAAATGAGAAAAATATTTTACATGTAAAACATTTTTCATTAATTGGATGAAAATGACTTACCCTTAAATCTTCCGTTAGTTATTTTCTGAAATGAATCTGTTGCCTTATATTGCAATTCTCACTGCTCAGTTTCGTTGATCGTGAGTCCTAATTAACGTTCAATTCCAATATTCTCAGACCTCTCCACTGTTTAAGCCTCCCTTTATCTCTACACTATTTCGTCGATTTCTGAAAATATTTTTCAAGTGCCAACCAAACACACCGGAAAATAAAAGTTTGAAATTTTTTTTCTGAACAAACATTTTACATGAAAAATATTTTACATTGTGGCTCTGTTTGTTTCAATGTAGAATGTTTTCCATGTAAAATATTTTTTCAGAAAATAAACTTCAAACTTTTATTTTCCGGTGTTTGGTTGGCACTTGAAAAATATGTTCAAAAATCAACAAAATAGTGTAGAGATAAAGGGAGGCTTAAACAGTGGAGAGGCCTGAGAATATTGGAATTGAACGTGGGTCAGAACTGACGATCGAGGAAACTGAGCAGTTAGAATTGCAGTAGAAGGCAGCGGGTTCATTTCGAAAAATAATTTAAGGAAGATTTAATAGTAAGTCATTTTCATCCAATGAATATAAAATATTTTACTTGTAAAATATTTTTCTCATTTTTTACACAACCAAACACCGAAAAATAGGTAAAACATTTTACTGCAAAATATTTTATGCCCAAACAAACGGAGCCATGATAAAACATTTTATATCGAAACAAATGGAGCCCAAGTGTAATTTCAACTTTAAAATTATTTTCCAATTACGTGGAGATACAAAAAATCTATAGGAAAAATAGGTCATATGATCTTTTCTTCTCTGATGAATAAGGGGCATTCTGACCATTTACACAATAAAAAGTATAGCTTCATTCCAAAAACATTGTCTAGTCTGTGAGACGAGAGCTTAAAAAAAATTCTTTGTATAACAAAGAAAAGTTCTAACTTTTTTTTTATAAATTAAAAAGAACTCAGTTGGATAGAACACCTCAGAGTTAGATTTTTCCTATTAAAAATACTTTACTCATTTTTTTTTGTTCGGCAAACGAAACATTTTATAAAACTCGAAAAGGGTACATCGAGGGGAAAAGCGATAAAGCGTAAAAATGCTTGGCTGCAAAAAGAAAGCAGAACAATGCATCCAACCAACAGTTGGATAGAACACCTCAAAGCTTGGTTACGCTCTCAACCAACAGTTGGATGTCGAATTTAGCCTTCACCCATATCGCCACTCTTGAATTGATTAAATCCCCCATGCACTTCCCAAGCCTGTGTAACAACCTTACTTGTTTTGGGACATATATATTTCAAATAATAAGAAGACTAACCTTTTGGAATATCCCCAAATGAAATAAGGGGCTAACAAAATATATAGGACAACGGGAGTATTTCTAAGTTTTCATTTTGTAGGCCGGACAATTTTTTTTTTTTTTGAAAAGTGCTAAGGACAAAGAAAATGGACAAAGAAAAGACCCTTAAAGTATATATGAACGGCACAAATTCAATGTGCAGTAAATCTGAGCTGTTTATGTACACTTTAAGGGTCCTTTATTTTCCTATTTTTTTTGCACTTAGCATTTCTCTAGATGAAATAGATCAATATAACATTTGTAGCAACGACCAGAAATGAAATGAAGTGAATAGCACCAACAAAAAAGGAGCAAAAGAGGGGAAACAATACCAGTGGAGGCCTGTCAAGCCACCAGGGTAAGAGCATGACGCAACCTTCATGTGGCGTCTGTCATGGATTGTGGGAATGAGCAACAATCAGTGTTGGGGAACTTACCCAATAACAAAACCACACAATCAATAGTATTATTAGTCTTGGGAATGCATGCATGTGCCTTTACCTTTTTCTTCGATCGTTCATCATCTGATCATCACCATTCCGTGTAAAATCCTACAAAAGACACGCATCAGCCTCAACAAATGTGGGCTGGCTTTGTTTTTTTTCTATATACTAGTATTTTGGTTACCAATAAAAATTAAAACTCTGGGTAGAGATCATTTGTGGACAGATGGGTGTGTGTAACACTCGGGGCCGTCCGTGCTCGGTAATTGACGGTTCAGATTTTACTTCGGCTGGATGGCTGAGATCTGTTCGGTCGAGGTAAAATCTGAGCCGTTTATTGACAAGTATGGACAGTCTAGATGGAACCAACATCCATGTTGTTCCTTAGGGGGTCCCCCATTTCGGTTGGGGACAATGTTCCATGAAAGTTATCAAATCTTTACTTTTCTTTCTTACTTGAAGTCTATACCTTAGTCACATAATCCTTCACAATGGTCAACACTCGCTCTCTCTCAATCTTTGCACTCATGAATTTTAGTTGTTTTGGAGATTCTTAAGAGACACTTTCACGTTTGCACACTTACACGCGCTTTATGTGACTTAGGTCTAGACACACTTAAATAGGGGAAAAAAAATAATGATGAAAAATATACTCCATCCATCCCATAAAATTGGTCTTCTTGGTTCTTGGCCTATCGGTTTTTGCGGAGTCTCGAGGTTGATGGTTTGGTGGCTGTCTACCATGGTGCGGTGGTTAGCGGCAGTGGCAGTCTCGGCAGTGGCGGTGGTAGTTTAGTTAGGGTTTGGTTTGGGGGTTGTGCTAGACCCATTTTTAAGTGTTGTATCTGTAATGATCTGAGTTTTTTAGACTCACATAGGGTGTTGGGCTTCAACCTTTTTAGGTGGGCTTCGGCCCTATTGGGTGTTCTCGATTGGTTTTTTGTCCCTCGGAGGATTGGGTCTTGAATTGAGCAAATGATTGTTTTTTGAACAGGATGTCTGTTTTCATCCAATTAATCTTGTAAAAATTTCAAAATTAATAAAAAAAAATTTCCTTTCAAAAAAATAAAGGTGCAATTTCCAAACTTATAATGCATTTACTAAAATAATTTCTCAATTTGCATGTAGTTTCATAGGGGGTCAACTTTATAGGATAGAGGGAGTAAAAAGGTTACTAACAATGCAAAATTTTGCCAACTTTGACATGGCAAATTGAAAAAAGAAATAAGAACAAATTATATATTACTAGTGGTAATCAATATAGATATCTTTCCGTCCATCGCGAGAGCACAACACTAATACGCGCTTGTTCGATTCTTCATCCTGTTTGATTATTGTAAACAGGTATTCCTCCCTCACACGTCTTTCTCTATACTCTACGAGAATTCATACTTTTTAAGAAGACATTCAATAAATACATTCACACTTAAAAAGATACATTAATTTCCAATAAGGCCCTTATATTTCAACTTTTGAATAAAATCATTCTTATGGGTAAATGAACTATTTTGGAAGATTAAATACCTTTTGTTTTGACTTTTCAAAGAGAACTAACAATTTAGACATTCCAGAATAGTACAAGGGAGAAGCAACTTAATTGGAACGGAGGGAGTACATTAATCGTAAATGTATATCATTTCTAACAAAATTCCAATTCGAAATAAAAAAGCCACACATGTAGCTACTTCCTTCTTATCTTTTATCGGCAAATTTGTCACAGAAAAATAGTCACTCCGCACACCTCTTGATTGGTCTCTTCCTTATTAACTAACGTTGTGTCTGTTCGATGCACAAGACATTAAAAAAAGGAGGATTACTTTTTTGTTTCACGTGCATCGAACGGATATAAGATCGAGTCATGGTCATGGGTATTGAGTCATTGTCATATAGTGTGTAAGACTAAATTTTGATTTAGTCATTGTGGTTAAGGGTTACACTCAAAAGGTAGGTGTAATTGTAAATAGACCTTTTCTCTATTGTATCCGAGAAGAACTCGCTGAAAAATTAGTGTGGCGTTGCTACATAACTCTTATATTTGGGGGTTACGTTTGGATGTGAAAATAATCTTTTGAATGAAAGCTTAGATGTGGAGTCTATATGAATCCACCTAAGGTTTCTCAATTTAAGTAAAAGAGCACTTTGATACAAATCTGGGAAGTCAACTTATGGATGTAAACAAGCTCCCTGCCATTGGTTTCTTATGTTTGTTGATACTATTGGTTTCTTTGGAATTAAGAAAAAACACTATTAACCGGTGTATATATCCAAAGATTAGTGGGAGTAAGTTTATATTTTCAATGTGTATGTTGATGGTATTCTATTTGCTATAGTGATATTTTTGTTGTTTGCACTTAAAAGTTTTTCTCATGAACTTTTAAACTAAAGATTTTATGCTCACATTAAAGAAATTTGATGATCTTGATCATTAGCTACTCAAATTTAGATTTTTGTTTGAAGCTTTGATGGTAGAAAGCCTACTTTTGATGAGTTGTTCCTATTATGTGAAGGAGCAAATAAAAGTTTTAAAGTAGCTATCATTGCTTCATCAATTATGTTGATAGAATTGTGGCATGCTTTGAAGCCATATTTCATGGATAGCAGTTGGGAAAATTATCTTAGAACTTGGGGTTGTCGACACCATTACCAAGTCGCTAGGAGGTTATGATTCCACAACTATTTTCTTTTCTAAGAAAAATTTCAGAAACAAAAGTGTCACTAAAGGCAAGGACATTTAATTGCAGATCCACTTATGAAAGGGTTAACGCAAGGACATTTAAGATATATGCTAATTGAATGAGTCTAGCATAAACTATAACAGTTGAAATTTATGGACTGCAATATGATAAGATGTTATTCGACACTTTGAGATATCTCAATTACGTGTTTCTGATAATTTTCTGTAATGAACAGTGTACGTATATGTATGTGAATGGTTTATGATTACAGGAATAGTCTTTGACAAAAGACTTTATCGTTGGACCTTATGAAAACACTTCTCACTAAAGGACTATATTAAACAGTTTGTTAGTGTTGTGGTACATGGAAGGGACTATGTCATTGTGATGTAGAACCGTTATTACTCGCACTAGTTGGTTGTTTAATAATAGTATTATGATTGTGACCAAATTAAGAAGGATGTGATATGGACTTATGGCGCGCTTTATGTTTACCTTGTTAAACTCTACTTAAGTTATCATATGGGCTAAGTGGAAGAATGTAAGACTAAATTTTGATTTAGTCATTGTGGTGGCCCACATCTTTTATATGGCACATATTGATTATGGGTTTAATATGATTCTCCATATCTTTATTATATTCTATTGGTCAAATAGGGAAGTTGTTTCTTAAATAGACTCTACTTTGATGGGAAGTAAGTATAACGTTCATTAAGGAAACCAGTCCTCTCTCTGTCTATAAAACAGCATCTAGGGTTCCATTAATTGAATGTGATATACTAAATAGCTAGAATAACAGGCAAGGGAGAGAAACCTGTCTTCCACCTAGGGCTTAAGGCTCCGTTCAGTTGCCAGGAAAGTACAAGAAAAGATGGAAAAATCAATTTTCCCATGATTTTTGTAGTGTTCAGTTGGCAGGAAAGTAATGGGAAATATGTTTTTAAGTTTTCCTGCAGGAATTACTTTCCTGCAAAAGTGGTCCTGCAAAAAACACAGGATTTTGCGTCGTGAGAAAAGGAAAATGAGTAAACACTCACAAAATTTTCCCAAAAGTTTCTTTTTCCTGACAAATGAACAACTAAACCTTAATTATTCTTGTAAAATTCTTTTGTCAAATGAACACTCACAGAAAAATAATTTTCTTTTTCCTTTACTTCACTTTACTTGACTTTTCCTGAGAATAACTTTCCCGTACAATATTCCTGGCAACTGAACGGAGCCTAATACTCTAGTAAATTATGGTTGCTATAGTCACTTATTGGATCGTTCAAGTTCCGCATAAATGGATTCGGATACGCCGTTCTTGATTCTTTGATTTTCCGCTTAATGATTATATTGTGATTATCATGATAGTTCTAGACCCTAGCATAACGACGTAGGTTGTTAATTATTTAACACCATAAAGAATATAATTTTCATAGTGAAGCATATTTTATCAATACCGTACGACAATAACACCTCACATAGTACCCAAAATATGGTACTCGATCTCAATTATGGTCACCATTGCTCATTGTACACCACCTTAAACAAATGACAAAAACATTCATTCTGTGCACTACGAAACATGAATTTTCAAAAAACCCTACGTTAAATAAACAACTAAAACAGTCATGTTGTACGAGGGTGGTTATTTCAATTTGTTTTCCCCCTTTTATATTGGTATTGCAATATCTTATTGGTGACTCGACTGGTTTAATTATCATGAGTAAAAAGTAAAAACAATGGTGCATCATGGGTTCACGTGTGCATGTAGCTTTGATTGTCGCTTTAACAAGTGGGTGTTGTTTATTTAGTAGTATATATGATATGATTACGGTCCGACAATGGTTGAAGTATTCTGCGTTATATTACAACCTCAGATAACCTAAAAAAATGGGGGTGATCATTCTGATATGACACAATACGTGAAACGCATTGATGATGTGATCAGTAGCACTATCTGTTTGCTCAAAAAACGGTACGTATTCTGCTGTCATGGAACGTTGAGTTCGAGTGATACGGGCGTACTAAAACCGTGCGTGATCTAAACGGATTAGGGAGTCGTAGTACTCTGATCTGACTTCTTGCAAGTGTTTGCTCCTCAACCTTTTGGGAAAGGCTATGAGAATTGGTTCGGATTTTACCTTACTCATGAAGGACTTAGGGGGTGTTTTGGGAGTCTACTTTTTGGTTTTTCATTTTTAATTTTTTATCCTTTTGGCTTTTTAGATTATGATCAGAATGTATTTTGTATTTGGTAGAGTGTTTGAATGATATGTATAAAATTTATTTTACAATAGGAGTAATGTTTGGAAACATGGAATGCAAATTAATTATGAGTTGATTTTTTACTATGTTGCCCCTGGTTATTAATAATGGTGTGTAATGGGTATAAATACTGCTTTAATTATTTTTTTTTTAAGTTTTAGTATTTTGAAATTGCTTTATTCTTCATTAATTAAAAGTTTCAAATAATTTTTATTTTTGTTTTTATAGTTTAAAGTATTTTTTGTTCTACTTTGTGGAAGTTACCAGAACTCCAGGTCCCTTTTACTAGTTCATTACGAACATATAATATAGCTTTGTACGTAATTGTGCTTTCAAGTGCTCTTGGGCATTTCAAGTTTGGAGTTTCATTGTTTTTTTCAGAAATCATCAAAACCCAATACACCAAACTCCAATGTCAGCGAAACCCAGATTTTGGCTAATCTGAATTTTTGATTTCGAGTTGAACAGAGAACAAATTAGAGGCAAGGACGTGAAAGAGGTGAAGAATTTCAGACGACCTTTACAAATGGCGAGATGACGTTTAGATCGGTTTCTCCTTCTCCAGTCGTTTGTCTCTCCTCTCTTTTCTTGTGTGGTGGAAGATGAGTATCCAAGTTAGAGGATAACGTTCACATAGAGATTTTTGGATCCGGGGGCTCTGCTGCCCAGAAGGGGCAGCAGCCTCTACCCACACCCTCAAAACGACGTCGTTTTGAGGGAGGGTAAACTGCTGAGCAGGGGACAAAACGTTGCTGTTTTGGTGGGAAAAAAATTCCTTATTCTCCATTTGCAATTCAATGAAGCAGAAATTTAATTATGAGAGCTTTAAAGACAAAATTTGATTATGTCTCTTTAGAATAATATGATCAAAATAATAAGATCTTCACACCCGTTCAAACGAATTAAAAATTGGAGTACTTAATTTTTTAATCATGTTTTTTAATATATAAATGGTCTTAAAAAATTAAGTACTCAAATTTTCACTCCATATAAATCGGTGCAAAAATCTTATTACTCTGATCATATTATTTTAAAGGGTCATAATTAATTTTTTATCATTAGGGCTCTCATATTAAGTATATGCTCTTTATTTAGGATCCTGTAGAGTAGAAATTTGATTATGAGAGCACTATAGACAAAAATTAATTATGACATTTTAGAATAATATGATCAGAATAACAAGATCTTTGCACCGATTTAAACGGAGTAAAAATTTGAGCACTTAATTTTTTGAGACCGTTTATATATTAAAAAATATGATTAAAAAATTAAGTGCTCCAATTTTTAATCCGTTTGAACGGGTGTGAAGATCTTATTATTCTGATTATATTATTTTAAAGAGATATAATCAAATTTTGTCTTTAAAACTCTCATAATCAAGTTTCTGCTTCATAGGATTGCAAACGGAGAATAAGGAATTTTTTTCCCACCAAAACGGCAACATTTTGTCCTTACCTTCAAAACGACGTCATTTTGAGGGTGTGGGTAGGGGCTGCTGCCCCCTCTGGACAGCAGAGCCCTCGGATCCGAGATTTTTAGGGACTTTTGACAAAAGGAGAAGGCATGATGGTCTTCTGCTATGGATGTTGAACGAGAATGGAAAAATGAGAACGGAAAAAACTCCTCATTCCCCTCTTTTTCACTTCTCTTCCCCATTCTTCAAATCAGAGAACTCATTCTCATGGAATGAGTTTTGAGTTTCTCGGCCAAACAGCCAAAATGGAAAAAGGAGAAACTGAAATGGGAAAATTGGTCTGCCAAACACCCCCTTAGTATTTAGTGAATAACAAAATGGACAAAAAACAAAAGCCACTTGTATTTTCGTGAATAAAGTGACAAGGTACAAGAAAAAGATAGAACTTAGACTTCGTAATTAATGTCGGAATTACAAGTCTTACATGAAAGAAAAAGTGCTGGAAAGTAAATGTTGATAAGTTGTAAAAACTGGTAATTGAATGATGAGGCAAGAGTCTTGGGCCTGCCTTGTTTTCACCTATTTATAGCAGTAAAGATCCTAAAAAACAACAGATAAAGGTCCTGAAAGTGCTCCACGTTCGTGTCGTTTGCAAAAAATTGCTCCCAACTTATTCAAAAAAGCTAAAAATATGTACCACCGTTGATATCGGTGGTAACTTCCCTGATTGATGCCACGTGGCCATCGATCTGAATCGGTCAAAAAGTGACATAACTTCTATTTTTCGGGGCCTTCTCCCATTTTCAAGCATGCACAAACCATTTCTGCTATAAACATAGCTCACTAGCACTAGCAATAACTTCCTGGTAACCTTTATAGTGGAGGACTATTCCCTAAATATGCCTTGAAAAATGTCAACCGTCTCTTGAATTTAGGCTTTGAGAAAATCAAAATCTGCCGATGGTTGCCATGTGGTCCTTTGAATAGGTCAAAAACTAACAAAACTTCTATTTTTTAGAGACTATTCCCTAATTTTGCTCATCCTATTAACCATATTCAATTGAAACGTGCTTCATTGAGTGTCACGTGGCATTCATAACTGATCCTCACATATTTAGCCTTTTTAATGCTTAAAACTAAGGAGAATGAAAGAATATTTCCTGAGAATCTGCAATTAGACCCTAAAAAATCTCAACTTTTCGTAGTAATTATTTCATGACTTGAGACCAATAATCAATCTTCACGTGCAAGACGTCGATTACACAAAAAATAAGGATATCTGTCCGCGTCTAGAATCTAATGATGCAACTACCTACAGAAATAATGATGTGAGATGTTTATTTTCTCTTACTTTTCAAGTAATTAATTAGTTGTTCGAGGACCCATTTTAAGACCCTTAAACATTTTAAAATAAAGCTGAAAGAAAAAAAAAACCCTACCATGCAATGCAAAACAAGAAGGCATCAATTAAACAAAACTTTAGAATCATCCAATAGTCTTAGTTTTGGCAGTACTTTATCACCAATAATAACGATCAATAATCGAAGTTGATAGTATTAAAAATGATCATCAATAATCGAAGTTTCTTCTAAAAAAATCGAATTACTGTTTGATAAGTGATTTTTTTATAGTATCACGTTATTGTCCGATCTATGCACAAAATCTCACTCTAATCACTGCTCAAATGTGAAAAGAATTTTTATATATACCTAACCATATATTACATGATATGAACATACACATATATGAGCCCCCTGGCACGTGCGCTTATACCATAAGAACAAGCCCTAAGTTTCTATGTTGCCAAAAGGACCATAATTTAATTGATCATTTTTTTTTTTTTGGCGAAATTCATGTCTGCCGGTGAACTAACATTGTTGTAAAACAAAAACAAAAAAAAGGACCCATTTTAAGACCCTTAAACATTTTAAAATAAAGCTGAAACAAAAAAAAAACCCTACCATGCAATGCAAAACAAGAAGGCATCAATTAAACTAAACTTTAGAATCATCCAATAGTCTTAGTTTTGGCAGTACTTTATCACCAATAATAACGATCAATAATCGAAGTTGATATTAATAATGATCATCAATAATCGAAGTTTCTTCTAAAAAAATCGAATTACTGTTTGATAAGTGATTTTTTTATAGTATCACGTTATTGTCCGATCTATGCACAAAATCTCACTCTAATCACTGCTCAAATGTGAAAAGAATTTTTATATATACCTAACCATATATTACATGATATGAACATACACATATATGAGCTCCTTGGCACGTGTGCTTATACCATAAGAACAAGCCCTACGTTTCTATGTTGGCAAAAGGACCATAATTTAACTGATCATATTTTTTTTTTTTTTTGGCGAAATTCATGTTTGCTGGTGAACTAACACTGTTGTAAAACAAAAAAAAATAAAAAAATCACTAAGCCAAATCATTTTTGGCAAAATTCAGTCGTTTTTTAAGATTTGACTGCAACTTTGATTTTGTCAAATTTGTTACATCACCTAATCTGCATCCAATAAACAAATGATTTGTATCAGTATAGTCTAATGGTCTGAATTTGGCAACGTCCAAACCAGCACATTATCCATATGCAAATACGACTATTGTTTTTAGCCTTTTGATATTGTAACAAGTCAGAAGATAATTTTGAAAATGCCATTTGGGTGGGGGGGGGTTGTGGAATAAGCCAACCTATGTAAATCGTAGGTTCAGAAAGAAGCCCTAGGTGTTGGCTTCTTTCTTATCTAGGAATTAGGAGGGTCAGCCTGACCCGGTTAGGTTTCTAAATATATATATAAGAAAGGGCAAAATGTTATTTTACGAACATGTTCCAATAAATTAATGGAGTCAACTGTGCACATTAGTCCACAAACCACAAGGTGGTGTGTTGAAATTCAAATGAGAGGGGTGTGATCACACCCAACCCAAACCACATGGGGTCAGACCAGAGATGAAGCCAGAATTTTTGTGCAAGAGAGGGGGCGAATATACATAATCAATATTTTTTTTGATGATAAATTTCTTTTTCAAGGTAAAAGTATGATAATTGTAGAGGGGACAGCCTCTACTAGCCCCTTTCTGGCTCCATTCTTGGGAGTTGGGGGAGCTGTTATCCCTCAAAGGGACAGCAGCCTACTGTCTCGGCCAAGGGGACCGTGCTCCGATTTCGCTTCAATGATCGGAAACATTCACTTTGTAGAGTTCGTTGAGTTGAACAAGTATCTAAAAAATTAGCTCGATCGGATATCATTAAGTGCCTAATCGAAACCTTTTTGTCTTGAAAAGAATGGATCCGAACACTGGATCAAATCTCCTAAAACCCATTATTGGCAAGTTATATGTGTTCTGATCAGGCATTTAATGATATTTGATCAAACTGATTTTTTGCATACTTTTTCAACTCGATGAGCTCTACGAAGTGAACGTTTTCGATCATCGAAATAAGACCGGAGTGGAGCCCCTTCGTCAGCAGCTCCCCCCAGTCCCCATTCTTGGGTCAAACTAAAATTTTCCCGTACATGTGTTTAGAATTACCTAACTGTCCTAATTTTGGTTGCTTTAATTTGTGAGTAACAATCAGTTGTGGAAGTTTCTTTCGTGCTGTTTGACAGTTATCACGTTGCCCAATCTATGCAAAAAAAATTACTCTATTGTTTTTTTTTTTGGTAAACGAAACTTTTATAAACTTAAAAGGGGTACATCGAAGGAGGAACAAGATAAGTACAAGAACTTTCTCGAATGAAAAAGAGAGTAAAAAAACATACAAGAATTACTAGTTGGTGATAATAAGATTAAAATAGTCGCATTATTAGTATTTACTGTGTCCGTAGATAAGTACAATTAAAACAAGATAAGTACAAGTAAAACAATCTTATTATCAGTTTATCACTCTATTGTTGGTGATAATAAGATTAAAATAGTCGCATTAATTATTAGTCTTGTATTGTATCCATAGACTCCATACACGTTACCAGAACGGCCATATATCACTTGGATACATGAGCTCCTAGCTATAGCACATTTAGCTTTGTATTCTCTCCTAGCTAGCCAACCACTTTTTTAACGATGGTGAAGCCGTGAAGGGTGTCTGGGTCAGCTTACATGCATCTTGACTATTTTCTTCTCCGGTCCGGTCGAATGCAGGCCATGCATACATGCATGCCGGGACTTGAATCGTCATAAATTAATTACGTACATTTGTGTAGAAATTAGTAGCATTTGCATTTATAGGTCATAACATCAAGATAAAAGCTCGTAACATAAAAACATTATGAACTTTTGTTATGAATTTGATGTGAGCATACCCCTTCTTCTTAATTTTTTTCTTTTTTCTTTGTTTTTGGTACCTCGAAAATTCAGAAAAGAAAGTACAAGATTTGTTACGCAGCAAAATCATAAAGATAAGAGAGAAAAAGAGAAGCACAAGATAACAAAAACTAAGACTTTAATCTTGGATGAACGTACGGCATTGTGGCAGCAGGAATATCATAAGTCACCACTAGGCTTTCATCTTGCTCAGCGCCAAGTCGGGCAAGGTTGTCGACACTCTGGTTAATTGGCGACACGGTTAGATGTGAGTCAGAGAGATTCACTATTTCTGAGTCATGAACATCTTGGGATTTTCTATTAACGTACGTAGCATGGTTGTGAGCAATGGCAGGATCTCCATTGATGAGCTTCGCAGCGATAAGAGTCTGCTTCAATTTCGACTTTGAGGATGCCTTTCTCCAGAATGATATTGAGACCTCTACTATAAATGGCCCAAAGTTCCAACTCAAGACTGGATTTGCTCGATAATTTCTCGTAGTATCCCAGAATCCAGGCACCAGAGCAATCTCTAAAGATTCCTCGGAATCCAGCTTTATCATTGAAGTCATACCAGCGTTCATCCGTGTTTAGCTTGACTTTGCTTGGGCATGGTAGAGTTTCTTTACCCATGTCGAGTTTCAAAAACAAATTTCTTTTACCGAGAAAAAAAGTACATGAGAGACAGAAAATTGAGGAGTTTCCTCTCATGAATTCACTTATTTCATTGAAGTCCTACCCGGTTTGTTTTGAAATTTTGGATTTAGATTTATAAGTAATGTTGTAAAGATAAATAGAATAATGATTGAAAATAAGGATAATGATTATAGATAGATAGGGAAAAATGAGAGTAATGATTGAAGAAAAATAGAATAATGATTAGAATCTAAAATCCAAAACTCTTAAACGAACGGGGTCTAAAAAGTAGAAAAATATGTTTAAGAAAGATCGATAATCTCAATTCTTGTAAACTTATTTTTCTTCTTTGTTTTACGTGTTTTCTTGTCTTTTTTAAAATTTTTATTAGATTCGCATGTGATATTTTTAGGATTAATCATCCATCTCGACGATTAATCCTAAAAAAAAAGTATCAAACATCTGTCTTATTTGTCTAAAATACTGTATTATTTGAATTTTTTCTAGATCGGTTCATATTTTTATACTTTTTCAATTCGTCTCGCTGAGACGAATGATTAACCCTAAAGTCACAACGAAAAGCCAAACAAAAAGTTAAAGAAAATAAAAAATACCGAAACAAGTTTCCGACCAAAAGTTTAGCGCTCATTTCTACAACTTATTATGAAACATATTAGTAATTAATTAACACTGTCTTAATTACTTGATATAAACACTCTACTGATCAGACGTTTTCTTCCTGGTTACGTTATTCAGGGCCATTAATTGACCAATTGATTAGTTTTACAATTGAAACCCAAGTTTAGATAATTTCCACATATCATCTTCACGGAAAAGATTCCTCACAATGATTGCTCGGCAACCTAAAGTGAAAATTCATTACCGTTAATACCGCTTACTATACATATTTAATCATCATTTAAAACAGCTAACCATATATTACTAGTAGTATACAAATTAATTAAATTATGAAAACTTATGACACCCCCTCAATTCTTATTCTATTTATTTATTTATTTATTATCCAACGTGAATCAGCTCAAATTAGATTCATTCCAAAAGTGTATTAATTAATCGAAAACTTAATTTGGTGCAAATACGTTTTTTTTTTCTCCCCTTCTGTTGATATTGATAACTACCTGCCGTACGGCTTGTAAACTTTAATTGCATGCTCTCCTTTTCTTACATGTTATTATATCAACTCTACAAATTTATGGCTTGGCAGTATGCACATAAATGTTTTTTTTTTTGTCAGCAAAAGAAATTTATTAATATCTAAAGATACATCCAAAGATTAAAAAGACAAAAGGCTCCTCTCTCCCCTCCTCCTTTTTTCCCCTTTCCCTCTCTCTATAGCCAGATCCTCCATTTTTCTCCTTCGCCGGCCTGATTGTTCTTTCTGCGTTCCTTTCCCCCTCCGTTCATCATTCCTCCAGTCTGATCCTCTCCCGGTTGGATCCGGTTTTGGTGCCTAACGGCGTGGTAGAGTGCTTGACGATTTCCTAGACCTAAATTAATAGGTTGCCCCAAGCGTAAGGCTGAGACCGACGTAGCATAATGTCCAGTAAGTTCGGAGTCGAATCTACAGAAATGATGATGTGTGCTGACTAAAAACTTGGGTTGCTACTTATTTAAACTGGCTCTTATGTAGCCACCCCTTGTCGTTTTGATTGAGATTAACTAAAATTTAAGAAAACAACTGTTCTTTTCAAATAATTAAAAGGAAAGTACGGTCATAAGATTCATAGCACTCGTAACCGATCTGCTCCAATCGGTGTTCTTAAAATGTTCGATTTTAGTGAGAAAAAGATACCCCGAAAGATGCGACCCTTATGGTCACCGTTTACCCATGCGCAGTGGAGAATAAGTTTTGGTTCCCAATTCTCCCGTTCACATAGGCTCCGACAATGCCCAGGTTCTTCTACGGGAAGTATTTTACCAATCTAAAATTTTTTTTTTCCATTGTTTGAAAATAGGAGCAGTACCCGAACTGGTCACGGCGTGCTAATCACCCCGCGACTCTACCTATATGACTTCTTACTATGCATTGAATAAGAAACGCGAGAAACCCTAATTTGAAACATGCTTCTAAATACAAAATAAACAAAAGATACGAAATAAACAAGTACCAAAGAACAACTTTATTAAAGAATAAAAATTAATACGAGTTATCGGCGTGCGAGTGATTAAACAAAGTGTCAAAAACTTGAAGGAAAAGAACTCCAAAGAAAACTAAGTATTCTAGAGTTGCAAAAAATCCATCCCCAAAACCCCGTTCTTCGTTTTCTTTATAAACAGTGATATCCAACCAAGTGCGCAGCCCTTTCTTTTTTCTGCAGTGCGTGCGTAGGGGTTAATTTTTTAAACTAAAACCCTTCCTGCCCCTTTTTTTTTTTTTTTTTTAGAAATGATATCTTACACAAACGAATAATGCACAGATCTTGCACTGATTGAGATGTGGGACCCACTATGGGTCCCACACAAATGATCCAAGCCGTTCATTAAATTTAAAATATTTTTTCAAAGGTCTCCGTGAAAAATCAGTTCAATCTAATACCTATAAATACTTGATCCAATCATCTAACGTTTCGTTCAGTTTCGAATCTGCACGAAAAGTTAGATGATTGGATCGAATACTTCTTGATATCGGATTGAGCTGATTTTACCCGGGAACCATTGAAAAAATGTTTTAAATTTAATGAACGGATCAGATTCTTTGTGTGGAACCCGTAGTGGACCCCACAACTTGATCAGTGCATGATCTGTACTCTATTCATCTGTGTGAATAGCACGTCTGTTTTTTATTTATTTATCTTGGACTTGAAAAACCACTTGCAACTACTATTCCATGAGCCCACCAATTGAACAAAGTGTGGAAACCCAATTTTCTTGGCCCATTAGCTTCCAAATCAGTAGTAGTTTCCGACTATCAATGGACCCACCCGTTGAAACTATTTTAATAATGGGCTTTGCCTTGACATCAAATAAAACTCAACTTTGGGCTTTTGGTGTATCAAATCCTTCAATTACCTATAACACAAAAATAAAGCGAAAAAATCTCCAAGTAATAATATAAAAATAGACTTAGCAAGGATAAATTAAGGGGTGCGTATGTGAACATTTACGTGTCTATCATGGAGAGCGGCGAGCTGATGGTTTTGGGCTTTGGACTGTGGAACCCGCCGGTAGGTATCTCTTGGGCCGGTCGGTCTCGTGTTTAATGGCCTAGGTTTCTTCATTGCTGGCATTTGTAGGCTATTTCTCTTCGTTGCCTCAGATCTTTTCTTCTGCCCTCTGCCTTGGTTTGATCAGTTGGTTAGGAGCGTGCGTGCGAAACTGGTTAGGTTTGTCCCAGCCGGCGACGGTTGCGGGTGCTAGTAGGAGGTGTTTGGGCGGCTATGTTGCTTGTTGGATTTGTGGCGGTGGTTGGGTGTGTGGCTGTGCTTCTGTTGGCAGGCGCAGTGGTGGTGGCGGTGGGAGGTGTTTAGGGTCTGTCTGTAGGGTTAGGGTTAGGATTAGGGTTTGGGTTGGGTTTTAGGTGTTGGGCTTGGCCCTATTGGGGTTTGGGTTTTGATTAGGGGTGAGTTATTTGGGTTGGGTTGGTTCATTTCCTACCATTTGGATTTTTTAGGATTTTTCCTCCTGGTTTAGGCTCAATCTGTTGGACCTTAATCAGTTTCCTCCGTGTGGTTAGGAGAAGAGGGTCTAGGGTGGTAAGGCCGGTGTACCCAAGCCCTTAATATCTCTATATTTCATGTTATGAGTTAATGAACTTTTTTTTGCTGATAAAAAAAATATTTTTTTAATGTTCTCTCTCTTCTGCCATAATACTTAACGCCAAGAGTAGCGCTTATATCCATAAACTTATGAGCTTGCTTAATTAATTAAGCGGGAGTTTCTATTGCATATGTCATGAGAAGAAAGAGAAGAAGCGGGAACTTCTTATATTTCTTTAACATCTTGGCCTCCTTTAACCCAAATTCGGAAAGAGATTTCTTCTTTCTAATCTTTCTTCTCAATCTATTCAATCTCCTCTCCAATTTTTCAATAGCTTCGTGAATGAATCTCTCTCCTGGGATACTAAGCTCATCACTCCTATCGTTCACATCGCTTCATAACAGGCCTCAAAGAGGAGTAGGACTAGTAGTAGATTGACACTCTGAAAGGGAAGAATTTCTCAAAGAGACCAATCCATCAACCTTCCCTCTTTGAACATCACGGTTCTTGGCAGCATTATCTTTCTTAATCGCCAAAAAATTATCTCTAGATTGAAAATTATTAGAGCAATGGATCTCCTTATTTTCACCATTCACATCCTCAGCCCCATTATCAGATGAATTCTTTACCATATCTTTCACGTTGACCCCATCTCTCCTCCGAATTTCTCCTTAGACTTTGAAGGCCACACAATTTTAGCATTGCAACCCTTATTACATCTGCAGCTCACATTGATGAAATTAGTGACACCCATTGACCCACATGTTCTTCAACTACTTTAACAGGAAAAACTTTACTATTGAAATCCAAATCTACATAAATGTTGATCATCCTTAATTGAATGCTATATAATTAAGTTAGGCCTAATTCTCTTGAACTTAATTTAAATCTAAGAATTTTGTTATTATTTGAGTTATTTATTTATTTTGCTTGGATGAGGAGAGTTTGGACAGCTTAATAAACATTTTTAATAACTTACATATTCGTCTCTTACCCTTCACTTTCTTTCACTCATGCACAATTTTATGCTCTTTCAAGATTTCACTTTATATCTATCGATCAACAATCCCAATGCTGCAAGTTCAGTCGTTCAACCTTTATCTCTCCTTTGTGAGTTCCTATTTATCCAACATTCAATTAAAGCAAGCCACCTATATACTATTGTTCTATGCTCTGTATATATACTATTTAATTTCCTGTTGTTTTATATATGCATTGCCCTGTATACATTAATTATACTGTTGCGACTGATTGCAACCATTTATGCACCAATAAGCCCCACCAAAATTAGTAGTAGGCAGTGGCACACCAAGAAATTTAACATAGTGGAGGCACCAATTCTTTTTAACCGTAATATATCAGTTACAGTTAAGCACATTCACACCAAAATTAATTTTAGCATTCATAATAAAGTAACAATTTTAAAATATATATGTATTTTAATAACCAGCTACTTAGGTACACTTGCGCACCTCGACTATATGCGTTAAAACAAAATTATCACATATTCATCATCTATTTTTCTATTATTAACTCTATAAGTACAAGTTTCAGGGACCAAAAGTGTACAAACGCAATATGTGAATTCATATTGAGTATTGCACAAATGATCAGAGACGTTGGGGGAGTGGAGGGAAACAAATAAAAATAAAAAGACTTAGGGGATTATGGGAGACTCGAACACAGAACCTTTTACTTAGGAGGTTAGCACCTTACCACTACACCAAATGCTACCTAAAAGCATCTATTTGACACACACACACACACACACACACATATATATATATATATCGGAGCGGTTCCAGGGACCCTTAAACAAACCTCTAAACACCCCCCCCCCCCCAAGTTCTCGATCGAATTTTGATAATCCGTGTCACACCCCACCCCGGGCCAGCACTCAAATGAGCCTAAACCGACGTGAGGGTGCAATATCAACCACCAACCCATTTCTATAACTCAAGTTTTAGCAACTAAATTAACCAATCATTTTATTGATAACGCAAAACTTAACGTTCTTACAAACACAGGGGAAGTTTTAAGAAAGCATTAAACTATACAATAAACCAAATATGAACATAGGCTGCAACTACATCCCTATCTACAAAATTTTGCCAAAACTAGTCCAGCCTTCCCGACATGCTACCCTAAGTGAGCGTACAACCCCACGACGATCAGCAGTGGATATCTACAACGCCTGCAAAACTGGATTCCAAAATGGAATCCAGGAGTGTTATGAGACATGGATGCAATTCCATATTAAAGGTACAGCTAAAAGATATATCTCAACTTGTAACAGTTTATCGAGAAATAAAAAGTAACACCAGACAAGCAACCAATAATTTAAGGCATAAGCCTTTTGGCATTAAGCCAATCACCGGGCACACAGCCAATAGTTTAAGGCATAAAGCCATATGGCATAAAGCCAATCACCGGGCACACAGCCAATAATTTAAGGCATAAAAGCCTTTTGGCATAAAGCCAATCACCGGGCACTAAGCCAACATTCAAGTTCAATTCAATATAGAACAACATCTATGAATCAAACACTCACCTCGTACTCCAAAAGAAAGTACAACTATGGTTTCGGTGCTCCTTGATTCACCGACTCGTCACCTATCCACAAGCCAAACATTTTAGTATAGAAATACTTTTAAGGCTTTAACAAATGCATTAACAATGTTCTGCATGAATTCAACTATTTAACGTATGCCGAACAAAAGTAAATTCACCAATTCGTACCCAAAACCAAGAATTCCACAATTTCACACATTATCAACAGAACCACTGATCGATTTCTGACTATAGAATTCTATAGGTTTCAAAGAATACTACAAGACCACCACCACTAGCAAGAAGGCTTCTAGTACATCAATCTAGATATAAAATTTGCCCAAATTGGACTCCGAATGACTAAGATATGCTCAATTGAAATTACACATCTAAAACAGAACTACAGACCCAGCAGAACAGTCTGCGATCGAATGCTCATTAAAAATCACACACTCAATCTTTTCCAATATTTCCAACGCCAAAACAACACCAACTGATCAAGGTTTAAGACTCAACAGCATCCATAGTCAGTAAGCATGTTCAACTATGACAAAACTGATGAAGAACACAGCTATAAAACCTGCCCAGAATTTCAGAATCACCAAACTATTAACTTCGGAACCAAAACTGAATTTGCTCAGACCAAACTAAGGCACAATCTTTACAGATTCAGAAAGATATACAAGTCTAGTTTCGTAATCAAGAAACGGTGCCTAAAACCGATACCCGAGCAAGAAGTTATGCCCGTTTTTCCAACATGTGTCTGGGCTGTCAGCACAGACGCGAATCTGACTGCAGTCCGGTTCAAGATTTTTATCTTTTTCCATACTATTCAGAAAATTCTGAAATTTTTACAGCATAAACTACACTCACAGAGGCATCTCCAGTAAAATTACCAGAAAATAACATGATCAGAAAGTCGACAAGAAATATTCATCAAAAACAGGACAGATTCAATTTGGTTCAACACAGTTATGCATAATCATACTATACACGAATTTTTCAGGAATAAACTCAACTTCAAGCTCAAAAACCCTCTCTCATGGCTTCAATTTGACCATACCTATTTCCTCCTTTCTTTCCTTCTTTCTTCTTCTTCTCCACCGGCTGATCTCTCTCTCTCTCTCTCTCTCTCTCTCTCTCTCTAACGTTGCAACCTCTTCTGATGGGTTTTGTTTGTTTTTTTTTTTTTTCCTTTTGATGACACACACACACACACCACCTCACACAAACACACGGCACACATGCACCAATTTTAAAAAAAAATTGCACTTTAGCCCTTAAGTTATTAAATATAACATTTAAGCACCTCAATTAAAAATGGTGTTACAATCCGAGCCGCTCAATGTAATCAGAACGTGATTTTAAGGGTACTCGGAAGAAATCAGCAAAAAAAAAAAAAAGAAAAAGACCGGGATGGGCTTCATCCGAACAGTTTTTTATTGAACTGTATTGAACAGTTCAATAAAAAACTGCTCAAATCAAGCTCTTCCCGGTTATTTTTTTTGCCAATTTCTCGTAAGCATCCTTAAAATCACGTTTTGAACTCATTGAGCGGCTCGGATCATCAAAATTTGATCGAAAACTATGAGATTAAGATTTGGGGGGTTTTTTTAGAGGTATTTTTAAGCGTCCCCAAAACCGCCCCGTATATATATACACACACACACAAATTGAAAAAGATTTTTTTTTTAGAAGGGCATGGGGGTACGTGGTTAGGGGTGGACTTGCCTGACACGAAAAACAAAATAAATTCATATAATTGAGCTAAAATAAACTTTTTTTTTTAGGGTAATTTTATACATTGGACATTAGTTTGATGAATTGTCAACTAAATAAAATAAAAAATTAGCAAAAAGTAGGACTTTTGACATGACAACATGACCCGAACATGACACGAAAGATTGAGTTAAAAAATATTGTGGGATTTCATAAATAAGATTTTGATACATAACCTGAAAATGACACGAAATGACTTGTTACACGTGGTGCATTTGGGAAGTGGAATCAGGATTGTCTCTCGCCTTGTAATTTGATGGAAACTTTAAGTGTTTCTCCTAAGGCAGCGCTTAATTTGATTGAAACTAGGCTCAATTTGTTTGGGCGTAAAATATTTTTCGGTAAAATGTTTTACCTATTTTTCGGTGTTTGGTTGAGTAAAAAATGAGGAAAACATTTTACATGTAAAATATTTTCCATTCATTGGATGAAAATGACTTACCATTAAATCTTCCGGAAGTTATTTTCCGAAATGAACCCGCTGCATTCTACTGTAATTCTCACTGCTCAGTTTCCTCGATCGTCAGTCCTGATCCACATTCAATTCATATATTCTTAGATCTCCCCAGCGTTTAAGTCCCTCTTTCTCTCTCTACACTATTTTGTCGATTTCTGAACATATTTTTCAAGTGCCAACCAAACACCGAAAAATAAAAATTTGAAGTTTATTTTTTGAAAAAATATTTTACATAGAAGCATTTTACATTGTAACACATTCTACAACGAAACAAACAGAACCTAAAGCCCAACTAGTCGTTTGGGCTGACTAAATATGCCGCATTCAAATTTAGTTTTGGTCATGGGTTGGATCACATGGGCCTAGTCATTTATGAACCCCATAACCTTCAATTGGACTTGACATATATCGACAATTGACAAGACGATAAAACATTTAAACATAAGCTCAAAATACACAAACTAAGGCATCAACAAAGAATATTTGTCTTGGTAAAAAATCCTGAAACCAGGGGTGGCATGTGCCACTCCCCCTCCATATACCTCCGCCACTGGCCCATGGAAAGGAATAGGATTATGCAAGAGATTAAATCTCATACTCCAGCTAGTTTTTTTGCCCAATATGGCACTTGAAGATTCTAGGGAGTGGACTCCCTCTAGTGCTGGCCTATTTACAGAAATGCTAGAGGCACATCAATGTGTCACACCTCAGGCACACTCTTCTCACATATATACAAGAGGGCCCACTGGAACAGACCCCACCTGTATGTGAGAGGGGTGTGCTTGAGGTGTGGCAAAACTGATGTGCCCCTAGCACCTCTCGCCTATTTACCATGGAGTCAGCTTGGAATGATATCAGGCCGGTGTGCCTCTATTTCCTGGGAGTGGTGCAAAGTGGTGTGGTTTTCCAAATTATGTCCCGAGATGGACTCTGTGGTTAACTATGTAGCAAAAATTAAACACCAGTGGCAGTTGCTTGTTTGGGGAGTGGTATCTGCTGAATCTTGAATTCTTTGTGATAGTGGAAAGTCTGAATCTCTGGCTGCAGCAGTGTATAATATCCGGTGTGAAAGGAGAATAGAAGATTTTGGAACCTTGGCTTGCTCTTAAGTAAATGCTATTCGGGATGCTAACGCAATCTTGGAGGAATGTGAAGCCCAGCCAGGAGAAAAGAGATACTTGCAAAATGTAGAATGTGCCTCACAGAATTCTTGAGGCTGCTCTTCTGTAAGTGCTTTGTTTTTGTTTAGCTGTTTTGTTTTTGGATTAAGCATGGTCTGCTAAGGCCTGCTGTGCATTTTTGTTTTCTTGGTTCTGTATAGTCAGTTGGAAAGTGTAATCTTCTATGCTGTGTGATGTTTCTTGTGGTTGGGCTTTTAATGGAAGACTGCTATTACCGGAAAAAAAATTGGACTTTGCTCATCTAAGAGCTTTCGGGCTTTTTGAGTTTTGTTCTATTCAAATAAAGTTTGCATATTTTAGTTATTGATTTGTCTCGATGAGAGGAATCGGAAAAGTAAAAATAATTTACTTTTACCCTGGCTTTTTGGGCTATTTTCAAAAATATTAAGGAAAAAGGCATAACTCTTTAAATTACTTTTCCGAATCGTTTCAACAAGACGAAACAATAATCCAAAAAAAATTTGATGCAAAATTAATGAACGCAAAAAAAAAAAAAAATTGAATAACAACAAAACTCAAAAACCCCCAAAACCTAGCTCTTAGAAGAACAATGCCCTGATCAATTAAGATCAAGAACTTTTCCTATCTATCAATAAAAAATTTATTCGCTGTTCAAAAAAAGAAAAGAACTGTATAACGTAGGAAAGTTGAAAATTGATCAAAATAATACTAAACCAAGACTTAGACAAAAGTAAAAAGATTAACAAACAAACGAAAGCGGGGTAAACCACCTAGTGCTTAGAAAAATATATGGGCAACTTCACTAGGGGTGGGTCCTTCTCTATATAAATACGAAAATGATATTGGTACCGACGGGGTCAGTACCGAAATTGTAGGGATGGCTGCGCCGGGCCGTCGATCAAGCACCCTACACACCTCGGATGGTCCGGTGGCCGGAGACGGCCCGACGCAGCCCTACGATTTCGGTACCGACCCCGTCGGTACCAATAGTGCTACTCATATAAATACTTAAGTTGTAATTGTGGTTTCAGGGTGGAGAGTGGGGTTGGGGATTAGTTCTAGATATTTCTGCTTGATATTTTTATTGTTGGATAAACTGTAACAAAAGTGGCAATGGCTACCCTATGTGGTGGATGCAGAGAAAAATTTATTCGAATTCAATCTTCTAGATTTGTGTCTTTTAAAAAACAATCCCCTCGATTCTACCCTCCGCCGTCTATGGCCTATTCCTTCTAAGCTTTTGTTAAAACTGAAGGCATGGCTTCTTTTTTTTGATCGGCAAAAAAAATAATAATAATAATCTTTGAAATTGTTACAAAAACTAAAGAAACAAGGATCCGAGATCCAAATTTGAGATTGGCAAGAAGCCGACCAAAACATGTCTTCCTTTTTGTATTTGTACTATAGTGAATATTTCCAATAATTTGAAGCCGGCCGGCTCCGTCTGGCCTCCCCTGGTTACAGATTGGCTTAGGCAGACGAAAGTTGCCCTAACGTATCAAACCCATTCAAGGCAATGGTGAAATGTTTCGTACTTATTCAAGGCAAAAGTGAAATTTGCTACTTCCCCCTGATCAGTAAAGTAGAGGAAAAAGAACAAAAAAGAAAGAAAGTGAAGTTCGTTTTTTTCTACTTTACCATTTGATTAGTAAAAAAGTGAGTTTTCTTAGAATACCGTACTTACTGTGTACTTTTAATTTTGTAGTGTATTTTTCCATTTTTCTTTGCAAAGTCTGTGTCGTGAAGGGAAAAAATGGGTGGTGGACTCGTGGGGGACAATCAACCAGTAAAGGGGTTGGACTCTCAGGCTGGAACTTCTCCAGCTTGTAGTAGTAGTACTACCTTTTCCAAAACGTTTCAAATTTGAATTTCAAAAGACAGATATTCCCCCAGACAGCAACCTCTTGGTTGCCCGCGCGAAAATCATGAGGTGGAAATAGAGATGCTGAAGGCCCACATCAGCTCAACCATTGACCGGTTTGATTGCGGTGTTTGAATACAACATAGCAAATACATTATTTATCGATCGACAGTTGCTTGAGAGAAGATAGAATGTACAATATCTCTTTGCATCTACTTCCTTTGTACCAATTTGTTTGTTCAATTATCGAAATACGTGTTTTTCAAAAATATACTTATATCTTATATTTTATAATGTTTTTTATGATTTTGAAGATTTTGTATAATAAAATTAATTGAGATCTATCAAACAAGATCCATAACGTATATTAAAAACATTACGGATTGAAAATTATAACCAATTCTTTGAGAGGTCAAACGCTTTCAAAAAGTCAAAAAAGGAACAAACAAATCGGGATGAAGGGAGTATGTCTTTTATAAATAGGTTTTGCGATACAATGCCCAGTGGCAGTGGGCTGTGGTTGAACAAGGCACAACTACGAGATACTTCTCCTAGCTAGATTTCCCTTCTCTTGAATCAATGCAAATCAGGACTCCAGTCTATTTTGGCCTTTCAACACAGAAAACAATCAGGGTCTTATGTTTTGAGAAGGACAAATTTTCACTCATTTACTTTTAAATCTCACGAGTTGTTATAAAAACTGTGAGCTACATAGTAAAGTGGCAGACTTGCAGCTCATGGTTGAACGCTCTTTGGGCTGTCATTATCTTTTGCCTTTATAAATAAACTTTCCTGACTCTTAATCTCATGGTGAAATTTTTCATCCTTAATATGCTCTCTTTTTAGTCTGACCAGTCAAAAGAACTCTTTCTTTTGTGTCATAATAATCAGATAATGGACCATGGAAAGATTCATCCATAGTTTTTTTTTCCCCATTGTAATTGCATAGGTTGCTCAATTAATTATGCAAGAAATGAACATGATATCCTGCCAGGGGCTTCTCCTTTGTGTAAACTAGATTAGTATATTCGCTTGTGTATCATCCTTTAATTATTAAAGAGGAAAATGACAACTCATGACGTATTTTGATAATTAATACCCGCCAAGGACATGCTAAAAACATCTGTTAATACTGAAAATGTCCTTAGCGGGTATTAATTATCAAAACACATCCTTGGCCGTCATTTATCTCTAATTATTACCCTAATTTCTCTCTCCATTCGTTACCCCAAAAACTAAACTCAAAAATTCTCAAAAACTCATCCAAACCCAGCATAAACTTCTGTCCTTTTAACAAAGTGGGAGAGAATGAAATCAATACATTATCATCATAGGAGGATGCATGCTTAAAGTACACACTTTCATCATGAGTAGTATATATAAAGTTCGAGGTGTTTATTGATAGTGGACATCAGGACATGGACCACATTGGCATGATTGCTGCTGATAAGTTGGATTTATTTTTGTTCCTTTTGGTTATGGAGCTAGTAGGGTACTGATCATATCAATTGGGCAACTTGTGATTTGTTCTTTGCCTAGGACTTCAAAACTACCCGAGTTCAGAAAAATAAACGAGTGCAATTTTGCATCAGGAATGGCTAAACCCTCCCCACCCTTGTGCCAAATTCAATGCCAAATTTTGGGGTTGCCATTCTTGGTGCTGAATTTGGCATCAATTTTGACAATTGTCAAACTTGCCACATAATCCGAGCCATTTACTTCGCATAAAAAAGGAGATGGGTTTAATCCAATAGAGTAGATTTGAGACTGTGCCAAAATGGTACCACACAGGTGCAGCAACATTGCTATTTTCTTTATTTGTCGATACTGTAGGAAATTTAAAAATTGCTTTGGCAACAACAGGTGAGCTTGCTTTAAAATGCAGTTTTATTGTCTTAGAAAATATCTCTTACTAGTTTCGCAATTACAGCATATTTCAAGATTCTATTTTCTTCGTTTGCTAGCCCTCTTTTGTCTATTTTTCAACAAATAAGCAAATGGAGGAAAGCTTTTGCTAAAGCAAAAACAGGGAAGATCATCATGGGGTTCAACAAAATCCTAATAAAAGAAAGAATTACTGAGCAATTCTGGAGCACCATCATATGGTGTTTCAACCTCCTTTACAATTATGCATTCAAATAGAGTCTATGACTAGGTAAATGAGTCTCACATAAATGCGTGATTTTGAAGAAAATCAAAATACCCATGTGGCTGCAACGAGGACTAGCAAATAATAATTCAAATACATCCTCACCTAAAAATTACTATGTGTTCAAATGGTGCTCTAGAATCTTTCCCTACAATACTATGCGTTTCACTACAAATGTGTGATTCTCACACCATCGTGCGATGAGGCGATTCCGGAGACTCCATCCCCACAACCAAGTATAATTCTTTGTTGCTCCCAATTAGAACACGGTCACGTGGTTCTCCAGATTCCGTACCATGGCCCCGACACCAGGTATACCCTTTTGGGCTCGTTTGGATGAGGTCTTGTGAAGGGGTATTGGGTTATCCCCTTAGGCCCCGTTTGATAATAGTGATAGATGGACGAGATTTGTAATGAGATAAGATTAGGATTGGGATTGGTAATGAGAAGGGATTGATAATGAGTATGTTTGTTTGGGATGGGATTAGATGATGAGATTGGATTGATAGAAGAAATTGGTAATGAAAATGGATTAGTAATGAGAATGGGTTAGGATGAGACTACGAATACCAAGTCTCACGGGGTATTACTAATACCCCCTAAAGGCCGGATTGGACATCCCAACGGACTAATAGTCCGAACTTTTTTTTTTTACCAAACAGAGTATTAATAGTCCCATGGAATTAGTACTCCAATCCCAACCCCCAAACCCGTTATCAAACGGGGCCTAGTACTGTGGGGCCCTCCTTAATCCTTGGTTTGGGAACCAAAAACACGGGGTCTTCCTCTATCCCCCTCTTCTATAATACCCCCAATACCCCCGAGGGGGGATAATCTTATCCTAGGGTTTGAGGTGTTATTAGCTAATACCCCCGAAATAATATCCCTCCATTCTCCATTTCAACTACAAAATAACTTTATCCCCATATTTTATCTATCATTCAAACCAAGTACTATTTTATCCTCCCAATTTTAATACATCATCCAAACCAATTACTATTTAATTTCTCCCTCTACAAATATCACATTAATATGATCATTCCTTATTAACCAATACTCTATACTATTTTATCATCCTTTATAAATAATATCCTCAATCCTTATCTCGCATCCAAACGAACCTTTAGGGCTTTTACACGTACCCTGTAGCACCCCAATCTCTCAATATGCCAAAAAGAAATAAATAGTACGAACTCAGCCAAAAAAGTCCCATTTTATAAGTAAAAATCTCCACACTTCTCTTCTCTTCTCTTCTCCACTCATCTAAATTCCTCTTCAACACAGAGCAACCGTTTGCTGCTGCTGCTGCTGCTTCTTCTTCTTCCCCTCTACACATGAGAACGACAAGGAGGAGGGAGATTTATTTGCAGTAGTACTACTTCAAGTGATGGAGAGCGGAGATTATGCGTCGTCCCACATGGACGAATCTCGACCGTCCTTGGGCTTCCCTATTGGGGCAGCCCTTCTCTTGATAGTCGTCTTCACTTTGAGTGGAGTCTTCTCCTGTTGCTACCACTGGGAGAGAATCCGAACACTCCGTCGATCTTCCGCCCGCAACACGGATCTCGAGGCAGATAACGATGGACCACCCTCCAAACCTCAACGCATACGCATGGTAATATCTCCTTCTCCATCAATTACCTCCATAAGAAAATCAAAACATCCACGCACACAACTTTAAAACACAATTCCGGACATGATTCTGTTCAAAATTGTGTTTTAAGGGAAGTGTTATTTTGGTATATATCATATGCACCCTTATTGAAACACACCAAAATGTTATGATTTCTAAAATGTTATGAATATATTGCTAAAAAATTACGAATCATATTGATAAAAAGTTTTGCGAATTTTTAGTATAAAAGTTACGATACGAAATAAAATGTTATGAATGACTGGTCCTACAAGTAATTTTTTATGAGGTAGCACAATATGAACCACACAATAGGTGCATATAGTACACACCTTATAGGGATGTGTATTGAAGACTTTTCCGTGTTTTTAAAGTGGCTTAGCATGGCTTTTAAAAAAAATCCTATGATGAAAACAATAAGCAAAAAACAAATTAAGTAATCACACCGAAACACAAAATAATTGGTGTCGTTCGGTTCTGAAACCTACACCATGAGAGAGAAAAAAAACATGGGCAGAATTAATTTCAATATCGATATAGAAGTTTTAGAATTTTAGAAGGAAATTCTCATTAGGATAAATAGACGGTCTTTACATGCTTTGAATTTTTTTGGCACCACTTTGAAGAACTACTCCCTTTATATGCATAGTGAAGTACCTATGATATTTTTTGGCCGTGGATTTATACTTAAGATGATACTGTAAGTTCTTTGAAATCGTGACATTCTTGTATGATTATTCCGTGTTCTATCCTCGTTTTTGCGTTTTCCACTTGGCAATAATATACATATGTCGTGGCTATTGGCCTATTACTAGTACAATCACTATACTTATTATTACCTCCTTTTTCTTGTGAATAGGATCCAAAGCAAATCCAAAGCCAAAGCTTACCGGTACTGATGCCCGGCGATCACATGCCGAAGTTCATAGCAATGCCGTGTCCTTGCGAGCCTCCACGACCGGAGAACATCATCGTACAGGTGCAGAAGCTCCCTAAGCCGCCGCGAATAGCCGTGCCGTTGTACTAGCAAATTGGAGATTTCTTGTATATATGAATCCTATTTACCATGAGAATTACTTAGCCGTGTCCTTGCAAGCCTCCGTTTTACTCAAGAACGGAATCAGGATTTTACTTTAGCAGTGTCGAAATGTATATTAAAAAATTTAGTGATGGTGAGACTATATAAGTTGGGCATAATTTTTTTTTACATATAATAATTGTATTTTCTAAAATTCTTATTGTGGAGGTTGCCGCTACTAAACCCCGGTCCCATCTTTAATTTTACCGGAAAAAAAAAATTCTTTAAAATCCATATCTGTTGATTAGTTTTTTCCTCATTAAAACTCCACACGCACGAGCCCCACATGTATGTGAGGGACTGTAGATGATGTGTACCTAATTTTTTTTATCGTTGGAGCCACATCAATGATGCCAGAGCGGCGCGATTCAATAACTTGGTGAAAGCCGACGTGGCATTCATCCAAGTCATGCATGACATCACACGCAGAGGTGCTTGGAGGCCAAGCAACTCTCTTTGTATAAAAAAAAGAATAAGATAATAAGATAAATTTTACAATCTACTCCCTCCGTCTCATTTTCATTTTTGAATTACGTGCTATTTTTGAATTGCTTATTGTTCATTTTTTAATTACGTATAAATAATATAATATTTTTCATAATTTTGAAAATTTTGTATTATACAATTAATCGAGATCGATCAAACAAGATTCATATTGCATATTTTTTAAAATCCACACTAAAAGATATAGACAAAAAACATAAAAATAAATAAATTAATAGAATAATAGACAATAAAAATGGAAGGACGAGAATACTCCCTCCGTCTCACTTTGTTATGCCTGTTTCCTTTTTGGAACATTCCAAAAAAATTTCTATATCTCACAAACTTTAATGTTTTTTATAATTTTGAAAATCTTGTTTAAAAAAATAAATTGAGATCTATCAAATAAGATCCATATTGAATATATAAAATATTACTCCATAGATTATGAGATATAAATAATTTTTTAAGAAATCCCAAAAAAAGAAACAGACGAAACAAAGTAGGACGAAGAGAGTATCTGTCTTCTATAAAAGAGAGACTGACTCAAGTATCAGAGTGGACCCTAGGTCCATTTTAGACCGGTAGGCACTAACGAATGAACCCTGCTAATTAACCACACATGCATTTGTGCACAGATTGTGCATAGATTTTGTTGTGGGATTCACCACGGATCTCACACAAATGATTCAAGCCGTTTATTAGATGTAAAATATTTTTTCAAGGGTCTCCGTAAAAAATAAGCTCAATCTAATACCTATAGGTGCTCGATCCAATCATCTAAATTTTCATTCAGATTTTCGGGTAATGAAAAATTAAATGATTAGATCAAGTACCTAGAAATATTGGATTGAGCTGATTTTTTTACGGGAACTCTTGAAAAAATGTTTTACATTTAATGAACGGCTCGAATCGTTTGTATGAAACCCGTGATGGGCTCCACAACAAAATCTGTGCATAGATTATCTGTGTGGACAGATTTACCGCTAACGAATTGCTCATGACTTGCCAACAGTGCTACTTGCACATATTTTTGTGCACGTATTATGCACATGCATTTTTGTGGGATTCATATCGGGGTTCTACAATATGATCCGAACCGCTCATCTTTTTTAAAATATTTTTTGGAGAGTTCTTGTAAAAAATCAGATCCAACGAATATCGGTAAGAAGCTTTCTCAAAAATCCTAGGGCAAAACAGAATGATTCGTCCTACGATTTCTGAGAAAGCCCTTATTGATATCCGTTGAAGTTGATTTTTTACAGGAACCATCTAAAAAATATTTAAAAAAAGATGAACAGTTTGGATCATTTTGTAAAACCTAAATATGAGTCCCACAAAAATGTACGTGCGTGATATGTGTACAAAATCTGTGTAGGAATCATTACTGTTTGCCAACCTTATGGAGGAAGGACCAATCGGAGAACACGAGAGTGATAGACGGAAGAACGTATCAGCCGGCCGACAATGGACAACACGACCACTTCTTTTTCAATGTGGGAATTGAAATCCTAACCAGACCACGAACTTTTGTTTCCTAAATAGTAATTTTAAACAACATAATTAAAGAGAAAACTAAAACACAGGCCATGCAAAGGGGCCATAATTTAATTGCATTCCATATAGGACCCTTGGTTAAGGTGCCTAGCTAGCTAGTGGGGAGATCTCAGTGCTTTCTGCCCCATAGTTTTTGATAACTCCGGGTTTCGGATCATTTTATGCACGCTTCCATTAATTCTGGAACCAATTCTATCGTTCGCTTGCGGAGAGCTCAAGTAAAACAGGAGCCAAACTCCGTATGAACTAGCTCCAAAAAAGTACATACATAACTCCCTCTTCGGTTCTCTTTCACCCCCTAGTTAATTAATGATGGGAGGCAGTTTATATATATAACCTTCAATGATTAATTCATTTTAGTGGAGTTACTACAAAATTCAAAAGTACTACGCCAATTATACCATTTTGTATGAACTTCTAGACAGGACGAAGTTTTTTTCTTTATTATAATAAAAAAAATAGTACATAATACTTTTTGCTTTATTTTTTTCTTCGGGTATTTTTAAATGTGCTTGATTTAGTTATTGCGGACTCTCTAATATTGATATGATATGATATGATATGAAGTTTCATGCTTGTAAATTTTTTGATATACGAATGTGAAGATATTTATTTATCATAGTGCCGGTCGGTATCAAAATCGAAAATCCTATGTGTACCGACCATTTTTGGACCGAAACCGTACCGACGGCCGCGTGCGGCCGTCTCCGGCCACCGGACGGCCGATCCGAGCCGTCCAAAAATTTTAAAAAAAAAAACCGAGGGGCCCCACTCGGGAATTAACGTCATCCGATGTGTGTAGGGTGCTTGATCTAAACACCCTATTTTTCGTGTATATATGTATACACGAAAAATAGGGTGTTTAGATCAAGCACCCTACACACATCGGATGACGTTAATTCCCGCGTGGGGCCCCTCGGTTTTTTTTTTTAAAATTTTTGGACGGCTCGGATCGGCCGTCCGGTGGCCGGAGACGGCCGCGCGCGGCCGTCGGTACGGTTTCGGTCCAAAAATGGTCGGTACACCTAGCAGTACTAGTATCAAAATATAACAATTAAAAAAACAATGTTGTTGTGTGCAATTATATAACCTATTATGGATATCCATGTTATGTGTCATAACAAACATGCAGATTATGATAAATATTTGAGCGGGAAGGTTCCGGGAATACTTAAAAAAATCCTCTCAAGTTCTCGATCGAATTTTGATGATCCGAGACGTTCAATGTAATCAGAACGTGTTTTTAAGGGTATTAGGAGAAATCAGCAAAAAAATGACCGGGAAGGGTTTCATCTGAACAGTTTTTTATTGAACTTTATTGAACGGTTCAATAAAAAACTGCTCAAATCAAGCCCTTCCCGGCTAGTTTTTTTACCAGTTTCTCGCGGGCACCCTTAAAATCACGTTCTGAACACATTGAGTAGCTAAGATCATCAAAAAAATTGATCGGAAACTATAAGATTAAGAAAAAAAAAAAAGATTTAGAGGGTTTTTTTAAGAGTTTTTTTTTAGTGTTTCCGGAACCGCTCCGATATTTGAGAACACTAAAGTGAAGAATTAAGGATAAGATTCCCACATAGTACAATATCATTAAACAACGAAAAAGGAAATAATTGAGTTATAATCATTGGTGTGCCTCTACAATATAATTAATGATACTCAGATTATAAAATAAACGAGTGGAACTTCCCATCATAGAGAGTAATCAGAATTCAGAGTATCGTACGCGAGCTGAGGTGGTGTTCCACTTTTCAAAAAACTTTTTAAAAAAAAGAAGGTAATTTTAAATTCAAATATAATGAAAATAAAAAATATTTTTTCAATTTTTTTTGCACCATTTAAAAGATCTTAATGAGATCTATCAAACAAGATCCATATAGGTAGAAAAATTATTTGCATAAACACATAATTTTTAAACTTGAAATTATATTCTTTTTTAAAAAAGTAAATTTTTTTTGGAAAGTGAAATACCCCTGAACCACTTGTAATTGGGAAGGTAAGGAAAAAAGTAATGTCATATGAGAGAAACTTATTTACAGAGGAGCCGTTTATAAGTTGTCCTCGAAAAACACACAATCTCACCCATCTGTTTTGGTAATTAAAGGTTGAGATATGTTTTTAATCTTTAATCGGTAATAGTTTGTCTTTAATCTGGATCGTCTAAAATACTTTTGGACAGCTGATATCCTCCGTAAATTTTATTTACGATTATTTACAGAACCTCCGTAAATGGAACCTTCGTAAATAAAGATCTTCGTATGCTATGAGAGAAACTTATTCACAGAGGGGCAGTGAAGAAGCTGTTCATGGAAAATGCGCAATCTCACCCGTTCATTTCGACAATCAACGGTTGAGATATGTTTCTTTGACTGGTAATAATTATCTAATGTGCCATATTTACAATCGAGACTATAATGAGTTCCACAAGGAAAGTCTACAATATACACTTCTTAAAAGAGTGTACCATATGTACCTATTTTATAGTTCATTCATTTCGTAACTTTTGTTCTAGAATTCATAACCTTTCAGTAGTTCGATTTGTAACATTTTCATTAAGATCGTAACATTTTGGTGTATGTCATAACCTTTATACAATTCGTAACTTTTTAACAATACGATTTGTAATATTTTCTCTACAATTCATAACATTTTAGAGGGTGCATATGATACACATCCAAATAAGGGGTGTGTATTGTAGTATTTCCCCCACATTATATAGTGATATTCAAGAACTATTAGTGTGTACATTAGAATGTAAATGTCAAAATCATTATTCCAATTATCGTTGTTACTAATGGGAGGCTTTGTGATATTTGGCTTCTGGATTCTAGAATTTTTAGGGTCAATAATGGTTGATAATCCTTTGTATGTTGTCTTGGTTGGTTTCGTACCAGGTAATCTCATGTATAATTTTTTCCTCGGGGGATGCCTAGTTAATTTGGTAACTCGTGTTTTTTTTTTTTTTTTGAAAATTACTTACAAAAAAGAAAAAAAAAAACGCTCTCTCAAAGATGCAAGATGATTTTTTCTAATAAATTTCTCCTTCACGAACCCCCAACAATTAATAAAGGCCGTATCTTGCATGAAAGACTTGCTCACGTACAATTCGGGAGGGATCATCGTTCTAATTTAGTATATATTAACAATTTTTCTCGGTTTTGCTCTTGTGATTCGAATTCGTACCACAACATTCGATGTGAATTAATGGTTTCCATTTGAAATGATCCTCGTTAGCTAACGACGTACTTAATTAGTGTTATTGTTGTGGACATAGGAAAACATTGTGTACTAAGGATAAACAGGAGAATCATAGTTTGATAGATTTGCCTAAAATTGAAGAAATCGATGTAGATATATAGTGGGGGTACTATGTAGCTTTGCTTGAAAGAGAGGGGGTTATACTTTTGGCATATGCCTACTTTTTACAAGGATTTCCACTAGAAAACATGAAATGATCAGATTTGCCTGAAACTGAAGGAACCGATGTAGATATATAGTGGGGTACTATGAAGCACAAAGCACCACGAATCCTTGTGGAAATCTCCTTAGTACACAATGAAGCACAAACCGATGTAGATTTGCCTGATCAGGCAAATCTAATAATTTCATGTTTTCTAGTGGAAATCTCCTTGTAAAAAGTAAGGCATATGCCAAAAATATAACCCCCTCTATTTCGAGCAAAGCTACAAATACAACTTCGGACACAAATGCGTTAGGAGCCGCTCGGCACACAAGAATAGTACACATACATCAAACGGCTCTAGACGCAGTTGTATTCCGCTGTCGCACTTTTCCCTAAGAAGCGGGAGAAGAAGAACTCCAACGAAAGTTGGCGTGTGAGTGAAAATCACCTAGCGTACGTTGCAAGACGAAAAGGGAGGAATTTCCATTTGACCGAAAAAAAGAAAAGGCAAGGAGCGAAACCGCTCCAACTGTAAAAAACGAAAAACCACTACAATTACAAAATCTACCCAGGAGACTTTGTAAGACAACAATACTACTCACATAACAATCTAAACACAATTTACATAACCTCTCACATATATGTGGGGCCCACACATAGTAATGTGTGTGGAACCCACATGTATGTGAGAGGTTGTGTTTGGATTGTTGTTTTGAGTATCATTTTTGTTTGTAAGATTGGCTTCTTAATTCAAAAAGTCTAACAACACAACTCTAAAACACAACTCTGGACACAACCGGAACCAAAACCGCTAAAGGCACAAACATAGGATAATGTAGGTGTGAATTCAACTTCTAATTCTTCTTCTTCTTTTTAATACAATAATTCTAACACCACACCCATTTACACACCCATTCACACACCCACACTCACAACAAGGGTGGAGCCCACACACACAGGGTGTGTAGTGTGTGCGGGCACCACCTTTGTTGTGAGTATGGGTGTGTGAATGGGTGTGTAAATGGGTGTGGTGGTAGAAGGACTCTTTTTAATAATGGTGACTGGTGATTCACTTTTTTTTATGGAACTCAATGGGTTATTCAACTTAAACATCAAAAACAACCAAAGGGCCCCTAGTACTGTCTCTTCTCAACCCAATGTATATCAGATTCATACACGTTGATTATTTTCTTTATTTAAAAAAAAAAAGAAGTAAACATGAAATAGAGAAAGGAGCTTCAAAATTTAGGATGTGGGGGGGCTGCTGTGCCCCATTTGTGGGCCCACCCCAGTTTCGCTCCGATGATCGGAAGCGTTCACTTTGTAAAGCTCGTCGAATAGAACAACTATGCAAAAAATCAGCTTAATTGGATATCATTAAGTGCCTAATCAAAACCTTTTTATCTTGAAAAGAATGGATCCGAAATACTGGATCAAATCCACTGTAACCCATGGACCGAGTGTTATATGGGCTCCGATCAGGCACTTAATGATATCAAATTAAGCTGATTTTTTGCATAGTTGTTTTACTCGACGAGCTCTATAAAGTGAACGCTTCCAATCATCGGAGCGAGACCGGGGTGGGCCCACAAACAAGGCACAGCAGCACGCTGCAGCTGCCCCCCGCTTCCCAAAATTTAACACAATACTATTAAGGTTGTGTTCCAGAAATAAGTTAAGAACTTATTTTTTGTTGAATAAGAAGGGTTGTTCCGGAAAATAAGAAATGTGGTAATTATTTTGAAAGAATTTATATAGGTATCAATGGGTGCCGGGAGGGAAATCGTACCGGCGGCCGTGCCGGGCCGCCTCCGGCCACCGGATGACCGATCAGAGCAGTCCAAAAATTCTATAAAAAAAAATTCATATATACACGGAAAAGGGGTGCTCGGATCAAGCACCCTACACACCTCGGATGCCGTTGATTCCTGCGTAAGCCCCCTCGGTTTTTTTTTTTTTGAATTTTTGGACGGCTCGGATCGGCCGTCCGGTGGCCGGAGACGGCCCGGCACGATTTCCCTCCCCCGGTGCCCATTATCATAGCAACAGTCTTATTTTTTGTATAAGGCAACTTCAAGCTCAAAAATCATGTGTTTACGCAAATAATTTTTCTATCACCATGGATCTTATTTGATAGATCTCATTGAGATCTTTAATACGGTGCAAAAAAAATTAAATTTTTTTTTTCATTTACATTATTTTTGAGTTTGAAAATGTGAAAAAAACTTTTTATTTTGGATTTTGTGGAATAACCCTTCTTATTTTTGAAAAAAAGTGGTAAAATAAGTACTTATATTTTTAGAAGATTTCCGGAACGGAGTCTAAGAGCCAACGGAACTGCCACCGTCGGACTCGTAGAGTTTGAGTCGGAACTGCAGGAATTGGGATGCCGCCGTCAGAACAATAAATTAACTATCAAAGCCACAGTAGAGAGTGCAAGAGGACAGTTGGGACCCTATACAGTCGGGAATTTAAGGAAGATATTACTCACACAACAATTCAAACATAACAATTTATACAACTTCTCACATATATGTGGGGCTCATACATAGTAATATGTGTGGAGCTCACATGCATGTGAGAGGTTGTGTAAGTTATTGTATTTGAATTGTTATGTGCGTATCATTTTTGGAAATTTAATTGTCACACCGTTATTTGAGCATCCACATCAGCCTTTTTAAATTTTGGACTAAATTACACCTTAAAAATCCACTTTATTACTTTAGCTACTCACTTTTAAAACGCCTACTGCATCAGACTATTTACTCTCACTCTCTACTCAATTAAATATTCATACTTTTATATGTCCTTCATTTATTCCCACATTTCTCTACTCAATTAATAGTTAAAAGGGTGAATAGTGACTTTTTAAAACAAAAGAGTCACTATAGCAAAGTTATTTATTTTGCAAAGTAAAGAGGAAGGAAGAGAGGTTGGTGCTGGGCATTTTTTGTCTATTTTCTCATTTTTGCTTTTTACATTAATTTAGAGAGTTGTTTAATGAGTCAAATGCGGATGCTCAACGCCAAACTGTCCACAAACTCTCATCCCCACCACGGCTTAGAAAAAGGTTTAGTTTGGCATTTTTACCCTTGGTTTTTCCCATGTCTGTTAAACTATTGTGTGAGTATTTTAGGAAATTAAAAGTGTGACGGAGTTTCAAAAAAGGGGACACAAAATTGGTTCTCTCCTTTTATATATTATTATATTACTACTAGAGTAGCATAGATTTCCAAATTCTTTATAGCATCTGATTCTTGTGTGATACATTAATTGTGTTACCTCTAAGATGATGCTTGAATTCAAGTGGTTGTGCAGCCATGAATAAGAGTTAGGTGAAGAAAATTGTCACCATTTTAATTTGCTCTTCTTCTTCTTTTTTATGATAAGTCAAACTTTTGCTCTTCTTTTGATTGGTAATTAGTGTCATCATGAGTTGAATGCTTATCTAAAATGAAATGAAACATCATAACCAACACCTTTTAAGACTATAATGTTTTCTTTCTTTATTATCTGGAGTCGAATCCACAAAGACGGTAATGTGTGCTAACTTAAAAACTCGGGTTATAATTTGAACTGGCTCTTAGGTAACCACCCCTTGTCGATTTGGTTAAGATTAATAAAAACTAAGAAATTGATTGTACTCTTTCAAATAATTTAAAAGAGGTCCGGTCGTAGGGTTCATTGCACTCGCAACCGATCCGGATTCATCTGCTTCATTCAGTGTTCTTAAAAACATTCAACTTTAGATTGAAAAAGATACTCCGCAAGATGCGAACCCTTATGGTTACCGTTTACCCATGCGCAGCAGAGAATGAGTTTTGGACCCCCATTCCCCGTTCACATGGGCTCCGACAATACTCGGGTTCGTCTACAGGAAGTATTTTACCAATCTAAAATTGTTTTTTTTATTGTTTGAAAATAGGAGCAGTGTCCGGACTGGACACGGTATGCCTATACTACTACGTACTCATTATTAAGTAAGAAACAAAAGAAATCCTAGTTTGAAACATGCTTCTGTTATGCGAGATGAAAAATAAACAAAATATCTAAGTTAAACAAGAATCAACGAACAATTTTTATAAAAAACAAAAATCAAAACAAGTTACCAGAATGCGAATAATTGAACAAAACTTAAAAACTAAATAATATTGATGGCAGCCGCGTTCTTCGGCCGTGAACTGTGATCGAAGCCCCCGTCCTCTCTGTTTTTCTACGTGTAAAAAGTGATCTCCTTGTGCGCAGCTTTCTTTTCTTTTTATAGTGCTACCAATTAGTACTTGGCAGCCCTAAAATTCCCGAAAGAATTATTAACTCTCAAAAACAATTCGTTGACCTGGCCCACTACCAAGTCATATGGCTTCTGCTCCCACCAGCACAGCTTTCATGAAGACCAAGAGTATTTCTAATATCACCCACTTTTGCACTAATCGGACTTATGTAAAGCCCATTTGCGCGTTAAGCCTCCAAATAATATGTTGGGCTTTCCTGAATCCCAATCCAGTCACATCTTCGAATATTTAAATCACTAATTTAAAACCAAATTCTACGCAAACGACTCAAGTGACCTATAATCATGAAATCGCATAAAAAGTACCAAGTAACTATTTAAATTGACAAGCATAGTATAGGTTAAGGAGATTAAATAGGTGCATTTAAGCACCTATCACACATGTTCGAATATGTGTGTCCCAAACATTTTCCTTTCAAATTGAAAGTGATATATTTTGCGTTATTTATTTTGGAGAACAGATAGATTAGTGAAACATAGATTTTTATTATCAAACCGGCCCCGAAATATTTTACATACAAAATTATAGTTTGTCTAATATTTTTTATTATTAAACCTGAAAAACTATATTTATACCCCACTATTTTTCTCATTATAATAAAAAATTAAATTTTCCTATATATTTTCATCATTATAGTTATATAACACCTTATATATAACTTCTTCTTCTTTTTTGCCTTTAGTTTTGAATAATTTTTTCTTATTTTTCTACGGGGCGAGGTGGGGCGAGACCGATAAACCCAACCCTGAACGGAGCCGGAATGGGACACCCAAGGATAACCTAATTGGGTTATGTCAAAACCCACCCTACTCCACCCCATTGCCGTTCCTAAGGCTAGCTGCTGGACGATGATCAATAAAAAAAGGCTAGCTGCTGGGCCTTGAGTAGGGACCTGATTCTGGGCCTGTGAGCATTCTTATAAAGTACTCCTGGCTTCTGTCAATATCCAAGCTTTTGAACTTCAGCAGTTATTTTCCCTCTCAAAGACCTATACTTGGAAGAAGAAAGACCACAAAAAGGGGAGTGATATTTTCACTCCCCAAATTGTTGGGATGTGGTTAAGTGGAGTGCGAAAATCACTCCCCCAACACAAAAACAACAACTAAGTGTTTGTGAAAATGCCCCACAAAATTCCACCAACAGAGAACAGCACACAGCAATCAACCACTCTCCACTCCACGACTCCTTCCGACAAATTTCATGTAGGCGCAAAGACCCAGACCCTAATTCCAAGAAATCTAACTCTGGGTTTAGAAAATACAATCCCACATTCCCTGGGTATGGAATAGTGTTCACTTAACATTGTTAGAACCTTTCCACCTACTAGTTTAAGTAGAGCTGGACAACGGCCACGAGACACGATAACACGACACGAACCGGATACGAAGTTACGGGTTAGGGTTGAACATTTCTGACACGAAACACGAAAATGACACGACTCGAAAACACGAATTCTAAATGGGTTGGGTTCGGGTTGAACACGCGAGACATGAAATTGACACGATTAACACGGTTACTAATCTGTGTCACCCATTACTAATTGTTGGGATGTGGTTAAGTGGAGTGCGAAAATCACTCCCCCAACACAAAAACAACAACTAAGTGTTTGTGAAAATGCCCCACAAAATTCCACCAACAGAGAACAGCACACAGCAATCAACCACTCTCCACTCCACGACTCCTTCCGACAAATTTCATGTAGGCGCAAAGACCCAGACCCTAATTCCAAGAAATCTAACTCTGGGTTTAGAAAATACAATCCCACATTCCCTGGGTATGGAATAGTGTTCACTTAACATTGTTAGAACCTTTCCACCTACTAGTTTAAGTAGAGCTGGACAACGGCCACGAGACACGATAACACGACACGAACCGGATACGAAGTTACGGGTTAGGGTTGAACATTTCTGACACGAAACACGAAAATGACACGACTCGAAAACACGAATTCTAAATGGGTTGGGTTCGGGTTGAACACGCGAGACATGAAATTGACACGATTAACACGGTTACTAATCTGTGTCACCCATTAACACGAACGTATATACATAATATATGGTATATCTGTAATTCTATATAGAGTTGGGCAACAGACACGATAACACGACACGAACCGGACACGAAGTTAACGGGTTAGGGTTGAGCATTTCTGACACGAAACACGAAAATGACACGACTCAAGAAACACGAATTCTAAATGGGTTGGGTTCGGGTTGGGTGATTTGTGACACGAACACGACCTGTTACCCAGGTCTAAGTTTAAGTTTTCGGTTGGATACAAAGTTTCTAGATAGAGTATATTTAAGATTTAATAGAGGGCGTGATATAAAGAAGAGGGTGACACAAGTTCAAGCAAGAAAAACACAAATGAAGGCCATACCCCATATCTAGAAAGCTTGTACTTAGCTATTCTTAGGAATTTCGTTGGAGTAGTTTTTGGAGGAATCTCATTGGGTTTTCATTTGATGAATTATCTGCCTCCATATAGAACTTACCGCGTCTGTTAATTAGGACTCACAGCATTCTTGAATTAAGTAGAAGTAAGTGTTATACTAGGTGTTTTTGTCTGGCTGATAATGCAGATTTGTACCGTTATTTTTTTGGCTGTTTGTCTCTTTTTTTTAGTACTAATTTCATTAAGGGTTGGAGATGACCAGTGCGGCACATCTCCTGCGGGAATGGCCAAAGGAAACTATTCACAAGCAAGCCAGACAAGAGGAGCCTAGACGGGCCTCATCGTAACGTCTTCTCTGATGGTGTAGTAGCAAGAACCCGGTGGCGCCCCTGAATAAATAGGCATGAGACATGAATTCGGCGCAGTGTTGCCCAAAAAGATCAAACCTATGTCCCAAACCAAACCACCACCTCGCGGATCGGGTGGTTAAATTAATTTATGCCCATTAGTACTCGTCCACCGGCTTCCATATCTTATATATATTGCAGGTATGAAATGCTGATCTAAAACATGTCCTTGCAATCTGGTGTGCTAAGTACTGCATAATTTTGTTTCTTCGCCGAAAATGTGACTTATTCCAATTAAGCATGAAGAAGGGCTGATATTTGACCAATCAGCTGTCTCGCGATCCCCCTTGAAGCATTATTTGAAACAGGAACTAGTTGTCAGATTTTGCCATGATTATAAGTCAGCCAGTCAGGAGCTTCAACATTGAAGAAATAGCAAAACAGATCTTACCTGTTAATTTGGATTTTGATTTTCGCGCTCCACTTTTTTATTGATGGTGCTCCACTCTGTTTATGAAGTTACTAGTAACTTCACGTTAAAAGTAGAGCGCCATCAAAAAAAGTGGAGGGCGAAAATCAATTTCTATTAACTTTTCGCGAAATTGGGACGTTTATCGAACCACTGTTGAAGTGATCTTTCTCATTTCCTACATTGGCCTGGGCCTCTGTTGTCATCTCTTTTGGAAAAAGGATGACCTTAAGGAAGGCTACTCAGTGTCGTCTTGATAAACGGCAACCTGACCACTTAGCACAACCTCAACCTCAAACCATTTGAGGCTGAGAAAAACTAACTTATCACTCCTACCCTCTCACTCTCGAAAAGTAACTTGTCTAAATCTTCATAGTGAAAGAATAGTGGCCACGCGTAGACGAAAGAATAATTTTGCCCAGAAAGACAATTAGTGCTTAACCATCATAACGTGCACCAATATTTTGAAGCGCTGGTCTATGCTCATGTGAAGCATAGGCATGGGTAGTCTTAAATTTGCTGGGCTCGGTCCAAGCGCTACCCGAACCATCCGAACTAGGTGGACCCAGCCTATTAGCTCGGCCAACGCCCAAGTTCGGTCCATGCCATGTGCTATGTTTGGCACTCCACTATCTATAAAGCTATCTCAATTAAACCAGCAAAAAGGTTCGATTATTTTCCAACTAGACTGCATGTGCTATGTATTCTAGTAAGGAGAGGAAGAATCTCTATAGACTACTGTACCTTGTTTGCAGTGTTTTCAAATTGGGAAACGTATCGTGTATCATTTATTTCATTTTATGAATCGTATCAGAATATGTATTGCATATCCTAAGATATGTTAACATAAGCTACTATACAATAAAATAATAGTTATACTTAATTATAATTTAAAATTTTGGAATATATTTGAAAAATAAGTGTCTTATATATGGGAAGAAATATTTTTAGTATGAAAAAATCCAAGTCTCTGGGTGTATCGCATTGAGGTTTTTTCTGGCCAGATTCAGAGAAATCAGAGTTTTACTACTACAAAGAAAAATAAACAGCCCGAGGGTTTAGTCCGGTTGGTTAAGTGGGTTTGTTTCCCATACAATTAACAATGTATTGATTCTTGGGGTCAAGCCGCAAGAAAGTAGTAATTTCTTGTGAATTCTCTCGTCCCGGCGTGGCTGGTCTGCCTTTGACAGGACAAGCGAGAGGATATTTTGTTGAGGTGTACGTAAGCTGGCTCAGACACCCTGACCGTCGAACCAAAATGTAACACACAATTAAGTTGGGAAGACAAGCTAGTCATAAAAGTCTATATATATATATAGTCCCCTTCTCCTAAAAACCACCTTAACTTAATAAGATAAGAACCTCCATTTTCCGATAGAATTTTGATGATCCGAACCGCTCAATGTGTTCAGAGTGTGATTTTAAGGGTACACGCAAGAAATCAGCAAAAAAAAAAGATCGGGAAGGGCTTCATCCGAGCAGTTTTTGTTTATTTTTTATCAAACGGTTCAAATTAAAACTGCTCTGATGAAGACCTTCCCGGTCTTTTTTTTTTTGCCGATTCCTCGCGGAAACCCTTAAAATCACGTTCTGAACACATTGAACGGCTTGGATCATCAAAATTCAAACGAAAAATGGGAGAAATAGAAAGGTCCTTATTTTAACTAAAATAAGAACCACCTTATTTGAAAATGACTATATATATATATATATGCAGCTACGGAGATAACCGAAACTGGAACTTTGCGCATGCAGACAGGTAGATAGATTATATCCATGCCAGGAGAGTCAATGAGAAAACGTTTTAAAAAAACTTATCCTGAAGAGAAGTTCCAATGTTTCAACTTCATGCCCCACAAACCCGCATGATAGTTTCTAGATCTCAAACCAACCACTGGGCCATTTGATTTACTATTTTACAAATGCATATATGTCCACTTCTTTAATTAGAGTACTCTTATAAATATTTCTGGGGCTACTTTTTCTCATTACCCAAATCATATTTTTATTTATTTATAACCAGTTATGTTTTACTAGTATTTCTTTTTTCCTTTCCTGAATGATGGGTGGTTGCTTCATGTGTGAACTTGTTGGGAGTAGTACTCTTTTTGATTCATTGAAATGATAGGAAAGGAATCAGTGATTAACATTATTAAGGTGGGTTTGGATTAAAAAACAGGGAGTGACTTTTTTTCGTCTTTATTTAAATTTTTTTTACATTTGTTAATTTTTCGTCAAACTTTGGTGACTTATTGCTTCGTCTCGACAAGAGGAACAGAAAAGGTATAATTTTTTTTATCGGAACCCATAATTTTACAAAAAAGACAAATTGTAAAAAAAAAATTATGAGTTTCGATCAAACTTTTTTTACCTTTTCAGTTTCTCTCGTCGAGACGAACCAATAAGTCACAAAAATTTGAAGAAAAACTAACAAATGCAAAAAAAAAATTGATTAAAGACGAAAAAAATCACTCCCTAGCTATTTTTTAATCCAAACCCGCCCATATGTATCGAAAGATTTTATATATACGTGCAGAACCCATGACACATATATACGGGATGAAACAGGGTTAAATGAGAATGTGAATTTATTATGTGTGGAGAGAAGAGGGACCCTAGCCCATTTTTGGAGTGAAGTTGTCATCGCATTCATTAAGTTGCGTTTCAAGATTAAATGAGAATGTGAATTTATTTTTTTTCTGTTCAAAAAAAAAAAGAAGGTGCATGTCATACCCAATCACTAACATTGATCGCGTTCTTTATATTGGATACATCTACGTGTTTATATAATTGGCTATACATATTCGTCCTCTTTTTTTTTTCTTTTTTTTTTTGCGAAAGCTAAAAGTACAATCAATGTGAGCCCAATTAAAAAAATAAAGCTTAAGAATAGAATCAATGTAAAGCCCGTCTTTTTTTTAACGGAAATTATAGGAAAGGAATCAAGGACGGAGCCACTTTGAGAAACAAAATTTATCAGACGTTTCCGAAAGGGACGAAAAATATTTCAATGCAACGATTATTTCACTAGTATTTGATTCTCTTAAATAATTTTGGGCAGTAATAGAATGAATGAATAGAAACGAATGAAAACAATCTGGAGAAAAAAAGAGGGGGCTTTGCATTGATGATGGAAGAAAGGTCCTGAACCAAAAAGGAGTAATAACTAATTTACCAGCTCATGACAGCCACTGCTCACATGATCAAGAAAGGAGAGAGATCTCTTTTGTAAACATTACCATAACCACCTCTCTCTCTTGCTCACATGATCAAGAAAGGAGAGAGATCTCTTTTGTAAACATTACCATAACCACCTCTCTCTCTCTCTCTCTCTCTCTCTCTCTCTCTCTCTCTCTCTCTCTCTCTCTCTCTCTCATAGTATTTAAATGAAATGTTTCTTTAAGCATTGTTGTCAATCCAGTTATTAGAGTCGTTGATACGCACAAAACAGAAACAAATTGGAAAAGGCTACAGCCTAGGTGGTCCCTTCCCACATTTTTTCCGGAAAAAGAATCTGACCCAATTGACAAAGGAACCCATAAATTACGGGTGTAAAATGTATTTAAATCCATTTTTATTAGGAATAGACGGTTCTCTTCTTTAATTATTTACTTGTTGCCATACGCAGAGTTACCCCTGTTCCAAATTGAACGTCCAGGAAAAGATGTGCAATTTCGAAATCAAAAATAAAATACTTTCATTAAATTTCTTTGCATCATATTAAAGAGCTCAATTTAATTTCATATAAAGAAACTTGGAAAATGATATTTGAAAGTACTTTATTTTTCGAACGGAAAAAATTGCACGACTTTTTGTAAGAGGAGCGCAATTTAGGACTGAGGGAGTAGTGAGTATAGTTTTGTGCATTGCTGCGGACTCTTGGTTGGAGTCAAACCTGGAATGGTATATTCCCACTCCTCTTCCCCTAACCTCTATAAATTACATATTCTGATTCCTTGCAGATGCATTCACCAGTGGCGAAAAAAACCGACATACCCCACAAACCACACGCTGGAGTCTAGTACGTGATGGTCAAGGCCTTCTTGTATTTATGGGTTTGCCCACTACTGATGAATATTTAAGTTTGAAATCTGTTCAGTGTTATTAACATATTCGGAGCCAGAACAAACAAGGCTAATTTGTTCTGGTTTTCATTTTGGCCCCTTGTTGGTTGACGGTGGTATTGGTTTTCCAAAATTATTCAAGGTGCTCGCCGTAAGCTGATTCGGACACTTGAGTTATCAAATAAAATAACTCATGACTTTTACTAGTATTCGATCATGTTAATTCGCACGAACATATATGAAATTTGAAATAAGGAGCATAATAGTTGAGTCATCTTTGCGATCCCAATGGGACTATATAGTTTATATGGTTTAAAATGTCATTTCATGTAATATTTTATGGATTGGAGAACAATTATATGAACTGTTTGGGGACTTCTTCTTTTTTTGATCCGTTTGGGGACATCACTGCACAACAAAAGCAAAAAGAAGAAGAAGAAAAAAGATGAACAGATCTCCAAGGTGGAGGTAAAATGCCTTTCAGATCAATGGAAGCAACCTCATGCGCAGCTGTGCTCGCAGATCTCCTGATCCATCTGACGCGTGTAGTGCAGCTAATTTAGCTATCCATCTTGGCAATGGACGGCTTGAATTTTCATCCGAACAATAAACAGCTAAAATTTGTAGGAGTTTGGATTAAATTTGAGTCGTCCATGCCGAGATGAACGGCCGAATCGGCTGCACTATACTGTCTAGTGCTCCCATTCCATCTGAAAGTATATCCTCGATCACGTTTGAGCAAACTTGCGAATATCATAAACCAAGACGGCCGCTGTTAACCTCCTGAAAAAAGGGGTGATTCAATTGAAAAGTCCACCAAAAATTTGAGCAATATACGATATCATTTCGATATTATTTAAACTAATGTATTGTAGATCCCCGGCATTTTTCGAAGATTATGAAGTATCTGTATTAATGCTTGAAAACTTTCTCTCTATTGTTCAATCCAATCGGTTGAAGATTACTTACATAGATCGTGATATGTATAGTAATAATTAAAAACATTTTTTATTGTACGAGAATCCGCAACTCCTATCTAGAATAAATTATTCAGAAATGAAAGAGGTACAGAAATGGGGGGAGAGATTTCGTACCGACGGCCGCCGGTGGGCCGTCTCTGGCCACCGGACGGCCGATCCGAGCCGTCCAAAAATTCTAAAAAAAAAAACCGAGGGGCCCTTCGCGGGAATCAATGGCATCCGAGGTGTGTAGGGTGCTTGATCGGAGCACCCCTTTTCGTGTGTATTGTACATATACACACGAAAAGGGGTGCTCCGATCAAGCACCCTACACACCTCGGATGCCATTGATTCCCGCGAAGGGCCCCTCGGTTTTTTTTTAAAAAATTTTTGGACGGCTCGGATCGGCCGTCCGGTGGCCGGAGACGGCCCACCGGCGGCCATCGGTACGAAATCTCTCCCCCCATTTCTGTACATATAGCAACACTCTTATAAATTATTAGTCAAATATACTCAAGTAATAGGTCCAAAATGGATAAACTATAAGCAATTGACTATTTCTTCATCAAGTTTTTAACTCTTTATGTGTCACATCAATGAATAAAAATTAAATGACACTCTCTCCTTTCCATATTATTTGCATTTTTAGAGGAAACTTTAATATTTCAAGGGGACATGCAATTAATGCATTTCTTTATCTTCATTCTATGAAGCTATTATTAATTATTAAACGGATAGACAAAATTGATACTCCCCTGTTCTAATTTGTTTGTCTCGTTTTTTTACTTTTCTATGTCCCAAAGTATTTGTCCAAATTTATTTTGACCTTGAAATATTTCCCTAATTCCCTCTCCTTTATGCACCGGGAGAGTGCACTTTCATCCAAAATCAAAAGCTAAAAGGGTATTCTTGAAAATTTCAAGCTTTTGAAAAGTAATCATTTTGTCTCCTTACTAATTTGAAAATTCAAAATTTAACAAACTGTGATTTTATTTATATTTTTTTGGACAAATGGCAATTTCAAAGAGAGTAAAAATACTCCATACTAAAATAAGGCCCCGTTCCAGAAAGGAAAATAAGTCCTTATTTTTTAAGAAGGCAATTTCAAGCTCAAAAATAATGTGTTTACGCAAATTATTTTTGTATCAATATGAATCTTGTTTGATAGATCTCATTGAGATCTTTAATACGATGCAAAAAAATTGAAAAATTATTTTTCACATTTACATTATTTTTTAGTTTGAAAATGTGAAATAAGTACTTATTTTTTAAGAAGGTGTTCTGGAACGGAGCCTAAGACAGATTTGAGTAACTAATTAAAGAGGGTGAAGAAAAGGAAAGGAGAAAAGTTGCCAAGAATCTTCAAGATTGGAGAGGAAAAAATGGGGTTCGATCTCCCCTATCCCAAAAATCCATGTGCTTCCGTATCGAAGAATTTTTGACGTTAAATTTCTGTTTTAATCATGAATTCAATAGCCGAAAACTCCTCGGCACAAGAATTTTTGACACTGAAAATTCTACCTCCGAAAAACAGTTAAGCCTCTCTTTCTAGGAATACATCACTCCGCTCAAATCAAATCCTTTCCACCACAATTACACGTAATAAAGAAGCCCCATTCCCTATCCCCGCATTCATTCGAGTCCCAGTCCACCTCCTGCAGTCCCACTCCAAGTAGACGGATAGAGTAGTAGTTTCCGCGTGGACCCCACCCGCAAACAAACCACCCCCAAAATTCTCTCTATCTATACGTCTCTGAGAAACTTTTCAGTGCGAAGCGGATGATAGTAACGTCTGTTTAGTATATTCAGGTCGTCCATTTTGATTTTGGACGGTTCGAATTTAGAAAAAAAAAAAAAGAGGAGAGAGAGTGTAGGAGTGAGAGAAGAAAGTGTATTTCAATCTGAACCATCCAATATACTTTTGAACGGCTCGAATATGCCTGCTCAAACACCAGTGACGCTGTACCCATATACCACTGAAAATTTTCTCTACATCTCTATCAAATCAAATATGGAGTCCTGAAACGAAACATTCTTTTCGTCACACAACTCAACTACCAAACCACAATTCTAACAAACTTCTCTCTCTCTCTCTCTCTCTCTCTCTCTCTACCGATGGAGAAACAGAACAGCGCCACTTCCATCGGCGACGACTCCAAACCGCCTAGCCACAAGGTCAAGTTGATGTGCAGTTACGGCGGCAAGATCCAGCCGCGCCCCCACGACCACCACCTCACCTACGCCGGCGGCGACACCAAGATCCTCGCCGTCGACCGCCGCGTCACCTACTCCGACATTCTGACCAAGCTGAACTCCCTCTCCGGTGCCGCGCCCGACGACGACGTCGTCTCGTTCAAGTACCAGTTGCCCGGCGAGGATCTCGACGCCCTGGTCTCCGTGATCGACGACGACGACCTCGAGCACATGATGGCCGAGTACGATCGAATCTGCGAATGCGTCTCGCCCAAGCCGGCTCGGCTCCGGATCTTCCTCTTCTCCGCGAGCCGAACCGGATTGGACCGGATGAAGACGGCATCCACGTCACCGCCGCTGAATCCGGACTTCTTGTTCGGGTTTGACAAGGACTACGAGTACGATTACCAAACACGTTCTGTTCAGGAAGCGGATCTTCCTCGGGGTTCGGGCGCGGTTCGTCCCGATTTATTCACCGGGTCGGATCCGCGGAACACAGCGGAGATGAAAATCCAGCCACAGATTCAGGGAATTCCGTTCGCCCCTCATGGTTTGCACGAGACGTTCTCGCGTGAGAATTCGCACGTGGCGGGAGGAGGGCAGGTGGTTTACGGGATACCACAGGGGTATCAGGGGGGTGCGCCCGGGCCGTACGGGGTGACGGCGGTGCGAATGATGCCGGTGTACAGTTACTTCCCGGCGATGCACGCAGCTCCGGCGGCGATGAATGGAGTGGGAGTGGAGGACCGAGGACACGTGGCGGGAGATGAAGGGGGAAGGCCGGAGGTGTACAATGGAGTGGTAGGAGTTGTGTCGCCACATCAGATTGCTGACGGTAAGACTAACATGTAGGCCGGCCGCACTACGCAAGCAAAGCCCATTGACAATGATTTTTTTTTTTCCTTTTTTTTTTTTTTTCCGTTAAAGTTTTTGTATATAGGTTTGTTTGTTTTCTTGGGGTTCTTTTTGCCCTTTTTTTCTGTCTTTTTTGGAGAACTGGGATTCTTTTTTCTTTTTCTTTTTTGGGTACGTAATTGGGATTCTTTTTGCTTGGAAAAGGGATTTTTTTGAACAGATGCTATCAACAAGGGTGACTGTAATTTGCAAATAGTCATGATATTTTTGGTACTTTGAATGTCATTTTTAGATATATTTGCTTGTAATATTTTAGCCAATTGAAGTACTAGTAATTGGCTCCAACATGATCAGGTGTTAATTCGGATCAAAAGGGGTGCTAATTCGAAAATCGCATGGAGAGTTGTGAGATCAATTCCAACACAACATCGTCATGCTGCTCCATATTCCTCACAAGTTTGAGACCTCTTCAAATGTCTTAAAGTTCAGCAGTTAAAACATCCACATTTCAAATTGTGCAGACAAAACCCTTTAATCCAATTCCCACCCTCATCACCAACTAGTCCTCCAGGCTCCTGCTGCTGCATGTCTAGGAATTCCATTGAAGGCCCCGTCACATTGACTTTGAAAACACTCCTGTGAGGAGCCTGCCATTTCACAACTACCCTTTCAGTGTTTAGTAGGGGTGTACACGGTCCGAATTGGTCCGGTTCTCTAGAAAATCAGTAACCGGACCATTTCAAACGGTTCTAGGAAATTGAAAACCAGAACCTAACCAATACATAAGTGGAACCGAACCAGAACCAAACCGCAAAATCGGTCCGGTTTTGGTTCGGCTGCGGTTCCGATTCTATCCAATTAGTATCCAAACCTATCACCGGTGTGTGAGAAAGAGAGACGTGAGATTGAAATTATAAAGACTAATCCGTTAAATAAGGTTGCAAAGAATTAAAAGAATAAAAAAGTAATCTATTAGAATAAAAAAAGAAGAAAGAAAATAAAAACTTTCCTAACGAATGAGATTTCATCTCTAAATAAAGTAAGTTTAGCAAGAAAGAGATTAACTTACCAAATTACACACATATATTTATTTTATATAATTATATATATATTAGTTTTAAACGGTCCGGTCCGGTTCTAACCACGGTTCTTTAATTGAGAACCAGTAACCAAACCAAAATTAACGGTTCTTATTTTTTTGGAACCATAATCTGACCACAGAACCACAGAACGATAGAGCACCAAACACTTTGGCCATTGAATGGTGAATCTCAGAGATCGATTGTTAGGATATACTGTACGAACTCAAGATCAGGATTCTAATTTGTTTAATTCCTCCAATATCAATAGAAGTGATTCCTCCGTCCCTTTCTAGTGTCTTCTACAACAACAACAACAAAAAAAAAGACGTGCACTTTTTAGATGAAAAAATAAAGTACTTTCATGCATAATTTTTTTTTTTTTTTTGGTAATCAAGGAACAACCCTGCAGCCGAGCCACTATTTGACCCGACTGCGCAATCCAAACCTCGGGGGAGACCAGTACAGCAACCCACCGCCATAAATTGATGATCTTGTTAGTTATTTAAATTGGTGCAAAAAAGTTATGAAAACTATGCACAGAATTATTAACTTTAAATTACACGTCTTTTTGTACAGGACACTTGAAAAGGAACCGAGGGAGTAACAAAATGCTTTTTAACCTCTCAAAGGGTGGGTTTGGATTAAAAAGTTAAGTGACTTATTTTTTTGTCCTTATTCAAAAAAAAATTGCATTTGTTTGTTTTGCGTCAAACTTTTATGACTTATTGATTCGTCTCGACAAGAGGAATCGAAAAGGTAAAAAATTTTGATCGAAACTCATAATTTTTTTAATAAAGACAAAAATAAGTCAATAAGACAACTTTTTTTTACTTATCTTTGTATTTTTTTAAAAAAATTATGAGTTTCAATCAAATTTTTTTACTTTTTCAATTTCTCCCACTAAAACAAATTAATAAGTCACAAAAGTTTGATGCAAAACTAACGAATGCGAATTTTTTTTTTTGAATAAAGACCAAGAAAAAAGAAGTTATTGTTCCACTTTTTAATCCAAATCACCCTAAAATCTATTCCCACCAAAGAAGAAGTGGGACGACCTGCTTATTTTTCTAGGAGTAATTCAAAAAAAAGTTTAATACTGTTAATTATACTAAATAACATAAATAAATGAGAAAAGTCAGCAGACACATGACATTCTTCCGCCTCTCGGCAGCATGAATGCCAGAACCACGTTTATCATTTCCACACCATGACCTCTTCTCATGGAGTGATTATTCAGTGCTGCTAGAGCATCGCCTCGTGATGATCCAGCGACGACCCTTACTATGATGGAGACATTAATTTTACTACGCATGGGCGACCATGTATGCAAGCTAATAGTTTTCTATATATTTTCATAGGATTTTTTTTTCTTTGCTAGGGTGACCACCATTGGCGTAATCAGGAATTTAGCTCGGTGGGGGCATCATTAGTTAATATTGTCTTAGAATTTTTTATCCTTCATGGAGTGTAAAATAAATGAACTTAGAATGTAAAATTTGCTACGATATACATGTAGATAACGGGTCTTTATGAAAAACAAATGCATAAAAGAAACTTCTTTTGAAATTTGACAAAGATATTAGGGGATGTAAGTGTTATAAGGGGAAAAAGGTGTATAATTTTGGATACAAATTTGTCATGGCCTTTGAATTCGGGGGTAAAACTGGTATTATTGTTGCGCCCCCACTGCTTATACATTGCCTCTGCCATTGGCGACCGCCCCTATTGACCCTCTCTAGCTCCAGTCCTGCTACCACACATTCACATGGAATTCATATATTAAGTTCTGAACCTCACCTGAATGCGTGATTGTAGAGGCCCTCAAAGCACCACACGGTGGTGTTCGTACTACTAATTTTCACTTCTTCAAGAGAACCCTTTTTTTGTCTTTTGTATAAAAATGGGATATAGCCCATATTAAGGTAGTATATTTATAGCTTTTACAAGCTGGACGCAAAAATGGTTGATGGACCCTAAATTGGGTTGCTCATCGAGAATATCTCAAGTAGGACAGCCCATCGTAGCATTTTTTAGGTCCAAGCCTTACAAAGGGCTGCTTGTGATAACGCTGGGCCAGGGTTAAGGCTTGGCCCTCTAAATGGCCATGGAGAACTAACCAGCTAACTGCTAAGAGCATCTCCAATCCACCTCTATTTCTCCAAAATAGAGGATGGATGTGACACATTGAGGGGAGATTTTATAATTTATTCTCTTTTTTCTTCACTTTTTGTAATTTTTGGGAGAATTTTTGAGGGACCAACCGTCCTTTTTAGAGTTTGGTCCTCTAAAAGTAAATTTGGTCCTCTAAAAATAGAGGATCAAAAGTAAATTTGGAGTACAAAATTCCTCCAAAACTCTAAAAAGGACGATGGGTCCCTCAAATATTCTCCCAAAAAGTACAAAAAGTGAAAAAAAAATGAAATAAATTACAAAATCTCCCCTCAATGTGTTACATCCATCCTCTATTTTGGATGGATTGGAGATGCTCTAAGCAAGTTCTGATCCAAAAAAATAAAACAAATAGCTAAGCAAGTTTAGGAATAGATAAAAGCTGAGCCATCTAGAACGAACTATTGCATCGTGTTTGTTTGGGGGTCTCAAAACTTTTGGGCACGGTCTCCACGCAAAAATAGTTTGAAGTTACTCAAAGACTTTTAACGGAAATGGTAGATTCTCCATGCAAAAATTCTCTGAGCGAATCCATATCATTAATTTTCTCAATACGTAGTCCATACTCCATAGTTGGACTTTTTCCTCCATTCCAAAATTTGGACTAAGGAGGATCTGATCTCATCCCTTTCCTCTTCGTATAAAATGTGGAAGGATCCATAATTTTCAAATAAAATAATTTTTCACATATTTGTTAAAATTTGTTTACAACAATTTAACTTAATATAACTGAGATCATTAATTTAATTCAAATAAATTGAAAAAACTTATGTAAAAATAATTTGTTTTTACTAAAAAAATATTTTCATAATTTACAATCTAAATATATAATCATATGTATAAAAAGAAGAATGTTTGCTCAATTTGGATTTTGAGTGAGGTTTTAAAGTGTAATGAGTGGAGAGAGAGATAGAGAAAATTTATTGGAGACGATGCGCAGAAGTTTTGAGTACCCCAAACAAACAAAGATAATGAGAATCTATTACTAATTTACCCCAAACGAACAAATAAGGATTTTTCTAGTTGAACATCAATTAGTAAAAAATAATAATAATAATTGACTCCATAATAATTACAGTCTCCCGATTATCGAAGCAATTCATGGATGAATGGGCTCTGCAGTATTGGTCAGTCACGTGTAGTCAAAATGGGCCACGAGTCCCAACTAGGTCCACTCCGTTTACATAGAAATTTTCTCGAAAACGGTAGTCCAGTCCAAACAGTACCCAGCCTTCAACTGGTCCATTTGCTATTTATAGACGCTTTCATGGACATCTTTCATGTATTCTATCGGGTTTCCTTCAACTCTGCTTATAAGGTTGCTCGACTTGAAAAGAAAAATTAGTATTTCATCCACATGGTATTCCAACATCATTTTTCGCAACATAAACATGAAAAACAATGTTGAAACACCACTTGACAATGCACCAAAATCACTATTACTTGACTTGAAAGGGTGATTGACATGAACCATTTTTCTTTGTTGCGGGATGGTCCAATGTTTTCTTAAGAAACAAAGGGTCTCTACAGCGCGCTAAATGCAGTACAAAATACCTCATCGATATTTCATTTATGTAATTCTCTTTCATATTTTTTTACCCTCCCGTTACTGTAATTCATAACGTTGAGTTTATTTATGGAGTCTCACTAACTATATCATCCATGAAAAAATAATAATTTGATGATCAATAGATTCAATACCATTAGCTATTTGATATGACAACATGTTCAATAAAAAAAAAAATCGATGATTGTTGTATCAATGCCCTATTAATGAAAATCTAAGTCCAAGTATTATTCAACAAATCTATAAAATGTCTTGCGGTTCAAATCATTGCGATGTGATTTTTGTTAAACTTATTTAATATTAGGATCCTTGTCTTGATAGATGACCAACCATCGTACCTTTTTGGGTTCTGAGAGGGATTGATGACCAAACTGATGAATGGTCATGGTTCTATAATTGCATACATGGACAGAAGTTTGCTATTTACAAATATAACAACTCCCTATGTCCCTTATTTAGAGTCGAATATTTCATTTTGGATTGTCCCTTAATAAGTGTTCATTTTGTAAAGTTGGTGCATTATCTATTTTGTCCCTAAAAGTATATTCCATTTTGAAAAGTTAGTGAGTAAAAGTGTAATGATAATGGGTAAGTAGGGAAAATGGAGGAAAAAGTTGATGTTAAAGGTATAATGATTATATCTTTTTAATAAGTTGGAGTTACGAAGTAAGACACTTAAAAAGGGACGGAGGGAATACTATTTTTTTCTAGTCATTAGGCCCCATTTTCACTAGCAAAAAATACACAAAACTTAACGTATTTTACCATATTGTTTCTACTAATAAAAAAGTTATCAACAAAAATTATTTTTTCCTATAGTACCTCTACTCACAAACATATCAACAACTTATTCATTACCGAAAATAATTTGACATTTCTCAATAACTTATTCACTACCGAAAATACCTAACAATTTTTCACTATAAATAAAAATTTACAAATTCACTACCAGAAACACCCCATTTGAATCCATTCGAACAAATCGTTTATCTTTACAGAGCTAATAAAGTTGCTTTTCAAAAACTCTCTTGGTGGTGTCTTATATGCATGTTCCCATGACTGATTAATATTTTGGCAATTGGACAAAAAGTCAGTCTACGTCCTTTTATGTGATTAATTAATAATTAATGAGTAATTACGGTGTGCTCCTTTTTCTCTCTTTAAAAAATAAGTACTTATTTATAATTTTTAAGCTTAAAAATAATAGGCTTAGTAAAATCAAAAAATACGCAATACGTATCTTATTTGATAGATTTCGATGAGATCTATCAAACCCTGTAAAAAAAATTGAAAAATTATTTTCGTAAGCTTACTATTTTTAAGTTTGGAAGACTACTCGAGAGTACTTATTAATAGTAACTACTAAATGAAACCCGTGTATTACACGGTCTAATGAAAAGGAAAATCATTTTCGGACTCCCCTTTTATCATCATTGCTTACGGCAGAAAGATGCACTCCTAATGTAATAGCCCGAAGTGTAGGGTTTCTAGTCGTTTGCAGAATAACTCGGTAAGATCAAGATCGATCCATAGGGAGCTCGAATATAGTTTGTTCAGATTGTAAGCTTTATGTAAGGTTTTTGGCATTTAAGACAGCCGACTGTCGGTTTTGCTTTAGAAAGTGAAAAACTATGGTAAAAAAACTAGAAATGAGGTTTGAACTTAGTTAAAACAAGCGGCAAGGTCTAGAGGCTCAAATCACCCGATGACTTAGCCGTTTAAACCGTTTCTTTCTAACAACTCCAAGCCAAGACGTAGACAATCTTAACCCGAAGCACTCAGCGTTAAAAGCCAAGCATGATCATTGTATTAGCTTGGAAATGACTTAATCTCATTTAGAAGATATTTAACTCAAACGCCGGGAGCATTAAAAGCCCCAGGCCCCGTGTATAAAACGAAGGTTAAAACTCCGGGCAACACACGGTCAAATATGGTATTAGCCCTTTGGTTTGGCAGAAAATTAGAGTTTAAGCCCTTTCCTTACTAAAACCATAATCAAGTCATAGAAAAACCACTAAAACAACTAAGTCATGGGAGAGAGATCACCCCATGATCAAGCCTAGATGACTACTCAACCATGCTTAAAGGATTGAACACAAGGCTAAAATCAACCAACATGATTAACCGATAGAAACGTAAATAAACTTAAGATTAAGGAGAATCTAGTCTGTACGAACAACTTTAATACTTGAGAAATTAACAAATTAACAATACTTACTTGAGTTTCTTAAGGAATTAAACTTGGACTAAAACTTGAACAACAATGGAGTTCCTAGAAAGCAAAAGAAAGACTTAGGCTTAAAGTTATGCTATATGACTAGCCTTTCCATAAATGGCATACACCCATATATATATATATATGGCCTAAAATATGGGTTACAAAGGACCAAAAGGCCCCAAAAAAATATCCCAAAAACTTGCCAAAAGTAGAAATTTTCTATAAATGGAAAGTGGGAAAAATTAATAAAAATCAGCAGAATTTTCCCAAGCAGTACCGGTACTGGAAATTCCTTAGTACCGGTACCAGGCTTCAACAGGCTGGATTTTCTACTCTCTGTTGCCAGTACCGATACTAGCAAATACCCAGTACCAGTACCAGCTATGCATGACAGATTTTTGGGCAATTTCGCGGACTCGCTCCGGACACTCCCTAATTTTTTAGGTGTTCTTTGGACCGTTGGAAAGCTTGTTGAGTCTACTTTCTAACCCAAGTGCATGGTTTGGATTCAAGATAATTCGTACATCAAAAGATATGACGATTTTACCCTCAGCTAGTCGGAAAATGAATTGCTTTGATAAAATCCTCACATATTCCTTACTTCCCTGACCCCTGGGCATCCCGAGCAACCTCCAAACCATCTTTTCGAGCACTACAACGGGGTGGCACGTGTGGCCTTGGGCACTTGGTTGCATCTGAAGCATCTCTTGGCGTTCAAACGCACATTATTTATACTCCCTCCGTCCCCTTATTATAGTCCAGTATTCCATTTTGGGTTGTTCCTTAATAAGTGTCCATTTGGTAAAGTTAGTAGGTAAAAGTTGGTACATTGTCTATTTTGTTCCTAAAAGTAGATTCCATTTTGAAAAGTTAGTGAGTAAAAAGTGTAATGATGATGGGTAAGTAGGGAAAGTGAAGGAAAAATTTGATGTGAAAGATATAATGATGATGTTTTTTTAATAAGTTGGAGTTACGAAGTAGGACATTTAAAAGGGGACGGAGGGAGTATGAATTACCTGAAACACACAAAAACTATCTTACGTGCAATATCGCATAAAACACTAACTTTATAAACATAAATATAATAAAACTAAGGACTTAAGCACTAAGAATATATATTATTGGATGCTTATCAATCATGCTCTCATTTTCAATTTGCTTTCACCTCTTAAATAGAGACTTACTTAACTATCGGAATGCCTTCCCATTGACTTCAACCGGTGCGAGCACTAATGGTGGGTGTCACTTGTGCAGAAACACCTGAGAGTAGAGAGGACGATACATGCATGAGCTCGAACTAGATGATCAACATAGCCCCAACTAATCAACCAGAACCCGACACAATTCATTATCCACATAAAATTACTAAACATGAAGGACAATTTGATAAGTGCACATGAATAAAAACAAAAAAGAAGTGCAAACGGATAAAAAATAATGTGAAAATAATTTTTCCCAAATGATAAACATGAAGGACAATTTGATAATTACACATTGATAAAAATAAAAAAGAATTGCAAATGGATAAAAAGAAAAAGAAAAAAGAAGAGAGAGCGTGAAAATCATTTCCCCAAATGAAAAATAGCCGGAAAAAATATATTGAATTTCACCACTTGAGTTCTTTTCAAGAAAAATGATTTTAACATCCACTTTCTTATAAAAATGCACTCCATAATTTGTCTTTTATTGCTTGTATTATGTGTAATTTTAAGAACTAAAAGACCATTTTTTGGAGTACATTTATAAGAAAGTAGAGTGCCAAAATTATTATCCTTCTTCTCAAGCTCTTTGTAGTTTGTAATGGTGACATGAATGAAAATGCATTTTCACTAAAAATTTTGGACTACAAGTTATTGCATTTTGTCATGTTATTCACACTAACCCACAACTTCTTTTTCTTCATTTTTTTTTTCTTTCGCCCACCCATATACCATCTGTAAGTCTGTAACTTATAAGTTAGTGGAAACAACTTGACATTTTTAAACAATAAAAAATTATCCATAACTTATTGGTCAGCGGAAATGCCCCTAAGATTTTCTTTGCCAGACTTTGATATTTTGACTCAAACACGTAACATGAAGCATATTGAGGACACAAAATAAATTCTTGCAACACAACACAACACGTTACAAATAATAAATCCAAAAGAGGGACAGGGCATGTGCAATTCAGTAACCGAAATACTTTTTCTTTGATTGTATTGTGACGCTCAAGCCAAGCATCCATAAACCAAAAGGTTTAAGGGCATTTTGGCTAAATAATTTATTTAGATTATTTTTTGTCTTTACTTAAAAAATATTTGTATTTGTTAGTTTTGCGTCGATATTCGTGGATGTCATGACAAGAAGAATTTAAAAAATAAAAAATTACAATCGAAACCCACATTTTTTTCGTCTTTATTAAAAAAATTGGGTTCTCAATTTTAATTTTTTACTTTTTATAATCCTCTCATCATGACAGCACAATAATTCACAAAAATTCGATGCAAAATTAGCAGTTGCGAATTTTTTATAAATAAATAAAAAAAAGAGCCATTTTTCTTATTTAACCAAAATTGGCCTAAGTGTAGTTGTAAGTTGTAACCATTGCAAATGGATATTGAGAAGATGGTACAGTTTTCAAATACCCAATAGTATAATGCAGAAGATATTGTAGAATTATGGACTCGGACCTGTGGTGCACAAATGCACTACATGGGTTATACTTCACAATTTGAGTCGTTCATCTCTAACGTTAATGGTTCATATTTATTAAAAGTATCATAGGCCGATTTTTATCTCCGCGTCGGACCCCCGTCTAGTGCCTAAATGCCGAAAAATCGATCATCTAGATTGATTTTTAGACCAGAAGTTTTATCAGATTCTACTCCAATAACACAAACGTTTTCGATTGAAGATGCGTGGTAGCTAACAAAGTACACACCACAGGGCAATACATCAATTGTGATAGTTTACAAGATAACTAAGCTCAACAACTAAAGCAATACAAGAAACAAGCAGGGAAGAAACAAATAAAGAAATGAGGAGTCTCTCTTTAGGCAAGAACACCACATGTAGGTGAGGAGATTCGACCTCTTAATTTCATAATGAGATGCAAGTGTCATGACCAATTAAGTTAGCCCCAATTAATTTCCTCGTAGCTTAATTAGTAAAGGAGGTAATGAGCTCTTCATTTAATTATGAATCCAACCATACTACTCTCTCTGTAAATGGGATGGGTGTTGTGCATCATCCGAGCCGTCTGTTAGGCGGTCCAGTGGCTCAAATTTCATCTCGACAATGAACGGCTCGAATGATACACGGTGGAGATGACATTTGAATGGTTGAATTGCTGAGCGAACGGTTTGAATGGTGCATAGCACAGTGTTGTGCAAATTCCATCCCTATTTCCCACTCTCTCAATCCTACTAACAATGTCGAAAACTAATATTCACACGTCTCATGAAAATATGAAATAATCAATGTGTTTGAAGTTCTAAAGTTTTTATATGTAGTATTAAACAAAGTTTGTAAAATCTTTTTGGTAATAAAAAGTAGAGGTGTTACAAAAACCGACGGGCCGAAAAAATGAACTGATTGGTTTGGTTTTCGGTCGGGGTGATGGCGGAATTTTTTCGGACCAGATCGAACCGAAATCAGTTCGATCTTGATTTCCTGAAATTTTCTTTGGACCGAACCGAACGACTCTATATTTTATATATATACACTTTAAATTAAATGAAAATTTTATATTTTAGGTGGACCTAAATTCCCAACCGGACAGACCCCACCCCGAAGCGAACTCAACTCCGGTCGGGATCGGTCCTTGAAATATTTGGACCGAACCAAATTGGCCTTCCGAAATTTTACCCCAAACCGAACCGAAATCACCCATATTAAAAAGTGTTGCAAAATATAGATAAATTTTTAAATGACGTGAATGGTGTACTACTTTTTTAGACGAAAAAAAAGAGAGATGTTTTCGATTAGAAAGTAGTACTCCTATAAATTTCCTTGATGTAATTGTAAGCAAATTTAGGCTCCGTAATTTCCTTGATGTAATTGTAAGCAAATTTAGGCTCCGTTCCGGAAATTTTCCTAAAAAATAAGTACTTATTTTGCCATTTCTTATTCAAAAAATAAGAAGGGTCATTCCACAAAATTCAAATAAAAAGTTCCTTTCACATTTTTAAACTCAAAAATAATATAAATGAAAAAAAAAATTAATTTTTTTTGCACCGTATTAAAGATCTCAATGAGATCTATCAAACAAGATCTGTAGTGATAGAAAAATTATTTGCGTAAACACATGATTTTTGAGCTTGAAGTTGCCTTATACAAAAAATAAAACTGTTGCTATGATAATGGGCGCCGGGAGGGAAATCGTACTGGCAGCCGTGCCGGGCCGTCTTCGGTCACCGAACGGCCGATCCGAGCCGTCCAAAAATTCTAAAAAAAAAAACCAAGGGGGCTCACGCGAGAATCAACGGCATCCGAGGTGTGTAGGGTGCTTGATCCGAGCACCCCTTTTCCGTGTATATATGTGGATCGGCCGTTCGGTGGCCGGAGACGGCCCGGCACGGCCGCCGGTACGATTTCCCTCCCGGCACCCATTGGTACCTATATAAATTCTTCCAAAATAATTACCACCCTTCTTATTTTCCAGAACAACTCTTCTTATTCAACAAAAAATAAGTTATTAACTTGTTTCTGGAACACAGTCTTAGACAATCAGGAAGCAATAGGGTGCGGCCGTGCGAGGATAACGGAGCAGAGCTCGCTCTTTGGGGGCCCTACAGTGACGGCAGAACCAAAAACGTGGCACAACATCGCTGGCCCATTCCCGTCTGACCTGGCAACAGTCCTCCCGTGATATACACATGTACAAGATTCCCCCAAACAAAAGATACATATTTTTCGCCGTCCATGTCCTTCCCCCGGGCGTGGACCCCACATTCCACGTCACCAACCCAGCCCCGGCCCCACCAAATCCCAAAAGCAGATTGAATTCAATTTTCGTATCCGGCAAAATTCGTGCCCTCCCCCAAAAAATTTAAACTCCCCACCTAAAAGACGCTAAACTCCCATCTCACGCCTCGTCCTCTCGCCACGTGTACCCAGTCCCAGATCCAAGCCGTCCGTTCCAGCTGTCCCGGTCACTTAGCCGGGCAGGTTCTAACGACATCTGTGCCGTGCGATCACATCCGCTCGTTGCGTCAGCGGTCGAGATTCTGCCCGAGGAGTCACCGGGCAGATCTGGTTTCCCTTTAAGAAGACGAGTTTGCCCATCGTTTCTTTTCACCACAAAATTAACCTGAGGAGGGTTCCCCCATTTATTTCCTCCCCTCCCCCTCCTTCGATTTCTTCTCCGGCCGACGGCGGCGGCGGTGGTGGTTGGATTTACCGGCGAGATATAGCCATGAGCTCCCGCCATTTCCTCCCCCTCCCCGGAGACTAGCCGCCGGAAAACCCATCCCCTCTCGTAGAAACCCTATTTTTTTGCCCCGTACATGGCATCGGCAGTTTTGCCCAGCAGAAATGAATCCTATTGGGGAGAACGCAAGGTTTATATGAGGAAATACCATACAAACAAACCTCATTTCAATAATTTCAACCAAACAAACTCTATCCTAAACCCTAGCCCTAACCCTAACAGATACCCGACCTCAAATCCCGCCCTATCTAGACAGATCCACGAGAACGGCACTACGCCTTATCATTGGAAGAAGCACGACGAGCCGGCGTCAAGGCCGTCTCCAGCGGAGAATGGCCTCCGCAGGGAGTACCTGACGTTCAACCTGGCGGCGTACACGAGGGCCGAGCTGAGAGAGCTGGAGGGACGCTTGAGGTCGGAGCTGGAGCAGGTCCGGAACCTTAGGGCTCAGATCGAGAACAGATCCGCCGCCGCGTACGGCGGAGACACGGCTGCTCCTTCTCCCCGGCCGCCTCCGCTTCAGGTTGATATCCTATCGGAACCAAAGGAAAGGCTTGTTACACCAAAGCCCACAGGGAAAAAGCGCGGGATTCCGTTTGGTTCCGGCAGAGGCAGGAAACGGCAAAACACCGCTGTTTCGGACACGTCGCAATTCGGCAAGCTGTTAACGACGACGATGAAGAGGTGCAGCCAGATATTGGTTAAGTTGATGAAGCACAAGTCCGGCTGGGTGTTCAACACGCCCGTCGACGCGGTCGCCTTAGGGCTCCACGACTACCACAGGGTCATAACGGACCCGATGGATCTCGGGACGGTGAAGTCCAGGCTGGATAAAAAGGAGTACAAGACCCCGCTGGACTTTGCCGGCGACGTCAGGCTGACGTTCGACAACGCCCGGATGTACAACCCCAAGGGCTCGGACGTGTATGTAATGGCGGAGACTTTGGTTGCTCTGTTTGACAAGTTGTTCGGGCCGGCTTATGCCAAGTTCGAGGACCAGCACCGGCTTCTGGCCGGCCCAATGTTGTTGAATTCGAAGGAATCTGAGGCAATGCGGAGTCGGGAGGATTTGGGGAATACGACGTCGGTTCAACAGGTTGTTGGGACGCCGAGGAAATTGGCGAAGCCGAAGGCGAGGGATCCGACTAAGCGGGGGATGAGTTTTGAGGAGAAGGAGAGGTTAGGGTTAGGGTTGCAGGAGCTTCCGCCGGAGAAGATGGGTGCGATGCTGGATATTATAAGGAGGAGGAACTCTCAGATGACGCCCGATGGGGACGAGATCGAGCTCGACATCGAGGCGCTGGATGTGGAGACGTTGTGGGAGTTGGATAGGTTTGTGTGTAATCACAAGAACAAGACGATGAAGCGACAAGGGGTTGCGAATTCCAAGGTAAATTGAGGGAAATTTTTTTATGCTTTGAGTCGATTAATTGGTAATGTTGATGACTGTTTTGTGCTAATAATGTTGTTTTGAATTGAAATGCAGTTGGAACCGTTGATAGAGCAGATGCCGGAGGCGGGGGCAATTCAGAAGGCCAAGAAGGGGTGTGATGCAGGGGAGGAGGACGTTGATATCGGGGAAGATATTCCGGTCAACGTTTTCCCTCCGGTGGAGATCGAAAAGGATGATGGTAGCAGCAGCTCGAGTTCAAGCAGTGATTCGTCGTCTTCTAGTGGTATAACAACCCACACTGGCTCTCTTTGAAAAAATTTGGGGTTATTTTGATTGAAAGGTGAATTGAGAATTCATTATCGTGAATTGGGTTTGTTGTTGTAGGTTCGGATTCGGGGAGTTCTTCGGGGAGTGACTCGGAGGAAGATAGTGTACAGTCTCCGTTTGTCGAATCGAAAGGAGTCGAGGCTCTGACCTAACAAAACCCTGGTTGAAGATCTGTTTTTTGGTGGGGTGATTCGATTAACAAAATCTGTTTGGTTCTTTTGTTCTTTGGATGGTGCAGATTTGGGGATTAATTAGGAGACTGATGGAAGTTAGGAATTTACTTGGTTAGCAGTTTAGATTAGGACTGATGAAGGGACATAGTAGTGATGTAAGTTAGAGGACTAGACTAGAGTAGTTTGGGGCCCCTGATGGAAGAAGAAAATGAAGGGGTTTTGTTTTGTGTATGAAGTGATACAGAGACAACACCACATGGTTTTTTTGTTTGAAGTGGTTGAGAAGCAATTCAGGAATTTTGTGTACAGCTCAAGTCATCAGAAACTCTAATTGAAATCCTGGGACTCTTTTGCCCCCCAGTGATGGATAATGATGATACTAGCAAATGGTCCTTTTCTCATTACCCTTTTCTGCTCTTTGAACTATAGTGCCTTTTCTTGCGTTGGGCTCCAGTGCAGGCGTCAATTATCCGGTTCCCTTCAATTGCTCTCATAATCTAAGCCAGTCATCTCGATTATCTTGCAAACTACTAAAATTAGTTTGATCGGACATGAATAATTTCATGAACATATCACTCTTGTACAAGAACAAAATGATGCAAGAGAAAAGATGGATGAAATTTAGTTTGATCGGACATGAACATATCACTCCTATGCGAGAAAAAAAATGAACTTTTAAGTGAAAAATGGATTCTGCACTATGGAGCGCACACTTATTATTTTTTCTTTTGAACAAGTGTGATTCGTTTTTGCAGTATAATTATATTGATATTTGGCATATAAATTCTTCGTTATAGCAACTTCCGAAAGTGACAAAAAAATGGTGAAAGCTGGGCTGGACAATAGGATTTGGCAAATGGACTGGTATTTTCATAGGGTCACTTGTGTGGTGCTACCCTGCGAGTCAAGTATTTTCGTAATTGAAGCTAAATCTGGAGAGAGAGAACGTGGATGTAGAGAGAATGATTAGGAACAAATTAAGTTCCTTAATCCATGGCTTATCTTTTGAAGGAGGTTCAGTCCTGTTTTATAGAACGTCTTTGGGGCGTTAGCGATTCTAATCAACCAAAAACTATTATTGGCAAAATGAGGGGCGACTGTGGAATTAACAGTTATGGTTTGAATTGGAAGATTTGCTTGGTTTATATTTTCTTGGACGGCAATTCTATTTGGCTGGTGAGATAATCTCCGACTTCGGGTGTGCTGACAAATTACCATTCACTGCTAGATCCCATACTTGCAACAATGGCGGAGCTAGGTAGAAGTCGCTGGAGGGTTTGGAGCAGGAAGAATGAATACTTGGTTTGGGAAGAAAAGGAAAATCCAAAACCACCTTTATAATGATTTCAATACTTTTGACAATTTTTAAAATTGTTAGTACCATTTTCCTAAAAACGTTTAACCAATCATAAACATTTTAGTTTGAATAGGAATAGACCATTGGATGGATTCATGAAAGCCTTTGCGAATCCAAATTCTGGGAATAGTGTGATAGAGAGGCTGATTCAGATGTTCGTGATCGTGACCCACCACAGGATGATCCACAAAAAAGGTAACAGGATTCGAACTATAACGTAAGTACCAAACAAAAGCTAGTGTTCACTGTTCAGGCTTAAGGAAACTTTGCCGAATATTAGGTCCTGGTCAGTATAAGCTTCTCAAGAATATGTGACTTATCACTAACATAAATCTCATAACTTCCCATCAATGTCTGCAGTGAACTGCCCTAATTTCGAAGTGTACCAACAACTTTACCCCTCCATACGAATTATAAACACCACTGTGAATGTTTACTGATCAAAAGCTCAACCAATCGGAAGAAAAGAGTTAAGGAAACAACTTGCTGCGACCTCCATGCGGGTATGCAGGCAACGGGGAAGTTTTCCAGGATAACTTTGTGAACTCAAGTGAATATGCAGTTTTGTAACAAAGAAGCAAATGCTGTTTCTTATATGCAAACGGGAAAGTACCAACAAAAAACGCAGCTAAAGAAAACATTGAAATATAAAGCATTCGAGTAATATTCTATTATGAAGTATTTCATACAGAATGACGCAATACTTTTATGCAATGTGTGGCACGATGATGGGTGCTTTCTTAAAGAGTTACAATGATAATATCCAAAATCAATGCCAAAATCATTTCTGATAGAACTTTCATAGAAGTTCTAGCGGTACCTCATCATCCGTTCATAGAAGTTCTAGCTGTAAGTATGTTCCAAATCACAAATTCTTATTCTTCCCTATAGCCAAATAAGGGTTTGCAGCCATAACCATTTAAACATCTAAAGTATATTTTACAAGACTAGGTCAAATAACAAGGTAAGACCACAATATACTTACGTTAGCAATCTCGATCGCCTTTTATTTCCCTTTTCTTGCTAATCAGGATTTACAGCCGTAACCATTTAGAACCTTCAGAGTATCTTACAAACAACTGATGCAAAGCAGCACAAGCTGATCATCATCTACATACTAGAAGCCATACAGTTAACATTGACTTCTTGTCTAGCAGAAAGATTAATTACCAACAAAACATATGTTTCTTAAGCCGAACACAATCATAACCAGCAAATTCCCAAATAACAAAAGCAATATATCATTTGCATGAACAAGAAGCATCCAAATAGACAATGTACAGAAAACACAATACTTAGTTGAAAATAGATGATGAAGAAAACAACAATTCTCTCTTACTCTATTCGATTGAAACAACTCAAAACGGATAATTTGATGCTAATTAAGCCAGCCACCCTTTTAATTCCTCCTCTACACATCCCACACAAGTTTGGATACTGCACAGAGACATAACCAACCTCTCTCTCTCTCTCTCTCTCCAAAATGGATCATGCCAAGGGCCGTTGCATCGATGAAGTGATTGATACAGTGAAGCCACCTAAAACTTCAAAGGTGATAAAGTAGAAAATAGATGAACCCCACCAATTTCAAAGAACCCAAAATACACTTTAAACAACGGAGTATTTCTAAAGGAGAAATATTATATAAAAGGATTTTCCAATGAGTTAGGCATCTAAGGAGGCAAATAACAGCTGAATCACCAAAAAGAAAAGATATTGGGAAAAAAAAAACCAGAAAAACAAGGGATAAAATTGCAGCTGAACAGTAAAAGGGCCAAATTCCTGGGACATTGTTAGGACTATAAAAGAAACGAGGCATCATAAGAAAGTCAAGGGTATTATTGAAACTTTAAACGGATGAAAAAGAAAAACTGTACTGTAATTTAACAGGCTATACGTGAAACTTCAAAGGAGAAAAGTTTGGAAAACTGGTTATAATAAAAGCTTACAAACATAAGAAGGGGCATGTAAACAAAAGAAGGGGCATGAGGCCCTCTTGGTGTTTAAGCAGCTACGCCACTGATTGTAGGACCCAATCACTGACTTAATGTGCTCCCTCTAATTTGAACTTATGGTTTTGTGGCTTGTGCAGTTCATCACCTGACTCCAAGACAATGGTCAAAGACACCCAACACCTAACTTCAGTGACTACACTGTCAACGAAGAACACTACCGGACCCACAACAATGTTGCTCCAACCAGGCCCGGACGTATCACAAACACCTCGGTCCGAAATTTGTGAACTCGTTTTCCTCAGAGATATGGATCCTCATGCGCCACAAAAACATCCACCGTACACCCAAGCTTTTCCCCTCTAGTCTAGACTGATGTTTCTCACCATCATGGGATCCATGATGGCCACCATGTTCATGAAAACAAAATAAAATAACTCCAAGGAATTACCAATTGCCTAGGTTTCTTATCTTCACTGTTTGCCTCTTCTTCTCTTCTTCAAATGACAGCCATTCTGAATTTTATCCAAGGTCACTTCATCTTTGTCCGTGAGACTTTCCATAATGCGTACTGAGCCTCTTCATACACCATAGCTGTTCTGATTACTTACCTCCCCTTTCTTCGTCTATACGGGAATAGTGTAGTTTGCCTTAAACTAAGTGGTCCTTCCTAATTGTTCTCTCTGTCTCTCTTCTTTCAACCAACTCATTTGTGGTCTTAGATAACACAGTGGTCCCAACTTCATTCTGGGTTACGCAGCGGTGATTGCATTCACTGTTGACTGTTCTATTATTCTTGTTTTTGTGGGTTCTTCTTGAACAGTCATGACATTCAAGTTTAATGAAAGCATGTGAAGAAGATTCCAACTATGAAGTATCCGTATGAATAAATCTGATGAATCAGTATGAAACAGCAGAGAGTTTTGGAACATATCCTAATGGAGTAGACATATCCACAAGCACCAACATTTCATTTAAATCTTATCACGTCACATGCTTAGACATAACCAGTGTTTTAAATGGCGAAAGGCGCAACGATCCCTTGGGGCAAGGCAAGGCGCGCGCTTTATTGACGCGAAGCGCAAAAAAAAAAAAAAAAAAATCTACGCAAGGCAAATTTTATTAGAACAAGTTTTCAACACAAATAAACACTTGTAAAACTTTCAAATGTCATAAAACATAACATGTCAACGGTTAAACGAAAGTACCAAACACTAAACATAACATATCATCCATGAAAAGCAAACATAATAATGTTTAGCCTTAGAGACATAACAAAAGGATTAAAGACAATAAAATCTAGAGGCATGCATAGGCATTACTAGAATTTTTAGATGTCATCTACAAATAAAAAGTACAAATAAATACATCAAACTAAACAAATACTTTAAACAGAGCTGGAAACAAAAAAAAAAAAAAAAACAGGTGAAAAAAAAGAAAAAAAAAAAAGCAAAGGGGGGTCCTACTACTGGAAAAAAAAAGAAAAGAAAAGAAAAGGGGGGGTCTTGGACAATCGGTGAAAATAGAAAGAAAATGAGGAAGAAGAAGGTGAGAGGAGGAGGAGGAGGAGGAAGCAAACGTGAGATGGTGAGAGGAGGAGGAAGAGGAGGAGGAGGAGGAAGAAGAAGTTGTTACTTGGAGTCGACAATCAGAGAGGGAGAGGGAGACCAAAGAAGAAGAAGCTGGGTCCGATCGTCCGAGACTCTAAATCGTCGAAGAGGTTGTTGCTCGATTTGGTTTGTCGATCGAATAGGGCTCCCATCGATTTAAAGGAAGAAATTATTCAGTGCATCGCGAACGTAAGACTGATTTTTACCTCACAGCAAAAAGCCCGCGCCTCAGCGCCTTGAGCTATAGCGCGCGCTTCAGCGCCTTTCTTGCGCCTTTGTGTTCTACGCTATAGCCCATAGTTCCGAAGCGCAATCCTTGCGCTGCGCTGCGCCTCGCGCTTCGCGCACTTTTTAAATCACTGGACATAACTACGGACAACGGCATACTGTGGTAGAAGACCAAAACATAGAATAACCCTTCAATTTTATCATACCTGAAAAGCAGCTACAATAAGACGATATATAATATACTCCATGAAAAACTAATCTTTTGTAGCTGATAATACATGATATATTTTCACAATCAAAAGAACTGGATATGTGACAGCATAGCAGTATTTGACTACAAAAACGAATCAAAGCAAAACACTCTGTCCAAATTCCAGCTAAGAGTTGCTTACAGGCATGCTAGTTTCTTTCAAACATCCCATGATCTAGTGAACATCACGTGTTAAATATTGAAGGGTTGGCTGCAGCAGTACCCACTTGAACTTCAAGCAGTTCTAGACGGCGCTCTAGGGTATCAAGCTTCTCATTTAGTGATGCCAATTTGCTCTTCGTTGTAGCCTCTGAAAATGACGTATGATACAGTAAGCAGAAGTTGTATTATTTCAATTCGAACCAAGCTGTACCCAATATACTGTAACTCTTAACTAGTAAAGTTGACGGCAACCGTAGATACAAATGTTGAATCAAAGCAATGCCAAAGACTCTGCAGCAGCATACCATTTTAAGGCACAAACCTAGAAGGCAGTCATATTCATGCAAAATATATCTGCCTGTTGCCAATTTTCTAATTTCATGTTTATAAAAATAAAGTTGTAAATGCTAGACGAGGAACACCTTAAATACAGATTATCTACATGGTCACAATTTTCTAATATCGTGTTTATATCTTCAGGATGAGTACCGCTTGATAAAATGCACGACAATACCAGAAGATGTTCCCAACAGAGTAGCAAGAAATTTAGAAACCTCACAACCTAGGATGATCAGATCACCTCAAGTGGGTTCGACTGAACCCACACAATTCATATAGCTCCGCCCACATGGAAAATGCTAAACAACTTCAAGAATTCATGATCATTCCCACTTGATTTTAAGAGGAGATCCAAAGACACCTTCAAGTCTTCAGTGAATACGTATCCAAAGAGAAAATGAACAGATTTATGAAGCATGTTTCAGCCAAAAAATATGACTTCTGATTGAAATCGTCAAAATCTTACCATTCACTATTCGACACATCTAGAGGTAAAATCGCAAGGTATCTCTAGTCACTACACAAATCTTATGTTCTAAAACATCCACTAATTCGCATGCCCTAAATACTTTTCCAATACCCCTATGAACCATGATGCAACACACAACACATGACACCGTAATTTTCGTTACTAGACCATGGTATATACGGTTGAAGGCTTGAAATTTTTGTCTAATGTTAATTCCATGTAATTAACTACTCCTTCAGTCAATCAGTCCCATAATGCTCGTCAAGTATTCTATTTTGGATGCCCCAAAATGCTCGTCTTTGTTAAAAAAATCAAAGTAAAAGTGCGAATTTTCACAAATTAACACTTATGAATGATCAAAGTTGTAGTCTTTATAGAAACCTAATCAAAAATTTATCGTTAAAAAGTTGAATCTACAGTACAAGACAAAGAAATATGGCCGGAGTAAACACATACTAAAAGCAACATAAATCCTGTTTCGACAGTACAACTCACATAAAATTCCAAGAAACAAATAAAAAGAATTATTTTGGAAAAAAAATGAGATCTGAGAAGGACCGAAATTTTAGATGAGTTTCATTTTTCGGAAATTACCGAATTGGACGAGGAAATCGAAGAGGCGGCGGACGTTGAGGGAGATGTTAGAAATGAACTCTCGATTCTCCCAATCTGCTTGAACTGCTATCCCTACGTTCACTGCGTTCGTTATTCCTCCCGCTCGAGCCATTTCTCTACCGCTAGACCAGTGAGTCCAGAGAGAGAGAGAGAGAGAGATAGAGAGAGAGAATGCAACTAAACACGAACGGAAAAAAAAAATGCAACTAAACGAATTAATAGTAGTAGATTTTTTCAGTTTTTTTTTTTTTTTTTTTTTTGGTTCTAACGGTTTATTTTTTTCAAGACAAATTTGATTTGACCAAATAGTGAACACCACAGTTCGAAAAAAAAGAACAGTGAAATGTTTCGGTTCGTTGCCTCTTGAAATTCATGATCTGTATGGCTGTATGCAGGGGTTTTGTTATTGGTTTATTATAAAATTTGATAAATTCGGTAAGTAGCAACTCAAGAAATTCGTATTGATGGGGTCATTTGCAAACACAAATTTCACTTGTTATATATCCTAGCACCTAAGAGCATCTCCACTGTTTACTCAAATATTGACTCAAACTCAAATTTGAGTAAAAATCACTCAAAACTCTTCTTCACTTCTTACCAAAACCTATACTAAATTTGAGTACTCAAGTTTGGTTAGATTCAAACCCTTAATCAAGTTTTAAAGGCAAATTTCACACCTTTAAATTTACAACTTTGCCATTAATGAAGTTTTTTACTCAAATTTGTACATATTTGTGCTTGGGTTTGATTTTACCCATTGGAGCACATAATACCAAATGAAAACTTTTACTTAAATTTAAATAAGAGGTGGAGATACTCTAACCAACCGTTAAAATGGAATAGTAAACAACTCACAAGGTTCATGTATTTTGTCATCAATTCACTTGGTAGCATATAGTTTCCAAATTATGTATTTCACAACTTGGACACCATAAACCCTTGAATTTTAGTGAATGCAATCCTTGGAGAATATTGCCCAAAATCATGTTTTCTCACAAATTAGAAACATTGACACTTGATTCTTACCAAATGCAATCCTAAAGCAATACCTGTTTAAAATTACTTCTTGCCATAGTTGAGAGAGGGAAATGTTCGGGCAGTTGGGTTTCAGAGACACTGAGAGATGACACAAAGGTGCGGATTACCAGTTGTGAAATGCGTTCCAGTGGAAAAATGATTAGGTGGTGTTTCCTCATGGATTGGGGTCATACGTTTTCGAAATGGTGTCAAGTATCAAGCAATCAGAAAATTCTAGTAACATAGTACGAGTAACTCCTTTCTCCGTGGCGTCAGCCTACCCCACTCCTCCGCATGTGGGGTCGCATCTGAATCCAGCCCATGCTCACCCCAGTTTTATGCATGATCTTACTTTGAATTCTAATTAGGCCCCATTCTCGAAAAGAAAATAAATACTTACTGTATTTTTTAGAAGGTAATTTTAAACTCAAAAATTATGTACTTACTCAAACAATTTTTCTATCAAAATAAATATTGTTTGATAGATTTCATTGAGATCTTTTATATTGTGCAAAAAAAAATTAAAAAATTATTTTTTATTTACATTATTTTTAAATTTAAAAATATGAAATAAATATTTATTTTTTAAAAATGTGTTCTAAAACGGGACCTTATGCATGCATTTAATGGAGTACCTATTACGCACTCCGACATTTGCTCACCTTTTTTGTTTTTCCTTCTGTCATCGACAGGTTGGTGACATCCTAATCTTCGAAGGCAAGCTCTCTTCCCCAGACACAAAAAAGGCAAGCTCTCATTATTAAGAATTAATTGAGATCTTGGAAAGAAATTAAAAAAAAAAAAGAAAAAAGAAAAAGAAAAAAAACATACTTGAAAGTTCTTTATTTTGTGTGATCCCAAAATTGCACAAGTTTTCGTCCTAAACACCTAAAAAGTGAGAGTGAGCATAAAATTGATCCAAACATTTCGATATTCATTTGGGTTTGTTGTATCCAGGGTACTTCATAGGCACCAACAAAAAGCACTATGAACATGAATTTAAGCAAGTAGTTGTACCAGAATTACTTGCTTTTTGAGAGGCATTTTCATCATAGCCTTTTTTCACAAACTTGTACAAAACCAAATTTCCTTGCTGCGGGTTGCTCCTTGCTCTGGGATTTGCAGGGATTTCCCTCGAAAAATTCAAAGTTTATTCCCTTCAGATTTATTTTGCCTCAACAACTCGACTTTCCTCAATAAAAACAAATCCTTCAATCAAGCATCGATTGCGACATATTTTCGACAATGAAGGGGCTTTTCTACTCTACATGAGCAAAATTTAAGTGTAAGGTACAAGCCTCGTGCCCCCAAAATTTTATTCCCATAAACCATCTAACCCTGCTCCTATTACGAGGAAACACATATGAATGCTGCAATCAAAACAAACTATATCCAGCCTGGGAAGTCCCTCATCTGGGTTGACCATGGAGAAATTTAAACGAAAAAAGAGAACGTTAATCGCCTCAGAGCAACATTGACTCTGGATTCTCAATGTAGCCTTTAAACGCTTTCAGCCATTCTGCACCAATTGCACCTACACACAAGCAAAATCAAATGAATGTAGTAGTAGGGTTATTAACCCAAACGAATAGACTAGGCTAGCTGTAACTTCAGAAGCAACTTACCATCAATAACACGATGATCACAGCTCAATGTTGCAGACAAGAAAGAAGCAAACTGGTATTGCTCCGAGCCCGAGCCAGGTATGACCCTCTTCTCAGCTGCTCAAGAAATTTTAGAGATGAGGACGGTCTTAAAATAAATGAAAAGAAGAGAAAGAACAAAAGTAAATAAGACGAAAATGAAAAAAAAAGAAAAGAAATGAATGAAAAATTACAGCGGTTGTCCCAGAATTTTATCAAGATTAAATTCGCCAACTTCTATTAGAACAAAAGATAGGTTAATTACATATTGATATCAATGTTTTGAGAAATACGCGAATGCATGAAATATTATTAGTGTCCTTGACGAAATCATATACATTGAAATTGCAGCATAACAGCCCCATTATCAACGCCTGCTATCAAATACTCCTACATTTTCCTCGATGTACATAACCAAACAGTCGCTGTGCGATGAAATAATTACTATATGGTGGGTAGGGGCCGTAGGGCTATAAGATAAACTATGTAACAATTTGGATTGATTTAAATCTATTAACTTGAATCAATGTTCTAAATGGCGCTTGGCGGTAGTCGGGCGGAGACCCACCTCCAAGCGCCAAGCAATTCGGCGGATTTTTTTATTTTTTTTAACAAACCATTATCCAATCAAACTATATTTCATGTATCCATAATGCAAGTTCAAAATTCAAAGTACAAACCCAAATGAAATTACATAGTAGCAATTAGCAAATAAGTTGAATAAGACAATAAGTAGTAGGGCTTCGCTCACCTCCCTCGTATTATTTTTTATATATAATTTTTTTTATGCTGCCAAAGGCCTCCAAAGACGCCGATGACGCCGCCAAGGCCGTCTTGGCGGCCGCCAAACGCCGCCAAACCTCCTTGGGCGCCAAATCAAATGCTAAGGGCTATTGGCGTGGCGGCAGGGTACCTCCAAGCGCCTAGGCGGCCATTTAGAACACTGACTTGAATAGCAAGTCTGGAATGGCATATAATAGGTATAGTCTGGAATATAAATTTCTCTTGCAGTGCTTTGTAGTTGGTGTGTGAAGTTGTTTTATTTTCCTACCATGGCTAGTTGTTTGGTTTTGTTTCTGGTTGTGTTTTGCTACTTTAAGTAGCTTGTGTTGTTTTGCTAATTGCTATTGCTGTAGTGTTGGGGTTCTAGGCAATCCCCTTGCCTCTCTTTTGGTGTTGCTTTCAATGGAAAACCAATTAGCCCCCAAAAAAGATCTGCTAATCAACTACTTTAATTTCTTGTTAAAAAGACATCATCAGGGCGTCCATTATGCTATCCAGCGCAGTCCACGGAAAACTCTGGCAAACCTTTTTATAGGTTTACATATTTATTTTCCTGAATTTAGTCTTCCTTGTTGAGGCGGTGGTCACTTGACCGCCAATGTGCAAAAATAAACCGAATAAATGCACTAGGCAGCCATCTTACCAGAACCAATGGCTAGAATGCCTGCTTGAGGAGGGTTAATGATGGCGCAAAATTGTTTGATGCCAAAGGGCCCTCCCAAATTCGATACCGTAAATGTGCCTCCCTGCAAAAGGAAACATACTCAAATACCACGTACAATATGCCAAGGCGGCTGATATTTAAAAACATGAAGCACTTTTTAACCTCATAGTCTTCTGGCTTCAAACTGTTCTCCCTCGCCTTTTGGGCCAACAGTTTGACATCATCAGAAATCTTCGATAAACCTTTCTTGTCGGCATCCTACAATCCCAACGCAGGGTGTCTATGAGAACAAACGATGGCAATGAAGGAATACGAAAGTACTCAGATAACAGAGGCATTATAGTAAATGCCAACAAGTATTGTGCATAACAAAAACTTTGGGATTAGTGCAAACATACTGAAGTCTAGGGAAGGAAGAAAAAGGGTGTGTGTGGGTGTAAGTATGTCTGTGGTGTGTGTGTGCGCGCTAGGGGTGTTCTTCGGTCGGTTCGGTTCGGTTCGGGGTGGATTTGCCGCACCCCGATCGGGTTCGGGGTACATAGTCCGGAGACCGATCCCGACCGGTATTAATTTCGGTTCGGTTCGGTTCGGGGTGGGTTCGGTTCGGTCGGGGAGTTCGGGGCGTTCGGTCCGCCCGAAATGGGCCTTAGTTGGGCCATTCTAAAAACTAACAATAGACTACGGGCTATGTTTGGGCCATTTTTTCACCCATATTTGGGTCATTTTCACATGTTTCTCACCCATATTTAGGCAATTTTCAACCTTAAGTCAATCACCCATGTTTGGGCCATTTTTTCACCCATATTTGGGCCATTGTATGGGTTGTACCTTCTTTCTTTTTTTTCAAACACCAATTGAAAAAAAAATTAACATACAACAAGTATGCTCAAACAATTACAACTTTCACAAGTACTCTTCCACCTTTTTTTTTTTTTCAATCGATTGGAAATATCTTCTACACTACCATATATAACTTGGAGGAGTTAAAGTAATTTAGAACAGAGAGAGCAATCGATTGGAAAATTTTGCAAAAACGTCCCCATCTTCGCCCAACTCCGCTTTATTCAAAAGGAAAAGAAAAAGCCACGGTTATTTAAGGTGTAGAATTGAGCCAATGTGTGGAACAGCATTCCCAATCCAGGCAGAAGAAATTGGATTGGTAAGTAATATCACCCCTAGGCCCTCTCTTTCAAGTCAAGTCTTAAAAACTATGCTTGATCTGACCAATGAGAGTAACAAAGTAAATAAATCAAGCAATGAAATTCCAAAAAAAAAAGTAAGAGCCAAAAGTTAACCGTTCAAAATTTTGGTGGAAGTTAACAATTTAAAACAATAAGAGCCAGAAAATTAAAACAATTTATATAAATATATAAAATATATAGTTCGGTCGGTTCGGTCCACATTCGGTTCGGTTCGGTTCGGTCGGTATAGATTTCCAGAAAACCGAGACCGAACCGACCTAGGTTCGGTTCGGTTCGGTCCACCCCGAACCGAAAAAAAACTCCCTTGGACCGACCGAAGACCAAACCGATCGGTCGGTTTTTTCGGTCTTTTTCGGTCCGGTCGGGTTCGTAACAGCCCTAGTGTGCGCGCATGCGAGCGTGTTCAGTGATGCTAAAAGTAAGCAGGCCTGAAGGCAACTGTATCATTCTTAGCACGAAGTTGTGAATTGTCATGACTCACCTTGATTACAGGAACAAACAATCCATTGTCTGTCTGCACCGCGACATTGATATTCACATTGTTATACCTGATTATTTTAAACCAAAAAAACAAAACGCATCACAACAAATGACCCAAAGAAATGAAGTAACAAGGCTTCCCGCATGAAAACTTACTGTCTAATATAATCATTTGTCCATGAACTATTGCACTGAGGAACTTTTCGAAGAGCCAAAGCAGCAGCCTGCATGAGTAGTTCTACGTCAGTTGGTTAGTTTAATAAAATTTCCTAGACAATCAGAATATATGCCCAAACCACCGGTAAGGGTGGTGTAAAAAGATCTCATGTTCATATGCTCATGTACATGCTGCACTATAGTACAGACTACAAATTGTTAAACATTGTGCTGGTACTTGAGCTTCTGCTATTTAAGCAACTTACTTTTACGCAAAGCCACTTTCTTCTACCAGGAGTTCAATCTTTCAAACAATGCTACAGTGCTTCTATAAACTCCAGCATATATCGTTACACACGCTAAAAGATACTGGTATAAACCCACTTCTTTCGAAACATAGCTAAGCAATGCACTATCAGTTCAGGTGGCAATAAAGCCCACTCTCCTACGCGTATTCGTCAAGCTTGGGATTCCCAATAAAAAAGACAGACAACCAAAAAGTTAACTATTCCAAGAGAATCATACATACCTTAATTACAAGATCATTGATCGAGATTTTCTTTCCCCCTGAAGCTTCCTGTAATGAGTTGAGTTGGCTCCGTAATCTGCAGGACGTAGCAATTCAGTTTCCATAACCTCGTTCTAAAGGTTGAACCTTTCCAAACAAAGTTGACAACTACTCACTCCATTAGCTTGTCAACACGTGTATCTACAGTCAAATAATAATGCGGAATGGTTTGCTTCGATAATAACAACCGTGAAGCTGTGACCTGTGGAAATTGTACAGAGGATATGAATCAGAAATTAAGGCATGGGAGTGCTGCTAGAAAGAGTCTGTGAACTGAAATTGACAAAAGAAAGTTAGGTTATGATGCTGGCAACAAAACTGGTCATATGACTCATATGTGATACCTTTCTTATCTGAGAATGAGGTATATCTGTGTAATCTAAGGAAGCAGCTGCTGCTGTGTCAACTTTGGGTGCTGCCTTCTCTCCAGAAGCTACACGAGAGAGAACCAAAAAGTTTGTCATACATTAAACTGAGCGAAAAAATTGCAGGAAATTGCAAGTAAAAGAAGCAAAACATTACAAGTGATAACATCATACAACAGCATCTAGCCTTTAAACTAAGGGAAATAGGCTCTAAATGAGAAAAGCACCAAAATCCTTGAAACATAAAGTTATTGTTAGAGTACCCAAGTAATCTTCAATATCAGCCTTAACAATACGTCCATCTGGACCAGTTCCTTTGATGCTTGAGAGTGGAACCTACAGTAAAGGATGTATGCAAAATATCAAAACAAGAATTCAGCTATTGTTGGCCTCCTATTCAGGGGATTGTTCGCAGAACAGTGGGGAACAAATCTATATAATACCTTGTGATCTTCTGCCAACTTTCTTGCAAGAGGACTAGCAAAAAGGCGATCTTCCGCGGCCGAAGCTGCAGTGGCCTTAGTAGCCTTTGGCTCTGGTGGGATAGGAGGTTCCTTTACTTTTTCTTCTTTGGGTGGAGCCGAATCAGAGGGCCCTTTAGCCGCAGGAGCATCACCTGATTTTGAAGGTTCATAGTCTTTGAATTTTGCAATATCCTCTTCATCTTCCACAGTTATTGCAATTACCTATGGAGAATATAAGAAAAATCTCAATGCTAAAAAAGAATACCATCTCTTTCAAAACTTCAAACTCAGCTAATTTTATTTTTTTGCACATACCAACTCAGCTAATTGACTTCAGATTATTTCCATAACTATTTCAAATCACCAGGCTTGACAAAATCTATGATGTCAAAAGCAGGCTCATGGCACGTTAAGCGACTGAAATCAAAAGGACTTTAAGATCCACAATATGGTTACCGTTTAGATGGATTTCAAGCTCAAAAAACTTCTTGATTTGCAAAAATCAGTTTTGTTTCCGCAATCTAGTAAAAATACTTAAAAATTGTCTTACCAACAAGTTTTAGGGAAGTTGATCCTCAAAGTGACATCCACTTGTCCAATAGGATCCGACTTAAATAATCTACATTGAACAATGTACTAAAAATAAGCTAATAAAGGAGTGGGGTACTTCAGGTATTCTAAGCACATTCTCCAGGAAGGACATTATGTGCACAATAACTTTCCTTAGCAGTGAGAACCACCTAATTGCAGTCATGAGACAGATGCTCCATCTAATTTATTTCAATTTGGATTAAGGAAAAAAGAAAAGAAAAAAGAGTGGACAGAACAACCAAAAAAGATCAAATTGGGAATACCACACAGAAGTAGTACCTCACCAACTTTTATTTCTTTTGCTCCATCTCCACGTACTATCTTAGCAAGATACCCTTCCTCCATGCATTCCATCTCAACTGTTGCCTTATCCTTCAATATCAAATGGGATTATTATGCAATGTTAATTTACGTGATCATCTTGTCACTATTACAACAACTTTGCCAACTAGATCCAATAGAAAAGGCAGGGACCCACTGTTTCAACTTCACAAAGTACTTCACCCGGAGAAACTTTATCACCTTCCTTTTTCAACCACCTCGCAATATTACCCTGCGTTGCATGGGAAGAAAAAAGAAATCCTTCAGAAGGAAATCGCAGATGGCGGGGCAACAAGTGCTAGCCACATCTAGCATTGTGGCTTGGATTTGTGTCAAGAAATTTATTATCACCACAAACAATGTGGAGGTACAGCAGCCTACCACATGTTCACTTAGAAGGAAATAGTAGATCTAGAAGTGCGTGCTTCTTTTTACTTAAATAAATTACATACCTCAGTCATTGTCGGTGAAAGAGAAGGCATCCCAATCTCTTGGTGTGCAGGAACGCCTGCAACATGACGTGGCAAAACAATATGATTCTGAATTACATGTCCAAAGCATGGAAAGATAATTTTCAGAACAGAAAAAGGACAGAATGCATCAATATTTCTTTAAAACAGTCAAAATACTTCACAAAGACTACCCAATTATAGGCTAACAGTTACTGGATTCACAAATCACTGCCCTAAGAGAGGAAAAGGGACGGTGAAGGTGAAAGAACACCATAGTATATTATTCGTTGGAACTGCTTGTGGATATATAAGTCCTTGCCCTAAAAAACCGTACAGATCCATTCTCTTTAAATTGATGTCCAGAGAGGTTAAGCCCCTTTTGTCAACTTCAATACATATATTACCTCTCCAAAAAAAAAAAAAAACTTGCAGAAAAAAGTTAACACATCACTTGAGCAACTTTTATCCGCATGTGAAGTTGTGTTTTCGTACCAACTACCAATACAGTAGTTTGCCAATATTAAAAAAAAAAAAATACCAATACAGAAGAAGTTCCTTAGACATCATAAAAATAAGCACCTGACCCCTGCACTTCCCCTCCAAACGGAGGTCAGTACACACCCCTGCCAATTTTAAAAGACTTATTTAAAAAGAATGTCATGTCCCCTTGAAACGTCTGTCACCATTTTTTGAGAATAGTCGTTCCCCGTATCCGCGTCCGTGTCCATATCCGTATCCGTATCCGTATCCGTATATCCGTGCTACATAGGATTGCAATAATGCTTAGTTTGCTATGTTCACAAGGATGTTGCCAGAAAAATTATCCCACACATTATAAGTGCACTAAAAGATATCGCAAGCAGCTTTTGTAGGCCCATCTAACCCTCAATATTGAATATGAATGACAAGGCTAAAGCTAAAAGATCCCAGGTTTTATTCTTTTGCTCTTAGTACAACATATATCATACATTGGACATCCAAAGTTCAAACTAAAACCTGCTAAATATATCTGATGTCACAAGTAAATATATCCAGTGGGAAAGGGAAAATCACAGAGTAAGTTCATGATTCCCTCTTTCTCGTTTCCTAGCACTCTTTCCCACAAAGCCAATGATATTTCTCTTAGGCTTATCCAATCTAAGTGCCACAGATGTAACAAGGGCAAAAATTGAGAGAAATAAGCAGATGGAAAGTGGTGTTTCCAGGGGTGGATGGGGAAGTAACACGCGTAAGAACCTGTGGTTGAGATAAGGAAGTGTCGGTAATTTGTTCATGTCGTTTGCTTGCAGAGGTCTTTTTGTCAAATAAGCTTACCCTTCAAGGATAACCTTTTCTCATGCTGCCAATCTCCTCTTAAACTCTTTCCACCATCCTTCGTCTAATATTATTTTCCTCTTATTCCTTTGAAATGTAAATTGCATGGTAATTACAGACCTAGGAGGCTAGGAAAGCTTAAATAAAAATCTGTTTGACTAATTACACACAAAAACTAAAGCCTTTAAATGGTGCATTGGGGTCCTAATTAGATTTATGTTGCCAAGTTGGTTATTCAATTTGAGAACTCAAAGTACGGAGAGAGAGAGAGAGAGAGAGAGAGAGAGAGAGAGAGAGAGAGAGAGAGAGCACTTATAACCTGCAAGCCCAATATATGATGAGAGACTTCATGCGTACATGTTTTAATTGATTTATGGCCTCATAGGCCCATGGACAACCTCGATTGAGCACTCACCAGACCTCAATGCATCAAAAATTTCTTTTTAATCAAGTATACTTTCTTTATTTTCATTATATTTAGTTGAAATGCCCTGTAGATAAAATTACATTTTTCCAGGCAAGCAGCAAGGAAATCACAAAAGCATGCATAAAGACAAATTTTAGAATACCAATAAAGCCAGACATTTTTTTTTCATAAGCACCCCATCGAAGGAGAAAATAACAGCTTACTGATAATCGAGTAGCTTTGACAAGATTAACAATAATTACAAAAGAATAACTGCACTAATGATCGGATATAGCTGTATTCATGGCATGCTATTTCTGTCACCACTTACAAGGAATCTCCCAAAGTCACCAATCTTTATAACACTTGTTAATTGTTTGTACGAGGAAAAAATGTTTGATGGAACATACCTGAATCAGTCGAATAGCCTCTCCTGGGGTGCACCAGTGAACTGCCAGCACAACATAAAAAATCAGGAGTTCTGTTCGTAGAATTTCGGATAATAAGCAAGTGGCGAATGCATACAGTACAAAAAGATGTTTTCTAAAAATACTAGCATTGATTGTACCCTTTGTTGAACACCAAACTGGGTATTAGAGTCTCCGTTTTCATTGTTGTCCTTAAAGCATTTCCTCCAGATATTCCCGGTGATAATGCCTAAATAAATGGAGAAAGAGAGCCATTGATGACTAATTCTCAATAGGTGAGTGTCTCCAAAATAAATTGCATTGTAAAATAAGAGCCCATCTCAAGAACGAAAACAATGATTAGGAAGGGGAGAGAGAGAGAGAGAGAGAGAGAGAGAGAGAGAGAGAGAGAGAGAGAGAGATCAAAAGACCTTGAAGATGGCAGGTTTTCTTGCTTTATGACAGAGCATTAACACAATTAGCCGGTAGTATGGAAAATATACAAATTGGATTAACAGAAAGCACGTACATAATAGCAGTTCATGGTAAGAGACAGAGCAATAACACAAACACTCTCAATAGAAGCTTCCAAAACCGAAGTGCAGCAAGTTCATGAATTAATTTAAAATACATTTATGACAACTGTGAAGCATCAAAATATTACTTGGAAGTAAATCATGGGCTTCACGGCTGGCTCTGTAACTACCGGAGTATGTATAAAGACATTGACTATTAGCCGGGAGTATGGAAAATATACAAATTGGATTAAAAGAGAACAATAAAATTCCAGGGATTAAATAAATTATATTACAGAATCCCAACATTCATTTCAAATTGACCTCAAATATAAAACAAGAGGCTATATCAACCCAAATATTCAATGTTACATTAATTTTAATTTTCCTGAAAGAAGTGACGTCACTTCACGTATGTCCCTACAACCCTTATTTGAAATATCGTTAAAATCCATAGCTACATTTTTACTAACTGGGTTAAATTTTTGTATTTCGGGTTTCTCGGGTTCAACCCCAGGTCCCCAACCCAACCCATTTATCATTAGTGTTATCGTGTGGTTCCACACTCCCGTCAGAAAAAGGCCAAACCTAACTCTCTAACTTTGTGTCGTGTTAATGTGTCATGCCGAAAATTCTCACCCCTCGCCAAGATGTAACAATAAAGGCATAGTGGCATACTAACTGCTTCTATCTTATATCTATAATCAAATGGACCCAACCATAATATAAACAGCAGCAGAGACTCAAAAAAAAAAATGAAAGCATAGCTTAAGAGGACGGCAAAGTTGGGGATTGTGAGAGGGAGGCAGATTGAGAGCCGCACAAAAGTTCCTCAAAACCCATAAATACAAAAGGAACAAAAATGCATTCGTAGTCTGAAACTACAGTAGGGTTATTCACAAGGGGAAAGGAGAAATAAACATCAAGGATATTTTATTTTTTTATTAAAGATCAACGACTTCACTTCTGTTTGAAGAGTTATCTTTGATGAAATTGACCTAAAAAAACATTTTACCAAAACATACACCACTGAGAAATTAAATGGAAAAACTCAAAGCAAACTTCTAACATACACATCTCAAGTCTCAACTAAGAGAACTTCTAACCTCCACATCTCAACCATGTAAAATCCACCTACAGTTGCTATCATGGGGGCTATCACTAGATGCGTTCCCTTCAATCCTTCCCTAAGATTAAGTCTCGGATGACATAAATCTCGAGGGGAACGAGGAATATAAATCCGTTCTGGATCCCATAATTCCTCGAGCAATGACGGGCACAACTTTAAAACACAACTGTGATCGGAACTGTTGGACGCACATGGGGCCGCACACATCTGAGATATACAATTAGATACACGCATAATCTACCTTGGAAGGGATGCAACCGACGAGAGTACCACGCTTCTTAATGGCGGCGGCGGCGGCGTTGTTGTCGCCGGATCCAGAGGCGAAGCCCCTGGAGAAGGAGGAAAGAGAGAGAGAGTACTTGAAAGCATCGGGCGAACTGCAGAGGTTCTTCGATAGAAGCAAAGAAGACGCCTTCCGTCGCGCCAAGGCCGCCATCGCCATTTTCTGCCCTTGTGGTTTCGACTTCTCTAAAGGAAGACACAGTTGTCAAATTTTTACGTCTACCGAACTTAGCGTTAATCACAGTGACAGCCCCCTGAGATTGTTTACGATTGCATTGACCGGTGTCGATTTTTATGGAATTGTACTTACCTCCCATATCTTATCTCGCAATAGTAATACACATGTTTATGCCATTTTCGGTCTCCTTGGAACGTGTGGAAAAATGAAGGGCAGAGAAGTACATTTCCGAACTACAAAAAAAAAAAAGAAAAAAAAAGAACAGAGAAGGGTAGAGAAGAGAAAATTGTTAAAGAAAATGGAGTAATTATTCAGTCGTCCGGAATGGAGTAATAATTCAGTAGGTCTCCGAACCACGCTTGAAGCACATATTTATGTGAGGTCTATAAACAAAAATGTGAGGTTGTGGAGTGGTCCAGAGTATCACTTGGCGGTGCTCCCGAACTATTAAATAATTTGACAATAAAATGTGAGAATAGTGTGGGGAAAATGTAAGGGGAAAGCTTTCCGGGTTTAAAACATTATTTTGCTTTTTTCTTCTTTTTCTTTCTTTTCCATAACAATCCCTTTGTTTTTTGTTGGTCAAACATTGGAACTAGGTTCACATATAGCATAAGAGTTTCCAAAACAAACGGGGCGTCGTATTAACTATGTGGGAGTCGACTATGCTAAAATCAAATCCTATAAACAAGAATCAAAGAAATAACTCCATATGGAGAAGAAAGACTCCTTATAATGAAGAAATAATAGTCAATGATCTCTTTATCATCCAGAGAGTTATGATGTTACATAAATTGTCGACCTCGATAATTTGTAATATGCTTCTATTACCCATATCTGAGGCATGATATTTACGTTAGAGTGATTGTAAGCATGTGTCAGTCTTCAATAACATCTCTGCATTGGGATTAATTGATTGGTAACTACCATTATGATGGTGGGTAAGTTGGGTATGCTGCTCTTGGTGCTGCTAGCTATGGCTCTACATATGTTGCTGCTCTTTTTCTTGATGGCGATTCGGCTTTGATAGATCCCAAATCCAAGGGAAGTAGAAGACTAGGGATGAAAAGTGACTCCCGTACCACGCTTGTCTTGAGACCTTAGTCCCGTAAGAAGATTGACTTTCACTTCTTACCAAGGGAAAATATAAACTTTTCCGATGCCTTAGTGACTTTGCCTTCAATGGTAGAAATCCCTGTGGGGGTGAAGGTTGAGCGTCTAATTATAGAACAAAGAGACACCTCCGCGCATTAGGTTGGTTTTTCTTCTTCATCGAATTTCTCTACACACCTAACTACAATATTTTAGACAAACAATGTTTTTGGAATCTCCTATGGTTAGATAACTCTATTTCTACAATGGAGAAATCAATTTTTTCTCTCTCCTAAGAGTTAAGAACCTAGCCTTGTTGTCCAGAGGCTGAGCACCTCATTAAAAGGTTGATATGGTATTGGATAGTTGGATCATTTTGCGTAAGATCGGGACTAGAACTACACTTTCTAACATAGATGGTTTATGAATTTCTTGCCAAAATAAGAAAACCGACTCCACTCCAATCCATTTCGTGTAAGATCAGGAAATGGCTTTGCAATTACATTTCACTTGCCTTCTAGCAAGCTCCTCAACCTATTCCTAGCCTCCACAGAAAGGCTGCAGCATCTCAACCTAGGCTTTTGAGTAGAAGACTCGCCACAAACAGGAGAAGTGAAGGACACTGCGTACAATGGCAGTGAGGTGGTCACTTGTATTAAGTCGCATTGCTTCATTGACAAGTTCTATGGGACACTGATTTGGATCATCGTGACGGCTTAGCTCACGTCAAACCAATCTCACTACTTCCTCATTCAACATAACATCCCATATCCCATCACAAAGCAGGTTCAACCGACTGATGAGGGTCGAGAGATATAGAGTCGTCGGATACTGCAACTGGGTGGTGCCCAATCAGAAAACTGCCCCTCAATTCCGCAATTTCTGATCAGAGATAACCGACACGGGAATCTTAGTATAAGAATGACTAATACGTTGTACTACTCCCTCCGACGATCACGACGCCACAGGAAAGAACTCCGGCCAACCCCCCGTCAGCAATGTTGGATCGGCCCAAGCTGCCTTGGAACTTCCGAAGCACTGATTCATTTACAGATACCCAGAACTACTCGAAGAAAAAATCCGAGCACCAAACTGGGTTCCTATGTCAAAGACAATCCCCGTGCACTCTTTCCGGTCACTGTCAGGCCACCAGAGTAGCCACACGTGCGGCCAGCTGTAGGTCCGTGATGCGCACAACAGATCTAGGTTGGGTGCATGTGTCAAGCAACGGTTATATTGTCTGCAGTTTGCAGCAAATTGTTTTATTAGGCATCCCTTGCAGCGCCACTAAGAAGAAAATTGGAAGATATCCCTTTTCACCCTTCAAAATCTTGGATACTCTAGTATAGTAGAAAAAGGCATGCTTTACGCTCAAGTTAAGCTCATAACTTTCGTCATTGGTGTCCTTTTTCTTTCATTTTTTTTTTCGGACTACGAACTGCAATGCAAACCTAGGGTGTGTGCACCATCCCAGAAATGCCCCTTATTAATTCAAACAAACACAACAAAAAATCTAGAATGAAGAGATACAATGCTGCTGAAACATTACAGTATGCAAACTATCCGAGCATGGCAAATTATGAATTGGAAAAGGAAAAACCACATAAAATTAGTACACTTGTGATGTGTTCACTAGCTTTATTTTGTGCTCTAATTGCCAAGACAACCATAAGAATGGATGTAAGTCGTTTCGATTTCCTTTCAGATCCTTTCACAACAACTTCCTCGCCATTCATCATTCGTGTCTCAAGCAGAGGTGGAGACCGGCAGAAGCCCATTGTGCCTCAGCAATGCCTCTGGAGATGGTTCACGCCCTCGGAATTTCACAAAAACCTGGACAAATCACACAACAAAGTTAACTATATGGTGATTGTTTCCGAATGAGTTTTCCAGAAAACTGTTTTCTCAAAACATTTACCCATTGTTTTCATTTGGTTGTTACTCGAGACTTTTTTTTCTTCTACTTGTGCCATGCAGCATTTATCCCACTATTGAGGAAATATAAAAGGACCAAAATGCAAAATCATCGTGTCTAACCTCCAATGGTGCTTTTCCACCTCCAAGAGCAAGAATAGTTTCCCGGAATCTGTGCCCGGTTTCTCTGACAGCCTATACAAAGTATGAGAACTTGCTCTTTACACATCATTCATGAAATATACTTCCATTCCACAGAAATCCAGTCATCAAGAAACAAATGAATTGGATTTTACAGAAGATTCTTATGACTACAACAATCAGTCCTGGCAGAATTTATTGTCAATATGGCTTTTTCATTACACAAGTTCCGAACAAAGAAAAACTGTCAGGAAACTAGAGTCAGTAAAACCCTCTCTTTAACAGTTATAAGTTGCATATAAATGAACAGGATTTTGTTTGCAATAACATGATAAATAAAGGCAATTATGAACAACCATCGTACCTTCTCGTCATTTAATCCAGCATCCTCAAATGCTGAGAAAGCATCAGCAGACAACACCTCTGCCCACTGCAATGTGCATAAATGGTAAAAACATATAAAAAAGATAAAAGCCTCAACTCGATGCATATATCAACCAAAGGGAGGTCATCAGGTATAACATGTCAACCTCAGTAAGCAAGGAAAAAAGGAAAAGAAAAGAGAAAAAACCACAGCAAACAACAAATCAATGAGAAAAGTAAAAAATGAGACTAATGAAAGATAGTTTAACGAGAGAGAGAGAGAGACATGTACCTTGTAACTGTAGTACCCAGCAGCATATCCACCTGACAATAGAAACAGCAAACAACGGAGAGGAACAGTACGTTATGAAAGATCAAATGAATAAGGAAACAACATAAGCAGCTTGGAGGAAAAATAAGATGTATAGCTAACAGAACAAAATGAAATTCCTAGGAAGAGCAAACCTGCAAATATATGGCTAAAACTGCAAAGAAATCTGTCCTCTTGCAGTGGAGGGATCAATTGCGTTCGTTTACTAACTCTCTGATCAACATCATAGATTGATTCTGATCCACAAGGAACATACTTGCTATGCAACTCCAAATCAACACATGCAAATCTCAACTACAAAACCCAACAAAGTTTTATGAATCCCTTTGCTGTAAATTCTAGATGACAAGAAATAATAATTCCAGCCACATATCCAAGGACTGTTGATTTTGAAAGCATCTTCCAAACAAAGCAATGCATCTTAAAAAAGGATACTAATTTACGAGACTACAACAGAACCCAGGGTCAATTTCTGGATCCACCAACTGATGCATTGATAAGTAATTTTACTGAACAATTAATAAGCCTACCCCACAGTAAAAATGAGAACAGAAAGCATAATTAACAACTAAAGAATGAAGTTAGAACCTAAGCCATAGTTGTATACAAAGATATCTCAAACTCCAAACATATTTGCAAATCACGATTTTATGTGAGTAACGAATAACGTCTAGTGCCAAATCTGTTCACACTAGAAGCACTCCAGTTCTTTGAGAATGTACAAATTGCGGTTTGATAGGTAATTTTGTAGGATAGGAAGGTGGGAATTTAGAAGATACGACAGTAGGATAGAGGATTTACAAGATATAATTTATTACTGCCACCTTCCTTCAAGGGTATATCCATAGTTCCTCGTTACTACTAATTGGCGGGCGGGGTGTGAGAGGTAATTATGATTTAGTTTCCCATCTTTTCTTACTTTTTTGGTGGATTTCTTGCCCTCCTTTGTACTTCTTCTTTCTTGCTAATGACATCTCTTGCTGCAGATATTAAAAAAATACAAAAAGTAGTCTGTAGTGGATTCCAAGGCCTTTGAAAATTTAAGATCTCGAGTTATTGGAGAAGTTTAGAATGGTACATCCAGCAGTGATAAAAAATTTCCAAACATTAAAACTGCAATCTTGCATAATTATCTTCCCCGAGCAATCCAGTTCACTACTGCATGCTGATGTTACCATCAACACCACACTATGAATTTCCAATTGAAATCAGCACACCGTAGTCAAGATATTGGTATGACAGTAATAGCTAGTAAAGAGTTCTCAGACTGAAGTGCTGAGACATGAGTTCATAATAGGATAAATTATAATTAACCCCCTCAACTATGGCTCGTGAACACTTTACCCCCTTTAACTATTTTTTTTTACACTTAACCCCCTCTAACTTATAGAAATGTAGAATTGGCTAACTTCCGTAACAGAGAGGATGTGAGTTACCATTTAGCCCTTATTTAGCACAGCAAAACAGCCACACTAAAATCAAGGAAAACAGAGAAAAATTAAAATGAATGTCTCGAAGACCAACATCCCCCAAATCACAGCCATTTAATAATACACACTCAAAATCCAACTTCACACCCAGTCTCACAGAGGAACCCAAAATCTCTATCGCTCCCCCCCCCCCACCCCCCCCTTTCGTTTCTCTCTCTTTCTCTACATATATAGATGTATACACATGCATCTCCGATTCTCCGGCACCGAACTGCAGCAAGTTGATGACGGACAGAACCCATAGCAGACGACGTCGTTCTGAAGACATTCTGAACCCATGGCGGATGACGTCGTCACGGGCTTGACGGGGGCCTCGCGCTGGCCGGGGTAGACGAAGCAGGCGGCGAAGAGGTTCTCGCCGGAGGTGGCTGCAGTATGGTCCTCGAGGCGGATCTCGCAGCGGTCGCGGAAGCGGGCAGTCCAGATCTTGTCGGAGTGGAGCACTTGCCGCACTTGTAGCCGCCGGAGGTGGAGCGGGGCAGGATCTTGAAGAAGGAGATCTCTGTGACAGCAAAAGACGTAGAGAGAGAGAGAGAGAGAGAGAGAGAGAGAGAGAGAGAGAGAGAGAGAGAGAGAGAGAGAGAGAGCTGGTAGAAGATAACGATGATGTTGTATATGTATATATCTGGTGCAAAGGGTAATAAGGTCTCAAATTTCCAGATTTAGAGGTCATGTGACCTTTTCCATCCAAATTGTAACAGAATGGAAACGAAAGAAGCATTTCTATAAGTCAGAGGGGGTTAAATGTCCAAAAAATAGTTAAAGGGGGTAAAGTGTCTGCAAGACATAGTTTGAGGGGGTTAATTATAATTTACCCTTCATAATATCTATCCCAGCAAAGTATTATGCACTAATGACAGTTTACTTCAGGAGAATGGAATAAATTCTTCTTATCCAAAAAGGAAAAAGATGCAACACAATTAGAAGTACTGCACTAGAACAAAAGAGAAAGCAGAAGATTAAACTTGATTTAGCACAGTAGCTCCTAATTTTTACCTTGTGTAACTTGTTTCTATGATGAATTTGTAGGTTGTATACCATCATCCCATAGAGACAGGTAGATAAAACTTGTAAAACCAACATATGCTTAACAAAATTCAAACTCAACACTGATAATATGAACGAAGAATGCTACACCAGAAACACAATGCAGAAAAAAGATAAAAATAAAAAGAAGAAGCAACATGTTACCTGACGAAGACTTAGCGACCCAGCACGAAATGTTCGAGCTGCAAGGAGCTTCCTATATACGTCTTCAGGGAGAGTCTCTCCAGTTTCATAGTGCTTTGCTATGCTCATCAAAGTATCCCTACAGCAATTGGTAAGAAAATTTAGAAAAAAAGGATTCATACAAAACAGGGCTGGCCCTATACGTTTTGGGGCCCTAGGCAAATTTGAAATATGGGGCCCTTTTATGTTTTCCATATAGAAATTAAAAAATATCATTATAAGTCATTTGAAAAAAAGTACATATTTTTAAGCTAATCAAGTGTCTGAAAAAATTCAAAATACAATCTAAGCTACAACGGTGAGAAAATAAATTTAACAAAGTGTGGATGTGTTTTTATATAAGATTTTTGATATAGATAGATAAAACATAACATAACATAACCCATCTAGTCCCCAATCATTGGGGTTATGGGTAGATAGATAGATATAGATAGATATGAATGTATGTGTGTGTGTTTTGCTTGTTAATCAGACAATTAAAAAATTGTCATAGTGGCTAAGCCGATAAGGTACTTGCACAACATTTTCCATTTTGCTAAAGCTTGAAACCTAGCAGCCACAAATATTTTAGCACTATTAAGAAAAAAAATAGCTTTAAGATGTATCGAACTTGAACCACTCGCAGGAAAAGGCACACAATTAATCAACTGAACCAGAGCACGACATTGAAAATGAATTGACATAAGAAATATATAACAACTTTTTCATTTAAGTGGGGCCCTAATTTTGAGCCCAAAATTGAGGTCCTTAGGCGGCCAGGCCTGATACTATAGCCCACATTTTGAGATAGTCTGTTTAAGACCGGAGTAAGATAAGACATGACATCTAGGGAGGTAACATCTTTCTGTATGTTGCACGGTATTTTTTTTTGTGCTAAGACCTTGATAATACATCCTCCAGCCAAATGACAGCACCAATATTTTAAGATGAGAATGTAGTGAAGCAACATTACCTATGATAACACCAATTTTCCATGAATTGAGAGGGTAATTCAACAGCATCCCACTCTATGCCTCGTATACCAGCAACAAGACCCTCATCCTGCTTTGTCAGCATATGCTGCAGTGCATGACCAAACTCGTGGAAAACTGTCTCTACCTGCAAATAACATCAGCAATTGATCATTACAAAAAATAAAGTAATGGCTCACTACAGTACAAGGCATAAAGTTTTTAAGATCCTAGTCGGATTAAAAAGATGGAGATGTTTTAATAAGCCGATCAGAAAGATAGTTGTTTAACTTGTTTCATTCAACATATCAAATATCTTATCCGACCCCTTCAAATAAGTTGTGAATCATTCTAAAAGGAGCTTCATCATTTGACTCCAGCAAGTGCATTTTACTTGTCATTTATGTAATCATATATCGATATAGACATTGTGAAAATGGATAAGCAAAGATAAAATGACTAGTAAAATGTATTTAAATGTTAGCGCCGTGTAGAGATTGGAATCCAAATGGATTTGATTTTATGCAGGCTGACATAGCAAGGTAATGAATACTGGCTGTTCACAAAAGAAAAAAAAAAAAAAAAGAATACTGGCTGAAGGCATGCAATTAATGGAAGGCAATTTCCAGGATCCAGTATTCACATAGGATCCGGATCCATTCCATTTATCAAATAGGGCTGCCCAAGACCCGTTTCCTTCAATTTTATGGGGACAATTTTCAATATACCACTTCTAGCTTGCTGCAACCAACAAACTACAATTGCTAATCAAATAAACAGTGTCTACATTCAAACTAATATTCAGCACATGCAGCATAAAACTGTATATGATCCACATCACCTAGAGCAAAATTCAAGATTTGAAGACAATCAGGAGGTAGAAGATCAGCTTGAAGTGGCACCTGAATTGGTTGCTATAGTTTGACCACTACTAGTCAAAGAACCCCTGATTGGGACCTTTGACAAGACTTGTTCTAAACAGCTTGAGCTATTGCTCGCTGCTAGTCCAGGTGGAACAGGTCATTTCAGCATCTAGCTATTTTAGAAAATATCAGCAACTGGAGCTAAAAGATAGGTGTACCTCACGGAATGTCATCAGGCTTGGTTTGTCCCCCACTGGAGGCATTTGATTGCACACCATGTGAGCAATGGGCAACCTAGGAGAGGCACCATCTCGTGAAAATACACGACTACGAGCAACAACCTCATCCATCCATGCACCACCACGTTTTTCAGAGGGACGGGAAAATGGATCAAAGTAGAAGTATGCAATTGGACTGCCGGAAGAATCTTTCACGCTGTAGAATTTCACATCCTTGTTCCAAACCTAAAAAGTGGACTATCATAAAATCAGAACATGGACTAACATCTATATCACAAACCAGCAACCAAAATAAAGAAAGAAAGTGAAACATATTACCGAAGCTAAACCATCTGCTGGTTCAACAACAATCCCAAAAAGCATCTTTGCTAGGCTGAAAAGGCCATCCATAACTTTAGGCAATGAGAAATACGGGCGTAATTCTTCCTACATAACCAGAAAATCAGCAGTAACATTAAGAGCTCTTATATTCAAGGATGAAAAGCAGTACTGTGCATGCCTGATATTTAAGCAAATAAAGCTAAAAACTTAAACGCTAGTAACACATTATAGCCAAGGCCATCCACTAGCAGTTGTCCAACACGTCAATCACTCCAAAGAGTTACATGCTAAAACTGATAAACAAGAGTTGCTCACACAAGTAAGATTCAAAGTGACAACTGTACACACAGTTAAGATCCAAAGTAAACAGCTAGCAAGATATATTAGAAGAGAAACAGCAGCTTCAAAACTCATAAGGAACAAAGGCCATGCACAGAAAAGTAACACTGTTGGCATATGCTGGTCCAATGGCACATGTCAAAGTCAAAGCATATATCCAGTGACAACTTCAAAATGCCCAACATTACAAACTTGGAATACAGAAAAAAAAAATCCTTAAGTTACTAATGAACTATTGCCTTGACTGGAAAACTTCAAGCAGCTAGTTTGACGAGACAGTTGTTTACCTACACACAGTTAGAAGTAGGGATGATATTGGTTTAGTCAATTTTTTGCCGTTTTTTAAAATGAACCGAACCAGTCGGTTTAAGAAATTCAGGAACCGCTACCGACCGACAGGTAGCAAAAACCGTGTGCTTCGGTGTAGAAACTCATCGGTTTGGTTCGGTCAGTTACGTCGGTGTGGATGAGCTCTTTCACAGTTCTAGAGTAATCGTATGAGATGGGATGGGATCTTAACAAGATGAAAGAGTGCAATAAAACCAATACCAGTCACAACGCACACCACAGCACTGACCATCGCCATAGAAACCACAAACTGCGTTTTTTTTTTCCCAGAGCGGAGGTTCTGGGTTTCACATATTGCAGGCGGACTTTGTATCTAGGTGCTGTGTTGGATGTATATTTGTGTTTGTGTGTGTGTGTGTGAGAGAGAGAGAGAGAGAGAAGGCAGGTGAATGAGAAGATGAGAGATGGGTTTTCCGTTGACAGAGAGAACGAAGGTCGGGGAGGTGCAAAGGAAATAGGGTTTTTATGCTTTGATTTTACTAAGGATGGATTTCATATAGAAAAAACGGTTGAGATCTAATCCGAGTATAACACGTGAAAGTGCTAACATTGGTTTGGTTCGGTCCCATTCGGTGATTCTCCTCAACAAACCGAAACTGAACCAAAGTTTAATTTATTTATTTTTAAATCTGAAACTGAACCGAAGCAATGCTCTGTTAAAACCGACCGAATTTACTAAAAGACGAGCGGTCAGGTCGGTTGTCCGGTTAAATTTTTCATCCCCACTTAGAAGCATATTTGACATTTCCTAAACACAAGCACTTTTAAAGTTACTTCCTGAACCCTAGTTTTCAGATCATGCATTCAAAACACAACTTTGGCTTGAAGAAAAGACCTCAAAACGATTTTTGCTTAAATTCGTTAATTCTATTTCTCAGATATGGGCGGAAACTTTCTTCTCTTGTGGCTGATCTATATTGGCTCCCATAGTCGGATTCTTGGCTTGTCATTCTCACAAACAAATTATTATCCTTTTGACAATATTTGACAGGAATAGTGTGTTGGTGGCAGTGGCAGTGGCAGTGGTTGTATCACATGAAAATCTGGGAGTTTATATAATGGTGAGGACACTCCAATACGCACTAGCATGTACCTGGGTAGGAACAATTGCCCATTTCAAGTGTCATGCAGGAAATCATATTAATTGCACCTCTACTGGGATTCAAGAATAAATAGTGCTACATAAGTTTTGCTAAATAAGAGTCTGACATATAGGAATATATGATCATTCTACTTTACCCAGGACCATGATGCATTGCGTGACTGCATGTTCTCTTTTGCACTTCTTATGGTGGACTTTTCTTGTCGTCCAAATCTCTTGTACCTTTTCCCTTTCCCTTCAAAAATAGTTTTCCAATTGTTGTCACAAAAAGTAATTATGCAACCTAGGGTCAGTCAACAATTCCTACAATGGTAATAGAAGAAAGGAGCTCGGTGAGTGACCAAAACCACCCATGGTTCTTCTCTACGACAACGATTCCTTCTGCTACCTAATTTAAGAATCTCTATATAATAGTCATCTAGATACAAATTGAGCATGACAAATGTCAGCGTCCCTATGAACGCAGTATAGTATTTCATATCTTCCTCACTAGAAATTCACTAAATTCAAAGAACAAGGTCGTATATTCCAAAAGAATATGAGAGAGTAAGGGTTTCACTCAAGTTCTCACTCAGATCCTTGATTCCATAACATATTACATGTGCTTGAATTGAATTCAAAGCAAAATCAAGCAAACACAACAGTGACAATGAGAATAATAGCAGTGACAATAAAACAGTGACAACAACAACAAAATACTTTGGGCATTTGAGAGAGAGAGAGGACGGACCCATACCTCATTTATATCATATCTTGACTCACGAAGCCTCTCACTCCAGAAGTTGATGTCCCAATGGTTCAAATCATTTGCTTCTGGGGCAGCTTGAGTTTGGCAAAATTGTTTTATGTCCTCCATATCTAAGAATGATTAAGATAAGATCAGGTTCCAAAACTTTCTACCCAACAAATGAATATTTGTCGTTGGAGCAAACGAAACTCTCCTAGGAAATTCAATTTAACCCTTCAAGGATTTTAATTATGTCATGTAAAATGTAAAAGGAGTATCGTCATGAAATACTCCAGAAAATATACCTTGGACTGCAGCATTCCAAGAAGCACTTCGAAGCTTTTCTAGGAGCTCTTCAGCTTTGTCAACGGTTGCCATTTTCGTAGCCATGCTTACCTGATAATACTGCTGTCAGTCTACGACAAAGACGCATGCCTATCAAAATCATAAGTCATACCTCAGCATAATTCTCGTAGCCAAGAAGCTTAGCCTTTTCCAACCTAAGCTTCAAAATTTGGTCAATAATTGAGGTATTGTCTAGATCTCCACTAGAAGCACGGCTTACATAAGCACGATAGACTTCCTCACGCAGAGCTCGGTTTCGAGCATGTTGCATCACAGCCATGAAACTTGGAGCATCCAATGTAATCAACCACGGCCCATTTTCAGCTGTAGCATTTTCATGGCCCTGCATAACGGATAGACACATGAAGATATTATGGACAGAAATGCAGCCAAATGAAGCAGAGCAGTAAGAAGAAAATACGTATCTTAGGTATCAATTCCAAATACCTTCGATAAAGCTGTTTGTGCAGCCATTCCTAGAGCAGTCGCTGGCAGTCCTTCAACCTCTTGCTTATCTACAATTAATTTTTCAAATTTCTTTGTAGCATCCAAAACATTCTCCTCAAATTTTTGAGATAGTCTCGCCAACTCCTACAAATCAGTTCATAGTGAAAGGCAAGCAATGGGCAAACAAAAACAAAGCAGAGGAAGAAACAAATTCCCATAGTCAACAATTTTTAATTGGTCCAAGGAATTATTTCAATTCCAATAATATCCATCTCTAGAACTTTACCCCAAGATAAAAGAGATTTTCATTTCCCTTGGAAGAAGCAAAGAAAAAAGGGAGAGATATCCATATCCCCAGTGTTTGCTTCTGATTAGAATTGCAAATCAATAATGATTTGCTTCTGATTAGAATTCATTGTTCCTCAATGAGCAATGTTGAGGTTTCTTATAAATTTGGTATAATCTAACAAAACTCATAGGACCTCCCTTATCTTAAGAGGCTTTCCAGTTTCCACTCATGACATTAACATCACATAATTTGCACGGAGTTCATCCAAGGCCTCTAAGACTGACAACTTTCTTTGAAATATGACAAGTTGGGATAGACACGTATTTATTAGTGCAGCACAGTCATCAAGAAGGTAGGAGAAATGAGGATTTCTTTGCTGGGTCGGACGGACCATTCCTTTCTCAATCCAAAGAAAACACTCCCCACACTTCCAAATATGATCTTTGATGGATGACGCAAGCAGTTCAGTTGTGTCAGTATGTCGTATACTACCTTTGAGGGGAAAACCAGAGCATCACATGAACAAGGGAAAACTAGTCTCAAAGTACGATGGACACAGAGAACTCTCAAAATAGCACATGAAATGATGCAAATGTTTTCTCATTCATATTGATAAACATGAAACCATACCTGTTCAATTTTGTTAAATTGATCTCTTTTATCATCTTCAAGAGAGACGCCATTAAGGATCGCCTGTTTTATTTGTGCTGCGCATGTACACAGATCCATGAGATGTTAACTCACATATTCACTGAAGATTTTAAGCACAACTATGTGGGCCATAAATTCACTACTCAAGTATTCCATACATTAACACAATGCACAGGATTTATGTTGCAAGTGGTAAATTTCTTGCTTGACGAAGTAGCTTAAGATATTTTGACAAGAACATCTAAAGCAAAGATAGGAGAGCAAAGAGAGACGCCAGCATTCCAGATAATGTATAAGAGTAAAAAGCCATTTCTACCGCATATGCAGAAGTTTCTAGCACGAAAGAAAGGCTACAATAAAAGCATATGCAACAAGCAACAACCAGAAAACCATAAGGTACAGCCTTGCCCTTTTCTGGTTGGGCATTAGGACCCCTCTCAACTTCGACACTTATACTTCCGTTGACAAGTGAAGCAATCGTATACAAAAAACCCCAAACAAGGTGTCAAATCTATACACCAGGCCTATACAATCAATCAATAAACTTCACCAAAAAGAAGTTCCTGCCAAAACAACTGCAGCTTCACTGCACGAAAACAAGTTTTAAGACTATCTCAATAATTTTATTTTAGATGAGTACAACATACTCACATTCAACTATACGTTTCTGAGCTTCACTCAGTGCATCCCAGTTGGAAGACTCTTTGATATCTTTAAACGCATTGTAGAGGGGTTTACTTTGCCCCAATTTAAGCTCAAACTCAACTTTCTCCGGCTGCAAATATTTTATTTCAGAAAACTATTTATTAGAACAAGTACAAGAAGAATTCAACAGTAAGCACACTCTAAACTTAAGTCCAGAAGAAATGCATTCTCATCCAACAGCCACACTCACCTAAGAAGCAAGTCATAAAATAACAGCCAGCTCACCCTTATCCCAATAACTTCGAGTCAGCTAGATGAATTTCTTTTTTCCTTTTTGCCAGTCAAGGGCTATGTAACAAATTCATATCCTTTTGTATAACAATCTTCCCCTCCGCCTCGGATTCCATGAAAACCAGTCCTTATAGATTTTCTTTGTTGTTGCATCTACTAGTCTCAATTGTGACCTCAGTCTATTTGCCCTAAACTTATCCTTAAACAGGAGAATCAGTTTCATAACTGTTGAATTAAGTGTTGATGGAGGAAAAACAAAATAGTGGCACTCTTGTATGAATTTCCAGTCTAAGACCGTGCAATTACGGCAAGAAATCTTGATGCCTCATATGTATGGATGGATGGATGCATGTATGTGTGTGCGTACACACACACATACACCCACCCACCCACCCACATAAATATATATTCTATAGAAGAAAGTCTATGGTACATGCTTTAACTAATATTTTGCACTTAAGCAAAATAATTTGTGACTTACACTAATATTTCGGTAACTTAACAAAATGATCACTCATTCATAGCTAGCCTAATACGTAACCAGTACCAGTGGTAGACACAGGGTTCGTCCATAGCAGAAGCCTTAACCACATGTATTTCTACATCAACAACAAAAAGCACAATCCATACGTATATATTGCCACTTGCTAGGACTGAGGAACAAATAGATTGTGTGTATACAAGCAGCTTCCATTTAAATTTATGCACGCAACCAAAACATCATTGAAAACTTGAAATTTTAAGGGGGGGTTTCCAGACATGTGCAAAAATCTTAAGAATTTTTTATTATCCAAGGGGGTTAAGCTCCCCTCCATAGTCCATACCCTTATCCTCCATATCCCACCAAACTCAACTATTATGGCTCCATCTCGGACTAAAAAAAAAATCCAAACCGTTCATTTTGTAGCTCTTGCATTCTAGATTATGTGTGCTTAAAAATCATCGGGATTGAAAACTGATATCATTATGAACAAATCATTTAAAGTCAACGACTTAAGCTTGCTGTAAATGATTTTTCTTACAACTACTGATTTCCAGTCAAGCTGATTTTTTACACATGTTCATGAATGCGAGACCTACAAGATAAATGGTTTGGATCTTTTTTGTGGGCCCGGGATGGAGCCAAAATTGAGTTTGGTGGGTCATGGAGGATAAGGCTATAGAGGGGAGCTTAACCCCTTGCTAGGACCAATGCCATAAAACTTTTCCAAATTAACTTAAACAATTAGTATAATGAGTGAGAATATTTAGTGTTGAGTTGGATCCAAGGCACCCCGGCAACCCCTTGTATCCACCTCCCCTTGCCCACCTCTTACTAGTACCATAAAAATCTAAGTCAAGGGGGAGCCTAAAGAGGCAGTAAATTGACCGGCTTTCCAAGAGCTTAATTTCCCATTGACTCATATATTGGTCTAGCATTCCCGGCTGGCTAACAATGAAACCTAACAGCTTCCCGGAGGTAGCACCGAACACGCATTTGGTTGGATTGAGACGGAGCTCTTACTTCCTGAGTCTACTCATCTTATTCAAGTGGTCTTCCAATACCACAAAAAATCAAACCATAAAAGACTATAAATCAGCCAACCATAAAGATAGTAACTTCGAACAAAAAAGCGCGTATATATAACTACATTTATAATCAAAAGCAACAATTATTTTATGGTTACCTGAACTTCCTCAATGGCGGAACGGAGTTCAGGAGTATCTTTAACAGCCTTAAGATGATTAACAGCCCCCCAGACAACCGCCAACCGATCAGTGATCTTCTCCAACGGTTCAACCAGCTTCGGCCAAGTAGGCTCCACCGTCCTCTCCAACTCAACTAGTTCCCTCTCCTAACAAAAATCAAAGTTCAATACCAATCGACCGAAACATACCTACGTATCCAAACACGCATAAATTTAACAGAAACTTACGAGATTCTTCAGCAAGGCACGGATACCGGGGCGAACGTGATCGGCTTGGATCGCGTCGAAGGGCGGGAAATAGAAGTCGTTTAAGAGAGGACTGTCTGCGGCGGCCGTTGACATAGTCGGAGGATGAAAGAGGCGGAGGTCGGAGGAGGAGAGGTTGTTGACTTGCGGAGGGTTTGGAGGAGGAGAGTCAAGAGTGTGGGAGAAGGAAGATGACCAGAGGGGACGGGGACGGGGACGGGGACGGGGACGGGGACGTGACTTGTGGATATGTTAAAAAAAGGGAAATTTCCTGTAAAAATGCGGGCCACTATGTGAGGTGGGCTGGGCCTCCTGACTCATTCCTCTGTATCTCTCCTTGCTTTTGGGCCTACTGCTACGATCCAAACCGTTTACTTCTGCACAGATAGGGTATGTTTGAATTAAAAAGTCAAGTGATTTATTCTTTTAAAAAATGATATTAGCACTTCAAAAATTGATGCAAGTACTCCAAAAAAAGAAAGTGCTTTGGAATTACACTGATTTTGGAGTGTCAGCATCAATTTTTCAAGTGCCAATATTCTTTTCCATTCTTTTTTGTTTTTATTCATTTTTTTTTACATTTGTTTGTTTTGTGTTAAATTTTTGTGATTTATTGATTCGTCTTGTCGAGAAGAATCAGGAAAGTAGAAAAGTATGATCGAAACTCGTAATTTTTTTAATAAAGACAAAAATAAGTAAAAAAAGACTACTTATTTCACTTATTTTTGTCTTTTTAAAAAAAAATTATGAGTTTCGATCAAAATTTTATATTTTTCCTATTCCTCTCGCCGAGATGAATCAATAAGTTACAAAAAGTTTGACGCAAAACTAATAAATACGAATCTTTTTTAAATAAAAACAAAAAAATAAGTCACTATTTGACTTTTTAAGGCCAAATCTACCCAGAATAGGCAATTAACTACTACTACAAGTTTGCAAAAAAATGAGTATGATAGAGTATTGAGAGATATATGTTAATAAGTTACACTTTTTTCCGCGATAGTAGACTTTAGAATTGTTTTACCATTCATTTTCCCTATAAATTTACGTCGTGTTTACGTGTCCATTGATATTCAATCATATTAGTTTATTGAGTGCATGTAGTTTATTGCGCTTTCCATGAGGTGAACGATTCGGATTATGGCTGCAAGTCTGAGGTGTGTGTGAAAATTAAAAGTACGAAGGAGTATGAAGGAAATGGGTTATGGAGAGGAGCTTATCCGGAGAAAGATGGATGGGATGATTGAAGGATAGCGGGCCAAGCAAGCAACACGACGATGATAAAAAAAGAAGAAGCAAGCAACACGATAATATGAGTTAGTCTGGTTGGTTGATGTATATGCTCTCTACATAATTGACCGGTGTTCGATTCTTGAGAAAAAGTTTTTGCAAATTCTTTAGTCCCAGCATGAATAACCTACTTTTGGCGCGACTGGAGAAGAAATTAATTGAGTTGGTCCAAACATCCGTGACCGCCGAGAAAAAAAAGAAAAACATAACAGTACGAAATTCATGCGTAATTTGAGCTTAGCTTTTCCATTCCCGTTTTGCTAATTTGAGAATTAAAGAGCAATTTTGAAATATTTTCACAAGACTTTTTATAGTTTTCTTAAGGGAAAATTGTACATTAAACCCCAGAGTTTTGCCAATCTTCCAAATTAAATCCGGTAATTTCAGTTTGAACAAGTGAAACTGCATAGTTCCAATCGGGTCTCAATTGATACCCTTCCTTCACCTCCATTCCACAACCAAAGAAGCAGTTGCTATGGGTAGAAGTGATCGATATCACGAACCCCTCAAATCCCTTTCTATGGCACTTAGGGCTTGATTGAATCACGGGGAGAGGAATTGGGTGGTTAAGATTATGCAAGGAATGCTCAACTTTCTCCATCTCACTTCAACATGGACCCCGATAATTTTCTTCTAGCCAACCTCCACTATTGGTCCCCATGAAGCCGGACGATGACAAGGATAGTAGGATACATGTTTTGTACTAGTCATTAGCGCATCCATATTTTGCTGTATCATATACTCCCTTGACAAGAAACAAGAAGTATAATCCTGGAAGTCTAGAACTAAAATTTCCAAACTAAACATATTGTATCTGGTCAAAGTATTTAACAGGTATCTAACATGAATAAATCGACATCCACCAAACAAGCATATTTAGAGATCAGAATTCCCGTATAACCACGCATAAACCTTTCACTTTGTAACTATGCGCAAGACTTTCATTTCATGCAAAGCTACATCCCTCTTCATATCTATCTGCAAAGTCATTGTCCAAAACACAACCTTCCGAAGGTTTCCACAATGTGTCGCCAACCATCTCAATCACAGCAGAGGAGAAAATGAAGAAGCTCTTTCGTAATTACGATAAGTTTATTCCCTTAAAAGGGCCTCAGTTAGTATACATATATACTTACATGGAGATGTAACACAAGATCACTTTGGATATAACTGACAAAAGCTCTACAGCCACATCCTCAACATGTTACCCAAATGGAACTCAATGCCCCTCCATCAACTTGTAAAACGATGTATTGTCTGGCTTGATGCCTGCACTTCAAGATCATAAATGAACTAAATGTAACCACACAGGCAGAAATTGGTGAATCAAGAATCCAAATGGAAGACCTGCAAAACCAACATGTGCTACACGAACAAAATTGTAAACCCAAAAAGTGTGTTCTAAACCAGCCAAGGAGAGCCAAGTAGTTTGTTTATAAGCTTGAAAGCCTTAGAAATTGACAGTATCTGTTCTAAGTTTGCTTGTTTACCATCCAAGCTGACATCAAACAAATTTTAATCGAGCCTGAGTCAGAAGACTATCAAGCTTCGTAATGTGTACAAACTTGGCTATTTAATAACTAACCTATCTAGAACAAGATTTAAACAAGCCAAACATAAGCTGAGCTCTAGCAACTTGGTTTGTATTACACTCTCCAAGTCAACTGTTGGGTTTTGCCCAATGTGATAATGCTCTTGAAAAAGGAAAAGAGAATTTAATGGAATTAGTTTGCTGGAAATGTGAATGGTTTGGTGAAGATAAATGGCTTTGGCTTGTGTATTCACAAAGTCCTTGAGCATTTTTATTGCTCTCCAGAATCTTCTTTGGAGGCATTCCAAGAGTCCAAGCTGTGGCAACTCTTCTATGTATGTTGCAGTGGGTTTGTGAAGCTAGTGCCGTGTGAAGTTAAAAGAAAAAAGTGTGAGGAGGCAGTCCCTTTGGGGATTGCCAGGTACACCGGACGTGAGGTGAGAGGAGAGAAGATGCGAGGGAACAATAGAGATGTGGGTGAAAACATTGTGAGCCATGGTGTTAGGAGCTCGGGGAGGGTTTTTCTTTTCATCTCACATTGTAATCTTATATTTTTCATATAGTGGAATATCTCTCTCTCTCTCTCTCTCTCTCTCTCTCTCTCTCTCTCTCTCTCTCTCTCTCTCTCTCTCATGGAGTAGGCATTGGGGCCGAACCACGTAAATATTGTGTCTTTTTGTGACTGTTTATTTTTGTTATGCTTCCGTTGCAGGTGGGATCAAGTTTATCCCAACATCAACAAAGCACTCAGTGTACAATTTTCCAATTTCTAGTCTTCGCTCATGTCTGGTTAGGCTCAATAACATGCCCCTTCAGGGTTATTGTGTTTTTCTTCCCTTGTATCACTTCCTATGATGTCTTGGTGCTAAACTGTGTTGTCTTACGTAAAAAGTGAAACACAAATTTCCAGTGGCCTATCTGAAACAGACATCTGTTTAATTAATGTGTCTTAGATGGTTCATGGGAATGCTCTTTGCAGGTAAAGCTTCCTGAAGTTTAGCACAAAATAATCAAGCATGATGGCCTTCACGCTAAAAAAATTGAGACATTGCTGAAATAACATCTGACCAATGATCCCAAGGAAGCCATTTACCTGGCGCAGCAGGATTCTGCTTTCAGTTTTTGTATTTCATGGTTTCTTTCTCAAATCCGATCGTTGGGAATTGTTTTGCATACTCCTCAACATCATGTCGGAGCTTTCCAATCTCCGATTGGATTGCACTGGACTGCATTGTTGCCACAAAGTCTTTTAACTTTGTCCCTGGATCACAAAAATAAGAGAAAATGCAGAATGTCCCCTTGTTAGGAAGGTCTAACACAGGGTGTGTAAAGGTAACTAACCACAAAATGAAAAAAAAATATCAAACTGGTGATCATTCAGAATTGAGCCCAACGAGCAGATAGATGAAAATGGTGATGTAGGGAAAGCAATTTATTTCTGCATGCAAATGGATGATGTTAGGCAATAATATACAATCACTTTACTAACCTTTAGTTGCAGCCTTTGTCTTCACAGCCAACTTTACAGCAGTATCAAAGAAGTCGGCAACTTTGGCAAAATCCTCCTCGATGAATCCCCTGGAAGTGAGAGCAGGAGTTCCTGAAAAAGTATGAGAGTTATCTTCAATCTCGTAAGTTAAAATAGATTACTGAGGTATAAGCTAGTCAAGGAAAACGTCTCTACCCATCCTGATGCCGCCAGGAACCATGGCAGACACATCTCCAGGAACAGTGTTCTTGTTTGCTGCAATATGAACAGCTTCCAACACCTTCTCAACTCTGGAACCATCAATACCCTGTTGGAAGGAAATCAGATGAAAATGCAACATTTCCTATATTTCATGATCGAACTTTGCAAATGGATATCTCTCTTGTGCATTTTATAAGGACATCCAAATTGCTTTATATTGGATCTGAATTCCAAATTGCTTCTGTTCAAAAGAATGGATCCATTTCACCTTACCTTATTTTTCAAGTTCACCAAAACTAAGTGGTTCTCAGTCCCGCCAGAAACAAGCTCATAGCCATGCTCATTTAAGGTCTGCAGTATGTGAAGATCAGTTAGCCATTACATAAACTGACGAGGGAGCAGAGCTTTGGTGAAAACTTCAGAAGTACGAGAAGGAGAAAAAAGCAATATCAATAAGAACGTGGCTGTAACAAGCCTTGAAATGTCATTGGTCCATACCTGTGCAAATTTTGAGCAATTACTGAGAACTTGCTCTTGATAGGCTTTGAACTCCGGAGTCGTAGCCTGCAAGAATTAAAAAACACAAATGCAGAGATTTGAAAATGTGATCCTCAAGTCTGACCAAGACTACAAGTCCCAAAATAAATTAGCATGGTGTGCTTGATAATTGGAAACTTTCCAAAAGTAATCCTTATGGACCAATAACAAATTTATTTGGCAGCCAATAAGTATTGAAGATTTTGCAAATGCTCAGTCAGAACATAATATTTATACACAGTAGTTAAACGTGCACCTAGGCGTGTGCCTAGGCTTGAGGCCCAACTAGTCTCAGGCTCTCAGGCTCTCAGGTTGCTGAGGCGCATGCCTCTCATTAAGGTCAAGCAAGCGGAGGTCGCCTTGAAACATAGGAAAGAAGTTACAATATAACCCTGAAAGCACAAGAGGAACAAACCCTTCTTCCACAATCAATCAAAGTCTTTGTCCACGGACTCCACTCCACACACGACAAACCCGATCGCAGTCTCAGGTACTCACAACTGATTGCCAATCTAAGCTGAGTATTCTTGTTGGTCAAGCTTAGTCTCGTACCCCTCCTCCTCATTTATTTTTAATTTTAATTATTGGATGAACCTGTTTCGTGTTTTATTCATGTGGTTTTTATTTGTATTGGTGATGGGTTGTGTTTTTTTGCTCATGTAGTTGAAATTATGCACCAGGTCCTCATCAAAAGTCCTAAGTGACCTTACATGACATACTTGCTTCCTATTTTTTTTTTTTGTCAATGATTGTGAGAAATATTTGTGTCAATTTGCCTTGTTCTTGCTTATATCAAACTTTGGTTATGTTTTTTAGTATCTTTTCTCTATTTGGTGCACCTCGCTTCAATAAGGGGCACACCTTTCCTTACGCCTCGCACCTAGGACCCAACTTAGCCAACGGTGACCAGCCCTAGTAAAGTAAAGGCACTTTTGGGTGAAGTTTTTTCGACCCTTTGGCACCTAGGTGTGCTTATCACATTTAATAACTATCAAATTGTACTTTCTCGTTTTAAATTACAATTAATGAGCTTCAAGCCTGCAAGCAACATGTTATAAGCACACCAGACTGGATATAAGATCGAGAACGTGTCACAGGTTTTTACTGTCAGTTTTCCAACCTGTTTCAGAGCAACTGCTAAGCCAGTGATTGTGTGGTTGTGTGGACCCCCTTGAAGTCCTGGGAAGACAGCCTGATTGATTTTGTCTTCATAGTCATACAACACCTTCAAGAAGAGATCACAGCATAAATAGGACATACATATAACTTCAAACTTAACTAACGCAATTTCATTAAGTAGTTGAACAATTACAACTAAGGGCGACACCACACAATCGAAAATGGATAAAATATTTGGCTTTAAATAACTTGCCTCTTGTCCTTGTTTATTAATCTCCTTCACTCCCTTCCTGAAAAAAATCATGGCACCGCGTGGCCCACGAAGGGACTTGTGGGTTGTCGTCGTCACCACATCAGCATAATCAAATGGTGATGGGATGACTCCAGCTGCAACCAACCCACTGATGTGTGCCATATCTGCCAACAAGATAGCTTTCTGCTTGTCACAGACCTGTTGAATACAAATGCAAATGTAAAATTGAAGTGTTTAAAGCATTGAAAAGAAATAAGTACTCTGGTGTTGTATATTGTAAACTAAACCTAAATGAACTAAGTGGCTTCACCTTGCGAATGCGTGCATAATCATAGAGGCGTGCATAAGCACTAGCACCAGCAACTATTAGCTTTGGCCTGAAGAGTGTGGCACTTCTTTCCAGCTGCCATTCAACAATTCCAAAGTGGGTTATGTCAGATCCTATGAAATGTAAGGGGTTAAAATAGAACAAGGAAAGAACCGGCGACAAGAAAACAGAAGGCTACCTGATCGTAGTCGATATAGCCCGTGCTCTCATTCAATCTATATGGCATTGTCTCAAAAAATATAGAAACGGCAGATATCTTCTTTGTGTCAGTCTGCTCATTAGGATGAATCAAAACAGATGAATTAGCAGTGAAAATATTTCTTCTCGTTCGAAAAAAATTGCGCAAGATATTTCTTCTCCTTCAATTTTCCACTATTTGCATAGCACCCAATCATGGTCATTCATATCTGTAAGGGTTCTGAATAAATTCAGTGCTCAAGAATGAGTATAATTTCCATTATTCACTTCAAAGAAGATGATGGACAAAACACTTTTCACGAAGTGTAGATGAATCAATAACTTCATGCACCAATAACCATGTAATTCCACAAAACAAAAGAGAGAAGCACCCAACTGCAATCTTCCAAGGGAAAAAGGTTAATGCAGACTTGTGTTCAAATTCATAACATTAACTTCGATAACCTGTTATGTAACAGGAAAAAGGAAACATAATGCATAATCACCTGATAGCCATGTGAAAGATGCCCACCATGAGGAAGATCAAGAGCCATGATTCTTTCATGAGGTTTCAATAAGGCAGTGTAAACTTGAAAATTAGATGGAGATCCAGACAGAGATTGCACATTCACTGCATCAAAACAGGTTATTTGGAACTAACTTTAGTTCATGCTTCAAATTTTTCCCTCTTTATGTGTGGAGAGGGGCTTAGCATTCTATTGCTGCTTTTTTTCCAAAAAAATAAGACAACCAGGCTTGGACCACCAAGAATCTTAAAAGTAATAACTGCTTATTGCGTAATGCTCTTGCATCCATTCATTGGTTCATGACATTTTCTTCCTCAAATACACTATGGAGTTATTTATATTTATTAAAGCGTCCAATCAAAACCACTCGACAATGAGTGGAGAGGCCATCCAGGCTCATACACAAGTTTCGGAGGTGAGACTTAACCAATGTTGGGCAAGCTCTACCATTATTGAAATGCATATTTTTCGTTCTTTATGTTCTATTTGCAAACAGAAATGCAATTACAGTGAGTTTGTAAAATTTCAAAGTAAATAAAAAGCAAATGATTACGCTACCTCCCCACTTAGCCGGATCTAACCGAAATGCTTCCAGGGCACGCTTCTGGCACAAGGACTCGGCCATATCAATGTACCTGTGGACCAAAATCTCACACTTTCAGAATTCTTAACCATGCAGTTCACAACTAAGCAATGATCGTATCACGTATGCATATTCACAAGTACCAAAAGAAGGAAAAAAATAAAAGGGAGTGATCCTCATACTCATTTCCACCATAGTATCTAGCGCCCGGATATCCTTCACTGTATTTGTTGGTCATTACAGACCCCACTGCTTGCATCACAGATGCAGAGGTGAAATTCTCTGAGGGTATAAGTTCCAGTCCCTTCACAAACATAAGTTGAACTTCATTGAGCGATCAAATTCAAACCAATACTGCATCTTACAACTCCATTCAAGGATATCCTAAATGTAACAAAAGAATTGAACCCTGAACTTTTCTTCTTTCACTTGGTACCAAGAAAACAAAAACTCAATTCAACGAAGCGTAGCAAAGTCATTTCACTTAGTTGGGATGACTTCTTCATCTTTTACGGAATTAATCAAGACAACATGAAACAGTAGGATTGAAAATTTTCTACATTCTCAGTTTTCCTACCTATCAAACTCATTAAAAAGAAATAAACACAGCAGAATATTCTCTGATCTATGGTATAAAAAACCGAAAACAATAGATACTCTATATGAGAATGGACTTGAAAGTTGTCAATGAGTGGCCATGGCCCCTACACCACATATCAATTAGCAAATTCATATATTTTTACTTCGCAAAAAAGAATTCATATACACATATTGAGTTACTATGGGTTTGACAATTCCTTGTCAAGTTTCTTAATAAACCTTTTGCCGTTTCAAAAAAAAATTGTTTGACAATTCCATGTGAAATTTTTTTGCCACGGACGACTCTTTGCTCAAGGACTTACTGGGAAATTTAATACAAACCCTATCAAACATAATTTTTGAGATTAAGAAGTATGTCGAATTTCAAAGTGATGCACTGCTCAATTGATGTCTCAAGAAACACTTTTGTATCTTCTATTGCTTATGTTTTGATAAGAGTGAATAGAATCTTGACTGTTGAACTTGAAAATGTTGTTATTCAAATGTGAAATCCTGTTTCCGTGCCTGACGTTTTATATACATAAAACCGCCTTTTAAGTTATACCTTCCATTGTCTTGCTTTTTCGAGCTCGATGATGTTGGCAATCTCAGGATCGACAACTTCAAGTGGATCATTCAATTGCTTTGGCCACTGTATACACGAGTTTCAATTCAAAGGGCGAACAAACAGATATTAACAACCAATCAAAACGAATAAAAATTACATCAAAAGGAGGCGAAACATTAAAATCGAACAGTTAATGGGCTTAACTGAGACACGAGTTTTCTCCTTCTCGTACACAGCTTCATTCGGCAATGACGCCTACACAACAAAACAAAACCAAAACCAAAGCTACATAAACACAAATCGTTCACAAATAAAAACAGGTAGAAACTGAAGTTTCAAAATACGAAAAAAAGTGAAGGAAAAGAAGAAGACCATGTAATAGACGGATCCGCCATTGACGAGGCGCTGGAGTGGCTTGTCAACCGAAGAGGAGAGTCGACGAAGTGCCATTGCCATTGCCATCTTCTCTCTCTCTCTCTGTTATCTTCCTATGACTGTCTCTCTTTTGCGCTCCGTTTCGTTCGTTTTGGCTGAGCTTTGGTTGGCTGGAGATTTATTTTCATTTTACTAGTTTGTTCTGTATTTTCTGGTTTTGTCGTTAAAATGAAGTCCCAATCCACCATGGCCCACCACAATCGTTGGAGATAGGGGGAGCGGCAATCAGCTGTAAACATCATCTACCAATCTCAAGAGCGTCTAAAATAGTACACCATTTGATTTGAATATCAGAAAGTCTGTTCACACAACCTTTTCCCACATAGATCGGGCATAGATCCGTGTATGGAATCCATTCTATTCTATAATGGGCCCCACAAAAATAATTCAAATTATTCATTAAATGTAAAATATTCTTTCAAGGACCCACACAAAAAATTATAGGTACTCAATTCAATCATCTAATTTTTCATTATCCTGAAATCCGAATGAAATGTTAGATGATTAAATCGAGCACCTATAAGCATCGGATTGAACTAATTTTTCGCGGGAGCCCTTGAAAAATATTTTATATTTAATAAACGGCTTGAATTGTTTGTGTAGAACCCGTAATAGGCCCTACAACAAATCTGTGCACAAAACTTGTGATTTTTGCTGTGTGTGTAGCATTACTGTTTGAATATTTAGTTTTATTTTTAAATTTCTTTGTATGACAGTCATAGTATTCGGGTTAGCTTACAGGTACCTCTCTAATCCGGTTATAGGCAAACTATCCACGACTGAATTGGGAAATTCACGAGAAAGAAAACCTTAAAAACAAGCTTGTCTTAGGCACATCATGTTCAGACATTAATGTGTTGGCCGCATCACGCATATTGGGATGCAATCTAAATCGTTTATTTTGTAAAACTAGTCGAGCGGATCATTTGTAACAAAAATTCAGGTTGATCAAGCGTTGATGATTAAATTATGAGAATATAATTATCTTTAAATAAAAAGCAACTAGAATGATTTTAAAAATAGATTGTAGGATAAATGTGTACAGATCATATGGTTATTAATGTCGATAAGTCTCATTTTTACAAATACATTACTTGATGAGCATATACCACCATTGACGATATTGATCAAAGAATTATTCTACAGCCACAAACATATTACACAAATACTTTCATAGGTGTGTGAGCTCCGCACACACTAATTGTGCAGTGTGTGGAACCTACACATATGTGTGAGTCTGTTGTGCATTTGTTTGAAGTTTGAACCACTTTGTGGTTTTAGAATTTTCCATTGATCAAATAACTAGACCGCACATGAGCCAATAATAATATCACAGTATGGATACCCTAAAGCACAACCTTAGTCTCATAATCTTTCAGTAGAATCTTCGTTTGCACTTGCTCATGATCTTTTGGTCATTGCTCTCACTTTAATAATTTAAAATGCTTTTAAAAGATGTTTTTGTGTGACTTATTAGAGCACAATACATATCTTGACTGCTAGCGCATACGCATTATGTAAGTTAGAGCACAACACCGACCCCTTGATTGCCATCAACCCATCTAGCTCGATTTTCAAAACCCACTATTTGAAGTTTTATTTTCTCGTAACAAATTAGCGTTTGACATCACTTGCATTTCATTATCCACAGACCCATTACCAACCACGAAAGCCCTATCCAAACTCCCACATTTCTTAGCCACAAAGTGACTTGTTTGTCTATCCACGATGCACGCTTCATAGGACCGTGACTTGTGGCTGATATTAGTACAAGTTCTCCACCTCGTAACATATTTGTAGCATGCACTTCCTCCGTCTCGTATTATTTGTCCGGTGCATAGAATTCAAATAGATATTTAATATAGACTTCAAGTTTTCAACACTACTCTTTATGCTTTACATTTCAAACTATTCCCTCCGTTTCAAAAATTTTGTCAGATCAGCGAAAACGAGGACTTAAAAATAATTCATTTTTTGAGTAAAAATTCAAACTTTTTCATGAATTAAAAGAACTCATTAATCTCTAAATTGTTGAAATTGAAATTTTCCATAAATTTTTTAAAAAAAAAACTCACTGATATCTAGTAAATTGTAAAATTTCTATGAAATTTTATATTATTTTTTAGTTTTTATTTTGCGTATTGGACAAATATTTATATTTTGAGACGCAAGTAGTACTTTTAGGGGTAGTTTGGCTTAATAAGCCATTTGGCTAATTTTTTTTGGCCTTTATTCAAACTTTTTGCATTTGTCAGTTTCGAGTCTTTTTTTTTTTGGATTATTGATTCATCTCGACGGAATGAATCGGAAAAATAGTATAAAATTTTGATCCAAACTCAAAATTAAATTAAAGACAAAAGTAAGCCGAATTTTCGTTAATTGCTCCAGCTAGTTCCGGGTTCCAGCTTCTATTTGTGAAACGGTGGGCTTAGAGCCTGGGCCTAGCTTTTCAGCTTTCAACTGGGTTAGTCTGGATACAAAATGGGCTCGTTTGGATATGGGCTCGTGTTGCTAAGGTGTATTATGAAGATTTACAAGAAACTAAACAGATCGGATTTGGTTAATAAAGTAGATTAACACAATCAATCATAGTAATCACGCGCTTACAAGACTTCATGACATTGATTAACTACTCTATAGTATTTCTCAATTTATTCGTCCAATTTTGAGAATGCGTTTTTTTAATAGGAGTTACAACACAATCCATTACAATTGTAATCCTTGAACTTTTCAAAAGTTTCCCCTTCCAACTTTTAGAAATTGTTACTGTTGAGTTTTAAGTCCAAAGATAACGGTCAAGAAAGAAATTCTATCGTAGACAAAGTAAAATAGATAGAGAAACAAACAAATTGGATGGAGGGAGTTATATCTAGAGGCAACTGAGTGACTGACTACTAGCCCAACTTTTAAGCAACTAGGACTCCACCTACATTGGCTTACTCAAAAACGAATTAGGTGTCTCTATCTTTAATTTTTCTATTATTTTTCTTGTAGTTTCCTATTTTTTACCACCTTCATCCCAAAATCTTATTCACTTTTTGAAACTTCAACTTTTTTAGGGACCGCGAACATTACTCTTTGAAACATCTTAATTTTCAAAATTACCATCCTTTTTGAAAAACAATGATTACGTTTAGAGTAGTGTCTTTTTTCCTGCCCTTTAGTTTTTGAATTATTTTAAGGGTAAAAATGACAATGGCTCTATTTTTTTTCTGTGTGACTAATTAATCAAAATGGACAAGGACTATGAGACATTCAAGAAAGAAAAGATAGGCCAAACTTTTGAGACAGATGGAGTACGTAGTTGGTTCTTAGCAACAAAAATGATGACATCTATGCAACACAAAAAATGAGGTGCATACCTCAATGCATGAACCACAGAGAGATCGAATAGGGACACTGAATCCTGAAAGATTATCAGGTCATCAATCCTGGAGGACCATATAACTTTGTCTACGTACTACTCTTGATAAATAAAATATTACAACGCATCATCTACAGGCAATTAACCGATTGTATTCCAACAACCTAACAAATATAAATCATTATATGACCCATTTTACATAACATTTAGCAAGGATGTCATTAACGTAGAATGCCACATGAATATATTATTAAATATATATAAGCCTAGCTTCAATAATTTCTCAAAGATGGCCGGACCCTAGTGCCCGAATTGTTTTTATGCATGTGAGGTGTACCATGCAAATGGAGTGACAACCAATTAACAAGCACCCTATGGTACTTCCAAATCTTTGCACCAGGTAAGGGTTCAAATTTCATAAGCCCCGTTCTATATCTCCATAGACCGGAGGCCGAGTCCGTGCAATGAGTAGATCTCGTTGCAACTTGCAACCCCTAAAAAACAATATCGTTTGGGGTAAATTGGAAATGTTGTCTCACACCTCCCTTCTCTCTCTCTCTCTCTCTCCCTCTCCAACACCTTTGGCGTTTTCTTTGTTTTCTTCTCCCTTTTCTCTGTATCTATTGCACCCAGCCCCACTCTCACACACACACTCTCTCTCATCTTTCTTGTTTTCTAACGCTGATGGAGTAGTTTATTATTAAAACAAAATTCATTCCCATGATCTCTAATCTATGTTTGTCATCATGCAAAAGGATTTTACCATGGAAATTCATTTTTAAATCAGTTCTTAGTCTTGTGTTCGATTCTAGAATTTATCTCCTGATATGGAGTACTCAATTCGATTCTTGTAAATCTAAAAGAAGAGAGAGAACCAATACTATGTCTCCTGCTCTTTAATAACTTTTTAAATCAACTAGTTTAGGAATTAGGAACCTGAATAAAAAAACGATGGGTCCTTTTCAGGATACTTGATCGAATTCAGACAAATCTCCTTTAATTTGTTCAATCAATTAGCAAACTAGAATGAATCACAAGAACCCATAAAAATCAAATCAAATATCGAGTCCAGCACAGAGATCAAACCCTTTCTGTTTTGGGGCGAATTGCCCCATGCTAAGAATTCTTCAAAGCTCATATCTTCTTTCATATTTTATCACCGGTTTACTATATTGTTCTGGTTCCTCTTTGGGTAATGTCGCTGCTCATGCGCTTCTTGGAGATAGAAAAAAAAATGTACTTCTTGGAGTTGAAGGTCGAGGACTGAGGTGGAGGAAAAAAAGTTGAAGAAGAAAACAAAGAAAACGCCAAAGAGATATTGTAGAGAAAGAGAGAGAAGGGAAGAGTGAGACAGCATTCCCAAACGATGTCGTTTTTTAGGGGCTGCAAGTTGCAGCGAGATCTGCTTATTGCAGGGACTCGCCCCCAGAGACTAATGTCGAAATAGAATTTGCCTTCTTGTAAAAACAAGAAAAAGGTGTGCCATGCTATTACAGACCGCGCCAAGAACCCATTCCCCACAAGTTTTGGTGGGGTTAAGACTGGCAAATGGGGTTTGTTTTTGGTTGTACCAAAATCACATGCATGTTATGCTCGTACAGATTCTCTTTCTATTGTTTTGTTTCTCTTGTTTTTTCATCAATAGTTTTTTTTCCTTATCTTCGAATTTTCCATCCCCCAATGCAACCCACCGCACATTTCACGCAAATCCATGTATGTGTATTTTCACCCTTTTTTTAGTAGTGTACTAGTTTTCCGGCAATGAGTGTATTTGGGTAACTTGTTAATGAGAATAAATTTTTTACATCATTGGTGTAAATATTTATTTTTTTCAAATCAATTGCATTAAGACACGTGTCAAAATAGTGGTCCCAATTAATAAAACATGATGATGTGGCGCAATGCAATTGATTTTGAAGAAACAAATATTTACTTGGTTAATTACGTAGTTGCATATATGCATGCAATGCAAGACAGTGCTAGAATTTGTTTGGGGGCTACCTAGCTAACCCCAAGGTCTAAAACTTTCACTAATTCGAAAGGCTGGATTTTTTTCATTCGTTTGAGTTGGCGGACCGAAAAAGATAGGATTAATTTCATCTCTAATTTCATCCAATCCCATGTTTGATTCGCGTGGGATTACTTATGGGGATAAGGAATTGTATTTTTAGAAAAAGTTTCTGAAAAAAGAAAGTTTTGAAAAAGAAACAGTTTTTTTAAAAAAAATTGTGGGAAACAGTCTTATTAGAAAACAATTTGGGAAAAAAATTTAGAACTAATTTTTGAAAAACAATTTTCTTAAAAAAAAATTGAAAACAGATATTTGGGGGAAAAAAACTAGTTGTTGAATTTTTTTTAAACAATTTTCAAAAAAAATAGTTTTTGAAATTATTTTTTGAGAAAAGAAAGTTTAAAAAAACATATTTTTGTATTTTTTTAACAAAAATATTTTTCGAAAACATTTTTGAAAAATAAGAAAGTTTTGAAAATAATATTTTTTAAAATTTTTTTGTAACACATTTTCTGAAATTATTATTAAAGAAAATAATTTTGAAAATACTTTTTGAAATCAATCCCAATATCATCGAAATATTTTGGAAAAGAATCTCTTTTTTGTTAATCCTACGTAATCCCACCTCACCCTGGAATTGGAATAATATAGTATCCCTCATATACGGATAAAACTAATACTGAGATAAATAATCCCGACAATCATTTCAGGAACGGGGAACCAAATGTGGGATAAATCAAAATTAGGTATAGTTAGTCATGTTCCAGACAGTTAATCCGCGAATCAAACGAGACCGACTCTATCTTACAATCATGATCGTATTCAATGCACCAACTTGAATTACTCAATCGCAAAGAATCTTTGAGCATACTTGTAAAAGTTGGTGGAAGAGTACTTGTAAAAGTTGTAATTGTTTGAGCATACTTGTTGTATGTTTTTTTTTTTTTTCAATTGGTGTTTGAAAAAAAAAAAAAGGTACAAATTACGATGGCCCAAATGTGAAAAAATCGCCCTAACATGGGTGATTGACTTAAGGTTGAAAATTGCCCAAATATGGGTGAGAAACATGTGAAAATGACCCAAATACGGGTGAAAAAATGGTTCAAACATAGCCCGTAGTCTATTGTTAGTTTTTAAAAACGGCCCAAATGGCCCAACTAAGGCCCATTTCGGGCGGACCGAACGCCCCGAAATCCCCGACCGAACCGAACTCACCCCGAACCGAACCGAATCGAAATTAATACAGATCGGGATCGGTCTCCGGATTATATATCCCGAACCCGATCGGAGTGCGGCAAATCCACCCCGAACTGAACCGAACCGACCGAATAACACCCCTAGCAAAGATGTCATTATTGAATTGCTCAATCGCAAAGAAGAATCATTGGTTTGCACCAAAAATAAAGATACATGCCACGCACTTTTTTATTCAGCAGCTACCATCAATTAATTTCATACAACAACCTAGTAATCATTTCAGGAGGTACAGAATATCCATCAAAAGTCCATGACCTTTTGAGCTTTGCAACAAACTATATCAATTATGAGAGTTTAAATTTTACTCCACTAATTTGGGGGGCCGCATAGAATGGATTGTGCGTACAACCAACGAATAATCGGCAAGTTACCTCTAATGGCTAGCTCATCCAAATCTAAGAGCAAGTTTACCAGTTGTCATGTAAAAATGTTAATGAACAGTGCAATTTTTTCATTTTATCTACTCATATTTCTTTCAACACCACACAAATACTATCTATTTTATCTATTCTTTATTAAAATATTATTACTTTTATTTCCCATTTTTCTTTTCTTCTTCTTTATTACAGTTAAAAGTACAAAATGGGAAGAGAGAGGGTGAGACAAAGTTGTTCGGAAAATAATAAAAAAGCAGATCCTGGTGAATAGTGCGTAGCTATTTTTAGCTACCCATCCATGGAAATGTATTTTACATTTTCTGTTTTGCTAATCTACTGCAGTAGTGTTTTTGGGTTTTACTTCTCTACTTTAACTAATTTTATACATATACCTCTTCTGGTGTTTGATGCTCGAAAACCGTATTTATAATTCCCCTCTCCCTCTCTCTTTCACTTTTCTAATTGCACCATGCTCTCCCTCTCTTTCTGATTCCTTCAACATTCCTCAAATTTGAAGCCAAAATTGCACACAATCAACAGTATCAAGCATTGTTCTGCTTCTTGTGGCTGTTTGGGTGTGTTGATCCTACCAGACATCATGGGCTTATTCGTTTGGGGTACTCAAAACCCCTGCGCACAATCCTTAATAAATTTTCTCTATCTCTCTCCACTCATTACACGTTAAAATCTCTCGCAAAACCCCAAACCGATCCATGAATTCCACGTAATTCTATGGGTACCGATGTATAATGCATAGGGATGGCAATGGGGAGGGTCGGGGTGGATACCACTATCCCCGTCCCCGATTCCCGAACCCAAATCCCTCCCCATACCCGCCCCAATCCCCACCGGTGATTTATTTTTACCCTCCATCCCCGCCCCAAATGGGGAACGGGGATCCCCACGGGGGATCGGGGATCCAAAGATTCCAAAACTTTAAAAAAAAAAAAAAAGAAGTCGCTGCCATTACAAAATACAAACCATGAAACCAAATTAAAAAAAAACAATCAAGACTGCCATTACAAACCAAATGCCAAGGAAAATAACCACAGTTGCTAACTAGATCTAGACTGTGTTCAAAATGAAAAAACGCATTAAGAAAAGGTGAAACAAAAATACACAGAAAAGGAAACAAAAAAGGTGAAACAAAATGCATTATTCCAATTCTGACTAGATCTATCCAACATTTAAAAAAACTAAGTATAAAAAAATAGGATTAGGCAAGATTATACAAACGTATTCCAGTTCTTAAATATACAAACGTATGAACAAGATAAAGTTCTAAAAATTCAACTGCAAATGAGTTCAGAAAATGAGTTAACAAATCGGGAGGATTAGGCAAGACGCTTTTTGACTCCTCTTTTTCAACAGGGAAAATAAAAACAGAAAAGGAATAAACATGAGGGTTTGACAGTGGCAGCGCCGTAAATAAATAAAACCCTAACTTCTTAATTCTTATGTATATTTATATAGAGAATCAGGGATTGGGGCGGGGCGGGGACTAACTCATATCCACCCCCGATATATTCGTTTCCGACTTTTTTTAAAAAAATTATCCCCATACCCTACCTGATCTCCAAATAATTCCCGAATCTCCTATCCATTTGGGGCGGGGAACGGATCGGGTTGGGTCAGATCGACCGAAATTGCCATCCCTAATAATGCACCGATGGCACACAAATTGACCCGGGACCTACTTACGGATCCCACACGAATGATCTTTGCCATTCATTAATCTTAAAATAATTTTTTGAATAGCTTTGCGCGAAAAATCAGCTCAATCGAAAATAATTTAAGTGTTTGATTTAATTTACTAAATGACCTTGCGAAAAATCAACTTAATCGGAATCAATTTTTCATGCAGAATAAGCTAGAGATTACGTGGTGGTCGTAAATGTATGGAGAGATGTTTGGGGCGGTGGTGTATTAAGGGCATTGGATTATTTTTCTCAGTTTGCAATGCCATTTTGAATCGACGAAAGGAAATGGTGGAGCACTGTATCCAAACCCAGTTTATGCCGTGGAGAGAGAGAGAGAGAGAGAGAGAGAGAGAAAGAGAAGGTGGTGCAATTAGAAAGTGAGAGAGAGTAGGCGGTGCAATTAGAAAGTGAGAGAAAATGGTGAATTTAAGCTCCAATGGTGATAGCTTTAATTGCTTGAAAAAATAAAAGGCTAAGTATAAATAAATAACAAATTTACGAAATGTTCAGAACAATATATATATATATATATATATATATATATATATATATATATATATAAAATCCCCTTCTTATAAGGACTACCTTATTTTAATAAAATACGGACCTCCCTTTCCCGATCGAATTTCGATGATCCGAGCCGCTCAATTTGTTCAGAACGTGATTTTAAGGATACTTGAAAGAAATTAACAAAAAAAAAGACCGGAAAGGGCTTCATCTGAGCAGTTTTTGTTTGTTTTTTTATCTAACGGTTCAAATAACAACTGCTCAAATCAAGCCCTTCCCGGTCATTTTTTTTTGTCGATTTCTCCCAATTTCCATTAAAATTACGTTCTGAACACATTGAGCGGCTCGGATCATCGAAATCCGATCGGAAAAGGCGAGAAATGAGAGGTCCGCATATAAGGTCCTCATTTTAAGGTCCTTACCTGAAGATTTATATATATATATATATATATATATATATATATATATATATATATATATATATATATGAGTCCCCTTCTTATAAGGACCTCCTTATTTTAATAAAATGCGGACCTCCCTTTCCCGATCGAATTTCGATGATCCGAGCCGATCAATGTGTTCAGAACGTGATTTTAAAGGTATCCGCAAGAAATCAGCAAAAAAAAAAGACCGGGAAGGGCTTCATCCGAGCAGTTTTTGTTTGTTTTTTTATCGAACGGCTCAAATAAAAACTGCTCAAATCAAGCCCTTCCCGGTTATTTTTTTTGCCGATTTCTCGTGGGTACCCTTAAAATTACGTTCTGAACACATTGAGCGGCTCGGATCATCAAAATCTGATTGGGAAAAGCGAGAAATAGGGAGGTTCGCATATAAGGTCCTCATTTTAAGGTTCTTACCTGAAGATTTATATATATATATATATATATATATATATATATATATTACATAATTATTCTTTTATTAAACCATGGATGCATAAACACATATAGTTGGACGAGGTTTTTCTTCATCATAGATTGCAGGATTTTCCAGCTGCCCTTGATTTCACATCTTAAAAGATTATCAAAATAGTCCCGGGCTCCGTTCAGTTGCCAGGAAAGTACAAAAAAGGATGGAAAAATCAACTTTCCCATGATTTTTGTAGTGTTCAGTTGGCAGGAAAGTAGTGGGAAACATAATTTTAAGTTTTCCTGCAGGAATTACTTTCCTGCAAAAGTGATACTGCAAAAAACACAGGATTTTGCGTCGCGGGAAAAGGAAAATGAGTGAACACTCACAAAATTTTCCCGAAAGTTTCTTTTTCCTGACAAATGAACAACTAAACCTTAATTATTCTTGCAAAATTCTTTTGTCAAATGAACACTCACAGGAAAATAATTTTCTTTTTCCTTTACTTCACTTTACTTGACTTTTCCTGAGAATAACTTTCCCGTACAATATTCCAGGCAACTGAACGGAGCCAAAAGAGTGATTTTCGCACTCCCTCTCTGTCTTTTAACTATGTAAAAATATAATATTGTCCATAAATGTGCCAAAAAATAAAATTATTAAAGAACAGTGTTGTAACCTCACATGAATAAAGACAAAAATGAAAACGCAGTTATAAAAAAGGGTTGGAAATGCGAAAATCACTCTCTAAACACAAAGAGATGACTCTAGTCTCTAAACTTGTCACATGCGGAGCAACAAAAGACTTCTACAACCGCGTCACAGGTACGTACTTGGGATCCATTCGGGAAAAATGCCAAAACATAAAACAGCCAAATCAAATAAACTAAAATCATTTGCAGTTTGATTGCTTATTTAATTAGTTAGTGCTTGATAGTTATCTTATTAGTATATAAGTTGAGCAACTCAGCCACCGACCCAAACAGCTTATTTTCAAACATTCCTCCTAGGATTGGGAGATAATACATGAATATAACCAACCACATTAGGTACTACTTTATTCTGAAACCAGGTTTACTTTTGACTTGTGAGGATTAATTATAACATATTACACTAATCAAGCACATAACTCCTTTTTAGGTGCAAAGACCTCACCTAAAAGACAGCAACCTTAACAATCATGATACAATGAAATACAGGCCCACAAGTCCGCGCCACAGGCCCGCCGCACTAATAAGAAAATACTCCCATAGTCCCCTTTTAAGGATCTCGTTCGGCTAATTTAAAGAGTGATGTATTATTAGAGAAAAAATTGTGTCATTCGAAAAATTTTTGGTTCGGCTCATTTAGTAAATGAACTGAGCTTGAATTTTTAACTTGTTTAGTAAACGAGTCATTCGAAAAAATCTCGGTTCGTTTAGGAAGGCTCGGCCCCATTTTGAAGTTTTGTTTAGTAAATTACTAAGCTCGACTCGTTAAGGCTCGAGCCAAACTCAAGCTCAAGTTTTTAACTCATTTGCTCTTGAGCTTGACTCGTTTACGACCCTAGCTCTTGATAGTGAACAATAAAATTAGTCTCAAAATAATAACGGAGGTGCGCGTAAAATAATCTGGACATATGAGCTATCACAAAAGAAAATGATAACATATTCCTCCACGCTTTGTTATAAACCAACCAATGGCCGCGCAACAGAAGTGTGAACAGCATCATTTCCTTCACAAAGGTGGAGGACTGAAGTCAACACATCTACATCTCCCGTGACATGGCCGGAACCGATCCGGCCGTCGGCCACCGCCGCTCGTCGTACTTCTCCGGTTGCATGTCGCCGTCGTGTGTTCCGGTGCAGGAAGAGTGCTACACCCGGATCCACGATCAGCTTCCTCCTATGCCTATTGGCAGTACTCATGACACCCGGAGACGGAGATGGCAGAAGATCATCAAGAAGCTAGTGAGAGAGAGTAAAAGCATCTACGGATCTACGAAGCCTCCTCCTCCGACGTTTCGGTACGATGCAGTTAGCTACTCCCAGAATTTCGATGAGGGGTGCCACAGGGAAGAACTGACCAGCCGGTGTAATCCCCAGGTGATTAGAGTGAGAGAAGTCAGATTAAGAAATGTGTACTCTACTGATTTCAAAATTTCCAAAGTTTAGATCGATCGTTGTTTTAATTTTCAACTTTATAAAATGCGTTGATTGGGGATTGCAGGAACAATGTATACTGCTATGAATTTTGCCTTGTTATGCTCTGCACCTAAATTCAATTTGGATCTGAAAGAATTAAATGCTAAACTATTGAAAAGGTTGCAATCAAGACGACGAGATCTGGCTCTGAAATCTAGTCTGGAGGTAAAATAAACTCCTCGTGGATGAAATGCTTATTTTACGTCACATAATCCTCTACTAGAACCCTTCATTCCTGTTCTCAATCTTCGTTCTGTGCTACCGCCTTCAATTCTCACTATTGTGAATTTCAGTGATTTGACATGTTTTCGAATTGCGCTTTTCACTCGCGCTCGTGCACCTGCGCGTGCATTATGGACTTAGTCCTTACCTTTTTTTGAAACGGCAAGGATTGCCTTAATGAGCTGAACAATGCATTGGTTTTTAGCAATTTGAAGACTTCTCTTCGATAGTTTAGTAGGTGTGTTTCTTTTTTTTCCTAGCCATTTTGCCTTTTGCTCTGTTTCTCTTCTTTTTTCTCGTTTGTTTTTTTCTTATGTTCTTCTTCTTTCTCATTTCTTGTGCCATACCATTTTCCATTTTGACAGTACAAATCCGCATGTGGTGGAAACGTCTATTTGGATTGTCGTACTTGATTTCAATTTTATCAATCGCTAGGGATGAAGTAGGTTGGTTTGAAAGTTTTAAGGACGACATAAATACATTCGGGGTGGTTTGAGAGATAAAAAAGCGAATATAACTCTCGCACATTGTGTGTTGATCTAATTATTCGTACTTAGAACAAATTAATTTGGAAGCTCAATTTCACTGTTCCATAGAACACGTAGCATTTCTATACACTTAATCAGTATCCCTGGCATTTAGCATTTCTGAAAATTGGAGATCCTTGGTGAGTTCAAACTATACTTTTTTGTTTCAAATAGATGTCAAAATACAACTTGTTGCCACTACAAATGCCAAAAGTTGCATTTATTAGACATCAAAGTTAAAAAGGGGTACTTTATATTTACACTCCCGTACTATCACCGATTTGAAGATACACATTTTGTACTTCAAATTTAAGCATTACACAATCTATACTTTGAAGTGAAAGAAGGAGAATTTGCACTTACACTCCTGTATTTTTATGGGACGGAGAACCGTGCTGCGCAGCGTGCTGTGCGGGGTGAATCGCCGCCGCTCCGGTCTCGGTTTGATGATCGAAAATGTTCACTTCGTAAAGCTCGTCGAGTAGAACAAGTGTACCAAATATCAGCTTGATCGGATACCTTTAAGTGCCTCATCCGAACATTATTATCTAGAAACGAATGGATCCGAAGCACTAGATTAAAATCCACTGTTTTTTGGTACACTTAATAATTTCAAGATAATATTGTTTGAATGAGGCACTTAATAATATCCGAATGAGCTGATTTTTGGTACATTTTTTCTACTCGACGATCTCTACGAAGTGAACGTTTTCGATCATCAAACCGAGACCGGAGTGGCGGCGATTCGCCCCGCACAGCATGTTGCGGAGCACGTTCCCTCAGTCTATTTTTATGTGAAAGAGGTGTAAGTGCTTAAATTTGAAATATAAGGAATGTATCTTCAAATCGGTGATAGTACAGGAGGTGTAAGTGTAAATTCCCCTTAAAAAAATTAATTGTCTTGACTAGTGAGTATTTTTGGGCGCCACTATTCGCAGCCATTTATTTCCTCCCATAGTCTGTTAAAAATTTTCAATTATACTCGATAGTTAGTTACCGAAATTGAGATATATTTTCAGCATCCAATTACGGAAATATAATATTTTTTTCAACAGCTATTTACCTAAAATGCATGTTCGGCAGTTGTTTACCGAAAGTTGAACATATTTTCGACATGTAGTTACTGAAATATAATCTTGTTTTCAACAGCAATTTACCGAAATGTTATTTATGATTTTCAACAACCATTTACCGAAATATAGTGGGCTATGGGAGAAAATAAAGGGTTGCGAATAGCGGCGCCCGTATTTTTTGACTAAAATACCGAAAATAACAGAAATGCTGTTTAGACTACAGCGAGAACTCACCCTCAGTATTATTTTCTTTTTTGTTTTTAATTACCCTAATGGAAGATTGTATCAAACCAATTCAATAACTGAAAGCATTAATTTGCAGTTTGATTTTGATTGCTTATTTACTGTGTGCTAGTTTTTTTCTTTACTAGTAAAAGTTAAGCAACTAGCCATCTAACCGAACAGTTTAGTTCATTCATCCTCCCCACCCACCCACCAGTTTAGTTCGATCATTTGGTACTTCGAAATATTATAAATAGTCAACTAAAGAGTTTGCAGGCTTGCAGCACAGGCGCATACATGGATCAACCAGGTTTACTTGTGACGATTAATTATATATGTTAATGTTACCCCAACCAATTCGCACATACCTCTTTTTTAGGTACAAGATCTCACCTAAAATTTTATGTTATGTTTGGATTGGTGTTTGAAATTTTTTTTGAAAAATAGTAGGGATAATAAGTGGAGAGAGATAGAGAAAGAAATGTTGAAAGTATGGAGAATTTAAAAAGAATTTTAAAAAAAATTCTTTTTGAATGATAAAGAGAAGCAACCTTAATAATGAAAGACAGGCCCCCAAGTCCACCACACGGTTCACATCACTAGTGATCACTAGTAAGAAAAGGCTAAACTTTCAGCCCAAATTTTGGCCGGGAGTCAAAATCTGTAGTTTGCACTTTGCCCTCCTAAATCCCAAGGTTCGAAACTTCCAAAGCATGATCAGTTCATTTGGGACTTCGTTTATTTAAATTTAACCGACTCAGGTGAAAAGACGTTAAACTCTTTTAATATTTACATGAGCAACCTACGATTAGCTTGAGTTGTGCTTAAAATAAGAAAAATTAGTTTATGTTATAGAGCAATGCTCTTCCCTCACTAAAAAATGTGTGAGTCCCACTTCCAAGTGTGTGGACTCCATACGCTTTTGCGAGAGAGAAGAACATTGGTTCTAAGGCTAGAGTATGGATTAATCTCTCTCAAAATTATGGAAAAGACTATAATGCACATGTTTATTTGGGCATGTATCATGAGCATCCCAAAAATGTTATGATTCATAAAGGAATTGTTATAAAAGATATTGCTGAAAAGTTACGATTTTAATATAAAAGTTACGAGATCCACTAAAATGTTATGATCATAGTGAAAATGCTACAAATCCATAAACATTACGAAATATTTTATTACTGAAAAGTTATGATTTTTTATAGTATAAAAATTATGAGATGCACCAAAATGTGATGAATCATAGTAAAAATGTTATAAATTCTATTGCTGAAAGATTATGACTTTTAGAACAAAATTTACGAAACGCATCAAAATATTATGAATGAATTATATAAGAGGTTCATATGGTATGCACTTTTTAAAGGATATGTATTTTAGACTTTCTTCAAAAATTATCTGCCGAAATTTTAAATATAACTAAATAGCCTTTACAATCCCCCAATCAATCTCTAAAATTTAGGCCATGTGGCCCAAAAGAATTTTTTCGTTTGCGATCACATTTTGAATACTATATGTAAATAACAAGCGAGATATATTTTACCAACATAGCGACGACATGTCATCAGAGGACAGAGATGGTCACCAAAATAGTACTACTTCTTCGGTTCCAAATTATTGTGTTTTATTGTGTTTGTTTTTTTAGTTCATCTCAAAAAATTATCTATATTTCACTCAAAAAAGAAAACAAGCACGACAATTTGGGGAGGGGGAGTAGTATTTTTCCATACTTCGAACCGAAGCTCGTCTCTTTGATTTTCTCTCTCTACATACCTGACGCGGAGTCCGGCGGGCATCTTTCTCTCTCTATCTCCCTGACCAGGTGAGATCCCAAAGTCCATTCACCTCTATTACGCTGCAATTGTGCCCTACATAATGGTCTCTCTTTATACATTGAAATTTTCCGAAATACTGTATATCCCATACATTCTCCTTAATTTGAACGTTGATTCTGTTCTGCTGATTTGGTTCCCTCCGCGCGTGGTTCGAATATCAAGTGAGAGACACAACACTGTACCGTAACAACCAGGGCCAGATTTTGGAGGCCTGAGACTATCTTCGAAAGTGAGTTACTTAATTATTGTAAACGAAAATCAAAAATAAAGTCTTAAATGAACTTTTCAAAACCAAATACATGTATTCAACGCGGAAAACCCCACAAAAATACAATATACCACAATATTTCAAAAGCATCATTATCTTTACTTAAACATCAATCTTCTTCTTCTCGGTTTTTTCTCTGGCCGTAGTCCTGTTCGTTCTTCTCTTTCTTCATTGTATTTGTTTGTAATGGGAGGAGTGGCGTTTAAGGGGAAAAGATCATACCTGCACTCACCACACTGAATAATTTTGAAGGCCCCGGAGATCTTCAGCGATCCCGTGACCTTTTATTCCTCCTTTTTGTTTTTTTCTTTTGTTTTTTCCTCCGTTCCTTGTTCCATTTTACTGGGTCATTGGGCCTTAAGTGTAAAATGTATTGTTGGATTTAAAAATGAGCCCTATAATAACACATATATACTAGGTACTAAAAAAAAGTGGAGGCCTTACTTTTTGGACATTTTTGGGACTTAAGGCCCACGCCTCTTGGGCAGTTGGGCCTTAGCCCAGAGCCGGCCATGGCACTAACAACCAATCAACACAATCACTCCTAAGCAAGAATAATTAAGATAAGTTAAACAGCATTCAATTGGGAAAGCTTGAAGAGATTTGGATTTCTTCTAAGCTTAAATAGTTGTCCAACCTTATTTCAGGCTGGGAAAATGCCCTTTGTGTGGATTATCAAGTCCCAGTTTAATAGTCCAATCTGCTAATCACAATCCACTGGGCAATGGATAATGCACGCATATTGTTAGAAAAGTAAAGAATTTCAGTTCATTTTTTTACGAATATCAATTTACAATCACGCATACCTATACCTCTTTTACAGATGTCATGCACTTTTTGTACGTTAATCAATGCACTAGGCTGTGGTTAGCATTTTTCTCAGTTTTAATTTGCACTTGTTATTACGCTACCCGTTTGAGGGATTAATAGCTTCTCTCCAGTCCAGTATTGTTACCCGTGCATTCTCTAGAGGTTCATCGTAAAGATTTTGTGTGTATATCATCTATAAAAAAATAGGAGAATAAACATCCTTGTTCCATAATTGTAGCTGCTTGATTACATTCATTTACCAGAATAAGAAAGATGAATGGTTTAGTTTAAAATCATAGTTGTCATACAATTTCCTGGTTAAAGTGCGATTAAATCATGTGGCTATAATTGTTTGTCAAGTTGATTTTGTTAGTGGATGATCGATGCCCTGGAGCCTATAAAATGAAAGGATCGGATCATCATAACAGAACGCGTGGTGGGTGCCATATGCCCCAACAACATGATCCAGTTGTGGGCTCAAGAGAAACTATTTCCCTTGTTTAATGTGTCTATTTTTTTTCTTCCTGAAAATGTTATTTGAGTGATGTCATTGATTGGATGTTCTGGTGTTGCTCAAATTCATTAATCAAGCATAAAGATATTTGATCTGGTTGTTTGATTTACTTGTCCTGTTGCAGTTCTCCCTGGGAATTCGCTGAACTTGTGAGTCACCTACTTAATCAGTCAGCTGGATACAGAGTAACATCACACTATACACTTTCGGGGTTACTTATAATGCTTGTTCATTGTTGCAGCCTGTGTATATCCTCAATTTGATCACATTTGTTGTTTATTTAAGCATGTCTGCTGCTCATTTACCACATGATATGGAAAACAGAATTGAGGGATAAAATTTCATTTATGATTTCCTCAGTTCCTCCGAGGTGAGCCCCATAGGTCTATTTCAGCTCTTATTAGGATATTTAGAAGGTTCTGTACCTCCATCTTACTTGGATAATTCCTTATTTGCCGAGATATACTTAGTGAAGTCTTATGTGTTGTCCCTTTATTACCATCCTTTTAGATGGAGATCTTTTGTGCGATTCCATGCTGTGATCTTTTCTAAATTTAGTTTCAGATTCTAGCGGTACTTTTTTTTTTTTTTACTGCATATGGATTTTCTACCTTGCTCCGGTTGTCTTGTATAGAATAGGCATTATGATTAGAGGTCAAGAAGTCGGAGGAAAATCTCCAGCCAACAATTCTTAATATAGTCAATCTGCGTTTAATGGTTGAGTTTGCGATAGTGTTTTTAGATACTTTGTTCCTGCATATAGAACTAGGAAAGTTTCCTTTTAAATATGAAAACGTGTAAGAAAAAGAAAGGGGCAGCACAGAGAAAAAACTGGGAAAAAAGGCCTGTTTTCCCCCTCTTCTTTTGGTTGTAGTAAAAAAGGTAGATATGTAGAAAAATCAAAAGCAAAAATGCCATAGAGCTTGATGTTCCTGAGCCTGCTTGCCTGCCTGATTTACTATGTTGGAACGTAAAAGAGAAGGATATATGTAAAAACGTTCAGACATCAGTAGTTTTGGAAGTTAAAAACAGGGGAAAAAAAGGCCGTTGGAACCTGAAGCTTTCTTTACAGTTTCCTTCTTTTGGATGATCTTTGAAGTGGACATAAAATGTAATTTTCTCCACTCTTCTGCCAATGGTACTTTACTGTTGTTCAAATAGGATATACGCGATTTACTCTTGTTGGGTCTTGTATCAGTTGTATGACCAATGTACATCAACGAGATGCCGTTCTGCTGCTGTTTGCAAGATAAGCAAAAGGACATTGGATGGTGTTGGTCCTTGTCAATAGGGTAAAGGCTACAATACTCGCCCATAATAGTGTGAATTGCATACGCACGGTCGTAGCTACACCACAACGATTCTTAACTAACACCACATAATGTTATACTACACCACAAAACCTCATAACCTTTCTGATCACAAAACCCTCACAACAAACCACAAAGCCTCATAACCTTTCTGACCACAAAGCCTCGAAATAAAACCTCATAACCTTCCTGGCCATAAAACCTCATAACCTCATAACACAAAACCTCATAACCTTTCTGACCACACAAAGCCTCGGAACAAAAAACCAACATAAATGAAAAGTTGAAATAACCACAAACCCTCACAACGTAGACTTCTCTAATGGTACACCATTCTGTAAATACAGAATAGTAGTTCATAGCATTCACAACAGAGCCTTATAACGTTGCTTGTGGCATGCAGTTGTTAATTGAGGGAGTTGGGAGGGAGGAGACTTGATACAGACCTCAGCTCTGCATTATATGTGCAGAGTGGCATTTTTTTTATGCACAACATACTCCATGGAGTAAATGCTGGGTAGCATCGATAAATGATGGCTACCATCATTATGTACTTTTTAGTTAAAGTTTGATACAGAAGTACACATCAATTGAATGCAAATAGTCGGAACGTCTTCACAGAACAAGAGGTCTGGTCATCTTGAGATGGAACAAGCGTGTTCACCTGTGAGCAAGGCAATTGTAAGCAAATCAATGTACTTTTCTAGATTTACACTGAAGTGATTTAAGGAACCAAATTTATCCGGTTCATGGGTTTCTTCTTTTGTTCAACTTTGATTAGTGAGAAGCTGAGAACATTGAGACTTTAGTTACTGGATGTAAACAAGTTAGTCATGTGGCCTAATGTGCTTGCTGCATTGTGAAAATGCTATAATGCTGCCAGCATAAAACATATTCGTTGATAAACCACCGCTCATTTCCATGCTATACATTTGTTAAGAGAGCCTTGGGTGAACCCAGAGAGTTTAGCCTAGTGGCAAGTTGAGTCGTGACAAGCATCTCAGAAAGCGAAGATCACAAGTTCGAACCCCCATGAGGTGCTTGACCTTTTGGGGCCAACCCTAGGTTATGCATGGTAATTACCCTTATTTTTTGGGCAGAGGGACTGCATGTTCTCGGAAAGAAAAGAAGAAAGCTTCGAATCGATTGTTGTTCTTATGCACTGTGTAACATTTGATTAGATATCATTGGGATCAAAGACTGCATGGAACGCTTCAGATTAGTAACTTGCTTTCCTAGGGCGTGCAGAGGAGGAGAGGACTTTTACCTGGATCTCCTAGCCCTTGCTGGTATCTCATGATTCTGTGGTTGCTGGCTTAACTGTAGATGGATTGGCACATATGAGTCCTCTCCGATGCTGAAACCATATGAATTGTGGGTGCTTCCAGTCACCGCTATCACATCCCTTGTGTCATAAACCTGAGACAGGAAACCATGTGCCTGGTCAGGAAACTAATTACACACGTATACATTTTAACTGTTTGATGGTAGTGATTGTAATGTATGAGTCTATTCAGGATTGTGATAAGATTTTAGTTTGCAGTCCAACGAGATACCTTTTTATACAACTCCACATTTTCTTGACGAAGGAGGTTTACCTTCTTGTAGAGTTCAATATTCTCTTCATGTACGATGTTTCCCTGCATAAATCCAACAAAGATTAGCTTTCATAGCAGAAATTATCATAGTCAAAAGTTTTGAGTAAAGTAACAGCTTTCATTTGGAGAGACCTTTCGATTTAGCTCTTGTATGTCATCAATTAGAATCTGGTCCTGTAGAAGTTGGAAAACCATGTAATGTAAGTAGAAAAATCATATCAGCAATAACAGAAGTTCTTCATAGAAGGCCACCATGAGCTCAACTGTTCAGCATTCTTTAAGACTAAGGGGTTCTTACCTTTTTCATGCGGACACCTTGCAAACTTGTCTCCAATTGGTTCTCAAGATTTTGTAGATCTTTGACACTCAAACCATAAAGTTCTTCTCCCATCAATTGTCTGTCTCATCAAAAGTGTTATCTTTCTTTGGCTATCAAATGTCAGGCATGTTTCGTATACTAATCATAGTAGTCTTTTTTGTACCAGAGATATGGGGAATGCAATGTTACATCACGTGTCTAACAAGGCATAGGGATTTTCTAGATTTTTCCAGCCTTCGTTAGGAATTTAACTGCTTGCTAATCATTCTTTTGGCCCCTAGTCAGAGAAGCAACCAATCAACGAGCAAAGGTGGAATGTCCTAGACACTAGAGTCCCCCTATTTTTGTTTGCAATTTTGATTGACAAATATTTATTGAGTTGTAATTTTTTTTTCCGCTTGATTTGAGGGTATGTTGTTTCCAATGAGTTTAATGCTTTTGAGAGTTTGTACAGGTCCTTTGAATATGTTCCTTATAGATTTAAATCAAGCGATACACTCCATGTCTTTCTTTTGAGGCATTTAGCTGGCCTCTTCAAGCCGAGTGAAAGGTTGTCCAATTTCAACTTCGATTTGGAGAATACCTTGGTAAGCGTATGTTTCCTGGTTGTTGAATTTTTTTTTTTGATACAGCAAAATGGAGAAAAAGAGTAAAATCTTTATCAGATTGACACTTGACACCGGCTGGCCGGCGCAAATGAACTCACAAAATAAAAGAAAACGAACCAAAGAAAAGAAAACCCTAATTCTTGCTCAATCTTTATTTTCAATGTCAAATGTAACTTATGAAGGTTAACAAGCCTAGTATTTATAGGCTAGTTACAATGTTTCCAAACTGGAAATAAACATATTTCCAAAATTAAAATAAACAATAGATTCCTAAATAACATATTTGCTTCCTAAAATAAAATATATCAAAGATCAATATTTATGAATTCTTTTGTCCGCGCTTCATGTACGTGGGAGTGATCTTGGGTCTTATGCGATCCCCATCACAGATACATATGTAAAATCTTCATCAGATACACTTATTTTCCTAATAATATTTTTTTGGTAAACTTGTCAAGCGCTGTAGTTCCATAAAGTACTAGATGCTATCAATGTGTTGACCATGCATTCATGTTATATGTTGGTTTCTGTTTTTGTAATAGTCAATATGTGTCATAGCTACAACTTGTTACTCTTCACGATTTTCTGGCTATATGATCATCTAAGATATCAGAGATATGTTAAAATAACTTAAGAATGATCCTTTTGACATACCCGACTATTATTTTATGAAGTCTTCAATCTACGTACAAGTTTATTCATGATTGAATAAGAAAAGATTACCAAGGAAGAATAGTTTTACCTATGATTTTCTTGTAAGTTGTGTAGTTGTTGCCTCAAGAGCGCTGCTTCCCTTTGCCAAAACTAACAAGTATGATGTCACAGATTAAGTGTACAGAGAATGTGAGTTTTCAAACATAATCTGCTTATTTAAAAATCTAGTCAATGAATGTAGCACGAATGCATGACGCTAAAACAAAACTAACATGATAGGAATTAGGATGAGATATGCTCACTCAAGATATAAGCCAAGTTACTAAACCATTTTGTTGCACTGGCTTGGGCCATAGTACTTCCATCAGGTTTCAAACTGTTCTCGAATATTTTGATTGTAGCTAGAATCAACATTTTGACATCCTTCTTTTTCCCCTTGAATTGGTTTTTGAGGGGCTACCTATGTAGCACGAAGATCACATGCCAGTGTGGACACTTGCCGGACACCGACACTCACCAGACCTGTGTCTCCTTTTTTTTTTTTATCAGCAAAAGTATCCTATTTTTTGTCAGCGTTTTTAAAAATTGCTCTGGACACTTGCAAAACAAGCGAGGGGTGTTAAACGAAATAGTAGACTCTATTCAAAAGGTACGAAAGTATTTTTTGTATGTGACGCATGACAGATAAATGACGAAACGCTTGTTGTTCAAATACTTTTGGGAGTGATAGATATGACTTAAGGTATATATGGCGTAACATGTTTACAATTAGAGCCTTGTTTTATAAATTATTCATATGGTTGTGTACATAAATATTTTCCATAACGTGTCCCCCAACGCGTCGTATCCTCTAATTTTTTAAATTTTATGTGCCAGAGTATTGGTGTAGTGTCTGTGTTGTGTTGTGTCTCGTGTCCTTGTCAGTGCTACATAGGGGGCTACCCATTCTAGCGTACCAATGTTAAAAACTCCAATAATTTTTCTCGGGATAGGGAAAAAGTTTGATGGTAAAGTGAGCTGGAGTTCCTGAACATGCCAAATTCTGCAATCATATATATGTTTTGTCTATGTTTTATTCACTTGACATAATCTCAAATACTAGTGTGCATTTTTTGAGCATACATGACTTAACTAATTTCTCCCACTAATTCTTACCCAAGAAACATGGGCCCTTGTATGGTCCTCATAGTGGATGTACCTTTTTATCTAAATACAAGCTTTGAAGAAGTTTGAAGTCATTCCTTCTCCTTTGTTTTGAAATTACTGCTCCTTTCTCCAATCAGCTCATGCATTTTACTTATTATACATCCAGGCACTATAAGAGAAGATCTGATCAAAGTAGTGATTAGGTTTTTGTTGGTCCTTATAGGGATCAACTTCAGGTTAGCTTGTACTTATTACGCAAGTAATATGCAGAACTTGCTTTTCTGTTCAAGTCTCTATATCTTGCTACCTGCGAGAAGAAGCCATTAAACAAATTCGGCATGTCGTTTGTATACATGATCCTCAAAAGTATCCAGCAGCAAACTTTCTATTTTAGTTGGGGATGTGTTCTATTCTACAATCCCATTCAGTCAAGACAAACGGACTATCTAATAATGGAATCATGTCAACCATTTTGCCATCATCCAGAGAAACTTCGCAGCATAACGTGTGCATCTTACCTATTTGTGGAGCAATTAGGCACTCGCTTACTGTTGAATTGTTGACCGCTAACTCATTCGAAAGCTTAAGTTGCTAGAGGGTCTAGTAACTTTTTTCCTTTATATTTTCAATATGCCCCCTCCCTGTGACCAAACTCTCTTTCATAAGTGGGCCAAACACGTGCAGTCGAAATTAAAAAATAGGCTTTTTTTTGGGGGGGGGGGGGGGGGGGTAAGTTAAAAATAGGCATGTTGTCGAAACTAAATGCTCAAGTTGTTATAGAAAAGGAAAATTGTTACTAACCTTAGCACTTGTTTCCTGGGTTGATAGAAACAACTGATGATATGAAAGGATTCACACTTATTTCGAGTTGAAATAATGTAGTATAAACCAGTGTTACTAGTGCACTCAAGCCGTAATATACATTTGATGTCTACTTAGTGGATCTGGATGTCGATTCAGTATCAACCGATGAATTTTTGACCATCTATTGACATAAGTATTGAACCATTTGAGTATTTTTACCAGATTGTTGAATCTCGGAGTAAAAGACTCTGCAAGGTGAGAAACAATTCACCCCATTCATCTAGCATATAACACCTTGATTTATTTGACCCATTACCTTGTGAAGTTTCAAAGATTTAGAACACGGAAGCTATATATGGTTTTAGAATTTGCCATAAGTATATTTTCTTTAACTAAGAAACACGCCAAGGACGTCCCAAGTGTGTTCTTGTGACTGCTGTTGTGCTTTCTTAGCCAAGGAAATAAGCTTTGCCACATTTCCACATCCCATTCCGAGTAAGATGCTGGAGTAGGACAAACTTGGAGCTGAGTTAGAAATAGAGGTTTTGCGAAATTTCTGGATAATGACAATCTTGCAAAAAGTAGTGCTTGAAAACAGTGTTGAGAGTTTCGTTCAACTCTCATAGACACTGTTATTTTGATGCACTTCTTCGTGGACTTAATTCCATTAAAAGATAGTTCGTTCCTCTTAGCCAAAAAGAGTTCTAGAATGCTATGAATCCATTTCTCTGCTTGCTGTAGTACATTAAGTGTTTTCTGATCACTAATAGTCTATGTAACACTGGCAGGTACCATTCTAGCCACTTATATTCCTACACACGCTTTTGGAGCTGCGCCTAATGTCTGCGACGTGCCTGCTCCTATACAGGATTAGCGAGCAAAGGTGCTAGCGCACAACTAAACCAATGTTGTAGGAGAACTTTTTACTTGTTTTGGTTCTGCATTTAACCAATATTTCTATGCATATCTTGCTTGGACTACATAGGGAGAATTTGGTTTTCACTATATGATGAAGGGATACGAGTTATAAATCTGGAAGTGAAAAATTATGGGTCAGAATATGTTCCTTCGAGATTGGAACTTGAGCTGGTCTAAAAAAAAATAAAATCCAACTTCGAGTTTCTGTTTCGTAACTGTCCATATTAGAATCCATGCATAATGTGGTACAAATTGAACATCTCATTTTGACAGGCTTGTCAAGATATGTGACAAATCCGCAGCACTCATGCATTACAGGCAAAGCAACAATATCTCAAACACGTCGTTAGTCCGTCTGGATAAGTTGCAAAGGTACATAGGGTGTTAAAAGGAAGCGTACCTTGACTTCTGAATCTTGATTATGAAGTTGATGATGTTCCTCTTTGGATTTATTATACCGTTCAATTATTGTTTTCATGCTGACAAGAGTAAACATATGAGTGATCTGATCAGATTGCGCAGTTGTATTTATCACCTTTAAGAACGGAGAGTGGCAGTGCAATGTGTCGTGCAATTGCATCGCAGCGAAGACTAAAATAGGACGAGAATCTTTGAAGAAACATCAGGAATGAAAAAAAGTATGTTGGAAACGAAGTAATCACTACATCGATCCCGCACGGTAACTTTAACTTTGTCAATTTTGTGTTGTGTTACAGTATTTTGTAGTTCATGGACATATCTGCATTTGCAATATGGATTTATTTACGTATGAATCGATATATGTATTCTCATCTCACATTTTAATTACTTTTAATTTTGTAATGAATTTTCTTTTTCCCGTAGTTGTAAGAGATTTGCATCGAACCACGCAAATATGGTGTTTATATTTTTCTTGTGTGGGTGTATATTTCGTGGATGAAATTGTGATAATAATTCCGACATACCTGAGTGTTGAAATACAAAGAGAAATAGGGACAATTAATAAGATTCAAGTAGTGTTGAGATCTCAGGAGCCTTTGATTTTGCTTTTTTCGACAAGACCCACAACTTATTTTAAAACAAATCCCAGGAAGAAAATAAAATGCACACTTCTTAATTTTCTACTATATATCTCACTTGACTCTCGTGTATTGACTATATCATATTTCACACAAATGGTACACATGGAGACGCAATGCCGCAGTGTAGTCTGTGTTGTAAGTGCATATATCCATTATGTGTACTTAGGGGTGTAACGTAACCGGTTCGGGTCCGATTGGTTTAGGAATGATTTTTATACCAATCTTAACTGAATTAAATCAAAGGACTGATACCGGAGGAGTTCGATTCGTTTGGATATTTCGGGACATTTGGGGTGGCCTTTGAAATTGAGCCGTCAGGCACATGCCAAAACGAACCTAATAAATTTTGGAAATGATATTGGCATTTTAAAAATTGATGCAGGCACTCCAAAAAACAAAGGAAAATGACTTTGGAATTATACTGATTTTGGAGTGCCTGCATTAATTTTTGGAGTGCCAATATCATTTCCCTAAATTTTTTTTTGGCTATAGTGCTAAAGGCCTAAAAACAATTAAACATCTAAACAATTACACTTAAAATAACTTAAAACAATTCAACATCCAACAGGAACAAAGAAAACTAAATATTATTTATATATAGAATAGTAAATGGTGCAATGCATCCGCGATATGAAAATTATTGACGTGCCCATATTTTCAACAGCAGCAAGGAATCAAAACTCAAAAGTACACCATATACCACGTTAAGGATTGGCTAGTGGAGAAATATAAGTTTCTAATATTTGATTCCTCTTCGACCGATGGTAGGAACTCAACTTTAAAATACAATTCGAGACGCAACCACATCCAAAGCCGTTCAATGTAAGTGGCGGAGGTCTCACATACATCGGAGACTGCTCCTAATAAAATTGTGTTTCCAGACTTTTTTTTTCCCTTCTTCAGAGAAGTGAAGAAAAAATTTTCTAAACCAAATTAAAACAGTTCAAGATAAGGATGCCATGACTTATGGTGACCCCAAATAAAAAATTAAATAGGGAGTATCTTTTCTTTGCTTTTTTTTCTTCTTCATAGAATGCTCTAATAATGGCAAATTACCTAACACAATGGACTAGCTTTCTTGACTATCTTGTCCTATAGTCTGAAATTCCAATAAAAGCTTTTAAGTATTGTATATTTTCCCTACAGTGTCGTCAACTTGCACCAATCATTCTCAACCTCTATCTACATGAGGCCTTTGATGCGGGATGAGTTTTGAGGGTATTATTTATGAAGGGGATAAGATACCCCTGCCACATGTAGGATTCAATCGGGGCTGAGGGAAATAATTAGAAGTAGGCACTAAATGGGAAGGGGCTCTAGTGATTTTTTTTTTATGATATTTAAGGTGCTAGCTGTAGATAGTAGATACTGTATTTTCTTATAGACCCCTTTTTAACAACTTTTTAAATTTTTTTTTTTCTAAAAATAAGTAGGAGGGAAAATGGAATTGGCTTCTATCAAGTTCTCCAAAATGGATTTGAGGAAATTTGAGGCCTCTATGAGTACAAGTTATAATTTGATGATTTCGACCTTTCATCATTAATTAGTGAATTTAATATTTAGGTCATGCATTCATGTAATAAATCAGCTTAGTCTAATGTGGATATCTCTCATTAAACCACATTCTCTAAGAAAAAAATGAATGTTCAAAACTTCTCGCCTTTCATTTTGTGCAAGACAAATGTAATGTAATGACATATATCCTCAACGTTATCTTGTCAGAATTCTTAAGATTTTTTGTTTGTTTGGATGATATACGTACTTAGCGCTCTATAAAATGAATGGCTTGAATCAACAAAATGTGATTCGTGATAGACTCCACAAGTTCCCTCAAGTCTATTTCAATGTCTGATAGAATTCACGTCCGAGGTAAATAGGTGAATATATAACAAGAGGCTGCATCGATTTCTAAGCATTAACACTTGAATTCATACATCAGATTTCATGGATAATAGCTTTAATAGCACATCACACATGCATCTTGGCGCCTAGAGACTAGACGAGGTACACTAGTTGGCTCGGGCATACTGAATTATTAATTTAAAAAAAAAAAACGTTTATGTTTTCATTGGATGAGTGAAAGATCAGGCAAGGTTTGGACTAGAAGAATGAATCTTCTATTTGGCCGCCGGGTATATTCGTATAACGAATTTGATTAAACATTCAAAATAGAGACAGAAATACTGGATCTATCGGCTCTAAACGCATGATCAAGTTCCATTTCCTCAGTCTCATATAAGTAATTTCTCTTATGTAGTCCTCACAGTGCATTCCCCTACCTAGGCTCTCGAGTAATTAATCACTCATACAACTCGCAATGGATATGAAACAGAGAATTTCAAATGGAAGATCTCTCCATACACATACGATCTAGCTAGTTCTACATCTTAGCACTGAACTTACGACTTCGCTCATTACGAATAACATCTTTTTTTTTGAAGTTTAGGTTAACGAAGATAAATATAGAAAAAGTTAGACTCACAATGGTTAGATCCATTGCTATTTTATTTTATTTTATTTTTTTCTTCTCTTTTCTAAGTAGTTGATCCAAATACAACCTAAACGAAAAGGAAAGCATTTGTGTGTGAAGAAAGCTAGCTAGAAAGGGGTCTTTGCACCCTAGAGAAGTTTCATGCATTGCAACCATTTGAGCCTACCATTAAGTAGCTAGTAGACTACCCAAATAGGTTCAGTGTGGAAAGCTAGAAAGGGGTCTTAACTAGTACAGCTTATTCTCCTAACCCAGAAGTTTCAAGTGTCCTCATTCCAAATACTAAGTTCAAAACATGTACATAGTCCATGCCTAATTAATTAGTCAACTAATTACCTGCCTCTCTTTTAGATGATTTCTCTCAAGGAGTATTTCATTTCCAAATTCCCTAGTACTCTTGACAAAAGCACATTTCCAAATTCCGTCAGTCAAGATCATTACATTTCTAATTAAGCACTTGCTAAGGGCCCACTAGGGTGCACTTAGGTGTCATGAGAAAGGAGATTAGGATTTCAACTTGTCTTCCAAGGTGCTAATCTAACTATTTTAACAATATTGACTTTTGCTAATTGAAAAAAAAAAAAAAAAAACTCATGGCTTGCTGGGAGGTTCATGTTGGCCGGTATTGATCGATCTCCGCCAACTTCTGCAAGCCTATTTACATACCATGTGCATGGTTTCCCCTAGATTACCTTCCCATTGATTTCCAATTGTGCATAGGGTGCAAAAACCAAACAGTTGGTGGATCAAATATATATATATTTATTCATGTTCCAAAGCCACAATTTTTCTGGAACTTGATAACCATGCACTCAATGTTTTACAATGAGTAAACATGATAATTATATATCTAAATGCTAGTAAATAATATGCATGAAAAATGACAAGTGAAGTACATTTTGAGCAATGGTATAGAGAAAAAGACTATCTAGGAAAGGCTAATTACCTCTGAAAGGTTGGGTCACCGATTAAACTGTGTTTCGTGATAATATGTTTTCCAATAATAATGATATAAAAGAAAATCTACCAAAAGCAGTTTTCAAACCTGGTGCTGGCTAACTCATAAAGCTTGCCAGTGCTGGAGAAGATGACCAGACCTACTTCTGCATCGCACAGAATCGCCAGCTCCTTTGCCTTCTTCAATAGCCCGTTCCTTCTCTTTGAAAAAGTCACCTGCCTGCTCGTGGTGTTATCGATCCTCCTTATCACTATCTTTCCTCTACCCATCCTCGCTTTTTGATTAGGGTTTCTAAATCAACAACAAATATAAATTAATATGAACATACATGTACATAGGGGAAAGAGCATTATTGAGATCCGTACGACTCGAACATGGGATCGAATATCATCAAAAAAAAGTGAAAGAAGACTTGAAATGACAGAAACCTTACACTAATTCAGCTCTCAAAGATGAGACTAGGTTTCTATGGAGAGAGAGAGAGAGAGAGAGAGAGTACTTCTTCTGTCAATGGGATTTCTTTCCTCTCAAAGTCAAGAGCTTTTTTATAAGCAGAAAAAGTGGGTTTTGAGCAATACAAGACACACAGCTAATGTGAGCAGTTTGGTATCTAAACAGCTAAGTAAAAAGACTAGTTTAAACTTAAACTAATCCCATATTATGCATTAAAAATGTGCTTCAACAGTACTGGAGTGGTGAAAAAATAAAAATAAACCCAGTACTGGAGTGACCCGAGGGGCGAATCACAGCTTATATATATTCATTTTCCGGTACTATTTTGATAGCGCCGTCGTAGCAGGTATCTATCATCGACACGTGTGGTTAACAGTCTTACTTTTAATACTTCTAAAATAGGAAAATTTATTTCCTGGGTTAAGCAGTAAGTATGCGTACACAGTGCAAAGATGGGTGAGCGGAGCACCCACTTCGGAGTTCTAAACAAATGATCTAAGTTGTTCAAATAATTTTAAATATTTTTTTGACTCGACCTATTGAAAATCAGCTCAATCGTATGAGTTTAAGTGTTCTATATTTCACTCTAACTTTTCTTCAAAATTCAGGATTCTGAATTTTGAAGGAAAAGTAGAAAGATTAGATTAAGTGCTTTTAGTTATATGATTGAGTTACACATTGCAGGACGCCTCAAAAAATAATTAAAAAATTAATGAACGATTTGAATCATTTGTGTGGGACCCCAAACTGCGCCCCATGCACCTATCTATGCACAATTGGATTTTACGCAGTCTGGTACACAATGATTAATTAAGCATCCACTGCTTTCAACTGCATGGCTGCCCCTTTTATATATATATATATATATATATATATATATATATATATATATATATATATATATATAAGTGACGGTTTAAGGGACACTCAAAAAAACACTCAAAATTTCAATCTCATAGTTTTCGATCAAATTTTTATAATCTGAGCTACTCAATGTGTGCAGAATGTGATATATATATATATATATATATATATATATATATATATATATATTACCCTAAATGATTAGAGATTACATTTTGAGTACCATGTTTGGATGCCATTTCTTGTGTTAATGTATTGATAGAATCTTTAAATGTGGAGTCCATTGAACGTTTAGTGTGATGATGTCACACGAGAAGATACAATAATTGCAAGTGCCCCCACAATTAGCCTGAAAAAAGAAATTAATAGTTTAGAACCAATGATTTCTTTTCTTTTCTTTTCTTTTTTTTTTGGGGGGGGGGGGGGGGGGGGGGGGGGGAGGGCGGGGGTGGGGGTGCATTTTTGGAATAATTTGTCAGGGTTTGTAGCATTACTCGAGAAAATATTCAAAATGTGAAGCATACATTTTGTTATTGTACCACCACTTAACTTTCTATGCCATGGTGTACATTGAAGATATTGTTCACTGGTCTAGAACTCACATAACTATATAGTGTTAAGGATCGACCACCATTGAAACCATTAAATTACGAGTGATTCTATTTGAACCCGAAAAAGTTCTTTCTAAATCCATTCTCTTACTACACCCCATTTGGAAATTTTATTCAACTTCCAAAATATACCCCTCATCTTCCAAAATATACCAAAGAGGGTTATGAATCCTAAAAAAGGGAAAATAAGCAGGAGGTTGACAAACCTATTGATGTGGTTGGAGTACTACAAAAGCCATGTATGTATGTATGTATGTATATAAAATAAATAAAAAAGACTTAAAGAGCCGTGCTTCAATTGTTTGCTGTTATCAATGCTTTTGCTGTTAAAAACTCTTTCTAACCTATTGTCTGCTCTTATCCTAATCGCAATATACTCCGTACAAGTTAAGGGGTTATTTAATTTGACTTAATATTTCTTACTTCTTCATCCAAAATTTTGAGTTACATATGGAGTAATTTTAATTATGTACATGTGCGGATTTTATTTTAGTTCCTATCTCTAGTTGAATCTTAAATCTCTTTGGCTAAATTTAGCGACGGTGTTAGAAGACTCATAATTTCGGTGTATCTTTGGTGTGTGAATGTATATTACAGGGTGTAGAAATGAGGTGACAATAGGATGTGTGTGAATGTGTATTAAATGGTGTAAAAAATAACCAGAAATACATATTTTTCGTGTCTTCTAGTGTGTTTATCGTCAGCCCACAATAGCAAGACCGTTATAAAAAAACTATAATGCAGAAGACCTTAAATGACATTGCCAATCAAGAAGAAATTTATAACGGAGGGTAGGCGGTTGGAGCTGAAAGTTCTCCCAAATTAGGTAAAAACTAGGATGCCATTCTTTTCCGTTTGTCACTTTGCTCCTCAGCATGCAATTGATGGTTAGTAGCTAAACCAACCAAAAATTAAGATAAACTAAGATAATCCTATAGAGAAGAAGAGTCATTTTTTGGTTTCCAATTAGGTAAAAAGTGATTTGGCGCATATTAATTAAATTACTATTAATCTGGAGGCATACTTCTTACCTACCAAATTAAAAGTCGAAGAAAATCATATTTCTAGGAAACGGAACATCTTTTGTTTTTTGAAATTTCCAAATTTAGGTAAAAAGGAGATGTACTAAATAGCGTATATATAGAGGCCATCTTCTCTATATTTACTTAGTGGTTAAGCCAAATCACCAACCCTAATTAGATATCCAAAACTTGAAACTTATACTCACCTTCTCAGAAAATGAAAATAAATGAAAATTATGGGGTCTAGCTCCCTTGCTACAATATAATAGATGGATTAATTCGCGTTCACTTGTGATTGGATTGTTTTTTTTGAAACGGAATTTTTTTTTTATAGAAGCATTGCGATTTGATTTGTTTGGAAACAGACAATGTCACTGCTTTTCTTAATGCCTTTTTGGTATTAACAAAATCAGATTTGGCATTAATTAGCAACACCCACTTTGTTCCCTTCTACTTTTACCATTGTATTGTAGAAGTTAGAATAAATAGGTATGATAAATAATATCGTGATAATGTTGTGATATTGAGATTGTGATTGTGATTTGATTGTAATTAGGATGATTTTATTCCATAGTTAATTAGTTTGATTTCCTCCCTAATTAGGCTCTCTCTCTCGATCTCTTGTATAAATAGAGGGCACATTGTATAGTTTTATTATCGAAGTCAATAAAGTATCTCTTTTCTCATATTTCACAATGGAAATGATCAGTAAATTGCTTTCTAAGAATAAAAGCCAAAAAATTTACAAAAATTCCAGTAGCAAAGGGTGGCAAATGAACCAAGTTGAGCTTGTAGAAAACTACTCCGACATCAACATGTTCTAGACAAATAGTCTAGGAAAATCTTCAATATACACCCCTTTAAAATGCGTACTATATGCAATTATTGTGTGGTTCATATTGTGCCACCTCATAAAAAATTTCTTGTAAGACTGGTCATTCATAACATTTTATTTCATATCGTAACTTTTATATTAAAAATTTGTAACTTTTCATCAATATGATTCGTAACTTTTTAGCGATAGATTCATAATATTTTCGAAATCATAATATTTTGGTGTGTTTTAATGAAGGTGCATATGATACATGTACACCCAAATAAAGAGTGTGTATTGTAACACTTCCCATTAGTCTATGTTTGAAGACAAGCTTGTAAGAGCATCCACATCTTTATCTCTCTCTACTCCCTCTTCTCCACCAAAGTAGCCAGTGAAAACAATAAAACACCCCTCCATCAGCCTCATTCAAGGCTCGTCACAATACCAAAATGCTACAGTACCTCGCGACAAAGCACGAGGCACTATTCACTGGTTTACCAATTCAAAACAATATCTGCAATCAAAGGATTTCTTTGCATTTGAAGGTGGATTTGTAGAGGTAGGTAGCGATGGCGTCGTTGGTGGGTTCAGCTTGGCGTTGTACGTACGTAGGTGGGTGAGAAAGAGAGAGAGAGAGAGAGAGAGAGAGAGAGAGAGAGAGAGAGAGAGAGAGAGAGAGAGAGGTTCGATCTTGGGGTTGCTCGGAAGAGATTTTTGTCATGATCAGAGAGAATTACCAAGAGTTTGTTTTTTCTTTTCTCAGTGGTCGTTACTTCCCTTAGCAGAAGGGAAGTTGGTTAGTTAGTTAGGGCTAGCTGAGCTGGTGCGTGCTTCTTGTAATTCTGTTACTGTGTAACTGTTTTTCCTGTTGCTTTATACCCATGCTATAAGTAGTGGAAACGAGAGGAAGTAAGGGCATGTAATTTTCTTCTGTAAAATCATTGGGTTGGAATAAGAATCTGTCCTTCTTTTTCCATTACTTTTCCAAAGCTTTCTTCTTCTTAGTCATTACATTGGTATCGAGAGCCAGGCTTTTCTTCGCCTGTGGAGAGCCATTGCAATGGCCGATGGAACTAGAGGCCAAGAATTTAAGAGATTGGATGAATCTATTCGTCTGCTTAAGGAGGGTTACGAAGTTCACAGTACCGAGATGGAAGAAATCAAGAATTCGTTGAAGGATCACGGCAAGGAAATGGGGGAAATCAAGCATTCTTTGAAAGATTTGGGGGATATTAAGGAATTGCTCACTGCTGTTACTCTGAAATACGATCAGATAGCTGCTCATATCTATGGAAAGAAACAGCCTCAAGAAGCACCGAAGGGACGAGACAACCAATTGGAGATTATTGGGTCTTCTCACCGTGAATTCGATCAACCACAATCTCAATCTTCTCCTGCTTTTGGTACCAGGTATGCCAAGATTGATTTTCCTAAGTTTTTTGGTGAAGATCCTAGTGGGTGGGTTTATAAATGCGAGAGGTTTTTTGAGTATAATTCCATTGATAACAACAATAAAGTGAGGTTAGCAATCTTGCATTTGGAGGAAAAAGCTATACAATGGTATCAGTGGTTCGAGAAAACCCACTGTGTAGTCAACTGGAATTTGTTTAAACAAGGGCTTATTACTCGATTTGGGCCAGATTTGTATGAGGATGCTGTTGGAGAATTGACAAAGCTTAGACAAATTGCATATGTTAAGGAGTATCAGGAACAATTCGAAATCTTGGCCAACAAAACCCTAAATTTGCCTAAAACCTTTTTTACTAGTTGTTTTATCAGTGGGCTTAAGGAAGAAATTAGGGCTAATGTTTTGATGTTCAGACCTACGACCATATCCCAGGCCATTAGTCTGGCCAAACTTCAGGAGTATAGCATTGAGGCTTTAACTAAGAAAACCAGACAAGGGATCAGGATAGGGGAATCCAATTTCCCTAACCAGTTCAAGCCTAGTAATTACTCAAACCCTGTGCGGAAGGAGCTTCCAAAGGAATTAGAGGAGAAAAAGGCCAAGGGATTGTGTTTCAAGTGTAATGAAAAATACACTAGGGGACACCAGTGCAAGAGAAAACAGTTGTATGCCTTGGATGGGGAGCAGGAGGACCAAGAACTGGAGCAGTTTCAAGATGAGGAAGAAGAGGAACCTCAGGAACAGAATGAGGAATTACAGATTTCAATTAATGCTCTCACTGGCTCAACTTCTTACAGGACAATGAGGATTCAAGGCAATGTTAAGAAAAAGCTGATTATAATTTTGATCGATTCAGGAAGTACCCACAATTTCCTTAACCTAGAAGTGATCAAGAGGGCAGGTGTGCAAACTACAGAAACAGATCCACTACCTATATCTGTGGCAGATGGAACTAAAATGATTAGCACAACACTTTGTAAAGGCTTCAAGTGGGAAATGCAAGGCACAGTTTTCCAAGCTGATATGAGGGTCCTACAGCTCAAGGGTTGTGATATGGTTCTGGGCATACAGTGGTTGGCAACTTTAGGACCAGTTAAATGGGACTTTAAGAACTTGTGTATGGATTTTTCTCTTAATGAAAGGAGGCATGTTCTAAGAGGGGGGAAGAAGGAAGTATTGTAGGTGGTTGGCCCAGAAAAAATGCAGAAGCTACTTCTCAAACAACCACAAGGACTGGTGGCACAAGTCTTTGCTTTGCAAGTTGAAGAGCAGTTTGAACCTACAAGCCTTGAAGTGCAGCAGTTGTTAGCCAAGTATGATGGAGTATTTCAAGAACCCGAGGAGTTACCTCCTTCACGAACACATGACCATCACATTCCATTAAAACCAGGAGTTGAGCCACCCAATTCAAGACCATACAGGTACACCTATTTTCAAAAAACTGAAATAGAGAAACAAGTAAGGGAAATGCTAACATCAGGGGTAATACAAGCTAGTGTAAGCCCTTATTCCTCACCTGTTTTATTAGTTAAGAAGAAAGATGGAACATGGCGTGTGTGTGTAGACTACAGGGCTTTGAACACTATCATTGTTAAGGACAAATTTCCTATTCCTGCCATAGATGAATTGCTGGATGAGTTGTGTGGAGCTAAGTACTTCTCTAAATTGGACCTACGGGCTGGATACCATCAAATTAGAGTGTTCCCACTTGACATTCCAAAAACAGCTTTTAGAACTCATGAAGGACATTATGAGTTTGTAGTAATGCCTTTTGGATTGACTAATGCTCCTTCTACTTTCCAAAGTCTCATGAATGAGGTCTTTAAAGCATACCTCAGAGATTTCATTTTGGTTTTCTTTGATGATATATTGGTATATATTAGTACATTTGGGGACCATTTGAGGCATTTGGACCAGACACTAAGGCTACTGCAGAAACATCAGCTCTATGCTAAAAGGTCAAAGTGCGTATTTGCCAAACAAGAAGTAGAATACTTGGGGCATTTAGTTTCTGACAAGGGTGTATCTGCAGAAACTACTAAAATCTCAGCTTTTAATGAACTCGGGACTGCTATGACCACATTACCAGTATTGGCGCTACCTGACTACACTAAACTATTCGTGGTTGAAACTGATGCATCTGGTAAAGGTTTGGGAGCTGTGCTCATGCAAGAAGGACACCCAATTGCTTATTGGAGCAAGAGCTTATCAGAAAAGAATCAAGCACTTTCTACTTATGAGAAAGAATTAATGGCAGTTGTATTAGCAGTACTCAAATGGAGACACTACTTATTGGGTAGGCATTTTCTCATCAGAACTGATCACCAGAGCCTCAAATTCCTGCTAGAACAAAGGGTTGCCACTCCTTTTCAGCAAAAGTGGATTACTAAGCTCATTGGGTATGATTATGACATTGTCTATAGGAGTGGACAAGAGAATAAGGCTGCTGATGCCTTATCTAGAAGAGAAGATTCCATTCAGGAAAATGCCACTTTGAATGCCATATCTTCAGTGGCTACAAATTGGATGCCTCTTGGCAACAAGATGGTCACTTACAGCAATTAATGGCAGATTTGGCACATGATGGTGCCACTCACCCAGGATTTTTATTAGAACAAGGGATGCTTACCTACAAAGGCAGTCTAGTGGTTGGAGATTCAGCTGAGTTAAGGGAGAAAATCATTGCAGAATACCATAATACATCAGTAGGAGGACATTATGGTATTTGACAAAACCACACGGAGGATTAAGAGAACCTTTTATTGGAAAGGTCTTAAGAAGGATGTGCAGAAGTATATCTCAGAATGTGATGTTTGTCAGAGATTTAAAGGGGAAAATTTGCATGTTCCAGGGCTGCTGCAACCCCTACCTATACCAGAGAAAGTATGGACAGATATCTCTATGGATTTTATTGAAAGGCTTCCTAAATCCCAAGGTAAAACTACTATAGTTGTTGTAGTGGATAGGTTGACCAGATATGCCCATTTCTTGGCCCTTTTTCATCCTTATGCTGCTAAAGATGTGGCTCAATTATTCTTGGACAACATCTATAAGTTGCATGGGATACCTGCTACCATTGTGTCAGATAGGGATGCAGTTTTTACTAGCACATTCTAGCAGGAGCTCTTTAAGTTGCAAGGGTGTTAACTCAATCTCAGTACAGCTTACCATCCTCAAACAGATGGCCAAACTGAAATTGTCAATAAATATTTGGAGAACTATTTGAGATGCATGTGTGGGGACTGTCCAAAACATTGGGCAAAATGGTTGTCATTAGTAGAGTGGTGGTATAACACCTCTTATCATTCTTCCATCAAAACCACTCCTTTTTATGCTGTATATGGGCAGGAGCCACCTGATCATAACTTTATGAATGTTACGACTTCATCAGTGGCAGCAGTAGAAAATTGGGCTAAGGAAAGGGCTACCATTCTGAGGATGCTTAGGGAGAATCTACATTCAGCTCAACATCGAATGAAACAATATACTGACAAGCTAAGAACTGAAAGGGAATTCGCTGTAGGTGATTGGGTGTTTCTGAGACTACAACCATATAGGCAGACATCTCTAGCTCTTCAGAGAAACATGAAGTTGGCACCACGGTTTTATGGACCTTTTCAGGTCATTTCCAAGATTGGCAAGGTAGCTTATAGGTTGTTATTGCCAGATACAACCCAGATTCACCCTGTGTTTCATGTATTGTTACTGAAAAAGAAGTTGGGGACAGGTGTGGTGGCTACTCCAACTCTTCCACCAGTCAATGAGGAGGGTAACATGCAAATAGAGCCAGTGGCTGTGTTGGAAAGGAAAATGGTGAAGCGTAATAACCGTGCCGTAGTTCAGTGGTTGGTGCAATGGTCCAGATCATTCCCAGAAGATGCCATGTGGATCGACTATGAAGAGCTTATCTCAAAGTTCCCAAATTTCCAGCCTTGAGGTCAAGTTTGCTTTTAATGGTAAGGGAATGTCATGATCAGAGAGAATTACCAAGAGTTTGTTTTTTCTTTTCTCAGTGGTCGTTACTTCCCTTAACAGAAGGGAAGTTGGTTAGTTAGTTAGGGCTAGCTGAGCTGGCGCGTGCTTCTTGTAATTCTGTTACTGTGTAACTGTTTTTCCTGTTGCTTTATACCTAGGCTATAAGTAGTGGAAACGAGAGGAAGTAAGGGCATGTAATTTTCTTCTGTAAAATCATTGGGTTGGTATAAGAACCTGTCCTTCTTTTTTCATTACTTTTCCAAAGCTTTCTTCTTCTTAGTCATTACAATTTTGCCGGTCTTGGGGGTTCGATCAACCGGAGGAGGTGATTTTGCCGGTGGAGACTGATTTTGTTTGTTGGTTTATGGGTTTGCAGTTGAGAAGAAGAGAGAGTAAAGTTAGAGAGAGAGAGAGAGAGAGAGAGAGAGAGAGAGAGAGAGGTAGGTTTGCTGGTAATGGTATAGTGGTTTTGCGTCGCTGGTTTGGCTGATTTTGTTTTTTTATTTTTTGCTGTTGTTTGCTCTTTTTCTAAATAAAGAAATAATATTTTTAATGGGATAATTTTAATACAGAGAGTTTAATGCGGTAAATATTTTCAAAGTGAATAGATAAAATAATAAAGTGACTTTTTAAGGTGTAAATTAGTCCAAAATATAAAAAGTCTGGTGCGAATGCTCTAAAACTTTCAAATCAAACTTAAACAATTTATGACTATATATATGTTTATATTTACAGCCCCAACAACAGCTAGCCAAGATCGATCCAATCCTCCTCCGACACACAAAGTGAAGAAACTCAAGTACCACTCTCCGCCAATCGAGGGAGCTCTCGGCACGCCTTTATTAGCCTAGCCCAATGGCAAACAAGCCGTACTCTTAAAGCATGAGTTATACTACTATACTATTAGCATCATCATTTTGGTATACTATTTAACATCTTAATTAAGGTTTAATGACATATATATTAGTGGCTTGTGTCCGGTGTATGGACCGACAATCCTATGCATTTGTTGGTGATTGTCTATGAACATGGCCATTGATTGGCTAAAGCCCATGTGAAGGAGATTTCTTAAACCAATGAGATTCGTTCTTAAAGTTAATTAATACTAATTATGGGACACCTAAATCTGGATTAAGAAGACCCCAAATCCGATGGGATTTTATACTAGAAAAAAAGTGTGGCACATATGCTTCCAACTACATGGCCTTAGCCAGGTGTCAATCATCAACAAATGATAGGCGAACGAAGTCCAAGAAAAAAGGTGGTCTAAGATAAACATTCCATTTGTTTATAACCCTAATTTGGAAAAATTTCACTTTGCTGAGTCATCACACCATTGGCAAATTTGGTTCTTTGATGTTTTGATCTTAGCAAAAAGCTGCACGTGAACTTATGCATCATAATTGTTCGTTTACGTTTACCTAGGGGAGGAGATATGGCCTTTTTCGGAATGGGAGAGGTATGTCCCTTTTTTGGAAAGCCATTCCCATATGCTTAACATGGTCATTGTTTTTTTTTTTTTTTTTTTTTTTTTTTTTTTTTTTTTTTATCGGCAACAAAATTTATTACTCTCGACGGAAGGATACATGGAGAAAGAAGTCCAAGCCGAAGATATGCAACATGACAGACGACGTGAAGCAAATATAAGACAAAAAAAGATAAACAACCAGCGAAATATGCTAGATGCAAAGAAAGATACAAAGAAACATAGTACATCCAAGAATCATGAGCACTTCAACTAGTAGCATCCACATCTACAAAACAGCATCACGAACCAGAGCATCAGAGCCCTCCGATCGAAGAGCTAGATGATCCGTAAATCTAATGAAATTGAATCAAAAGGAAAACTGCAGCAATAGCCAGAGCAGCAGTAAGAACTCATGATACATGACCAAAATCTCACAAACAGCAGGGACAACATAACCACCACTAGCTGGTGCAGATTGCAGTTCTATTGAGATTATTAAAGAGGCCTTACATGAATTCTATCATTCTTCAGGATTAAAACCTAATGTCCAAAAAAGTCGGTTCTTCTTCTCGGGGGTTGGTGCAGAGCTGAAAACTGTTATCTTAAATATCCTCCCTATCCCCGAGGGATCTTTGCCAGTCAAGTATCTTGGAGTGCCTCTTATATCCACCAGATTAAGGTATGAGGATTGTGTCATCCTCAAAGAAAGAACCCAACAACGAATAGAGAGCTGGTCTAATAAAACTCTTTCATTTGGTGGACGAGCTTTGTTGATTCAGTCAGTTCTCTTCAGCATGCAAACATACTGGTGCTCTTTGTTCATTCTTCCCTAGAAAATCTTAAAGGAAGTGGAGGCATTACTGAGGGCTTTTCTTTGGTCAAGTCTATTACTTAAAAAATTGGGGCAAAAGTGAAGTGGTTGGAAGTCTGTACTCCGAAATCTAAAGAAGGACTAGGTTTCAAGTCCTTGAAGTTATGGGACAAGACTACAATGCTAAGACACCTGTGGGCCTTGAGCAAAAAAGAGGAAACTCTTTGGGTCCAATGGAACTCTAGAGTGTTTGGTGGGGGCTCTAAGAGTCCAGATGAAATCTTTGCTTGCATACAAGAAACTCTGAGGCTTAGAATCTGTACTCGAAGGAATATCCCCAACACAGTTGAGAACCAAAGTATTTGTAATCTTTGGCAAATCTCTTCTAAAATGTTGGGGAATTCTGTCCCTGAGGGGTTTTGACGTTTAGTAGTTTGTTGTAGGCTTTCTTTGTAAAGTTTGATTGTAATGGGGTTTTCCTCTCCTGAGTTTTTGCTTGGTTGGCTATAAAATGCATCATTTACCAAAAAAAAAAAACATAACCAGCAGCAGCAGAAAACAGAAGCAAAAATAATTGGGCAGCAGAATCAAATAGGGCAGAGATAACTTCCAAACTCAGCAGTAGCAACAAAAATAACATCAGCAGCCCAAGAAATCTAGTAGCATCCAAATAGAGACAACCATGATTGTCATAACCAGCAGCGCGCAGCAACATAGAATGAAATCAGAATCAAAGCATCTTCCATAGTAATCACGACACCATTTATCGTAGAATGAAATCAGCAACATAGTCATTGTTTCGAACAATTAATATGTGTATATATAAGGACGACACCATTTATCGTAGAATGAAATCAGCAACATAGTCATCATTGGTCTTTTTTAGACTTTTAATCAGTAGAGATTTTTAGGTTTACCTTTGATTCAACCTTGCATTAGTGAAATGTTTGCAGTAGTGATCGGTGTACAAGTATTACCCAGTAAGGCAGTTATGAGGAAGTAATTAAATTAAAGGAACAGCACCTTTTCTTTTGCAAATTGATGATATAATTCCATTACCTTCATCTACTTTTCTTGTCAAGAACTGGAACCAGTTGACAAAAACTTCAATAGTTCAATGACTAACTCGAGAATATTTCAACATTAAGGGCCAATATATATTTGACGGATACAACTTTGAAACTTGACTTTTGTGACTTAAGGGTTGTTCGGCTTAATACGCCAAATGGTTTATTTTTTTGTCTTTATTCAATTTTTTTTTGCATTTGTTAGTTTTTTGACAAGAGTAATCTAAAAAGTAAAAAATTACAATCAAAATCTAATTTTGTTTAATAAAGACAAAAAGATTGACTTTCATGTGGGCCACCAAAGCCCGGTCCAATACTGTTAACTTTGGTTACTGATTGGTGTGGGCCGGATGTAATTAATAAGGCCCAAAGTAACCCACCGAGCTAGCCAAACCGTTAGTTCACAAACATGAGAAAATAAAAGTTTAAAGTTTGTTTTAAAAAAAACATTTTACATGGAAAATATTTTACATTGTAAAACATTTTATATCGAAACAAACGGAGCTTAAATGAAAAAGTAAAAGGTAAGTGGTAACCACAATCCAATGAACAATATATGGTTAATGCGCAAAAAACTGCATTAATAGTTAATTATAAAAGTGTATAAATATTTGTTTAAAAAAATTATTGAAACTCTAGGCTCCGTTTGTTTTGAAGTAAAATATTTTATGAATTTTTAAATGACAAATAATTTTCATGTAAAGTATTTTTCAATATTTGGTTCACAAATAAATTTATTATAAAAAAATATAATAGGAGAAATAGGATAAAAATAGATAAGGGATCCGAAGAAGGAGAAGATAACCGAGGATCTCCGCCTATACACTTCATAATGTATATATACATATACTCATGATCATGGAAAGGATAAAAACAAAAGAAAAATCATATTTATAAAAGAGAAGATCATGGTCATTGATACAACCAGAAGTTCTAGCCTATAGATCAATTGCCATCTTTCCCTCTTTTCTCTCATCATTCAAGGTTAATTACCTCTCGAGAGTTAGATTTTTAGGAGGGTAGAGGTGAAGAAAGCGAGAGAAAGGACCGACATCTACATAAAGATAACTTACGGATAATTTGAGAGGAAAACATTTTCAATCATATAGGATAAAACATTTTACTTTGAAAAATATTTTACACTGTTTTTGTCCAATCAAACAACAAAAAATAAATAAAATATTCTACTAGAAAATATTATACATCGAAACAAATGGGGAGTCTAATGTTTTGGAAACTACTATAATGTGTGTTCTCTGATTTCCAGTGGACCTGTAAAAGGTGTGAGATTTCAACCTGCAATTGAAATTCAAAGTCATCCGAGGCCAATAGCTAACTTCAAGACAATTATAAAAGTCCAACTATCCAGAAGCTTGGTCCAACAAATGATGATGACCGAAGCAACACAACCCAAAAAATTAGCCAGCGCGAGTCAGATCCTCTGTATTCATTTTTTGGTGCACAAATGGGAGTGCATGGAATTGATCTTGTCACCGCCGTCAGAATATTGTCTTGTCATATCACACCACAATTTGGATGGTCCCCTACAAGAAATAATGCTTTTTGCGACGGTAAAATTTCATCGCAAATAGTGACTTACAATTGCTAAAGCCCTTTTGCGACAGGGTCGCGACGGGAATGAGTGGTAGCAGATGGTGAGGTGGCAAATACTTTTTGCAACGGGTTTTTTCCGTGCCAATACTATTTGCGACGGAAAATTAGCATGTGTGACAGGTAAAATACCATTGCAAACAAATACAAAAAAAAGGAAGCCCTTTGGGTGTTTTTGCGGATTAAAAAAAACGCAAAAAAAAAATCAAAATCTTATTAGCGATGGCCCAGTCCCGTCACAAATGACAAATAAAAATTTAAAAACACTACTACAATAATCGTAAAAGATTACAGTTTAAAAGTGTCATTGAACATAAAAGATGATAGTTTTGAAATTGTCATCTATAGAGCTGTCATTAAAAGTCCAAATCTTAAAATGACGGTTTGAAACTGTCATTAATATCTATAATGATCACGCTTTATAAATGTAATTGAAAAAAAAGGGGTTCTTCAAATCGTGGGAACCGCTTATCCAATTAAATCAGAAATATTGAATTCATGTACTAGCAAATTATTTTTACAATTTACAAAACAACAACTTACACCAGAAATATTGAATTCATGTACTACGGTACTCGAAGACATGGAAGTAGATAAAAATTAACACAGCAAGTCCCAAGCTAGCTAAGCTAATTAATGAAGAACGAACTCTGTAATCCATTTTCTTCTTGATCACCGAAAATGAAATATCACAGCATAAGTACTTTAAAGCCAAGTTAAAAAAAATTAATTGCATGGAGATAATGAAATTGAAAACAACATACATCACAAGCACGCCAAGCAATGTATCCCCCGACAACATCCATCATGGATACAACCAGAAGTTCTAACATGCAGATTAATTGCCATGTTTCTCTTTTCTCTCTCTCATCATTCAAGGTTAATTACCTCTCCTCTAGAGTTTAATTGTTAGGAGTGTAGGTGAAGAAAGCGAGTGAAAAGCCCTGTATCTAATGACATAAAAAATAACTTATGGGTAATTTGAGAGGAAAATATTTTCAATAATATAGGATAAATTATTTTGCACTATTTTTGCCAAACCAAACAAGGAAAAATGAGTAAAATATTTTATCGAAAAATATTTTACAACAAAACAAACGAAGCCCTAATATTTTTGAAACTATATGGGCTTGTTTGGATACGGGATAAGGATTGAGACTATTACTTATGAAGGGGGATAAAATAGTAAGATGTATTGATTAATAAGAGATGACCCACATTGATATAATATTTATGGATGATGAATTAAATAATAGTTGATTTGGATGAGGAATAAAGTGGAGAGATATAGTTGTTTTGTAGTTGAAATTGAGGAGCAAGGGGTATTATTTCGGCATTATCAAGGGGTATTAACTAATAACACCCCAAAACTCACCCATAAATAATTCCCCCTTAGAGGTATTACCTGGTACAAGAGAAGAGGGGGAAAACCTAATACCTTTGCGTTTTTGAATTGCCAAACCAGATGATAAACCTGGGCTCATGGTCTTACGAGAGGGAAGACTAATACCTCTTCTCAACACCCATCCAAACGAGCCCTATGTGTGTTATCTCATGTCCAGTGGACTGTTGTTAATTAGGCTCTGTTCGGCTAAATAAGTCAATTGACTTATTTTTTTGGTTCTTATTCAAATTTTTTTTTGTATTTGTTAGTTTTTCGTCAATTTTTTGAGGATTATTGCATCGTCAAGACGAGAGGAATCTAAAAAGTAAAAAATTATGATCGAAATCCAATTTTTTTAATAAAGACAAAAAATAGGCTTATTAGCTTATTTTTGTCTTTATTCAAAAAAAATTAGGTTTCAATCGTATATTTTTACTTTTTTGATTTCTATTGTTATGAAGATGAAATAATCTCAAAAAAATTGATGAAAAACTAATAAATATAAAAAAAATTGAATAAAAATAAAAGAATATCAATTATCTTATTTAGCAGAACGGGTCCTCAGTAGAACCCCGATAATCAAACTCATGATCATATCAAATCTATGCTACTGAGCTGTTTGTCGACTTTCCCCTATACCCAAAATACCCTTGCACTATTTCCTACACGTAAAACCGAAAAAACAGAGGAAACGATGCCTTTAAACCAGAAGAACGGCACATCTCTCTCTCTCACTCTCTCTCTCTCTCTCTCTGCGAAGGGTAGACGTTGGGGGCCTGGGGTAGCCTCATTACAACAACTCGGTTGGTCTCTCTCGCGCGCGCTCGGTAAATGGCTGACTGTGGGTCTTGCTTCAATTTCACCATTACTTTGTTTCCATGTTTTCCCACTGTTTGTGATGAAGGCAACATATTTTCGTGCATACTTATTAGCAAAGCCCTCTGACGTGATTTGCCTCCTAACTGTTTGATACAATGATTCAATGACGACTCAATTTATCGTTAATTTTTATGTTTTCCGACAGTTTCTCATGAAGACAACATTTCCCTCATGCAAACACAAGGAACCCCATGAATTTCCTTCAATCATCCCAAGGTACGTAATGCGATTTCATCACTAATCAAAGATTTAGTCTGAAACCCATTACTTCGTCAATGTCTTTGAATTTATTCTGATTAATCTCTATTCAAATGTACTCCCCCCTAAATCCTCCAATTTGCAGGGTCTTCAATCCTTTGATCTTTACGTAAAGGGATCAGAAGTTGATTGATAGCTTCTTCAATTTTCTTATGTGAATTTGCTTTCTATAAAATATGTATAATTCACCAATTTCGGTTTCTTTATTCTCAGATTGTGGGGTTTTCCCCCTATTTTGTTCTTGTGTAATTACCCATCTACTGCTGCCCACCTCTTTTTGCACAGTTCTTCGTTTGATGTTGCCCACTACCCAGAATCTCTTCCAGCCAGACTTAATGGTAAGCATTCCTTAAACGTGTTAGTCTAATGCTGAGTTTAGACCATGGTCATGCCATATTCGTATTGCACTTAAGATGTTCAATGAACTGTTTCTGATCTCCATTAGTATAATCCTAACAAGTTTCATAGATTATATCTTCCTTACCCGTCTCTTTGATGGTAATTGGTAAATCGACATTCAAGATCCCACTGCAAAGAGAAATCAATGAAAGAGAAAGAGGACCTAACAGAAAATGCTATGGGTTGTCAAGTCCGATTTGATTTGGTAGACACCAAATTGGAAAAAAAATTGAAGAAAAAAGAGAGGAAAAAGCAGGGAAAGAAAATTAAGTAAAGGAAGTGAAATTTACCCTTTTCACTTGGCTGGGATCATATACATGGTCTTTCCATTTCCTGAGGGTGTTTTGTCCTCCTATCCTCAACTTAGTAATTGATTAGACATTTTTCATTGTGGAACTGGGAATGCTAGAGCTACACTTCCTTTCCATGAGAGATCCACCATTTGAATTTGAATGTAGGAATCACAGTAACGGAGAATTTAGTTTAGACACAAGATTGCTTTAACAAGGTCGAATGTGAAGAGGAGAGGATGAGTGGTGCATGTTGCACATCACACGCTACAAATAAGATGTGGATGGCACTTAGGAGATCTAGAAGATGCAATGTTCACAGCAGGCTATTAACATTTCTGGAGAAGTTGGCCCCGCGAGATGAGAAGCATTTGATGGAGATTAAAGAAGGAAAAAAAAACAGAATACGACGCTGGAAATTAGGGGCGAGTTAATTTCTTTGGACAATAAATAGATAGTCATTACAAGTGTCTATTGTCGGTTGATTACCTAAAATAAATGCATGTGCAAGTGATTTCGTTTCTGTATCACTTTCATTTCCTTTCATATATTTGAAGATTCATACTTATTGTTCATATATATAAGCATTAGTGTGTGAATATGTACTATATGCTTGTATATGTAATTGTGTGTATTTTTATGTCTATGAATTCTTTTGTGGTATGGGCTACGCCATGAAGAATCACATCACGAATTTTCTTTTAGCTTTTGAATATACATATTTCTTGAAGGCCATTTATGGAATGAACACAACATGGAAATTATTGGAGGGTATCTTTTTTTGGAATTCAAGGAATACCGGGTTCAGCCATTGAAGAGTCTAGATAAGGGATTGTAGGTTTCTTGAGTTCTTCTTCAAAAGAATGCTCTCATAGTTACCTAGGTTATGAAGTATGATGAAGCAGAAGAGTGAAGTGTTGATAATAGTTCAGTTGTTGTTCTCAATCCTGCTGGAGGTGAAATTTGCCTTTCATATTAGTCGTAGTTTTATCCAGCACAAATACAGAGTAGTGGATATCTCTTTTGAATAGGAAGAAACCACTTCCTTGGTCTTCCCCACAGGGATAAACATGATAGAAGGATGGATCCCAATCAACAATGAGACCTCTGCCCAAGTGGCATTCAGCGGAAATATGGTGCCAGCTTGGAATGCTATACGAACCAGATTCATGGTGCCCAAGTGGTCTTTTATTCTTTGGCTAGCTGTTTTGCAGAGACTTAAAACCGAAGACAGATTAAGGAAATGGGGTGTGATTGTGAATGACTGTTGATTTTTTGTGTAGCAGCAATGTGGAGAATCACTCTCATCTCTTTTTTCAACATTCATTCTCTCTATTTGTTTGGCAACATCTGATTAATAAGAACATGATTCAAGTTGTACCATGGAATTTGAAAAATATCTTGCAGTGGTTCAGTAGAAATGTCAAGGGGAAAGGTCTGCATAGCATCTGTCTCAGGACTTCTTTAGCAGTAGTAGTGTATGGCATATGGCGGGAGCGAAATTATAGTATCTTTCAAGGCCAAGCTACAGATGCAATTCAATTTTGCACCACTGTAAATGACATGAGGTGTTTTTTGAGCTATAAGAGAATGATGACGCCTTCCCAAAGCAATCAACCAATCTGCCTGAACTGGGGGCTACCTGGCAGGATTTTGAGGCATACCTGCATGATTTGTACTTAGATTTCATGTTGTATAGTTCTGTACAGTCAGCTTTAGGTTGGTTTGTTCTGGGGTTTTAATTCCTAACAGTGTATTCTTTTGGCTTTGAGCTTAATAAAAGTCTTGCACCTTATTCAAAAAAACAACGAGACCTCTACCAAACCAATATATCTTATGTTTCTGCTCATGAATCCAAGTTTTGGCATTAATGTAAGCCGTGATCTTCGGAAAGGTGCTATTAACTTTTTCAAATTAGTACTAAAAGGAATAAATTATTCTCTCCAGAATTTGAAGTTGATATGTGTCTAGCTTAATGCATTTTTTACCTTGCTAATGACAAAGTTTATTAATGGATCTTTTGAAATCATTCTTTGGGCTATGATAATGCACTCAAATTAGATACTAGGTTCTGTTTGACACTGTCATTGCATAGTTTATAATGCAATTTGAGACCATTTTGATGACATCCACCCAAAAAATTTAGTTTCAGTCCCATCGAAGTTACAAGCTGAACTTCATATCCTACCCTTTATAATACCCGTTCTCTTTTATTTCACAATGCCTCTTCTATTGTATTCTCTTGCTAATTGTTCACCAAGCATTATTGTTCCCTCCCATTTTCTGTTGTCGTATGAAAACCATGGCTGAAGCTTTGCTCATCGCTGCAGCCAAGGGAATTCTGAATCGGTTGCTTTCCCTAGCTACCAATCATATTAACAATCAGATTAACCTGGCATGGGGTTTCAAGCAAGACCTCGATAAGCTCTGTGAAAGGTTAAGAATTATTCAAGGTTTGTTACATGATGCTGAGAACCAGAAAATAACATTAGAAGCTATGATGGCATGGCTAAAGACTCTCAAGCCTGCAACCTGCAAAGCTGAGAATGTGTTGGACAAGTTGGCCTATGAAGCTCTTCGAAGAAAGGTACAAGACCGGATCAGGAACCAGGTGCACGATTTGTTCACCCTCTCTGATCCATTGTCGTTTCGTGTCAAGATGGCTAATAAGGTCAATAACATCAATGTACTGTTAAACAGAATTTGTAAAGTAGCAAATGATATTGGTCTTAGACCAGCTAAGCAACTCATACGTGCCATTGTTGAACCTATGGAATTCAGGAACACTGGACCTTCCATAGGTGATACAACAGTTGTGGGGAGGGATCACGATGTTTTAGTTGTTCTAGACATGTTGCTACGCTCTGACATAGAAGGTGAGTTACTTGTCACTGCCGTTGTAGGAATGGCTGGGTTTTGAAAGACAACTCTAGCTCAAGTAGTTTACAAAAAAAAGTGGAAGTTTTGAATAGTGTTGGAGAGAGAATGTGGATTTCTGTATCTGATGATTTCAACTGGAGATAAATCTGAGACACCGAACACTCAAGGAGTAGTGAGAAAGCTTATAGCAAAACTAAATGGGAAAAAATACTTTCTTGTATTAGATGACGTTTGGAATACATATCTAGATTTATGGGTAAACTTGAGAAATTCTTTGATAGGAATAGTTGGCTCTAAGGAAAGCAGAATTTTAGTTACTACCCGTAGTATAGACGTCGTATCAGCAATGCAAACATACCCATCTTGCACCCATCAGTTGACGACACTATCGAAAGCTGATTGTTTGGCAATGTTTGGGAAAAAACCATTTGCCAGTGGTGGACCAAGAGAAAGTCAAACTTTATCGGATATTGGTAGAAGAATGGTAGAAAAGTGTAACGGTGTGCCATTAGCCATAAATTCATTAGGAGACCTACTGTACTCAAAGCAAAATAAACAAGAATGGGAGTCCATCGAGGAGAGTGAAACATGGAGTTTACTGGAAAATGAAGAGGGGATTTTTTCAGTATTGCGTCTTTGTTTTGACCATTTAACGTCACCATCTCTGAAACAATTGTTTGCATACTGTTCTATTTTCCCAAAGGACCATGTCATCATGAAGGATGAGCTGATTCAACTTTGGTTGGGCCTAGGATATCTTAAATCTTCTTCAAGAAGAAAGGTGGAAATGGAAGAGTTAGGCAATGATAGTATTTTCATACCTTGTGCATAAAAAAAGATTAAATAATCCTGTAAAACGTGTAAGATTTCAACCTGCAATTGAATTCGAAGTCATCCGAGGCCAATTGCCAAATTCAAAGACAATTATAAAAGTCCAACTATCCAGAAGCTTAGTCCAACGAATGATGCTGACCCAAGCAACACAACACAAACATTAGCCCGCGCGAGTCAGATCCTCTGTATTCATTTTTTGGTGCACAAATGGGAGTGCATGGTATCGATCCCGTCACCTCTGTTAGAGAGTATTGTCTCGTCACACTACACCACAATCCGTAGGGGATTCCACCGCATCTATATCGGGACCAAAGCTAAAATTTCACCACGTGTGGGTACGGTGCATGTTAGTATGTTTAGAATCAATAAAGGGCTATGTAAACCTAGGCCTTGTCCAACCAGGTCTTTGACGTTGAATTTTAGTTTTTCTTTTTTTAAGTCTAATTTGTATAAAGGCTGAAAAATCATGGGTATGAATATCGAAGGTGTTCCTCATTTGAAATTATGTCTGGATGAAATGTCAAGAACGAAAGAGTCAACTAAGTAGGAAATGAAAAATAATGGAGTAGTTTTTTTGAAAAGAAAGCGAAGCACAAGCTGCGTATCTTAAAATTAAAAGTTATCTAATCTTTATCTTATATTGTTTCCGATAATTCACTAACTATGAAGGTAAAATATAATGCTGTATTAAATCCCAAATCTGATGGTAATAGGCCTAATAAGCACGCTTTGCGCGTCACCACCTATCTAGTACTATTAAAAGTTTAAAACATATCCTTCTCAATGTACATGGCAAAAAAAAAAAGAGTCAACTATTCTTCCTTGCGCGATCGAGTTTTTTTGGGTTATAGTCCTATCCGCTTATTCTCAACTTTTTTTTCCCGACGAATTAGATCATTTTTTTATGAGTAAATAAAGGTTTCCCTATCATTAAAGGAGTATCATGTACAAACGGTAGTACCTCACCTATCACTACACCTCACCTCTTAATTTTTTTAAAAAAAATAGGAAAACACCCAAAATTGGTAAGACACCAACAAACACATAAAGGAACCTGGCCCAAACAAATGGGCAAGGCCCAAACACCTGAAAAACAAAAACCCTAACCAGATCATTCAAAATATTATATATAAGAAAAACAAAGTACAACAAAAGCGGACACTACCGCTCCGAAAATACAGAAAACAACGAACAAAAACAAAAAACAAAACAAAACAAAAAAAGAAAAGCCGCCTAGAGCCAAGACACCAAAGACGGACCCATCGATCATACTTGCGACGGGAGTTGGAGTGAACAAATATGGAGTGGTCAAATATAAACACAGAGCAAACTCTCACGTAGATTTTTATTTAGTTCAGCTTTGTATCATTGAACTCATTTCGTGATGTGACACTATAAGAAACAAGAGTGAATTTTGAGAGACAACACTTGTACTTGGCCAGTTTTCCTACTGCACCCTTTTCACTTTATTTTTAAACACTTGCATCTATTGTATTTAAGACTAGTTTGGAATTATTAATAATTACGTCAAATATAGCAGTATAACCCTATAACAGTATAACCCGATATCCGAACACCCATTTTCGTCAAACGTGCCCAACCCAGCCCATCAAAAGTCAAAACTTGTTCGCAGAAGGTGGGAAACATTCCAAAGAAGCGCGTGAATTGTATCTCTCTATGGAGTATCAAATTGGTCAAACCAAAACGTAGGCCGGAATTAACTAATCCATGCCAGCTTTGAAATTGCTGTATTAAAACGCATCAATATAAATTGCAAATTTGATTAGGCCAACTGTATCACAACTCTCTCTCTCTCTCTCTCTCGGGGCTGGATCAAGAATCTCATATATAATTCCTCAACAATCAACAAGAACCAAGCAACCAATCAAGTTTCTTGAATTTCATACGTTGAAGTCCTTGAAAAGCTGAATTCAAATGGAAAACATATTGGGTCTACTGAGAATTCACATTCACCGGGGTGTAAATCTTGCCATCAGAGATATGAAAAGCAGTGATCCTTATGTTGTTGTCCGATTGGGCAAACAGGTATGCCATCTCTCTCTCTCTCTCTCTCTCTCTCTCTCTCTCTCTCTCTCTCTCTCTCTCTCTCTCTCTCTGGTTTTGGAGTTAACACCGCTTGAAGAAATGTAAAACCGTGGCTAATTTTGCCCCATTTCTTTCTTCTTCTTTTTTCCGTTAGACTTAATAGGTTTTTGGGATCTTCGTCCAACTTGTTTGTTTGGGCAAGGTTTTGTTTGGATCGATCAGGCTTCTTTATGCAATACGAAGTTGGACCGAAGAGAGCAGCCTGTGTAATTTCGATAAAAATAATTCAAAAGTATTTTTAATAGTAATTAACAATGTTATAAAGACCCATATCCCAGAAAGAGGGAAAATCTTTAAAATCTAAATTATTGATGGCCGAATTGGACAACCGAGCAGAGAAGCCTCGTTTTCCTCCCAATTTCTTCACTCTTACCTTTCTGTCCTTAATAAAATTGCAGAATTTTTCGGATGAGCTAACCACCAATCCTTCTGTAATGCTCACTGATTCAAAATATTTTAGTTTCTAATGATGTTTCTTCGGATGAATGATAATTTCTAATGATGTTGTTTATTTGGTTTGTTTGAAGCAGAAACTGAGAACTCGTGTAGTGAAGCAAAATGTGAATCCTGTGTGGGATGAAGATTTGACACTTTCTATTGCAGACCCAAATACCCCAATCAAGCTTGTAAGTTTTTTTCTTCATTTGATGAACTCAATTAATGAATGACAATTCCAGCAATTAATGACGTGTTAGTGAAATATTTGCTAAATCCAATGGGGAGTTAGGTTTAGGGGTTGAAAAGTGGATCGAACTTGGTTTAAAGACCCATGTTAGAGTTTGTTTCTTGGTAGGTTTCAACCCGCTTATAACATTATCTACGTGCGAGAAGACTTTTTCTTTGGCTCCGAGATAAATGCGGTGAAGTTTAGTGCAGAAAGCGATATTATGTGACGGGCAATGTTTCCCGTGGAGGTTTTGGTTATGTGACGAGGCAAAATTTGGTTTAGTAGTATTTTTAAGACAAGAAAATAAATTAGTCCCTCTAAATCATCCTTGCCTCCACATTAAGGGGGAAAAAGACAAAAAGGGAAAAAGTTAAAAAGAAGTTACTTCAAGTTGAGAATTAGCAAAGCTTGCGATAGCTGTCAATGCCTGTCAACCTCTGGAAATGATAAATCTGATGCATATTTAAGGTTCTGTTTGGAACTCATGGAAAAGATAAAAAAAAATTTCTTCCATTGTTTAGTTGGAAGAAAAAGAGAGAAGAAAATAAAAATTTCAAGTTCAATGAATAATAAATTTTTCCTTCTATTTTCCTTCCTTTTTCTTTTCCTATCCTTTCTTTTCTGTAAGTTCCAAACAGAACCTAAGGAACATTCCAGTGGGGGAAACCAGAGCGTTATGCTTAAAAATAATTTGATCTGACCTAAATTTGTAAGAGGAGTACTCTAATCTAAAATCTGGCATGAACTCCAAATAATGTAATTAACATAAACAATAGTCGCCATTCATAGACTACAACAGTGGCATTCCTTGAATGCTCTTTTTTTTTTTTTTCCCATTCTCATGCGATATTCGTGCTAATTAAAATGCTATAATATTGATCTTTTATGGAAATTTGCAGATGGTATTCGACAAGGATACGTTCAGTTTCGATGACAAAATGGGAGATGCAGAGTTTGATATCAAACCCTTGATAGAAGCTGTAAAAATGCGTTTGGAGGGCGTCGCTAGTGGAACCAGAGTCAAAAGCATAAAACCGAATCGCGAGAACTGCCTATCCGAAGAGAGTTGTGTTATTTGGGTCGATGGAAGTGTAGTCCAAAATATGTTTCTCAGATTACGGAATGTGGAATGCGGCGAGGTGGAGTTGCAGTTGCAGTGGATACATATTCCTGGTTCTAGGGGTTTGTAGAATAAACGGAGTAATAACATATGTACACCATGTCTATTATTGCTCTCCTTGATATAAAAACCAAATGATATTTTTGTTTTTTTTTAATTGGCGGAAGTTAGTATTGTTATAATAGTTAGATTAGCACATTGAAAAAGTAGTTGAACTCCGTAACTCCTTTATCCTAGTACAAAAGTGCACTTTCTGCTACCGTTGGGCCAAAGCCTCTTGACTTGTTTTGGAAGTCAAATGCATTAACCACCAACAGAAAGATGAACGGTGATGGCATTGGAATCCCCATAAGAGCATCTCCATTAGGCTCGCCTCATCTTCAGCGAGGCCAAACTGGTGACTGAAAGTGGTACGGCAAAGTTTCCAGTAGCCTCACTTGGAACTCGCCTTTTTTCCCCTCGCTTCCGCACCTCGCCCTGCCCAGCGAGGTACGGCTGCCTTGCTTGGCTCCTTTCTCTCTGCTGCTCCTTTCTCTCTCCCACAAAACAAATCGCTGACAGAATTTCCGACTCCGACGAGTATAGATAGGCGAAAAAATCAGATCGGCGAATGGATTTCAGATCGACTTTCACCAGCGAGTTCATCTTCGACTTTCTCCGATGGGTTTTTGATTTTTCCAGCAAGTTTGATCGGTTGATTTTTTATATTTATATATGCGTACGTATGTGGCCGGATCTATTTTGGCCGGCGACTTTCTCTGGACTAGCCGGACATGGTTTGGTCGTTCCCATTCCTGTAATAAATTTTATAAATGTGTGTGTGTATATCAATCTGGATCCCATAAGGGATCCCTTACAGTCTTATTGTGCGGGACTCCCCTTTCTCGAGCCAATTTCGATGATCTGAGCTGTTCAAAGTGTGCAGAATGTGATTTTAAGGGTACATCCGAGAAATTAGCAAAAAAAAATGATCGAGAAGGGATTAATCAAAGCAGTTTTTTACTGAACCGTTCAATAAAAAACTGTACGAATCGAGCCCTTTCCGATCATTTTTTTTGCTGATTTCTCGCAAGTACCCTTAAAATCACATTCTGATCACTTTGAGCGGCTCAGATTGTCGAAATTGGCTCAGAAAAGGGGAGTCTCGCACGGTAGCACCGTGCGGGATCCCTTATGGGATCCGGACTGTATATGTATATATATATCTCTGTGTATGTGTGTTTTTTTTTTTTTTTTTAGGCTAATGGCTAGATTGTTGGGTATTGCTTTGGTTTGGTGGCTAGCGAGGCTAGCCAAGACAAAAATCCTAAGCAAACTGGCTAAATTTTTGCTTAGCCTGGTGGAGATGCTCTAACAAAAAGAGCATCGATCAACTTGAAGAAGATAGCCAAAAGATCACACCAGCAAGCGGGGCAAACCGACCTTAGGGCACGTGGGACCCTAATCAAAATAAATTAATAAATATATAATCAAATCGTCACTGTTTTTGTGGGACTGTAGGCCCTGTTCCAGAACAACTTTTTAAAAAATAAGTACTTATTTCACATTTTTAAACTAAAAAATAATGTAAATAAAAAATAATTTTTTTATTTTTTTTTGCACCGTATAAAAGATTTCGATAAGATCTATCAAACAAGATCCATATTACTAGAAAAATTATTTGCGTAATCACATTATTTTTGAGCTTGAAATTGTCTTATTAAAAAATAAGTACTTATTTTCAGTTGTGGAATGGGGTCTGTGACTCAGAGAGAGAGAGAGAACCACCAAACTCCCAACGAACTCACTTATTAAGGGAATTTATTGCTGTCCCCGGGACGGATACGGGGCACGTGGGCATTTGTGCTCTCATTCGAAATTAAAATATATATTTTCATATTTTTGTATAAATTAGCATAATTATAAAAGTGTGCTAATATGTAAACATACACACTTGCATATATCTCAAAAATGTACATATAAAATTAATTTTATGTCTGAATTTCATCATATGGTGTATTTATACTTGTTGCTTTGCGAGCTATTTGTTTAGTTGGAGTTAATGCTTTCTTGATTCTCTTTATTTTTTACTGTCTGGGAGAAATATTTTAAAATAAAGTCATTAACAAAATTAGTTCGATCATTCTAAAACTTGTTGATGCTCATTTAAAACATACTTTAAAAATTTTGTCTGAAATTTTGTGCTCATTTTTACCTAATTTAACTTAAAGTACACCTTATAAATTTTTTTAGTTAATAATGCATGCCATAATTTTGTACGATCTTACTGTGGTTAACTAAAAAAATAAACTTTTACTATTATGATTAATAGGTGCCCCACTAGGTTATATTCCTAGATTCGTTCCAGCTTGTCCCTTAACCAACTCTTTACGTAATTAAATAAAAACCATGGGGCACGTACACTTCAACCATAGTGGGTCCTGTTTCAGTCCATACAGAAAGTATTCCTTTTAAATATATTTTTTTAACAACAAAAAAACATTAATTTGTTAATCAGAATAAAATTACAATGATTAAGAGAATAGAAAGTACAAATTAAAGCATCAGATCGAACAAAATGCATCACAATTGTCTTTTAAACTAGTACTTGCCAAGGTCGGTAGGATGTGTAACGCCCTGATTTTCGGACACGTTAATTAAATCCTTTTTAATGGATTTAATAATTCATATGACTGATTTAAGAAATGAAATTTTATTAAATAGAGTTTAGCAGCGAAAATCTCAAATATTAAAGTCAAAATTTCTTAATTGTCTTACAACCCCAAAAATAAAACAAAATTTGACTAATATGATAGCATTTTTGGAAATTCAAGTAATAGCATTTCAAACTAACAGAGCTTCTAAAGGTAAGACATCCAAGACTCGACAAACTCCCCTTCTTCAGCTGGGAGGTCCTCACTCTGGTACTGATCAACTTATAGAGGATCCTGTTCTTCGGTCTTCTGATATCCTGCACCCATTGGTAGGGCTATAAAAGAACCGAATCGAGCCGAACCCTGTTAAGTTCGGCTCGGGTTCGTTAAGGTATGAGTTCGGCTCGGGTTCGGCTCGAGTTCGATTCGAGCCTGAACAACTTGGCTCGAGTTCGGCTTGTTAAAATTTTTCAAGGCTCGGTTGGGTTCGTTAAGATACTAGTCTAGCTCGAGTTCGGCTCGGGTTCGATTCGAACTTGAACATCTTGGCTTGAGTTTGGCTCGTTAAACTCAAATGAATCGAGCCAAGCCGAATCTAAGCTTGAATTGAGCTCGTCAAGACTCAGGTTTGATTCGACTCAGCTTATTAAACTCAAGCGAACTCAAACTCTCTCATTGATCCCATAGAATTTAGGAGAAAAATAAGTATTGAATTATATATACAACCTTAAAATTTTTTACATTTACAAATAGACCTCTATTGAATTATTAATTAAATTTAAATATAGGTTCGCGAACCTAACCGAGCCGAAAATACCGTTAGGCTCAGGTTCGGCTCATTTACGGAACGAGCTAAGAATTAAGGTTCAGGTTCAGTTCGTTTAGCAAACGAATCGAACTCGAACGAGCTCTTACCGAATCGAACCTCGAACAGTTCGCGAATGGCTCAATTCATTTACAGCCCGACCCACTAGTAAATTGATCGCCAAGGCAACCGATTTACCAGGATACAAACGTATCCGTGAGTGATAATTCACCCAGTAGAATAATCCTAACCCTACCAACCCTTACTCTACAATTAGCAGTTCAACAATATAACAATTGATAATATACAGATGGTATAGAATAATAGCACATCGTATTTTTCTTCACTATCCATCATCTTACATGAAATCTAAGGAACCTCTCCACGAGATCCTTTCCTCCTACATCCACCAACTTTGACCGTCCCATGGAATAACCCTCCCTTTATTTGTCTTGCACCAAGGTTCTAAGCGAATACTACTAAATTATGTACTTAGTTTGGATTCGCCTACAACCATAATAAATGAAGAGCTCACCATGACAACTCAGCATTAGGGGTCGCACTATCTCATTGTCAGGATCCTTTACCGTCTTCCAACTCTACACACTGGGTACTTTACCATACCCCTAATCTACAAACTGGTACTATACCGTATTTAGGGATCTTTTACCGTTTTCCAAAATACTGTACCCGAAATCCTTTACCGTCCTTCACACACACACTGGGCACTGTACCGCATTTAGAATCCTTTACCGTATTCCAAATCCTGTACCCAGAGTCCTATACCGTCCTCCACACACTCTGAGTACTTTACCATACTCGGGGTCCTTTACCGTTCCCCAACTCAACTAAAGGCACTTTACCGTACCAGGGTTCTTTACCGGCACCCAACATCCTAAATCAACTTTACCATTTTATCATTTACTTATACAAGTCTATATGTTCACTAATCAAAACCATCCCATGAATCCAAGTGCATTCTAGCATGAACAACATCAATAACATCTCGATTCATAACATAATACATTTTAATGAGATAAAAAGTACATATCAAATAATATTGTGCGAGTAAGTAAACACATAATATTTTATGATTGGGCTGATGCCCTTAAGGTTCGTTGAAATAGTAAATTAATTAATTATAGCATACACTTATTCTACTAAAAAGAAATCAACCACATAGTTTAGGTTAAAATTGAGAACTAAAGTATAATCAGGGGGCAAACTGCAATTTAAGAACATTATGTTTAAAATCAAAACGTGTATGCACAGTGGTGCATTTCTTATTTCAAAAAAAAGAAAAGAAGAGTATTCTCGATTTTCATGATTTCCGATGCATTCGTGCGATTTCTCCCGTTATCACCTATTTAAATCTACATATAGGAATTATTTTATACTTAGAAAAAAGTAGGGAAGCGATTATACAACCTTTAATCCGGATAAAACGATTTAGTGGAGTCCGGTGGGTTTTTATTTGGCGGCAAAAGATCGGTATTCTAGCAGCAACTTAGGGCTGGAATAACTTGACTAAACATCTTCTGTTTTGGACGATTCTTGTGTCTAACGCGAAGATCTTGAAATGCTCTACAAATTTCGTGAAGAAGTCTAAGCCCGAAAACCACTCTAAGTAGGAGAAAAATGAACGTTTAGAAGATTCGCCCAATCTGCCTGGAAAAATGAATCCGAGAATTTTACCAAACTTTGAATGGCAATAACTTTATCAATTTTTGACCGTTTTGGGTGATTCTTGGGTTGAAATCGAAGCTCTCGACCTCCTGTACAACATTCGTGAAGAAACTCAAGCCTAAAAACGACATCAACAATGAAGAAAAAGGCCATGAACAGAAGTACGTGATATAGACGAAAAACGAAATTGTGTGATCCCTCTTTTTTTGTTTCTGTTTTTGCAGTGGACTAGGAGTGTTGTATTGTGAGAGAGAAGTGTGGTTTTGAGGATAAGTATGGAGGTGATGGAATGTGAGAGGAGAGAGATATAGTTTAGGGAGAGTTTGAAAGTGAGTGGATAAATGAAAAGATAGAGATAGAGGGAGAGATAGGTGAGGGATGGGCATCCAAATCCCATAAATTATGGGATGGTTACTAATATCTTTTTTGCATATATATAGACACACTTATATATAGTTACAAGCTAATTAATAATGTATAAGCTAAACTAATTTTAATTACTAAAAATTAATCTAGGTTATAGTTTAATCTAATTACACTTTTAAATAATTAATCGATTACTATAGACTATTTGATTAAAAATAATAATTTCTTTATTCAAAAAAAAAAAATGGCAAAAATCCAGGTCGTTACAGGATGGAATGAGCTCATCTCCATACCTAATTTCTCCGTACTCTAAAATTGTAGTATGTGGGCCCATTCCAAGTTTATAATTGTCATGACCCACAAAACACTCGCAAATAGAACATGTTTAAAAGTTTGATTAAACATGAGAAATCTAACAAAACACAAGGAAAGTGTAATACAATGTTAACCTAAAATGATCCATTTAACGGAACAAAATACGTCTTGTTCACATGCCTATCAATATTCAAGCAAATTGATTTGTTTGCAAATTAACATGTTAGGGACAAAATTTGGGCTGTTAACATGAAACTATCCGCTTGTTCGTTTTGGTCTTAAAAACCCTTACGCACAGTTTTCAATAAATTTTTTATATCTATCTCTCTCTACTCATTAGTCTAAAAAAATCTTCCTCAAAATTCAAACCGTACAGTTTGAACCTTATGACGAACTAAAGCCTTGCAGAGTCAATAGTCTCTTCTAAATACATGAGAAGATTAGCAAATGCGATATCAAGCTCACTATATTGAGTTGGCCCCCGTTTAGTCTATGGGCACTCGCTGTGCCAACTCTGATGCGGAACCTAGAATATTTCATCATAGCTTTGGATTCTACGACCAGCACAGAACTTACCGAACGGGTTCCAAATCATTTTATCAGCGAAATAGTTACCAAATGGGTTGTTATAAATTTGACCCCGCGGGCGGTTGTTAACTGGGAAGTAGCCAAATTCTAATTTCCTTCTTCCACTAAATTTGGAATATCTCCGAGCTCATGATTGGAAAATTAGGTTGTTTTGAATTCTGAAGTAGCCAGATCATAATTTCCATATACATGTACAACAAAATGGGAATTTCAACGAAGATGCCGCAAGAATAAAAACATTCAAAATCCCTAGGAAAAAAAAAATAACAAAAGAAGGGACCATATTCAAAATGTTAGGCAGTCCGGCCATTAATCTTGTTTTACAATCTTTAATAAGTTTGTTTAATGGTTTAAGATTTAGGAAAAATGACTACCAAAGACGTGTTTTGATAATTATACCCGCTAAGGACATTTTCAGCATTAACATATGTTTTTAGCATGTCCTTGGCAGGTATTAATTATCAAAATAGGTCATGGACTGTCATTTTCCTTAAGATTTAACACCCGATAACTGATCACCTTCCGGTGCCAGCCAAAGACTAGAGATATATACACCGGGAACCAGAAGGGATTGCAAATTAGGGGGCCAGTTAAATCAAGGGCCTTATCCCCCATCCAAACACCCCGCAAGCAGAGGCGGACGTAGGGAGGTGCAAGTGGGGGCCTGGGCTCTTGTGCACCTCTTAATTATCCAACTAACTATACTATATTTTCAAGTTAATTTTAAAAAATAATATAGGAGCGGCCCCTATACGTCTCTTGAGTGAAGAAAAGTTGATAAATTTTCTCTAAATGTGTGGAAAAACCCCCCCTGAAGTTTCAAGTTACCCAGCATTTTTTAGTCGTAGCTATAAAATTAATGCGATTATGTAACTAGAAGTAATTAAATAGCAATATTTGTATTATTATAGATTATATGTTTTGTTATTAATGTAAAAATAGATGTGATTCGGGTCCCCGCAAAGTACAAATCCTGCGTTCGCCACTGCTCGCAAGTCTCAACTCTACCGGTGTCGAGTTGTTTTGAAACAGTGGATTGAAAACAAGACTTACAAACAGTTTTCCAGAAAATTTATTAGTGTGCTTGGGGAATTTCCTTATTGTTTCGTTTGTCCACTTTTTTTGCCTACCAAGTTTTCTCGTTCTTTTCTGGATAGGCTATCAACCATGATCAGCTCAAACGGTTACTCAAAAACAAACGGAAAAATCCACGAGGGATAAAAGTCCAGTCCAGCCATCCAGAAGCATTTTAGTCAACGAAGGGAGGGAGACACAACGGACAAACCATCAGCCCGCGTGTCAGAGGAGAGCGATCGACCAATCGCGGGAGTCAAAAGTCTACTCCGTATTTTTTTATGTATCGTCCGTTATTCCCTATATTTTAATAATTATTTTTTTTTATCATTTTTTATGTTTAGTTTATGAAAATATACGTACATTTTTCTTTGATTTTATAGAAAGCAAACAATTTTAGGACATCCTCATATATACTCTCTCCATCCGAGTTTGTTGATATATTTTCAACATTCGTGTAATGTTTTATATTATCTCTATGTTTTCAATTTATAATGTAGTTCATGATTTTGAAAATCTTTTATAAAGAACTAAGTAAGATTTATCAAATAAGATTCATATAATATATTTTTAGAGAATCGTATTGAAAAATATGTTAAATTTTGTAAGGCGTGTGGAATAGTAAAAGTAAACAAACAAATACAGACAGATGGAATATGTAATACTAGTAAGCACACAAAATGAGACGGAGGCCATAATAAAATTAAAGATTTTTTCAATGACTACTCCCATAAAGATTACTATAGCCTTCACGGTCTTTATCAATAAAGACTAAAGAGTGTCTTCCCTTACTCCATCACACAAGACAAAGTACATTAGTATTGTGGTGCAAAAAAGTTTAGATTTTGATATTCGCACTCTTTTTTTTTTCTTTTCTGAAGGCACTTTGCTTTGTTTATGAAGTTACTATTAACTTCACGTTAAAAGTGGAGCGCCATCAGTAAAAAATGAAACACGAAAATCAGTTTCCAAAAGTTTTAAGATTACTTTAAGTGAATGGTTTTGAATAAGCAAGTGCAGCCGCTAGTGTGTTTGAGTGTGCACGCTTAATTCTATAAACGAAGATGATCATTAGCATTGTATCAAGCATATGCTGGTAAAAAAAAAAGAGAATTGATTTCATATTCTCTTTTTTATATTCATATATAATTTTGTTTTTTAACAAAAAAAAAATACACACACTTTCAATTTTGAATAAAAAAAAACATAGTGTGAATATCACAAATGGAGGGTGAATATCACTCCACTAAAGAAAGTATACCAAATATATGGTCATACCAAATTACCAATTACCCACTGCTACCAGTCCCAGAGTGCTGACCCGATTACCCAAATAACCATTCTTGACGAATCCGGCCCACTGAATCTTCTAGAGAAAATTGAAAAACAGCTCTCGTGATTTTTCTTTTCTTGGGAGGAAAAAAATACTAATCAAATCAAATACTACAATGAAGCTTCGAAATGGCTGTATTAAAAATTTAAAAGGCTCCACCACTGGCTGATCAAAAAAAAAAAAGGCTCCACCACTGAAGAAGATTCATAGTAGACTCCAATAGAATCGAACCCACGTTCTCTTTCCACTTTTTCAAGAATCATATCGCATAGTATAAATTCATCAACAATCAACGACCCAACCACTCTGGTTTATCGGGAAAACTGAGAGATGTCTGATTCAACGATGGAGAAAATGTTGGGTCTCCTCAGGATCCGCATTCACAGGGGCATCAATCTCGCCATTAGAGATGTCCATTTGAGAAGCAGTGATCCCTACGTTGTTGTACGGATGGGCAAACAGGTAATTTATCCTTTACCCCTCTCTCTCCCTCACTCTCTCTCTGGTCCTGGATCTCGATCCCTTTCAGTGCACTTATTTTGTTTTCAGGAGTCAATCGGCCCTGCAGATTTCTTGTTTTAAGAAAACTGTAGGCTAGTTTTCGAACGAGTTTGTTCTACTTGCCCCTTATTGGGTAGTTGGGAGAGTCGCCCAATCTGACTACTTGGGCATGGTTTTGTTTTCATAAATCTCCGACGGTTAAGGGTGTCTGAGCCAGTTTTTGCGTAATTCGACTATTTCTCTCCCCCGATCCGGTAAAAGGAGGGCAAGAGACTAGGCGATTTACAAGAGACTTCTCTCGTACGGCTTGACCCCAAGAGATAGTCAGTTTCGAAGATGTTTGAGTTTATACCGGAGTAGCTCATAACTTTTGCCAGTTGAGCTACCCTTGGGTTTTGAAAAAGCTCTCTCTCTCTCACACACACAGCTGATGTTGTTTGTATGTTTGGTGTGAAACAGAAACTGAAGACTCGAGTAGTGAAGAAAAATGTGAATCCAGAGTGGAACGAAGATTTGACACTTTCTATTGCAGATCCAAATACCCCAATCAAGCTTGTAAGTGCTTTTTCATGTATTTTACTCTTCGATGGTCCAGTAACGACCACATCCGCCAACCGTGACTATGACGCTGATAGAATTTAAGAAAATATTACTCGTAATATATACTCTGGCGCATTTCACTAACTAAAATAATTATTTTTCCTATTCTAAATCAAGTTGTAAGCCTTGGATGTAATTTGAATCCCCTACAAGCCATTTTACCCAAGCTTTCACTTTCGACGATAGTGACAATGGTAGGGACGATGCTCTAAACAGGCTAACAGCACCTTTGGATTCAGTAATTTGGTGAGAAAAGAAATTAAGGGTATAGTGATTTGGTGAGAAATGAAAGAAAAACGTACGAAATACTAGTTGTGTTTTTTGATTGGCTGGCTCCTTTATGATGAGAAAGGGCTCATCACAACTATTCTCACAATCAAAAGGGCCCCTAAAGTATTTTGCTGAGTTGAGGCAAGGATTGAAACACGAGTCTAGATTCTCTCGTGTGACAATCCTTAGGTGACACTAGATCTAAGGTGTCACTGAAACAATAGGATACTCTGCTATAGGGACGGCACTCGAGTCATTTTGACAAATTTAAAACAAATTCTGAAATATTCGGTATATGTGCTTATTTCTTTTTGTAATTGCAGATGGTCTTCGATAGGGATACATTCACATTTGACGACAAAATGGGAGATGCTGAGTTTGATATCAAACCGTTCATAGAAGCTGTAAAAATGCGGTTGGAGGGTCTCCCAGACGGAACCATTATCACAAGAGTAAAACCGAGCCGCCAAAACTGCTTGTCTGAAGAGAGCAACATCATATGGATCAATGGAAAGACGGTCCAAAAAATGTTCCTCAGATTGCGAAATGTGGAACGCGGTGAGCTGGAGTTGCAGTTGCAGTGGATTGATATTCCTGGTTCGAGGGGTTTGTAAAATAGAACCGGATTAGGGATATCCCGATTCGTTGCTCTATATCGAGACATGTAAATGAGTGAGATTTTTGTACAAATTTTTGGATTTACCTACTTCTTTCGACTTTCCCTTGGTAATGAACTCGGTGGCATTTAGGCTTTTTGTCTATCAAGAATCCGTTCTCATATTTTTCGTGCATTCTGGTCTAATGGGAAATTTCAAGGGAACAAGTTATACTTCTAACGAGTAGCATTCAAAAGCTAAAGCTTCTCAAAATCAGAGTAGAAATCCAACAAAAGTTGCCTTGTGCTCATAAAAATTGATTAAGCATTTGTGATGCGCTAGGAGTTCTCTTCAACATATCTCAAGTTTGAATTTAATGAACTGAGCTAATAATTATGTCTTTTTCCCATTCGGATGGAGTATTTTTACCATATACATATGCTTTCTAAGTTTTAACTTACGCGCATTGCGATTTAATTGTATGTAGGGGACCAATTCTACCGTTAAGGAGCGGGAATACCAATTAATTTGGTAATCCCAAAAAAGTTTTGAACCCCTTTTGAAGTTAACTCGTAAGTCCCACGCTATGTACTTCCACATCAACTACAATACCCTAATCTGATCTAATCATTCACCAACTCCAATTCCCTAATAAAACACCTGTTTTCTATTTCTTGTATCTTTTGCATACGGAAGCTATGAGGTTTGGGTTGAGGTTTTAGATTCCAGTACCTAACTCTGTCTATTGTTAAGGCAAAGATGAGTAGCAATCAAAAAGCTGGAAAGTCTTCGTGGACTATGCAAAGCCGCCAAAGGGCTTGTAACCCAATGATATTTCCTGGTCTTTTCAGGAGAGAGGTCAGAATTCGAGCCCTGTCGTGAATATTTGTGTGGACTTACTAACTCCCATCAAAGTCCTGCTGATCTATAACGTGTGGCAAAAAAAAAAAAAAGACTATGCAAAGTCTTCGCTACTTCATCGATCTAATGGTAGTTTCTTTAGAATCCCGCATTTGATAAATCGTATAGTTATCTAGAATAGCTAACAAAATTAAAAAGTAAATTCAGAAAATTGGTTACCTGAAAACGCAATTTAATGTGATCAGACCTTTTGAATTACTATAATGGACAGATAAAGAAATCACAACCAGTTAATTAATTTCAGTAATTAGAACCAAAAGTAAATTTGAACTTTCTAGTAGAAGGCATTGTGTGGCCCGTGATCCTTGATCCTCGTTCCTCCGCTGGTGGTTCGATGGTCGCTGAGCCTTCTTCTCCTAGCCTACACAGGGAGCGCACGGCTAAGACCCGGCCGGGGGTTGTCCCGGCAAGGCCCTCCGGCGAGAGGATAAGTATGTGAAGGAAGAAAGGGGAAGAGACTTGGGTTTTGAGTGGGTATTCGCATGTATGAGTGCGTACCTTTCCAGAGGCGTTATCCTTTGGTATTTATAGAGTTCTCTGACTTGCTTTCCAAGCACGGGCACGTGCCAGGCGACGTTACCGTGACGTCACCGAATAGATCTGGTTACCGCTTTTGGGGTTGAGCTGGCACACCCATGTGCGCCCATGATCATCTTCTGTTATAACCGCTTTTGCATGTAGGAAGAAGCGTGACTCAGCAGCAGCAGTCGTCGGTAGCAGCCGTACTCCGCGGGTGGCTGAGCACGATCCTGCCGACCCTGGCACGTGACCGATGGGAGAGGGTACGCTGCAAGGGAGTGGCCGAGCACGGGCTTTTAATTCACCGAGCCTGTGGCAAGTGAGGGTGGCGATGAAGAACAGGGACGGGAGCCGTGCACAAGGTTTCTGATTGACACGAACTAGGCTTGGTCCGTTCCACAGTGAAGTTCTATGTTCGGCCTGCTACAATAGCCCCTCAATTTCTGACTTCGCCGAGCGCGCAGTGGAAATTGAAGTCAAGCCACTGTCGAACTTGATGTTTGCCGAGTGTGACTCGTGAGAAATCGAAATTTTTTTTTTTTTTTTTGGCCGAGCTCCGTCTATTTTCAGCGACCGTCATTGAAGAGCTTTAATGGAGGGATGCCAGGTATCGGTTTTCAATTGAGTGTAGCTGACAGAAGGACAGCTGGCAGACGTGGGTTTCTGCAGGGTTATTCTATTACTGCCACGTGTCGAATTCTCGTTGGTCGTCAGTTCGGCGGTGCAATGATGGGCGGGAGATTCAAATCTCCAACCCTACCCCTATATAAGGGGCAACGAGAGGAAAGAGAGGTTACAGACCCCTTCTCTCTCTAGAACTCCATAGCCAAAAGCTCTGTCGCCTCCCTTCGTCTTCCAGCTTCGATCCTCACCATTTTCGTTGCAAGATCCCGTAATAAACCCCATGTATGAGTTCGCTTTTCATCCCTCATATAGTTTGTGCAATTTTTCCACACTTTCCTTTCTTTTTTCTTGGGTTTTGGGGCTTTTTTGTTCATAGTGAACAGTGTGAGGTCTGGAGATGAACGGACTGTTCATCTTCAACCTATTCTAACGACGTTCGTGTTTGGCCATTGTTGGAATTTGCCGAGCCCAGCCTAGGCGCTGATAGGCCGAGCCCCGTTTCGAGTCTTAATATCTCCCGAGCTTGAATCTCGAAGAGATAAATAGGGTGGGCCAATAGGGTAGCCAAGCATAGAGATCCCTTGCTTTCTGGCCGACGACGAGGTTTCTCATTGTTTTCTTCTTGTTTTTGTTAGGTCTGGCTCACCCAATCATCGTTATCTCTTCCGACTCCGAAAACTCGGGGGACGATTCCGGGGACTTGATTATCCGAGAGTATTTGGCGAGGCATAGGCTCCGACATCAATCTTTTTCAATTGCTTCAAACATGTCGGACTCCGATGATTCCAATGCCGAGCGTGACTACGAGTACGGTGGATATAACACCGAACCCAAGATCACCTTTTCACTTTCTACTAATTCTGACGCCGAGCCCGAGCTAGGGCCTAAAGCCGAGTCTAGGTTCCATCCCCCGGCCGAGGCTACGACGTCATCACATCCTAGGCCGAGTGACACTGCGTCCGAGGATAGAGAGATTGCTGATCTTTATGAGAGAGGTCAGGTCTGTCCTTATGCTCATTATTTTAGCGGGCAACCCCATGAATACGCAGACTTTTGCCGAACGTACAACATCCCTGATGACGTTGTAGTCAGTCAAGTGGCCAGCAACCGTATTAGAGATAAGGCGGAACATCGTCCCGAGCATATAACTGTTCCCCTTATGGCCATATGTGAAGCTGGCCTCAGGTTCCCTCTTCACCCCTTCTTGAGGGAGCTGCTTGCTAAGTTCGGGCTTGTTCCTCACTACTTCGCCATCAACAGCTTTAGGAGAGTGATGGCCGTGATCAAATTGAAAGAACTCCACAACCTTGAGTTCAACGTGGTCGACCTCTTTCATTCGTACATCATGTCCAGGCACGGCAAGACCGATCGCAGGTACTTGTCGACGCGTGGTGGTAATGAGCCATTGATAGACGGGCTCCCTGACACCGACAAATGGGCTAATTTCTATGTCGAAGTTAGTGGTAGTTACGAATTCGGTGATCAGGTGACACGGTTGTTCTCGGTGCCGAAGACAAAAGATTTTCGAGGTTTATTTTACTTTTTCTTCTTTTTGCCGAACTTGATTTCTCTTTGTAAAAGCCCCTAACATTTGTCTGGCTATCAACTTTTCCCAAATCACTGGTCAATTACAAAGCGACAACAAGGCTTGGCTGACGATAAGAATGTCGAGACGTTGAAGGCCCAGATTTGCCGTGACGTGCCGACGCTGTTAGGTTACGTCCCCTCATACAAGGGGAAGTTGAGGAGGAGAGAGAAGGGAGCGGGGCCGAGTACGGAGTTTGGAGGAAAAAATAAGGTTGCCAAGCCGAGCGCAAAGGCGAAGGCACCGAGAGTGAAATTTCCAACTTTGAAGAAGTCAGCGGACTTCTGGTTTCAAAAAAGCCAACCATTTGATTTCCCAGGTCTCAACGTTCCTCCCCTACAAACCCTCGTTCCTGAATTTGCCGAAGACATGGGCAAGAGAAATGTCATAAGGATGAATCTGAGGGACGAGGTCTTGGCTCGGCAGAAGGAGGCTGCTCCCGCCGAGCCTGCTGCCAAGAATCAAAAAACTACTCAAGCAATTTTCTCAAGCAGGCCGCCAACGCCGATCCCAAGAGAGAAGGACCAGACTGAGTCGTCCGCCGCTGGTGAGTCGAAAGTTACAGACAGATCTGGAGGCTCGGGTGGCCGAGCAATAGTGCAGGAGTTCGCTCCTTCGTACGCGACGTCTAAGGGACGAATCATCTCGATCGACAACAGTGTTAAGCTGGAGCCTGGGTTAGCCCGTACCATGCTCCAAGGTCTTATTTTGCCAAATGATATGGCCAAGGTTCCAGATGAGCTCTTGCCGAGCCTGGTCCATGCCAGTGCCTATGTTGTATAAGTATATATCCGAGCCTAGCTTTTTTCCCTGTTTCTTCCATTTTCGAGGATGTTTGTGAGTTTTGTGTTCTTGTCATTATGCAGGCTGGCCAAGCTATTCTTCGTGCTTCTCAGAAAGCCGAACTCTTGACCGCTGAACGGGGTCGCTTTTATGACGATCTGAAGGTCGAGCGCGAGAAGTCTCAAAGTTATAAGGGGAGCCTCAAAATTGCGAAGGCTCAAATTACCGAGCTGGAGAAGGAGGAAATGGCCGATGTAGGGAGGTATTCCCGAACAGGTGCAAAATGAACCCGAGCACGATCAAAAAAAAGGGTCAACGCACTGTGGACCAGTGATATGAGAAGTCAATGGTCCAGAGAGGTTGTACGATTCTCGGTGCAATAACATGAGACGTTATTAGGACCAAATACAAGGAAAATGACATGAGATGCCACTGTTCATAGAAACTTGTTCGGCAAGAGAGAGCCGAACAGGAGAAGAGCACCTTACAAAGGATATGGTTCAAATTGTTTCCTTAGGACCAGTAACACGTGAGGTAATTGGTCCAGGCCATCTGTTCGGCCATGAGATGGCCGAACAGAGAGAGAAGTACTATTTGAGGGAACATTCTGGAAGGTTCCAGAGTAGTCATGTCCCATAAAGGGATAAAGATCCCAAGAATATAGGATCTGAGAAAGATACCCAACGAATATGGGATGTTCGGCTCTTAAAGGAAAAGAATCCTAAAAGGACTCTTTTCCTTTAAACTGATAAAGGAAACGAGACTCCTTGATATCCTGGGTTTCCTATACGAGTTAGGAATCCTATGGCAACATGGATGCTTGGACAGCAAGCATCCATAAATCTATAAATATGAGGTAAACCTAGAGGTGAAAGGCACGCAATACACTGCATTCTATTTGCTTTCCTATTGATAATTAGGGTTTGATTGCTAGTACGTGATACTAACAAAGGCATCGGAGGGCCTTTGCCACGAGAGGCAAAGGTGCACTCACTCCTTGTCTGTTTTGCAGGATAGGGGTTTCATTGACAAATTAGGGTTACGTTCAAGAGGCACGTGAAGCCGTTGCATTCCAGTGCTGTTTATAGCACTACTTGAATTTATCCACCTACAATTGGTGCCGTCTGTGGGAAACGAAAGAGTTCCCTTTGAAATACGACCATGGTGGAAGTAGAGCCAGTAACGCCACACGACCCGAAGGATGTGCTAATTGGAGGAGGGGATAAGTCTCCACCCGGGGCTCCGAGAAAGCCCGAAGGAGGACACAAAAGGACCACAAGTAAGGGCCACCCCCTTACTATCCACGGCAACTCCAGAAATAGAGATGGAGAGACGGCATCGAAGTCCACGAGAAGGACTAAATCCCATCGAGGGGATGAATCGATTGCACACTCCAAAAGTGTATACCGTAGCGAAGACGTTCTTGATAAGAAGAGACAAGAAATCGAGGAGTATGCTCGTTTGATCAAAAAACGAGAACATGAGATCAGAGAATTAGAGAAAATCAGGGAACATCCGGAGGACTCTGGACTATCTCGAAGAAATTCTAGAGGTAGTCAATACGCTCTGGTGCAGTATCAAAAGGCTCCTTCACGAGGAAGGAGGAGCAGAAGCAGAAGTCTGACCCCGAGGCGACATAAAACTTCTCCACGAAAAGGGAGGAACAGGATCCGAACACCCGAGCGAAGGAGGGTATCTCCAAGAAAGAGGAGAAGCAGAGGTCGGAGTTCTACCCCCGAAGAAGAAGGGAGTAGAAAACATCATAGGGACAGGTACGAGAGACCTGATTCCGATTGGGAACGAATTAGATCCAAGAAAGGACCGGAGGATGAAGCCATGACTGCACGGGAAGCAGCACGGAAAGCACTGCAGAATATAGCATCCTCCCCTTTGGCAAAAAAGTTACAGGAGGCTAGATTGCCGACCGGGGTAAAGCACGGGACATTCATCCTCTACGAGACAGATACTGATCCCGTGGCCCATATACAGCATTATCAGCAAGCAATGTTTATGCATGAAGGGGATGATGCAATTATGTGCAAGATGTTCCCGTCAAGTTTGGGGAAGGTTGCTCTGTCCTGGTTCCACAAATTGGGCTCACGCTCCATCCGAACATGGGTGCAATTGGCCGAGGAATTCACTGCACGGTTTTTGACGAGCAGGAAAGCTCCCAAAACCTTTGAGAGTCTTTCTTTTATGAAGCAAGGAGAGGACGAGGCGATCAGGGCTTATGCAAAGAAGTACTGGGAAACCTTCAACGAGATTGAAGGATGTAGTGAAGAATACGCAATAGCCACGTTCAAAACAGGCTTGCCTGTTCGGGGGGAACTGCGTAAATCTCTAAACATGAGTCCCGTGCAGACATTGGCAAAATTAATGGAGAGAATTGAGCAGCACGCCAGGAACGAGGACGACATCCTACGAGAGGATGGAAAGTTGGCCGCCGAGCAAGTAAAGGGGCCTATAAAGAAAGCTGACAAGCCAGAGCCCAAGACTTATCGTGAGAGGAAAGATTATGGGCAGGCGAAGAAAGAGCAGTACAAGGATAAGCAAGCCCCGGATCCCAAGTCATTCTTTTCAATAAACACGGTTTGGAAAGAGCCCATTTACAGGATTCTTTATCGAATAAAGAATCAACCATATTTCAAATGGCCCCCAACTCTTGGTGGGAATAAAGATGCAAAACGAGCTACGAATGAGCACTGCAGTTACCATAAGGATTGGGGTCACATGACTGAGGACTGTGAGATGTTTAAACGGCATCTTGATGATTTGGTCTCACGAGGTTACCTCAAAGAATTTGTCCAAGAGGATTCCAAGGATAAAGACAAGGCAATGGAATTGGATTACGAACAGAATCCAAAAGGGATAATCCATATGATACATGGATTGGCCGAACCCTATACGAGAAATGAGGTGAGATTGCTTCAGAGACGAGTGAAACATGACCAGCATGTAATGCAGTTGGGGAAGAAAAGAGGTCGCAACGAAGGGGCAAGCAACGAGGGCATAGTTTTTACTGATGAAGATCTGGGAGGAGTCCAGGTACCTCACAATGATGCTTTGGTCATAACCCTACAAGTTGGGGAATATGATATGGAGAGAATCCTGGTGGATTCAGGGAGTTGCACCGAAGTACTATACTATGATGCGTTCAAGAAACTGGGGCTCACACAAGAAGATTTGGTACAATCAGCAACTCCACTGGTCGGATTTGGAGCAGGAGCAGTTTGGCCGTTAGGCAAGGTAACTCTGCCTGTTCGGGCTGGGACAGTGGTGCTACGAACCGACTTCTTAGTGGTGGATGTACCGTCTTCCTATAACGTGATTATAGGAAGGACATGGTTGCACAAGATGAGGGCAGTCTCTTCAACTTTCCATCAGATGGTAAAGTTCCCAGGGTCTAATGGGATTGAGCACATCAAAGGTAACCAAAAAATAGCTCAACAATGTTTGGTATCCATCATAAAAAGAGTCCATAATGCCCACCATGTTAATACTGTGGAAATTCCGGATCTGCCGACCATTGAGGATATTGGAAAAGACCCAACCGAGAGGGTAGTTGAGGATTTGAAGAAAACATCGATCAACGAGACTGATCCAGATAAGTATTTTCTAATTGGGGAATCACTGCCAGAAGAGGAAGAGAATGAACTGATTAGTTTGTTGAAAACCTATGTCGATGTATTTGCTTGGACTCCAGAGGAGATGCCTGGGGTGAATGCAGATGTTATCTGCCATCACTTGAATATAGATCCACAGCATAAACCGGTCATTCAAAAGAAACGAAGGGCAGCCGTACAGCACGTTGACGCTGTAATTGAAGAAGTAGATCACTTGTTGGAAGCCAAGGCAATAAGGGAAGTTTATTATCCAGAGTGGCTATCAAATACTGTTGTCGTCAAGAAAAAGAACGGAAAATGGCGTGTATGTGTTGACTTCACAGATTTAAACAAGGCGTGTCCTAAAGACAGTTTTCCTCTTCCAAGGATTGACCAGTTGGTGGATGCAACAGCAGGATATGGACGGATGAGTTTTCTCGATGCATATCGAGGATACCATCAAATTGCAATGTTTGGGCCAGATCAGGAGAAGACGTCTTTTATTACACCACGAGGGTTGTACTGTTATAATGTCATGCCTTTTGGATTGAAGAATGCAGGGGCAACGTATCAGAGACTGGCGACCATCATGTTTAGAAAATTGCTTGGCAAAACTATGGAGGTCTACATAGATGACATGGTGGTAAAGAGTAAATCTGGGCAAGGCCATATTGCAGATTTGAGAGAAGCTTTCGAGATTTTGAGGAAATACAAGTTGAAACTCAACGCCTCGAAGTGTGCGTTTGGAGTCGGCTCTGGAAAGTTTTTGGGCCATCTTGTAACTCTAAGGGGAATAGAGGCAAATCCCGACCAGATAAAGGCCTTACAAAATCTGGAAAGTCCTCGGACAACGAAAGAAGTCCAACGATTAACTGGGATGGCAGCAGCTCTTAATCGATTTATTAGCCGATCAAGTGACAAGTGCAGACCTTTCTTTCAGCTGTTAAAGAAAAGGGAATGGTTCGAATGGGGAGCAGAATGTAAACAAGCCTTTCAGGATCTAAAGGGATATTTGGCCTCTCCTCCCCTTCTTTCGACTCCAGAAGCAGGTGAGTCTCTAATTTTATACTTAGTTGTTTCTGAGCATGCCGTAAGTGCAGTACTTTTAAGAGATAAGGGATCCGAGCAAATCCCAGTCTATTATGTGAGCAAAACTTTGTTATATGCCGAAACAAGGTATTTGCCCCTCGAGAAATTGGTTCTAGCACTAAGGACAGCAACTAGAAAATTGCCACATTATTTCCAGAGCCATAAAGTTGTGGTTTACACTGAGTTCCCATTAAAATCATTGCTCCGAAAGGCAGATTTCTCGGGAAGGATCTCAACTTGGTCCATTGAGTTGAGCCAATATGACATCGACTATCAGCCGCGCACAGCAATCAAAGGCCAGGTGTTGGCAGATTTTGTGGCAGAATTCTCACCTGCGGTTGCACCTCTGCCTCCTACGAGAAAGGAGTGTGAAGCAAAGTCTCCTGTAACGAAAAAACAGGCATTAGCCGAACAAGATCCCCTGGAATGGAAGCTGTTCGTTGACGGGTCAGCTTGCAACACCGGTTCAGGAATAGGGGTAGTACTTTATCCCCCTGAAGGATCAATGTTGGAATTATCAGTTCGCCTTGGGTTCAATGCATCCAATAACGTGGCGGAGTACGAGGCAATTTTAGCTGGTTTGAGAAGTGCAAAAACCCTAAAAGCCGAACATGTTAGGGTATATTGTGATTCACAGCTTGTAGTCCATCAACTGTCCGGGCAATATGAAACCCGGAGCGAGAAGATGGCGGCATATGTACAGGTGACCAGAGATCTGCTCGATACCTTCGAAAGGGTGTATATTGAGCAGATAAGTTCTGGAAAGAATGCTCATGCAGATTCATTGGCATGGTTAGCCGCAGCTGTGCCATCTGAGTTTAAAAGAAAAATAGCCGTGGAGTATCTGACTGAGCCGAGCATTGGGAAAAGTGTGGAGATGGTCTTGGACGTGAACCAAGGACCAAGTTGGATGGACCCAATAGTGGAGTTTTTACGAGATGAAATACTCCCTTTGGACAAAAAGGAGGCACATAAAATCAGGACCAAATCTGCTCGGTTCTGGTCATCCCCAGAGGGAAAACTATATAGGAAATCTTTTACAGGACCCTACTTGCTTTGTGTGCATCCTGAGATGGTGCAAAAGTTCCTCCACGAAATTCACGAGGGGACTTGTGGAAGCCATGCTGGTGGTCGGTCCATAGCCCACCGAGCAATCACCCAAGGGTATTGGTGGCCGTACATGCAAGAAGATGCTAAGGTGTACGTAAAAATTTGTGAGAAGTGTCAGAAATTTTCACCAATGATTCGAACACCAGCCGAGGACCTGGTGCCGCTGACAAGTCCCTGGCCGTTTGCTCAGTGGGGAATGGACATAGTGGGTCCACTACACAAGGCAACTGGGAATCGAAAATTCCTACTAGTTGCAACAGATTACTTCACTAAGTGGATTGAGGCTGAGCCATTGGCCAAGATCACTGAACCTATGATAGAAAGGTTCGTGTGGAAAAGCATCATAACTCGTTTTGGGGTACCTTATTCGTTGATTACAGACAATGGGTCGCAATTTCAGAAGAAATTCAAAACTTTCTGTGCCCAGTATGGGATAAGAAATTATTATTCGACTCCAGCTTACCCTCAAAGCAACGGACAAGCAGAGGCTTCAAACAAAACAATCCTTGATGGGATTAAGAAACGTTTGGATAAAGCAAAGGGAAAATGGCCCGATGAATTGCCATTGATCCTATGGGCATACCGAACAACGCCTAGGAGGTCTACGGGCGAGACCCCCTATTCATTAGCATATGGAACAGAGGCTGTTATTCCATTAGAAATAGGTCTGCCGACCAACAGGACCACTTTGGTTGAAAGTGGAGGAAATGACAGAGCCTTGGAGATTGAGTTAGACTTTGCCGAGGAACGACGAGAACGGGCCTTGGTGCACTTGGCCTCATACCAAGAGCAGCTCATCAAAAGTTATAACAAGAATGTACACCCACGAGAGTTTGGTGTTGGAGACCTTGTGCTACGTAAAGTGCTCGGCAATACTAAAGTGGCTAATGAGGAAAAGCTAGGGGCAAATTGGGAAGGCCCATATCGAGTTACAGAAATCGCAGGCATTGGGGCTTATCGATTGGCAGACTTGGATGGGAACCCAGTGCCAAGACCTTGGAATGTCCATAATCTAAGAAAGTTTTTTATATAATTTTTCTTTATGCACATCGTGATTGTGTGGGAGTTACGAATAAAACTCTCTTGTGTTCTAGTTTTGTTATTTTTACAAGAGATACGAGTAACGCCCTCTTGGGTTTTACAGTTTATGAATGAAGTTACGTTTTTTGTCTAGACTGCTGTTTTCTTGGTATTTGTTTTAAATACGAATCACGACATTGGTTTCCCTCATTCGTATTGGGGAGCAGGGTATAGGATATCCATTTAAGTACGTGACATTTGAACACAAGTTCGAAACACTTGTGTGAACTTCAAACAAGTACGAAATACTTGAGAAATTGTTCTAAGTACGTGATACTTTAAAGTACGTGACACTTGTGAGAACGCAAGTACGAAATACTTGAGAATTGTTCTAAGCACGAGAAACAATTGTATGAAAGCATACGAGTATATGCACCAACAGTCCACAGCATACGAAAATATGCACAAACTTGAAAGCATACGAATATATGCATAAAAGTACGTGAAACTTTTATAAACTTTAAACGATTTAAGTACGAAATACTTAAACATCTTGAAACACCCATGACAGAAACATATGGAAAAGGTATCTTGACAGGAATCATTCAAAACAGATGTGAAGAACGACAGAGCTCATTCATCTTCTGTAAGATCTTGGACAGCTGCAGGAGTAATTATAGGAGCTACTGGAGCAGCCAGCTCTTCTGTGGGATTTTCGTCTCCAAGTTGACCATCACTGACTTCCTTTTGGCCAGGATTGGTCATATCAACTTGAGGCTCCACTTCAGAAACAGGTTGCTCAGCAGACACGTTCACCACCTGCTCATCAATCAACTCCTCTGCAATATCTTCCTCCCGACCAGCAGCACTGGGTAGTTCAATGTTGGTCCAGAGAGGAGATGATTCAGGAATCTCAGCTTTGGCAAGGCAAGCTGTCCAAGAGGCCACCCAGACTTGGTCTTGTATCCCAGGCATTTGGCTTGTGTAGCTTTTCGTGGCCACCTTGATTCCTTCATTATACCCCTTCTCTAGAGCAGCTTTGGCTTCCGTCTGGCTCGCTTCCAATTCTTTCAGAGTTTGATGTAAGCTATCCTCAGCTCCCTTCAGTTGTCCTTTGAGTCCATCAGCTTCTCCCAAAGCTTGGTTTCTTTCTCTCTCAAGCCTGATGATGGTGCGTTGAAGCTTGTTGTTCTCACCGACCAGTTTGGCACGTTGGGGCTCAGATTGGCTAAGTTTTTGAGCCATGGCCACCATTTTTTGCATCACCTGGAAACATTCAACACAATTAAGCAAACGAAATGGTATACTATGGTTTATAAAGCAAAAATTTCACCTTGGCATTGTGAGACATGAATGAGCTCAGAAGGTTGTCAGGAGAGCTTGCCACCTCCTTCTGCATATCTCCTGGCAGTAGAAAGGCTTGAGACAGGGCAAGGGCTGTGCCTTCTGACTCAACACTGTCCCGAGCAGTAATAGCACGGCTCCCGTGCGAGAATGTAGGAGCCCAGACAGGAGCAGGAGATGAAGAGGATGTTGGAGGTCTTTCTTGGGTTTCCTCCACTCGTTGACGTTTTTCACGGTGAAGGGCTTCAATCTCTTCAAGAGAAAATCCTGGGGGAGCACTTGTTTGAGTTTGGGGACGACGACCACGACTTTGAACATTTTGTCCCCGACCACGACCTCGACCAGGAATGGTGAGGAGGCTGCCCAGGTCAATTGGCCGGTTCATCTCTGAAGTTGAGAGGGTATGATCACTGGAAGACGAATTGGATGAGGGACTAGAAGTTTCCTCAGCAAGAGGAATTGGTTCGTCAGGGATCGGAGGTGTCTGAGAACGCCTTTCTTCTTGTTCGGGAACTGGTCTTGAAGGACCAGCTATTGCAGGGTTATCAGCTGCTCGGGTTCGCCGATCAATAAACCCACCGTATGAAGCTTTGTAGCTGAGAAGTACTTGAGCTGCTCTTGCTCGGCCTGCAAGGTATGTCCCTTCACCGTTGAATGCGAGTGCTCGTCTGATATCAGCTACGTGAACTTGTGGGGTTATAATGTTATAACCACGGTTAATATTTGATGCTGAAACAAAGCATAAGCAATTAGAAGCACGAAAAAGCTTTTCCTATGAACTAGGACAAAACAAATGAAATTAAGGGAGAGCACTAACGTGGGCTCCCGAATATGTGAGGGGCATGAAACCCAATCACTTGGTCGTCCTCGTCTCTGGGTTCGAAGTTGCCCGTAACGATCAGAAAGTCGTCATCATCCCCTCGAGCAGAGTCAGGGAGTTCAAGAACGAGCTTCTTTCTAGAATCCCTACTCTTTAAATAATACGTAAGGGCGTCCCCAGTTCTGGAAATGCTATATAGATGATGGATATCATACAAGCCTAGAGAAGTCCGTAACATTTGGTTTAGGGTATTTATACCCATAACTACTCGGAAGAAATTAGCAGAAACCTGCATTGGCGAAAGCCTGTAATACGCTAAAACTTGGCGGAGTAGAGGGGCTAAGGGGAATCTAACTCCGCCTTCGACGACGGCTACTACTGGAATGTGAAGTGTGTCGAAATCGAAGCTTTCGCGAATGGCATCCTCAGGAGCCAAAACAGTAGCTACGTTGTCAGGAATCCCATATCGAGATCTAAAACTTGCCATGGTTTGAGGAGTATTACAGTGTCTACGGAATCTCCCCATTACCAGAAAAACTTTTGGGGTTCTTTGAAGTATAAAGAAAGAGGACGATAAAACCCTAAAACGAGATTGTAAACAATCCACTAGAGAAAGGGAGTTGTAAGAAAAAGACGTGATGACTTACGAGAATAGACGATGGAATCCCTAGAGAGCAGAAAAGAAGAGGCCTTGAGACGATGAACAGAGCTTCAATGGCGGGGAAGAGCTTGAACCGTTTGTTTCCTGTAGAAGGAGTCTAAGAGAGAGATTGGGGTTTTTTAAAAAATGGGACGAAAACCCAAAAATACCCTAAAAGTAGGTGGCGTACGTGAAACGTCAACCCAGACGCCGTTTTGAGCGTTCCGTTTTCCCATAAACACGTCTGTTCGTATTTAATGAAACGCAATACGATGGTCGACGCGTGTAAAGGTTAGGGCTAAAAGCCTGTGACGGCCACGAGAAAAGATGGTTTTTTTCTTAGCAACGTGATGCAACATTGCACCAATATATGAAATAGGGTGCAGAAACAAAGTGAATTTGTTCGGTAAAAAGCTTTACTCGTCATCTGAGTAAAATATAAACGAGCAAAGCTGGGGAGCAATTGTAGGGAGGTATTCCCGAACAGGTGCAAAATGAACCCGAGCACGGTCAAAAAAAAGGGTCAACGCACTGTGGACCAGTGATATGAGAAGTCAATGGTCCAGAGAGGTTGTACGATTCTCGGTGCAATAACATGAGACGTTATTAGGACCAAATACAAGGAAAATGACATGAGATGCCACTGTTCATAGAAACTTGTTCGGCAAGAGAGAGCCGAACAGGAGAAGAGCTCCTTACAAAGGATATGGTTCAAATTGTTTCCTTAAGACCAGTAACACGTGAGGTAATTGGTCCAGGCCATCTGTTCGGCCATGAGATGGCCGAACAGAGAGAGAAGTACTATTTGAGGGAACATTCTGGAAGGTTCCAGAGTAGTCATGTCCCATAAAGGGATAAAGATCCCAAGAATATAGGATCTGAGAAAGATACCCAACGAATATGGGATGTTCGGCTCTTAAAGGAAAAGAATCCTAAAAGGACTCTTTTCCTTTAAACTGATAAAGGAAACGAGACTCCTTGATATCCTGGGTTTCCTATACGAGTTAGGAATCCTATGGCAACATGGATGCTTGGACAGCAAGCATCCATAAATCTATAAATATGAGGTAAACCTAGAGGTGAAAGGTACGCAATACACTGCATTCTATTTGCTTTCCTATTGATAATTAGGGTTTGATTGCTAGTACGTGATACTAACAAAGGCATCGGAGGGCCTTTGCCACGAGAGGCAAAGGTGCACTCACTCATTGTCTGTTTTGCAGGATAGGGGTTTCATTGACAAATTAGGGTTACGTTCAAGAGGCACGTGAAGCCGTTGCATTCCAGTGCTGTTTATAGCACTACTTGAATTTATCCACCTACAGCCGACAAACTGAAGAAGGCCGAGCGTGAGCTTGGTCAGGTCTTGAGGCGGGAGAAGAGGAAGATGAAGGAGGTGGATGAGAAGGCCTATCAAGCTGGGTACGACCGTGCGGGTTTCGAGTACGTGAGAGAGGCTAGGTCGATGGTCAATGACGAAGTCAAGGCGAGGGTCCCGATTGCGTACCGAGCGGGGTATAAGGCCGGTGTGAAGGCTGTCGGTGAAGCGATGCAGATGGAGCCCAATTTGTCCTTAATCCCAGTAGCAGTTGTTCCCGAGCTCGTACTTCCTTACACTGCCGAGGAGTGTGAGCCTCTTCCTCCCGAGGAGTTCCTAGATAGCGACAACGATGTTGAAGACTTTACTAAGGCCGATGCTGAAGGTCTAGATGGCTCTGGTGGGGAGAAGGGCGGTGGTGGTGAGAATATTGATGTTGGGAAGGTGGCCGAGGACACCCAGCAGCAGCCTATGGACGTGGAGAAGGCTGCCGAGACTGCTGCCGAGGCTGATGCTGCAGTGGCTAGGGAGAACGCTTCTCAAGCTTGAGTTTTTGTTTTTAACTCTTAACTTTTGGACTGGATGGCTCCGAACTTGGAGTTTGCCGTTCCAGATGTAATAGTTGTAGGGGGTCGGCACTGAATGGTTTACTACGCCGTTCCTCCTCTTTAGGCTTTTCTGCAACACTTGTGTTTTTCCTTTGGATGAATGGATGTGTGATTTCTTTTTGCAACGAATTTGTTTTGCTGAACTTGACTGAATGTCTTCATGTCTTGGGAAAATTTTGATTATCTTTGTTTGAACAGTAGATATCCGTAGCCCCCACTTTGGTCTGGGTTCGGCTTAATAGTAGGTATGTTGGCCATTGTAGAAGTGGCTAGCTGTAATTGATTGTCGAGCCTGGACCAAAGTAGAGTAGTAGAATGGAGTGGAGAGGTTGCCGAGCGTGTTGTTGTTCTCGGTCATTTTGCTAGTTCAGTGGACGACACTTAGGTTTAGCCGCCAAAGTTTGTTGAGTGCCTTTACCTGTGGTTTGGGGCTCGGTTGAGGTGCTAGCCCCTAGCCAAGTTTGTGAATTGTCGTAATGTTTGTGGGTGGTTTGCTCACCAAAATGTGAGTGTAACCAGGCTGTGGCCGACCTCAGAGTCTTACCAAGCCGAACCGGAGCCTAAATTCCAGCCATATTGTGTGTCTTTGGGCTCGGTGGACCTGATGTCCGTTTTGCTTCTTTTGGGCAGTAATAGTGGCCGAAGCAGAGGCATATGAGCCATTTGTGGGTGTGACCGAGGTCAACGTTTGTGGTTGGCTAAGTAAGCCGAGGTAGAATATAAAGTAAATGGAAAGGAATTTGGAATTGTAAATGACGACTGCCAGATAAAATTTCTTTGATTCCACAAACATGAAGTACAGGTTAAAATGTAAAGACTTGGGCCGAAGCCAAATAAAGAAAAATAGGATAGGCAGTGGCCGAACATGAGGCACACTGTTGGAATTCCGGCTACATGTATGCCTTCTTGAGGTTCTGTGCATTCCATGGGTTAGTTAGAACTTTTCCATTCATGTCCTCCAGCACGTAGGCACATTCACCAGCAATCTTGACGATACGAAAAGGTCCCTCCCAGTTGGGCTTGAATTTTGTTTTCTTGCTGGCTTGCACAACCTTTCGCCAGACCAAATCGTCTGGTTTGAACTTTTTGACTCGCACACTGCGGTTGTATCCCTTGGCCACCTGCTGCTGGTATTCAGCGAGGTGCAGGCGAGCGTCATCACGCTTTTCTTCTACCAAAATTAGCTCTTGTGCCATAGCGTCGTCGTTTGTTTTGGGGTCAAATGTTTCTGTTCTGAGAGTTGGAAACTTGGACTCCAACGGGATCACGGCTTCCATGCCGAACGCTATTGAAAATGGTGTCTGGCCCGTTGAACGCCTTGGTGTAGACCGGTAGGCCCATAGAACGCGTGGCAATTCTTCAGCCCATTTTCCTCTTTTGGAGTTTAGCCGACGCTTGATGGCGGCGCAGACGGTTTTGTTTGTGGCCTCTGCCTGGCCATTTCCCTGGGGGTAGGCTGGTGTGGAGTTGAAGAATCGTATCCCAAATTCGGCACAAAGGTTGGTGAGGTCCTTGCCGACGAACTGAGTTCCGTTGTCAGAGACAATGGCATATGGGACGCCGAATCTGGTAACAATGTTTCGCCATACGAATCTTCGGACATCAGCCTCAGTTGTCGTTACGAGGGGTTCAGCTTCAACCCATTTAGAGAAGTAGTCCGTTGCTGTAATCAGAAACTTGAAGCCTCCAGGAGCCGTTGGCAGCTTTCCCACAATATCGAGCCCCCATTGGGAAAAGGGCCAGGGACTAGTGATGGGGGAAAGGTTCTGGGCAGACTGTTTCGGGATAGGTGAAAACAGTTGGCACGGTCGGCATTTGCGGACAATTTCTTCGCAGTCTTTCTTCATGTTTTTCCAGAAGTAACCTTGGCTCATGGCACGTTGGCAAAGGGAGCGGCCGCCAGAGTGGCAGCCGCAGCTGCTTGAATGAAGTTCTGTCAGAATTTCAGGCACTTGGGTGGGGTGGACAACGAAGAAATACGGTCCAGAGATGGATTTCCTGTATAGTTGGCCGCTTTCAGAAAGCCAGTAGTAAGCGGCCTTGTTTCTCACACGGTAAGCTTCCTTCTTTTCTGTGGGCATGGTATCGTGCTTTAGGAACGCAACGATCTCGTCCATCCAGCTGGGACTGAGTTCGACAGTAAGTACTTCTGGAGTCGGCTCAAAAGACGGGCGGTCAATGCTGCCGAAGTTGATGGTTATGAATTCTGAGGCTGTGGACGCTGAGGCGAGGCCTGCAAGTGCGTCTGCGTGTGCGTTGTGTTCGCGGTTGATCTGTTCGATGCCGAAATTTCAAAACTGAGAGATGAGCTTAGCTGTCGTGGCTTGGTATTTCAACATTCGAGGGTCCCGAGCTTCATAGTCACCGAGTACTTGGTTGACGATGAGTTGGGAGTCGCAGTAGACAATGAGGTTGGTGACTTTCATCGCGATGGCTGAGCGTAAACCTGCAAGGAGGGCTTCATATTCAGCTTCGTTGTTGGTGGCTGGGAAGTCGATGGTGATGGAGCTTTCATGAAGTGTTCCACAAGGTGAGACTAAGACTACTCCCGCTCCTGCTCCGTTGCTGTTGAAAGCCCCGTCGACATTAAGTCGCCAAGTCTCGCCTTGAAAAAGGTGCCATGGAATGGTCACAGAGCTATGTTCGGCAACGTCTGGTGGGGCTGGAGCATTGAGTGTCGCTGTGTCTGCTGGAGTGAGTTCTGCTATGAAGTCGGCCAATACCTGGCCCTTAATTGCCGTTTGTGGCGCAAAGCTGATGTCGAAGTTGGCAAGTTCAACGGCCCATTTCGAGACCCGGTTGGAGAGATCTGCTTTCCGAATGAGAGCTTTGAGGGGGTGTTCTGTTAAGACGACGATAGGGTGTGATTGGAAGTAGGGTAGGAGTTTCCTAGCCGCTGAAACAAGAGCAAGGGCTAACTTTTCAAGCGGTAGGTAGCGAGTTTGAGCTGGGAGGAGTGTCTTGCTTGTGAAATAGATGGGCTTGTCATCGGCGCCTTCCCGCCGTACAAGTGCAGAACTGGTTGCGTGGGCGGACACGGCGAGATAGTGATATAGAGTTTCAAACTCTTTAGGTTTTACCAGCAGCAGGGCTGAATTGAAGTAGTCTTTTAGTTTGGCCAAAGCGGAGTCACAATTCGGGGTCCATTCAAAGCTGCGTCGACTTTTTCCCTTCAAGGCATGGAAGAATGCGTGGCACTTGTCTAAGGATTTGCTAATGAATCGGTTTAGAGCTGCTGCCATCCCAATGAGCCTTTGTACTTCCTTGATTGTCCTTGGTGGGTGCAAATCTTTAACAACCTTGATTTGGTTGGGGTCGGCCTCAATACCTCTTCGTGTGACCAAGTGTCCGAGGAATTTCCCAGCGCTCATCCCGAACGGGCATTTTTCGAGATTCAGCCGTAGCTTGTGTAGCTTGAGGATTTCAAAAACTTTGGCCAAGTCTCGCAGGTGGTTGGATTCCTTCTTGCTTTTGATGACCAGGTCATCAATGTAAGCCTCCACGGTATGGCTGATTTGTTCTTCTAACATCTTGAATATTGCTCTGTTGAACGTTGCCCCTGAATTCTTGAGTCCAAAGGGCATGACGCGGTAGTAAAAGATGCCATATGGCGTGATGAAAGCAGTTTTCTCCATGTCGTCGGGGTCCATGGCAATTTGGTGGTAGCCACTGTAGGCGTCCAGAAAGCTTAGCAGAGCATGGCCTGCCGTTGCGTCCACAAGTTGATCAATCTTCGGTAGTGGGAATCAATCCTTTGGACAAGCGTCGTTGAGATTGGTATAATCCACGCAAACTCGCCATTTGTTGTTTTTCTTTTTAACGACCACAGTGTTGGATAGCCATGTCGGGTATTGTACTTCTTGGATTGCATTGGCCTCCAGCAGACGCTTGACCTCTTCGATGACGGCGTCGGCGTGTTCGGCTGCAGAACGCCGTGCCTTCTGGATGACAGGTTTAGTGTCTTTCTTGATGTTGAGGGAGTGATTGATGAAATTGGGATCGACCCCCGGCATTTCGTTGGGGGTCCAGGCAAAGACTTCTATATTTTTCTTGAGGTATTGGAACATTTCTTTGCGGTCAGCCTCGCTGATGGAAGAGCTGATGAGGAAGAATCAGGAGCCATCCTCGTTGATTGGCATTTGGACAAGGTCCTTCTCTGCTTTGTCTTCGGCTTTCTGGCCGACGTCGTCAATTACGGCCATGTCGGGGACTTCAACCCATTGTACTTGTTTGGCTTTGGCGGAGTTGTGGACGGCAGAGACGTAGCATTTTTTGGAGGCCACTTGGTCACCTCGCAAATCTTCCTGTGGCACCGATGAAGCGGACGACCTGGTGGTAGGTAGAAGCAATGGCTTGCATTCCGTGGAGCCAAGTTTGGCCAAGGATGGCGTTGTATGGGATCGGTACGTTGACGACGATGAATTCGACGGTCATAGTTTTTGAGCCGACGACGACTGGGAGGAAGATGCGGCCAAGTGGCCAGACATGTGCACCGTTGAAGCCGATGAGGGGTACTTCTGTAGGTTGTAGGGCTGACTCTGGTACATCCAACTTCTTGAAAAGGTCGTAATACATGACCTCTGCTGAACTTCCTTGATCGATGAGGACGCGCTTTACGTCGTGGACGCCGATTTGGATAGTGACGACGAGGGCGTCCGAATGTGGGGTTTGAACATGTTCAAGGTCACGCTCAGTAAAGCTTATCGTCCACTTGGGTACGTCCTGTGGTCGTTGACGCTTGGATCCGCAACCAACTGAGAGTATCTGTTTGGATGTTGAAGCGTGATCGATGTCGGCCTTGAGGGCGATTTCGGATGCCTTCGTCACTGGACCGTGGATGACGTGTATCAGTGGGCGCTGTTCGTTGGGGTTGGGATTTGTCTGCCGGGCGGGCATTTTTGATCGATCGATGTATTGATCGAGGTGACCTTGAGTCGCGAGTTTTTTCCAGGAGGGTTTTGTATGGTGCGCAGGCAGTTGTGTAGTGGCCGAGCTCGTTGTGGTAGGAACACTTTTTCCTCGGTTTCTGATCCGCTTGGCCGTTGTCCGTGCCGAGCTTGCCTTGCGGCCATTCGAACCATGGTTGTCTCATGATTTCTTTTAGGAAAGACCAAATGGGTTCTTTGAAATGGGTGGTTTCGGCCACGTAGTCGTGCTCTTTGGGCTGGCATTTCTTCCCTTCTTTGATGTTGTTGACGTGTTTCTTTGACTGGGATTGTTGAGTTACGATTGGTGTCTGCAGCTGAGGAGCCGTCGTCGGCATGCAGGTTGTTAAACTGGGGAACCCCTGAGCGGCTCGGTCTGCGTTGAACTCCTCAAGGGCACAAAATCGTTCCACGACACGCATCAACTCTCCCATGCCGTGCGGAGGTCGAATAGGGCACAAAATCGTTCCACGACACGCATCAACTCTCCCATGCCGTGCGGAGGTCGAATAGCCAGCTCGTCGAGTATTTTGCTGCCAGATTCCAACCCATTTTTGAAGGTGCATGCGGCCCAGTACTCGTCGATTCCGGGGATCTCATTGAAAAGTTGCCAATAATGCCCATTGTGAGTGGTTTGGTCCCTGAGATGGCTACATCCGTCTGATCTTCGCCCATTGTGAGTGGTTTGGTCGTTGTTTCACGGAAGAGTGAGGGGATTTGGAGGATGTGAGAGTCGTTTGAATCAGAAGCGTTTCACGTCAGGTTCACCAATTGTGTGGCCCGTGATCCTTGATCCTCGTTCCTCCGCTGGTGGTTCGATGGTCGCTGAGCCTTCTTCTCTTAGCCTGCACAGGGAGCGCACGACTAAGACCCGGCCAGGGGTTGTCTCGGCAAGGCCCTCCGGCGAGAGGATAAGTATGTGAAGGAAGAAAGGAGAAGAGACTAGGGTTTTGAGTGGGTATTCGCGTGTATGAATGCGTACCTTTCCAGAGGCGTTATCCTTTGGTATTTATAGAGTTCCCTGACTTGCTTTCCAAGCACGGGCACGTGCCAGGCGACGTTACCGTGACGACACCGAACAGATCTGGTAACCGCTTTTGGGGTTGAGCTGGCACACCCATGTGAGCCCATGATCATCTTCTATTATAACCGCTTTTGCATGTAGGAAGAAGCGTGACTCAGCAGCAGCCGTCGTCAGCAGCAGCCGTACTCCGCGGGTGGCCGAGCACGATCCTGCCGACCCTGGCACGTGACCGATGGGAGAGGGTACGCTGCAAGGGAGTGGCTGAGCACGGGCTTTTAATTCGCCGAGCCTGTGGCAAGTAGGGGTGGCGATGAAGAACAGGGACGGGAGCCGTGCACAAGGTTTCTGATTGACACGAACTAGGCTCGGTCCGTTCCACAGTGAAGTTCTATGTTCGGCCTGCTACATGCATTTTCTTTAGAAAACTTTTATTTTATTGGTTTTCACTTTGAATTCCTGGAATCACCTCCTCTCTGTTAGTACGGTTTTTAATAAGATTTTTCTTCACTTTTTTTTTTATTTTTTTCGGCAACAAGAGTTTATTAAAAAATCTCAACAAATGGCACATCAAAAAGAAAAAAACAAAGTCCAACCAAAAGTTAGAACACCCTGAGAGCAAAGTCCAAACACCCAAAGACCTACAGTGTCAAGATAATACAATTAAAATACACCCAAAGGCCTACAAAGACCAAATCAAGTATTACAGCACAAAGTGCCTAGCCCAAACAAGTAGGCTAAGCGCACCCTAAGAAATCCCAAAACTTAACCCTAGCCCAAAGTGCAAAACATCCACCACCACCGCTACCAAAAGCTCCTGACAGTCACCACTGCCGTCTGCCACCACCACCACAAGACCACCACACCACCACAGGACAACCCAAGTGGAAGCGAAGCCGACGACCAAACAAACCAGACTTCCTCGAAAGCACCCTGAGCCATTAAGCAAAAACCACAGCACCCAACAGCAACCATAGCGGGAGACCACAACGGTAACCACCACCACTGACACATCACCTTGCCGTTAAGTTGAAGCCGGAGATCCCAACAGAAGACCAGCCGGAGATGCACTACGAGAAGGAAACCGAGCAGCCATGGTAGGGAGACCGATAGACCCACTAAGGCGCAGGATCAGGGGGTCGGAAAAAACAGAAGAGGAGAAAGAGACAGAGACAAGAATGACGTTGCACAAGTTGTGTGCTTTTGGTCCGACCGATCTTGTCTCTAAGAAAGGTTAGCTGTTGCACTTGAGGATCATGGCATCCTCATCACTTACAGGTATGAACTTGAATCTCAAGTTTATTTCACATGCCATGGATTGGAGCAAGAAATTAAGGCTTGTAACTGTGGAATTTCTAACAGCTAATGCTGCCCACTGCTCTGATGCCGCCGTCCATCAACATGCTTGATGTCGATCTGAAATTTGAAAACCCACACTGGAACATGCAAAAAGAAGAAAAAGAAGATAGAAGAGAAAGGGGGGGGGGGGGGGGGGAGATCCTCCCCTCTTGCCACTGATCGAGGGAGGGGAAGGAGATGGATCGAAGCTGGCGGCTAGGGTTTGTTGGTTTTTGAGAGAGAAGGGAGAGGGATTCCTGTTTATTTGGATGTCATTTTGTTTTTCTCCACTTATTTCTTCCATCTCCCCACTTATTATCCGTTAAATGTCCCTCAAATCTTTACCAAACTAAACATCCATAGTGGAATAATCAAAACCAAAATGTTACTAAAGTTAGTAATATTTGCTCAAAAAAGTGCTTACATTGGAATAGCAAAACTTAGCAACTTCTTAGTAATTCATCAAATTTTGATATTTTAATAATTAAAACTAGCAACATTTTGCTAATAGCCAATTTTTTTTCTCACTCAAGTACACCATCATAACACAAAAACATTCTCTCTTTCTCTCTCTCTCAACAATGTTTTCAAAAAATAATTTTAAAAAACTTTATTTTTCAGAATTTTTTTTTGTTTTTTATAGAAAAGTTTTTTTTATTATGAAAAACGGTTTTTTCAAAAAATTTAAAAACTGTAAGTAAATAAAGTAAGTGTTTGAAAAAACTGTTTACAAAGCAATATTTGTTCAAAAAAGTGCTCAGATTGGAATAACCAAATTTAGCAACCTCTTAGCAACTCATCAAATTTTGGCATTTGAATAATCAAAATTAGCAACATTTCATCAATAGCCAAATTTTTCTCTCTCACTCAAGTACTCCATCATTACACAAAAACATTCTCTCTCTCTCTCTCTCTCTCTCAACAATGTTTTCAAAAAATAATTTTAAAAAACTGTATTTATAGATTTTTTTTTCAGAAACATTTTTTTATTACAAAAAACTATTTTTTCAAAATTTTTAAAAATTGTAAGTAAATAAAATGAGTGTTTTGAAAAAACTGTTTTTGAAATTTCAAAACTGTTTACAAAACTCTTTTACACAAATTTTTGGTAAACGGTTTTTGAAATTTCAAAACTCTTTTTTACACAAAATCTGTTTTAAAAAAACTGTATTTATAGTTTTTAAATTTTCAAAACTGTTTATGTAAATACAATTCTTTCAAAATTTCTCAAAACTATATTTATAGTTTTTAAGTGAACAAAGTGTGTTTTTTGAAAAAATGTTTTTTGTTTCGAATTTTTTTTATACAACTGTTTTTAACATAAACTATTTTTTCTTAAAAAAACCGTTATTTCAAAAAATATGCATGAAATAAAGGAAAAAAGTTTGGAGGGCCCATAGATTTTTACTATAGGCAAAAAAATAACCAATGTGGGATTTAACATTGCTAATTTTAGCAACCTCTAAATAGATAATCAAAATCTAATGTGACATTTTTTAATTATTCACATTTGCTTATTCCACTGTTGATGCTCTAATTGACCAAAAGCATGCATTTGGAAATTGGTATTCAATCAGTTGGTCCATTGGTGGCCCAAACTAGGAGCCCATTGAAAGTAAATGGGCTAGAGAAGGGCCAGGAATTGGGACAGATATAGGAGTAGTGTTCCTTTTCTTGGTGGTTAACCGACTGCTTCTCCAATCAACTGTGCTAGCTCAATTTGGCCAGCACTCTTGCATCGAATCCCACTAAGAGGTTAGGAGTTTGAATCTTTTCACATGCGTGTGAGTGTTCTTCACTTAGAGGGGGGTTTTCCTGTCTTTGTTTGCGTCTTCCCTAAAAAGGAAGCAAAAGTACTCTTTAGACAAACCCATTTTGAACAATCAAAAAGTCCAAGTCCACAACAATTTAAACACAATACCAAACACAATCCTCACATTCAACTTGACTTTCTTGTGAGCCAGGTTGATCGCAAACAACTTTTAATGGAGCCCATCACAAGTTGTTTGAACATCTAATATGTACACATCATAAGTCATATGAGTCGAATATTAGCTAGCTAGCTAATTGAAGCTTGATTCGAAAGCTTAAGAGTTAAGGATAGAGCTTTTGTTTTAGGTAACTACATTCTTTTAGTGATAGTATAGATAGATTTGTCGATTGATTTATATATGAAGGTTTGGGCCTAAATTTATCGAGTCCGGCTCCTCTCCGATTCTTTAGAAATTGGAGGACTCTCCAATCTAGCTAAATTCAACGGTTAGGATTTTAACATTACACCCACCTCATTAAAAAGCCATAGGATTGAGCACAGATAATTATAAGTCCACCCTCTCTCCCTCAACACCGACCTGCAACTAGGATTCGTAATATCATAAGAGTAACTATATTGAAGAACAAAAGCATTTAAACAGTTTTTTAAAAAGTATTATTGTGTACTTTTTTAACGTATTCCTGTGTATTTTTTTTTTTTTACACATTTTAATATACATTCACACAGTTGTGGTTTTAGAATTTTCTCCTACTAGAAAAGTTGATTTAGAACCACTTTAACATTACTGTGTGGAACTTTAAAAAGGAAAAAAGCAATACACTTATTACTGTCCAGGACACAGCAACAACAATGCCTGAAGAGTGGATCTCAAATCTCTCATACCCCATTTAATTGAAAACTTTGACAAAGTAATTCCATCCACATGTGAAGGTGCCTCACACATTGAAAGCCCTACTCATGTGAAGTTGCCTCACACATTGAAAGCCCTACACATGTGAAGGTGCCCTTAGATCCCTCTTCGTACTTAACTTCTTATTTGTCAATACAGAAAAGCTACGTGCACAGCATGCTGTGCACAAATCTCTTTTTCTCCCGCCTCGGGTCGCACAAAGATAATCGGAGCCGCTCATTTTGTTCAAAATATGTCGTTTAAGGTCTCTATAAAAAAATGAGCTTCGTTCGATATCGTTAGAGGCGTTAACAAAACACCCAAAATTTGTGCACAGCATGTTGTGCACGTAGCACAGCTCTTGTCAATATATGTACGTATAATAAAAATGTTGATGTAAACCCCATTCTTGTCGAATAACGTAATCTTTATGTCAATAATTTCTTTAAGTTTTGCATGATTATTCTTTTTGCTAGTGCGTTTATTTGGTTTGTTTTCCAAAAAAACTCTATGGTTAAATATGTATGATTCTGAGCACCTCCAATCCGCTCTCCATTTGTATCTTTATTTCCCTATTTTAGAGAATAGAAATAATCTAATTTGTTGAAATTAATTGAAGAAAACCTTCCTAGCTCTAACCTGATACCTATTTCTACATCCATTTTTCAACAAACTCCCTCCAAAACATCAAACGTTCACCATTTTTTTCTCTAAAAATTCAAATCCTTGTTTGAAACTAAGTTTGTGAATGATAAATGTACAAATATACACTTGTTGAATAAAATATGATTTCAAAACGTGAATAGTAAACCCCAAAGGGGTTTGGCTACTTGGCATGAGACAACAATATCGATATTCACGAAGACTAAACGTTCCAAACCTTAAGACCAATAGTGTTTGCTTGGTAGTTAAGTTAAGTTTAGAGTCTCGGAAATAATTGAGATGCATGCAAACTAATTCGAATACCCGGTTACAAAAAAAATATGAATAGGATAATGGAGGACATCCTCCATAATTTTCCGATACTCCATATTAATTTGAAGTATGAAACTCGATCATCTCCATTCTTCTCAAATGGAGGAAGATATGGAGTATACTGTATAGGTTGGAATAGTATTTTCCTCCAAAAAGAGAGAGAGGAGGAATTATGCCATGGTGTGTGGGTTGGAGATACCCTCAGTTGGCAATATCATCTTCACACTCACTCTAGAAAGTCTAGGTCCACCGCATAAGTTCACCGGATGACTAGTGGGTTCACTTCAGATTTTACAAAAAAAAAAAAAAAAACTCCTTATTGATAAATTTTAAAAGAGCAGTTTCGCCCATACAAATTCAAAAAACATACATACCGATATCTCTTGAAGCTAATTTTTTTAAGAGCCTCACAAAAAATTATTTTAAAATTTTACAAATATTTTTCTATATTTATGTGGAGTCCAGAGTGAACTCTACTAATCGTATGGTAGACATATGCGGTGGTCGTAGACCTTTTGCACTCCAGAATTTGGACGCGAGGGCTCTGCTGTCTATGGGAGGAGTAGCCCCTACCCAGCCCTTGAACGATAGCGTTTTGGGGGAAGAAAAACTCTTGTCATCCTTATTTGCAATCCTATAGAGCGGAAACTTAATTACAAGAGTCCTAAAAATAAAATTTAATTATGTTTCTTTAGAATAATATGATCAAAATAATAAGATTTTCGCATCGGTTCAAATGGATTCAAAATTGGAACACTTAATTTTTTTAAAAATATTTTTTAAATATAAACAATCTAAAAATAATTAAGTGCTCAAATTTTCAATCCGTTTTAACCGATGCAAAGATCTTATTATTCTGGTTATATCATTCTAAAGAGTCATAATTAATTTTTGTCTCTAGATCTCTTATAATTAAGTATCTATTTTTTATTTAGGACCCTGTGGAGCAGATACGTGATTATGAGAGCCTTAGAGACAAAATTTAATTATGACCCTTTAAAATAATATGATCATAATAATAAGATCTTTGCACTCGTTTAAACGGATTGAAAATTGAAGTACTTAATCTTTTTAGACTTTTTATATATTAAAAAATATGGTTAAAATATTAAGTGCTCCAATTTTGAATCTGTTCGAACCGGTGCGAAGATTTATTATCATGATCATATTATTTAAAAAAATATAATTAAATTTTATCTCTAAAACTCTCATAATCATCTGTCTGCGCCATAAGATTGCAAAATAAAGAGAGCAAGTGCTTTTTCAAAAATCGCTGCTGTTTTGAGGGGTGGGTAGGTGCAGCTGCCTCATGGACAGCAAAGCCCCGCGTCACCACAGTCTACACTCTTATACTCCACACTACACTTAAACTTAACCACGTGACATTAAATATCACCACACACGCCAATCAAAAAAACAAAATATATATATCACCATTCACCACTCACGTAACGTAACAAAAGTCATTTTGTCATATTTCTCCAGTCAATAATTTATAATGAAAAACAAAAAGTCTAGGATCACCGCAGTTGGTCTACCACATGGCCACATGGGCCACCGCATGTTGTGTGAAGTCTACTTTAGGCCTCACAAAAATTTAAAAAAATATTCATAAATTTAAAATAATTATTTATGGAGCTCTTAGAAAATTAGCTTCAACAAATATCGATAAGTACATTTCTTGAATTAGTCTCAGTTTCACCTCTAGAAATTCAGAAAACACACTTATTGATATGCGTTGGAGCTAATTTTTTACAAGATTTCATAAATAATTATTTTAAAATTTATAAATATTTTTCTTTGTATTTTTATAAAATTTAGAGTGGGTCGCACTATGCTTGTTGTGCCCAATGCGTCGACCAAGTGCGGTGGTACTACTAGCGTTGTTGAGAAAAAGCTTTCTACAAGAAGGTTTGGCTGTCAACCAGCCCCGTCATGAATTCGTTGGCAAGCAAAGCACCGTAAGCGTGGGGTAGGTTGCTCCGCTTTCCTACAAATAACAATAAATTACTGAACTTTTTTTTTTCTTCTAACCTAGCAGAACTAAAGTTTTTTTCTAAAAAGCAAAATGGAGTCACTTTTTTTTAAAAATCGGGCTCACGGACTCGTGAAACACTTTTTCTAAAATACTTGAAATATTCGTCGGATATTCAAGTGGTGACCTAGCACACCAAAACTCTATACCCGGTGGCGACTATGAGTTATTTTCTAAACCCCTTTGTAGCCCGAACTATGGTCGAACCTGATTCTCTTATCCCGGGAAATATATAGGCAACTTGATCAACGCTCCCCCCCCCCCCCCCCCCCCCCCCCCCCCCACACACACACACATTTTAAAAAAATAGAACTATATTCTAAAATATCTGAACCCCTTTTATAGAACACAAAACTTATTTCCTTCATAACCAAAGGGGTGAGCATAGTTCGAGTTGGTTCGGTTTTGTAGTAAATTAAATCAAGAACCAAACCAATACCAACGGATTATAAATTTTGAGAACTAAATCAATCCATAAAATTCATAAAACCTAACCAATCCAGACCTTTAAGATACGGATCGGTTTCGATTTTGAACCACGGTTTGCTTGAAGTTAAAATATCAATTTTATACACGATTTAAAGTTCTCAAAATGACATAGATAAATAAACTAAAACTTATATTTTAACTTAAAATTCTATTGAAATCACCAAAACTCATCAAAATCAACCATCACCAAACTTGTGAACTAATAGAAACTTAGGGCAATTACTATTCGTAGTAAAGAAATGTAGTGGTGAAGTGGAGTACTAAATTAGGAAGTTAATTCACCATTGCATAGCCTATGTTTATTGGTGTATCTATATTAAATTAAAAAATATATAAATGCATATATATGGTCCGGATCGGTTTGGAACCGCAACTGTTAATGTAAATCCACAAACCAAATCATATAACTTGGTTTTGAATTTTTTAAAACCAAAACCAAAACCAAAACCAAACCACATTACTTAAAAATCAAACAAAATAATTCAGTTTGGATTGATTTGGACTGGATTCACGGTTTAACAGATTATTTGCTCACCCCCACATAACCATGTCGCAATCCATAGGAACCTGATCATTTATCCTCCCTCATGCCATTTTCCTTCTGAAGGAGGGGCGAGACTGGCCGAGGATAAAATCTCGGGCGTGACACCCAACCCGAAGAAACCCCAAACCTAACACTAACAGGAACCACCGCTGTCTACTATTACAGACAGATCCACCACCACCTCCAGTTGAAACTCCTTTGACGTCCACCGAGCCACCTCTAGCCCCACCACCTAGCAGAAGATAACTAGATACAAAAGGTTATAGGAAAGAGTTAAATTATCCCTCCCTCCTAAAGAGTCCAGCTACTGGTACAGAAAAATTGGTACAGATTTTGTACATAATTTTTTGTGGGGCCCACTATGGGTCCCACACAAATGATCCAAGCCGATCATTATATGTAAAATAGTTTTTCAAGGGCTCCTGCAAAAATTCAGCTCAATCCGCTACTTATAGGTGTTCAATCCAATTATCTAATTTTTCATTTAGATTTCAGGATATGAAAAAGTTAGATGATTAGATCGAATATCTATAAGTATCAGATTGAGCTGAATTTTTGCAAGGGCCCTGGAAAAAATATTTTACATTTAGTGAACGACTCGGATCATTTGTATAGGACCCGTTGTGGGCCCCACAAAAAATCTATGTACAAAATCTGTACCAATTTTTCTGTACCCATAGACTTTCTGCCTCCCAAAACACTGAATTGAATAACATGAATAAGGTTTCACAAGCTTGAAATATACTGTATTTTTTTATCTTGTAAATGTAAGTGAGAGAATTATATGGTCGGTTTTGAATTTGAATTCTATACTCAAAAAATGTATATCAGGAAAACAGTGTTCACATTTCCTTATTCGAATTATATGATCGATGCCATAAATAATGGAATGTGTCGACTCATAGGATTCTTTTTTCAATGTCAAAACTATAATGCATAAAAACTTTGTACCAAAGCTATGGCTATTAGAAATATGATTGATGTCATATGAAGGCTTCACCTTTTCACGACTTGCGGAGATTATGGCTATTAGAAATGGTATGAATTTGAGTGTTGCTCTGAATATAGGATGTGTTCTCATTGAATCGGATGTGGAGTCGATTGTCCAGAGCCGTTCCATGTCAAAAGATCCACCCTCTGATATTGCAATTTTGGTACAAGATTGTTTAGCATTGAAGGATTCGTTTCAGTTGTGTGATTTTAGTTTTGTCAAACGTGATTGTAATAGGGTTGCACATGCTTGTGCAAAGAAACCCCTTTCTTGTAGTTTGTCCGGCCCGTGGACAACTATCTTGCCTCCATGGGGTTCCTCTCTCTCTAATGTTTTGGCGTTTTTCCTCCTTTTAGATTAATAAAATCTTTTCTCTTTTGTCAAAAAAAGAAAAGAAAAAAGGTACAAAGTTTTTATGTACTAAAATTTTGGCACAAATGAAAATTATTGTGGCATTATCACTACCCTTTGTTCAAAGGGAAAATTAGCCATAAGGACAGTAAAATAGTTTTTATTTAAGGGAAGGACACTATCAAAATAGTTTTCAGTAGAGGTCCTTCAACTTTTTGAGTTTTTTAGCCATAAGGCCAAAACATGTTTAGGCATTTTTATAGGGTTTCATAGTGCACTTTCCTGTTATAAAGTTTTAGTGGTTTAGACACTTTCATAGGGTACCCTAGAGTTTTAGGCACTTTCATAGAGCACCCAAGGGTTTTAGGCACTTTTATAGGGTACCCTAGAGTTTTAAGTACATTCATAGGCATATTTGTCCTTATATTTGATTGCAAAAAGTGATTATCCTTGAGCTCAAAAAATGTATAAATGAAAGATTTTTGGCTAATTCTCCCCCGTTCAAATGTCTTTTGTTTGTTTTTTTTGTTTTGTTTTTGGCAAACAACCAAAATGATTGAGTAGTCCCACAATCGAGAAGCTTTTGGAAAGGAAAATTTTAAAATCAGCTTAATGGACTGACAATAGTAAATGTGTGAATGTGTATTAAAGAGTATAAAAATAAACAAAAATATATATTTTTCTTACTTTCTAATGTGCTTAAAGTCAGCCTAGTAGACTGACAATAATAAGACCGTTTTGTAAAAAGATACACGAAGAGTGTTTCGTTGCCACTCGTTTATGTATAGCATAAAGGACGGAAATAATAAAGTAAGTACCACGTACGAGATTATGGGGACAGTTCTGTCCAGTTTTCTTCCAACTAGTCCTCCAACTAGTCCGGTCTAATTTTAGACCATTTAGGGACCTTTTTAGGCCCACAAGAATAATCAAAATCGTTTATGTTTTAGAGTTCGTCAAAAACACTGACAACTTCAAAAATCACGTCAATCAGATATCGTTTGATATGATTTTTAAATGCATTTATTCTCATATAATTGAATCAAATGGATTGCAATCGACACACTTTTTTCCTTATGAACTTAATGCATTTAGAAATCATACCAAACGATATCTGATCAATGCTTTTAGAGTTGTCATGTTCTCGACGAACTCTAAAAAATGAACAATTTCGATAATTATTATGAGTTTTCCAATTACGCTTGTTAATGGACCGAATCCGATCCGAATACGATAACGTCGATCCGATAATCCGAATTCGGTAATCCAAATACGGATCGGATTCGGATTAAATCCGTTATCGATCCGAATTCGAACTTAATTTTTTTAATTTTTTTATAATTTTGTTTAAAAAAAACAGTAAATTTTTTATTTTGAAAAAAAAATGTTCAAGAAGTTGTATTTTTATTTTTATTTTTTAAAATTTTTTTGGAAAAAAAATTGTTTTTTTTGAAATATATATATATTTTTTGCTAAAATTTTTGAAGTACAAAATTTTTCGAATCGGATTCGGATTTGTATTACCACTATCGAATTCGGGTCTTACTGAATTCGGGTCTTACCGAATTCGAATCTGTCGGATTCGGATCGGATGACCTACTTCCAATGATCCAAAATTAAACCAAGCCGGTTGAAAGAAAACTGGACAGGGACCCTTGTCCACAGTCTATTACGTGGTACTCGTATTAAATGTTCGGTCACAGTCTCGTACCTGGTACTAGCATTAAATATTCGGTCCATTCCTTATGCTATAACACAACGAGAATAAATTCTCTCCGCCAGAGGAGGAAAAATGGGCTTTTCCTCCAAACCAATACCCTTCTGCCACATCAGCCAATAGTACAAAACCAAAGCATACAGTACAAAACCAAGGGGAAAATCACGTGCTGCGCTGTGCTGTGCTTGGACTGTGTTAAAACAGCTCTGCTATGAGCACGGACACTCCGCAGGGACAAACACGTTTGGCCCCATTTGGATCCTTTTTTTTTTTTACGAATGGTGCTACTGGTACAGATTTTAGCGTGTACAAATCCCATTTTGTCCCGTTTTGGATCTCAAAAAAATGATAAAAACGCTCATTATGTTTAAAATACTTTATTTACGGCTCTTGCGAAAAATAAACTCAATTTGATATCGGTTAAGACATCTACAAAATGCCCAACTTTCTCTAAAATTAAATTTGATTATGAAAGCTTTAGAGATAAAAATTAATCATGACCCTTTTATGATAAAATGATCAGAAAATGGTCCGGACATTCATATCTGCGACCATGTTAAAAAAACATAAAGTCTAATGGTATAGATGAAAAATCTGTACCAATGGGTACAAATTCCTTTTTGGGCTCATTTTTGGTCTAAAAAAATAATCGGAGTCGATCATTTGTTTGAAATACTTTGCTTATGGTCCCTGAAAAAAATAAGCTCAACCCGGTATCGTTAAGAGCATTTATGAAACATTCAAACTTTGCTCTAGAATTCAGGCTTGAATTCTGGAACAAAGTTGGACGTTTTGTAGGTGTCTTAACCGATATCAAATTGAGTTTATTTTTCGCAAGAGCCGTAAATAAAGTATTTTAAACATAATGAGCGTTTTTATCATTTTTTTGAGATCCAAAACGGGACAAAATGGGATTTGTACACACTGGTATAGATTTAAAATATGTACCAGTAGCACCATTCGTAAAAAAAAAAGATCCAAATGGGGCCAAACGCGTTTGTCCCTGCGGAGTGTCCATGCTCATAGCAGAGCTGTTTTAACACAGTCCAAGCACAGCACAGCGCAGCACGTGATTTTCCCCTTGGTTTTGTACTGTATGCTTTGGTTTTGTACTATTGGCTGATGTGGCAGAAGGGTATTGGTTTGGAGGAAAAGCCCATTTTTCCTTCTCTGGCGGAGAGAATTTATTCTCTAATAGAATACATAAACATGTGGCAACGGCTCTTTGTGTATCTTTTTCGAGAAAGCAATTCTAGCCCGTTCCGTTAAGGGCCTGTTTGGTTGGGGGAGAAAGCCCCGGATATGCCAAGCGGGGGATTACATCTCATCTCTCGTGTTTGGAAGGAAAAACTGTAGCCGGATTTGCAAGGGGGATTTTCGCTCTTGGGATTACAAATCAGAGAAGGGGTGGATTTGTCAAGACTAGGGTACACCATGTTGCTCACCAAGCGGGGTGGTATTTTTTTCCTTGTGCCATTCCCTTTCTCTTTTGTCACGCGTGGTTTATCTTCTGTGTACAAATGATTGAGAAAAGATGTATGTATATTTTTATTTATTTTTATTGAACGTTTCAAATAAAAATTGCTCAAATTAAGCTCTTTCCGGTCATTTTTTTTTGCCGATTTCTCGTGAGTAACCTTAAAATCACGTTCTGAACACATTGAGCGGATCGGATCATCGAAATTCGATTGAAAAATAAGAGAAATGAGGAAATTCGCATTTTAACTAAAATGAGGACCCCTTCATGAGAGACATATCTACCTAATAAGACACAAAGGTGTGGGCCTCCACATAAACATAAGTTGTAACAAGGGTTGAAATTCAATTGATCCAAGGGTTGAGAAGGGACTTGCAAATGTAATGTAAGAGCATCCACAGTGGAATAATCAAAAGTCAATAATCAAAAGTTGTCACATCATTTTTTAGTTATGCATTTAAAAGATTGCTAAGATTAACAATGTAAAGGTCCACAATAGTACAATCAAATTTGAATAACCAAAACTTGTCACATCACATTTTCAATTTATAAAAATCTAAAAATTGTGAACATAAAAAACTATTTTTTAAAAATAGGTTTCAAACTAATAAAAACAAGTTATTAGAAAAAGACAAAATAATTTTTTGAAAATTTTGATTTAAAAAAAATAGTTTTTGGGAAAATTTTTTTGTAACGCCCCGAATTTTGAGTACGTTAAAAAGACAATTTTATTGATAAAATCAAATGGAGTCTGGCTCGTTATTACAACAAAACTCTCACAAGAGTTCAATATTTACACAAATGGAGGGGTTCTAGGGTTCCTAACTACAGCTCCACCTGCTCCTCCATCCTAGCCAGCTCCTCAGCTCCAAAAGCCTCCAAGGTGTACTGTTCATCTTAAATATCTACAAAATCTGACACATTATACCAGCGTCGCCACCGATATAATATGTCAGGGTCACCAAAGGTAACACCGTGAGCTACAAAAGCTCAGCGGAACAATCCTATACCCGCTAACCCATAACTTACAAACAACTGGTTATACAATCATCGATTTCCACATGATACATGTATACACAGCTAACAATGACACATCCATATTCGTTAATCAACTATCGTTGGTGTCCAAGATTTTCTGTGTTTCTCCTACGCGACTCGTCGTAGACCGTGTCTCCATTTTCATATATAAATCAGCATTTTCCAAAATCATTTGTTTAACACACCCAACCTCGGACCCGCCGTTCCGGGTTCCCGAGTATCCTCACAATGGTTCCACTGCACCGGGTTCCCATTGGCACACGATTGCATTAGCTCCGTACCGCGGATAACCAAGCCATACCTCACCATGGTTCCGCCACTCCGGGTTCCCATGGGAATACACACAATTCAAAACCCTCGGCTCCGCCGCTCCGGGTTCCCGAGTATCCCACAATGGTTCCGCCGCTCTGGGTTCCCATTTGGGGTTTTCGAAATCTAAACCCTCGGTTCCGCTGCTCCGGGTTCCCGAGTATCCCCACAATAATTCCGCCGCTCCGGGTTCTCATTGGGTTTTTCACAAATCTTACTTTTGCACACGCACATAACTCACATAATGCCACCCAAAATCGGTCATTATGTAGTTTCAAAATATTTCCATCCTCGGAATACATTCCCTTTCATTAATCACACCCTAGGTGCCATGTTTCTACTTTCTCAATTCTCGTGTCTCGTTACATGCAAAGACTCCGCGGTAGGGCAAAAATAAGCATGAAACATTATAGCAAGATCATCCAACTCAATACTACTCATCATACTCAATCACCACTTATAGCATAACGCCACATGTACGGACGCCCTTGGAGTGTATCACTTATGCTTATTCAAAGCATAACGCCACATGTACGGACGCCCTTGGAGTGAAATCACTTATGCTTTATCACACCACAAGTAATACAAGCAACTCATATATGCATGCTCGAAATCATCTTAATACAAATACTTCTAAACAAACGATAAGTTCTATCTTTCGAAATTCGTTAAGGATAATCTACTTATACTTAGGATAAGTGAGTAGAGGAATTCTACTTTCTAACATACGGTTCTATACGTAGAGTTAGGGGACAAGGGATTCTACCTTACTTCTTGGCGGTAGTGACGACTACGAAAGGCAAGTCGGCTATCGGACGGAGTAACCTCCTATGGAATGCTCCCGGTAGCTTCGAAAGAGAATGGTCTCTCTCGAAACTTCTTTTTGACTAACACTACTCTATTTTATGGATTGAAGGGTGGTCGGGTGGCGGTTTAGTGGCGGCTTTGGATGAGTTTCTTGAAGAACTCAAGAACAACTCAAGAACAAGAAGAACAAAAGAAAGAACAAAGAAAGAACAAGATTTTTCTAGAGAGAGAAGTTGCTAGGTGAAGGGGTGAGTTGAAATGCTTGGAATGGGGTCCTATTTATAGCCAAAACTTGAGCTCCCTCTCTCTCTCCAAGGCCGGCCCTCTCTCTCTCCAAATCCTCCATGGATTTGCTCCATTAAGTTGACAAATCAACCTTTCAATTAAGTCATAGCCTTTTCTCCAACCTTAGGCCAAATCTTAGGTATAAGGCTATGAAATCAAATAAGATCTTTAGCCTTTCTAGGTGAATCTAGGTAATTATAACCTAGCTAGGCAAGGCTAGGGTGTACTTTGGAAGCTAGGAAGAGACTAGAATGGGTTGGCATTAGGCAAAATAGACTTAGGCCTAATTAGGTAGTTTGTACAACTACACAACACATCACACAACACACACTCTCTCTTCCTCTCCAACAAGCCAACTCTCTCTCTCTCGGCCCTCTCCTCTCTCTCTCTCTCTTGCAAAAAGTACACACGTATATATATATATATATATATATATATATATATATATATATATATATATATATATATATTACAAGAAAGAATAAGAAAGTACCAAGGTACAAGATTTTTCAAATCCAAAATTAGGCACATGTTGGATTTAAACTAATAAACTAGTGTACTAATGTACTCTAGGAAGATCAACTCCCCAATAAATTAATCCAATTAGGTACAAAACTCTAATATAAAATAATAAAAGAGTACTTTAAGAATCTTAGGCATTAAAGACTACTAAGTACTTTAATAATAAAATATATGTATTTCATCACATAGGCAATTTAGGAAAAAGACTAGTTTAATAACCCATGTACTTGGTTGAAAGAACAATCTATTACTCAATGGATAATAAATTCCCTAATTTTTACTATCCATTGGACAATAATTACTAGGGAAACTTTTCTAATAAAATAATCCAAAACGTCATTTTAAGCAATTATAATAGTACTTTGTTCAAATCTTTCATTAAATCTTTTTAATATAAAGAATTGGGTTTCTATTATCCAATGGATAATAATTCTCCTAACTTTTATTGTCCAGTGGACAAAAGTTAAAAGGAAACTTTTATATTAAAATAATCAAAATTGTCCTTTAAAGCATGACATAAGCCCTATATTTAAATATAGGTGTTGTACCAAGTACCCCAATTAAATACATAAAAAATTGTTGGGATGTCCAGTATAGCATATTTGTAACCCACTAAATCCATTTTTAAATTTCATAACCCCTCTAGTCTACTAATTAGGTTTTTGTGAGGCCTTAAGTCCAATTCAATTAAAAAAGGAATTAGTTAAGAACCAAAATACCCTTACCTTTAAAAACTGTTAATCTGATATATCTCACTTCTATAAAATCTCTCATATCCCACTCCTATAAAATCTCTCATATTCACGTTGTTCCTATATCCAGAAGGGAAACAGAGTCCAAACGAGAGAACGAGAGAACGAGAGAGAGAGAGAGAGAGAGAGAGAGAGAGAGAGAAGATTACCCTTTCCATTCAAATCCCATATTTTTAGCCCATTATCCGTTCTACATTTGAAATCCCAACAGTTACGTTGGAATAAAGCGACAGAAGATTCTCCTTTTTCTGATACACTGTATATAACGTAAATGTACATATATAACGTTATATACTCGTTCATCAGTTCTCATTTAACGTGCGATACTTACATTTTACGTTATATACTCATTCATCGGCTCACATTTAACGTTATAGGAGTTTTTGAAATCTTTTTTTATTATAATACAAGAACATATAACATTCCACGTTTTTATTTGAACGTATATATATTAACATAAAATGGTATATGTTTTATAATTTTTTTGGAGTTTCGCTGCACAAAACTCCCATATAACATTATATTTTTACTTTATTGAATTGGTTCGCGCAGCGGCCTCAATGATTTGCTTCGAGTAACAATATATGTTCTTTTTTTATTGGGAGGTACACAAGTCAGCAGCTTTCATATAATGTTATAAGTTCTATTTTTTTGGAGTTTCACAGCACAGAAACTCACATATAACATTATATGTTCTACTTTATTAAGGATGCAAACATAAAATGATTTTGGTTGTTTAGGTTTAACCTTATATAATGTCAATATAACGTCATTGTACATATATAACGTTATATAAGGTTATATACTTTATTGAATTAGTCCGCGCAGCGGCCTTAATAGAGCTACAGAAGATTCTCCTTTTCTGATACACTGTATATAACGTTATATACTTGTTCATCAGTTCACATTTAACGTGAAATGCTTACATTTTACGTTATATATTCATTTATCAGCTCGCATTTAACGTTATATACTCATTCACTCATGACAGAAGACCACATATAACGATATTAAGGATGCAAACCAAAAATGATTTTGGTTGTTTAGGTTTAACCTTATATAATGTCAATATAACGTCATTGTACATATATAACGTTATATATATTTTATTGAATTGGTCCGCGCAGCGGCCTCATTGACTTGCTTCTGATAACCGTACATATATGAGCTTCTGAAATCTTTTTTATTACAATGCAAGAACATATAAATAATCTTATATATGTTTACAATGAAAAAACAAACAAAGAACCTTATATGTGTTTCGATTACTTTGCCACATAAATAAATACACACAAAAAAACGTAATACGTGTGACAAAAAATAAACATATAACCTTAGAACGTTATACATGAGATTCTGTCATTTCTAACTCAAAAAAGAAAAAGAAAAAAAAGAGGAGATCTCGTAACTTCTTTCCCTTCGATTGCGATGTAGGATCTGACGAAGGTGAAGAACGGCAACGGCGACGGCTTCCGACTGAAGCGAGGGCGAATCAAAGGCGACGGAGACGAACGTGGGTGAACGGAGACGTACGTGGGAGAAGGCCGACGAACGTGGGAGAAGGCCGACGACGAAGAAGGGCTGACACCGAAGAAGCCTGACGAGGACGAAGATTGCCGACTACCAAGAAGGCGACGACAAAGAAGTTCGTCTGTGGTTTCTAATGGGAAATCGTTCCATGGTTTTTGCCGAGTTTTGTTCATCTGGGTTTCTACCGAGTTTTGTTCTTCTGGAAACGGGGGAGGAGGGGGGGATGAGTTTTATAATGGGATGTCTATTTGAATGGAGGAATCCGAGAAAAAAACGGGAATGGAGAAAAAAAGGGAAAAAAAAACGGAAATGGAGGAAAAAACGGGATAAAAGATTTTTTGAAAGCAGGGGTATATTAGACTAACCAGGGTTATTATATCTTTACTAATAGGTTAGTGGACTTAAGGGGTTATAGAATTTAGAAGTAGACTTAGTGGGTTTGGAAAGTGGTATAGTGGACCTGAAAAAAATTCTCCCTTAAATAAAAAGGCTAGAATTCTTTCCATTAAAATAGTATTAAAGTACAAGTACTATTTATTTAATAAAGTACTTTGAAAAATCTAGGGTTTAGATATATCCCAATATTTTAATGCATAAAAGTACATGAGAATCCAAATCTTGATTATTAAAATAAAATCTTGTACTTGGTAAGAAGATTGGAGCTATTACCCAATGGGTAATAAATTTTCCAGCGGTTAATAACCAAAGGATAAAAGAAGTACAAGTACTTTTTATTTTTAAAATAAGATCTTGAAAGATTACATGTACTTTTAGTCAAATATTATAATGAAAAACTTATTATCCAATGGACAAAAATTACCCTAACAATATGGACCAATAAGTAAAGGCAAAAGGTCCAAAAGGTTCATCTAGTAATTAGGTGAGTTGGTTGCTCAGTTCCTCCAAGTAGTTGGTTAGAAACTAACTAAATTGGTCAAGTAGGGTTTCTAGTCGAGAGTTTAACCAATGACCAAAATCTAACTACGACGAAAATTAACAAGAAATCATATAGCCACTTAAGAGAAAATAAGTAATTCAAATAAAATTCAAATATTTAACGAAATTTTTACTGACAAAAAATCAGGGTTGTTACAGTGTTGAATAAAAAAATAGTTTTTGTTTTCTAAAAAGAAATGTTTTAATAAAAAAACTGTTTTTGCAAAAAATAAAAAAATAGTATTCGCAAAAAAAATGTTTTGAAAAAAAAAAACAATTTTTGCAAAAAAAAGTAAAAACTTTTTTTAAAAGAATTTTTCTTAGAAATATGTTGAAAATGGAAGAGAGAGAATGTTTTTGTGTAATGATGGTGTATTTGATTGAAAAAATATAGGAACAATTAAATTTGATTATTGACAAAAAATTGCTAGTTTTGATTATTCAATGGTCAAAATTTGATGAATTGCTAAGAAGTTGTTAAGTCTGAGTATTCCACTGTGAGCTCTTTTTTGAACAAATACTGCTAATCTTAGCAACAATCTAGTTTTGATTATACCACCGAGGATATGCTTTAAGTGCCCACATTTTTTATAGTAATTGTGCAAATGCCACGGATCTCCCAATTTCAAAACCCTATACACAGCTTTCTCTCTTATCCCTCTCAAAACTCAGACAACTAGTAATTCAAAATCTGAGAGCCACCTATTATCGCCGACTCTCTCCTTCCCTATCCCCGCCGCTGCACCCCTTCCCAGCCCCCGTTGCACCGCCTGAAAGCCCAGGCAATCGTCGACTCTCTCTCCACGTGATCTTCCACTTCGGTCACGCCCGCTCCATCGAACAAGCTAAGAAATCGTCCACATGTACGCACCCGCATCTTCTCTCCGCTACGTTTTCCCCTCCTACGTACCAGTGGAGTAATTTTTTGGATTGGCTTAATTTCGTATGGTAGAAACAAGTATGTTTTGAGAGATATTTTCTGTTAGCCACCATGTGTTTGTTGAAACCTGCGAATCACAGAGGTACAACAATGGCAAACTCCTCTTAACAGCTGTACTTCTTTTACTTAATTTCATGATTCTTTTCATCATTCCTATTACCGAAGATTTGAGGGAAGTTGTGATTTGTCCCATATTGTGCCGCACCGGTAAAATACGGGTACCGTTTTTCCGCATATGTTTTGTACTTAAAAAAGAAGAAGGGAGGTTAGTGAATCACCCTCGTTACTCTTAAATTCCTCTCTTTTTGTGAAGAAATGGGATATCCTGTGGATGCCAACCGTGGAAGCAATGAGATAAGAAATGGAAGGAGTTATTACGGCACTCAGTGCATGTAATGTATAGTTTTCTGAAAAAAAAAAAAAAGATATTACAAAATATCTAAAAAGGCAGTGAGGAGTTATTTTTGTACAGTTTGACAAAACTTGAAGCAAAGACTAAAGTCTAAAACTGCGTGTCCAGTAATAGTCATGACGGTACTGATGTTAAGTGAGTTGGTGGTTTGGTTTCACTTCCTAGAATTTGTGTGAGAGTGGTCGGTTTTAGTTATGATATGAATTGAAAGGTTAGAGTAATAAAGGTCAATAGCCTTTTATTTTCCATTAATTTGCTTCATTTGAATTTATCGCAAGTCCGTATCCATGCTACTAAGTTTGATTTCAGGGAGAGTTCCAATCTAAAGAATTGTACTGGTACTTTTCGGAGGAGTTCCATAGGCACGGGTAATTCATGCTAGGGTTTGTTATTGCCTTCATGGAAATTGAGTTCTTTGTGTTCTTTTCTCGTGATCATTCTAAATAGTTGTCCCTTTATCAAGAACCCTTCAACGCTCTCCGCCTTTGGCTCAATCTAGAAGGGGGAGTAAACTCATCTGTCAAGAAAAAAAGATGGTGCCTTGCTAACTAGACCCACCTCCAAGCCTCCAAGAGATTTCTCTGAATTACCAGGTACATACTCCATTCGTCCGGATTTAATAGTCATTTTTGGGATTTCATACTACTTTTCAATCGATTATATCTTGTAATTTATAATGTTTTATGTGATTTTGAAAATATTGTATGATAGAACTAATCGAGATTTATCAAACAACATCTATATTCGATATGAAATTCACTACGGATTCAAAGATATAATCCGTTTTTTAGTTGGTTAGAATAGAACTAGGTACAATTAAATCCGGACGGAGGGAGTAGCTATTAACTATGATTGAGTTAGATTGAATCTTGCAATTAAATTAGGAACGTAGCTATAATAAAAAATAAGAGACATTAAAGACATGTGAAAGTTTCAAATACGGAAAATTAGCGTCTTGCCATGACTGGGGAGATAGGTATTTGATTTAATCAATCGAATAAACTCTCAAAAATAGTTTAGAAAAAAGAAGGCTTTGTGGAGGAGAAGAGTGCAAGAGAAATTGAGTTCTTTTGTCGTGATCATTTTGAAAAGTGGAAAAGAAAGCATGAGCATGAGGAGCAATGGGTGCCTTCAAGAAGATAATATTCTCAATTTATATTTTCTAACATGGTCATCTTTAAGATTCCTATGTTCTCTGTTTAATTTATGTGTCCTCGCTTTTGTACACTATGCTAGATTGACATATTAATATGACGAGGACATAGGTTAATGCAGTTGTTAATGTGTCCATCATCGTTTGTATATTGTACCCTAACTTGCACTTCAATTGTTGCATTTCTGCCCTTGGTTTTGGAAAAGTGATACGACGACAAAGAACTATCAATTTGCTTATGGAATCCCAATAAATACCAGGTAAAAAGTTAAAACCAAGCAGTAAACAGCAGCAACAAACATAAGCATATTTCCAATAGAGAGATGGAATTCCGTCAAACATGGTAGAGACACCATTATATCACAGAGAAGCAAATTTGCAATAGAAATGCACTCAACATAGAGCAGAAATGTACACCATCAGTATCAAAGATCTTCACAACACCCTGACAAATTTACTCCTGTTATATATAGTGAAGTAACAAATTCAATCTCTTCAGAATTGGTTCTTGAATACAGTAGCTAGCTTAAAAGTTTAGTTGGGAGAGTGCCGTAAGCAAATGTAATTCTCTCTCGTGTCACTAAGAAGATGATCACATATTATACACTAATGAATCAATTTAGTGTTTGAGCCACTAGCTAGCAAGTGCTGTAGGCATGGGCAATCACTAGTGTGTGTGTGTGTGTGTGTGTGTGTGTGTATATATATATATATATATATAGAGAGAGAGAGAGAGAGAGAGAGGTACTGTTCGCCGCCAGAGCCGAAGTGTTGTACCCATCATCTCTGGAGCCGCCCTTGTTGCTGGTAGTAGGGGAATTAGTAAAATTTTTGGAGGTGTGGAAAGAGAGAGGTAGAAGTAGTAGGATGATCGGCGCAAAAGGCTTACGGCCAGAGTGGTGATGATTGACGACGGTGGCGACGACAGCGGACGGAGAAGACGAGACGTTGTAGAGGATGGGGCATGGGTCAAAGGAGGTTGTGTACACTGTACTAGATCTATATTGACATATACATATATGTTTTTTTAATATTTTCAAGAAATAATAATTTTTCTAATAAGTTATGGTTTATTTTTAATTTGTTTCAGAAAAAATAATTTTTTAAAATGAAATTAAGTTTAAACATTTGAGGGGGCAATTCAGTCATTTAACATCAAAACCACCTTCCAAATTTTTCTTTTCAAAAAATTATCTAAACACTGGATTACAAATCCACCGTTCTTAGGAGGTGGGTCCATCCTTCTTACATATCCACCCTCAAATTCACTCTCTTTTTATATCCACCCAAAATCAAATCCTACATCCAAATGGGCTGTAAAAGCATCTGCAATGGTAATAATCAAAACCAATAACCAAAATGTGTCACGTCAGCATTTGATTATCCATTTAGTCCATAAATAAACTTAACAACCTCTACCTCAATATTAGTTATTTTTGCATTCCTAACAAAAAAAATCCCATAGTACACAATGCACATTTGTCCAATCGCAAACGAGTTCCAATCACGCACCCGACTACTCTATATTATTCGTCTCAATGAGACGATTCCAAAACTGAAAAGCCGATCGCCGGAAATGTTGCCCTCACGTGCCACCTAAAGAGGCTATGGGTGATATGACGCGCCTTCACTCGATTTGGCGCGTTCGGCGCGTGATGCGAGTGAATCTCATGCGTAGCTCTATAGGTAACGCGTGAAGAGGTTTACGATGACTGGCCTTTCAGGTTTGGAATCATCTTGTCAAGATGAATAATTTGGTGTGATCGGGTGCGTGATTGAAACTCGTTTACGAAAAATCCGAATTTGGTTATTGGTAAAAGTTGTTAAGTTTGGTAATGGAATGGATGAAATTTGATTATTTGCTAAAAGATTTGTAACTTTATTTATTAAAATGTCGAGTATTTTGAGCATTGTTGTTAAGTTTGCTTATCCACAACCATTTGCTTATCACAATGTGGATGCTTCAAGGTTCTTATTTTTTAAATACTTATTTTTGCTTTATGAGACCGGTCATTTATCATAATACATCACATTTAATTCAAAAAATAAGTACTTATTTTTGTTAGCAGAATGAGGCCCACTCATTTTTGTAGGGGTGTTCTAAGTGTTGAACCGATTGGCTTGGCTTGAATTTAAGTCGATCAAATTGATCCTATTTTGATTATCAAAAATAAAAAAAAAATCCTAATTCAAGAAATGGGAGAAAAATTTACAAAAATAAAATTGGCGAAATAGGAAGGGATCGATCGACTGGGTCTCACACAAAATTTTCAATCATGCTACAAACACAACACAACACCAAAAAAACAAAAATGCTATAAACAGTACACCAAACACAACCCCACATACGTGTGAGGCCCACACACTTGAATGATTTTGTACAAAGTATGTTCGCAAAACTAATCCTTTCAATATACCCACCGAACCCGGGGATGATGTTGTGCGCTCCAATCTGTGCACATCTGAACCGTTGATCTTGGCAAGTAACGGTATGGATTGCATGGTATAGTGCGTATTCTCAATCGTTTAACCGTTCAGCAATCCGGACCGTTCATTGCCAAGATCAACGGTCCGGATGTGCGATGCATGCTTTGTTACAATTTTAGAATCATACTGGATTAAAAGATTTGAATTAGAATTGTGATCAAGTCTAATAATGTATGTTTTGTGTTTGGAAAAATGACGGCCAATGATATATTTTGTCAAGCGATAGGAGAATCCAAATATAGAAATTACGTTAATCTGAAACAACTTCACATGCAATCACTGTAAGGCCAGCCCAACTACTACTATTAGGAAGACAAAACAATACACATGAGATGGAATAGACCTCGTCATCTGAGCTAACTCCACTTACAGCCTAATGCATGTTCGCCTACTACTCCTATTTTTGTAAGCGTACGAAATTGTCCAATGCTACGGTGTCAAAGGTAACGTGCTGTCAATTTTTCTCTAATCAGTCAAGCATTTAAGTAGAGATCTAGAGGAACTGTTTCCTAAACCGAATCAGTTTCAACACATCTTCTCTTCATCATATTAAAACGACTACTAACTTGCAAAATTTCAGGAAAAAAAATAATACTCTCTCCGTCCTCATTCTTTGGACCCAATTAACACTTTTTTTAGTCCCAAAAAGATTGTCCGTCCCATATATTTCAAAACTAAATGGGTAATATATAACGGGGCGGTTCTGCGGACAATTAATTAGACGCCTAAAAAAATACCTCATAGTTACCGATCAAATTTTAATGATCCGAGTTGCTCAATGTGATCAGAATGAAATTTAAAGGCACCCGCTAGAAGTCAGAAAAAAAAAAGTTCAGAAAGGGCTTGATCTGAGCAGTTTTTAGCTTAGATTTGATGAACAATTCAATTAAAAACTGCGTAAAATAAGCACCTTCTGGTCATATTTCTTGCTAATTTCTCGCAGGCACTTTTAAAATCACATTTTGCACGCATTGAACGGTTCGGATCATAAAAATTTGATCTAGAACTATGAGATTGAGATTGAGATTTGGGGTATTTTTTTAGGTATTTAATTGGTTGTCCACTGATAGACGCGTAAATGTTCATATTAGCGCCTCCGAATTTATCTTTATTAAGTCTCATTTATATTATTATTCGGAGTTTAATGATTAATTTTTGTGTTGTAGGTATTTAGAAAGTTTGATACAAAAAAATCCAAAAATTGAAATATTAAATGATGTTCGAAGTTGGGTCGTTTGAGTTAAATCTAGTGGAAGATCTAAATTGCAATATGGAGTCGAGAGATATTAGCACTGAAGTTAACGGGCATGAATACCAAGGAGATGGAGCCAAAGAGTTAGATTCTCACTGTAAGAAGAACTTAAGACTTGGCTTTAGACTTGTGTTTAAATGGTGGGCCCATGGTTAGAAGTTATACGTACATGTTTTTATGGTGGGCCAAGGGCTACTATTCATTACATACTGTATTATTTTGACTTAGTCCAATTAGGCCTGGCCCACGACTTGGACAGGCAGTAGAAGAATAGGGTTATATATTTACGGGGAGGAGGTGGACGACGAAAAAAAAAAGAAGGAAAAAAGGCCGCAGGTCATGAACAAAGGGGTTGCCGAGACTTTTGTAGTGAGAGTTTTCTTTCGAGTTTTTCTTTCGTTCAAGTTATTTAAAATCTTATTCAATTATTTGCATTCTGGTAATTTGTATTAATTTTCGTTTTTCATTAAAATTGTTCGTTGGTTATTGTTTCATTTAGATCTTTGTTTATTTTTCATCTCGCATAATATAAGCATGTTTGAAATTAGGGTTTCTTTTATTTCTTGCGCAATGATTAGTGAATAGTCGTATGGGTAAGGTCACGGGGTGATTAACACACCGTGGCCAGTACGGGTACTACTTCTATTTTCAAATAATAAAAAAGATAATTTTAGATTGGTAAAACCGCAGACGAATTTGGGCATTGTCAGAGTCCATGCGAACGGGAGAATGAGGATCCAAAACTCATTCTTCGCTGCGCATGGGTAAACGGCGACCATAGGGTTTCGCATCTTGCGGGGTATCTTTTTCAATCAAAAGTTGAATGTTTTTAAAAATATTGAATGGAGCAGGTTAATCCGGACTGGGTGCGAGTGCGAAGAACCCTACGACCGTACCTTTCTTTTAATTATTTGAAATGTACAATCAATTTCTAGGTTTTAGTTAATTTCAATCAATTGACAAGGAGTGGCTACCTAAAAGCCAGTTTAATCAGTAACAACCAGAGTTTTTAATTAGCACACATCACTGTCTCTGTGGATTTGACTCCGGTCTTACCGGATATTATGTTGCATCGGTCTCCGCCCAATACTTAGGACAACCCATTAATTTAAGACTAAGAAATCGTCAAGCATCCACGGAACCGCCCGATTTCCTATTTTACCCTTCCATTTTTCAAATTTGTAGTACAATGCTTGACGATTTCCTAAGCCTACATTAATAGATTGCCCCAAGTGTAGGGCGGAGACCAACGTACGTAGCACAATATCCGCTAAGTCCAGAGTTGAATCCATAGAGATAGTGATGTGTAGTGATTAAAAACTCGGGTTGATACTAATTTAACAGGCTCTTAGGTAGCCACCCATTTTCGTTTCGATTGAGATTAACTAAAACATAGAAATTAATTGTTCTTTTCAAATAATTAAAAGAAAGGTATAGTCGTAGGGTTCATAGCACTCGCAACTAATCCAGATTAACCTGCTCCATTAGGTGTTCTTAAAAATGTTCAATTTTAGATTGAAAAAGATACCCCGCAAAATGCGAAATCTTAGGGTCGCCGTTTATTCATGCGCAGCGGAAAATGAGTTTTGAACCCCCATTCCTCCGTTCACATGAGCTTCGACAATGCCCGGATTTGTCTACGTGAAGTATTTTACCAATCTAAAATTGTCTTTTTCATTATTTGAAAATAGGAGCTGTGTCCGGACTGACCACGGTATGCTAATCACTCCGCGACCCTATCTAAACGACTGCTCACTAATTATTGCGCAAAAAACAGAAGAAACCCTAATTTGAAGCATACTTCTATTATGCGAGATGAAAAATAAACAAAAGATCTAAGTTAAACAATAACCAACGAACAACTTTTATAAAAAACATAAATTAAAATGAGTTATCGGAGTACGAGTAATTAAATAAAGTTTCAAAACTTGAAAGAAAAAACAATTGAAGAAACTAAAAAAACAATAATGGAAATCCGAGAGTCGCAGCCCCGTTCTTTTTTCTGTTTCGTCTGTTGCTCCAAAAAAGTAGTGCGTGAAAGGAGATTTATTGCAAAACCCTTCTTTCTCCTTTTTTATCGATCACCAGTGGGCCATGGCCTTTCGGCCTAATTCTTTTACTTAGTCCAAGGCTAAGTCAAAATAAGATGTAATGAATAGTAGCCCTATGGGGTCACCATAAAAACAAGTACAACTTCTATTCTTCTGCTACCAATTATGCCTTCACTATCACGTGCACAATTGGAACATTTTTAAGGTCAAATTCTTGTAGCTCTAGCCATGGCCTGGAATGTATTCCAATACATTCTTCAAAATACCTATAACACAAAAATCAAGCATTAAGCTCCAAGAAATAATATAAAAATAAACTTAGCAAGTATAAATTAAGGAGTGCGTATGTAAATATTTACACGCTTATCATACAAAAAGTAAGAAAAATGTAAGATAAAATGAGAAAAATAAGTTTTTAAAAGTGTAATGATTGTGTTCCCTTATATAGTTGTAATCCACAAAAGGGATTAAAGAATGGGATGGAGGGAGTACTGAGAAACTGGGGCTCCAAAAATGAGTAGTTGAAGTGAAGGTATGGAACGGAGTAATTATTCAGTGCCTTGGGGCACGGCCATGTGGCGCCCTAGGATCCTTCTCTACCACACATTGTTAAGGAGCCAAAACTATGTGTTACGGAGAATGGCCTTGGGCTAGGCACGGACCCAAGGGAGTCACGCAGGGGCACATGCCTCAACGACATAGACTAATTTTTCCGCGGAACGAGTTGACGTGAAGATATGAAACGTAGGGGTTTTCTCCGTCTTAAGATTTATATTTGAAACCTCATAGGATTTATCAATTCCTTTGGAGCTATTTCATACGGAGTTTTGCTTTGATTTTAATTGGCTCTTTACTAATAGACGGTGAGATTAAATTCTAAAGATTAATTTATATGTTTATAAATTAGCCTAAACACTTGAGTTACCGGAAAAGAGTGCCAAAACGACAACCACCATGGTCCCACATTAATAAAAAAGAAAAACACTTCTTAAGAATTTCACTCGTTGATTCTACGGTAAATGTTGAAAAGTAGCAGCATGAAATTAAAGTGTGTGCGGTGTAGCAACTTCACTTTTATTAGCGGTTAAAAAATCGACGAGGACTGTTAGTTGATTTGTTAAATACTATATAATAATAGAGAAAGGATCAGCTACTATAGTGCTCTCTATTGTTTTGGTTGGGTTTGAGGGTTAGTGTGTCCAGACCAACTTATGAGTAGCTCAACTATTCGCCTTCATGATCCGTTGAAAAACATGTCATCTTTGCTGGAACTAGAAAATTAACAAGAGATTTTTTTTTGGGTGACTTGGGCCTAAGAAGTTGTCAAGTTTCATCTGCTTGACCGATTCTTAGACCTAAAATACATGGTTGCCCTAAGCGTAGGGCTGAGACCGATGTAACACAATACTTGGTAAGACCGGAGTCGAATCCACTAAGGACGATAAAGTGTGTGCTGTGGAACCTCAGGTTTTAGTATTAAAATTAGCTCTTAGGTAGTCACCCCTTGTCTTTTAGTTGATTAGTTACCTAATACTAACAGATAACTTGCTCAAATGATTAAAAAAAAGAGGCACAGCCGTAGAGAATCCGGCGTTTGCTACCTAATCAGAATCCGCTAGCTTTTTAAGATTCTAAAAACGGTTAAATTTAGGGAGAATTGAAAACTCCGAAAGATGCGAATCCTAAGATTGTCGGTCCCGTACACAGCGGCAAACATGTTCTGGTCCCCTGTTCCCACTCACATGAGTCCCGGTAATGCCTCGGATTCGTCCAACGGACATAGTTTTCACTAACTAAATTATTTAATTAAATTAATGTACGAAAAAAATTTGCGAGACGAATCCTAATTGGGTCACGGCATACTTTTACCCAGCGACCAAATCTCAGAAAAACTACTCACTCATTATTGTACATGAAATAGAAGAAACCCTAATTTGAATCATCCTTTCTATTACTTGAGATGAAAAATAAACGAAAGATCAATACTAAACTATCACGAACGAATAACGTCTTTTATAAAGAAAAGAAATTGAAACGAGTTACAGAAATATGAAATCTTGAATGAATCGTCAAAAACTTGAAGGAAAAGAACGTAAGAAAAACCTGCTACGTAATATTTGAACCCTAAAAATGGAGTTTTGGGGGTATTTATACAAGACCCCTATTATTTAGAATTAAAGAAAACAAATGATGAAATAGAAATTCCCCGCTGAAACACTTGGTATCGATACTGGCCATAGATGTATCGATACCCATCTCTCTGTTCAGCCTCTGGATCACTTCGCACCACTTTGTATCGATACAGTTGAGAGTTGTATCAATACCGCATGTCATAGTGGCCAGCTTTCGAGTATTGCATGGGATTTGGCACCCAATGCTCCAATGACGTCACCCAACGCCACACGCCTCGGCTTTGACTCCTCGAAGACGTTCAAGCCGGCCTCAAGGCCACGCATTCCAACCTTGGTGCTAAATCCGCCTTATTACCTACAAGAATAGCAAAAGTACAAAACACAGAAAAGCACGGCATCAAGTAGTAAATAAAATAAAACACGCCTATAATGCGCTAATTCGTTCTACGTAGGCGCTCATATCCAGGATATCACGCACCTATCATCATCCTATTGCTAAAATTTATGAATTAATGAAATTTATTTTTGCTGGAAAAAAGAAGAAGAAGAAGTTGTCAAGTTTTGAGTTAAGAATATTTGGTTTACGGCTCATCTTATTGCTACTCTATGTGGTTTAGAATTCCTGATTTTCCGGCTTTGTGGTGGGAGAACATGCAAGTCAATAACTCTTAGGATTTATCAACTCCTTATACAGAGTTTTGTTCTGATTTTAATTGGGCTCCCTGCAAATAGGCGATGAGATTAGACTCTAAGGATTAATCGATATGTGCATAAATTGGCCCGATTACATCGGAAAGGAGAATGCTAAAACATCCAACCCGGGGGGCGTGCCTTGCAGTATGTGCTGCGCAGCGTGTTGTGTAATCTTAATCGTCCAAAAGTATTTTGAGTGGTCCAGATGCAAATAAAACTTTTCTGAGAAAAAATTAAATTCTTCTCCGGAAATTTTTTATTTAAATCAGAATTATTGATTGTCGCGATGAACGGTCCAGATGCTGCACAGCACGCCCCCGGTCCCAAAACGTCAACCCTTATTGGCCCACAACAAAAGAAAAAAAAAACACTTCTTAGGAATTCCACTTGATTCTACAGTGTTGAAAAGTAGTACAACCATGAAAAATAAAGTGTACACGGTGTAGCAACTTCACATTTAGCGGTTTAAAATCGACGTGGACTGTTAGTTGATTTATATTACTCCACAGAGAGAAAAGATCAGCTACTATATAATGCTATCTTTGTTTTTTGTTTTTTTCCCGGTTGGGTTTGAGGGTCAAGGTGTTTAGGCCAATTTACTCAAAATTCAATTATTTTCCTTCCTGATCCGGTAAAAAATAGGTCATCTATGCTGAAATTAGAAAATTTACAAGAGATTTTTGTTGTGACCTGGGCCTAAGAAATTGTCATGTTTCGAATTAAGGACATCCGGCTCATCCTATTGCTACTCTGTGTGGTTTAGAATTCCTGGTTTCAGGTTTTGTGGTGGGAGGACATGCACGTCAATAACTTTACCTTTGGAGCCTCAGAATTTAGAACAGAAAGAGATGTGTGTGCTTGCTTTGCATCAGTATAAAATCCAGAGACTACGCTTTATTTTTGAGCAGCTTTACTTGAAACCTTTTCACATGCTTATTGATTATTGGTTTTTTTAGGACTTTGCAGAATCAAGGAAAGAAATGGACATGCAGGTTCCATTAGGAGTGAGAAAGGGTGGTTGGACTGAGGAAGAAGACTGTCTTCTGAAGAAGTGCGTTGAGAAACATGGAGAGGGGAACTGGCACCAAGTCCCTCGCAAAGCAGGTCAGTTTTTTTTTTTTCTCTTTAGAGAAAGAGAGAGAGAGAGAGAGAGGAGGGAAGATGGAGGTTGCTTGAGAGTACCAGGTACCAACGGTTCGCGAAAGTTTGGTCTGATTTAACTTATTTTATGGTTCTTCTATTTATCTTGGTTGCTAGTAAACTTTTTCTTTTGTTCTTCGATGTCGTCTCCGTGAGAGGAATAACAAGAGTAGGAAAAAAAATGGATGAGTTGTGGAAAAAGTTACGGAAAGATAAATGAATCTCAAAAAAGATGCTAGTCTTGCATTATTACTACATACTAAATTTTTTTAATTGTTAGTGATAATTTTATTTTATTATAATTTTATCGTCAAGACAAATGCTGGCTTATTAAAAAAAAACTGAATGCAAATCGAATGAAAGTTAAAAGTAAACTCAAAAAATCTAAAATAATAAATTAAAGCTAAAGGCCGGCCTTTTTCTTTTTTCTTTTTTTATTAGCATTCTTTTCTTTTTTTGTGATAGTAATTCTTCAGAGAGAAAAGAATGTGTATCAGCATTTTTTTATTTTTTGTATTACAGGATTAAATAGATGCAGGAAAAGTTGTCGGCTAAGATGGTTGAATTACTTGAGGCCAAATATAAAGAGAGGAAATTTTGCCGTGGATGAAGTTGATCTCATTATCAGGCTTCATAAGCTGCTTGGCAATAGGCAAGCGCGCGCGCTCTCCCTCTCTCTGCATTTTTGTTCTATTTTCGAATCCCATGCCAAACTCTTTAGAGTAATAATCTTATTTCCTCTTCTTCATTTTTTTTGCTTAGAAAAAAAAAAAAAAAGCCTTTGTCTTCTTCTTGTTTTTTGGTGTGCCTTTTTGCCTTTTCTTCATATGTCCTAGCTAAACCAATATTCCAACTCATGCACATTGACGGCCTTGCCTTTTAATTTTTTTTAATGATTATTCTTGTTAAAGAAAAATGCTAATCTACACTAAGGCCATGTTTTGTAGCTCTTATATTTTTTGTTTTTTGTTTTTATTTTAAGAATTTTCAAAAAATAGGAATGAAGATATGTTTGGTGCACTACTTCCATTTCCAAATAATGTAAACAACTTTCACTATTTTGAAAATCTGAGAAAGTATCAAAACCTTGCTCATCCCAAACCTATGTGGCGCGTGCCATTTGGAAGTTTTGACACCACTCTATGGCAATATAATTCTATGCACTCAATACCACAAATAGTACTTAGAATCATCTTCCCATGTCTCATGTCATGTACCCAATAACCCATGATATTAGGCTCCGAGGCTCCCACGTGTTCAAAAGCAAATCTCAACCTTCCACTAAACCCAGACAAGCTCTCTCTCTCTCTCTCTCTCTCTCTCTCTCTCTCTCTCTCTCTCTCTCTCTCTCTCTCTCTGTTTGGGAATTAGTGGAGAAATGGCAAGAGAGACAATTGTAGAAAAAGTAAAAACAGTTGGTTTCAGAAATTGATTTTTTGTTTTAAAAATAGGTTGACACTAGGTCTGTCAATGGATCGGATCTGATCCAAAAAATTCGGATCCGGATCCGAATCCAATAATCTGATAATCCGAATCCGGTAATCCAAATACGGATTCGGATTCGGATCAGATTAAATCCGTTATCGATCCGAATCCGAACTTTAATTTTTTTAAAAAACAGTAAATTTTTTATTTTGAAAAAAAAATGTTTCAAAAGTTGTATTTTTATTTTTTACTTTTATTTTAATTTAAAAAAAATTTTTTTTGGGAATTTTTTTTTTTGAAAAAAATTTGTATTTTTTTGAAAAATATAATTTTTTTTGCTAAAATTTTTGAAGTAAAAAAGTTTTCGGATCGGATTCGGATTTTCGGATTCGAGTCTTATCATATTCGGATCGGATTTGGGTCTTATCGAATCCGGATCGAATCTGGCTCATTGACAGACCTAGTTGACACAATATGTTTCTGCTTTCACTTTTATTTTAGGAAAAGTAAAAATTGATTTTAGCAATAGAAAACAGGAAATAGAAAAGTGACAGTGTTACCAAACATAGCCTTAAGATTTTGCCTTTTTCTTATTTTATTCTTATTCAAATTTCTTTTCGTTTGTTAGTTTTGCGTTTGACTTATGTAAATTATTGATTCGTCTCATCAAGACGAATCAAAAAAGTAAAAAATTATGATGTTTATCCAAATATTTTTTGAAATATCCAAAAAAACCGACTTTTAATACAAAACTCCTACACGTGCCCTTTCCAAAAACCACACCAACCAAAAGCTTTGGTCAAAATGGGGAGGGTTTGTTGTTTTAATTCTCTAGCTCCATGGCTGTCTTTTTGGTTTTGTATGTGGCACACTTAAATATTCTGAAGAGTGGCGATAGTAAGATTTAAAATAAACTTAGGTTCCGTTCCAGAACACTTTCTTAAAAAATAAGTACTTATTTCATATTTTCAAACTCAAAAATAGTGTAAATAAAAAATAATTTTTTAATTTTTTTGCACCGTACAAAAGATCTCATCGAGATCTTTCAAATAAGATCCATATTGTATATTTTTAAATTTTAATAAACTCATTATTTTTGAGCTTGAAATTGTCTTCTTAAAAAATAAGAACTTATTCTACGTTCCAGGACGGGGCCTTACTCTTATAATTTAAGAGCTATATAGTGGTTGGGTTATTTTGTGTAACACCCTTAGTATTGGGTGTTGAACGTATTTACCCTTGGAGTCTCTTATATATAGTTGTAAATCCTATTAGAGTTTGTGTGTGACATAATGTGAGGGAGAGGGTGAGGCGAGCGTGGGGTGCCAGTCTATGACCTCCCGGAGAGGGACCGGCGTGTGGTTCCCGAAGAATTTTTTCATCTTTTTGTATACGTTGTGTGAATATATATACATGAAGAGTTTTTTTCTGAAATCACTGCGTGGTTTGTGTATATAGTGTCCCTCACGTTCCTAACATCTTGATGTCCTCTTTTTCTCAATGATTGAAGAGTTATTTATAAATAAAAGAGAATAACTCTTTATAACTCTTCAAATGGTCACATCATCGCCGAGCAAAAAAACAATGGTCACATCATCAGATTTATAGCATATATAATAGGTGAATTAATGAAATTTTTGGCGAATTGAGTCCCCCCAAATCAAAGGGTTATTAGAGCATCTCCAATTCATACAAAATAGAAGATGGATGTAACACATTGAGAGGAGATTTTGTAATTTATTCCACTTTTTCTTCACTTTTTGTACTTTTTTGGGAGAATTTTTGAGGGACTCACAGTCCTTTTTAGAGTTTGGAGGAAATTTGTACTCCAAATTTACTTTTGGTCCTCCATTTTTAGAGGACCAAATTTACTTTTGGAGGACCAAACTCTAAAAAGGACGGTGGGTCCCTCAAAGATTCTCCCAAAAAGTAAAAAAAGTGAAGAAAAAGTGGAATAAATTACAAAATCTCCCCTCAATGTGTTACATCCATCCTCTATTTTGTATGGATTGAAGATGCTCTTAAAACGTTTGGACTTTAAAGAGTCTCTTGGAATACACATTCTGCAAGTGACTCTTTAACTTGTCACGTGTATCACCAAAGATAAGATTTTGATATACAATTTTTTGTTTGTTATCACCCCTGGAAATGCTCTTAGTTATTTTTTGCAATTTTGGGAAAGAAGATTTTCCATTTTGAAAAGCAAGCTTTTTAGAAAAACGAAAATAGCAAAGATTACGTTGACGGTCTTGTCCCAATATGTGTGAGGATTTTATGATGGAAATGTAAAATTTTAAAATATAAGAAAGTAAAAGAATGATTTCAAGACTTTCATATTCACCATATCAATTGGTTATTTTTTCTCTTTAAACAGATGGTCGCTAATTGCGGGTAGACTTCCAGGAAGAACATCGAATGATGTCAAGAATTTCTGGAATACCCGTTTGCGGAAGAAACCGAATGATCAAAGGGAAGATGTACAGAAATCAAAAATGACCCAGAGCACGATGGAAAAAACCGAAGTCATACGGCCTCAACCTCGAACCTTCTCGAAGAATCTACCTTGGTTGATGGGTAAAACTATTATTACAGATAAAACTGATCAGACGAAAGAGAATTTCTCCAAGCCATTCCCAACTCCTTCACTGGGGGATGATGACGGAATATTATGGTGGGATAACATGTTGTCTGATCCTGATATTAACAAAGGAATGATAACATGGACCAATCATGAATTGGAGGGTGGGGGTGAAAAGGTAGAATTAGGTATGCAAGCAGCTGGTAGCAATCTTTTCAGCTGTGTTCAAGAAGACGATCAGAATGATTGGAGTGACTTTTGTATGGACAATATGGATCTTTGGGATATTTTAGGAGATGATCAAGTAGTACCGTGACATTTCATTTTTCTTTGAAATATTTAGTGTCGATTGAGTTTCGTCTTTTATGATTTTAGTATTTCTTTTTATCAATCAAATTAATAAAGATTTTAGTAAAATAGAGGAGACGATACTCCTTCCTTCCCTTTTTAAATGTCGTATTTTACAACAAAAAAAAAGTGCATTTTCTCATCAAAAAAATATGTATGCTCTGTTATTTTTTCCGGAAAAAAACGATTAAAACTTACATGATGCATAAATGCATCTGCAAAGCCCTCACAAGATTTTACAAAAAAGGAAACACTACTCATTGTAATTCTCTCTGCATGGGGCATGGTCCATCGTGACTCGTGAGGACAATTTCGCTTTTCGATTGTGGTCCTTTCATTTTAAGCCATTTTTCTAATGTACTTCTACCGTTCCAATTTACTTGTCTCAGTTTTATTTTAACTGGATAAAAAAATTAGTTATATTTTTAAATTAGTAATAAATTTTATATCCAATATGAATTTTATTTGATAGATCTCGATTTGTTCTATAATAAAATATTTTCAAAACCACTTAAAATATTATAAATTATAAAATATAATTAATTAAAAAATAGTACGAACTTCCTAAAGTGACAATTAAATTGAGACGGAGGTAGTAGTTGTCACCAACACCGAAGCCGTGACGTCGAGTGACTCTTGGACGAGAGACTCTGAGCCGTCGTACCGTCCTGAACAATCAAAAGTGCTTTGGCCACTTTAGGCAATTTCAGACAGGAGCTTTTGTCCTGCACTCCAGGAACTGTGTAGCGTGTACTGTCACTGAGCGTCACGGGTCCGAGTTGACAACTTCTCTGGAATGACATGTTCCTTTGGAAGCAAGTGACATAATTAGGAGGTGTTTCACTTTCGCAAAAAAATAGTACTTCCTCCGTCTCAAATTGGATGTCAATTTTTAATATCCGTGTCAATTTTAACTTTTTATATCTTTCAATATGGATCTCAAAAAATATTTAATATAGATCTTGTTTGATAGTTCTCGATTAGTTCTATTATTCAAAGTTTTCAAACTCTTGAAAAACATTATAGATTAAAAAATATAAGCGATGAAAAATGACACGAGTTTCAAAAATTGTCATTCTTTTTGGGACGGAAGGAGTAGTAACTTTTAAAAAGAATGATAATTTCAAGTTTAAAAATCATGTGTTTGTGAAAATATTTTTTTTACTAATATGAATTTTATTTAATAGATCTCATTGAGATCTTTTAAATGATATAAATAAATTTAAAAAATTATTTTTTATTTTCATTATATTTAAGCTTGAAATTATATTCTTTTTAAAGAAGAACGTTTAGAAGGAAGGAAAATTTTCATAATGGCATCTGAACTTTGCATCAAATATCACAGAAGCACATAAACTTAAGTTTATTTCAATTAAACGCCTGTACTAACAAAATTCTCAAATTTAGACACCTGAACTTAAATTTATTTCAATCAAACACTTGTACTAACAAAATCCCCAAATTTAGACCCCCACCGTTATATTTCGTCCAAAAAATTGCTGACATGACATATCCAACCTGTTTAAGTTGCCCCATTGCACTGTTTTCAACAGAGGACGATGAAGTTTGCCTATGGGTTTCGCTTGGGTGCATCGTTCCTTATTAGAAATATGTGCAATGGGATACCTTAAACGAGTTGGAGATGCCGTGTTAGCAATTTTTGGGACGAAATATAACGGCGGGGATCTAAATTTGGAGATTTTGTTAGTTCAGGTGTTTAATTGAAATAAACTTAAGTTCATGTGTTTAAATTTGGAGATTTTGTCAGTACAGGTGTTTAATTGAAAAAAACTTAAGTTCAGGTGTCTCTGTGACATTTAGTGCAAAGTTCAGATGCCATTTTGAAAATTTCCCTAGAAAGAAAGCAGAACAGGAATTAATGTGTTTACGCAAATAAGTACTTCCTCCGTCCCATAATGTTTGGCATTTTCAGGAATATGTTTCATTTTTAAATTGCATATATCTTTTCAATTCATAATGTTTTAGGCAATTTTTTGAACTTTATATAATAGAACAAATTAAACTCTATCAAACAAGATCCATATTGCTTATAAAAAAAATTATGGATTAAAAGATAATGTTAATTTTTTCATAAGGCTGGAATAGTGAAAGTGCCAAATATTATGGGACGGAGGGAGTACTTATTTTTTAATAAGGCAATTTCAAGCTCAAAAATAATGTGTTTATGCAAATAATTTTCCTACCAATATGGATCTTGTTTAATAGATCTAATTAAGATTTTTAATACGGTGCAAAAAAAATTAACAAATTATTTTTCATTTACATTATTTTTGAGTTTGAAAATGTGAAATAAGTTGCTTATTTTTTAAGAAGATTTTTGGAACGAGACCTTAATTTCCTCCAACCAGGATTCTCTCTCTTTCCGTCTCTTTTTCTCTCTCCTACGTAATCTTCTAGGAGTAGTATTATTAAAGGTGAATTTGGATTGAAAAGTTTTGTAACTTATTTTTGGGTTTTTATTTAGATTATTTTGCATTTGTTTGTTTTGTACCAAATTTTTGTGACTTATTGATTTGTTTCGACAAGAGAAAACGAAAAAGTAAAATTTTTTGATCGAAAACTCGTAATTTCTTGAATAAAGACAAAAATAAGTCAAAAATTTTTGATTGAAACTTTTTTTTTTACTTTTTTTGTCTTTTTCCAAAAAATTTATGAGTTTCGATCAAATTTTTTTTATTTTTTCGATTCCTCTCATCGAAACAAATCAATAAGTCACAAAAGTTTGATACAAAACTATCAAATGCGAAACTTTTTTCGAATAAAGACAAATTAAGTTACTATTTGACTTTAATTTCAATCCAAATCCCCCCTTATTTAGCTGGTGAAGAATAGTTTGATTTTGTCCTTATTCAATAAAATTTGCGTTTGTTAATTTGCATAAAGTGGAAGGGCAAAGCTTTTGGTTTTTTCATGGTGTCAAAGAGTTGAACAATGAAAATAGACGGCAAGTGCCTGATCGAATTTTTTTTTTTTGCCTGATCGAATTGATCGGGTCATTTAGGAACAATGTTCAAGTCTCTTGATCTGTTAGGATACCTCAGTTGCATACATTACTGCCACCTTATACATACATACAGATACATATATATATATATATATATATATATATATATATATATATATTTGTTGAAGGCCATCTTCTGCTTTACACCTATTGTAATGATAAACGGCTCTACATTAAATTTTTATACGTTATTAACTTTTGCACTTTCTATTTTTATCATTTTCAATCGCTTTATTAATTATATGATTTTAATCCATTATGTTATTTCTTCATTTCCAAAAAAAAATTAATGAAGGTGCAGTATCGCAGTTGTGAATTTACATACTCCTTCCGTTCCTTTTTTATTAAGTATTCAACTTCGTAACTTCAACTTATTATAGAGACACTATCATTATACTTTTCATATTAATTTTTACCTCAACTTTCCATAATTACCTTCCATGGAGACATCGTTATTACACTTTTACTCATCAACTTTTCAAAAATGAATCTACTTTTTGAGGTAAAATAAAAAAAGTACCTTTTTTTTTTCACAAACTTTACAAAATAGACATTTATTAAAGGACAACCCGAAATGGAATAGTATACTATAGTAAAGGGACGAAGAGAGTAACAAAGAGTGAGATGGTAAAAACGAAAGTGCAAAAATCATTATTCTAAAATTTATAGTCAAGAGTGGGGTGTATAATACACTCCTAAACACATAGCAGGTGTAATTGACTTAGCATTCCCCAAATTATCATATTATTCATTCAGTTTTGTTGATATTCCAAAAACAAATATAAGCAACAAAAAAGAAAGAAACAATGATTTTTTTTATTAATGTTCAAAGTAGGGCCTAAATCAATTTCCTCTGTGTGGTTAGGAAAATAGGGTCTTGAGTGGTCAGGCCGATGTACTCAAGTTCCTATTATCTCTGTACTTCGTGTTATGAGTTAATGAAATTTATTTTTGTTAATCAAAAAAAAATGTTCAAAGTAATATAAAAAACAAATATAGAATAAACCATTGATACACACCAACCGCAAGATAGTAAACAACTGATACACACCAACCGTAACTCATTCCAACTATGTTAGCACCTACCCTCTCTGCAAGAAAAATGAAATTTGATGACAAAAAAGTGGCGACCAAATTTAATTTTGTCACTAAATGAGTATATTTGATGACGAAAAAATAAATTCGTCACTGTTTTAACAACTTCTGTGACGAAATAATTTTGTCACCAATTATACTTTTTTAGCGACGAAAAAAATATCTTTGTCACCAAAGGTACCCATTTGGGGATGAAATACATTTTTCATCGCCAAAAGCTTAGAAAAGGAGACAAAATTATTTTTCGTCACCAAAGATAATTATTTGGTGACAAAAAATATATTGCGTAGCCAAATGGGACCAATTTAGTAACCAAATATTTTTTTCATAACCAAATGCTTAACTTTGATGACGAAATATAATTTCGTCACCATGTTAACGCTTTCGACGACGAAAATATATATTTTGTCATCAAATGGGTATCTTTGGTGACGAAATTTATGAATTGCGCTTTGTCACTAAATGTATTTTGGACATAACTCTTTACTAAGAACTCAGATTGAGGTAATTCAAATTGGGTTTGAACAATAACTCAAATGCCTACAACTTTTATGTTTATCAAAATTGCTAATTTTAATGTTTAAAAGTTCAAAACTACATTCGAAATTTATTTTCATGTTAAACATATATGTAGGGATGTTACTCACACGTTATGATGTTATCTTTTCTTGCCCTAAATCTTGATGTGCTCCATCATTGTGATCAATAAAATCCCTTTTTTTGCCATTCAAAAAAAGAACATATATGTTATATATTAGATATTTCAAATATGTACTAAAAAGCGTGTGTGTTGTATTTCGTCGAAGTTTACGCGGAAAACTCAGGGTTCTCAGGTTCGAAACCCAGCAGGAGACGAGGAATTTTTTTCCATATGAAAACATCTTTTGCAACAAAAAATTTCGTCACCGATTTCTTGTGTTGGTGATGAATTTTCATCACCGATGTGACCCATTGGTAACGAATTTTTTCATCGCGAAAAGGAATAATTGATGACAAAAATTTCATCGTCAAAAAACACAATAGTTGAGGAAAAAAATTTCGTCACAAATTATTCACTTTTTTGTGACAAAAAATAGATTTCGTCACTAGGTAGGAATTCTCGACAACCTTTAGTTGACAATTTCTTTTCGTCACCTATATTATTTGTGACGAAAAATATGCAATTTGTGACGGTTTTCATTCCGGATGACAATCGTATCCGCCCTGTCCCGGACGTGTAATGACCCGAATGTCGGGCCAATATTTTTTCCGAATAAATTTAAATATTTTATTTAAGTATTTTTTTTGTAATTATAATTGATTTTGTTAACTGATAGATCTAAACCTAGACTTTCTAGGGAACCCTAACCCTACTTCATATTCCTAAAAATCTAGAACAAGATTAGATTGAATTTTATTAGATATGATTAGGATAAGATTTGATTGGATTTTCTAAGATACTATATAGATTTTGTTAGATATTATTAGATTATATAAGATTTTGTTAGGATTATATAGGATATTGTTAGGATTATATAGGATATGGTTAAGATTTTATTAGGATTATATAGGATATCGTTAGGATTATATAGGATATGATTAGGATTTCTAGATAAGATCTAGATTGTTCTTCCACTAGTATAAATAGGAAAGCTCCCTCCCCCCAGTCCACACACCACACACAAAAGAGAAAGGAAAGAGAAAATAGATGGGGAGAAAGAAAAGAGGGAAAAAGTTGGTGGGCTATTGATGAATGTGGAAAAATATTTTAAGGCATTGATTCGTAGATGATGCGGCCGGTCATATTTAAGGTAATCCGAATAGTATACGATATGCTTCCTACTTCCGGAATCCTTTCTTCACTCTCAATTTTGTACTCCTTTTGATTATCTCGTGATATTTGTTCACTCCTGTGGAATATTGTTAGAAAGTGGAATAATTGGTATCGAATATGATGTTGGCTGAGTACTATAGAATTGTTTAGTACAGGGATCGAGTAAACTCATGCACCAATAGCCTATCCAATAGCCAGAATGGGTCGAGGATGACTCGGTGAGAAAGGTATTGGGGGAGTGTCACTGGTTATGTACTGAGAAGGACATGGTATGAGGTTCCTTGTGATTGTTGCTTCGACTTGATGGTCGATTATCGTTTATTGATTCCACTTATGAGCTTTGTTATTTTGTTGTATCGTATACTTCTCGGATAATTTCTTTTTCAGGTGTGGAGCTGGATTAGTGAAAATTGAATCGAATCATATAAGGATTAATTTGGAGAGGTGTTGGAAGAGTTGATAATTTTGGAGCATCTAGAAGATTATTTAGAAGGCGGTTTAAGTTTATTTTGATGATGTGATTTATTTATGGAGAAAATAGGGGCCAAGAAGTGTTTAAAATACAGTGTATTTTGGAGTTTATTTTCAGAAAACAGCGGGGCGTTATAGGATGGGGCGGGTTTTCTACCCCCTTTCGGGTATCGGGTCGGGGTCGGGGTAAAATTTTTCAAACTTGCCAGGGTTCAGGTAGGGTTCGGGGTGAAAGTGCTCCGCCCCGAAATTACCTAACCCGGCGTATTTATATATGTATATAAACTTATATACACGTCCTTTCATTTTTTTAGCATTAATTCAAAAAACAATGTCTCTTCACTGTCATGTAGGCTAATTAAAATTTAAAATAAATATAAATTAATATTTATTGGTTTTTAGTGAATTTTTTAATAAACTTTCTTAAAATATTTATAATAAATTCTACACAAAAAGAAATGGAATGAAGTATCTAAAATATTGATTGCAATTAAAAGTTTAGATAAAATCGCGATACCAAACGACACAAAAATAATTTCAAAAGTTTAATTTTTTGGATAATTTTTATTCTTATTTAGCATTTTTTTTGCTTTTTACTTATACTTTAATTTTTTTTAATTTTTACGAGGCGGGGCAGGTAAACCCTTTCCTTGATCGGGGCGGGAACAAGGTTACCCAAAAAAACCCGATCGGGGCGGGGCTGGGGACGGGAAATGTTTTTCGGGTCGGGGTCAGGGTATGCAAAAGCCCGCCCCGTCCCGTCCCGTTGCCATTTCTATTCCTCACCCAATGTAATTTTTCTTATAGTGCCTATAGTGATCATGCATCCAACAAACACACTTAAGCTATAATAATAATAATAATTTAGTGCAGAAAATTTCACCGAACTATGTAGGTGAGATACCACTAGATGGGCAGCGAAACCAACAACTAGCTACTTGGACACACCAAATCTCCCTCAACAACAATCATCCACGCAGACAGACAGGCCCAAGATGCCTTGCAACCTGATACAAAATCACTAACACAATATGCTGATTTTTCTTTTTCCTTTTTTGGGTTAAGCGGTTGGAGGTGTTCAGACCAATTTATGCGCATTGGACACACCAAATCTCCCTCAACAACAATCATCCACGCAGACAGACAGGCCCAAGATGCCTTGCAACCTGATACAAAATCACTAACACAATATGCTGATTTTTCTTTTTCTTTTTTTGGGTTAAGCGGTCGGAGGTGTTCAAACCAATTTACGCACATTTTGACGAATACCTTTTCCGGCCTGGTCAAAGACAGGCCACTCACGCCAGAAATTTACTTTCTTGCGGCTTAACCCCAAGAATCAATATGTTGCTTTTCTCCAACTCGCCCAAAAATGCAACTCTGAATCATATTTCTTCACAAGTCTCAAAACCAAATAGGTTCCTTATCCTCAAATATACTCTCATTCCTAGTGTTTCAAATGGACCAAACAATGGCAAAAGATAAAACTTCCCAGATGAGTTTCTTTATCTTCTCTTAAACTGGCCAGCCTCTCTACCATTCTATCAGTGTCCGAAAAGACGATGGACAAACCCATTGTATAACTCCACCACTGTATTAATCAAGTGGACCAAATTCTCTGCTGCAAAATTTGCTCGAACTTGCAGCATGATTCTCGATGATGCCCAGCCTTACTAGTCTTTCATTGGATTTGATTCTTCCAAATGTTGAATCTGTGTATCTTGCTACTAATGTCGCTCTCCACTAGCAGATACACAGATTCAACTGAAAATATACCATCTGAAGATGCTTTCCGAATTGGACCATCGATCTTATTTTTATTTCGTTTGACCCGTGAATGTTGCTTAGCATTTCCAACACTCGAACCTCCCCTATCCTTGTCCTTTGAAGACTTGTGCCATTTTACCAAATGAATCTTCTTTTGTAATTCATTGCCACCACATCAGAATCTGTGCTCTGTAACTTACCAATTCCTCATGCAACTTTTTTTGGTTGAATAACGAGTCAAACGACAAGTAGTAGCTACACAGGAAGATTGTTAACTTTTAGAGTCAATTTTATCTCAGAGCTACTAGGTAAGAGATTTCCTCCTTTTCATTACTTACATAGATCATCTAAAGACTGTGTCCTGTTAGAAAAATGGTTTCTTAGAAAGATTCTTTGCCATCTTTGGGGCATAAAATCTTTAGATCCCACCATTTGTTGTGGAGTCCGAGTTGGAAAATATTCCTTGAGAATAGGAGATAAATATTGAATAGTTACTTGGACAAAACCATTTTAAGATGTGAAAATGAAATTGAGTCTTGAAGTTGGTCATTCGGTAGGGAGGAAACCGCCCGTCCTGCTCGGGCTGGGGCTTTGATTAAAATCAATTGGACTTGGTTCCTAGAGTTCTATTCTTATTGGGCTAAAATGCAGTTTTCCAAGAGCAAATAGGTACGTGGCTGTACGGATTAGAACCAATAAGTGGCGTGACTGTTCGGTTTTGACCGAACCAGTGCATGCGTGTTTGAACCAGTGCCAGTTTTGGAACAATGCATCAGTTCGTTTCCCAACCGACAAAACTCAATTCTGTTCAAGTGTAATTTTGTTCACCCTCCTTAAAAGGAGATGAGAAGTACCTTCCCTCTTAAAGATCACTGTAGCCTGGGAAGCGGACGTCCATAATCGTGAGCACCTTGATGAGGGCGAAATTTGCGTCAAGGACATAGTGATTCATCACTGGACTCGATCTATTTCTTTTTCGTCGGAGTCTGCAATATGTCAGTTGAATATATATTTCCTTTACTGGTTCAATCGGTATCTACATTTACATTGAGTTAAGAGAAAATTACCTCTAAGGATAGAAAAGTACATGTTAATTCCCATTAAGAATGAACTCAGTTTTTATTTACCTCTAAGGACGATCACATTATGAAGATTATATTTTTACCCTTTAATAAATACAATTTTATACTTTATTATTTTTTCCTGTGAGGAATTTTCAAGTGAGGGACTTTTACTTTCCGATCAAATTTTGAAAATCCAAACCGTTCAATGTGTGCATAACGTAATTTTAAGGGTCCCCGCGAGAAATCAGCAAAAAAAATGACCGGGAAGGGCGTCATCCGAGCAGTTTTTTTTAAATCGTTCAATGAAAACTGCTCAGATGAAGCCCTTCCCGGTCATTTTTTTTGCTGATTTCTCACAAGAACCCTTAAAATCACGTTCTGATCACTTTGAGCGGCTCGGATCATCGAAATTCAATCGGGAAGGGGAGTCCCGCATTTTAATAAAATGAGGGATCCCTCACCAGAACCTAACTCTTTTTCCTGTTATAGGGTAGGGTACCCTAGGATTTAGGCATTTTTTTAGAATTTTAGGGTGCGGTTTCCTATTATAGGGTTTTAGTATTTTAGGCACTTTCATAGGGTTTAAGGTTTTAGGCAATTTCATAGGATACCCTAGGGTTTAGGTTTAGGCACATTTTTAGTGGTTTAGACACTTTTATAGAGAAAATTTTGAAAAAATATTCGAAAAATACTTAATGGTGCATGTGAAAGAGAAGAGATGGTGGTGGTGCATCGGTGGTGGTAGGGGCGGGGTTAAGGTTGCTCGTCAGTGGTGGTGCGAACGAGAGGAGAGATTATGTGAGATGGAGGGGAAAGAAGAGTGAAATGAGGAGATTGTGATGGTGGTGGGGGAGTTTAGGGGAGGCCGTCGGTGGTGGTGGGTTGAGAGAAAGAAGAGAGGATATCGTTTTTTTTTTTTTTGAAAGAGAGAGGATTTTTTTTTTTATCCGAAAGAGAGAGGATTCACTACAAGAAAAAATATGTTCAGTGATGAAAAAATAAATGTGTCCCTGTTTTGACAACTTTTTCAACAAAATTATTTCTTCACCAATTATACCTATTTAGTATTTTTGTCACCAAATGTACCCATTTGGCGATGAAATACATTTTTCGTCGCCGAAAGTGTAAAAAAGGAGACGAAATTGTTTTTCGTCGCCAAATATAAACATTTGGTGACAAAAGAAATATTTCGTCGGCATTTTTTGTTGCCAAAGAGCTACAACTTTCATATTTATCAAAATTGCTAATTTTAATGTTTAAAAATTCAAAATGACGTTTGAAATATATTTTAATGTTAAACATATATGTTATATATTAGATATTTCAAATATATATTGAAAAATGTGTGTGGTGAAATTGGTTGAAGTTTGAGCGCAAAACTTAGGAGACCTAAATTCGAAACCCAGCTGGAGCAATAAAGTGGATTCCTTTGGCGAATAATCAAGCCAATATAAGAAGAAATGGTGACGAAAACCTGCCAACACAAAATCCAAAATCTTGTGCAAATTATGGCGATGGCGCTAGACACCGTGACGAATCCAAAGTTAGCCACGGATTCAGAAAATTAGCACAACGGTGATACTTTCATAATAGTAATGAATCAGTGACGGAACTAGGATTTCGTGAACGCAAGGACCGAACTATGAACAACAAGATTTCAAATTTTCAAGGTTCAAGAATCTAATGAATTTTTTTTTTTAACATCGGAATCTAATGATTTGTTTTGTTTTGGTTTTGAGTGAGGTTTTTTGGATAATGAGTGGAGAGATATAGAAAGGAGAAATGATATTAATAATTGAAGAAAAAACTTACAAAAGACAATGCGCAGAGAAATGGATTAGATTTTGGGATCTAAAACGAACATATTCAATACAAAATGCAATATCTAGTGTTCTTAAAAAACAAAAAATAACTAATATTAAAATTACAATTCTAGCCGTACGTGAATCTAGTTATTAAAAAATAACTAGTATTTGGAGTAAAATAATAATTCTAGCCGTACGTGAATCTAGGATGGAGATTGGGAGTGAGAAGAAGGATAATTAATGTATACCTCAAATCTGGATGGAGGGACAGAGATGGTAAAGCTCGTGAATAATCCTTCGATACATTTACCTTAGTAGCATTGTAGCAACTCTCTCTATGCTCTCTCTCTATGCTTTGCAACCTAGGGTTTCCCTATGGCTGCGGGCGACGGGAGGGAGCTGAGATCTGAGAGCTCCTACCCCATCTATGGGGTTTGTCTACCTCCTCCGTGAGGTTCTATCCTCTCTTCTTTACCTCATTTTCCTCTTCTTTTAGTGTAACGTTCCCAATTTTGAGTATGTTAATGAGACATTTATTACATAATAAAGAGAGTCTGACTCATTATTACATCATAAATACATCATAAGTAAAATGGTACATTTATACAACAAGGAAGGAAACTAGGGTTCTTAATACTATTCTATCTGCTCTTTCATCCTAGCAAGTTCCTCTGCTCCAAAAGCTTCTACGGTGAACTGTTCGTTTTAAACATCTACAAGGTCTGACACATTATACCAGCGTCGCCACCGATATAATATGTCAGGGTCACCAAAGGTAACACCATGAGCTACAAAAGCTCAGCAGAACAATCCCATACCCGCTAACCCATAACTTATAAACAACAGGTTATACAATCATCGATTTCCACATGATACATGTATACACAGCTAACAACGACACATCCATATTCGTTAATCAACTATCGTTGGTGTCTAAGATTTTCTGAGTTTCTCCTACGCGACTCATCGTAGACTGTGTCAACAATTTTCACATACCAATCCATCTTTCAAAATCATTTGTTTAACACACCCAACCTCGGTTCCGCCGTTCCGGATTTCCAAGTATCCTCACAATGGTTCCGCCGCACCGGGTTCCCATTGGCACACAAAATCTTGCATTGGCTCCTCTCCGCGGATAACCAAGTCATACCTCACCATGGTTCCACCGGTCCGGGTTTCCATGGGAACGCACACAACCTCACAATGGTTCCGTTGATCCGGATTTCCATTGGAATACACACAACCTCACAATGGTTTTGCTGCTACGGATTTCCATTGGAACACACACACCCAACTCACATTATGCCACCAAAACCGGTCATAATGTAGTTTCAAAATATTTCTTTCCTCAGAAAATATTTCCTTTCATTAATCACACCCTAGATGCCATGTTTCTACTTTATCGGTTCTCGTGTTTCGTTTACATGTAAAGACTTCATGGTAAAACAAAAGTAAGCATAAAACATTCTAACAAGATCTCCAATTCTATAATATACCACAAGTAACACAATCAATTCATATATACAAACTCATACTCCTTGAAATATTAAAATACGAATACTTCGATTCACATGGTAACGTTTTAACTTTTGAAAACCGTTCTTTCTTAGAATTTCAAAACAACAACGTTATACTTGAGTAAGTAAGTAATTAAGTAAGTAAGGATTTTCTTACCGTTCTTCTAGGCGGTAGTAACGGCTTACGAACGGTAATCGGCGGTCGGACGGAGTAACTTCCTACGGGAGCTTCCGGTAGCTTCGAAAGAGAAATGTTTCTCTCGAAACTTGACCTTGGCTATTACTACTACTACTTTTGGACCGAGAGGGTGGTCGAGTGGCGGTCTAGTTGCGGCTTTGGATGAGTTTCTTGAAGAACACAAGAAGAACTCAAAAACAAGAAGAACAAAGCAAGAACAAAGGATTTCTAGAGAGAGAAGTTGAAGAATGGAAAGGTGTGAGTTGAATGGCATAAGAATGGCTCTATTTATAGCCAAAACTTTGGCTCTCTCTCCTCTCTCAAGGCCGGCCCCCCCTTATCTCTCCATACCTCAAATTTTGACACTTGTCATGCAATCTTGAAAGATCAAGGCCTAATCCTAGGCTTGCATGGCTAAAATTTGTACCAAAGATTTGGTTATGGAAGATTTTGGAAGATTTGATGGAGAGAAAGGATAAATTGTACAAGATTTGGTCTTTAAACAATAATAGAAGGACAATTGGGAGGTAAATTAGGCTAGGAAGAATATTTACCCAAGGATTTGAAAGGATGAAGAAGATCATGGAAGGTACAACTAAATCTCCTTTTTTTCTTCTTCCTCTCTCTCTCTCTCCCTCCCTCTCTTTGTGTCTCGGCTTCCCTCTCCCTCTCCCTCTCGGCATCTCTCTCTCTCAAGTACACTATATATATATACACACACACACACACACATATAATAACATAAAAGTACAAAAATACTAGATTTTCAAATCCAAAAACCCCATTAAAGAAATCTAATTAGGCACATGTTTGATTAAACTATTAGATATTGTACTTTTGCAAATCTAGGGTATTGATACACATGTACAAATGTCCAATATTTAAATATAGAAGTGATACCAAGTACCCCAATTAAATAATAGGCTAGGATTCTTCCCATTAAAATAATAATAAAGTACAAGTACTATTTTATTCAATAAAGAACTTTGGAAAATCTAGGATTTAGATATACCTCAATATTTTAGTACAAAAAATCACATGGAAAATCCATACTTGTTTATTTAAATAAAACCTTGTACCTTGTTAGAAGATTTGAGCTATTACCTAATGGGTAATAGTTTTCCTAGTGGTTAATAACCAAAGGATAATAGAAGGGTGGGAGAATCCCCAATAAACAATGCATATATGTACTTTGCACATGTGGATATACACCATTAAAATACTATCAAAATATTTTAACGAGAGGCCTATTGTCCAATGGACAAAAATTATCCTAACATCTATTGACCTATGGGTAAAGGCAAAAAGTTCAAAAAGTTCATCTACTAACTAGGTGAGTTTGGTTGCTCGGTTCCTCCAAGTAGTCAGTTGGAATCTAATTCGATTGGCCCCGAAAGACTAGAATCTAATTACGACGGATTACTGAAAGTAAAATAAGTAATTCAAATAAAATTCAAATATTTAATGAAATTTTTACCTTCCAAAAATCAAGGCTGTTACATTTAGTTTGTCTTGTTTCCCCTAATCTCCTCCCCTCAGATCTACCACCATCATCTCCGCCGTTCGGCCGCTTGCTCTGCCACTGTCCTCTGCAACCTCTTCCCTCCATTCCGAGCCCTTCCCCGTGCCCTCCCCTCCATCCCCACCACCCCTCGGTAGCCCATCCCTCCATCATCTCCGCCATTCGGTCGCCCTCTCTACCTATACCCACCTCTACAACCATCCCCCTCTATCCAAAGACCATCCCCCCTAATTCCACCCCTATCCTTTTCCTCCGTCCCCATCCGCAGCCCCCGTCGTCGTCCACCTTTGACCCAAGCCATGGTTGGAATGAGTTGGTAATTCTTTGGGTTTCTAGGAGCATCAAATCTATTTTCGGAGCTTTGCCAGAAGGGTTCAAACTTGGATCTGTGGTATTTTTTATTTTTCCTGTAATTTTGTTGTATGCGTTTGAGCTTCTGTTAAAAGAAATTCGTGTTATGACGATGGGGCCCAATGTTGCACCCGGCATGCGTTTGTTCTTTAAGCTCTATAACTCTTTTCCTGTTGGTTTGTTTTTCTTGTTTTTTAGTTTAGTTGGTCTGGTGCTTGGATGCCATCTGTGGCCGCCATGGCTGGACTTGCGCCAGTGACAGTGTTCCTGGAGTGGTGTTGGTTTGAATTGGGCTTTTCGGTTGCGGTATTCAGTAGCCGTGGGTGCACCGTTCGCTGGTCCACCAGCGGGTGCTGGTATCACGGTCGTGAAACCATCTAGATTTCATATGCGCTTCTCGGGTTTGAGCTGGGGTCCGGTCCGTTTGGGATTCTCTACTATCTAGATCTAGATTGGTTCTCATCTGGCGATTTCGCCGGTCTTGCTTCTGCAGGGGGTGCCTATGTCGAAGTCTGGATAGTTTTGGCTCATTCTTGTATCTTTTAATGAAATATGTATTGCCTTCGGGCTTTCTTATGAAATGAATTGGATGTTTCAAAAAAAAGTAGCATTGTAGCAAAATTAGCTGGTTAGGTACTTTTGCTATTAACCAGCTAATTTTGCTAATCCTGGTGCATGCACGTGGGTTTTTTTTGGGTTGAACTCTCTATTTTACCTACAATACAGTTGCAAATATAGAAGCCGGTGCACAGACATGTATGTTGTTCCTTAAAAATTAAGTTTACTTTTGGAGGCGAGACATAACATGGACACATGGAGGACACGGTTGGGACACGTTCTGAGAGACACCGGGGGTAGAAGTGTACTACTCATTCCGTCCCACTTTAAATGTCTCCTATAGAAATTTGTGCATTTTCAAAAAAAAAACATATTTCTATATATTATTATTTTTAATTTTTTCACCAAATTAAAAATGAGCACTTTAATTTGGTATAAGAAATTAAAAAAATAATATATGGACGTGTTTTTTGGAGTTTGAAATTGCACGGACTCCTATTAGGCACATTTAAAGTGTGATGAATGGAGTATTTTTAAAAATTTTCAAAGGTAAACATGTTATTAATCAAATGTTTGGGTTTTTGGTATAATCAAACATATATAAACAATCTTAAATGATTGATAACAGGCATGTTGATTGAAGGAGTCCTTCTCTCAATCGAAGCAGGAAACCCTAAAAGTTTAGATCGACATCAATTGATCACCCCACACCATCCTTAAAGGTTTTTTTTTTTTTTTGGAACATGTCACATTGATTAAAAGGTAACCAAATCAGAAGATACAATCTTTACACAAACTATGCAGAATCAAACTCGGACGGAATACAACCCAACTGAGCAGAAGAACAGCTATTGATACTATAGGAAGCCAACCAGTGAGCAACCTTGTTCTTCATTCTATCAGTCCAGATGAAAGACCAATTTTTTCCTTTTGCCCAAGTCTTGTTCATATCTTCCACCATAGCATGGATTTCCCATGGACAGTTAATTCACCATCCTTAAAGGTGAACCCCACCATCCTTGAAGCAATCTCTCTCAATCAGTCAATCTCACTCTTGCGTGGTCTCTCTCTCTTTATACACTAATACACATTACATATATATAAATATATAAATAAATATATATATATATATATATATATATATATATATGTATGTATGTATGTATTGGTATATATTCGATGTAAATCAGCATATTCTGTTAATGATTTTGTATTCAGGTTGCTTGGTTTCTAGTAATTCAAACTTGAGGTGATTGATGTTGCAGGCCAAATTCAAAAAAAAAAAATTGAGATTTTTACGTATAGGTGCAGAAAAAATGGAAACGCATCGTTAAGTATTTGTGGAATGTTTTTTCAAAATTACTCAAATAAAAGTGTTTAAATCACTAAAATGTGCCTAAACCTAAACCCTAGGGTACCCTATAAAACTATTTAAACCTAAATCTTTTGGTATCCTATGAAAGTGCATAAAATCCTAACCCCTATAAAAGTGCCTAAACACTAAAATCCTATAATAGGAAAGTATACCCTAAAATCCTATGAAAGTGCCTAAACCATAGGGTACCTAAATCTATAATAGGAGAAAATAATAAAGTATAAAATTGTATTTATTGGAGGACAAAAGGATAATCTTTATAATGTGATTGTCCTTAGAGGTAAATAAAAACATAGTTCAACTTTAATGAGAATTAACATAATCCTTACAGGTAATTTTTTCAAAAATTTGGGAGACTTAAATATCCATCTTTACTCTCTTACTTACTTATGTTTCCATCCTGATCCATCCTGATCAATTTGAACATTTGAGTTTCCATCCTCTCTTTTTATTAATCGCAATAGTGCCCTTCTATAATACGTTGGGTATATATATATATACACACACACACTTAGGATCCAATGAGGGATCCCGCACGGTTTTACCGTGCGGGACTCCCCTTTTCCGATCAAATTGCGACGATCCGAGCCGCTCAAAGTGTGCAGAACGTGATTTTAAAGGTATCCGCGAGAAATCAGCAAAAAAAATGATCGGAAAGGGCTTGATCCGAGCAGTTTTTTATTGAACCGTTCAATAAAAAACTGTTCGGATCAAGCCTTTCCCGATCATATTTTTTGCTGATTTCTCGCGGGTACCCTTAAAATCACGTTCTGCACACTTTGAGCGGCTCGGATCGTCGCAATTTGATCGGGAAAGGGGAGTCCCTCACGGTAAGGCCGTGCGGAATCCCTCATTGGATCCTAAGTGTGTGTGTGTATATATATAGATATATATATATATATATATATATATATATATATATATATATATATATATATATATATATATATATATATAGTTAGGTTTCGGTGAGGGATCCCTCATTTTATTAAAATGCGGAACTCCCCTTCCCGATTGAATTTCGATGATCCGAGCCGCTCAAAGTGATCAGAACGTGATTTTAAGGGTTCCCGTGAGAAATCAGCAAATAAAATGACCGGGAAGGGCTTCATCCGAGCAGTTTTCATTGAACGGTAAAAAAAAACTACTCGGATGACGCCCTTCCCGGTCATTTTTTTTGCTGATTTCTCGCGAGGACCCTTAAAATTACGTTCTGCACACATTGAACGGTTCGGATTTTCAAAATTTGATCGGGAAATGAAAGTCCCTCATTTTAACAAAATGAGGGATCCCTCATTTGAAAATTTCTTCATATATATATATATATATATCACATATTTTTGGGATGAAATCTTAAAGTTCAGGGTCCTGTCAGTTATTATGGGATATTTTTTTTGATCCGCAGTTATTATGGGATATCAAATCCCATAATACACGCTTTCCAATTAAAAAACCATGCCTTCCATGTATCTTTCCTTCATTGGAATCTGGCGGCCACCGTCCGAGAGGAGAACGACGACCACCACCGTCCCCTTCTCAAGAACGAAATCGACGATGGAGAGTCTTCCAGCAGCCGCCATCCCCTTCTCCAAGCCTGTGCTGATTCGAAGCCAAAGCCGACGAAGATCCAGCTATGGCAGTGCAAAGATATATATGGTTTTTTCCCAATTTTTTCATGTACTACATTGGTCAAATATTTCAATTTTTTTATTGTGCTTATGGATCTACTGTTGTATTTGGTTTTGGATCTATTGTTCTACAAGTTTTGATGCTTCCATTTCCTTTCTACTATGTCGGTCAAATATTTTTCTTACGTAAATACCTTTGATTTTTTTTTTTTTGCTTGTAAACGGACAGAATGGACTCCATGTTTGTTAATAGAGACTAGCATACATACGTATAGGTAGAGATAGGAGTTATTAAAGAGAAAGGAAAAGACCCAGTTGAAATGGGTATCTGGATCGTTTCATTTCTGTCATTAGAAAACCATTGTGCAACAATATCCTCAATCTCTCTATCTATATCGTACAGACTGATTTACGTATATATATACCACGAGGGAAAATTATATAGTCTACCCAGAGCTGGTTCTGAGATTTTAGGGGCTTAAGACGGACGTAGACCCTTAATAAAATTTATGACAATAAAAGAACAAGCAATTAAATGATTTTTTCAAAGCCAAATACATGTATTCGACAAGGAAAAAATCCATACAAATACTAATTTCTGATCCTGTTTTCTCTTCTTTGATCTCTAATTCATCTTCTTCCATTTTATTGTGTGTTCAGGAGATTAGAGCTGTTAAGGGTAGAATATGCATAAAACTTATATAGGAATCCACCACATGGGATCATTTTCCAAGGGGCTCTACATGAAGACAGCCGCCCGTGATCTGCATTTTCTTTTTCCTTTTTTGTTTCCTTTGATTGAGCAAATCAGGTTGATCCAACCATTGGGCCTGTGTCTTTTAAGTGTAAAATAGGTGGTTTGGGTATTAATATAGGCCTCTAGTGTTAGTATACCCAAAAAAATTGGACATATATAATGGGTACCCAAATAATAGGAGACCCTAGTTTTTACACATTTTTTGAGGGCTTAAGGCACCGGCCTCTTGGGCCTTAGCCCAGAGCCGGCCCTGAGTCTACCATGAGAGACGATTCAGAATACGATAATTTCATGAACTGACACAGACATTATAATGATTTTGGATTTCATGGTAAATTATTTGTAGCATTTACCATGAAATATGTCTTTCTGTTATTTGATTTTGATATTACATATATTAAAGGAAGTCAAAATTCAATCCCAGATTTTCTTACTCGAGAATTTCTCCTCAATAGTAAATAATTATCATTTGCATAAGGGAGCAGTGAGCTTTGAGGGAGATAATCATTTATTGAGGGAGCAGTGAGCTTTGAGGGAGATACATCCTAATCAAAATATATATTTTTTATGGTAATTTAATTAGCCATGTTCCATGTAATAAGATCAATGAAAAATATGACTTTTTGTTGTCTGGTTGGCCAACTCAAAGAATGAAGAAAAAATGCAAAGATGTGGTCAACTTATCATGTTATATTCCTAAAAATATCGATTCCTCAAATACATTCCAAGATTAAAAAGAAAAGAAAAGAAGGGTAATCAATCATTTTAAAATTTACCAAATCATATTGAATTAGGAAAATAATCCAATCCAATCCCACTACATTGGAAAAACAATCCAATCTAATCCCACTAAATTAGGAAAATAATATAACATAATATATGTATATCATAGTGAAAAGAGTAAGAAAAGTAATTCACACACTAAAAGAATGAAAATATAAGCATGAAAAAATGGCGTGATGAATTCTTATATGACATGAATAAAGAGGATGGATATTTAAATATTCCCCAAAATTTTACTATATATGTGAGTAGTAAGTACTTTTGATATTTAGGTAATAATTTAAGATGCGGAAGTCCCTCACTGGAATTGCCTAAGGCTGTGTTTGGATGACAAGTATCTTAGGGGGAATGAGAATGTGATTCCGGAACTCTAGATATAAAATTCCTATGTTTGTGAAGAGTGGGCATGGGAATGAGATTACTATTCTCCTTATCAAGGATGAATCACATTTTTGAATACAGGAGGAATCTGAACCCTCCCACCCTTTGGCAATCTTGGATTTCCGGCTCGAATTTTCAAAGTAAATGATTCCTAGAGAAGATTACTTCATTAATCCAAAGTCAAATTAGAATTACTCCGTGTATTGAATTACTAGGAAGTTGATTCTTGGTAATTCAATTCCTATTCCTATAAAAGATTACCGGCATCCAAACTAAGTCTTAAAGGACAAAGCGAGTGAGGTACGGATGATTTGAGAACGATCGACGACGGAATTTCTTTTTGACATGCGGTGTTTACATCGTGCTCAATATAAGTGTACAAATTCCACATTAATACATTATGGAGGAGGAACCAGACACCACTTGACGACAGCCCAGGGTCATTGACCTCGTTTGTTTTGGAATTTTGGATTTGAATTTGTTGAGAGAAATAGAGTAATGATTGAAATTAAATATGAGTGATGATCAGAGAGAGATAGAGAAAAAAATATGAGTAATTCTTGGAGATATGGCTAACGAATGAAGAGAGAAATAGAATAATTATTAGAATCAAACATCCACAACCATTAACCGAATAAGGTCTGAATGAATATCTCTCGTCCAAGAGTCCCTCAGGGTCACGGTTTCCGTGATGATGACAATTAATTGGAAAGGCTTAATTGAAAGGACCACAATCGGAAATCGACCATATACTATAAGAATGTAATTACTTAAAATAAAACAAAACTGTTGCTTTAACTCTCTCTCCTACATGTAATTTTCTCATTTTTTTCATCTTTTTATTTGTTATATTCTACACTTTTTTACAAAATATAGAATATATATTTTATTTTGCTTGAGAATGAAACTAAGGTCAATTAATGACATAATAAATACTCCTTGAAACCGATATGTTTTCTTCATTTTTTTTGTTTATTTATTTTTGTCAAATTTTCCTAATTATTTTGCGAGAAAAGAGAGTAAATTCCAAGAGCTATATCAGCTGACTGAAAATAGAAAAAAAGCTCCCACTAATGGCTTTTTTTTTTTGCACTTGCTCATCGAACAAGCAAAACGCTAGTATGCTCTATGCACAAGAATGACAATGATTGTTCTTATTATTCTTCTTCTTTTTAAATCTTTTGAGGGTTTATGGCTGATGCATTTATGCATCATGTAAGTTTTAATCAATTTTGTTTGAAAAAATTCTAGCACAGATATAGTTTTGTAGACGAGAAAATGCACTTTTTTTGTGTGTGTAAAATATAAAATTTAAAAAGGAATGGAGGGAGTACCGTCTCCACTATTTTATTAAGTCTCTCTTAATTCAATCGATAAAAACAATTACTAAAATCATAAAAGACAAAACTCAATCAATACTAACCATTTCAGAGAAAAATAAAGCGCCATGTTCTACATGAGATCATCTCCCAAAATATCCCAAAGGTCCATATTGTCCATAAAAAAATCACTCCAACCACTTTGATCTTCTTGAACACATCTGAAAGGATCCCTACCAGCTCTCTGCATACCTAATTTTTCCTGTTCGCTCCCACCCTCCATAATCACTTCGTCATTGGTCCATGTTATCATTCCTTGGTTAACATCAGGATCAGACAACATGTTATCCCACCACAATATTCCGTCATCATCCCCCAATGAACAAGTTTGGAATGGCTCGAAGAAATTCTCTTTCGTTTGAGTTTTATCCGAAATAACAGTTTTACCCATTAGCCAAGGTAGATTCTTCGAGAAGGTCCAAGGTTGAGGTCGTATGACTTTGATTTTTTCCTTTGTGCTTTGGGTCATTTTTGATTTTTGTACATCTTCCCGAATTTGATCATTCGGTTTCTTGTGCAAATGGGTATTCCAGTAATTCTTGACATCATTCGATGTTCTTCTTGGAAGTCTGAAAGGATCCCTACCAGCTCCCTGCATACTTGATTTTTCCTTTTCGCCCCCACCCTCCATAATCACTTCTTCATTGGTCCATGTCATCATTCTTATGTTAATATCAGGATCAGATAACATGTTACCCCGCCACAATATTCCGTCATCATCTCCCAGTGAAGGAGTTTGGAATGGCTCGGAGAGATTCTCTTTCGTCTGATCAGTTTTATCTGTAATGACAGTTTTACCCATCAAGCAATGTAGATTCTTCGAGAAGGTACGAGGTCGAGGTCGTATGACTTTGGCTTTTTCCATCGTGCTCTGTGTCATTTCCGATTTCTGTACATCTTCCCGAATTTGATCATTTGGTTTCTTGTGGAGATGGACGTTCCAGTAATTCTTGACATCATTCGATGTTCTTCCCGGAAGTCTACCTGCAATTAGCGACCATCTGTTTAAAGAGAATAACCAATTAATGTGGTGAATATGAATCTGGAAAATGGCATATAGGAAAATTATGATCATCATTAGTTATGGATGTATATCACAAAAAATTAATGATTATTATGGAAAGGTATAGTCTGAAATTTCAAAACATAGTTTAAAATTCAGTCGCTAATGGGTGCACTATTGAACCGTTTAACTTTATAAGAGCATACACAATAGGTGTGCAAACTAGTGTTTTAATTGTATGTGTTAAGACTTAGTAAACAAAAATCTATTTTTTTGTGCCACAATTCTTGTGTTAGTTTGTGTGCTTAAGTGTGTGTTAAATCTTATAGTGTGCTAGCATGTGTGCCAAATTTGACAACTATGCTAGCAAACAATAAGTTGGTCTCACCTCTATAATTCAAATTCTAACCATAAAATATAAATATTCACTATTCCTAATACACACTTGTGGGACCCATTTTTATCCTAACAAACATTTTAACACAGCCGAGCAAAAAAAAAACAAACATTTTAACACACACATTTATCAAACTCATTATGAATGTTCTAACACACTTTTATGTTATTAATGTCTAACACATACTAGTGGAACTCATTTTTATCCTATTACACCTTTTAACAAGAGTAGTGCTACATGTACCGACCTCCCCGGTACCGAAATCGTACCGCCGGCCGCCGGTGGGCCGTCTCCGGCCACCGGACGGCCGATCCGAGCCGTCCAAAAATTTTAAAAAAACAAAACGAGGGGGCCTACGCGAGAATCAACGGCATCCGAGGTGTGTAAGGTTCTTGATCCGAGCACCCTTTTTTCGTGTATATATGTATATTCGCGGGAATATACATATATACACGAAAAAAGGGTGCTCGGATCAAGCACCTTACACACCTCGGATGCCGTTGATTCCCGCGTAGGCCCCCTCGTTTTTTTTTTTTAAAATTTTTGGACGGCTCGGATCGGCCGTCCGGTGGCCGGAGACGGCCCACCGGCGGCCGGCGGTACGATTTCGGTACCGGGAGGTCGGTACCAATATCATTTCTGTTTTAACAAATATTTTAACACACAGATATACCAAACTCTATTATGGATACTCTAAGTTGTGTAATCTTGTGTACATTATTTCCTTACATCTTGCCCGGTGTCATTAACTTTTGCTCTTTTCTGCCATCTTGGAAAAAGAAAATGATGCACCAGACATATTTGAGAGCCGCATGTATTTGCCAAATTTACCCTCTCCTTGTCTGTGGACTTGTTTGTCTTTTTTTATTTTCATTTGTTAAGATTTTCTTTTACTCCTAATCTCACCGCCACATCGGATTCAATACGGCAACTTTGTTTTGCTCTCTTTTTCCTTTTTTTTTTATTTTTATAATTCTAATCATAGCCTTCATTTGATTAAATAGCAGATAACGGCCTATTTTGGCTAAATAATTCTCTAGAATTAATTTTTGTCTTATTTATTTTGTTGCATTTTTTAGTTTCGAGTTAATGTTTTATAAATTATTAATTCATCTCGACAAAATAAATTTACAAGGCAAAAAAATCAGGGTCCCGTTGAAAAATCAGGTCAATCTGATTTTTTTTTTTTTGTTCCCGGAAAAAGGAATCCGATACTTAGGGTGAATTCTCCTAAACTTATCTCAAAATAAGTTGTTTTGTCCTTATATATTTGAATTTTTTTCTCATTTGTTAGTTTTGCGTCGAACTTTTGTGGATTATTGATTTGTTTCGACGAGAGGAATCATAAAATAAGTCAACTTATTTTTCTAAAAAGTGTTTATTTCTCAAAATAGTTGGGTAAAAGTAAATTTTTTTACTTTTCCAATTTCTCTTGTCGAAACGAATCAATAATCCATGAAAGATGAGTGCAAAACTAGCAAATGCAAAAAAATTCAAATAAGGACAAAACAACTTAATTTTTTTAAGTTTAGGAGAACTCACCCTTGTAAGTGTTCGATTAAATTATTTAATTTTTCATTCGGATTTCAAAATAACGAAAAATTAGATAATAGAATCGAGCACTTTTAGGTATCGGATTGGATGATTTTCCATGGGGTCCTTGAAAAAATATTTTAAATTTAATAAAGGCTCGGATTATTTTTGTGAAACCCGTACTGGCCCCACGTTATGATCAGTGCACTGTTTATCTGTGCGGGTATCATTTCTGAAAGAAAATAGACTGCAAAGGCGCAGAAATGGAGAAAAAACACCCGCCAGTTGTTAAAAGGTAATTTTGTTAATACTAAGAAAACTAAGGTCATATTCGTAAAATACTATTAAAGTGCTTTGTGTGATGTGATCAGTCAGTCTTTTGATTGGGAGGATTCTAGAGCTAAGAAGGGGGCCCACACAACAAGTGCCATGAGGCACCCTTTAGCATATGCCTTTAGATTGACATTTCTACCGTAAAATCCTCACATATATTGGGATAAAAAGATAGCTAACGCAGTCTTACAAATGATTTAGCTTAGTTTTGAACAAATAAGTCAAACCAATAAGTCACACATATCAGGATAAACAATTATTGCAGTCGCACACTGGTTTGTCTTTATTTTAAAAAATTCGTCTTTGTTTATTTTCGCATCAAACTTCTATGAATTATTAATTTATCACGATGTGAAAAATTGAAAATTCATAATAGTTTGACACAAAATTAATAAATGCGAAATTTTTTTGTTTAATGACAAATAAGTCAAAGTGACTTATTGATCTAAAACCAACCTAATACATGAAAAATTGAACCAATATAAAACTTTTTGTCCTTGCTATTTTCGTTTTTTTAATAGCCCTTTTCATTGCTTTTCGAAATGGAAAAATGTGTTTCCCAAAATTGCAACATAATAGGGGAAATGTGTAACTAAGAGCATCTTCAAAAGAGATAACAAACAAAATTGTATATCAAAATTTTATCTTCGGTGATATACGTGGCAAACTGAAGAATCGGTACTCTTATGTCTATTCAGTGTTCATTTGCATTTTCCTTTAACAAGAATAATCATTAGAACAAATTTAAAAGCAAGGCCGTCAATGAGCAAGAGTGGGAATATAGTGCAGAGAGATCGAGAGAGAGAGAGCGCTTGCCTATTGCCAAGCAACTTATGAAGCCTAATAATGAGATCAACTTCATCCATAGTAAAATTCCCTCTTTTAATATTTGGCCTCAAGTAATTCAACCATCTCAGCCTACAACTTTTCCTGCATCTGTTTAATCCTGTAATAAAAAAAAGAAAAGAATACTTTTGCACGTTATTTTCTCGTAGAATTACTTATCACATATGAACTCTGTCTGTGCCTTAAATTAATTAATTTTTTGAGTTATTTTAACTTTCATTGGATTTGCATTCAGTTTTTTTTTTTAATAAGCATTCGTCTTGACGATAAAAGTATACAATAAAATCATCACATATAATTTTAAAAAAAATTAATTAGAAATAATGCAAAATTAACATCTTTTTCGAGACTCATTTATCTTTCCGTAACTTTTTCCAAAACTCATCCATCTTTTTTCTACTCTTGTTATTCCTCTTTCCGATACGAAATCGGAAAACAAAAAAAAAAAAGTTTACCAACAACCAAGATAAATAGAAGAAACCAAAATGTACCTGCTTTGTGGGGGACTTGGTGCCACTTCCCCTCTCCATGTTTCTCAACGTACTTCTTAAGAAGAAAGTCTTCTTCCTCAGTCCAAGCACCCTTTCTCACTCCTAATGGAACCATGTCCATTCTTTCCTTAATTGTGCAAAATCCTTATTTTAACCAATAGTCAATAAGCACGTGAAAAGTTTCAATTAAAGGTGCTCAAAAGTAAAGCGTAGCTTCCGGAATTTATTATACACATGCAAAGTAAGCGCACACATCTCATTTTTGTTCTAAATTCTGAGGCTCCAAAGGTAAGTTATTGACGTGCATTTTCTCCCACCACAAAACCTGAAAATCAGGAATTCTAAACCACACAGACGAGCAATAGGATGAGCAGTAAATCTGATATCCTTAACTCGAAACTTGACAACTTTTTAGGCCCAAGTCACAAAAAAAAAATCTCTTATGAATTTTCTAGTTCCGGCATAGATGATCTATTTTTGACCGAATCAGGAAGGAAAATAGTTGAGTTTTGCATAAATTGACCTGGACACATTGACCATCAAACCCAACCCAAAAAAAGAAGAAGAGATAGCACTATATAGTAGCTGATCTTTTCTCTATGGAGTAATAAATCAACTAACAGGCTAGGGTCCCTTTGGGTTCTGTGGAGCGGTCGACGTTGGCTCTCGCTGTGGCCAATGGTGGCTTCTAGGATTAAGTTTTTGGTTTTTTTTGGGTTGGGCTTTCCTTGTTGTATCTGGACTTTAAGGCTTTTTTGGGTTTTGTGCTTATTGTATATCTGGGCCTTTTAGGCCCTCAGGTGTTGCATTGAGCTCTGTCCCTTTTCTTTATTTTCAACTTTTGGTTGGAAACTTTCTCCCTCTCTCCTAATAAAATGCTATTTTTGTCGTTCAAAAAAAAAAAAAAACAAAGATCCACGTCTGTTGTTCGGCTAAATAAGCAAAATGGCTTATATTTTTGTCTTCATTCAAAAAATTTCTGCTCCTGTTAGTTTTTCTTCAACTTTTTGTAAATTATTGATTCTTCTTAACGAGAGAAATCTAGAAAGTAAAAAATTACGATCGAAATCTAAATTTTTTGAATATAGACAAAAATAAGCCAATAAGCCAATTTTTTCTTCTTTATTCAAAACAATTTGGGTTTCTCTAATGTCCCGATTTTTCAAGGAATTTCGGAGGCATTACTAAATAATTTCTTTGAAAAATATTAATTTTTTTTAGCAATGATTAATACAATTAATCGATATAAGTCATTACAATCCAAATTTAAAGCAGTGAATTAACAAGTCACTCCAATTAAAATCTGACTAATTTTTTTCAAAAAAATAAAAATAGAGCTGACTCTAAGTCTGGTACGGATCCCAAGCTACTCTGCCTCAGTCTCAGCCCCTGAAATCTTTCTTGTATAATACAGGTCTGCCTCATAAGACTATTCTTCTACGTCGCCGAATCCTGGCAAATCGACCGTCTGAGCAATCGATTTGCCAGAATACAAACGTATCCATGAGTGATAAATCACTCAGTAAATATCCCTAAACCTATAACCCATAAAACACAAGCAATAATATAATAATGAACAGAAAGAATAAAGTTGCAACAATAAGGAGCATATTATGATTTGTCTTGTCTTTAGGTGAATTCATGGCGACTCTGCCGATTTATCCTTTCCTTGCTTGCCAAGCCTAGGGTCCCAGATGAATAAGACCAAATTACATATCGGGGCGAACTCGATTGTACCATCACAAGGAGCGAATGATATCCAACCAACCACGAGAAATGATACCCATACTCCGGTTTCATCCAATAAATCCACCCCTGGAAAATCCGCAAGATAAATCCAACAGTGTCATGTTCAGGGTTCGCAAACGATAATTCATCGGTCTTAAATCACAAGTGTCATTATCGCCGTCCATTCTTTCAGGCACCGACGATTCCTGGCCACTTTGATTATCTCCTAACCGTAACCGTCACCACGGTGACTATAAACAACAATTTCACTTTCCCCAGGGTTTAACGTCTAATCAATTTTATTTCAACATACGAATACCACCATGGGTACCTATTGTCCAAATTCTATGTTTACGTAGCAATCAACGGGGAAACAACAATAATTTAACAACTTATCTATATATATATATATATATAGACACACACACACACACACAATTTCGTCCTCTTTAATTTTGTCATCTTCTCGTTATATTAATCCTTTAGTAGTTTAATTATTGGTGATTTAACTAATTTAGTAACTACAATGATAAATTAGTAAATTTTAATAATTTATAGATTAGTCCTTTTTTTTTCTTTAAATAAGTTTCTTTTTAAAATTTATTTCATAGATAGTTTTTTCTTTTAAGAATTTCATTTTTTTTAAACTTGAAATATTATTGTTTTCTTAGTGATATTTGTTACCTTAACTTATATATTTTTTTTGTACAGAAATACTAAATTTAGTAGAAAATTGGAAACTGTAGTATTAAATCTTCTTCTTTTTACTCTCATAGCTAATCCTTAATTTTTTAAACCCATAACTAAATAACTTGCAAAATTATTATTGATTTACTATTTTTCTTTTTCAATCTTCTATTATGTATATATGATTTTACTTGAAAATCCCTATTATTAGTTGGAAAGGAATATATGCCACCAAAACTAGAATTTTATCCTTTTTATAATACTTGTAATATTAATTTACTATTATTATCTTTCCTTACCTTTGCTTTTCAATATTTACTAAATGAAGCATATTATAAATTAAATAATTTTTCTTTCCAACAATTATTTTTATTCCCCAAACACGAATTCTCAATATCTCCAATTCACCTCAACGCAATTATATCCTTACGAGTTACGATGAACAATAATGAGTCTGGAGTTTCAAATATCGATAATTATTAAACGGAACAAATTTTTTTATATATACTTTAAATATTATTGTTTCCATTACTTAACATAAATAGGAAATATCTTCATTTTGTTTTCTTATTATACTTTCAAACTTAATTCTTAGTTTCTAATTTTTCTAATTTCTAAAATCACTTATAAGTTGTTATTAGCTTACTATTTTTTTTTCCTTCTATTACTTATAAAATTAGTTGAAATATTTTCTACATGAGTTTACAAATCAATTCACTTTTAATATTATTTATAAAAATATACTACTTTATCCTTTTATAAGACTCGTATATTGATTTATTTTTATTAACTAATTTTTCTTTTTAAGATTTACTAAACGAACCATGTTATTAACTAAATAATATAATATTTTACAATCACCAATGCTAAAGATCATTAGAATATAATAGAAACAAATTTGATTACACATATAATCTACTTTTGTACAAAAGCTCATGATTTCTTCACTTAATTTAACAGGGAAAATTAAAATGATATAACTCTTACATTTTATACCCAATGATATTACACAGTCATTAAAATAATACCAAGTCAGTTTTGTGCCAGAATAATAATATCATAAGAATTATAAAATAAATACAAAAAATTGCCATCTCTTTGTAAATAATATCCAATAGGTGTCGAGTCCAAATATTAGTGTTAGAATGGCTAAAAAAGCAGAAAGCACATGTAAGCTATTATTTTATTTTTTATTTTTCATTCGGGCTCATTTCAAGCCCTATTAACGAGTCAAAACTACTTTATTATACTTAGGGAGAGTGGTAAAAGAGTTATCTACCTCAGTTTCGGTCGAAACAAGTTTAAAACGGGTTTAGGTGGTCTGTAACTCGAATTGACGATGGGTTTAGGTGGTCTGTAACTCGTGGGGAGATGACCGGAACGGGGGTTTGGCTTGGATTTGGAGTGATTGGTGGCTGATTCTGAGATGCTCGTGGATGGTTTAGGTGGTCTGTAACTCGAATTGACAATGGGTGATGTGAGAAACCGAGAACCCACTTTTCTCTCTCTACTTTCTCTCTACCCCTCCATGGTTATGGAGCTTGGTTTCTCTTTCCCACTTCTCTACTGGTTTCTGGACGCACAGAGGGCGAGAGAGGTGTGGGTGTGAGTGTTGTGTGTGGTTTCGGATTGAGGGAGGAGGGGTGGCATTTATACAGAAGTTTGGAGAGAGAGGAGAGGAGGGAGATGGCTGGAGGTGGTGGTAACCGGCTGAAAGTGAGCTGGGGACAGCTGGGGTTGGCTGGAGCTAGCTGTTTTCAGTTGGCAGGAGCTAACTTGGGTGTGTATTTGTAAAACATTGAGTTTTTCACTAGTCCCACATTGGCTAGTCACAGAAGTTTTATCTACTTTAAATGACTTTGCACACTAATGGATTTGTGAATGAGGACCCAAGAAGAGGTCTCGCGCGCTCAGGAAAATGGGCGGCAATTTGGAAAACTGATTCAGAAACCAGTTAACCGGGTGTGCGTCACAAGTTAATCGCGCAGGGGGGGTGCAAATCCGGGATTTGAGCCTCGCGCACGTACTAGTAAAGCCCACGTTTTTGCTAAAATAATTAAGCATGTTTTCAGTCAATCTTTTTCAAAATGGAAAACTGATCAATCAAAGCCATCTGACTAAGAAAGAAACATGTGCTTAATCAGTGGGATTTTGATTTGTGACTGATTTTCGGACTGATTAAAAAACATGTGCTAAATCAAAGCAATTTGATTTTTGCTTCCAAAAATCAAGCCTAGCCTGCACCTATAAATGCAGACTTTCGGAATTGGTTTGAAACACAGAAATACAACTCTCTCTTCCACCCAAAAAAATGTTTCCTGAGTTCGAGCAATAGGTCGATTGTGTTTTTGTTTTCGGTTTTTCTTCCGTGCAGAGAAAGCCGAGCAGAGGTACTGAATTCTGGGCTGTTTTATCCTGGGGACGGCGGGGCATTGACGAACTGCTTGCACAACCTGGGCAGAACCGCGAAACGTCTTAAAGAAAGCGACCTAGTCCACGACTCAACCCAGCCGTCGTTCTACAAATTGGTATTCTGTTTTCAATAGCAGAATTCGAGGTAATCCGTTCTTGTTTTTCAAGCAGTCAATACAACAATTTTAAGACGTTTCGATCTGCCATGGATTCTGAAAACAAGATCTCCGTTACCACTACTGATATCAACAAACCTTTTCGATTTGAGGGGCTGCATTTTAAACGTTGGAAGCAAAAAGATGTTTTTCTTTCTGACTACTCAAAAACTTGCTGCATACTGTGATTCGACTAAACCTGTTGCTGCGAATCCTCCTACTACTGAAAACACCAAAGAAATTTCTAAATGGACTAATGAAGATTTTTTGTGCAAGAACTATATTCTGAATGCTTTGACTGATGAGCTTTACGATTATTATTCCACCTTTGACTCCGCTAAAGAACTTTGGGATGCCCTCCAGAAAAAGTATGACACCGAAGAGGCTGGAACTAAGAAATATGCTGTTAGTCGTTACTTGAAGTTTTCAATGATTGATGAAAAATCCGTGGTTTCCCAAGCTCACGATTTACAGAAAATTGCACATGAAATTCTTACTGAGGGCATGTCTATTTGTGAACAATTTCAGGTTGCTGTTCTTATTGATAAACTGCCTCCTAGTTGGAAAGACTTTAAAAAGGATCTCCGTCATAAGTCAAAAGATTTTTCAATGGAAAGTTTGATTGTTCGGCTCCGAATTGAGGAGGAGGCACGGAAACAGGATCAGAAGGATGAGGTTCTCTTTGTTGCAAACAAAAAGAACCACAGTTCGGCTGTGCTCAAGCCGAAAGGAGGAATTACGAAGCCAAATCAGAACCAGAACCGAAACGGAAAACCAAATCAGAACAAGAAGTTACCCCCTTCTGGAGGCCAGGCTCGAAACACGGACTCTGTCCAATTTGTGTGTTACAATTGTAACAAGCCTGGCCATATGGCAAGAAATTGCAAGAACCCCAGGCGTCGTGCTCCACAGGCGAACCTGGTGGATGGAGAACCACTAGTGGCTATGATATCAGAGGTTAATCTGATAAGTGGTTCAGAAGGGTGGTGGATAGACACTGGCGCTTCTCGCCATGTCTGTTATGATCGCTCCTTGTTCAAAAGGTATTCTGAGGCTGATGATAAGAAAGTGTTGTTGGGAGACTCCCACACCACTAAGGTTCTTGGTACTGGTGAGGTTGATCTCATGTTCACTTCTAGAAGGACTGTCACTCTGAAGGAAGTCTTGCACACTCCAGAAATGAGGAAGAATCTTGTATCCGGCTACCTCCTCAATAAGGCCGGATTTATTCAGACTATAGGATCAGATCAGTATACTCTTACTAAAAATGGCATGTTTGTTGGAAAGGGTTATGCATCTGATGGCATGTTTAAGCTTACTATTGATATGAATAAAATTGCATCTTCTTCTTACATTGTTTGTTCTGTTAATATGTGGCATGCTAGGCTTTGTCATGTTAACAAGAAACTGGTTAAGAATATGAGCAACTTAGGTTTTATTCCTAATATCTCTTTAAATGATTTTGAAAAATGTGAATCATGTAGCAAGGCTAAGATCACAAAAAAGCCTCATAAATCAATTTTTAAAGAGACTGAACTATTAGATTTAATTCATACCGATATGTGTGAATTAGATGGAGTTCTCACTAGAAATGCACATCGATACTTTATCACGTTTATTGATGATCATTCAAACTATACCTCTGTTTACTTGATGAAGCATAAGAGTGAAGCATTTGATATGTTTAAAATCTTTCTTAATGAGGTTGAAAACCAGTTCCAAAGAAAGATTAAAAGACTCCGTAGTGATAGAGGCACTGAGTATGATTCAAATGAATTCATTGCTTTTTATAAATCTACTGGTATTATTCATGAGAAAACTGCTCCATACTCACTTGAAATGAATGGAAAGGCAGAACGCAAGAATCGAACTTTATGTGAACTCGTAGTTGCGATAATGCTTAGTTCTGGTGCAGCTTCACATTGGTGGGGTGAAATTTTATTGACTGTATGTTATGTGCTGAATAGAATTCCTAATTCTAAATCTCTGATTTCACCTTATGAATTGTGGAAAAACAAAAAGCCCAATGTGTCATATTTTAAAGTTTGGGGTTGTTTAGCATATGTTCGTATTCCCGACCCGAAAAGGTCAAAACTCGCGAGTAGAGCTTATGAATGCGTTTTTATTGGTTATGCTGTGAATAGTAAAGCATATAAATTCTTCGATATTAACAATAAGGTGATCGTAGAATCTATAGATGCTGATTTTTACGAAGAAAAGTTTCCTTTTAAATCCAGAAATAGTGGGGGTGCTGAATCTAGTAGTAGTGTGCCTAGATTAGAAGAACCTAGAAACGAAAACTCTAAGGACACTGAGATTGAACCAAGGAGAAGCAAGAGAGCTCGAATAGCTAAGGACTTTGGTCCTGACTTTGCATTCTCTTTAGAAGAGGACCCCACTACTGTTAATGAGGCCTTGACTTCCCCAGACGCCGATTTTTGGCAAGAAGCCATAAATGATGAAATGGACTCGTTGGAGTCCAATAGAACTTGGGAATTAGTAGACCTTCCACAGGGCTGCAAAGCAATAGGCTGCAAATGGGTGCTTAAAAGGAAATTGAAACCTGATGGTTCTGTGGATAAATACAAAGCTAGACTCGTAGCTAAGGGATATAGGCAAAGGGAGAACATAGATTTTTTCGATACCTACTCTCCTGTGACTAGGATTACTTCTATCCGAGTCTTGATTGCCATAGCTGCTGTTCATAACTTAGTTGTACATCAAATGGATGTTAAAACTGCTTTTTTAAATGGAGACTTAGAAGAAGAGATTTATATGGATCAACCCGAGGGTTTTGTTGTCCATAGTCAAGAACACAAGGTGTGTAGACTAGTTAAATCTCTTTATGTCCTTAAACAAGCTCCAAAGCAGTGGCATGAAAAGTTTGACAGTCTAGTTGTTTCAAATGGTTTCAAAGTCAATGAGAGTGATAAATGCATATATTACAAGTCTGATAATCATACATGCACCCTTATCTGTCTGTATGTGGATGACCTTCTGATGTTTGGCTCTAGCTTATCTGTCGTGAATGAAACCAAATTATTGCTTAGCCAAAATTTTGACATGAAGGATTTGGGTGAGGCTAGTGTAATCCTCGGAGTTAAAGTTACTAAATCTGCAAATGAAATTTCTCTTGATCAGTCACATTATGTTGAAAAGATCTTGAAGAAATACAATTACTTTGACTGTAAACCTGCTTGCACTCCTTTTGATCCTAGTATTAAATTGTTTAAGAACACTGGAGATAGTGTTAGACAATCTGAGTATGCTAGCATTATTGGTAGTCTTCGTTATGCTTGTGATTGTACGAGACCAGATATTGCTTATGCAGTGGGGGTATTATGCAGGTTTACTAGCAGGCCAGGAATGGAGCATTGGTTTGCTATTGAGAGGCTCATGCGGTATCTGAAAAGAACCATGAACCTTGGATTACACTATCAGAAGTTTCCCGCTGTTCTAGAGGGATACAGTGATGCCGATTGGAACACCCTTTCGGATGACTCCAAAGCAACTAGTGGGTATGTGTTCAACATAGCAGGAGGTGCAGTCTCTTGGAAGTCCAAGAAACAAACAATTTTGGCGCAATCCACTATGGAGTCTGAGATGATAGCATTGGCTGTGGCTAGTGAGGAGGCAGCTTGGTTGAGAAACCTCCTGTCAGAGATTCCCTTATGGGAAAAACCGATACCGACCATACTAATCCATTGCGATAGTACCGCGGCTATTGCAAAAGTTCAGAACCGTTTTTTCAACGGTAAGAAACGACAAATACGTCGTAAACATAGCACAGTTAGAAATTTCCTTTCTAATGGAGCTGTTAGAGTGGATTATGTACGGTCAGCAGAGAACCTGGCTGATCCTTTGACGAAAGGATTAGGTAGAGAGAAGGTGTGGAACACCTCGAAAGGGATGGGGCTAAAGCCCATTGAAAAATGAGTCATTTGTGATGGATACCCAACCTATAGACTGGAGATCCCAAGAAATAGGTTCAAAGGGAAAAACGAGTCACATGGTGATATGGTAAGAATCATGCTGTAAGGAGTTACACTCCAAGTCCATCCCTAAGAAGCATGACATCCTGTAGCGAAAGAGGTTGTGTTATTTTAACACTTAATGAGTTCTATATCTCTATGTGGAGTGGAGTACCTAGACTACAGGAGTACTCTCGATAGACTCACCTATATGAATGTTGAAGTGTGGCCGCTTCTCGGGAGAATTTGGGCAAATTCTCTAGATCATTCATGAAACTGGGATATAAGCACATGGCCGTAAAGTGCTAGCTTTAAACATTACACATTTGTAGAGTTGTGTGTGTAGTGCTCTCAGACTTAGAGTTCAAGATCACAAGTCACTCTAGTTACTATCTGAAGCACTATCACTATGTAAGGGTTCAAGTTGAAAGACACCTTTACTTATGCACAGCTTTATACCTTTGCTCGAATATTTTGTTTTAAAAATACAAGTGGGGGATTGTTGGAACTTGGGTGTGTATTTGTAAAACATTGAGTTTTTCACTAGTCCCACATTGGCTAGTCACAAAAGTTTTATCTACTTTAAATGACTTTGCACACTAATGGATTTGTGAATGAGGACCTAAGAAGAGGTCTCGCGCGCTCAGGAAAATGGGCGGCAATTTGGAAAACTGATTCGGAAACCAGTTAACCGGGTGTGCGTCACAAGTTAATCGCGCAGGGGGGGTGCAAATCCGGGATTTGAGCCTCGCGCACGTACTAGTAAAGCCCACGTTTTTGCTAAAATAATTAAGCACGTTTTCAATCAATCTTTTTCAAAATGGAAAACTGATCAATCAAAGCCATCTGACTAAGAAAGAAAAACGTGTTTAAATCATGTGCTTAATCAGTGGGATTTTGATTTGTGATTGATTAAGAACTGATTTTCGGACTGATTAAAAAACATGTGCTAAATCAAAGCAATTTGATTTGGATTTGATTTTTGCTTCCAAAAATCAAGCCTAGCCTGCACCTATAAATGCAGACTTTCGGAATTGGTTTGAAACACAGAAATACAACTCTCTCTTCCACCCAAAAAAATGTTTCCTGAGTTCGAGCAATAGGTCGATTGTGTTTTTGTTTTCGGTTTTTCTTCCGTGCAGAGAAAGCCAAGCAGAGGTACTGAATTCTGGGCTGTTTTATCCTGGGGACGGCGGGACATTGACGAACTGCTTGCACAACCTGGGCAGAGCCGCGAAACGTCTTAAAGAAAGCGACCTAGTCCGCGACTCAACCCAGCCGTCGTTCTACAAATTGGTATTCTGTTTTCAATAGCAGAATTCGAGGTAATCCGTTCTTGTTTTTCAAGCAGTCAATACAACAGTTTCGGATTGAGGGAGGAGGGGTGGTATTTATACAGAAGTTTGGAGAGAGAGGAGAGGAGGGAGATGGCTGGAGGTGGTGGTAACCGGCTGAAAGTGAGCTGGGGACAGCTGGGGTTGGCTGGAGCTAGCTGTTTTCAGTTGGTTTTGCAGGAGCAAGTAGCAGAGGTGGGAGGAGGAAGAAGAAGAAGAAGAAGAAGAAGAAGAAGAGAGGGAGAGAGAGATTACGGGGAGAGAGAGAGAGACGGCAGAGAGGGAGAGGGGGAAGTACATGCAAGTGCTTCAAGTGTGGGAAATTAGTCCACATATACGTAGAAACGTGCCTCGCGGTGTTCGGTCGTCCGATTTTCGATTCCTGAAATATTTGGGAGTTAAACCGTAGCGTAATAAAAATATTTTCGAGACTAATTAACCACGGTATCGGACTATGAAAGAGAAATCTCGTGGATTAAATTTTTTTTTTATGAACTTTTAATACTCTCAAATTGAATTTAAACGGTTTTTAACTAATTAAATCAAATTTTAAATAATTAGAAATTGAATATTAAGGAAAATGATTTTTTGAAATAATATAAGAAAATTTTTATTTATTAAAATTTTTGGGATATTACAGTTTCGGTCATAATTTTGTACTTTTTTGATTCATACAAAAAAAATAACGAAAAACTAACAAATGCGAAAAAATTTGAGTAAGGATAAAAAAATAAGTCATTGGACTTATTTAGCCGAACAACAACCGCTAAATGTGAAGTTGCTACAATGTGTACACTTCAAAAAAAAATTGTATTTGTTAGTTTTTCGTCAAATTTGTAGGGATTATTGCATCGTCATGGTAAGAGGAATCTAAAAAGTAAAAAATTACGATCGAAACCTAATTTTTTTGAATAAAGACAAAAATAAGTTAATAAGCCAATTTTTTATTCTTCATTCAAAAAAATTGAATTTCGATAATAATTTTTTACTTTTTAATTCCTCTCGTCATGACAATGCAATAATCTCCAAAAAAAATTAACGAAAAATTAACAAATACAAAAATAATTAAATAAGACAAAAATAATTTAGCCGCACGGGGTATACACATGCAAAATAAGCACACATGCACATCTCTTTCTGATCTAAATTCTTAGGCTCCAAAGATAGGTTATTGACGTGCATTTTCGCCCCCAACAAAACCTGAAAACCAGGAATTCTAAACCACGCAGCAATAGCATGAGCCGTAAATCAGATAGTATTAATTTAAAACTTGACAACCTTTTAAGTCCAAGTTACAAGAGAAAATTCTTTTGTGAATTTTCTAGTACCGACGTAGATGCCATATTTTTGACTGGATCAGAAGGAAAAATAGTCGAGTTGCACATAAGCTGACTTCGACACCATGAAACCCAACCCAAAAAAAAAAGAAAAAGAAAGAGACAGCACTATAGTAGCTGATCGTTTCTCTACTACTGCAGTACTTGTATTTAATGCATCAACTGACAATCCACGTCGATCAAGTGGTCCTGTGCTAGTTGTGTACTTCCTCCGTTCAGATTTAATAGTCTCTCCTTTAATTTTAACCGAAAAAAATGAGCTATATCTTGAAATTGGTAATAAATTTTATATTCAATATAGATTTTATTTGATAGATTTCAATTAGTTCTATAAGACAATATTTTCAAAATTTCATAAAACATTATAAATTGTAATATATAATTGATTGAAAAATTACTCGAATTTGTAAAAATGACTATTAAATCTGGACGAAAGGAGTATTTTGTTAACATGTGTGCAATAGGTTTTTTTCTCCAGTTGTATTAGAGGCACATGGTATGTTGTAATCCTTATTGATATATTAATGAATTTCTAACGTGTTCCAAAACAAAAGTGGTCCTGTGCTTTTTATAGGTGGGATGGTTCCTGAAGCTTCCCGAGAACCGCGCTACCACTTCACTTTTTGCCCTTATCTTCGTTCATAACTCAAGTATCTAGGCTAGTTTATGCAAATAACGAATAATCCTTAGAGTCTAAACTAACCGTGTACTAAGAGAGAGCCCAATTAAAAGCAATGCAAAACTCCTTAGGAAATAGCTCATGAGAAATTGATAAATCCTGAGAAGTTTCGAATATAAAATATTAAAATGGAGAAAACCCCTACATTCCATCCGTTCATGTCAACTCATTTTCGGTGCCCAATTTCTTTGGAGTACTTGTGAGTTGTGAATGGATCTAGTTACTCCATTAGTCATTAATAATGACACATCATCATGTGGTGGCGATATCATGAAATCATTTTCAGCTTTGGAAACAGTTTCTCTCTCTTTAAATGCTTGACTGCCCTCTTAATTTGACAGCACGTTATCTTTGACAACGTAGTATGGGATTGCAATTTTGTACAACTGCCCTCTTAATTTGACAGCACGTTATCTTTGACAACGTAGTATGGGATTGCAATTTTGTACACCTGCAAAAACCAACCGCTAGGCGTAGCTTCCTAAGTGCTAACGCCAGAAGCTCAAAATCTCGATCTTGCGAATGGGCACCGGATGCATTTCGGTGAACCAACATCAACACAAAACTCACGAACCAACAGGAAAAACATTATTCGCCAAAATCCACCACCGAATCTCGGAAACCAAAGTCCGGGGTAGAGGTAACCGAACTAAAAGAAACCCAACTGTGGGGAAAAAAAAGTAAATAGAGATGTTACTCCATATATGAAAAACTGAAAAACAATAAATAAATCCATCTGCTCCACTTCTCTTTTATTTGGACGACACTCCATCTACGCCAAACTCATTGGATTTGCATCTACTGGGAGGGTTGAAGGTGGAAGGAAGGAAACAGAGGCAAACTGGACCGAGGAAAGACATCGTCAAATGGATTGAAGAGCACAGGATCATAGCCTCTGGAGTAAAGCCGAGCCACCAAATTTGAGTTAACGCTGCCTGTACAGTGTCCCAAAACGCCACCGGAGATGGGGGAAAGAATGGTGGGAAAAGGTAAGGAATGGAAAAAAGGGCAGAGATCGTTGAGGAAGAGTACTGGAACAGAGGTGGTATCGAGGAGAGAAGGGAAGGAGGAGGTGGCGGCCACCCCCACCCCCCGGAAAACCATAGTCGGAGACAGAGAGAGTAATTTAGGTTTTTTGTCCATTCCCATTTCACGAGTTTTTTTTTTTAATTTTTTTGTTAATTTTTCTCCCATTTCATGGATTAGGAATTTTCTGCCTTTTGATAATCTAAATAGGATCGATTTGATCGACTTAAATTCAAGCCAAGACAACCGGTTGTGAGTGTTGAACTTTCGTCTCCTTCAAAGTTTTTTTTTGGAATGGTCCAGCTCTTGCACGGAAATGAATATATGCTGCAATCTTCTTTCCTAATGATAGCTACACGGCTTATTGACATTTTCGGTCATCAAAGTATTTTTTTTCATTCTATTTTAGTCTCCAATCTACCAATTGTGCGAAATTGATCCCCAACGTTTTAATTTTGCGTTTAAAAGGTCCTCACCATTTAACTCCATAGCCTCTTTTCGTCAAAATGATTGGAAAAATTATAAATATGACCCTTAAGATTTATAATTGCATATCATTTAAGCCCCTACCCTATTTCTATAAAGTTTATTAAGTCTTTTTTGCATTTGTTTGTTGGGAGATTTAGTGATAGATCTATTATAGATATTTCATAAGTCTACAAGTCCACACAATCTAAACCCTAGGGTACCCTATGAAAGTGCCTAAAACCCTAAACCATATGAAAGTGCCTAAATCACTAGAACCCTATAATAAGAAATTGCACCCTAAAACCCTATAAAAGTGCCTAAACCCTAGGGTACCATATATACTATAATAAAAAAGTGTACCCTAAAATCTTATAGAAGTGTCTAGACCCTAGAGTAGCCTACCCTACTCTAGGGTACCCTAAAATGAACTTGAGACCTTACAAAATTAATAATTAAACTTGTGGGCTTATGAAATTCATATAATAGACTTAAGACTAATTTTCTATTGTTTGTTTTGCATCATTTTTTTTTGAATTATTGATTTGTCTCGACGAGAGTATATTTTTTTGATAAATTACGACAATAATCCAAATTTTTTTGTCTATTCCAACCACCACTTACTTCCACCACTCCTAAGTCACCTACTGCTGCAATCGGTCTAGCCCTGAACCTTTGTGCCTACTCACCCACCGCCTTTGCCACTTCAATCCACTATAGCCACACATTCAAGTCACCACCTCATAGAATCCATAACTGTCAAACTTTGACTCCCCCGTTGTCGCCGATGTTGCCCGGCCCACTTTCCCTCATCCATTGCTCAATCTTTAATGTACCTATATATATACATGTACATATTGCAAAATGGGTCATGTACCTTATTTTTCCTGTGGTATATACATAGATATATAAAACGAGTTAGAAATACTCCATAAACATACATACACGGATATAAAACAACAACGTATATATAGAGGTGTCAAATGGGTCGTGCCGGCACGGCACGGGGTAGCACAGCATGTCACAGGCACGGTATTGGCCTGGCACAGCACGACACAGGCACGGTATTGGCCTGGCACAGCACGACACAGCACGATTGTAGTGGGCCCGGGGCACGGCACGGGCACAGAAGTGGGCGGCACAGCACGGGCACGACACGAAAGTTGGCCTGGCACGACACGGTTGTAGACGGAAACGACGGGCACGGGCACGGGCACGAAAAGTGGACAGGAACGGCACGACATGGCACGGTTCTAGCAAGGCACGGGCACGGGCACGGGCACGACATGGGCACGAAAGGGCACGACACGAGGCACGGGAAAAAAAATTAAATAAGCCAAATGGCTTTTTTTTTAAAATTTTAAAAAAATTAAACAATTTCTATTCGGTAAAAAATATTTGTTTACCTTTTTTTAAAGGTAAACAACTAAGATGTTTAATTTTTTTAAAAAAACAATCTATTAAAAAATCATATTTTTAAAAAATTATTTTTTCACTTTTAAAAAACTATCAAATTTTATTCGGTAAAAATATTTGTTTTGTTTTTGTTAGTAAAATTAAATAGGCTTTGGACATTTGGTTTGCAAATTTAACATTACAATACAAGATAACAAGTAAAATTAAAAAAAATTATCAAAATATTTATGGTGCAAGAGTAATTTAATATGAAAGGAAACGTGCAAAAGTCATATATTATTTATCCCAAATCTAACAAGAAATAAAAAAAAAGTGTCAAACAAAAAAGAAAAAAAATACATAGTAGAAATAAGGGAAAAAAAACATATAAATAAGGGTTAGCTGGACTGCCTGGACTAGGACAATAGGACTATTTGTAATATGTTATTTTTTTAATTGTTAAATTTTACTTCATTAAGACCAAGAATTTCTTTTTAATTAGGGGTTGTAATATGTTATTTTTTTAATTGTTATATTTTTTTGGCATGCCATGGTATATGAAAATGCAGAGTCCATTGTTATTTTTCTCCTTTCATTGTGAATTGTTCTCTCATTTTTCTCTTCTGCAAGTTACAGAGTGATTATGATATTCTGAGATTGAGTGTAGACTTTTTGCCTAACATAATTCTCCTGCACGAGTAGGAGTGTAAAACGGTAAAAGCTTTTTTAAGAAAACACCTCAAACTATTCAAATGTGCGACAATAAGAATTGAAAGCGCAACTGCAGATTGATTGAGTCATTTACCAAACTCACTTGTATACGGACCAAAAAATAGTCTAAGATTTATTAAGTAGGAAGCTGGAAAAGCGAGGAGAAAGATGAGACATTCAAAGAAAAAAAAGGAAAAAGAAGGGGCAACCGAAGCTGAATAGCAACTTCGCTCTCTCTCTCTCTCTCAAACACACACACTCATCTCTCGTTTTTTATGAGGATGCAGTGAACGCAATGATCTCTCTATCCTTGTTCAATGTCGCTGAGTTTCCAATATGTCAAAAAATCAAATGCATACAATGGTTACATGTTTGATGCAAGATTAGTTATGCCTTAAGTCAACCCACACATGTTAGGGCAGACTAAAACGACACGACTTAAAACGGCCCGGCCCGGCCCGATCTGACACGACACGATTAAGTAAATGGCCGGCACATCTTGACATGATTGAAAACGGCACGGCACGACATGATTTAAGAACACGGGCTGGCACGACATGACACGACACAATTTAAGAAAACGGACCGACACGATTGAAAATGGTACGACACGACACGATTTAAGAAAATGGGCCGGCACGACACAACACGATTTCAAAAACGGGCCGGCACAGCACGACACGATTGGCAAATGGCACGACACAGCACGACACGATTTAAGTAAACGGGCTGGCACGGCACAGCATGACACGACACGATTTAAGTAAATAAAGTAAACGGGCCGGCACGGCACAATACAAAGCACGGTTAGCACGAAGTTAAACGGGCCATGCTGACACGGCATGTTTTCGAGAAATCAAAAAATTATCATAATTTTTGTGGATTATTGATTCATTTTTAATGAACTTTTTAAAGAAAATTGTCTTGATTTTTTACTTTTCATTTTCTCTTGTTGAGACAAACTAATAATCCATAAAAAATGAATGCAAAACTAAAAATGATTTTTTTTTTTTTAAAAAAGACGAAAAAAGTAATCCAACTTTTTGATTTCTCTAAAACAGGCCTTAATATATGTGGGTTCTATGAGGTAGTGACTTGAATGGGTGGCTATGGTGGGTTGAAGTGGCAAAGGCTGTGGGTGATTGTGGCAGTACGTGACTTACTAACGGTGGAGGTAAATGATAGCCGAAACAGATTTTTTGGTTATTGGTGTTATTTATTCAAAAAATTACTTTCAGTAATAATTTTTAATTTTTGGATTCTCGTCGAGACAAATCAATAAAAAAAAATGATGCAAAATAAACAAAAGCAAAAAAAAATTAATAACTTTTGTAGAAATAGGGTAGGGGCTTAACTATTATGCAATTATAAATCTTAAGGGTGATATTTGTAATTTTCTCAATCATTTTGACGGGAAGAGGCTGCAGAGTTGATGGTGGGGACCTTTTAAATGCAAAATTAAAACGTTGGGGACCAATTTCACACAATTGGTAGGTTGGGGACTAAAATGAAACGCGAGTAACACTCTGGGGACCAACAATGTCAATAAACCCTAGGTAGACTGGTGCCACCTACCTCCTGCTGCTGCTGCTGCTGATGGTGGTCTGTTTCTCTTTTGTTTCATCCCCGTATCAACTCCCTCTATGGGAGGACTACGAGGTCAGGTGGTCATTCCTAAATCACAGGGTGTTTTCAATTATGATTTCAATTTGTTGGAGCTTGTAAAAGAAATAGAGTTTCACATTGTTTGAAAGTGAAATGAGTGATCACTTAATAATATTTGAGACCTCTTCACTCATTATTAACTGGCTTGGAGATGAATATAAAGTTCTACAACTATATTGTCCTGATATGTGTGAGGATTTTATGATAGAAATGTCAAATTTCAGAATATAATATATATATATATATATATATATATATATATCAGTCCGTCTCCCGTAAGGACCACCTCATTTTAATAAAATGCGGACCTCCCTTTCCCGATTGAATTTTGATGATCCGAGCCGCTCAATGTGTTCAGAACGTGATTTTAAGGGTACCCGCGAGAAATCAGCAAAAAAAATGACCGGGAAGGGCTTCATCTGAACAGTTTTTGTTTGTTTTTTATCGAACGGTTCAAACAAAAACTGCTCGGATGAAGCCCTTTCTGGTCATTTTTTTTGCCGATTTCTCGCAGGTACCCTTAAAATCACGTTCTGAACACATTGAGCGGCTCGGATCATCGAAATTTGATCGGAAAATGGGAGAAATGAGGAGGTCCGCATTTTAACTAAAATAAGGACTCCCTCATTTGAGACTGACTGTATATATATATATAAGAAATTAAAAGAATGATGTCAAGACTTTCATATTCACCACATCAATTGGTTCTTCTCTTTAAACAGATGGTCGCTAATTGCGGGTAGACTTCCAGGAAGAACATCACAAGAATTATTAGAATATCCATTTGCACAAGATACCGAACTATCAAAGGGAAGATGTACAGAAATCGAAAATTACCCAGAGCAAGATGGACAAAACCAAAATCGTACTGCCTTGACCTTGGACCTTCTCGAAGAATCTACCTTGGCAGATAGGTAAAACTGTCAATACGAATAAAACTCAAACAAAAAAAAATTTCTCCAAGCCATTCCAACCTCCTTCACCGGGGGATGATGACGGAATATTGTTGTGGGATAACATGTTATTTGATCCTAATATTAACAGAGGAATGATAACATGGACCAATAAAGAAGTAAATATGGAGGGTGGGGGTGAAAAGGTAAAATCAGGTATATAGGGAGCTAATAGTGATCCTTTCAGCTGTATTCATGAAGATGATCCGAATGATTGGAATGACACTTTCATGGACAATATGGACCTTTGGGATATTTTAGGAGATGATCATGTACGTAGTACCGTGACGTTTTATTTTTCTTTGAAATTTCTAGTATTGATCGAGTTTCGTCTTTTATGATTTTAGTATTTGTTTTTTTCGACCAAATTAATAGAGCCTTTAGTACAATAGAGGAGACGATACTCCATCCATCCCTTTTTCAATGTCGTGTTTTACAACAATAAAAAATTGCATTTTCTCATCCAAAAATTATATTCGCGCTATCATTTTTCCAAAAAAATATGATTAAAACTAACATGATGCATAAATACGTTGGCCAAAAACCCTCAAAAGAGTTTTTTTTTTTATTTTTAAAAATTAACACTAGTCATCGTTATTCTCTGCATGGATCGGAGCATGGTCGTGGGGACAACATCGCTTAACCCATTGTGGTCCCTTTCAGTTACATTACCCCGGTCCCTGACGGAGGGACTCTTGGATGAGAGATCTTTGGCCGTCACTTTTATTAATCCGACAACGTACGTTGTTGCGGTCCCCCTCCATAATAATGCACTCCTATTCAGGGCCGATTCTGAAATTCTTAGGGCCTAAGTCGAACTTGTAAAATAGGGGGCCCTATGTTTTCTTATAAAAAAAAATAACCTCAAAAGGAAAACAAAATCATAAGAATGAAAAAAGGTAGAACAAGCTGCTTGGGCTGAGAATTGAACTTTGCTTTTGCTGTGTAGCAATACTTAGACTTACCACTTCGCCAACTACCACCTTTGGTTGACGGAAGCACTAATTAAATATATATTACATACATATGTATACATATTTGGGGCCCCAATTTTTGGCCAAATTTCGGGGACTTAAGTCCGCCACCTTGTCCGCCTTAGCTCAGGGCCGGCCCTGCTCCTATTATTGTTGGGCACCACGTGAACATCCTCAATCCAATCCAAAGACCGACCCCACTTGGTTGGGCCAATTTAGGCAATTTCAGAGTTGGGATTTGTCCTAACCCTCCAGGAACAGTACTCTTAACCCGTACTCTTAACTTGCTGCCTTTTTTAGAGTTCGGAAAATATCTACTTGAACCAAATGGAGAATGCTAAGTGTAGGGGGCCGAAATATCCGAAGGTTCACAAGGTCCAAAAAGGGGGATGAGGGTTCACACGCTGTTTGACCCATCATCAAAGCTATCACAGTTCACCTGTAAATAAGTTTGGGCATCGGCCGGACCGAAGGATAGACGGAGCCGCGAGTACTTCACCGAACAATTATAAGCTATATCCGAACGTACAACACATGAGTTCACTCGGTGTCTTATCAAGCGTACGGATACGAACTTCCGTTTGTTCGGCTAGGGTTTTCTTCGGTCGGGATATCCTACGCTCGGATAATTCGTATGGCAGAAGTGGGTCCCGCCGAGCTTAGACGATTGTGGAACCTTCCATAAATATCTACTGATAAGTAAGCTGTCTTCTCTGACATTCGAAGTGACATCTCTGAACGATGTGACCTTTCTGACATCAACCCATGTGGCTCTGAAAGACTAGGGAAGTGGTGTTCATTAAATGGCCCTGCTAGAAGGCGCCAACCGAGCAGAATGTGACACGTGGAAAGTATGACCAAATTGCTCAGCACTCCATCTCTTTGCCTATAAATAGAGAAGCATTACCACTGAGAGCGGGGATCCCTAATCTGGGCTTGAACAACACTTCTCTCTTTCAACATATTGTTCTTACTAAACTTCTCCCTCTTTCCACCTACTGACTTATTCATCGGAGCTTCTTCCCGGAGGAACAGCCCCCTCCGGTTCTGCAGGTACATCAAGACCGGCGTTAGCATTCACGGTCCCACATTCGGAGGCGGCCACACCAGAAGGAGCACGAAGAAATCACGCCCTCACAATTGGCGACTCCGCTGGGGATTGAAAACAACTTTCGGGGTGTTCTTTGTGTTCTTCGCGTTCATAATCAGTTGGGGGCCTGTGTTCATTTCAGATCCTGTTTGTTCTTCGTATTTGCACGGAACAAATGGCTCAACATCTTTCACCTCCGGGCCCAGAGAACTTTACCCTTGGGTTGGAGGGCTACGGATCTATCAACCTTGAGCCCCGTCAAACGGCTAGGGCGGTTCCACACGTAGCCCGCCAACTTTCTTTTCCACCGACCGAGTTGGATATCGCCTTGGCCGAACAAAAACGTCAGGCAGCGGTTATTACCATGCTGCAACAACGGCTAGAGGAGCGAGACGGAGGGTTGACCGTAACCCCTGCAAACGAACGTCCAGCCGAGCCCAGTCGACCGAAGAGATCCCACAAACGAAGTAGACCGTCTCTCCCAGCCCAAACAGCCGAACTCGCCGTTACCGAACGACGAACTGTCTTTGAGCGCCTTGATCAGGGGGTTTCACGACCTTGGCTGACGAGCATCATTCGTGCCGAGAGTACTCGATCCTCGGCAATGGGCTCCACAGCGAGAACCAATAGGGGAGGCGAGTCTCTCCGAACACAACATCTTTCCGAGCGGCGGATGAGTCAGAAAAGTGGGAAGAGGCTCGTGGACTTAAATGATCCACCTCGGCGACCCCACACCAGTAACAACCGGGAATATTCATTTCAATCGCGACATGATTCCGAACGTCACGATGGGCGACACTCCGCCAACTCTGGCAGTCGACACCGAACAGAAAGCAGAGGAAACCGTTCGGAGCACAATAATACGATTATCTTGTACGATCAATTCACGGGCCTGCCAACCGTGTACCAACCCATCGACCCGGCTCTTCAACCTCGGAACGCTCCATTGACGAACTTGAGGGGGGCACATGCGCCCTTAATGTTAGCTGCTCCACGACCGAGGGAAAAAGAGGAGCACCGTCGGCGCCACCGGCGGGAAAAAAGAAAGACTCCGGAGCGGCATACTGATGTTCTTCCCCCTGTTGTCCCGCAGATCGCTGCCGAAGAGAAAGCCGAAGACAATTCGAAGCTCGGGAAGGCAAAGGCTTCCCCCTTCGTGGATGCTATTCAACAAGAGCGACCGCCAGATAGATTCGTCATGCCGAAGCTGAAGCGTTATGAGGCAAAAGAAGACGCAGTCGTGTTCGTTTGTCGCTTCAGGCAAACCATGAGCCTTCATAACTTTTCTGACGCCCTTATGTATAAAATCTTTCCGCTCACTCTCAGTGAACCGATCATGTTATGGTACAATCAGTTGAAGCCCAAATCCATTTCTTGCTTCAACGAGCTAGAATTGGAGTTTAGCAAACGCTTCGTTACCAGCAACATTCAGCAGAAGACATTATCGATGCTGGTGAACATGCGAAGAGCGGCGGGAGAAACATTGCGACTCTATACCGAGCGTTACTGGGAAGTCTATAACCTTATTCCCGACTGTGATCAACGAGTAGCAGCCGAGTCTTTCATGAATGGGTTGGACCCAACCTCGGCAATGTTTCGTGACCTCTCACGAAATCCACCTAAGACAATGGGAGAGCTCATGACAATAATCGAGAAATATTGCGTTCACGAAGAAGCAATGGCCGAGCGACACACGTCAAAGGCTGAACCTGCCAAGACAATAGGGCCAAAAAAGCAGGTATCGAACGTTCGCCAAGGGCAAGGAAGCCAGGGTAGCTCGGGCCAGGCATCGAATAAGTCGAACAAGGGCCTACCCCCGCAGCACCCTTAGCCACAATCCTGGGCACAAATGAAAAGAGAACCCCGACCGGACGAGTATGTCGCCGAACGTACGGTATTCACTGAACCTATCTATAAGCTTCTTAACATCATTGGCAAATTGCCATTTTTTGTTTGGCCAACGGTACTCTTAGGCACCGTCGGAAGCGGACCAGGGATGTGCACGTATCATAAGGAACGTGGCCACCACACCACGCAATGCCCACCTTTCAAAAGGTATCTAGAAGAGCTAGCAGCTGCCGGTCACCTCAATCAGTGGATCGACGTTCGGCAAAATCCACTTCCTCCACCTCCCCCTCTTGTTGGCAATCTCGTAAGCGTAATACAAGGGCTAGTATCCGAAGGAAGGGCGGCCGAACTTCGTTCAGAAATTGACAGGGCTGTCGCCTCTGTATCAATCTGCAACGTGGGCGCTTTGGGAAAGCGAAAGTGGGAAGATCCGAGCTTCGGCGGCACCATAACTTTTTCTTCCAACGACTTAAAAGGAGTGCAACTTCCACATGCAGATGCCCTCGTCGTCACTATTGCTATTGAAAAATCAACCGTACAATGGGTATTGATAGATCAGGGAAGCTCGGCCGATGTCATGTTTTTCTCCACTTATCAAAGCCTCGGATTATCTCCCGCTCAACTTCGGATGGCGTCAACTCCCCTTGTCAGTTTTACGGGAGCCCCGGTATGGCCACTCGGCCTGATTACCCTCCCTGTGCGAGCTGGATCACGCATCCTGGAGATCGAATTTGTGGTGGTCGCTTCGCCAAGTCCGTACAACGTCATTCTTGGCCGAACCTGGCTACACGAAATGCAAGCGGTGGCTTCAACATATCACCAGGTGGTAAAATTCGTCGGATGGAACGGACGACAGGAAAGCCTGCGAGGCGATCAAATCCAATCCAAGAAATGCTACATCACCACTGTAACGAACAAACAGAGCTGCATGGAGGTACAATGCGTGGCTGCCGCTCCTATCCCAGTGATTGAGGATGTTGGTGTACCTGCCGAACAGCGGTCAACCGAGGAGCTAATACGTTTTTCCATTCCGGGGGAAGAAGGAAGATATTTTTTGATCGGGAGTTCATTGAGTATGGACGAACGTGGGGAGATGTATCAATTCCTGATAAGAAACATAGAGGTCTTTGCTTGGACTCCACAAGACATGCCGGGCGTGGACCCTTTGTTCGCCATGCACTCATTGAATGTAGATCCAAATAGACGACCGGCTGTGCAAAAAGTCCGACGCTCGTCGGCCGCACATACCGAAGCTGTGATAGCAGAGATGAATCAACTGTTGGAAGCTGGCGTCATTTGGGAAGTGCTATACCCCACCTGGCTTGCCAACCCAGTAGTAGTCCCGAAGAAAAATGGGAAACTAAGGGTTTGTGTCGATTACACGAACCTCAATGATGCCTGCCCTATGGATCGATTTCCACTTCCTCGGATTGAGCAGATGGTAGATGCAACGGCAGGATGTGAGCGTTTGAGCTTCATGGACGCGTATCGGGGCTACCATCAAATAGCTTTGGATCCGAAGGATCAAGAAAAAACGGCCTTCATCTCGCCTCGGGGAACTTTCTGCTACAAGGTTGTCCCGTTCGGCCTGAAGAATGCGGGCGCCACCTTCCAGCGCTCCATCACGAAGATGTTTCCTGGCATGCTCGGCGTAAAAGTAGAAGCTTATATTGACGATTTGGTTTGCAGAAGCGTATTCGCTCGGGATCATCTTCGAGATCTGGGAGAGGTCTTTGCTGTTCTAAAACATAGGAACCTACGTCTCAATGCCGAGAAGTGTGCGTTCGGCGTTAGCTCGGGGAAATTCCTAGGGTACATGGTGAGTCGCCGAGGAATCGAAGCGGACCCTACCCAAATTTTGGCTGTGCAGAGGCTCCGAGCTCCGACGACAATTAAAGAGGTACAGCGGCTCACGGGGATGGTTGCTGCCTTGAACCGTTTCATTCGACGTTCGAGCAATCTCTGCCGCCCATTCTTCCGAGCAATCACTACAAGCCGGCGCAAATTTGTATGGACAGAGGAGTGCGAGCAGGCTCTGCAGTCTTTAAAGCAATACCTATCTCACGCTCCTTTGCTCGTCAAACCCCTGCCCGATGAAGATCTATATCTTTACCTTGCTGTTTCCGACCATGCAACGAGCGCGGTTCTTGTTCGGAGAGAGGGGATGGACCATCAACCGATCTTCTATTCCAGTAAAACGATGACGGACTCTCAGACGAGGTATCTGCCTATGGAAAAGCTAGCATTGGCTCTCGTTTCTGCTAAAACGAGCCTCTTGCCCTACTTTCAATCCCATAGGATTGTGGTCCTCACTGAGTTCCCTCTCAAAGTTGTTCTTCGGAAAACGGACACGTCGAGCCGGATTTTGAAGTTCTCTCAAGACTTGGCCAACTTCGACATCCAATTCGAGCCTCGGACAGCTATCAAAGGGCAAGTCCTGGCCGACTTCTTCGCCGAACTCACTCCCGGCTTACAAGACGAGGCCAATGCCCTGGCAACTGCCGCTGAAGAAGCTCGAATTCAAGAAGAAGAGGTTTTAGAAGGGCCGTCCAGCTGTCGTACCGAACCGTTACGTGCTCGGTATTCCCTCGGGCGTAAGAAACCCAAACGACAATGGAAGCTCTTCTCCGGCGATGCTTGGCGACTGATCGTTGATGGAGCTTCTAATGTCCATGGAGCTGGTGCAGGCATCGTCCTTGTGTCCCCCAGCGGGACTGTTCATGAAAGCGTGGTTTCGATTGGGTACACGGCGACGAACAACGAGGCGGAATATGAAGCTCTAATTGCAGGCCTCCAACTTGCTCTTCGGCTGGATGCAGATTCGGTTCATGTCTTTTGTGACTCTTAGCTCATTGTGGGGCATTTAAACGATGATTATCAAGCGAAGGATCAACGTATGAATGCTTACGTGAGCCACGTCTTAGCTTTGTTCGGAAGATTTGGACGCGAAGAAGTGGAGTGGATCGCTCGGGAACATAACGCCCATGCTGACGCCCTTGCAGGTCTTGCTTCAGTCTACAAGACCTCGGGCAGTCGCACCATCACCTTTGACGAGGTCCCCAAACCAAGCTTCGAAAAGCCGTGTGAACAGGTTATGGCCATCACCCTCGGCCTAAGCCAGCTGGATTCTGTGGTTGCTTTCCTGAAGAACCAAGTGCTACCGATGAACAAGCGCGAAGCGTACAAAATCCGTTGCCAAGTTGCCAATTTTTTTCTGGGACCGAACAAAAATCTCTACCGACGAACTTTCACTGGCCCCTATCTGCGTGTCGTACACGACGACCTTGTGCCAGCCGTTCTGGAGGAACTTCATTCGGGTAGCTGTGGGGCTCACTCAGGAGGATGGTCCCTTGCACAGCGTGCCCTGACACAAGGCTATTGGTGGCCGAAGATGGTCAAACAATCCGAAGAATACGTGAAGCTCTGTGTTCGGTGTCAAAAGCAAGCATCTCTCATCCACCAGCCTGCATTCCCCCTTAAAATGATCACCAGTCCGTGGCCGTTCGCGGTTTGGGCTTTTGACATAGTTGGCAAGATGCCGAAGGCGCCTGGAGGATTTGAGTACATGCTCACTGCCACAGATTTGTTCACCAAATGGGTAGAAGCTTCCCCCATGATCAAGACCACCGCCGGGGACGTGGAACGCTTTATTTGGAAGCACATCATCTCTAGGTTCGATGTGCCGTACGCCATCCTTTCTGATAATGGCTCCCAATTTGTTGCCTCCGCTCTCAAAGCTTTTTATGCGAAGCGCCACATCACCATCCAAAATTCCTCGGTGGCATATCCTCAAGGTAATGGACAAGCCAAAGCATCGAACAAGACAATCACTCGGGGGCTGAAGCGCCGTCTAGATCGGAAGCTCGGTAAGTGGGTGGAAGAGCTTCCACACGTCTTGTGGGCCTATCGAACAACACCTCGGCGGTCCACCGGTCGTACTCCGTTTGCTATGGCCTACGGTATGGAGGCCGTCCTCCCTTTATCTACTATGATCCCTACAGCCCGGACGGAGAATTTTAACCCTGTAGACAACAATGCTCTTGTGGGTGCCGAGTTAGATTTAGCCGAAGAACTACGTGACAATGCTAACCTTCGGCACGCCGCGTACCAGCAAGAAGTTGCAAGGGGCTACAACCGCAATGTTCGTGCTCGACCATTCAACGTCGGGGACTTAGTCCTTCGGATGGTTACCGAAGCGACAAAGTTGACCAAGCTGAAGGATCCCTATGAAGGCCCTTACCGAGTGGTGGAGAAGATCGGGCACGGTGTCTATAAGCTTGCTGAGATGGATGGAACGCCAATCGCCAATCCATGGAATGCTCAAAAACTAAGAAAATTCCATGGTTAGTGTCGGCATTCCCAATTTGACCGTTCCTGTTTTATTTTTATTCTTGTACGGGGGTATTTCATCCAGCCCCGGTAACATCTTTTGTTCGGGTGAAATTCTCGAAGCCCATGATAATTTGTTTGCGGGTGAAATTCTCGAAGCCCATGATAATTTGTTTGTTCGGGTGCAATTCTCGAAGCCCATGCTAATTTGATTGTTTGGTTTAAATTCTCGAAGCCCATGATGACATGTTTGTTCGGATGAAACTCTCGAAACCCGTGATCACTTTCTCGGTTCAGTTTTCCCATCCTACTGCCTTATTCTATTCCTCCAGTAATACAATAGGGCAGGAGGCTACTATATGGGTAAACATGAGCTCATCCCTTAGTGACTTCAAAATCACATAAACAGTCCTTCCGAATGAACAGACGTCGAAAACTTCTGAGTTATGATGTATATACCGAATAAAAAGACTTGGCAAATATTTATATATTTGGAAACAACATCCATACCGAACGAATAGAGGATTGTCATTCAAAAAGAAATTCTCCAACATGTTTTAGTTACATCCACTGGTTGACAGGGTTCTCATTGTTCGGAGCCAACCATATTCAAAAACAAAAAACAAAAACTACACAAGAACAAATTTAATCTGCTGCAGCGTCGGCAGGGGCTGGTAGGGTTGGAGCGTCGGCTGGGGCTGGTAGGGTGGTCGAGTCGGCAGCGTCAGCTGTTGTCTCCTCTGCTGCAACTTCGACAAGGGCGAAGGGTGGTATTTCCACCAAACTCCTCCTCTCGTCGTCAGCCTCAACGCCTGCGTCGTCAAGACCCCTATTGTAGCCGAGCATAAAGCTCTTTTTGTGCTGGCCCTCCTTGATCTCATCCTGCACTTCAAGGATTTGATCGGTCACGTCTTCTTCGGCCTGGGCATATCCTTTCTCGTACTGCCCCAGCACCTCTTTCTCCATCTCCTTCTTCATTTCTTCTCTCCCCAAGGGTCTCCCCTCAGCCAGCCCCTCATCTTTGCCTTCGGCCCTGGTTTGCTCGGCAGACTCCTGCAACCCCTTGATGAGGTCGTCTTGATTAGCAACCTGGACCTCGAGGCTTTGCCTCACGAGCTCGGATTGCTCCAAGCCCTTCTTGTACTCCTCGGCCAGGGCCTTGTTGTATTCCACCGACTGCTTTTGCAGTTTTGACTTCTTGTCATACTCGGTGAGATGAAGTTGGGCACTCATTATGGACTGGGTGGCCTGTAAACAAAGCAAAGTGAAAGTCATTCCGACGAAATAAGGCATTTATGCAAAAAAAAAAAAAAAAACCATTGCAAGTATGAGAGAATTTACTTACCCTTCCAACGTGATAGTAGTATTCACTCAGGGCTGCTTTCAGAGAAGAGGGACTCTGTACGTCCCTCGGCAAAGCTAGCCCCGAGTGGAGAGTGAAAGCCAGAGAGGGGTCCTCCCTCAGGCTGTCCGATTTGAGAACCTGTTTCTTGCCAAGTGTGATGAAGCTTGGCACCCATGGGGTGTCAAGGTCCAAGGCAGTGACCCTCCCTTCTCCTTCTGCGGCGGCTTCCTTCGGGTGCTCCACTTCTTGGCCCTTTCCCTTCGAAGTCGCCCTCGTCTTCTTACTCGCAGGTGGTTCCTTCGGGGAAAGAGGAGCGCTCAGTGGTCGTTTTTTGGAGGGTGGGGGAGGTGGGGCTTTCTTGCTCGGCGCCAAGCCCGAAGCGGCTGCGGTTCCAGCCTTCATTAGTTAAGCCTTCTCCCTCTCTTTTTCTTCCAGCTTCTTCTGAAGAACTTCCTTGATATTTCTCGGAGGCATAACTTCTTGTTCAAGGAAAAGTTCTTCTTCGGTCGGAAGTCGGATTGACCCTCGGAGTGGTTTGTCGAAGCTCGATTGAAGCTCTTGTGTGATGTCCTCGGACTGCTCGGGCTCGTCAGTTACCTTTCGTCGGATCCGACCGCCGTATGTAGCTTTATATTTAAGGATTGTTGGGGCGTCCCTCTCCTCCGCTGGGATAGTGAGCAGGGAGTCGGCAAGACCGCAACCTTTGGCCGCCCTTAACAGTACCTTGTTAAGCTTGGTAGTATCTGTCGAAGAAAATCATGAAATCGTCAGTTAAAATTGACAAGTGAAATAAGAACAACAGAAGAAATAAACATTTGAAATAACGGACAAGTGTTCTTACTCGGCGTTCCCCTTCGTGTGGCTATGTCAAATTGGCCATATTCATGTTCGGGGAATTGGAAATTTCCCCGAACCTCGACGTAGTCGGAGGTCCATTTCTCCGAGTCATACATGCCCTCGGGAATGATTTTCTGCATCTTTCTTCGGGAGCAAAGATAGTACCGAGAATACCGAACGTTTCTCGACATCATATAATTTTCAAAAAAGTGGAAGGCCTCTAGTCGGAACATCTTCACCTCAGCAAGAACGATTACCGAGTGAATGATGCGGTAGGAGTTGACGCTCAGCTGGCACGGAGTGAGATTGAAACGGTGAAGTATCTCTCTCAAAACTCTGTGCATCGGGAACCGAAGGCCCCCTTCTGTGATTGCCATCAAGGGGACGGTGACTTGTTCGTCACTGAATCTTATTCGATTCCCTCGGACAGGCGTAATGATAACGTCGTTGGGGATGTCGTAAACGGCTCGGAAGGTGTCCAGGCTCTTCTTATCTTGGAAGCATTCCAAGTAAGGGCAGGGGTCCTTCCCCGTTCGGTCGGGAATCACATCGGGGTCCAATTGAACGAGTTTTCGCTTCACCTTCGGAGGTTGCGATGAGGATTCTCCTCCGGCGCCCACTCCCTCATCCGTTCGGCTTGCTGAAGCGATTGGAGTTTCCTGCTCTGACTCAGCTTCATCGCCTCCCTCGGCCTCATCTCCCTCTTCAACTTCGTCGTGAGGGGGTACTCTCTCGGATGAATCGTCGTCTACGTCTATTATGTTGGGGTCTGGGCCCACTGTTCGGAGAGGAGCCACCATGGCGGGGTAGTCGATGCCTTCTACACCCTCGGGGATCCTTCCACTTGACCCCGTTCGGTAGTTCCGGGCGAAATCTCTTATAGCTTCGGCTAACCCTAGATCGAATCTACCAAAATCCGAATCTTCGGAATCCACCGATCGATAAGATTCGCCCGAAGAAGTTGACTTTGCAGACTCCATACCTAGAAACAAATAAGTGCATGGGATAAGACCGTTAGCGATTTGCATGGCCAGGAATCTAAGTGCCTACGTTCGGTGTTTTGTGTCGATTAGGGGAGATCCCAACTTTGCTCGATTATTTCCCGAGCGATATCCCTTCGGAAGAAATTCTGAAGGAAGGACTTATACTGCTCGGGGAAACGATGGGGAAACCTACGCGTTTCCAATGGGGAAACAGAGATTGAGAAGCTTAACAGGGCTTGTAAAGCTTCTTAAAGACTGCCCCTTTGAAAAAACCTCACATCTGAAGGTGTTCACGTGTTCGGAAGAACGCGATTTGAAGGTGTTCACGTGTTCGGAAGAACACATGAACACCTGGGTTATCGGGCGATCGTTTCAGTCCAAACAAAAAAGAAAAAGCCAACAAAAGGGGCAAAAGCACTCAAAAAACATGCAAATCATACCAATGGATGAAAGAACTTGAGAAATACCTTAGAAATCAAGAGAAATCTGTGATCAAAACCTTCAAATCTGCAGAATTCTGGCGGTTTTGGTCTGAAACGGTGTTTGAACAGAGACACGATCGAGAATGAGAGAGAAAGTGAGTTTCTCTCTCCTCCCCTTGCCCCTTTTATACTGAGTACAGAATTCGAAGCGGATTTCTCACCCTGACCGTCGGATTTAGGCAGGAGACTGATGTGCCGCTCGATGAAGGACGCGTGGCAGGTGTGAAGCGTGCCGTACCACCACCCAATGAAATCGTGACACCTGGCATCGATTTAAATCGACGGTTACAGAAGCATTTAATGAAAGCTGCGCGCACATATCGAAGCGTTCCAAGCATTTCTGTTCGTTCGACTTCTACGATTCCTCCGGTCGATCGTTCTTCGGATTTATCGTTCTTTGGATTCATGTCTGCGTTCGGCCAGATTCTTATTCAACTCCTCCTTCATTTCCGAGGGGTTATTGTAGGGGGCCGAAATATCTGAAGGTTCACAAGGTCCAAAAAAGGGGATGAGGGTTCACACGCTGTTTGACCCATCATCAAAGCTATCACAGTTCACCTGTAAATAGGTTTTGGGCATCGGCCGGACCGAAGGATAGACGGAGCCACGAGTACTTCACCGAACAATTATAAGCTATATCCGAACGTACAACACATGAGTTCACTCGGTGTCTTATCAAGCGTATGGATACGAACTTCCGTTTGTTCGGCTAGGGTTTTCTTCGGTCGGGATATCCTATGCTCGGATAATTCGTATGGCGGAAGTGGGTCCCGCCGAGCTTAGACGATTGTGGAACCTTTCATAAATATCTACTGATAAGTAAGCTGTTTTCTCTGACATTCGAAGTGACATTTCTGAACGATGTGACCTTTCTGACATCAACCCAAGTGGCTCTGAAAGACTAGGGAAGTGGTGTTCATTAAATGGCCCTGCTAGAAGGCGCCAACCGAGTAGAATGTGACACGTGGAAAGTATGACCAACTTGCTCAGCACTCCATCTCTATGCCTATAAATAGAGAAGCATTACCACTGAGAGCGGGGATCCCTAATCTGGGCTTGAACAGCACTTCTCGCTTTCAACATATTGTTCTTACTAAACTTCTCCCTCTTTCCACCTACTGACTTATTCATCGGAGCTTCTTCCCGGAGGAACAGCCCCCTCCGGTTCTGCAGGTACATCAAGACCGGTGTTAGCATTCACGGTCCCACATTCGGAGGCGGCCACACCAGAAGGAGCACGAAGAAATCACGCCCCCACACTAAGGTTAGACCTGTCAGTGCACATTACTAGTGCAACACGCGCGCGCGTCACTTGATAATTATACTTCTGTCACTGAAGTGTCACGGGTCCGAGTTGACAGCTTCTTCACAATGACATGTTCCTTTGGAAGCAAATGACAAAATTAGCCTCCATGAAGACTTTTCTCTGTAAGTAGAGTGGAGTGCAGTTGGTCTTCGTTACATACTCTCATGCACATAGGCAGAGTTCAGTCCCCGTAAGCCTCAGCCCCCTTACCATAAGTCCCCTAGAATAATGTTTTCGTTGTTGGTTCGTGAGTTTCGTGCTGGTGTTGGTTCACCGGAGTGCATCTAGTGCCCACTCGGAAGATCGTAATTGTGAGCTTCTGGCGTTATAGAGAGCTAGGCCTACTATTTGGTTATTGACTCCTTTTGAAAGTGAAAAATGTCCTTTTGATGTATTCGGTTATTTTGTACTATGATTGAAAATGAAACTTCTATCATTTTGACAAAAAAAACTACTCCCTCCGTCCTTTTTTAAATCTCCCGTTTTTGATAGGTGCGTAACTACGTTTATTTACGCTCCAATAACTTAAACTTGTTATGTCCATTTAGCGCGTTATTTGGGATTTGAGACTTGTTAATTGTGTTTTAGGACTCTTGGAGCCGATGGTTAACAATTGGAGCCAAAAGCACAAATTATATTTTACCCCAAGTTGATGCCGATCCAAGTGATCTAGAGACGTATCAAACTTATATTGGATAATGAAAAGCAGGCAATCAAATCCCTAACATAATGGAATTTCGGAGTAATATATTGGTGTGGATTTGCGTGTGGTGCAAAGGAAAAGACAATTGCATATTTTCTATAATGGGTTAGTGTCACGAGGCTATTTTTCGCCTAGAAATTTGCCCGTGATGGCACCAAGTTTGCCAACAACTTGGTTTCAGCCAACTAGTGTTTACTCACACACCCGATATATTTGAACGTCTAGAAACACACTCAAGAGTTACGGGAACCGTCCCAACCTTTATTAAGCACCAACTTACAAAAGAATACACTCAAGAACCTAAACAGAACAACCCTCTGCCTTAGGCTACGAAAATGCTTGCCTAAATAGGCTTACAATCATAAAAATGTGGCCACTAAATACATGAGATCATGGGGCCAACCCATAATCTTGCAGTTGACACCCCCAACTGCCCTAGGGTTGTGCTGGCACTGCCAGAATCTGCCAGCACACTGAACTGTGAAACTGCCTGGAGATAACTGTCGATAACTACCCGTTTCTGCCTTAGACACCTGTCCCATGCTGCCAGCAACACATGCAACCCGTTTCTGGCTTGGACACCTGCCCCACGTTCCCAGCAACATGTGCAGAAATGCTGTTAACCGTCAATAACCGTTTTGCCTGAGCCAACTCAAGTCTGCCTCTGTTTTGCCCAAGCCAACTCAAGGCTGTCTGGCCAATTTTAGTGATTCAACCCCAGCTCCCAATACTCGTTTTTCTCGATTGTCTTGTCCCACAAGCCTGCTTCCCGTTTAGCATCCCTGCCTCGATATCATCGGGCCATCATGTGCATCACGACTGCCACTTGCTTTGTAAAGACATGCCTCCTTCATGCCTTTGTTTCCACCGGTTGGCTAGGGTGCAAGGTGCCACCGCTAGCCAAGCTTAGCAAGCCTTGGAAATCAAAGTGCTAACAGTTAGCCAATAAACATTTGGGTTGGCACGTGGAGGATAGGGGCCCAGTATTGGCAAGTTTGTTTCCTCTTTTCTCATGGATTTTCGGCAACTATTATAAAGGGAGGAAAAAGGGTTTCACCAGAAAAAGATTATTCGGACGCAAATCAAGAGAAAAAGGTTGCCTACTGCTGCCATGAGGAGGATTGATCTGATTTTATTTGGCAACATTAGAGTACAGTATTTTTCTTCAGAGTTCTTCTCTTTTTAAGTTTTTAGAGTTTTATTCAAGTATTCACAGTTCGTTAAATCATATCGATTTTCGTTTTTAATTTATTAAATTTATTTGTTTGTATTTGTTTAGTATTTATCTCTTATTTATTTTATTTCTCCAGTAATAGAAGCATGATGCAATCTAGGGTTTCCTGTGTTTCTTTTTAATGATGAGTGAATAATCGTATAGGTAGGGTCGCGAAGTGATTAGCACGCCGTGACCAGTTCGGACACTACTCCTATTTTCAAACAATGAAAAAATAATTTTAAATTGAAAAAATACTTCCCGTAGACGAATCCGGGCATTGTCGGAGTTCATGTGAATGGGAGAATGAGGGTCCAAAACTCGTTCTTCGCTGCGAATGACTAAATGGCAACGCTAAAGTTTTGCATCTAACGGGGTATCTTTTTCAATCTAAAGTTGAACATTTTTTTTAGAACATTGAATGGAGCAGGTTAATCCGGACTTGTTACAAATGTTATGAACCCTACGACCGTACCATCTTTTTAATTATTAAAAAAATAGTTATTTCTTAAGTTTAGTTAATCTCTGCATAAAATGACAAGAGATGGCTACCTAAGAGCCAGTTTAAATAAGTAACAACCTGAGTTTTTAGTCAGCACACATTACTGTCTCTGTGGATTTGATTCTGGACTTACCGGCTATTGTGCTACGTCGGTCTCCGTCCTATGCTTTGGGCAATCCATTAATTTAGGACTAGGACTTCGTCAAGCAGCTTCATAACTCCAACTTATTAAGAAAATATCATCATTATACATTTCACATCAACTTTTTTCTCTACTTTCTCTTTATGGTGACATCATCATTACACTTTTACTCACTAACTTTTCAAAATGGAATCTACTTTTAGGGGCAGAATGAAAAATATACCAACTTTTACCTATTAACTTTACAAAATAGATACTTATTAAGGGACAGTCCAAAATGAAATACTGGACTTTAAAAAGGAGACGGAGGGAGCACATTTTTTCTAAGCAGGGTCTCACACAAATTAAATTAATCCTTTCATATACCAAAGATTGTACAATTAGACCAGACAGTACTTCAAAATGACATAAAGATCATAGTCCAAAGAATAAGAAGATCTCATTTTTTGTAAAAGCATAATAACATATTATGGATAAAAGTTTTAATCTCAGTTATACAAAAAAACTAAGATAAAAAGATTTTTTAATCTCAGTAATTTAAAAAATGAGATTGTAACTTAAAGAATTGATCTTGTTTCAAAAAATTGAGATTGTATATGAAAGAATATATCTTGTTTTAAAAAAATCGAGATAAAAAGAACTTTTAATCTCAATCATCTAAAAACTGAGATCATAAGTTAGAGAATACATCAAGTTTATTTTATTTTATTTGGAATGAGATGAAAACTCTTATATAGAAAAAGTTAAAAACCGCTTACCACTTAATCAACTCCGCGCGCGATACCCCTAAATAAATTTCTTGATCGACTTCTAAAATTTCATCCTCTATTTTTGTTCGTCTCTCTCACTCTCAACCATTCTACAAAAAAAATTTCATCACCAAATGGATACCTTTGGTGACAATTTATTAAAGTTACGTTTCGTAGCCAAATGTATTTTGAGCATTACGCTTTGCTCAAAACTCCGATTGAGATAATTCAAATTGGGTTTGAATAATAACACAAAAGGCTACAACTTTCTTGTTTATTACAATTGCCAATTTTAATGTTTAAGAGTTCAAAATGACGTTCAAAATATATTTTAATATTAAACACATATGTTATATATTAGATATTTCAATTATATATGAAAAAGTGTGTGTGGTATTGTTGGTTGAAATTTCTGTGCAAAACTCAAGTTGACTTGGGTTCAAAACCCAACAAGAGAAAGAAAGTGAATTTTTTTTCATAGGATCCAGTGTGGAAAAAAATGAGATAAAAGACCTCGCTCTTGCGGCAAAAAAATACCTCACTCTTTTGGCGTGATAAAAGACTGAATCTTGCAGTGAGATAAAAGACTAAAGCCTAAAAATGTAACGACCCGATTTTTTGCCCTATTTTTTTTAATACAAATTTGAAATGTTAAAACTAATTCAATAATTAGTTAGATTTATTAATTAAATTACATTATTATGTGTATATTTGATATTACAAAAAAAAAATCGTATTCGAAACATATTATACTTTAGAGATATACATTCATCCCTTATCCTTAGTATCTAAACGCTAATTAAAATTCTATTGAAACTATATCTCTCTCTCCTCCCGAATTCCACCACCCCTATACTTCTCCTCTATAAATACCTCTCTCCTCTCTCACAATATAACACTTCTAGTCCTCTACAAAAACAAAAAAAAGAAGAAAAGAGGGATTCGATTTTCGTCCATATCACGTCCCTCTATTCACGGCCTGTTTCCTCGTAGTTTCTGTCGTTTTTAGGCCTAAGTTTCTTCACGAAAGTTATAGAGGGCGTCGAGAGCTTCAATTTCGACCCAAGAATCGCCCAAAACGGTCAAGAATTGATAGAGTTATTGCCATTCAAAGTTAGGTAAAATTCTCGGATTCTGATTTCCGGACAGATTTAGCGATCCTTCTAAACTTCCATTTTTCTACTACTTAAAGTGGTTTTCGGGCTTAGACTTCTTCTTGAAAGTCGTAGAGCGTTTCAAGATCTTCACGAGAGACACAAGAATCATCCAAAACGGCAGATGTTTGGCCAAGTTATTCCAGCCCTAAGTTGCCGCTAGAATATCAATCTTTCGCCTCCAAACGAAAACCCACCGGACTCCACCGAATCGTCTTGTCCGGATTAAAGGTATTATAATCCCTCCCCTGCCTTCCCTGAGTATATTAAGGTACTATGATGTTAGTTTTTATGATTAGAATCGAAAAGAATTGAAATTGGAATCGAACGAATAAAACCCAGTTTTTCAGAGAATGCACTGTTCACTATTCACGGGCGTGAACACTGTTGACGTTTTTTTGGGGTTACTGTTCATACCCGCTGGAAGAAAAAAATGGCAAAACAATTACAGTTATTCCCCTGAACTTCTTGAATTTATAATTTTGGCCACAAGAGATGTGTTTGGGTGGTTTTAACTTACGTGTTATATATGAACGATAATGAAAATAAATGAGTTGCCTTGGTTTAGTGTTAATTGAATATGATTCTTATAATAAATAAATAGAATGATGAAGGATTACTAGTTAAGTTATTTGTTTGATAAAATTTCTCATTTATTTAATAAATTAAGGGCATTGGCCCAATCATAAAACTCTACGTGCTTTACTTACTCGCACAGTACCAATTGCTATGTTTGCTTTCCCATTAAAATATATCATGTTTACTGATTATGTTACTATGGATTCGTGATTGTTGTATTGTTGAGTTGGACTTAGATTCGTTTGGTGATTTCAATGAGAAATTATGTAGACGTTGTTATGGTTAATGAAAAAGGAAATATAGATGAAAGTTGTGGGCTTAGCAGGATCTCTGGGGTAGCCTAGCAGGACCTCAGGTATTGAGGGTAGCCTGGCAGGACCTTGAGGGTAGCCTGAAAGACCCAGTGTAGCTAGGGTGGCCAAGCAAGACCTTAGGGGTAGCCTGACAGGACCTCAGGTATTGAGGGTAGCCTAGTAGGACCTCGGGGATAGCCTGACAAGACCTCAGGTATTGAGGGTAGCCTAGCAGGACCTTGAGGGCAGCCTGATGGACCAAGAATTGTGTGGATAGTCTACTAATACCCCGTGATATTGAAGGTAGCTGAACGTTTGAAATATGTTCAACGGAATTTTGAGTTTGAAAAAGTGATGGATTTTATGGTGCAGGTATGATTATGAAATGTGAGATTCAAAAGAAATTAAATTAAAGGCTTGCTAATGGATTTATTTATTTAATGCTTGTCGTTCTATTATGAAATTTTCATATGAATTGTGATAAAACTGCTTAGCTGTAAAGTAAGGGGTTGGTAAGGTTAGGCTTATTCTACTGAGTGAATTATCACTCACGGATACATTTGTATCCCGGTAAATCAGTTGCTTCGGCGATCAATTTGCCAGAGTATGCAGGATTCAATGGTGGAGCAGTTTGACACAGGAAGAATACGAGGGGCGGAGACCGAGTATGCTTGGGATCTGTATCAAGACTAGAGTCGCTCTGAAGTTATTTCAATAAATTGCCAGATTTTATTAAGATTAAATAAATATTTTTTTTTAGTCAGTATCTTCCATGAGAAGTCGGCTCAATGCTTGTCAGACCAATGTTTACCTTTGAATAAAAATTTTGTATTTTCAATTTGAGTTGAAATAAAGAAATCTCTATGTTGATACTTTCGTGTTTATTTGGTTAACTAAAGAAATCTTTTTCGAAAAATAATAATTTATGCTGCCGATATTCGTTTAAAATATCGGGGCGTTACAAAAAATGACCTCACTCTTGCGGCGTGATAAAAGACTGACTCTTGTAGAAACTTTATATCCATCTCACAACCAATTGGCAATTAGTGGAGAGATTCCAAATGTTGTTAAGTCATTACTCATGCCACTACCAAGCAATGTGAGACTCTATTTCCTTAACATGCAGCAAGATAAAAGATTTAATCCTAAATTTTAGATACTTTCAAGTTCCTAATTTTTTTAACTACTAGTCTTAGCGATATAAAGCTAGATGAACTTATATGTCTATTGATATTTGGTTGATAGTACACAAGTAACACTTGTCGAAAATCGGGAGTTTAAGTTGAAACCTAATTTTAGATATTGAATTTTTTGTTTAGATGGTAGAAATTCTTGTTGTCTATACTAGAAACTAAATCTTTGTTTTTCAAAAAGTATTTTTCAAAAAATACCTCTTAGATTCTCCCTACTTTCAACATTTTTCTCTCTATCTCTCCACTTATTATTCTTACTATTTTTCAAAAAAAATTTCAAATCCAAATCCAAACACAGCATTATGGATGTCTTCCAAGTGTTTGACACATAAGATAAAAGAACAATCATGTCATTTTGGCTTAGCCTTGTCTAAAAAGAATTAAAATCCAATTGGCTAGGAAGCCACTATTGAAATTGAAATTCAATATAAACACAAAATACATGTGAAATGGTTAGTTTATAGAAAATCTAAAGTTTGTCCATAATGTTACAATCTACAGATTGATAATTTTCATGAAAACAAAAATCCCATATAAAAAACACTATTGTTGACTAAATTTACCGACTAAAACTAATTTTTTCGCCACAAAAAGATTCTTTGGCAACTAACAACTAGTTTTGATTGGCAAAAGATCTGTTGTCATATTTTTTTAAAAAAAATTCAAACAATATATATATATATATATATATATATGTACACAAATTATCAAGTGAGGGATCCCTCACTTTGTTAAAATGCGGGACTTTCATTTCCCGATCAAATTTTGAAAATCCGAACCGTTCAATGTGTGCAGAACGTGATTTTAAGGGTCCTCGCGAGAAATCAGCAAAAAAAATGACCGGAAAGGGCTTCATCCGAGCAGTTTTTTTTGAACCATTCAATGAAAACTGCTTGGATGAAGCCCTTCCCGGTCATTTTTTTTGCTGATTTCTCGCGGGGACCCTTAAAATCACGTTCTGATCACTTTGAGCGGCTCGGATCATCGAAATTCAATCGGGAAGGAAAGTCCCGCATTTTAAAAAAATAAGGGATCCCTCACCGGAACCTGACTGTATATATGTATGTATGTATGTATTTTTTATACATTTTAATATCAAGCTAATTGCATTTCAATAATTCAATAAATTTTAAGAAAAAGAAAAGTTTTCTCACCTTAAGAAGTATAGATTTTTTTGTTTTTCTAATATAGCAAAAGTTCTTGGCTAATTTAGTGGTAAGTGCTTGGAAAATCAACCAATGGTATATGGATTTGAAACTTGGCAACACCAAGACAAGATGGTTTAGTAGATGTAAAGAAAAGATCAGCGTAGATTTTCCATCATAAATTAGTACGTGATCATTTTAAATTTTCAATCACGATTTATAACCGTGATCTAAAGTAGGAGACTTACTATCTCATCAAGAAAGATTACGTTTTACGAGCTAGCCTCAGTTAAGCCTAATGCATGTTCACCCGCTACTTTTGGAAGGCAGGGGGGCTGCTGTCCTGTGCCAGCCAAAACAATATTGTCCTAAGCCCGAAAACTTGATCCGAAACGTTCACTTGAAAGATCTCATTACTTACTATGACCTTGCAAAAAATCAATTCGATCGAGCCTTGATATCCTTGTGAACGAATCACTTGTCCAAAATATTAAGCCAAAAATTAAGCAAACAGAGTGATTCGTTCACAAGGTTATCGAGGCTCGATCGACTTGATTTTTTGCAGGACCATAATAAGAGATGAGATCTTTCAAATGAACATTTTGGATCAAGTTTTTGGACTCGGGAAAATGTTGTTTTGGCCAGCACAGCAACGACAGCAGCCCCCTCCCTCCCTATTTTTGTAGGCGTGTGTACAAAATAGTCCAATTCCAATAGTACGTTGTCAAAGACAACATGTGTTGTCAAATACTGTAATTAAAAAAAGATCCGGAGGAACTGTTTCCAAAACCGAAAATGATTTCCTGACAACGACGACACATGATGATGATGTGTCATTATTGATGACTATTTATTTCACATTTTTACTTTATTGATGACTACTTATTTCATATTTACATAATATTTTTTTAAAAAATAAATACTTATTTCACATTTTATAGCTAAAAAATCATGTAAATGAATTCTTTTTTTTGATTTTAAGTACCGTTCAAAAAATCTTAATGAGATCTATCAAACAATTTTCATATTGCTAAGAAATTATTTGCGTAAACACATATTTTTTAGCTTAAAATTTTCTTCTTAAAAAAATAAGGATTTATTTTGAGTTCTGGAACGGGCCGTAACTTGCAAAATTTCAGGAAAATAAAAGAGGGAATTTCCTTTCACAAGTACTTCAAAGAAACTGAGGTCCCGAAAATAGGTTGACGTGGAGGGATAGAACGTAGGAGTTTTCTCCATCTTAAGATTTTATATACGAAACCTCTCATGATTTATCAATTTCTTTGGAGCTATTTTATACGGAGCTTTACTCTGATTTTAATTGGACTTCCTCTAAGTGCATGGTGAAATTAGACTCTAAGGATTAATCGTTATGTGCATAAACCAACCCGACACTTAAGTTATGAGCGGAGATAGCGGCAATAAGTGAAGTGGCCGCTCGGTTCTTCCGAAGCTTCAGAAACCATCCCACCTGTAAAAAGCACTGGACCACTTTTTGTTTTTTTTGGAAAGGCGAACTGTTAGTTGATCGACGTGGATCACATGATCGACGTGGACTGTTAGTTGATTTATTAAATACGAGAAAGATAAGCAACTGTAGTGCTATCTCTTTCGTTTTTTTGTTGGGTTTGAGGGTCAGAGAGTCTAAGCAAGCTTACGCGTAACTCGATTGCTCTCCTTTTTGATTCGGTAAAAACATGTAATATTACTATGCCGGCATGAGAAAATTCACAAGAAATTTTTCTCTTGTGACCTTGGCCTATGAAGTTATATATCAAGTTTTGAATTTAGAATATCTGGTTTACAGCTCTTCCTATTGCTACTCTGTGTGGTTTAGATTCACGATCTGGCTTGTCGGTGGTTCCCTTATGTGGAGTGGACCATTCAGTTGGCTAGATATCGGCTTGTAACGAGGTTATTTCCACAATCGGAACCATTCATGTCGTAGAGCTCGTCGAAAACTTTAACCACGTTAAAACTCATGTCAATCAGATACTTATTAATACCTAATCGAAGTGACTTTTTGCTTTATTAAACTAGTGTTATGGGTTGATCCAGTGTGGCCATATCCATTTTCAGAAACATAAATGTGATCTGATCAAGAATTAAACAGTGTTAAGATAATATGATTTTTGACATGCTTGAAGTTCTCAACGAACTCTACGACATGAACAATTCCGATCATGAAAATAAACTCTGTACAAGCCAATATCTGGCCAACTGCAAGGTGCAGTCCCCTTATGGGGACTGCCGACAAGCCAAGTCCACTAGATTCGAATTCTCGTTTTCAAGTTTAGTGGTGGGCGAAAATGCACGTCAATGACTAGTCTTTGGAGGCTCAGAATTTAAAACATGCAGAAACAGATGTGTTTGCTTACTTTGCATGTGTATAAATTCCAGAGGGTACGCTTTGTTTTTTAAGGACTTTGCATAAATAAGGAAAGAAATGGAGACGGTTCCATTAGGAGTGAGAAAGGGTGGTTGGACTGAGGAAGAAGACTGTCTTCTGAAGAAGTGCGTTGAGAAACATGGAGAGGGGAACTGGCACCAAATCCCTCGCAAATCAGGTCAGTTTTTTGGATAAATGAATCCCAAAAAAGCTGTTAGTTTTGCGTTATTTCTAATTAACTTTTGTTAAGATTTTAGAGATAATTTTATTGTATTATACTTTTACCGTCAAGACGAATACCATGCAAAGCTAATGAAAGTTCAAAAAAAAAAAAAACTCAATAATTAATTTAAGCTAAAGACAGACTTCATATGTGATAGTAATTCTACGTGGAAAAAAAAATGTGCAAGAGCATTCTTTTCGTGTTTTGTATTACAGGATTAAATAGATGCAGGAAAAGTTGTAGGCTGAGATGGTTGAATTACTTGAGGCCAAATATTAAGAAAGGGAATTTTGCTGTAGATGAAGTTGATCTCATTGTCAGGCTTCATAAGCTGCTTGGCAATAGGCAAGCGCTCTCTCTCTCTCTCTCTCTCTCTCTCTCTCTCTCTCTCTCTCTCTCTCTATTTTTATGCCTTCGTGTTGAAACATTAAGTGTTCTAATTTTCAATTTGTTTGAACCGGTGCAAAAATTTTATTTTTCTGATTATTTTTATATACAGGATCATAATTAATTTTTAGCTCTAGGACTCTTGTTGAAGAGCCCTAAGTTCACCGACTCCCAAGTCGGTGGGCGTAGCGTTATTATAACACAATATGCCATTTTCCGGTTTCACATTCACCACATTAATTGGTCCTCTTTAAACAGATGGTCGCTTATTGCGGGTAGACTTCCAGGAAGAACATCGAATGATGTCAAGAATTACTGGAATACCCATTTGCACAAGAAACTGAATGATCAAATTCGGGAAGATGTACAAAAATTGAAAATGACCAAGAGCACGGTGGAGAAAACCGAAGTCATACGACCTCGACCTCGGACCTTCTCAAAGAATCTATCTTGGCTGAGGGGTAAAACTATCATTACGGAGAAAACTCAGATGAAAGAAAATTTCTCCGAGCCATTCCAAATTCCTTCACCGGGAGATGATGACGGAATATTGTGGTGGGATAACATGTTGTCTGATCCTGATATTAACAGAGGAACGATAACATGGACCGATGAAAAAGCGATTATGGAGGGTGGGGGCGAAAAGAAAAAATCAGGTATGCAGGAAGCTGGTAGGGATTCTTTCAACTGTGTTCAAGAAGATCAGAGTGATTGGAGTGACTTTTTAATAGACAATATGGACCTTTGGGATATTTTGGGAGCTGATCTCAAGTAGTACTGTGACGTTTTATTTTTCTTTGATATATTTAGTATCGATGGAGTTTTGTCATTTATGATTTTAGTGTTTGTTTTTATCGATCAAATTAAGCAAGGCTTAATAAAATAGAGGAGACGATATTCACAAATAAAAGACTAAAAGAAAAAGATCTGTCCATTCCATTTTAAATTTTATATTTTACACACACAAAAATTGCATTTTCTCGTTCACAAAAATATATCTAAGCTAGCATTTGCCCCAAAAAAAAAAATTTGATTAAAACCTACATGATGCATAAATGCATCATCGGCCAAAAACCCTCAAAAGACTTTTTTTTTCAAATAAAAGTAAAAAAAGAACAATCATTGTCATTTTTGTGCATAGAGCATACTAGCGCTTTGCTTGTTCGATGTAAGGGGACAAAAAAAAAAAAAATTTGTGAGAACTCTTATTTTTTTATGTCCTCCTGTATTTTTGTGGATCGGCGCGTATACCTCTTAGAATTTACTCCATTTTCTCGCAAAATAATTAGGAAAACTTCCCAACAATAAATAAACAAAAAAAGTTGATGAAAATATATCGGTTTCAATGAGTACTTATTATGTCATTGGTTGAACTTAGTTTCATTTTTTAGCGAATTAATTAATTATATATATATATATATATTGTATCTCGTAAAATGTATAGAAAAATGAATAAAAAATTACATGTAGGAAAGAGAATATATGGTATAGAATCTATAGATGTGGTCGTGAGGACGAGTCGCTTTCCGATCGATCTTTTCAGTTAAGCCCTTCTAATTGTCACCAACACTGAAACCATGCCCCCAAGAGACTTTTGGACGAGAATCATTCAATAATGGGTTTTGCTTGGGTCTTGTGGGATGGTGAGATGGCCACCTGTACATGCATGCACTTTGAATTTTGGGCATCTTTTGTCGTCACATTCTAAGTTTATTTCTTCACAAATATTGCTACCGAACTTCACTGACTTATCTATCACCTCGCTGGTATCGTGAAGCATTATTAAGTGGAAAAGAGATGCATCTGTTGAATGATCCAAATCTCATAGGCCGTAGCAATGGAAAATATTGAGATTGAAGACAATGTTAATGATGGAATTGATACAAATTATTTTGTTGATTGCCCTCCCATTTCAAAGACGACAAAGGGGGGTCCGAAGCAAAAAAGAAATGATAAAGGTAGGAAAGAGTTGGGGATGCAAAAGAAACATTATGGACTTTGCATCAATAATACATATTCCTTAAAAGTGTGTACCATATGCACATATTATATGGTTCATTCATAACATTTTAGTGTATTTTGTAACTTGATTTTGTTTTAGAACTCATAACTTTTCAATAATACGATTCGTAATATTTTTATTATGATTCATAACATTTTGTTACATTCGTAACTTTTATACTAAAATCGTAACTATTTAGCAGTACCATTCGTAATATTTTCTCTATATATCACAACATTTTTGGAGTGCATATGATACATACCCAAATAAGGGATATGTATTATAGCATTTCCCTAATATCTATACCAGAGAAGGAGAACGCCACATTCTCAAATGGAGCAAATAAAATGAAGAAAATGACTTCAACAACTGTAGAGTTGAACCCAATTTTTTATTTGAAATATTAGATTAAAGTTTTCGGAAGAATCGTACATGATTTTTGATGTTGATTTCAATCTAATGAAGGATCTAAGTATTTAATATAAATCTGATATAAGTTTTTTAGTTTTTCAAATAATTTTCGATGCTGGTTAGGTGCATGGAAGGTGAAAAGGAATCAATTAATTTTGGAAATTTTGGTAAGGAATGAGCCGAAAGTTTCTAGTCGTCGTCATGTGGTGTCCGGTCCCTCCTCCATAATGTATTATTGTGGAATTCGTACACCTACGTGAATGTGTCTGAAAGAAATGAGGAACCCTGCTACACACATACTATATACACATAAATTGTGCACAGATTTTTCTGTGGGACCCACCACTGGTCTCATACAAATGAGCTAAGCCATTAATTAAATCCCTCCTCCATAATGTATTAATGTGGAATTCGTACACCTACGCAAACGTGTAGGAAAGAAATAAGGAACCTTGCTACAGGCAGACTTTATACGCCCAAATTGTGCACAGATTTTTTTGTAGGGCCTACCAATGGCCTTACACAAATGATCTGAGCCGTTGATTAAATGTAAAACATTTTTTTGAGGGTTACATAGGAACAATCAGCTCAATCCGATATCTATAGATGTTTATTTCAGGTTAATGAAAAGTTAGATGATTGGCTATTGAGCATCTATAGGTATTAAATTAAGCTGATTTTTTGCGAAAACCTTCAAAAAAATATTTTACATTTAATGAACGGTTCGAATCATTTGTATGGGACAAATAGTATCGTCGACCGTCCTCAATCATCAAGACCCCACTTGCTTAGTCCGTGTCTTAAATTATCACCTATAAATATCTACAGTAATATCCTTACTCTCCTTAAATTCAATCGCTAGACATATTTTGCCAATTTGGACAATTTTGCCTCTTCATTGGGAAGCCACTGATTTTTGTAGAATAGGGTAATTTCGTCTTTTAACGATATCAATTTGTTTGCTCCGCCTCATCCTTCTTTTCTTCGGCCTCCCATTCTTCTTTTCTTCCACGGGTTTAGAGAAAAAACAGAGAGAGAGAGAGAGAGAGAGAGACGCTGGTCTTCTCTTGGCCATCAGCCATAGCTTCCTCGTCACGGAGGCCGGTCATCTCACCCACCAGCCATAAGCTCCGGCTGGACAATTCTACTATCAAATCTTAAACCCTAGGTCAGAAATTGCAAGTTTCTATTGTTGATTTCTCTTCTTCTTATGCTGCGTGAAATGGTCATTTTCCTTTTGTCACTTAGTGGGCTACGTGGCATAAGGGGGTGGATTGCTTAATTTGGGTGGAATGGTTTATACATCATCATAAGAGAAAAGAGAGAGGGGTTTGCTTACAGTCATTTGTTCACGCAGGTTTGAGAATTGTTGGTTCTCGGATCTGGTCGGTGTTTTGGGAGTTGTTCTTTCCATTTTGGGTTTGCTTTGGGGTTGCTGTAGTTTAGGCTTTAGTTCTTCCGATTATGAGGTTGCTTCGTTTCTTCCTTTTCCTGATTTCTAATTTTGTGGTTTATGTGTTTGATTTGTGCGAGTAGAGTTATTTAGAGTAGGAGTTTTTCATTTTACAATTCTTTTTTGTATTGTATTTATGTTGCATGTGTCGTTTCCTCATTTCATGAAGGCTCTGGGTATTTTCGATTTTGCAATAAGAGCAGGTATTTTTGATTTGCCATTTGTTTTTTGTATTTTCGTGTTGCATGTGTCCTGTGTCCTTTGATAATCCCCCTTTTAACTGCAGTTCTTATTTTCATTTCGTGTTTCAATTATTTTGGTGTAGGAAACAACTTCAACCATAATTCCTAGATCATGGAGTATTAACCCTGCTAAAAAATTGGCTTGAACCCCTTCCAGATGGAAGCTTACCAAATATAAACATCCGTGCAGCAATATTGAAGATCTTAACTGATGTATGTCCTCTAGTGGGATATTTGGAATTGTTGTTGTTCCTTTATGGAGATTATGTTGTCACTGATTTGTTGTGTATTTCATGCAGTTTCTAATTGATCTAGAGCATTTCGAGAGAAGAGAACAACTGAAGAAGAGTGGTCTTGGGAAGGTTAGGGTTCAGGTTATGTGGCAGTGGTTGCACATCAGTCATGCTTCTGGCTTGTCTGTTAACTATGAACAAAAAACTTGCGAAAGATTGGGTTGATAAATGGGTAATTGATTTTTTACTCTCTCTTCACTTGGGCATCCATTTATCAGTCAATCTTCACATTCCTCTTTGTAGGTTGAAAAGTTTGCAGTATTGTATGCCAGAGTACATGGTAGGAAGGTGACAAAATGGCCGGTAAAAATTTGTTTCCACATTGATGCTCACATGAAGACATGTTCTCCAAGTTTTTTACCAAAGCTTGTCTTCCGAACTGAAGAAAAGAACGAAAAGAAACTGTTATGTAATGATGTTGATCTAAGTTTTTCTTTGAAAGCCAAAACCATTCCTGTTAGATAATATACAATACCGATCCTCACCTGATGTTTGGTCATTCAGTGAATAAACTTCAGAGTTGACTACTAAAAGGTATTTTCTTTACCCATTTGATGTTTGACTGAGCAATGTTGATATGGTTGTATCTATTTTACACTACTCTTACATGTAGAATTTCTTGGTTATTTTCTGTAGGCCTGCAAATAAAGCTTCAGGAATGGAGTCTAGAGATGATGATCTTGATTTGGCTGAGTTTTCACAGTAAGTTGTCTTAATTAAATATAGTTAGTTTGTGCCAAATTAGGCAGTCAAGTTTGAATAAAATTAGTTTGTGCCAAATTAGGTAGTCAAGTTTGATTAGGTATTCGTTTGTTCTGCACCATGGTTCGAATTTGAATGCTGAAATTTTTGAGGGAAATACAGGGAAAGGAAGTCTAGGCAGTCGTCTGGACTTCCAGACAACAAGCCTCTAGGCCTGAAGCCATGCCATTGGATTTCTTAGTTCGCCCTCAATCTAAAATAGATCCTGATAAAATTAGGGCCCGTGCTAAAACGGGTTATTCATGATCATCGCAATCTGAAGGTTGGTTTCCCTTTCCCTCTATTGCTTACCTAGAATTGATCCAGCTGCCAAAATTTTAAGTTACAGGATTTATGTGTCTCATTGAAATTTGATCTGTGGGTGTGCAAGTTGCTGATCATTGAAAGACAGTGCAAGTTATATGTTTGTTTCATGCTTGAAGTGCTCTCTTGCCTTCTCAAATTACTCACTTGGAAAATATTTTAGCAACAGTCATATTTGGTTTGCATAGTTTTTGAAATACTTACTAACTGTGCTATTATAGTACCCATATACTATCACTCTACTAATCAGCTACCCTTAACCTTACTTTCATACTCTTCCTATGCAGACACAGTACCTAAATGTCCAAGGTATAGCAAAGGTCACCGATTTCGCGCAAAACTGTTACTACTTGGCTTGCTCAATCTGCAAGAGAGCAACAAATGCATACAGAAATGGAGACTTTTGGTGCAACTACTATGCCAAAAAAGTACCAGCCCTGACAAAGTAAAAAACCTTCTCCCCTACCTTCATGCAATTTGTAATTCAAACAGAAACCACACCATCCCTACACAACTAACACACACAACTAAATAAATTAAATCTTCCTAATTTGCAGGATCAAATTCATTATCTAGATCACAAATGCAATTGGAAGCATCGATGCAGCAGGCTTTTCAGAAGTTGCAGCAGAGGCCTACAACATTACACCAGCAGATGCAATAGATGTAAGAAAAACCACTTCATTCACACAGAACTCAAATACTCTACATTTAAAAAAAAAAAACCTAACCTACTACTAAATGCAGGAAAAACTTGCTCTCCCGGTGCTTCATAAACTAGGCAAACCAAGGAAAAGCATCATGACATTGAAGGCTTACATACACAACTATGCAGGGCGCATCCAAATAAAATTCAACGCGCACTCCATATCTATCGAAAACCTCCCAGAACCAACAAACCGTTCAGAAGAACTTCTTGCTTTGCCTCCAAACACTTCAAATAAAAAAAGCAAAAAAGGGGAGCACGAATCAAGCAGCTCAACCTCCGCCCCAGCAATCAACACCCCAGCATACACCAGCCCAACAAAATACATCCCAACAACAGAAGAAACTTCCAACAGCCCCAGTAGGAACAAATAATCAGCATCCATAAGCTGCAGAACTTTAAAAGCTTTTGGCATGAAAAAGTTCCCATCAAAAGACTTTTGCTTGATCTAACTTGCACGAACTCTGCCTTTTGTAGTTGTATAAAAAAACTCGTAGCCACAGTCATGCAATTAGCAACCAAAGACAGCAACATATCATGACTGGTCTATGTAACTTTTGCTATGATCAAATAAATGGTCAAAGTAATGCATATAACTTCTGCTGCGAGTAACTACATCCAGAATATTAAGAACAACCACAAAAAGATCTCCACAACGGGCATGACGGACGTGCTTTGCACGCCACCCTGCATCTAGTATTAGTAACATTTATGAATTGGGCCCGCGACATCAATCACCTACAAGTTTGAATAGCAACCTGAGTACAAAATCATTAACAGAATATAATATGCTGATTTACATCGAATTTACACCGAATGTATATCAGCACATACATATATGTAATGTATCAGTCTCGAGACTTCCTGTAAGGGCGTCCGCAGTTAGCAAAGTGCAGACCTTCCATTTTCTGATCAAATTTCGATAATTCAAACCGCTCAATATGATTAGAACGTGATTTTAAGGGTCCCCGCGACAAATCAGCAAAGAAAAGACCAGGTAAGGCTTCATCCAAGCAGTTTTCATTGAATGGTTCAAAAAAAACTGCTCAGATGGAGCCCTTCCAGTTCATTTTTTTTCCCAATTTCTCACGAATACCTTTAAAATTACGTTTTGAACACATTGAGCGACTCGAATCATCAAAATTGGATAAAAAAGGGGACGTCTGAACTTTAACACAGTGCAGACACAATTATGGGAAGGCCCGTGTGTAATGTATACAGAGAGATATACCGCGCAAGAGTGAGAGTGATTGATCGAGAGAGATATCGTGGCTTCAAGGATGGTGGGGTTCAACTTTAAGGATGGTGGGGTGATCAATTGAGGCCGATCTAAACTTTTAGGGTTTCTTGCTTCGATTGACATAGAGAGCCTCCTTCAATCAATATGTGTTTTATCAATCATTTAAGATTGTTTATATATGTCTCATTACACTAAAACTCAAACATTTGATTAATAACATGCTTACACCCGAAAAAATAAAAATTACTCTCCCCGTGTCACTATCAATATTCCCTACTATCAATATTCCCTACGCGAATCTTTGCAATTTCAAACCACAAAAAAACTTATTTCTATATATTATTATTTTTTAATTTCTTACACCAAATTAAAGTGCTCAAATTAGCATTTTAATTTGGTGTAAGAAAATAAATTTTTTTTTTTTGAGTTTGAAAATGCACGGATCTCCATAGGAGACATTTAAAGTGGGATGGAGTGGGTAGTACACTTCTACCCCTGCTGTCTCCCCGAACGTTTCCCAACCGTGTCCCTCATGTGTCCATGTTGTGTCCGCCCTTCAAAAGTTAATTTAAGCGACAGGCCACGTGATGTGTCCCATACGTGTCTGGTCCCGTGTCTAATACGTGGATATGAGTGTTGGTACTTCATAGATAGTAATTTTATTAATAGTACTAAAAGAGTTGTTGGTGGTCAAATTCTAGCCAAAATTTTGGAGTAACTATGCCATGATCATGTATCTATTTACTTTTACAACTCAGTGTTTTCGTCTCAGCTTATGCACAATATGACTAATCCCTGGAGATTCAACCCCACCGTTCACTAGCGGAGAGTGATTAAAGCCAGTCCATGTATTTTTATAATGTCTTGTGTAGATTACGTATCTATATATGAATACATCTATCTTATATTATGTACGTGTTTTGGTGTTTAAAAACTCCTCCATAGCGGTTCCGTCTCGAAATAAGCATATGGGCTTTGGCTTGGTTACGGTGTTGTGGTTGACAAGTTTTAGCGGTAGGGCAATGGCAGTCGGCCGTCACGATCATGGGATCGAACCACTAGCAGCCAACACGGATTTCTGGTTTCGGTTTTCTCGCTCAGAGCCTGTCGTGCCAGCGTAGATTTGCCTCGGAGATTTCCTCCACTGCTTCGGTGTCAGAACTCGTACGCGTCCTTGGTTGACGCACTTCACATCCTTGCCTGCAGACAGCCAGCGTGCTTTTTGGATAGCAGTCCAAGGCAATTGATCGTGCACCTGTTGTTCGATAGCCATCGAAGATTATTGCCGTCTGTGGCTTGGGATTTCACCAATCCTTTGGGGATTGAATGTCTGGATTCCATACTCCATGTATCCCGACCTTCATTGGTGGTGTGAAGTCGTTCATGGTCTTAGACATTTATCTTCCTTGTTTTGAGTTTCTTGTTCATTCTTAATTGGATGGATTTGGTTGATTCCCTTGTCATTGTTTTCAGATAAATATCTTTAGATGCCATATGACTTTTTTGAAATGATATGATTGTGCTTCGGATAAAAATAAAAATAAAAAACTCCTCTATTGCGCGCACTACCATAGGAGCAATTTTTGCTTTATTGTTTTGCACTTTTAGGAGCAAGTTAAATATGAGAAGACAGAATAATAGGTGGCGCGGATTAAAAAAAAAAGGTAATAGGTGACAGGCCTTTTAAAAAAATAGGCCAATGCCTTGAAATAGCTTCTACTGGATTCGCGGTTTGACAAGTTTTTTTTTTACTTTCTCACGTTTTCTATTAAGGACGTGAGATCAACTAGTGCTACCATTAACATAATTCTCCCTCAATTTTTAGAATGTTAGTATTTTTTTTTTTTTTTTGCCTTTTTATATGCTTGCATACAATGAGTTCGGTTCCTCTTTGGTTTAAAGGTTGTGCGACTTATTTATTGAGCGAAAATTAAATTTGTGGTTCCATAAGCATATTAGGACAACATTTTACCTTTTTCGAAACATTGGAATGGACAAGAGAGAGAGATCGAGGGAGAAGGCGGTTTACTATTGATCAATTACGTTTTCTGCATCACATGATTAATTTCTAGTTACTTTCTAAAAAAGATGATTAATTTGTAGAATAAATCTACAAGTTCGACTAGCGCGCGCCCGACCACTAGTCAATATGGAGAAGAGATTTTGTAATGGGAAGTGATTTTGCTATTCCTATTTTTTCCAACGGCACTCCATTTTGTGTCTCTATTAGGTAATTTGTTTTGTGAGAGAAGAAGAATGCCGTTAGAAAAAAGAGGGATTGTCAAAATCATTTCCTTTTGGAATTTATAAAATTTTTCTTCACTTTATGTACTCTTTCGGAGAATCTTGGAGGGACCCAAATTAAGTTCTTTTTAGAGATTTGATTTCCAAATTTACTTTTGGATCTTCAAATTGGAAGACCACATTTTCATTTTGGAAACCAAATCTCTAAAAAAGACGAAAAGTGCCTCCAAGATTTTCAAGAAAGTACTAAAAGTGAAGAAAAGAAAGCATATATAAAAAAATTCCTCAATATGTTCTCTATTTCAGAGTTTTAGAGATGGGTTGGAGATGCTCTCCATAGCTCCAAATTTTCCTTCATTCCTCCAAAATTACGCAATTCAATCCATCCTCCATAGTTACCACTATTTTGGAGGATTGATTTTCATCCTCCATATTTGGAATACCAAAAAATTATGGTGGATCTCTTTCATTTCACTATTCCTTTTTTTCACATCTCATTCTGATCATCAAATTGATTTTGGTACATTTATCCTTTGTAAAATTAGTACTCCTAATCAAAGGATATTTATAATATCTTTGAAATAAAACCAATGTAGATAACTTTATGGGACAGAGGTAGTATTTTATTTATAAAAATAAAAATATGATAACTTGAATTTTGGAGGGAAAGTGATGAAATTTGAGATTTGAAGTGGATTTTTTAAAATTTAGAGGAAGAAGTAGAGTATTGGGTTGGAGTTGTTATGAATAGTAAAACCCTTTAAATCTACTTTTTGATTATATAATAGTACTTTGGTCCTCCAAAATGAAGATTTGGAGAATGTTGGGTTAGAGATGCTCTAAGAGCATTGAGTATTTTCAATGCACCCTCCATTCCTAAATATTTTCATATTTTTACTCTTCCAAAACACTTTTTTACTCTGCAAAAAGGTTTGAAGACCAAAATATGAAGATATTGGAAAATGAATGATCCATTGAAGCAAATACATCCTCCAAAATACCTTTTTACACCTTTTTAAAAGAGTAATGCCTTGTTTGAATTGGTTTTTAATTTTTTTTTGAAAAATAGTAAAAGTAATAAGTGGAGATAGATAAAGAGAAAAATATTAGAACTAGGAGAAATTTAGAAAAAAGAATTTGAAAAATTCTTTTTGAATTGTAAAACAAACAAAGCATAAATATGGAGCGATAGAGGGTACATTGGAGATGCTCCTAGGAGGTACAACGGGTAATTAAAGCTTCATTGAAAGCCCCGTAATTAAGTCTGGTACGTTGTGATAGTATTAAGTGTCATGTCCGTCATTTATACTCCAATCAATAATGCTTACCAGTAATTCTAAGTACAAAAAAAACTTTTCTCAAAAGTGTTCCCAAAAAATCAATCAGTGATTGAGATTCATTTTGATGATTGAGTTCCACACATCAAATTAAATCTCAGCCACTAATCGCTCTTTTTGGGGCCATTTTTTGGGTAAGTTTTCTTTGTTCCTAGCATTAATACTTACCCAATTATTTACACAAACTCACTCATATTTACATTGCGGCCCACATACAGTACTACATCTTCAATGTGTGTGGGGCTTATTAAAAAATGTGAGTATGTGTAAAGTATTTGTGTGTGTATGTGTGTTTGTGGTTGTATAATACGAGTAATTGATTATGATATACATCAACGTGTGGCAACAGAACACTCTTCGTGGGCTTTTTTTAAATAATGGTCCCCAAAGTATTTTCGGATTTTCAATTTCGTCCTCATTGTACAAAACGTGTTTATTGCATCCCCAATGTATTCAATCCGCGTTTGAATGGTCCACATAGCACATGCCGTTTAGACTTGCCGTCTAAACCAGGGGTATTATAGTCAAAACACCCATTCTCCCTCGTTCCACCCACTTTTCCCTACTTTCCCATTCTCTCCTCTCACTCGCCTCTCCACTCTCACTCCTGATGTACGAAAAACCCTAGAAAGAATGGGTCCTCAAAAATCAACTCTCTGATCTTAGAATATTGTTCATCTCGAAACCGTAAGAAGAAGAATCTTGTATGATATTCAGTGCTGTGAAGATTCTGTGGTGGTAAAACCCTACAAGAACAGGTAATGTGCATTGAAGTCAAAAAAAATTTCACTTTCGACACTTTTTTCTTCCTTTTCCTTTTGGCATATAATATGTATGAGTTGTTGCTTTCTTGGACCCATTGTATTATATATTCTGTGTATGAGTTGTCCCTTTCTAGGGACCCATTATATTATATATTCTGTAAAGACATGCATTGTTATGTTTTCAACCTTTATTTGGATGCTCTATTTTCATAGCCAGAGGCTCTGTTTTTTTGTTTTTTTTTTTTGTTTTTAAAGTTTGCTAGTGCAATATAGCCACCCAAAAGTTAGTCCATTTCCATTCAAAAAGGTTACAGTAGAATGGGTTTGTTCAGAACTTGCATCAGAGGTGTTCATCTTCTTTTCGTTGTTTGGTGTGCAATGCTCTGTTTTTGGTTGTGTATATATAGGAGAGAGGAGACAGATTTTGGCGGGTGTTTTTCCCTCCAATTCTTCAGGTGCCTAAAATGGCGAGATGGAAGGGGGAAAGTCAAAGAATGGGTGTTTTGACTATAATGCCCCTGGTTTAGACGGCAAGTCTAAATGGTGTGTGCCATGGGGACCATTTAAAGACGGGTTGAATACGTTGGAGATGCAATAAACACATTTTGTACAATGGGGACGAAATTGAAAATCCGGAAATACTTTGGAACCATTCTTAAAAAAAAGCCACTCTTCGTGTATCTTTTTCGAGAAAGCAATTGTGGGACTACTCAATCATTCTAGTTTGTTGCCAAATAAAAAATAAAAAAGCCAACAACAAAGCTCCATGATGTTACCGTCACATATTTCAGCCGTTGTTCTTAATGTTTTACTCCTATTTTAATTAGTATATTTGCGGTTTTTTTTAAACTTTTGTTAGATTTGAAGTAAAAATATGAGCTTTTTGACCTTTTTGGTCCCCAAAGTATTTCCGCTGTGCCACTTTGGTCCCTAATATTCCAATTGCTAACATTGCATCTCCAAAGTATCAATTTTGTATTTAAATGGTCCCTACGGCTCACGTCGTTCATTCCCTCCGTCAAAACCAAGGGCAAAGTTGGTTTTCACCTCAAAATGGTGTCGTTTGGTTGGAAACGGCTTTTTTGGTCCCCAAAGTATTTCCGCCATGCCAATTTGGTCCCCAAAGTATTTCCGTCATGCCAATTTGGTCCCCAATATTTCAATTGCCAACATTGCATCTCCAAAGTATCAATTTTGTGTTTCAATGCTCCTTGCGGCTCACGCCGTTCTTTCCCTCCGTCAAAACCAAGGGCAAGGTTGGTATTTTACCTCAAAACGGTGTCGTTTTGTTGGAAACATAGATTTTTCTTATTCATAATTCTCTTAGGGTTCTCATTGAAAACTTTAAAGTCAAAAAAATAATTATAACTCTTTAGGATAAAATGATCAAAAAATTAAGATCTTCGCACAAGTTCAAACAGATTGAAAATTTGAACACTTAATTTTTTTTACCATATTTTTTAATATATAAACAACCTCAAAAAATCAAGTGTTTCAATTTTCAACCCGTTTGAACCGGTGCGAAATTTTAATTTTCTGATCATTTTATTCTAGAGGGTCATAAAAACCAAAACCTCGGAACCCAGAGGACTAAATTGACGAAAGGAAAGAACGGCGTGAGCCGCAGGGAGCATTTAAACACAAAATTGATACTTTGGAGATGAAATGTTGGCAATTTGAATATTGGGGACCAAATTGGCATGACGAAAATATTTTGGGGACCAAATTGGCATGGCGGAAATACTTTGGGGACCAAAAAAGTCAAAAAGCCGTTTCCAACCAAACGACACCGTTTTGAGGTGAAATACCAACTTTGCCCTTGGTTTTGACGGAGGGAATGAACGGCGTGAGCCGTAGGGACCATTTAAATACAAAATTGATACTTTGGGGATGCAATGTTAGCAATTGGAATATTGAGGACCAAAGTGGCACAGCGGAAATACTTTGGGGACCAAAAAAGTCAAAAAGCCTAAAAATATGACCAAAAGCAAAACAAAAATACCAGCTGGTATTTGTGCCGAGATGAATAATTAATTTTTAAAATTACAATGAAAAATTAAATAAAAAATCTCAAATTGTAAGAAATACCAAATAAAAAACAGATCAAACATTTAGGAAGAACGGGTATCGTCTATTCCATAGACGTGGTAGTATTTCGAGCACAAAATAGGGGAAATAACGAGGGAAGCTAGGCGAAAGGAGTTGATTTCCTTGCACTTGGTCTAGAGTTTAATAATAATAAATAAAATAAAATAAAAAGAGAATTGATTTTGGCACTTCTCAAATGATAACCGCACTTCCAAAGGAGAGTGCCAAAATCAATCCCCAATAAAAACCTCTATTTTTTTGTTAATCGATAGAAGAGATCATTTAACAGCAGATATGCAGTATAGAGTATAAACCCGGAACACTACATCAATTGTGAGAGTCCAGATATGCATTGTAACTTTGCTTATTACAATGAAGGGTATTTTTTGAGCATTGTTGTTAAATTTGCTTATCCACACAGATCTGTTTATCGCAATGTGAATTCTCTAAAGTTGTCAAAGATAACGTGCTGTCAAATAGTTTATTCTAATTAAGACGGGGCAGTCAAGCATTTAAAGAGACAAGATCTAGAAAAACGTACTGTTTCCAAAACTGAAAATGATTTCATAAAAACAACACCGTATGATGATATATGTGTCATTATTAACGACTACTAACTTGCAAAATTTCAGAGAAAAAAAAAAAAAAGAATCTACAAGCTGCTGTCCATGGTGGTTCAGATTTTCTGTTCAGATTTCTGTTCTATTTTGCTACAAGCTGCTGTCCATGGTGGTTCTTCAGTGAGGTGCAGCTCCAAGGAATCTATCAGGGCTGTAACTCAAGATCATTGTATCCCAAGTTGCTGTCCATGGTGGTTCTGTAGTTGGCATTCGTATCTCAAGATCATTCCTCCACTTTCATATGAAGTTCAGATTGAGGCATTGTAATATCTAGTTTTAGTTGGTTTCATGTAAACTGGTTACTTCTCTAGTCATGATGGATCTTTTATTATGCAGGTTGCACTAGGTGTAATTATTTTGTCATCTGTTTCGTATCCCTCTATTAGATGGATAAGAAACAGCTGATCTATTTTTCTAGTCCTATGTAGCCATTTGGCGTAGGCATTCTCTTTTGTTTAGTTTTCTTCTTTTCTTTTTCTTTTCCTCCTGGGGTATGCCACTTGTAGATTGTATATTCGGTTAGTATGCCACTTGTAAACTGTATTGCATATTTGGTTTGTATGCTACTTGTAGACTGTATATTCGGTTATCCCTTTTTATTTTCAAGCTGATTTACCAAAAATAAATAAATAAATTCCATTCTCATGTAGAGCCTGTTTGGCTACCTCTTTTTTGCCTTTTCCATTTCCCCTTTTTGGCTTTTGGCAAACCCAAGCCATAAATCATTCCCATAAAATGGATACGTTCTCAAATTTTGATGTTAGAGTCTGAAATGCAAAAAGAGGAAGAAAAAAAAAAAGGGGCTCCGAGAATGAGTTGATGTAAAGGCATGGAACTAGGGGTGTCAAATGGGTGTGTTTGAGCCAAATTGAGTAAGTTGTAAATGAGTCGGGTCTATAATGGGTCATTGGCACATTTAAAACACATTAGTTATGAGCTCAATTACTCATATTCAACCCAACCTATTTATTTAAAATTAAACCCGACCCGCATGTTAACATACCCATGTACATTAAGGTGACCATATTACCCTGGTACATCTAAATGACTAAAATGCCCATGCACATGAAAATTTCCATATTATCCCTATCAGCAGTCGAGAACAATTTCATACAATATGCACCAATTAATACTTACCATTCCAATTCTTTCTCCATTGTACCTCTTCAAATTCTTCATGCAAAAAAATAGTTTCAGGATTAGTCCATGGAGATAAAAATCGAAGTAGACATATACAATATGTAAAAAGTAGAAAACTGAGCGATTACGATGATAAAGGCAGCAGCGGAGCCAACAAATTTGAAGAACACCAACAATTACAGTACTAGGAAGTCCTAATAGAAGGATCAAAATAAATCAGAATACAAAGTTAGAAAGTGAAACAGGACAGTATAGGCTATGTTTGGTACCACTTATGTTTTCTGTTTTCTATTTTTATTTTCAAAATTTACAAAAAAATAGGAATGAAAATATGTTTGGTGCACTACTTTCATTTCCAAATATTGTAAACAGTTTTTACTATTTTGAAAATTTGAGAAAGTATCGAAACCTTACTTTCACTTCTTTCAAAATTAAAAACCGGCTGCTAGGTTTCGCGCGCGGGAAAGTCACTTGTTTTTTCGCCACTTTTTTTTCCCTCGGATCTCTTCCCAACTGCACCTTGTCTCTTCCCAACGTTAAAAAAAAAAAAAAAAAAGTTGGTTCCAAGTGGCCATTGATTGATGGTCTCTCTCTCTCTTGAGAGAGAGTTGTACTTGTACATGTATGTAAATACACCTGAATTGGAAATTGGAAATTGTAAATTGTAAATACACCTGAATTCAATTTTTTTGAAAGAATTGGAAATTTTGGGTGCTGGGTTTATTGTTTATTGTGTTGTCGTGAGTTTCCAACTAAATCAATGGACTCCTTCAAAAATTAAATTCTCGTTTCACTAAGACAAATATCGAATTGCTAACATTTTGCGGCATGTTTGAATCCATCCAACTCATTTTTAGCTTTTCAAAGAAAATTTTAATTTGCCTTGTTGACTTTTATCCGAAGAGTTCTTCGATAGAGCTGATCATGGTATTCTTCGATCAAATCAATACATTTATTTATTGTTACGAGCTGAAAACTGGTAGTATGTGCTGGAAATAGTGTTTAAGGAGTGCTGAATCTGTATTCTAGATGCTGAAATTTGGTGATCTAAGTGCTGAATCTGTGTTTTAGGTGCTAATATAACAGTTTTTGGTTTGCAACTACTCCATATTAAAGTTTATTTAGCTAAATGTGGAACTATATCTCGGATGTTTTTCTGAATTTCCTTCAATCTGACTTGAATCTGTCTGGTTTGCAAAATCAGGTTTACTTTTCTTTTTCTTTTCTTTTTTTTGAAAACAAGTTGACACAAACATGTTTTCTGCTTTCACTTTTTTTAAAAGAAAAGTAAAAACTAATTTTAACAAATAGAAAACAGAAAACAGAAAAGTGACAGTATTACCAAACATAGCCATAGTGTTCGAGGAACCCCGTTAAACATACCCACTAAAATTCAGTTCTAAAGCTTCCAAGTTCCATCTTAAGATTTTATATTCGAAAACTCTCAGGTTTTATCAACTCTTTATACAGAGTTTGGTTCTAATTTTAATTGGGCTCCCTACAAATAGGCGGTATGATTAGACTCTAAGGATTAATCGATGTGTGCATAAACTGGCCCGAGTACATCGGAAAGGCGAATGCCAAAACGTCCAACCCGGGGGGCATGCTGTGGTGTGTGCTACGCAGTGTGTTGTGCAATCTCAACCATCCAAAAGTGTTTTAAATGGTCTAGATGCAAATGAAACTTTTCCGATGAAAAGTTAAAGTCTTCCCCGGAAATTTTTTGTTTAAATTTGGATTATTGATTGTCGAGATAGACGGTCCAGATGCTGCACAGCACACTGCGCAGCACACACTGCATAGCACGCCCCCCGGTGCCAAAACATCAACCACTATTGGCCCGCATTAAAAAAAAAAAACTTCTTAAGAATTCCACTTGATTCTACAGTGTTGAAAAGCAGTACAACCATGAAATTAAAGTGTACACGGTGTTAGCAACTTCACACTTAGCGGTTTAAAATCGACGTGGACTGTTAGTTGATTTATTACTCCATAGAGAAAAGATCAGCTACTATATAGTGCTCTCTCTTCTTCTTTTTTGGTTGGGTTTGAGGGTCAAGTTGTCCAGACCAGTTTATGCAAAACTCAATTATTTTCCTCCCTGATCCAGTTAAAAATAGGTCATCTGTGCCGGAACTAGAAAATTTACAAGAGAATTTTTTTCGTGACCTGGGCCTAAGAAATTGTCAAGTTTTGAAATGAGGATATCCGGCTCATCCTAGATCCCATAAAATCCGAACCCCCACAGAGAGCAAGCTAAGGAGACTCTATAAATACTGGAGGGATGACCCTAAAAAGGTATGCTCGACAGACACTCGACACAATCCAAAAAACCCTAATCTCTCACTTGATTCTCTGCACATTCTGATCCTCACACCGGAGGGCCTTGCCGGACAACCCCGGCCAAGTCTTAGTCGTGCGTTCATTGTCCAGGACTGGGCAAGAAGACTAGAAAACCCACGAGCCAACAGATGAGGATTACAGATCAAAGAATCACGGGCCACACATTGTATTATACTTTTATCGTCAAGATTTTTTTTGATTTCGTTGTACAAGAAATCAGGCTTTTTGCGAGGACCATAATTCCTCGCAAAATCCGAATTGTTCCTTGCCAAAAGCCTTTTGCGAGGAAATTTCATTCGTCGTCAGTTCCTCGCAAAAATATAGTCTCCGATTCTCTTTTGCGAGGAATTTTTTTTCCCTCGCAAAAAGAATACATTTTGCGAGAAATTGACTTTGTCGCAATTGAGTACACCGTTTAGCGAGGAAATTAATTGAACGCTAGTAGTAAACGAATTAGTCACCAAAAGTGGGCAGTTCCTTGCAAAAAATATCTCATTGGCGACAAAGTGCTTCCTCGCTAAAACAATAAATATTTTGGCGAGGAATAGATTTCTCGCAAAAGACTATTCCTGCCAAAATAAGTCTTGCTTTTTGCAAGGAATATTTTTGTCGCAGAAAGTGATTTCTTTTTGCGAGGAAGAAATACCTCGTCAAAGACGATTTCTTTTGACAAACCGGTAAATCCTTTTTGCTAGAAAACTTGCCCCTCGCAAAAAAGGAATTTCTTATAGCAAGGAATTTTTTGACAAAAATAGTTCTTTTTGCTACAAACTAAATCATCACACAAAAATACTAGTTGCTAGATGTTTTCTTTTGCTTCCTGTCATGATTTCAAAGACATAATTCATCAAACTCAAAGGCAATAGAATAACATTAACTTAAACCAGTTAACATAAGTCAAAACACGGTATCTTAACCTTAATCTTCTTCAATACCCAAAACAAAAGCCAAAAACCCCCCCGAACATAACATCAAGCGTCAATGGCAAAAACCACAATCCAAGGTCTATATATAATGTGTACTGCCATATACCAAAAACTAAAAGACATCCTTCTTCCATCTAGTAGTACCAAAACGTAAGACAAAAGGCAGTTTTGTCCCTCCAAAACATTGTTCATTTCATATCTCCTACTACATTGTATCTTCATCTACCAAATGATCACCATCAATTGTTGAGCAATCTGCATGTAACACAATAAAAAGCTTTACAAATTATAGTCATGAGTAATAATTGATTGCAATATGTCATCACTAATAAACATGAATATCCCTAGTAGTTTAACACATAGATTGTGACTTAACCACAAGAAATGAAGCAGCAATAGAATTTTCCCTTTTAGCCCCTTAACTGAATTATAGCTGTTGGCCTCCCCCGCCAATGAATTATCCTTCTCTACCTTCTATCTAGTCAATTATTTGTGTCTAAAGGCACAACGCAACATGTTCTGAACACAACGAAAATAAATTACCCTTCCGTGCTACTGACCAATTCTATCCATGAACCCAACTTCTTTAAGAAACCGTTTTTTTTCTAAAATGCTTCAAACATGATCCCAAAATCATACAACAGTTTACAAAGTAAAAAAACAGTGTTCAACAATCAACCAACTATTCTCTCATGCACCCTCAACACTAAAGGAATAAGATAAGAACCAACATTTTAAAATTTAAGCACACCAGTTAGTTAGTGCTCTGCATCAACGAAATCAAAAAAAATCTAAGCACACCAGCTAGTGCGCTGCATTTAAAAACATAAGTACATCTAAGCACATCAGCCAGTGCTCTGCATAATAAAGGAATACTTACGGATCCGAAGCATCGCGATTCGACGTACTCTTTCCTTCCAATGCGTCCTTCGCTTTTCTTCCATTTCACTTTTGTGCACCTCGTTGCCTACAACAAAAAATCATGCAAGTGTTTTACGTGATTTGTATCATTTTGCTCGAGATTCTTTCAAGCTCCACTGACTTGTCCTAGTTTATTGATGATGTTTCCGAGAAGCAAATGAAAATTAAGGAATGTGAAGTAGAAGTACTAATAAACTTGTTTCCCTTGAATTCTTTTAGTCTGACTTGGCAAATTAGAAACTAAACAAAGGTTATTATTCTCTCTCTCTCTCTCTCTCTCAAGAAAGAAAGAAAGAAGGGATCAAATTATAGGAGATCATCAATAAGCCAAAGACCACCATTCAGAAGTGCAATTGGCAAATTGAGGAGATTAATCTCAGCTCAGGAAATGAAGGATCTGTTCAAAAGAGAGAATATTGAAAACATTCAAGTAAGACCTATGGGTGGAAGATTTCTGATTTTATCCTTTCAAAATGAGGAATCAGAAATGAAGTTATAAAGAAAAACTGGCTAATGGGATGGTTTGAAGAGATCAGTACCTGGAATGGTGAATCAGCTAAACAAGATTTGTATGGGCAGCTTTTTTTTTTTGTATGGGCAGCTTGCTTTGGTATGCCCCTTAATGCTTGGAATGTTCCTTCCTTTAAAGCAATAGCCAGTAATTGGGGTTATTTTATCGAACTGGATGATAGCACACTGAAAGAAGCCTCTTTTGATAAAGGTCGATTTCTTATAGCTACAAAATTTCTAAAAAGATTGAAGGTGAAGTTCAAGTGGTTGTTGATGGTTCTAAGTATATGGTTAGAGTGGAAGAAGAAGATTCGTTCAGGGTAGTTACATCAAGCTCACAGTTCTCAAGTTCTGGTCCAAGGCCTACAGGGGAAGAAGATGATGACGTGGACGGAACAAATGAGGAGGTGGATGATGATTGCACTGGGGGCAAGAAACAAGTGGATGATTTGGCAATTCAGGGGAAGTCAGAAGCTGACAAGAAGTCCATTAATGCACCTAGTTTGAACCCTGATATGCTCCTCTTGAAGGGTACCTCGTCAGGCACGAACAGAAGAAGAAACTGAAGGGACAGCCGCTACATTAATTGTAACAGGGAACAAGGTCCAACTTTCCTCATTACCAAGGACGGCAGATCAGGTATTTCAAAAAAGGTGGTTGATATCAATGATACTAATTCAAATTCCTATCAGGGTCTGGACTTTTTAGTTCAAGACTCACAAAGCCCATCACAAGTAGAAAGTCAAGCCTCAGAGAGTACTAACAAAGCCCAAGTCAGTGAAGCCCAAGAAGAAATAAGAGGAAATGATTTAGTAAGACAATAGGAGGAAATGGAAAGGATTGCAATGTTGACATACGACCCAGTGGTGATTGAAAGACCTTCTCAAGTGCCAGGAATTGAACTAGAAGTGGATCTAAACTCAAGAAATATCAGGAAAATAGTTAGAAGCCAAATGTATGAAGAATGCATGAGTTCTAATGGTGTTAATTCTGATGATGAAACGTACATCAGTACCTCACAGGAGCAACTACAAAACTTAGTGGATAAAGAACTACAGCTTACTATCTCAGCTGGTACCATCTTGGGGATTGACTACAAAGACACTGCTGCCATGAGAATGAGAAAGATGATTGAAACAGAGGCTAAGGAACTCCAATTACTTCAGAGGAACAACAGGTTTGCTCCACTCTTCTAGAACCAGTAAATGAATTGTGGAGTGAGCTTTTAATCTAAAAGTAGCAAGCCAAATCCCTTGAACGGAATGAAAGTAACAAAGCAAAAGGAAGGATTATAGCTATAGGATCCCAGCAATGCAAAGTTGTCTTCCCATTATGAAAGAAGGGTTCACAGCTGTAACATTGGACTTGCACTTAAAAAAGAATGGTTTTTACGTACCTCGAGTTCATAAGATTTTGGTAGAAATTGGCTTAAAGTGAGGGACCGATTCTGCCGAAGATTCTGGAAAATAATTACACAAAAAAATGAACGAAACCATAAGGCTATTATAGTTGGCACATTTTATCAAACACTTGTTTAGAAATGCTGAAAAACTTACAGTAAGGACACACATCCAAGCTCAACAAACTGTGAGGCTAATTAACACATTAAGATCTTTTAGTTTCCATATTTCTTTTCCACATTGGTTTGCACGTGTGAGTTTGCTACAACTAAGCACTTCCAAAAAAATATAATTTTGTATCAGATGTATTATAATTGATTCCCGAAATATTACATTCCAAATGCACGTTGTTCTACATAGATTGGAAATAGGTAAGCATTCCTTGGCACATTCTAAAATCAGAACTGCAAACAACCAATTACCAGAATCTAGGAATCCAATCAAGAATTCTCCATATTTTTCTGTTGAGCTTCAGATATGATATACTTAGTAGCAACATCAACATTTAATCAAACACCTGGAATGCGTTCAAAAAAATGAACGCAGAGAGAGAGATAGAGAGCAGTAATTTAGCCCACGCAAGAGAAATTGTCAATACTAACCCGATTATCCTCTTATTCGAACAACCAATTTGGGGTTTTGCTTTAGATCTTCTACCTGTTTAGTCTACTGACACACACCGGCTTCGAGGACTTGTATAAACCACGGATGGATCGACATACAGTACTTCTGGATTTTCGCTCAAAAACTCCGTACTTCATGCTGTCAAACGACTCTAGCAACGGCGGCAACAGAAGAGCTTCAGATTCAGAGAGATCGAACCCAGAACTTGAGATAAACCATACCCTGTGCATGTGTGTGCTCCAAATCGCGTTACGACCAAACACACACACACACACACACACACACACACACAGAGATCGTGTGTACCTGCGACGGACAGTGAGAGATGGACAACTAGTGAAGATGCCGGTGAGAGATCGACGACGATTAGAAATAAATCAGGATTTGGGGCTTTTCGTCTTAACCCTCAAGGGATTTTCGTTTTGGGGGCGGAGGAAAATTTTGGAGGGTAGTTCAAAAGAAAGTGAAAAAGGAGGAGGGAAATATGATTTTGGGTATACCATAGACGACGGTGTTTTAGGAGGGATGAAATTTCGCGGGTGTTTCTGGAACGATTGACGTGCATAATCGCACCACATTTTCTTATAGTGATCCGGATCCCTACTCGATTATCCAAATCATTCATGTTGCAGAAATCGTCAAATTGAATCTTCACACAAAAGTTCAAATTGATCGGACATCCGCAACTACCTCATTCGAAATACTTTTACACAATAAAAAAAATTAGATGAGTCTAATCATTTTTTTTTGGCATGAATAACCTATTCCAATATGGTGGTTACATGTGTTCGTTAATCTTATTTTCGGTAGGAATGATCAGCAGTACAAGGTACAAATGATAGACGGTTTTAATCGCGAATAAATACCTCGAGTGGTGTTCGGGTGGTATATTATGAGACTTTAATACCTCCGGACGCATTGAATGTCTTCCGATCAAGTAATTGTTGATATCCGATGATCTTCTATTTGGGTGACACTAATTGAATTGGTAGAATATGAAATTCTAACGGTTTAGATCATCCATTATAATAATAGATTCAACAATGACCTTGAGAATTTATACGTTTAACTTACTTGATCGTAAACTAAGTCGTGTGCTGTAGGCGAATGTACAGTAGCCACGTAACTACAACACAATCATGACGATCGATACCGTTGATTTCCTTGAGCTTGTCGATTAAATCATTCACGTGAATTTTTGGCTCAATTGGTTTAGAAAAACCCCTTCATCGGTATGCAAATTTTTTAATAAAATGAAAATTTTAAGTCTGATCAAGTGTCTAACGATACGCGATCAACTTCATTCTTGGTACAAAGTGATTTAGTCCATATTACGAAAAAAATAGACGATTTTGATCGCAAAAGAAGTCCTCATGCGGTGCACTATAAGACTTTAATTTCTTTGGACGTGTTAATTTCTTTTTGCAGTAACGCCGATTCCTCACAAACTATGCTTTTAACTATTGCATGGACTAACATAGCCACAAAAAGGAAGTTTAGACTTATAGCGACAAATTTATTATTTTCTAGCTAAAAAATGATTTTTTGCGAGGAACACAATTTCCCGCAAAAAATAACCATAGTCTTTAGCTACGAATTCTTTATTTCCTTGCAAATAACCAATATTTTTACGAGAAAACTAATTCCTCGCAAAAGGTTTTCAACTTTAGCGTTCCAATAAGTTTGCCACAAAAAGTCACTACAGGCTTTTGGCGACAAAATACTGTATTTCCTCGCAAATTCATTTTTCCCGCCTACATAAAAAATTCCCGCCACATTTTTTGCGACAACAATTAGCGAGGAATTTTGAAACTTCGTCGCAAATACTCTTTAGCGACAAGTAAATAGCGAGGAAAATATGCCTTCCACGCAAAAAAACACCATTCGCGAGGAAACAATAATTTTCTCGCAAAAACTCTTCCTTTAGCGAGGAAATAGACATCCTCACTAAAAATTTCCTCGCAGAAATGCTAATTTCTTGTAGTAATGAAAGTTAAAAGTAAACTCAAAAAATCTAAAATAATGAATTAAAGCTAAAGGCCGGCCTTATTATTATTATTATTATTATTATTATTATTATTATTATTAGCTAAAGGCCGGCCTTATTATTATTATTATTATTATTATTATTATTATTATTAGCATTCTTTTCTTTTTTGTGATAGTAATTCTTTAGAGAGAAAAAAATGTGTATCAGCATTCTTGTAACACCCATAAAATACATTCTAAAAAATGTGTATCAGCATTCTTGGTTTTAATAAACTTATGAGCAAGACTTTCAGTTATTAGTAGAATGCTTTGGAGGAAGGAAACTTAGGGGAGGCAGTACGTGAGTTTATAGCAGAACAAGTTGAAGGTTGTGGCCTTTGTTAAAAATCCAACGATGAGATGATGTCCGTTTGAGCCGATATTTGAGTATATGGTTACCGGCCGGTATTGAAGTCTACGTGTTCAACGGTTGTGATCGCCGATTAAGGTACCCAAACCAGGAAGTATATAATATGTTCTAAATCTCCGGAGTATTCCTTTGGCCTGCATTTGTATTCTGCTCGATCGTTATGCTATTTATTGAATCATCTGAATTCATTGTTGGATCTGAGTTATGTGTTATGTACGGGGGCTGGGTGTCGTGGAACTATTTAGTATGTGATCGAGTGAAGTTACCTACTGTGCTAATAGCCCGAGAAGCCTCATTATAGATTGGGTGTGGTAAGTGAGGCGGGTCACTGGTCATATACAGATCAAGGAGGACCTGATATGAGGTCGTATTATGTGATTTGTTGATGACTCTGTGTCAATAGTTGGTTGGTCTCATTTATTGTGAATATACCTATTCTTGTTGTATGGTATACTTCCTGGGGGTACGTGTTGCAGGTTGGCTGCTGGCGCGAGGACGGTGGTGCGGGATGAGCATTTGGAGTTTAGGCTCGTTAGGTTGTTTTATTATTTAAAACATTGCTGTAAAAGATATTCTTTTGGAATAAATGATTAGTAATTCGTTACTTTATGTTATGGAGCTTATGGATTTGGGTTGTTACAATTCTTTTCATTTTTTGTATTACAGGTTTAAATAGATGCAGGAAAAGTTGTCGGCTGAGATGGTTGAATTACTTGAGGCCAAATATAAAGAGGAAATTTTGCTGTGGATGAAGTTGATCTCATTATCAGACTTCATAAACTGCTTGGCAATAGGCAAGTGCGTTTGTGCACTCACTCTCTCTCTCTCTCTCTCTCTCTCTCTCTCTCTCCTCTTCCTTTTTTGGTAAGGCTTTTTGCCTTTGTCTTCATATAACCTAGCTAAACCAATATTCCCACTCATGCTCATTGACGGCCTTGCCTTTAAATTTGTTTTAATGATTATTCTTGTTTTACAAAAAAATGCTAATCAATACTAAGATTTTGCCGAGAAAAAAAAAAAAACCACTAAGATTTTGGCTTTTTCTTGTTTTATTAATTCTTATTCAAATTTCTTTTACGTTTGTTAGTTTTGCGTCTGACTTTTGTAGATTATTGATTCGTCTCATCAAAATGAATCAAAAAAGTAAAAAATTATGACGTTTATCCAAATATTTTTTGAAATGTCCAAGATAAAGCCCAAAAAATTGACTTTTAACACAAAACTCATACACGTGGCCTTTCCAAAAACCACAACAACCAAAAGCTTTAGTCAAAATGAGGAGGGTTTGTTGTTTTAATTCTCTAGCTCCATGGCTGTCTTTTTGGTTTTGTATGTGGCACACTTAAGTATTATGTAGAGTGGAGATAGTAAGATTTAAAATAAACTTACTCCTATAATTTAAGAGCTATATCAACAAAATGTACTACAAAAAGGAGTAGTAACTTGTTACACTGTCTTGATGTCATCTTTTTCTCAATGATTGAAGAGTTATTTATAAATAAAAGAGAATAACTCTTTATAACTCTTCAAATGGTCACATCATCAGATTTATAGCATATACAATAGGTGAATTAATGAAATCTTTGGCAAAGTGAGTCCCCCAAATCAAAGGATTATTAAAACTTTTGGACTTTGAAGAGTCTCTTGGAATGCAATTTTGTTTGTTATCCCTATTGGAGATGCTCTTAGTTACACGTTTTCTTTATTATGTTGTAATTTTGAGAAAGAAATTTTTCCATTTCGAAAAGCAAGCTATTAAGAAAATGAAAATTCCAAAGACTACGTTGACTGTTTTGTCCCAATATGTGTGAGGATTTTATGATGGAAGTGTTAAAATTTTAAAATATAAGAATGTAAAAGAATGATATCAAGACTTTCATATTCAACACATCAATTGGTTCTTCTCTTTAAACAGATGGTCGCTAATTGCGGGTAGACTTCTAGGAAGAACATCGAATGATGTCAAGAATTACTAGAATACCCATTTGCACAAGAAACCGAATGATCAAAGAGAAGATGTATAGAAATCAAAAATGACCCAGGGCACGATGGAAAAAACCAAAGTCATACGACTTCAACCTCGAACCTTCTCGAAGAATCTACCTTGGCTGATGGGTAAAACTATCATTACGGATAAAACTGATCAAACGAGAGAGAATTTCTCCAAGCCCTTCCTTCATCGGGGGATGATGACGGAATATTTTGGTGGGATAACATGTTGTCTGATCCTGATATTAACAGAGGAATTATATCAAGGACCAATGAGGAAGTGATTATGGAGGGTGGGGGTGAAAAGGTAAAATTAGGCATGTAAAGAGCTGATGGTGATTCTTTCAACTGCGTTCAAGAAGATGATCAGAATGATTGGAGTGACTTTTTTATGGATAATATGGACCTTTGGAATATTTTAGGAGATGATCAAGTAATATAGTGATGTTATATTTTTTCTTTGAAATTTTTAGTATCGATCGAGTTTCGTCTTTTATGATTTTAGTATTTGTTTTTATCAACCAAATTAAGAGGGACTTTAATAAAGTAACGGAGACGATATACACTTCCTCCATCCTTTTTGAATGTCATATTTTACAACAACAAAAAAGTGCATTTTCTCAACCAATATATATATATATATATGCGCTATTATTTTTTCAGGAAAAAAACAATTAAAACTTACATGATGCATAAATGCATCTGCCAAAAACCCTCACAAGATTTTTAAAAAAAGGAACACTACTCATCGTAATTCTCTGCATGGGGCATGGTCGTGAGGACATCGTCGCTTTCCGATTGTGGTCCTTTCAATTAAAAGCCATTTCTAATGTGTAATCGTCACCAACAGCGAAGCCATGACCCGGAGGGACGCTTGGACGAGAGAGAATTCAAGGGTAAATTTCACTGACCTCCCCTGAGGTTTCTGAAATCTCAGTAACCTCCCTTACTTTTGCTGACATTACCAAAAGTCCCCCTCTGTTACCAGACGTTACATATGCTAACAAAAGTTGCTGATGATGTCATATTATGTGCTTTGAACTGCCAAAAATGCCCTTTGACCTCTCTAAATCTTCTAAACCCATGTGTTCTTCTACCCATATTACAATTCAAATTCTAATTTTGCCGCAATGAAGCCCACTTATTTTGGATAATTAGATAGAAAGCATATGACCCTATCAATTATTCTATTTCAAATGCAAATATTTAATTGAAAATATTTATAATAATGACTATATTAATAAGCTCAAAAAAGAAAAATAACAAATTCTTTAGTTACTTTGTAAAATAAACTAAGGTGTGGTTTGGCATGATAATTCTTTTGGATTTTTTTGGGTCTTTGTTCAAATATTTTTTTGCCTTAGTAGTTTTGCGTCAATTTTTGATGGATTTTTTATTCATTTCAACAAGAGAAACATAAAATGTAAAAAATTATGATCAAAACCTTTTAAAAGTTTTTTTTTTGACAGACTTTTAAAAGTTGACTAAGGACATAAACAAAGCAAAATATTATTTAGTAGTATTATATTTTGTTATTCTAATTCTTTCAATTTTAGTTCCTATTTTTAAAATTTTTTTATTTCTTTGCTTGATATAAATTAATAATCTAAAAAAATTGAACGCAAAACTAAAATGTTTTAAACCCCAAGGAGTTAGTCTGGTTGTCAAGATTTGAAACTTAAGAGTTTGCTCCTTTCTAGAGTCTCAAGTTTGAAATCTCTCAAGTATAATCAACTATTTTCGGACCACCCATTTCTACCTTTAGTTGGGTTCCCTGCAAATGGGCGGTAGGATTCGGCCCCTAGAATTATTCGAGGTGCGCTTAAGTTAGCCCGAACACCTTAGTTATTTAAAAAAATCTAAAATGTCTTAAATAAGAAATTCTAGAATATGAACTTATTGTATTTAGCAAATCTATCCATTTTTCTTGTTCAATATAGACAATGAGCTCTCAAAACCTCACTACAAGAAAATCGTTCTATAGCAACGGTCGAAAGCGTTGCCAAAAAACCCAAAAACCGTTGGTAGAGACCCGTTTAGGCTATACCAACGGTTTGGCCAAACCATTGCAATATATCTGTTGCTATAGAGGTATAGCAACGGTTTTGACGAGCATTGGTACAGATTTTTTTTACCAATGGTTTGCTAAAGGGAATTTTCATTTTTTTAAAAACCAACCACTGTGTGACGTAAGCCTCCACATGGCGCAGACGTGGCAGCCACATGTCGCCCGCGTGGCGCTAACGTGGCGCCCGCGTGGTGGGCGAAATATTCTTGCTCCTCCTGAGAATCGAACCTCCGACCTCGTGTGTGCGTGCGCGTGCGCGAACCAACTGTGCTAGCCAATAAATTGTGAAAAATTATACACCTTTTAATATTTATACTATACTAACCGGTTTTTTTTAATTCTTTTTTTTTAAATCCGGTTTCTAGTAACGGTTAATGAAAACCGATGCTATAGACCAGTTTATAGTAACGGTTATTGAAAACCGTTGCTAAAGGTCAGTTTTTAGCAACGGTTAATGAAAACCGTTGCTATAGTCCAGTTTTTAGCAACGGTTAATGAAAACCGTTGCTATAGTGTTGTAATCTACTAACGGTCACATGAAAACCGTTGCTATAGTCCTGTTTCTAGTAACGTTTTGTAAACCGTTACTATACACCATCTATACCAACGGGTTTTTTAACCGTTGCTAAAAAAACCGTTGGGAGATCCTAAATTTCTTGTAGTGGTCTCTAACCCAGCATAAATTGTAAACCTCTAGAAACCTCTTCCATCACCTTATCACCAGCCAATGCCCCATCATAAAAATTGCCCAAAACCACCGCACCCAATTTTGCCACAGCGCAACCAATTTTTATCCTTATTTTACCAATTTCGCGTGTTGCTCACTCCATTCGCCGAAAAAGAATAATTCGCCCAATTTATATAAAAATGTGTGTATGTTTATTTTATTTGAATAGTAATTGCGTATGCAGAATAAGAGCACAATTGGATTAAAAAGTCGGGAGTAACTTTTTTTTTCCTCTATTCAAATAATTTTTTACATTTAGTTTTGCGTCAATTTTTTTGTGACTTATTGATTCGTCTTGGCGAAAAGAATAAAAAAGTATAAACTTTTAATCGCAACTCATAATTTTCGTTAAAAAGACAAAAAAAAAAAATAGTCAAAAAAATTGTATTTTTGACTTACTTTTTTTCTTTCTTAGAAAAATTAAGACTTTCGATCAATTTTTGATTCCTCTCGTCGACACAAAACAATAAGTCAAAAATTAAAAGCAAAACTAATAAATGCAATTTTTTTAATAAAGACAAAAAAAATTCACTCTTAATTTTTTAATGCAAACCCACCCAAGTGAGGTTTAATTATTTCTCTCCCATTATGTTCTTTGCTTATGCCAGCATCCAAATCGGCAATTTCCGTTGGATTTCTTTGCAAAGGGGAAGAATTATTCAGTAGAGGGCAAATGGAAATACAAGTAGAGGGCATATATGTCATTTTGTCACAATAGTTAACGTCATTTAAGGTTAAATTAACGGAAGGGAGATTTTTGGTAATGTCAGCTAAAGTAAGGGAGGTTACTGAGATTTCAGAAACTTTAGGGAAGGTTTCGGTTTGTGTCAGAAACCTCAGGAGAGGTCAGTGAAATTTACCCGACAATTCAATGACCCTGAGCCGTCGTACCGTCCTCAATCATCAAAGTGCTTTGTCCAAATTAGGCAATTTCAGACAGGGGCTTTGTCCTGCTCTACAGGAACCGTCTACCAATTGGAGAATGCACTTTAGTGGAACACACGCGCGCATTCACTTGATATTTATACTGTAGGTAAAATATGTATTTGCCTTTTAAACTATCCGAATTTTGTTTACTTCGTTCTTAAACTACCAACTGCATTAAGGAACGATCGGCATGGCTTAATGAACGATTGGCATGGATTAACCGAATTTTATTTATACTTGATATTTGTACTGTAGATTGATTGCTCATATCGGAAGGTTTTCGACTGGATTAATGAACGATTGGCATGGATCTTGAGAGCTCCCACGGGAAGAAAACAGAAATGTAAGTATGTTTTTCTGTTGGATTTGAGTTAATTTATTGCAAGTGATCCACTTTATATATAAGAAGGGATTGAGCGCAGAGAGGATCTATTTCAGTTTGGAACGGGAGTTCATCATTTACGACAACTTTGAATTTTTTTTGAACTGAAATTACAACTTTGATTAGATTAGATGATTCATGATTGTAAGGAAGGGTTTTGGTAAATTACAGCTTCGCCAGATGATTGTGAGCAAAGGGGAATCCCTTTGTTCTCCGCATGTGTGTAGTATATTGGGAGGGGGAAAATGTTAAAGCATCCAACTCCAAACCAATTGGCAAAGAGTGGAGAGGCTGCCCAAGCTCATATACTAGTTTTGGAGGAGATATTTAACCGATGTGGGACAAATCTCAATACTCCTCCGCACGTGCGACCCCTGACTCGCACGTGGAGAGGTCAACAAAGAATTCAGAACACACGAATCACAATGAAATAAAGTGCAACTATGGCACAAACAAAAGGGAAAAGCCTCCGAAACTCTAGCTCTGATACCATATTAAAGCATCCAACTCCAAACCAATTGGCAAAGAGTGGAAAGGCTACCCAAGCTCATATACTAGTTTTGGAAGAGATATTTAACCGACGTGGAACAAATCTCAATAGAAAAAAACAAAAAAAAATCAGGGGGGAGAGAGAGATATATGAACAGAGTGGTTGAGTATGCTTTAGAGAGGAAGAAAGAGATACATTCATATACATATATTGCAAGTGATAAGACATTTATAGCCTTCAACTCAGTTTTCCGTTTGATATGTGGATGGAAAACTTGAATTGTCCTTAGGAAGTACGCAATTGGTAGTTTAAGGGGCAAGTGTGTGCAATTAATTGGTAGTTTAAGGACGAAATAAATAAAATTTGAATAGTTTAAGGGTCAAATACATATTTTACCCTTGTACTGTCACTGAGCGTCACGGGTCCGAGTTGACAACTTCTCTGAAATGACATGTTCCTTTGGAAGGAAATGACAAAATTAGCCTCCACTTCCCTCCAACCAGGATTCTCTATCTTTCTGTCTCTTTCTTTCTCTCCTACATAATCTTCTACGAGTAGTATTAGAGAGTATTAATTAAAGGTGGACTTGGATTGAAAAGTTAAGTAGCTTATTTTTTTTTATTTGGATTATTTTGCATTTGTTTGTTTTTTGCGTCAAACTTTTATGACTTATTAATTCATTTTGACGAGAGAAATCGAAAAAGTAAAATTTTTTTATCGAAACTCATAATTTCTTGAATAAAGAAAAAAATAAGTCAAAAATGTTTTATCGAAACTTTTTTTACTTATTTTTAAAAAAATTATGAGCTTCAATCAAAATTTTTTACTTTTCCGATTCCTCTCGCCGAGACAAATCAATAAGTCACAAAAGTTTGACGCAAAACTTACAAATGCGAAACTTTTTTTGAATAAAGACAAATTAAGTTACTCCCTCCGTCCCAATTTACTTGTCTCAATTAGCACTTTTTGCCGTCCCAAAATAATTGTCCCACTTCAAAACTAGATGGGTAATGATTAATAAATTTCCAATTTTATCCTTCTATTCTTCAATCATTGCTACCAAAATGATACAATAAAAAAAGAGGGAAATTTGACAAAATAAATACTACTAGTCCGAACTAGAATATGTACTGGATTATATTACTGGAACATCCAAAATGAGATTTACATTGAGATTAAACACCAAACAAGGATCCAGTTCTTTTTTCTTTTTTTCACTTATACACTTAACCATCACAAATTTCCAAAACACTTCTTCAAAAATTTAACAAAACACAAGTGGAATGTGGAACCATTCAGTCAGCAAAAGAAAACTCCCGCGAACCGTAAGGCAGCACTACCCCGTTCCAAAACATGTAGCATCAGAATGTCATTTCTCCACTGCAAATTTCAGAGCACCATTCATAACAGCACTGCATAGGCAGTGTAGCAGCAGCATCTATAGCAGAAAATATAAGCAGCAGTAAACAGATTCCTCCCAGTTGCAGTATTCATGAGCAGCAAAATTAGACAGATGTTCTCCATGGTCAACTACTGAAACCAGTAAACCTTCTCATGTGGAACAACAAAAGGAAAGAAAAGAGTTGGTTAGGATTAAAAGGAAAGCAAAAAGCAGCAATAAAAGGACCGGTTATTCATAGAATTAAAAGGATAACTCACCTTGATTCAAACTTGATTCTGTAGATGAATTAGCACATTCTCCACAACATCTCGGCCACATTCAAGTTGAGAAGGAAGAACACCATCTCTCATTAATTGGGGTTTCTTAATCTGCTGCAATTTGTAATTATTCCCCCCATTAACCTTCATCACTTCAACCATACAAGCTTGTAGAGATAAAAAAACAGAATCGAGATCGTGCAATGGTAATTTATCAAAAGATTTCTCCACGGCATTCAAAAGTTCATCGATTGTTCTAGGCGCCTCTTGATATTGCAAGGATTGAATTGCTGTAAAAAATCCGAGATCAAGAACATTCAAGTCTAGACTATTTGGGGGTTGTAATGATAAATGAATATAAAATCCATTCTTTGTTGCGACGTCACGAAACTGAGCATCATATGGTTGGATGTGGGGCCTTGCATTATCTTGTTGAATATAAATAGTTTCACCCACGCTATTGTTCAGTCTCCTGCTTGACGAATTCCTAATCCTAAATTAATAGGTTTCCCAAAGCGTAGGGCGGAGACCGACGTAGCACAATATTCGGTAAGTCCGGAGTCGAATCCACAGAGACGGTGATGTGTGCTGATTAAAAACTCGGGTTGTTACTGATTAAATGGGCTCTTAGGTAGCCACCCCTTGTCTTTTGGTTGATTAATTAACTAATACTAACAAATAACTTGCTCAAATAATTAAAAAGAGAGGCACGATCGTAGGGAATCCGACGCTCGCTACCCAATCAGAATCCGCTCGCTTTTCAAAGTTCTAAAAACGGTTAAATTTTAGGGAGGATTGGAAACTCCGAAGGATGCGAATCCTAAGGTTGCCGGTCCCATACACAGCGGCGAACAGGTTTTGGTCCCCCGTTCCCGCTCACATAAGTCCCGGCAATGCCTCAAATTCGTCCAACGAACGTAGTTTTCACCAACTAAAATTATTTAATTAAATTAATGTACGAAAAAATTATGAGACGAATCCTAATTGGGTCGCGGCGCACCTTTACTCAACGACCAAACCTCAGAAAAACTACTCACTCATTATTAAAAATAAAAGAAATAAAACCTTAGAATTAATCATACTTCTATTGCGCGAGATGAAAAATAAACAAAAGATAACAACTAATTGAATACCAATGAATAACTTTAATAAAGAAAAAAAATTAATACGAGTTACCGGAATGCAGAGATTTGAACAAAACTTCAAAAACTTAAAGGAAAAGAGTTCTACTATTTGCACCGACGGTTTCCGTAGGGAAACCGTACCGACGGCCATGGCCGTCTCCGGCCACCGGACGGTCGATCCGAGCCGTCCAAAATTTAAAAAAAAAAAAAACCGAGGGGGCCTACGCTGGAATCAATGGCATCCGATATGTGTAGGGTGCTTGATATGAACATTATACATATATACACGAAAAAAGAGTGTTCTGAACATTATATATATATACACAAAAAAAGAGTATTCAGATCAAACACCCTACACACATCGGATGCCATTGATTCCCGCTCATGCTCCCTCGGTTTTTTTTTTAAAAAAATTTGGACGGCTCGGATCGACCATCCAGTGGCCGTTGGTACGGTTTCCGTAGTCGATGCAAATAGCTTTTTCGAAAGGAAAAACTCTGAAAATAAATACGTAAGTCTAAAAGCTGTTACAAATAAAAACCGTATCAAAGAAACGCCAGTCCTGTTCGTGGGAATCCCCCAGTGCAGCAGTGCTGCGGCAGCGGCCTTTTTTCTTCTTTTTATTCTTCCGTGACCAACTGATTCAGTAGGTGAATTGTTTATATAGGGTTGAGGGCTTTAATCACACAAAGGCCCTTGAATTTTAGAAAATAATAAATGAGCCACTCAATTTTGGATCATTTTGCATTTTAACTCTAAATTTCTTTAAAATCTTCTTTTTATTTAAAGTCTCGGACAATGGATTCAAACAACCTATAAATAACAAAGGAACAAAATAAAAATCAATTAACCAAAATAAATGACTAACAAATGTAGTTTGGAGGGCCAAAATATGTATATTTTGGGGCGCTGCTATTCGCAGCCCTCTATTTACTCCCATAGCCCGTTAAAAATTTTCAATTATACTCGACAGTTAGTTACCGAAATTGAGATATATTTTCAGCGTCCAATTACCGAAATATAATATTTTTTTCAACAGATGTTTACCGAAAATGCATGTTCGGCAATTGTTTACCGAAAGTTGAACATATTTTCGACCTGTAATTACCAAAATATAATCTTGTTTTCAACAGCAATTTACCGAAATGTTATTTATGATTTTCAACAATCATTTACCGAAATTTAGTGGGCTACGGGAGTAAATAGAGGGCTGCGAATAGCGGCGCCCATATTTTGGCACTTATCATCTCTCGATCTATTAGGATGCCTCAACTGCGTACATTATTGCCACCTTACACTTTTTTTTGTTGTTGAAGGCCATCATCCACTTTACACCTATCGTAATGATAAACAGCTCTACATTAAATTTTTATACACTATTGACTTTTGCACTTTCTATTTTTATCATTCGCACTCGCTTTATTATATGATGTTAATCTATTATGTTATTTCTTCATATCCAAAAAATAATAATTAATGAAGGGGTAGTGTCGCAGTTATGAATTTACATATTCCTTCCGTCCATTTTTAATTAAGTATACAGCTCCGTAACTTCAACTTATTATAGAGATACTATCATTATACTTTTAACATCAATTTTTACTCTATTTTCCATAATTACCTTTCACGGAGACATCGTTATTACACTTTTATTAAATAACTTTTCAAAAATGAATCTACTTTTTGAGGTAAAATAGAAAAGTACCTATTTTTTTCACTAACTTTACAAAATAGACATTTATTAAAGGACAGCCCGAAATAGAATAGTATACTCTAGTAAAGGGACGGAGAGAGTAACAAAGAGTGAGATGCTAAAAACGATAGTGCAAAAATCATTATTCTAAAATTTATATTCAAGATTGGGGTGTATTACACACTCCTAAACACATAGCAGGTGTAATTGACTTAGCATTGGCCAAATTATCATATTATTCATTCAGTTTTGTTGATATTCCAAAAACAAAAATAAGCAACGAAAAAGAAAGAAACAAAGATTTTTTTTTTTTATTAATGTTCAAAACTGGGCCTAAATCAGTTTCCCCCGTGTAGTTAGGAAAAAAGGGTCTTGGGTGGTCAAACCGATGTACCCGGCCAAGTCTCTATTATCTCTGTACTTCGTGTTATGAGTTAATAAATTTATTGTTGCTGATAAAAAAAAAATTACGTTCAAAGTAACATAAAATACAAATATAGATGAAAGATAATAAACCATTGATACACACCAACCGCAAGATAGTAAACAATTGATACACACCAACTGTAACTCATTCCAACTATGTTAACACCTACCCTAGTCTATAGTGAACATGCATCCACCAAAACACCCTGAAGCTATAATAATAATAATAATTTAGTACAGAAAATTTCACCGAACTATGCAGGTGAGATACCACTAACTACTTGGACACACCAAATCTCCCTCAACAACAATCATCCACGCAGACAGACAGGCCCAAGATGCCTTGCAACTTGATACAAAATCATTAACACAATATGCTGATTTTACTTTTTCCTTTTTTGGGTTAAGTGGTCGGAGGTGTTCAGACCAATTTACGCGCATTTTGATTAAAATCTTTTTCGGTCCGGTAAAAAACAAGCCACTCACACCAGAAATTTGCTTTCTTGCGGCTTAACCCCAAAAATCAATATGCTGATTTTTCTGCTCTCCAACTCACCCAAAAACTCAACTCTGAATCATATTTCTTCACAAGTCTCAAAACCAAATAGGTTCCTTATCCTCAAATGTACTCTCATTCCTAGTGTTTCAAATGGACCAAACAATAGCAAAAGATAAAACTTCCCAGATGAGTTTCTTTAATCTTCTCTTAAACTGGCCAGCCTCTCCACCATTCTATCAGTGTCCGAAAAGACGATGGACAAACCCATTGTATAACTCCACCACTGTATTAATCAAGTGGACCAAATTCTCTGCCACAAAATTTGCTCGAACTTGCAGCATGATTCTCGATGATGCCCAGCCTTACTTTGGATTTGATTCTTCCAAATGTTGAATCTGTGTATCTTGCTACCAATGTCGCTCTCCACAAGCAGATTCACAGATTCAACTGAAAATATACCATCTGAAGATGCTTTCCAAATTGGACGATCGATCTTATTTTTATTTCGTTTGACCCTTGAATGCTGCTTAGCATTTCCAACACTCGAACCTCCCCTATCCTTGTCCATTGAAGACTAGCTTGTGCCATTTTACCAAATGAATCTTCTTTTGTAATTCATTGCCACGACATCAGAATTTGTTACATAGATCATCCAAAGACTGTGTCCTGTGAGCTGAACATATATTTCTTTTACTGGTTCAATCGGTACCTACATTTACATTGAGTTTTTTTTACTCCACTATATATGTGATTAGTAAGTACTCTCTGGAATTGCCTAAAGGGCCAAAGCAAGTGGGGTCCGGATGATTGAGAACGATCGACGACTACCCTACCCTATAATAGGAAAAAATAATAAAGTATAAAATTGTATTTATTGAAGGACAAAAGGATAATCTTCATAATGTGATTGTCCTTCGAGGTAAAATAAAAACTAAGTTCATCTTTAATGAGAATTAACATGCACTTTTCTATTCTTAGAGGTTATTTTTTCAAAAAATTTACTCCCCTATATATGTGAGTAGTAAGTACTTTAGATATTTAGGTAATAATTTAAGATGCGGAAGCCCCTCTCTGGAATGGCCTAAGGGTCCGTTTGGATGCAAGGAAAGAATTTGCGGTATTAGTTAAAAATAATAATAAGATAGTAGGGTATATTGGTTAAAAATGATGGGCCCACATTGATGTGACTTTTATGTAATGGGAATTAAATAGTAGTTGATTTCGATGAGGTAATATTAGAGTAGGGGGTATTGGTTAAAAAATGGTGGATAATGTAAAAAGTTGTCAAATGACCGTTTTGCCCTTGTGTAATTCCAAACTTAATTATAATTGCAAATATAATTAATCTTTTACACTTTAATCCGTAGTATTTAATTTTTCTAACAAATAAATTTACTAAATTAATAATATTACAAATAAAATAAGTTTTAATTTGACAAAATTCGATTTTTTAAAAAAAAATTGGGGTTTTTTTTGGGAATAATTTAATTTAATAATAAATTAATTAATTTAATAAGCATAAATAAATTAAATTCGTTTTTTTAAAGTGTTTTTTTAGTTGGAAATTAGTAATTGAGATTATGGGTTGGGTAAATGAGAGCACATGTCACACATGCACATAATTTTTCTTTCTTCTTGCCTTCGTTCTTGTCGCTTCTCCAGCGTTAGAGAGAGAGGGAGAGAGGGAGAAGAAGATGAAAAGGCAGAGAAGAAGAAGAAAAGCTACGACACTCCATCTCTTCGATCCCCGCTGAACGTCACAGGTTCATCTTCCCTCTCTCCAATCTACTGTTGTTGTTCTTCTTCTTCTAGTTTCATTGTCTGAATCAAAAAACCCAAGCGAGTTAGGGGTGGGGGAAAGGGGATAAAGAGGGGTGAAATCATTCAATTTCTAGGGGATTAGGAGATAACTTAATAACACCTCAAAACCCAGCCGAAAATAATACCCCGCAGCCCCTCTTCGCCGGTAAAAGCATGGACTTGGATTAATGAAAACCCTCGCCTTTTGAGCTTCCCAAACCATGGATAACCATGGGGCCCACGGCCTTAGCACGGGTGATATGTTATCCCCCTTGCCAATCCCTCGTCCAAACGAGCCCAAAGGGCCAAAGCAAGTGGGGTCCGGATGATTGAGAATGATCGACGACAGAATTTCTTTTCAACATGCGGTGTTTACGTCGTGGTCAACGTAAGTGTACGAATTCCACATTAATATATTATGGAGGAGGTACCAAACACCACTTGACGATGGCTCTGGGTCATTGAGACCTCGTTTTTTTTGAGATTTTGAATTTGGATTTGTATAGAGAAATAGAACAATGATTGGAAATATGAGTAATGAATTGAGAGAGATAGAGAAAAATGTAAGTAATTATTTGAGATAAGGTAATGAGTAGAAAGCGAAATAAGATAATAATTGGAATCCAAAATCCAAAACCCTAAACCGAACAAGGTCAATAATCTCGTTGAAGAGTCTCTCGGGATAACGGTTTCAGTGTTGGTGGCAATTAATTGGAAGGGCTTAATTGAAAGGACCACAATCGGAAAGCGTCCTCACGACCATATTTATCTATACCATATTTAACTCTCTCGTACATGTAATTTTCTAAATTTTTTTTCATCTTTTTAGTCGTTGTATTCTACACATTTTACAAAATACAAAATATCTATTTTATTTTGCTTGAAAATGAAACTAAGGTCAATTATTGACATAGTAGTAATAAATAGTCCTTGAAACCGATCTGATTTCTCCATTTTTTAGGTCATTTATTGTTGTGAAATTTTTCATATTATTTTGCAAGAAAATGAAGTAAATTCCAAGAGCTATATGTGCTGACTGAAAACAGAAAAAAAGTTCCCACTACTGTTTTTTTTGTACCCTCGAATCGAACGGACAAAACGCTAGTATGCTCTATACACAAGAATGACGATGATTTTTCTTTTTCTTTTTCTTTTTTTTTAAAATATTTTGAGGGTTTTTGGCTGATGCATTTATGCACCATGTAAGTTTTAATCAATTTTGTTTGAAAAAATTCTAGCACAGATATAGTTTTGTGGACGAGAAAATGCACTTTTTTTGTGTGTGTAAAACATAAAATTTAAAAAGGAATGGAGGGAGTATCGTCTCCTCTATTTTATTAAGTCTCTCGTAATTCGATCGATAAAAACAAATACTAAAATCATAAAAGACGAAACTCAATCAATACTAACTATTTCAGAGAAAAATAAAGCGTCATGGTACTACTTGAGATCATCACCCAATATCCCAAAGGTCCATATTGTCCATAAAAAAGTCACTCCAACCATTGTGATCTTCTTGAACGCATCTGAAAGGATCCCTACCAGCTCCTTACATACCTGATTTTTCCTATTCGCCCCCACCCTCCGTAATCACTTCTTCATTGGTCCATGTTATCATTCCTCTGTTAATATTAGGATCAGACAACATGTTATCCCACCACAATATTCCGTTATCATCTCGTTGTGAAGGAGTTTGAATTGGCTCGGAGAAATTCTCTTTCGTCTGATCAGTTTTATCCGTAATGACAGTTTTACCCATTAGCCAAGGTAGATTCTTCGAGAAGGTTCGAGGTCGAGGGCGTATGACTTTGGTTTTTTCCATCGTACTCTGGATCATTTTCGATTTATGTACATCTTCCTGAATTTGATCATTCGGTTTCTTGTGCAAATGGGTATTCCAGTAATTCTTAACATCATTCGATGTTCTTCCCGGAAGTCTACCTGCAATTAGCGACCATCTGTTTAAAGAGAAGAACCAATTAATGAGATGAATATGAAACTGGAAAATGGCATATAGATTAAATTAGGATCATCGTTAATTATGGATGTATACATCACAAAAAGTTAATGATTATTATGGAAAGGTATAGTCTGAAATTTCAAAATATATTTTAAAATTTGAAATTTTTATCATAAAATCTTCACACATATTGGGATAAAATAGTTAGCACAGTCTCACGAATGATTTAGGCTAGTTTTGAACAAATAAGTCAAACCAATAAGTCACACATATCGGGATAAAACAAATAATGCAGTCGCAAGCTAGTTTGTCTTTATTTAAAAAAATTCACATTTGTTTTGTTTTTGCGTCAAACTTTTATGAATTATTGATTCGTCTTGATGAAAGGAATCGAAAATCTATAAAAGTTTGACACAAAACTAACAAATGCGAATTTTTTTTTTGTAAAAAGACAAATAAGTCAAAGTGACTTATTGATCCAAAACCAACCTAATATATGAAAAATTGAACCAATATAAACTTTTGTCTTTGCTATTTTTGTTTTTTTAATAGCCTTTTTCATTGCTTTTCGAAATGGAAAAACGTCTTTCCCAAAATTGAAACATAATAGGGGAAATGTGTAACTAAGAGCATCTTCAAAAGAGATAACAAAGAAAATTGTATATTAAAATTTTAACTTTAGTTATATACGTGGCAAGTTGAAGAATCGGTACTCTTACAATCGAATCTAAATTACTCAAGTATAATTCGTATGTCTGTGCAGTGTTCATTAGCATTTTCCTTTAACGAGAATAATCATTAGAACAAATTTAAAAGCAAGGCCGTCAATGAGAGAGAGAGAGAGAGAGAGAGAGAGAGAGATTGTCTGTTGCCAATCAACTTATGAAGCCTGATAATGAGATCAACTTCATCCACAGTAAAATTTCCTCTCTTAATATTTGGCCTCAAGTAATTTAACCACTTCAGCCTACAACTTTTCCTGCATCTATTTAATCCTGTAAAACAAAAAAAAGAAAAGAATGTTTTTGCACATTTTTTTTCCTCGTAGAGTTACTTGTCACATATGAACTGTCTTTACCTTAAATTAATTTTTTTTTTTGAGTTTTTTTGAACTTTCATAAGCTTTGCATTCAGTTTTTCGTAATAAGTATTTGTCTTGTTGATAAAAGTATAATATAATAAAATTATCACTAAGCTTAACAAAAGTTAATTAGAAATAATGCAAAAATAACAACTTTTTTTGAGATTCATTTATCTTACCGTAACTTTTTCCAAAACTCATCTAACTTTTTTCTACTCTTGTTATTCCTCTTTCCGAGACAATATCAGAAAACAGAAAAAAAAAAAAAAAAATTCGCCATGTTTCTCAACGCACTTCTTTGTGGGGGACTTGGTGCCAGCTCCCCTCTCCATGTTTCTCAACGCACTTCTTCAGAAGAAAGTCTTCTTCCTCAGTCCAAGCACCCTTTCTCACTCCTAATGGAACCTGCATGTCCATTTCTTTCCTTAATTGTGCAAAGTCCTAAAAAAACCAATAATCAATAAGCACGTGAAAATTTTCAGGTAAAGTTGGTCAAAAATAAAGCGTAGCCTCTGGATCGAATTTATACACATGCAAAATAAGCGCACACATCTCTTTCTGTTCTAAATTCTGAGGCTCCAAAGATAAGTTTCTGACGTCCATTTTCGCCCACCACAAAACCGGAAAACCAGGAATTCTAAACCACGCAGAGTAGCAATAGGATGAGCCGTAAATCAGATATTCTTAATTCGAAACTCGACAACTTTTTAGGCCCAGGTCACAAGAGAAAAATCACTTGTGAATTTTTTAGTGCCGGTATGGATGACATATTGTTTACCAGACGGGAAGAAGAATAGTCGAGTTGCATGTAAGCTGGCCTGAACACCTTGACCCTTAAAAATTAAACCCAACCAAAAAGAAGAAGAAGAAAGAGACAGCACTATAGTAGCTGATCGTTTCTCTATTATTATAGTACTTAATACATCAACTAACAATCCACGTCGATCAAGCGGTCCTGTGCTTCTTTGTATAGGTGGGATGGTTCCTGAAGCTTCACAAGAACCGCGCAGCTACTTCGCTTCTTGCCCTTATCTCCGCTCATAATTTAAGTGTATGGACTAATTTATGCAAATAACGATTAATTCTTAGAGTCTAATCTCACTGCACGCATACTTAAAGAGAGTCCAATTAAAATCAGAGCAAAACTTCATATGAAATAGCTCCTTAAAAATTGATAAATCCTTAAAACCCCTACATTCCACCCGTTCACTTCAACTCATTTTCGGGGCCCAGTTTCTTTGGAGTATGATTGGAGTGACATTTTTATGGACAATATGGACCTTTAATTTGGGATATTTGAGGACCTTTAATTTGGGATATTTGAGGAGATGATCAAGTAGTACTAGGGGTGAACATAGATCGGATTGGTTCGATTTTATAGTAAATCAAAAACCAAATCACTACATACGGATTATGTATTTGGAGAACCAAACTAACCCATAAAAAGTGTAGAACCAAACCAATCCAAACCATTAGAGTTCTATGGTTCGGTTTCGGTTTTGAACCATGGTTTATTTGAAATTGAGATATCATCTTCGTAAACTATTTAAAGTACTCAAAATTGCATAGATAAACTAAGAATTGATTTTTATTTATAGAAAAATTTAGGAATTAATTGAGCCATGGAATCAATATTCACAAAATGGAGCATTATATATCTATATACAATGTGCTTTTGAGATTATAAGAATGGGTTGTGATATATAGAAGTTTATACTAAATAATTTTGGTAGTAAATGAATAATGAATAAGCCGGTGGATTGAATAAATTATTAATTTAGAAAATTAGTTGATTATAACTTTCATGTATACTTGGTGTTTCTAAATTAAATGAGTTATATGTATATATATTATATCTATATACGGTTCGGATCGGTTTGGAACCGAAACCATTAACGTAAATCCACAAACCAAACCATTTAACGAGGTTTCTAAATTTTTAAAACCGGAACCAAACCACACTACTGAAAAACCTAACCAAACCATTCGGTTTGGATTGGTTTGGACTGAATTAGCGGTTTGACAGATTTTTTGCTCGCCCCTAAGTAGTACCGTGACGTTTTAGTTTTCTTTGAAATATCTAGTATTGATCGAGTTACGTCTTTTATGATTTTAATATTTGTTTTTATCGACCAAATTAATAAAGACTTTAGTACAATAGATCGACAATACTCTATCCATCCATTTTTAAATGTCGTATTTTACAACAACAAAAAAGTGCATTTTCTCATCCAAAAAAATATATTCGCGCTATCATTTTTCCAAAAAAATATTCTTAAATGATGCATAAATGCGTTGGCCAAAAACCCTCAAAATATTCTCTGCATGGTGCATGGGCGTGAGGACAAACAGCATCGCTTAACCCATTGTGGTCCTTTCAGTTACATGACCCCGAGGGAGGGACTCTTGGATGAGAGATCCTTGGCCGTCACTTTATTGATCCCGAAACGTTGTTACGGTCCCCACAAAACAACCCCCCACCCCAACATAATAATGCACTCCTATTATTGTTGGGCACCACGTGAACATCCTCAATCCATCCAATGACCGACCCCACTTGGTTGGGCCGATTTAGGCAATTTCAGAGCTGGGCTTTGTCCTAACTTTTCAGGAACAGTACTCTTAACCCGTACTCTACAACATTTAAACTTGCTGCCCTTTTTAGAGTTCGGAAATTATCTACATGCATGAACCAAATGGAGAATGCTAAGGTTAGACTTAGACCTGTCGGTGCACATTACTAGTGCAACATGCGCGCGTCACATGATAATTATACTGTCACTGAAGTGTCATGGGTCCGAGTTGACAGTTTCTCCGCAATGACATATTCCTTTAGAAGCAAATGACAAAATTAGCCTCCATGAAGGCTTTTTTTTGCAAGTAGAGGGAAATGCAGTTGGCCATCGTTACATACTTCTATGCACATGGGCAAAATTCGGACCCCATCAACCTCACCCCCCACCCAGTCCCCTAGAATAATGTTTTCGTTGTTGGTTCGTGAGTTAGGTGCTGGTGTTGGCTGGTTCACCGGAGTGCATCCAGTGCCCATTCGCAAGATTGGAATTGTGAGCTTTTGGCATTATAGGGAGCTAGGCCTACTATTTGGTTATTGACTCCTTTTGAAAGTGATAAATGTCCTTTTGATATATTCGTTTATTTTGTACTATGATTGAAAATGAAACTTCGATCATTTTGACAAAAAAAATTACTACATTTTTTTTAAGCAGGGTCTCACACAAATTAAATTAATCCTTTCGTATACCAAAGGTTGTACAATTAGACCAGAGAAACTTTCCTTTTATGAATCGGGTGTACACACATGCGCGATGCTTTGTTACAATTTCAAAATCATACTGAATTACATTACTACAATACTGTAATAAATAAAGGTCACACCAAGAAGGTTCACAAAAATCACGGCTTTAATTACAGAATGATTAAAATTTGTAGGCTAAATTTTTAATCTCAATTTAAGTCAAAAGCTGAGATAGAAAGTGACGCTTAATATATTTTATCTTAGTTCTTTAAAAACTGTGATTGTAGATAAAAGGCCTCAGTCTTTAGGCAAGATAAAAGACTGAAACCTAAAAAAAGCCTCACTCTCGCAGCGTGATAAAACACTGACATGCGAAAAAAAGCGAGATAAAAGACCTCGCTCTTACAGCAACATAAAAGACTGAAGCCTAAAAAAACCTCACTCTTGCTGCGTGATAAAAAGCTAACTCTTGCAGTGAGACAAAATACTAAAACCTAAAAATGACCTCACACTTGCGGCATGATAAAAGACTGACTCTTGCAGCGAGATAAAAAAATTTAAGCCTAAATTTTAGATTCTTTGAAGTTCCTAATTTTTTTAACCACTAGTCTAAGCGATATAAAGCTACGATGAACCTATATGTCTATTGTTTTACTCATCTTTTAAGTTTCTTGGGAAAACTTGTGTGTCCCCATCTGCTTGGGATATTTGGATGATAGTACACAAGTACGGAGTAACACTTGTCGAAAATCGGGGGTTTAAGTTGAAACCTAATTTTAGATATTGAATTACGGGTTTATAGATGGTAGAATTTCTTGTTGTGTAAGCTAGAAACTAAGTTATTTTGGATGCCTTCCAAGTGTTTGACACATTAAGGAAAAGAGCAATCATGTTATTTTGGCTTAGCCTTGTCTAAAAAGGATTAAAATCCAATTGGCCGGGAAGCCACCACTGAAATTGAAATTCAATATAAACACAAAATCCATGTGAAATGGTTAGTTTATAAAAAAATCTAAAGTTTGTTCATAATGTTACAATCTGCAGGTTGTGATAATTTTCATGAAAACATAAATTACACACTACAACAAAAAACACTATTGTTGACTAAGTTTATCGACCAAAACTAACTTTTTCTCCACAAGAAAATTCTTTGGTAACCAACAACTAGTTTTGATTGGCAAAAGATCTGTTATCATATTTTTTTAAAAAAAATTCAAACAATATATATATATATATATATGTGTGTGTGTGTGTGTGTGTGTGTGTGTGTATTTTTTTATATTTAATTGCATTTCAATAATTCAAGAAATTTTAAGAAAAAGAAAAATTTTCCCAATTTAAGAAGTTTGTATAGATTTTTTTTTGTTTTCTTAATAACAGAAGTTCTTGGCTAGTTTTTAAGTCTTTGGATAATCAACCAATGGTACGTGGGTTCGAAACTCGACAATGTCAAAACAAGATGGTCTAGTAGATGCAAAGAAAAGATCAAACGCAATGGTTTTCCATCTCAATTTAGGGCATGCTCATTTTTAACTTTCAATCACGATTTATAACCGTGATCTAAAGTAGAAGACTTAGATCTCATCCAGAAAGATCACTTTTTATGAGCTAACCTACTTTTGGGAGGAAGGGTGGCTGTTGTCCTGTGCCAGTCAAAACAACATTGTCCCGAGCCCAAAAACTTGATCCGAAACGTTCACTTGAAAGATCTCATTGCTTATTATGGCCTTTGCGAAAAATCAAGTCGATCGAGTATCGATAACCTAGTGAACGAATCAGCTGTTTACAGTGTTATTATCAATGTCCAAAATATTAAGCCAAAAATAAGCAAAAAGAGTGATTCTTTCACTAGGTAAGGATGCTCGATCGACTTGATTTTCTGCAGGACCATAGTAAGAGATGAGATCTTTCAAGTGAACATTTCAGATCAAGTTTTCGGACTCGGGACAATGTTATTTTGGCCGGCACAGCAGCCCCCCTCCCTCCCTATTTTTGTAGGTGTGTGTACAACGTGTTGTCAAATACTCTAACTAAGACGGGTCGGTCAAGCATTAATTAAAAAAGATCTAGAGGAACTGTTTCCAAAATTGCAATCTCTAATTAAAGAGAGAAGATCGAGAGGAACTGTTTCCAAAACTGAAAATGATTTCATGACAACAACAACACTTGATGATGTGTCATTATTGATGGCTAATTATTTCACATTTTGACATTTCCACATTATTGATGACTACTTGTTTCACGTTTCCGCGACATCTTTTTAAAAAATAAATATTTATTTCATATTTTTAAACTCAAAAAATAATGTAAACGAAAAATAATTTTTTTTATTTTTTTGTACTGTTCAAAAGATCTCAATGAGATCTATAAAAAAAGATCCGTATTGCTAAAAAAATTATTTACGTAAACACTTTATTTTTTAGCTTAAAATTGTCTTCTTAAAAAATAAATACTTATTTTGAGTTCTGAAACGGAGCCTAACTTGCAAAATTTCAGGGAAAAAAAGGAGGAATTTCCTTTCACAGGTATTCCAAAGAAAATGGGGTCCCGAAATTAGGTTGACGAGAAGGGATAGGATGTAGGGGATTTCTCCGTCTTAAGATTTTATATTCGAAACCTTTCAGGATTTTTCAATTTCTTTGGAGCTATTTTATTTCTAATTGAACTTCCTTCAAGTACATGGTGAGATTTCTAATTGAATTTCCTGAGATTAGACTCTAAGGATTAATCGTTATCGGCCTGTTTGGATGCAGCGATGTGAAGGGAGATTATGATATCCCCCTCCTAATACGTGGGCCCATGCATATGGCATGGTATGGGAAGTCCAAAATTAGGGTGGATATCTTAATATCCCCGCTCCATAATCCCCCCAAATACCCCCTGAGGGTGGCCTACACATGACTAGGGTGGGAGCCGGCTATGTGAAATCCCCCCTTATAATACACCCTCCATCTTCCATTCAACTATAAAACAACCTTATTCCTCATTTTATATCTCATCCAAATCATGTATTATTTAATCATTCTGTCACATCAATGTGGACCCACCCTTTTTACATAATACCCCTACTATCCAATCCCCCCTTCTTATAAAATACCTCCAAATCTAATACTTCATCCAAACGAGCCCTATGTGTATAAACCAACCCGACACTTGTAAAAAGCAATGGACCACTTTTTGTTTTTTTTGAAAGGCGACGTGGACCACATGATCGACGTGGACTGTTAGTTGATTTATTAAATCTCTATTATAAAACAGAAGGGTGTGGGAACAAGTTGTTGGAACGGTTTAGATTCATTTGATCCAAAGGCTGTAGTACATTCTCCCACTTTCCAGTTAAGTGCCCATGGTTTTCACCTAAATCACACAACTGCCATTTCCTTCCAATCGGGTTGGGTTTGAAGGTCAAGATGTCCAAACTAGCTTACGCATAACTCAATTGCTCTCCTTTCCGATCCAGTCAAAAATATGTAATCTATGCCGACACGAGAAAATTCACAAGAAAATTTTCTCTTGTAACCTTGGCCTATGAAGTTATCAAGTTTTGAATTAAGAATATCTCATTTACGGCTCATTCTGTTGCTACTTTGCGTGGTTTAGATTCACGATATGGCTTGTCAGTAGTCCCACCGTGTAGTTGGCCGGATATTGGCTTGTACTGAGGTTATTTTCATAATCGGAATCTTTCACGTCGTACGTAGAACTCGTCGAAAACTTTTATCACGTCGAAACTCATGTTAATCGGATACTTATTAATACCTAATCGGAGTGACTTTTTGCTTTATTAAACTAGTGTTGGTGGGTTGATCCAGTGTGGCCATATTCATTTTTAGAAACATAAATGTGATCTGATCAGGAATTAAACAATGTTTAGACAATATAATTTTTGACATGCTTGAAGTTTTCAATGAGCTCGACAACATAAACGGTTCCGATCATGATAACAAACTCGGAACAAGCCGAAATCCGGCCAACTGCCGACAAGCCAAGTCCACTAAATTCGAATTCTCGTTTTAAGGTTTAGTGGTGGGCGAAAATGCACGTCAATGACTTTTCTTTTGGAGCCTCAGAATTTAAAACATTCAGAGGGTACGCTTTGTTTTTTAGCAGCTTTGCTTGAAACCTTTTCACGTGCTTATTATTATTGGGTTTTTTTAGGACTTTGCAGAATAAAGGAAATAAATGGACATGCAGGTTCCATTAGGAGTGAGAAAGGGTGCTTGGACGGAGGAAGAAGACTTTCTTCTGAAGAAGTGCGTTGAGAAACATGGAGAGGAGAGCTGGCACCAAGTCCCTCGCAAATCAGGTCAATTTTTTGGATAAATGAATCCCAAAAAAAGCCGTTAGTTTTGCATTATTTCTAATTAACTTTTGTTAAGATTTTAGTGATAATTTTATTGTATTATACTTTTACCGTCAAGACAAATGCCATGCAAAGCTAATGACAGTTCAAAAAAAAAAACTCAATAATTAATTTAAGCTAAAGACAGACTTCATATGTGAATGTAAGTCTGTGGAAAAAAAAGTGCAAGAGCATTCTTTTCATGTTTTGTATTACAGGATTAAATAGATGCAGGAAAAGTTGTAGGCTGAGATAGTTGAATTACTTGAGCCCAAGTATTAAGAGAGGGAATTTTACTGTGGATAAAGTTGATCTCATTATCAGGTTTCATAAGCTGCTTGGCAACAGGCAATCTCTTCTCTCTCTCTCTGGGCGCGCATTTTTATGCATTTGTCTTCTTCTTTTTTGGAAACTTCTTTTTTGGAAAGGCTTTTTGCCTTTGTCTTTGTCGTTGTCTTTGTCTTTGTCGTCGTCTTCTTTTTTGGAAAGGCTTTTTGCCTTTGTCTTGTTATACTCCCACTCTTGCTCAATATTCCCACTCTTGCTCATTGACGGCCTTGCTTTTAAATTTGTTGTAATGATTATTCCTGTTAAAGAAAAATGCTAACGAAGTAATGAACAGGGAACAAATATAAGAATTATACATGAGTAAAAGCCTACATCATGTTCCACAACCTCTGAATCTGGGATAATTAATTATAACCCCTTGCAGTATTTGCTCCAGCACCAGCCAAGGCTTTGGTTGAATCCTTAGCATGAATTTCGATATCATCAGATTTAGTGTTGGCCACTAACTGAATAGCCCCATCAAAAATAATAGCCTCACCACTCGCTAAATGCTTGCTCGACCAAAATGTGTCGTAGTAAAGAGCGCCCAAAGCGTAGGGCTAGGTCGGTTGTAGCATAATAAACTCGGAAGTCCGAGGTCGAATCCACAGGGAGCCAATCAAGTTAGGCCGGAGGTTTGATTTACGAAGGGTTTTTAGCGTTAGGACCGCCAACCTTTAGTTCGGCTTTGAGACGGCCAACTTTTGAGTGATAGAAAATTTTCTTTACCTCCTAACTTTAATTGAAAACGAAGATTGACTACAAATTAAAAGCAACAAGGTATAGGGGTTTATTCCGTCCATAACTTAGGCCGTTCAACGCTTCTCTTTAATAACTCAAGTGAGAATCATTGTCATTTGATCTCACTCGGAAGATTTAACCATAAAAATTAAGTTTAACTCATACATCGGGGTTTGGAAATGGAAAGGAACTCATTTAGGCATTTTATCAAACACATAGAGTACCATAGTTCTAAGCATTGGGTGTGCCAAGGAGACTTGTCAACACACAATTGAAGAAGTTAACAACCCTAAGTTTAGACCAAATATTAGAGTTCAACAAGATCTTTGAGGCATTTTGGCAAATACCTAGAGTGACATAGCTCCAAGCATTATGTGTAGCAAGAGATCGAGTCATTGCCTACACCTAATCAAAAAGGTTACCAACCCTAAGTTTTGTTACATAAAAATGAATTTAATCCATTTACAAACCACATTAAGCACAAGAAATGTGAGAAGTCATTAAACTACCCAAGTCATGGGGTAGAAATCATCCCATGACCAAGCCTTGATCACTACTCACCCTTAATCGGTGTAAACATGAAGGGAAATGAAGAGAGATACGAAAACATTCACAAAAACGAAAATAAAAGCTAGATTAATGTAAAGAACAAGAGTACTTACAAGTTTAATGAAGAACAAAAGTCTTAAAACTCTAGCAATCAACCTCCATTGAAGAGAAAGAGAGAGCGTTAGGGAGAGGAGGGAGGTAGAGAGACAAGTGAAATTGGAAGATAACCTAATGAAATGAGGTCTGAAGGTATTTATATGCCCTCAAAAACGGGTTACAAAGGTTCAAAATACCCCCAAGACAAAGTGCAGTCGGGTACAAAAAATGCAGATTTTTCCAGATTGTACCGGTACCGTAAAATCCCAATACCGGTACAGGTCTTGTTCGTGGCAGTTTTGGACATGGTCTGTCCGAGGTGTACATGTACCACAAATCCTCGGTACCGATACATCGCTGGCAGACAGCTTCCAAATTGTTTTCTTCCATCCAACGGCCCCATTGACGTCTCGAACACTCTTCGACACTTCTTTAAAGGCTCCTAGGGACTTGGTGGCGGGGTGCCGCATGGTCTTGGCTCTTGGATACTTCCGGAAGTCATCATTGGCGTTCAAATCGCCTAGTTTTCACCTTTTTACCTGAAACTCACAAAAACACAATCTCCGTGCAATATCATCTAAATAGAGCAAGTCATGCATGTGAGAGTGACAAAATTGGGATCAATAAGCCCATTTATTTACACTATTGAGAGCTTATCACTAAATCACAGTGGATTCCACCCCCTTGTCTTGCAATCGGCTCCGCATCCAAAGAGGACCCATTAGTATCACTCTCTGACACCGGAACGTCGACCTCATCATCCTCATTTTCCTCCTCTTTCGTCGATTCATCTTCCGAATTCGAATGCCGATTTACTCTAGGAATTTGTTTCTCCGCTTCATGAGGTTGATCACATGGATCTTCCAACGCCTTTACTTTGTAACTCTTACCTTCAACCTCTACAATAATTCACTCATCAATTTCCTTGAAAATATTAGTGGCATTAATTAGAATCTTAGCCTCCGCAAAAGATGACACCTTCAACGTCGATTTATCCGTAAATATGAAAGAACCCCATAATTCACCAATAGATTTGAAGGAAGTATCGCTCCATCCATTGAGAGGGATTCCATAGCAACATAACCATACAAATCTTTCAACGCACGCCGCTTGACCATTCCATGATTTGAAGATGTTCTTAGTTACAAGTTTCCCTTACCATGTTCCAATTTTGGGAAAGACGGTTTTCCATTTTGAGAAGCAATGAAACGGCCGGGCTATTAAAAAAGTGAAAATAGCAAAGACAAAAAGTTTATATTGGTTCAATTTTTCATGTATTAGGCTAGTTTTGGAAATTAGACCAATAAGTCACTTTAACTCGAGTCAAAAAAAAAGAGTCACTTTGACTTATTTCTCTTTTTTCAATAACGGTCTTGCTAGCCAGCCCACTGGGCTGACGATAAACATACTAAAAGATAAGAAAAATACGTATTTTTGTGCACTTTTTACATCCTTTAATACACATTCACACACCTAATATCGTCAGCCCATTGGGCTGATTTTAGAATTTTACTTTCAATAAAAGTCGCATTTGTTAGGTTTGTGTCAAAGATTTGTTGATTATTGATTTTTCTGGGCGAGAGAAATCAGAAAAGTAAAAAATTATGATCAAAAATTTAAAAATTTTTGAATAAAGATGAAAATAAGTCTATTAAAAAATTATGAGTTTCGATCATATTTTTTACTTTTTCGATTCCTTTCATCGAGATGAATCAATAATCCATAAAAGTTTGATGCAAAAATAAACAATAATCATTTGTGAGACTGTGTTAACTATTTTGTCCCGATATGTGTGAGGATTTTACGATAGAAATGTAAAATTTCAAAATATATTTTCAAATGTCTGACCATACCTTTCCATAATTATCGTTAACTTTTTGTGATGTATACATCTATAATTAATGCTGATCATAATTTAATCCTACAACATTATATGCCATTTTCCGGTTTCATATTCACCACATTAATTGGTCCTTCTCTTTAAACAGATGGTCGCTTATTGCGGGTAGACTTCCAGGAAGAACATCGAATGATGTCAAGAATTACTGGTATACCAATTTGCACAAGAAACCGAATGATCAAATTCGGGAAGATGTACAGAAATCGAAAATGACCCAAAGCACGGTGGAGAAAACCAAAGTCATACGACCTCGACCTCGAACCTTCTCAAAGAATCTAACTTGGCTGAGGGGTAAAATTGTCATTACGGATAAAACTCAGACGAAAGAGAATTCCTCCGAGCCATTCCAAATGCCTTCACCGGATGATGATGACGGAATATTGTGGTAGAATAACATGTTGTGTGATCCTTATTTTAACAAAGGATTGATAACATGGACCGATGAAGAAGCGAATATGAAGGGTGGGGGCGAAAAGGAAAAATCAGGTATGCAGGGAGCTGGTAGGGATCTTTTCAGCTATGTTCAAGAAAATCAGAGTGGTTGAAGTGACTTTTTAACGGACAATATGGACTTTTGGGATATTTTGGGAGCTGATCTCAAGTAGTACCGTGACGTTTTATTTTTCTTTGAAATATTTAGTATCGATGGAGTTTCATCTTTTATGATTTTAGTGTTTGTTTTTATCGATCAAATTAAGACTTAATAAAAAAAAGAGACGATACTCACAAATAAAAGACTAAAAAAAAAAGATCTCTCCATTTCATTTTAAATGTTATATTTTACACACACAAATATTGCATTTTCTCGTTCACAAAAATATATCTGCGCTAGCATTTTTCCAAAAATAAAATAAAACTTACATGATGCATAAATGCATCATCGGCCAAAAACCCTCAAAAGACTTTTTTTTAAATAAAAAGTAAAAAAAGAACAATCATCATCATTCTTGTGATTAGAGCATACTAGCGCTTTGCTTGTTCGATGCACGGGAACAAAAAAAAACATTAGTGAGAACTCTTTTTTTTTTGTCCTCCTATATTTTAGTGGATCGGCGCGTATGCCTCTTAGAATTTACGGCTCAATGAGTATTTATTATTTTATTGATTGACCTTAGTTTTATTTTTAAGCGAATTAATATATATATATATATATATATATATATATATATATATATATATATTGTATTTTTAAAAAGTACGGAATAATGAATAAAAAATTACATGTAGGAAAGAGAGTATATGGAATAGATATGGTCGTGAGGACGAGTCACTTTCCGATCCTTTCAGTTAAGCCTGATCGATCTTTTCAGTTAAGCCCTTCGAATTAATTGTCACCAACGCTAAAATCGTGCCCCAAGAAACTTTTGGACGAGAATCATTCAATAATAGCTCTAGCCATCGTCATGTGGTGTCCAGTCTCTCCTCCATAATGTATTATTGTGGAATTCGTACACCTACGTGAACATGTCTGGAAGAAATGAGGAACCGTACTACACACGTACTATATACGCATAAATTGTGCACAGATTTTTTTGTGAGGCCCACCACTGATCTCACACAAATTATTTGAGCCTTTAATTAAATGTAAAACATTTTTTTGAGGGTTCCACGATTACGATCAGTTCAATCCAATACCCACAGATGCTTCTTTTAGGATAAAGAAAAATTAGATGATTGGATTGAGCATCTGTAGAAATTAGATTGAGCTGATTTTTGTGAAAACTTTCAAAAAAATATTTTACATTTAATGAATGGTTCGAATCATTTACGTGAAACAAATAGGGAACCTTACAAAAATATCTGTGCACAGTCCTTACATGTATAGTCTATGTGGACAAACTTCTGTCGTGGACCGTCCTCAATTATCAGGACCCCACTTGCTTTGTCCGTGTCTTAAAAGAGTCCTGCTACCCGTACAGATTTTTGTGCACAGATTGTGCACAGATTTCATTGTGGGGCCCACCACGGGTCCCACACAAATCATTCAAGCCGTTCATTAAATGTAAAACATTTTTTCAAGGGTCTCCGTAAAAAATAAGCTCAATCCAATACCTATAGGTACTTCATCCAACCATCTAACTTTTTATTCAGATTTTCGGATTATGAAACGTTATACGATTGGATCGAGCATTTATAGGTATCGGATTGAGATTATTTTTTATAGGGACCCTTAAAAAAATATTTTACATTTAATGAACGGCTCGGATAATTTGTATGGGACCCGTGGTGGGCCCCACAACAAAATCTGTGCACAGATTGTATGTGTGTAGCATTTCTGCTTAAATTATCACCTATAAATATCTACAGTAATGTACTCCATTAGTAACATTTATGTCCTTTTTTTTTTCTTTTTCCTCGAGTTTTTATATACTTCCCCATTCCAATTTAATTGTTATTTTTAAGAGTTCGTGTCACTTTTCAATTGATTATATCTTGTAATTTATAATATTTTAGGTGATTTTGAAAATATTATATTATAGAACAAATCGAGATCTATCAAACAAAATCTATATTAGATATAAAATTCATTACCAATTTAAAGATATAATTAGTTTTTTTATCCAGTTAGAATAGAACTAGGACAACTAAATTGGGACGGAGGGAGTATGTCTCATTACACTAAAACTCAAACATTTGATTAATAACATGCTTACCTCCAAAAAATACTCCCCCATCCCACTTTCAATGTTCCGTAAGCGAATCTGTGCAATTTCAAACTAAAAAAACCATATATCTATATTTTTTTTTTAATTTCTTACACTTAATTTGGTGTAAGAAAATAAATATATATAAAAAAAATTGAGTTTGAAAATGCATGAATCTTCGTAGGAGGCATTTAAAGTGGGACGGAGGGAGTAGTACACTTCTACCCCTGTTGTCTCCCCGAACGTGTCCCAACCGTCTACCCACGCGTCCATGTTTTTTCCGCCCTTCAAAAGTTAATTTAAGGGTCAAGCCACGTGACGTGTCTCATATGTGTCTGGTCCCATGTCTAATGCATGGATAGGAGTGTTTGTGCTTCATAGATAGTAATTAATAGTACTAAAAGAATTGTTGGTGGTCAAATTCTAGCCAAATTTTTGGAGTAACTAGCTATGACATGATCATGTATCCATTTATTTTTACAACTCAACATTTTCATGCCAGCTTACTCACAATATGACTAATCCCTGAAGACTCAACCCCACCGTTCACTAGCCAAGAGTGATTAGAGCTAGTCCATGTATTTTTTATAATGTCTTGTGTAGATTACGTATCTATATATGAATATATCTACCTTGTGTTATGTACATGTTTTGCTGTTTAAAAGCTCCTCCATAGAGGTTCCGTCTCGAAATAAGCACATGGGTTTTGGCCTGGTTATGGTGTTGTGGTTAACAAGTTTTAGCGGTAGGGCAAGGTCAGTCGTCGGCCGCTGCGATCATGGGATCAAACCACTAGTCAACACGGATTTTTGGTTTCGGTTTTCTTGTTCAAAACCTGTCATGCCAGCATAGGTTTGCCTCGGAGATTCCCTCCACTGCTTCGGTGTGAGAACTCGTACGCGTTCTCGGTTGACACGCTTCGCATCCTCGCTTTAAGACAACTGGCGTACTTTTTGTATAGCAATCCAAGGCAATTGATTGTGCACCTGCTGTTCGATAGCCATCGAAGATTATTGCTATTTTTGGCTTGGGATTTCATCAATCCTTTGGGGATTGAATGTTTGGATTCCATACTCCATGTATCCCGACTTTCATTGGTGGTGTAAAGTCATTCCTGGTCTTAGACATTTGTCTTCTTTATTTTGAGTTTCTCGTTCATTCTTAGTTGGATGGATTTGGTTGTTTCTCTTGTCATTGTTTTCGGATGACTATCTGTAGAGATGTCATATGACTTCTTTTAAATGATATGATTGTTCTTCGGATTAAAAAAAAAAAACTCCTCTATTGCGCGCGCTACCATAGGATTGGAGCAGTTTTTGCAATTGTTTTGCTCTTTTATTAGCAAGTAAATGGGAAGACAGAGTAATAGGTGACAGCTCTTAAACGGAATAGGCCAATGACCTGAAATAGCTTCTCCTGCACCAAACAGGGTATTATTAGCTTACAAGAATGGAGTCTTCATGTAAGGCTTAGTCATTCGGTTTAGATTGAGTACTTAATAACCTCTTGTGGAATGGAGATTGAAAAATTAATTGCCTATAAGGCTTAGCCATTCGGTTTCAATTGATTTAAACTGGATTCGCGGCTTGACTGATTTTTAGCTCATCCCTATTACGTACAAATCTTCGAGTTTAAGAATTTTTTACTTGCCTATCTAATAAATATTATTTTTTTTACTTTCTCACATTTTCTATTAAGGACTCTCTCTGGGTTTTTTTTTTTTTTTCTTATTAAGGACGTGAGATCGACGAGTACTACCATCACTACATAATTCTCCCACAAGTGTTTGAATATTTTATTTTTTTTTTACCTTTTTACTTGCGTACAATGAATTTGGTTCCTCTTTGGTGTGCGACTTGTTTATTTGACTCAAAATTAAATTTGTGGTTCCATATGCATATTAGGACAACGTTTATCTTTTTCGAAACATTGGAATGGAAAAGAGAGTGATCGAGGGAGAAGGCGGTTTACTATTGATCAATTACGGTTTTCTGCATCACATGATTAATTTGTAGTTACTTTCCAAAAAAAAATTGATTAATTTGTAGTATAATTTTACAAATTTGACTTGCACGCATATACATCGCGTGTACCCGACCTCTAGTCTATATGAAGGAGAGGTTTTGTAATGGGAAGTGATTTTGCCACTCCCATTTTCTCTAACGATACTCCCCTTTGTGTCTCTATTAGGTAATTTGTTTTACGAGAGAAAATGAGTGCCGTTAGAGAAAATAGGAATGGCAAAATCACTTCCCTTTGTAATTTATAAATCTTTTCTTCACTTTATGTATTTTTGGGAGAATCTTGGAGGGACTCAAAGTCTTTTTAGAGATTTGGTCTCTAAATTTACTTTTGGATCTTCAAATTTGAATACTATACTCTCATTTTTTAGACCAAATCTCTAAAAGAAAACGATGAATGCCTCCAAGATTTTCCAAAAAGTACAAAAAATAAAGAAAAAAAAGGATAAATTATAAAAAAAAATTCCTCAACATGTTCTCTATTTTGGAGTTTTAGGGATAGATTAGAGATGCTTCCCATAACTCCAAATCTTCATTCATTCCTCCATTTTGGAGGAATTATCCAATTCAACCCATCCTCCATATTTATCGCCATTTGATTTTCATCCTCCATATTTGGAATACCAAAAAATTATGGTGGATCTCCTTCATTTCAGTATTCCTCTTTTTCATATCACATTTTGATCGTCAAATGGGTTTTGGTACATTTAACTTTCATAAAATTAGTACTAATCAAAAGATATTTATAATATCTTTAAAATCAGACCAATCTTGATAACTTTATAGGACGGATGTATTATTTATTTATAAAAATAAAAATATGATAACTTGAATTTTGGAGGAAAAATGATGAAGTTTGAGATTTGGAGTGGATTTTTTAAAATTTAGAGGAAGAAGTAGAGTATTGGGTTGGAGTTGTTATAAATAGTAAAAGGGTAAACTATAGTTAACCCCCTCTAACTAAGCCTCGCGTGCACTTTGCCCCCTCACTTCCTTTTTTGCACTCAACCCTCTCTAACTAACTGAAATTCAAACGGTCATAACTTCTTCGTCCGAAATCGAAAATATGCAAATTATATATCAGTTTTGAGGTCTTGAAGTTAGCTTTCTAATGACACCAAAATCACATCACGATTCAAAGCACACAGAAAGTTATGATCAAAAGAGTAAGGGCTGGTAGACAAAAAGACCGTTTTGATCATAACTTTCTGTGTGCTTTGAATCGTGATATGATTTTGGTGTCATTAGAAAGCTGACTTCAAGACCTCGAAATCGATATACAATTTGTATGTTTTCAATTTCAGACAAAGAAGTTATGACCGTTTGAATTTCAGTTAGTTAGAGGGGGTTGAGTGTCAAAATAAAAAGTTAGAGAGGGTAAAGTGCACGTGAAGCTTAGTTAGAGGGGGTTAACTATAGTTTACCCATAGTAAAACCCTCTAAGGCCACATTTTAGAACGATAAATAAGTATTTATTTTTTAAGAATGTAATTTTAAGCTCAAAAATCATGTGCTTATGCAAATAATTTTTCTATCAATATGAATTTTATTTGATAGATCTCATTTTGATCTTTAATACGGTGTAAAAAAAATTTGAAAAATTATTTTTTCATTTACGTTATTTTTTATTTTAAAAATGTAAAATAAGTACTTATTTTTTTAAAATGTACTCCCTCCGTCCCAAATTGAATGTCAATTTTTGATATCCGTGTCAATTTCAACTCCTTATATCTTTCAATATGGATCTCAAAATATATGCAATATGGATCTTGTTTGATAGTTTTCGATTAGTTCTATTATACAAAATTTTCAAACTCATGAAAAACATTATAGATTGAAAGATATAAGAGAAGAAAAATGGCACGGGTTTTAAAAATTATCATTCTTTTTGGAACGGAGGGAGTATTCTGGAACAGAGCCTAAATCTACTTTCTGATTATAAAATAGTATTTTGGTCCTCTAAAATAAAGTTTTTGAGGATATTGGGTTAGAGATACCCTTTTTACCCTGCAAAAAAGTTTGAAGGATAACAGATATTGAGAAATGAAAGATCGATTGAAGCTAATGCATCCTCTAAAACACCTTTTTGCACCTAGGAGGTACAACGTAAATTGCTTTTCTCACCCCCTGACACCACACCCCTCCCGGTTCTACACCCTTTTTCCGCTTTTACCCTCCCTCAGCCCTTTTAATTACCTCCCTCCGCCATTTTAATTCTCTGGGCTCTTGCCCCTTGCACCTAGGAGGTACAACGTAAATTGCTTTTCTCACCCCCTGACACCACACCCCTCCCGGTTCTACACCTTTTTTCCGCTTTTACCCTCCCTCAGCCCTTTTAATTACCTCCCTCCGCCATTTTAATTCTCTGGGCTCTTGCCCCTAAACGGCAACGTTTGGGTTAAAAAAAAATTCTCACCATCAATTTGCAATCCTATGCAGCAGAAACGTAATTATGAGAGCCCTAGAGACAAAATTTGATTATGTCTCTTTAGAATAATATGATCAAAATAAAAAGATCTTCACACCCGTTTAAACGCATTAAAAATTGAAGTACTTAATTTTTTAACCATATTTTTTAATATATAAACTGTCTAAAAAAAACTTAAGTGGTCAAATTTTCACTCCATTTGATTTGAATCTGTGCAAAAATCTTGTTATTCTGATTATATTGACAAGATCTTTGCACCGATTCAAACGGAGTGAAAATTTAAGCACTTAATTTTTTTAGACCGTTTATATATATTAAAAAATATGGTTAAAAAATTAAGTGCTTCAATTTTTAATGCGTTTGAACGGGTGTGAAGATTTTTTTATTCTGATCATATTATTTTAATTTATTTCTTTATTTAATTACTCATATCTTTTTAAGGCCTTTCAACAAAACACCCTAAGACTTATTTTTTAGTTTTAAGACTCTCTTAGGATGTCCATTGGAAGGCCTTGGAACCAAAAATTTATTACGACCATTTAAGATGAAATGATCAAAAAAATAACATCTTTGCAATGATTCAAACGGATTGAAAATTGAAACACTTATTTTTGTGACTATATTTTTTAATCTATAAAGGACAAAAAAAGAAAAATAAAACAGTCGTATAAATATGATCAATTGAAACACTTTTTTTTAATTACTTTACAAAACCTAGAATTAGACTTGAACCTATTATTAAAGAAAAAAAATTCAAACTAAAAAGAAATAAAATGAAATAAAAAAATCAAACTGGAAAGAAAAGGAAAAAAAAGAAAGAAAGAAACTGTAAAGAAAGAAAGAAAGAAAAGGAAGAGAGAGAGAGAGAGAGAGAGAGAGGCGGGGGGTAATTTCGGAAAAAGGAAGGTGGGGCCGGGGGTGTGTGTCAGGGGAGGGGGGAATAGCAGCTCTCAGGTACAACGGGTAATCAAAGCTTCATTGAAAGCCCCGTAAAGTCTTGTACGTTGTGCTAGAATTAAAGTGTCATGTCCGTCATTTATGCTACAGTCATGTGACAGTGCTTACCAGTAATGCTAGGTAAAAAAATAGGGACCGACCAGTGTAAAGTGCTTGATCCAAACACCTTATTTTTCATGTATGGATGTTTAGATCAAGTATCTTACACATATTGGATGCCGTTGATTCCCGTGTGAGGTCCCCTCATTTTTTTTTAAAATTTTTGGACGGCTCGAATTGGCCGGAGATGGCCTAGCGTGACCGTCGGTACGATTTCGGCAGGAGACCTGTCAATCCTATAGCAAGACTCGTAAAACTTATCCGAAAAGTGTCGAAAAGAGAAATTAATTGTTGAGATTCATTTTGATGATTGGGTCCAACACATTAAAGTAAATCTCAATCACTAGTTACTTTTTTTGTGATACTTTTGGAGTAATTTTTCTTTGTCCTTAACATTAATGCTTACCCAACTATTTACACAAAGCTACTCACACTCACATTGCGATTCAAATACATTACATCTCCAATGTGTGTGGGACAAAAAAATGTGAGTATATACAAAGTTTGTGTGTGCATTGTATGTTTGCGGTTGTATAATACTAAATTGTTTATAATATACATGAACATGTGGCAACGGAACACTCTTCGTGTATCTTTTCGAGAAAGCCAATCATCACATATTTCAGCCGTTGTTCTTAAAGTTTTATTTTACTGCATAGTACACTCCGTCCGGATTTAACAGTCATGAATTTGTGTCATTTTTTAATCGATTATATTTTTCAATTTATAATGTTTTACCTGATTTCGAAAATATTGAATTATAGAACTAATCGAGATCTATCTAACAAGATCCATATCCGATATGAAATTCATTACAGATTTAAAGATATAACCCGTTTTTTAGCCGGTTAGAATAGAATTAAGGAGAATTAAATATAAACGGAGGGAATATATTTGTAGTATTTTTCAAACTTTTGTTAGATTTGATGTAAAAATATGACCAAAAGCAAAACAAAAATACTCTCATACAACTGGTTTTTGAATAGTTGTGTACCAAGTATTTTCGCAAAACTAATCCTTTCATATACCCATCGAATCTGGGGATGGTGTTGTGCGCACCACATTTTGCACATTCAGACCGTTGATCTAGGCAATTAACGGTTCAGATTGCATAGTATTGTGCGTAATCTCAACCGTCCAACCCTTCGGCAATCCAAACCGTTGATTGCCAAGATCAACGGTCCGGAGTTGCGATGGCTTATGATGATTTGAATTACAATTAATTGTCAAGTCTAATGTATGTTTTTGAGTTTTGTCAAACAATAGGAGAATAAAAGTACAAAAATTATTACAATAAACTGGAAAATAACTCCACAATTACTATAAGTTTAACCCAACTATTACCTCCGTTAGGGATACAAAATAATCCACACGATATGCAATAATTCTGACCAACTGAGCTAGCCTCAATTAAGCTAAGTGCATGTTCACCTTATCCCAATTCTTGTAGGTGTACAAAATTGCAATCTCTAATTAAGACGGGGCAGTCAAGCATTTAAAGAGAGAAGATCTAGAGGAACGTACTGTTTCCAAAACTGAACATGATTTCATAAAAACAACACCACATGATGATATATGTGTCATTATTAATGACTACCAACTTACAAAATTTCAGGGAAAAAAAATAAAAGAGAACTTCCATTCTCAAGTAGCCAAATTGAGTAAGTTGTAAATGAGTTGGGTCTATGATAGGTCATTAGTCTATTTAAAATCCATTAGTTATGAACTCAATTATTCATATTCAACCCGACCTATTTATTTAAAATTAAAACCGACCCGCACGTTAACATACCCATGTATATTGAAATGATCATATTATCCTGGTACATCTAAATGACTAAAATACCCATATACATGAAAATTACCATATTATCTGTAACGACCATCCTAATTTTTGGTAAATAAAAATTTCATTAAATATTTAAATTTTATTCCAATTACTTGGATTTCATTTAAAAATCCTTTTTAATTCTTAGTAATCCGTCATAATTAGATTTGAGACTTATAAAATTATATCTTTCTACACCGGACAACCTAGTCATTTTCTAAAGACAAATATGTTTATAGAAGCTCTTGTATACTTTCCTAGTAAGTAAATAAAATCATTAAATTGTATTTCTTGGCTAAAAATCCTACTTGGCAAGTAGAATTAGCTTTCAACCGATTAGTTAGAGAAGTCTAACTGCCGTTTCAACCAAGTTACAATCTCCTAACCCTAGATGGACCTTTTTGACCGTCTTTGAGCCTTGTGAACCTATCCAAACCGTAATTAAACCTTTTGGACCAAAGGATGTAATCATTTCACTTTTATGACTAGTCAATTTTTGACTTTATTTCTCATCATTACATCTTCCTAGTATATTTTTTCTCCTTACCCATTGAACGATAGTTGTTAGGAAAATTTTTACGCTTTGGGTAATAGATTTTGTTTCCAATCAATTAATTAGGCAAACTTAAGTACCAATCGACTTAGTTACATTTTTCTAGCATTTAAGGATTATTGGACAAATATAGTAATCATGATACTACTAAAAGTAGTACTCATAACCTACTTTAATCATGACTACTTGACCATAGACTTATTTTCTAAGAAACTATTAACCATTGATCCATATGATTACCTTTGGAAGCTTAACCTTTAATCATGACCTACCTTAGCCTTATAAGCCTACTTGGACCTAACCATATTTAGTCACATCTATCATCATTACCTCTTTAACCATTGGATAATATTTGTTAGAAAAAATTTTATCCCTTGGATAATGGAGACTAGACTTACCAAAGTGTATATATATTTGACAAGACAAGTCATACCAAAAGAAGCTATCATTTTGCTTCCAAAAGAAGCAAACTTAGCCTTGTCATGCATGTCAACCTAAGACTAATAGCCCTAAACCTAATAATTACCCTCCAAGGCTTATTTTTCTCTATTTTCTCTAGATAGATAGATATATATATATATACACACACACATAGTATTAGAGAGAGAGAGAATGACCGAGAAAGAGGCTGAGAGTGGGAGGAAGAGAGATGGAGTGTGTGGTGTGCTTTGTTTACTCCCACAAGCTACCCCTTTAGCCTTAAACCTATTTATGACTTGACAACCCATTTCTAGTCAATTTCTAACATAGAATCCTAACCCTAATCATTCTAGATTTGATTCCAAAGTAGTCTTTAATCATCCTAGAACCTAGCCTTAATTACCCTAGGATTTGACTACTAACCTATACCTATGAATGACTAAACATGGAAGGCTATACCTTAGCCTAATCAAACCCTACCTTAGACTTGTAAGACTTGCCATAATCACCTAGAAAGCCTAGAAAGCCTAAAGATCCTAGTTAGTTTATGGCCTTAAGTCTAAAAGGATTGGACAAGACAAGTCATGGAAGGCTTTCAAGCATGATTTGACATGACCATGGAGGAAATCCATGGGAGAGAGAGAGAGAGAAGATATGGCCGGCCAAGAGGAGAGAGGAGGAGCCAAGAATTTTGCTATAAATAGGACCCCTCACTTGCCATTTCAACCCACACCTTCATCCTCCAACTTTTCTCTCTAGACTTTCTAGCATTCTTACTTTGTTCTTCCTTGTTCTTGCTTGTTCTTGAAGTTCTTCCTAAGTTCTCCTCCGAAAACACCTTTTCAATCCAAAAAGTTCAAGTAGTTTTAGTCACAAAGTAGTTTCGAGAGAAACATTTCTCTTTCGAAGCTACCGGAAGCCAACCGTAAGAAGTTACTCTGCCCAAACACCAACCAACTTTCCATAGTCATCAACTACCGTCAAGAAGAAAGGTAAAACCCCTAGTCCAATAACTCTACGTATAGCATAGAATCGTACATTAGAAGGTAAAATGTTCTTAATTAATTCAAAATACCAATATCCTCATCGTTTTCCTTAAGTAGATAAGGTTATCTATTGTTTAGTTTAAAGTAGATAAGGTTATCTATCGTTTATTATCGCCATGCATGGTAGTCAACAAGTGTATCTTAATAATAGAAGAATGAGCATGTTGAATGAGTTACTTTTACTCTAATAAACATGTGTTATTTGCGGATCAAAAAAAAAAAAAACATGTGTTATTTTGAATTTTTCATAAATGAAGAAAGAACGGTTTTCGAAAGATAAGACTTTATCGTTGATAGAAGTATTCGTATTTTGATCTTTAGGATGGTTATGAGCATGATTACAAATATGGAGTTGGATGATCTTGGTAGTTTAGTTTCAAGATTACAATGAATGATTTATGTTTTTGAAAAGTCCTACCGCGGAGTCTATGCATGAAAATGGGACACGAAAATCGAAAAAGTAGAAACATAATACCTAGGGTGTGGTTTGATAAAAAGGCGTGTTTTGAAAATGTGAAATATTTTGAAAACCGTAATGTGGCCGGACATGGTAACCCATTGTGTAGTGTGTGTTTTGTGTGCCAATGGGAATCCGGTGCGGCGGAACCATTGTGAGGATACTCGGGAGCCCGGAACCGCAGAACCGAGGTTGGGTGTGTGGCTTGGTTATCTGCGGAGAGGAGCCAATGCAAAGTGTGCCAATGGGAACCCAGTGCGGCGGAACCATTATGAGGATACTCGGGAACCCGGAACCAAGGTTGGGTGTGTTAAACAGATTTTGGAAACAATGATAAGGATAATGAAATGTGAAAAAATGATGACACGGTCTACGAGAAGTCACGTAGGAGAAACTCAGAACTCATAGACATCTACGTTAGTTGATTAGTGAATGTGGTGTATCATTGTTAATTGTGGTGTTAATCATGTACATGTCAACTTTTGTTTGTAAGTTAAGGGTTAGTGAATATGGGTTATTCTATTAAGCCTTCGTAGCTCACGGTGTTACCTTTGGTGACCCTGACATATTATATTGGTGGTGACGACGGTATAATGTGTCAGATTTCATAGATGAACAGGGTGAACTTTATACCTTGGAAGCTTTTGGAGCCGAAGAGCTGGCCTGAATGGAAGAGGAAGCGGAGCAGTAGATAGGAACCCTAGCTACCCTTTCTTTGTTGATTAGAAGTACTCTTTTGAAATTTATGTTGTAATATTGAGCTAGACTCCTTTTAATATTCAATGAAATTGTCCTATTTAACGTTCCCAAAATTCAGGGCGTTACATTATCCCTATGAGTGGCAGAGAACCATTTCATACAATACGCACCAATTAATACTTACCATACCAATTCTTCCTCCATTGTACCTCTTCAAATTCTTCATGAAAAAAAATAGTTTCAAGATTAGTCGAAGGAGATAAAAATAATACGCAGTTGTGGAGTATTCACTGTTAGGTTTTGGAAAAAGGCTTTTTTGTGAGAAATTTAGTATTTCTGTACATAGCATTGCTGGGAAGTCCTAATAGAAGGCTCAAAATAAATCAGAATACTAAGTTAGAAAGTGAAACAGGACAGTATAGTGTTCTAGGAACCCCGTTAAACATACCCTAAAACTTAGTTCTAAAGCTTCCAAGTTCCATCTTAAACATCAATAATCTCTCTCTCTCTCTCTCTCTCTCTCTCTCTCTCTCTCTCTCTCTCTCTCTCTCTCTCTCTCTCTCTCTCTCATCCACCCTAAAGAAGTTGCCGCCCCCCATCTCTCTCCTTCCCCTCCCCACAAGGTTTTATGCCCTAGTGGGTGATAGGAGGGGAGGGATTTCTGCCTCTCGTTGGACTTTTCAATATCCCAATTCTAGATCTTGGAAATTTTATCTCTTTTCCTCTTCACCCCCATCCTCGTCCTCTCCAAACCACCATCTGTCGCCCCTCCTCCGCCTTTTCCGTTGCAGTCCGACGGCTTTTGGATGTAGTGTTTTGCAGATCGTAGTTGCCGGAGGCGTCCTCTTCCCGCCGGAGTGGGAGATCTAGGTGGGTGGATGAAGTTTGCTACGGCAGACTCCGTCCGGTTCGTTACCGATTTTTCTCTTTTTTCTGGTTATTTTCTTTGGTGTCCCCTGTGTGGGATTTCTTCATATTTGTGGGGTTTCTATCACTCCTGTGTGGGTGTTTTTGGTTATTTTCTACAAGGCTCTGTTTGTTTGGAGCAATGAGTTGGGTGTGGTTTTTGAACCGATTCCCCTCCTATTTGGTTTTTTGATCCTTTGTTTAGGAATAGAGTTTCCTCTTGATGTACTGTTTCTTGGATCTATATTATCACATTTTATCATTGTGGAAAAAAAAAAAGGTTCCATCTTAAGATTTTATATTCGAAAACTTTCTAGATTTACCAACTCCTCACACGGAGTTTTCTAATTTCAATTGGGCTCCTTGCAAGTAGGCAGTGAAATTATATGCTAAATATTAATCGATTTGTGCATAAACTAACCTGAGCACTTGATTGATTGGAAAGGAGAATGCCATAACGTCAACCATTATTGGCTCACATTGAAAAAAAAAAACTTCTTAAGAATTCCACTTGATTCTACAGTGTTGAAAAGCAGTACAACCATGAAATTAAAGTGTACACGGTGTAACAACATCACATTTAGCGGTTTAAAATCGACGTGGACTGTTAGTTGATTTATTACTCCATAGAGAAAAGATCAGCTACTGTATAGTGCTATCTCTTCTTCTTCTTTTTTATGGTTGGGTTTGATGGTCAAGGTGTCCAAATCAATTTATGCAAGACTCAACTATTTATCTTCCTGGTCGGGTTTAAAATAGGTCATCTATATCGAAACTAGAAAATTCACAAGATTTTTTTTTTTTGTGACCTGGGGCCTAAGAAATTGTCAAATTTCGCATTGACGATATCCGGCTCATCCTATTGCTACTCTCTGTGGTTTAAAATTCCTGGTTTTCAGGTTTTGTGGTGGGAGGACATGCACGTCAGTAACTTATCTTTGGAGCCTCAGAATTTAGAACAGAGACTACGCTTGCTTTGCATGTGTATAAAATCCAGAGACTACGCTTTATTTTTGAGCAGCTTCACTCGAAACCTTTTCACATGCTTATTGATTATTGGTTTTTTTGAGGACATTGCAGAATAAAAGAAAGAAATGGACATCCAGTTTCCATTAGGAGTGAGAAAGGGTGGTTGGACCGAGGAAGAAGACTGTCTTCTGAAGAAGTGCGTTGAGAAACATGGAGAGGGGAACTGGCACCAAGTCCCTCGCAAAGCAGGTCAGTTTTTTTTCCCCTCTTTTTAGAGAGAGAGAGAGAGAGAGAGAGAGAGAGGAGGGAAGATGGAGGTTGCTTGATGGTACCAAGTACCAACGGTTCGTGAGAGTTTGGTCTGATTCAGCTTGTTTCATGGTTCTTGTATATTTATCTGGGTTGCTTGTAAATCTCTTCTTTTTTTTCGGAAAGAGGAATAACAGGAGAAGAAAAAAGATGGATGAGTTTTGGAAAAAGTTACGGAAAGATTTAAGTCTCAAAAAAGATGTTAGTTTTGCATTATTTCAAATTACTAAATTTTTTCAAAAATTTTGTGATAATTTTATTACTTTTTATCGTCAAGACGAATACTAGCTTATTACAAAAAAAAATTGAATGCAAAGCATATGAAAGTTCAAAAAAAAACTCAAAAAATCTAAAATAATTAATGTAAGCAACTGCTAAAGACAGACTTCATATGTGATAGTAATTCTTCGAGAAAAAAAATTGTGTAGTAGCATTCTTTTCTTTCTTCTTTGTATTACAGGATTAAATAGATGCAGAAAAAGTTGTAGGCTGAGGTGGTTGAATTACTTGAGGCCAAATATTAAGAGAGGAAATTTTACTGTGGATGAAGTTGATCTCATTATCAGGCTTCATAAGCTGCTTGGCAACAGGCAATCTCTCTCTCTCTCTCTCTCTCTCTCTCTCTCTCTCTCTCTCTCTCTCTCTCTCTCTCTCTCTCTCTCTCTCTCTCTCTCTCTCTCTCTCTCTCTCTCTCTCCTTGTGTGTTCTGTTTTCGAACCCCATGCCAAGACCAAACTCTTTGTAGTAATGATCTTAGGCCCGTTCCGCTTTCTTTAAAAGGTAATTTCAAATTCAAATATAACGAAAAATGAAAAATAAATTTTTGATTTTTTTTTGGACTGTATAAAAGATCTCAATTAGATCTATCAAACAAGATCCATATTGATAGAAAAATTATTTGCGTAAACACATAATTTTTGAACTTGAAATTACCTTCTTTTTTAAAAAGTTCTTTTTCAAAGGAAGTGGGTCGAACACCCCCTTACTTCTTGTCTTTGCCTTTGGCTTGATATAACCTAGCTAAACCAATATTCCCAGTACTCTTGTTCATCGGCGGCCTTGCTTTTAAATTTTAAATTTGTTTTAATGATTATTCTTGTTAAAGAAAAATGCTAGTGAACACTGAATAGATATAAGAATTATAGTATATGAGTAATTTAGATGCGATTGTAAGAGTACTGATTCTTCAACTTGCCAACTGCATGTATCAACAAAGTTAACATTTTGATACACAATTTTTTTTGTTCTTTCTCTTGGAGATGCCCTTAGTTACACGTTTCCCTTATTATGTTGCAATTTTGGGAAAGAAGTTTTTACATTTTAAAAAGCTATGAAAAGGGCTATTAAAAAATCAAAAATATCAAAGATAAAATGTTTATATTGGTTCAACTTTTCTTGTATTAGGCTGGTTTTGGACGATTAAGTCACTTAAAAAAATTGTATTTGTTAGTTTTGTGTCAAATTTTTGTGGATTATTGATTGTTTTCGGCTAGAGGAATTGAAAAGGTAAAAAAAATTTATGATCATAATTTTGAAATTTTTTGAATAAAAACAAAAATAAGTCTATTCAAAAAATTATGAGTATCGATCATAATTTTTTATTTTTTCGATTCCTCTCGTCGAGACAAATCAATAATCCATAAAAAAATTAACACAAAAACACACAAATGCGAATTTTTTTAAATTAAGACAAACCAGCGTGCGACTGCGTTAACTGTTTTATCCCGATATGTGTGACTTATTGGTTCAAAACTAGCCTAAATCATTTTTGATACTGCATTAACTGTTTTATCTATATGTGTGAGGATTTTATGATTAATGTCAATTTTTAAAATATATTTTGAAATTTCAGACTATACCTTTCCATAATTATCATTAATTTTTTGTGATGTATACGTCCATAATTAATGCTGATCATAGTTCAATCCTGCAACATTAATTATATGCCCTCACCACATTAATTGGTTCTTTACTTTAAACAGATGGTCGCTAATTGCGGGTAGACTTCCAGGAAGAACATCAAATGATGTCAAGAATTACTGGAATACCCATTTGCACAAGCAATCGAATGATCAAATCCAGAAAGATGTACAGAAATCGAAAATGACCCAGAGCACGATGGAAAAAATCAAAGTCATACGGCCTCGACCTCGGACCTTCTCGAAGAATCTACCTTGGCGGATGGGTAAAACTGTCATTACAGATAAAACTCAGACAAAAGAGAATTTCTCCAACCCATTCCAATCTCCTTCACCAGGGGATGACGACGGAATATTGTGGTGGGATAACATGTTAACTGATCCTGATATTAACGAAGGAATGATAAAATGGACCAATGAAGAAGCGATTATGGAAGGCGGGGGTGAAAAGGAAAAATCAGGTATGCAGGGAGCTGGTAGGGATCCTTTCAGCTGTATTCAACAAGATAACCAGAGTAATTGGAGTGACCTTTTTATGGACAATATAGACCTTCAGGATATTTTAAGAGATTGTCAAGTAGTACCTTGACATTTTATTTTTCTTTGAAATATTTAGTATCGATTGAGTTTTGTCTTTTATGATTTTAGTATTTGTTTTTATCGACCAAATTAAGAGAGACTTTAATAAAATATTAGAGGTCGAGCATATAACCAAAAGCTCGGTGACACGAGTTCGACTCTTGCAGCAAGTAGGTGTAAAGATAGAAGGATGGATTACGATAACAACCACGTCAAGTCACTTTATTGACCCCGGCCGTCGTTCCGGTTCCTCCTCCAAAGGAGTAATGTACAGTACCACGTGAACCTCGCACGTATAGAAAAGAAATTCCGTGACCGACCGTCCTCAATCATCAAAGACCCCACTTGTTTTGGCCAATTTAGGCAATTTTAATTTCAGAGCTGGGCTAGGGATGGCATTCGGGGTATTCGGGGCGGATATTGGCATATCCGTACCCGATCCCCGAAACCGAAAGCCGAACCAAATCCGCCCCGATACCCGAACGGGGAGGGGAGGAATGAGCCGTAACCAAACCAAACGGGGTTCGGGTAATCCCCGAACCGAATGGGTAACCGATTATTACGAGAGAGAGAGAGAGAGAATGCAGATCTAGAATCTCTGTAAACTAATCAAGCAACACAACTCATTGACCAACACAAACACCAACTTCAATCGATTAAATAAACGTATATGGAACAGAAATGGAACTTGTGGTTTGTTGCGGTGGACCTCGGTTCTCGGGCTCAGTCTGAGAGACGATCGACGAGACGACATCAGCTCCTTCTTCACCTCTTCGTAGTGATGATGATGGACGGCGAGATGAGTGCCTGAAGTGATGAAGATCGACAGCGACTCGGCGAGAGAGGTGAGGCTGATCGACGGCATGAGGCGAGAGGGGTGAGGCTGATCGATTGGCAGCGTAGGACCTGTGAGGATGACTGGTAGGAAATTAGGAATCGTAGAGAGAGAGAGAGAGAGAGAGAGAGAAGGAGAGGAGAGGAGAGAAGAGAGAGAGACCCCAGATTGATTTTTTTGCTCGGCACCTGAGATTGATTTTCGCCCCTTTCTTGGCTCTGAGAAGTGAGAAATGAACTAGAGCCCAAACCCTACCTCAAGTGTATGTGTGTATATATATATACAGGGGTATTTTTGTAATTTACTTGTTTCGGTTCGGTTCGGTTACGGTTCGGTTCGGGTATCGGTTCGGGTACCAGACAAACCATAACCGAACCGATACCCGTTCGGGTATCCAAGGCCTCAACCATACCCGTACCCGCGGGGAATATTTCGGTTATGGTTCGGGGAAATTCTTCGGTTACGGTTCGGGTACCCATCGATTCGGTTCAAATTGCCATCCCTAAGCTGGGCTGTGTCCTACCCTCCAACTGTAACCCGTACTCTTAAATTATCACCTAAGTACTTGAGGTTGTAAATACTTTTTGAATTGGGCCCACGACATCAATCACCTCAAAGTTTAAACAAAAATGCTAAGGACACGTACATTTGTACACATATCTTGCACATACATTTTTATAGGGCCTACCTCGGGTCCTACCAATATGAACCGAACCGCTTATTATTTTTAAAATAATGTTTTAAGAGTTTCTGTAAAAAATCAACTCGATAGAATATCGGTAAAGGCTTTTTCAGAAATCGCAGTGCGAATCAGACTGTTTCACCGTATAATTTCTGAAAAAACCCTTATCGATATCCTATCGAGTTGATTTTTTACAGGAACTCTTAAAAAATTATTTTAAAAATAATGAACAGTTCGGATCATATTGGTTGGACCCGAGGTGGGCCCCATAAAAGTATATATGCAAGATATGTGTAAAAGTGTATGTGCAAGTAGCTTAGAAACGGATTTGGCTTGTCTGCTTATTCAATTTCATCCGTTCATCTTAATAATTAATAATTCGATTTGTTGAAATTTTTGCTGATAAAAGTATATTCTTTCTGGTGAGAATTGGAAAACAAATCTAGACCATTAAAACTATCATCTGACGGTTGCGATCATTTGGACCACATCTCCGCAATCCAAAACTGGACTACAAACAAATCAGAGCTTCAAGCCAAATGTTTGGAATTTACATAAAAGGTAGAGTAATTGACTTTTACCCTTTTTTAACATCCGCACTCGCCTTATTATATGATGATGATGTTAAATTCGTTATGTTATGTGTACAGATCGGGGGGACCCCATCAATGAAGGGGCAGTGCCGCAGGGGTGAATTTAAATACTACTAACAAAGAGTGAGGTGGTAAAAATGAAAGTGCAAAAATCATTACCCTAAAATTTATATTCAAGAGTGGGGTGTGCAGCGTGTATTATACAGTCCTAAATATGCCATGTGCATGGTTTTAAAAAATGACCATTACGTAACGGAATTTGGAAGGGCCGATACTGTTACGGCGACGAAAAACGGTGTTACGGGAATTCACAGGGGTAACGGCCGTTACGTAAGGTGAATCGGGTGTGTAACGTCTGTTACACCCCATTACACTGTTCTAGCCCGTCGATCTACCATTTTGGGCGAAGTATCTGTCAAGACTAGGAGTGGGAGGAGGAGGAGGAAGAAGAAGATGGAGGAGACGGAGGGGAGAGAGAGAGAGAGAGAGTACTGACCGTCGGAGATGACGAAGCTGAAGCAGCGACCAGCAGCTGCTGCTGCTGAGAGTGATAAGTTTAGACGAGAACTTTTGTTTTTAGGGTTTTAGTCTATTTTTGGTTTGGGCCACTTGTGGGCTTGTTGGGCCAACATCTTTCCACTTATCCTAAGGTTTGCATTTCTCAACTAATGGGTTATAAAGGCTTTTTCCTTAACTAATGGGCCATAAAAATATATCTTTACCCTATTCTATATTTAATATTTGTGTTTGAAATAAATAAAACCTAAATAAGTGGTGATATTTTAAAAGCTAATTAATTTACTTGTATGAATAATACAGGTATCCATATAAATCATCTATGATAGTACCAATCCTAGTTTATTAGACACTGAAGCCTTACGAAAATTTTAGCATTTATTGCGTCAAAACGCGACTTTTGATCTAATCTTACTCACAAAATTACTTCTAAAGGTCAAATATTTGTCATATAACGATAAAAACATTCAAGTTTTCAAAAATAAGGTTAGAACATGTGTATCAATGCTTTTTTTTTTTATCATTTGCTAGTGCTTTAAAAAAATTCACGACTACAGTCTTCAATTTCCGTTACACATTGACCGATACTCCCGATACCTGTTACCCGCGACCCCGACCATTACGCCGACCGCGACCGCTATTTAAAACCATGGGCATGTGTAATAGACTTAGCATTCTCCAAATTATATCATATTGCTCATTCAGTTCTGTTGAAATTCCAAATTTAAACAGGTGTAAATGGAAATCTAAATTTTGAAAAGTGAAAAAAAAAGGATGTCTGGTTTGTTAACTTTTTTCTTTTGAACAAAGAAAAAGAGAATTTATTAATGTTCAAAAAAGGAGTATCGCAGAAAACAAATATATACAAACTATAGTAAACAATCGATACACACAAACCGTAAGATAGTAAACAACAGATGCACCATAATCGTAGCACTTTTCAACTATGTTAGCACCTACCCAATAGTGATCGTGCATCTACCAAAACACCCTTAACCTAAAAACAAATACCAAAACACCCTTAAGCTAAAAACAAATAGAGCAAAAAAAAAATACCGAACTATGTTGGTGAAATACCACTAGATGGGCACCCAAACCAGCAACTAGCTACTTGGACACCAAATCTCCATCAACAACCACCATCCAGACAGACAGGCCCAAGATGCCTAGCAACCAGAATACAAAATCATTAACTGATATGCTGATTGTAAAGTGATTTTCACATTTTCATTTTTACTATTCACTTTTCTTTTCTTGTTTTTATTCATTTGAATTTATTATCTTGTTCTTTTTTCAATATATTTTCACATACGGCAACATATTGTAAATTCATGTGGATAAAGACAAAAAAGAGAGTATGAATTGTAAAAATGAGAGTGTGAAAATCATTTCCCTGCTGATTTTTTTTTCCTTTTTTGGGTTGAGTGGTCGAAGGTGTTCAGGTCAATTTACGTGCATCTTAACTAATACCCTTTTCCGGAAGGGTCAAAAACAAGTCACTCACGCCTGAAAATTTACTTTCTTGCAGCTTAACTCCAAGAATTAATATGTTGTTTTTCCTGCTCTCCAACTCACCCAAAAACGCAACTCAGAATCAGATTTCTTCACATGTCTCAAAACCAAATAGGTTCCTTATCATTCACTATTTATCAACAATTTCTCTCTTTTTGCTTTGCCTTCTCTCTACTTTCTCTCTCTATCTTTTCTCTTCCTAGGGTTTCTGCTGGGGGTGGGGCTGTCGCCTCCCATCTCCACCTCCCCCTCTCCCCTCCAGCCGGCCTCCTCTATCCCTTCCCTCTACCCCTCTTTCCATCTCCACCACAGATCTACTATCCTTTCCCCCCTTGCTCTAAACCCTTTGCCACTCCTCCTCCGCCGCCCTCTATCGCCGCTCCTCTCAGATCCCTCTCCGTCTCCCTCTCTCAACCCCCCCCCACTCCGCCCTTCCTTCTTCTCTGCTGCGGGTTAGGACTGGGTTGGTTGGGGTGTTGTGAAGTAGCTGTGGTGGCTTGGCTCCTCCGGCGAATAAGTTGCTGGACCCGTGGCGGCGTTTCTGGTGACAGAGTTGGTGACCGGAGCTTTTATTTTCTGTTATTTTCGGTTTCCCTCCGGTTTCGAAGCGGTCTGTTCCCTGCGTGGAACCTTCACCACCCTCTATGGGTGTTTCTGTTCCCTCAAAGAGTTGCGCGACGGGGAGGATGGTGAGGCTGGTCAATTTACCGATGCCGTCCTCGTTACCTTTAGCGTATTATCCCTGTGTGGAGCTTTTTTTCATGTGCTTTTGTGAGTGTCTTTCCTTCGCCTTGGGGATTCGTCCTTGGATAACCCGATTGTTGAGGTCTGTGTACCCATCAACAGGCTCTGGTGCTTGGGAGTCTGTAGCCTCACGTGGACAATTTTCTGTTCTTTCATGAGCAATGAAATTGTCTGTTATCAAAAATATATATATATATAGGTTCCTTGTCCTAAAATATACTCTCATTCCTGGTCTTCTTCCAAATGGACCAAACAATAGCAAAAGATAAAACTTTCCAGATGAGTTTCTTTAATCTTCTCTTAAACTGGCCAGCCTCTACACCATTCTATCAGTGTCCGAAAAGACGACGGACAAACCCATTGTATAATTCCACCACTGTAAGCAAACCGGACCAAATTCTCCAAACTTTCGGGCGTAGAAGTAAGACGTGATCCACTGTTTCCACCTCTCTGCGGCAAAATTTGCGCGAACTTGCAGCATGCATGATTCTCGACGATGCCCAGCCTTACGAGTCTGTCATTGGATTTGATTCTTCCCCTCCGAGCAAGCCAGCCAAAATAGCAAACTCTCGGAGGCACCACATACATTCTTCCGAAGAATGTGGAACACAACACATCTTGCTGCCAATATCACTCTCCACTAGCAGATACACTGATTCAACTGAAAATAAACCATCTGATGAAGATGCTTAATTTCCGAATTGGACGATCGATCTTATTTTCATTCGTTTAACCCCTGAATGTTGCTTAGCATTTCCAACACCGGAACCTCCCCATCATTGTGTTGAAATCAGCACATGGGCTGCTGAAGTGTGGCTCCAATTCTCTCATTGGTCAAAGATTGGATAAAGATGGGCAGCCTTTCTTGACAATGGAAAGATCAGCTATGTGTTGTTGAAGATTGGCAAAGATTTGGAAAATCTTAGGCGTGGATACTGGAGTCAATGCCACAAGCGTAGCATTTAAACCACGGTTTGGGTTTTGCCTATAAATTGGGAGCTTTGCTCCATGGTTTTGTATCTCTCTTGAGTGAGAGACCAGAGAGGAGAGTGAGGTAGTGTAGAGAGAGTAGAGCAGCGTGAGGGCTCCTCTTTCGGGAGGGAGCCGAGCTCATCTTAGGAGGCTCTGTCAAAAAGAGAATGATAGAGCATCTGAAAATCAGAGAGAGTTTGAGAGCAGCATATGTATGCATTTGTATCAGTCTATGAGTGAGTGTGAGTTTGAGTGATTTTGTAATCCTCCTCTTCCTCTATAATAGAAATTCGTCGGCCCTCTCCCGTGGACGTACCCGATTTTGGGGAACCACGTAAATCTTTGTCTCTGTGTTTGTATGTGTGTTTGTGTTCTGGTTTGGTCCTTAGTTTCCGCAACAATTGGTATCAGAGCGCCGGGTTCGGGCTGCGGACATCACCGGAGGAGCACGGACAGCACGATCGGAAGAAAGCACGGAGCATGGCCTAAGCTGGGTTCTCGGTTGAGCCGTCTGAAAACTCAATCGGACCAGTAAGGGTTGTGCACCTCACTGAGACGAGTCTATAGGAGGTGACGGGGTCGAGTTTCGTCACCGGATGAAGGCTCGGGAGCCATTCGATCGCTGTGGGCGGAGTCGGCGACGGGCAGAGAGGCTGTTTTGAAAAGCCCGATATTGTGGTTGCTCGAATTGAAGGTTGGAGCACAGGGTCGGATGGGGCTTGAAGAGACGATCACAACGGTGGTCGGAACGTCGCCGGAGGTGGCCGGAGGAGCGAGCACGCGCCGGTCAAAGGTGGGGCGTGCGAAGCGCGTCAGATCTGCGCGCGCGCGTGGATAGCGCACGCTGGCACGCGGAGAGCACACGCTGGCGTGTGGAGAGCGTGTGCCGGTCAACGCCACATGGGCGGTCAACGCTGACTAGGCGATGAGTCAGCGGCCCAGTAAGCAGCCACGTGAGCGACCACGTGGCGGTGCCACGTCAGCAGGAATGTCCCATTTTGGTGACACGTCAGCAGGTCAACGCTGACATGGAAGTCCAGTCAGCGGTACAGTGGCTGGTCAATGGTCAAACTGCCAGTTTTGGTTTTTTGCGATTTCGGGGCCATTCGGACTCCGTTTTTCGCGTATGATTAGTCGATTTTGACTATCTCGACGTTCCGGACGCAACCGCGGGCTCCATTTTCGGATTGGGGGCTCCTAGGCCGGTGCGAGCGCTTAGCGGAGCAGACTTGCAGAGATCGGAGGTTGATCGAGGCAAACATGCGCGGAGCTAGTGAGCAAGGATACACTCGGGTTGGTAGTGACACAGGCGCTCACTAGTGCATTGGTTTGCGGAGATGATTGACAGTGATCGGAAGCAGTCTGGTTCAATCGGATTTTGTGCTCTGTGATTGGGCACGGTGCGTTCGGGGTTCAGTCGCGGAAGATCTGGTCTTGCAAGGAGACACTCGGTCAGTTGGTAGATACACTTCCGGTGTGGGGGTGGTGAAACTTCTGATGGCTAGCAGTGACACAGGCGCTTGACTAGAGGGGCAGAACGGGATTGACGAACGCAGATTACAGCATCCAGGAGGTGATGCGGGCGCTCAAGCAGCAGAGGAGCGCGGATAGAAATGGACTTTGCTGCGGACATCTCGGGATTGGGATGTGGAGCATTCGGGTTTGGATGCGGAGCACTCGGTTGAGGGGGTGCAATGTATCGGCGGTGTTGCCGATATGAGTCACGGATATCTAGCTGGGTTGTTTTAGCATCCTCGTAGGTGATGTGTGAGATTATCTGGCGAGTGGAGCCTCTGGTGTGAGCAGGGGATAGCTGTGGTGCTAGAGTGGCGGATTGCAGTCGGACAACGCTGCGGATTCAACGATTACCCCACTCGGGTGTAGGGGGTGATTGTTGGGGTACACCCTTAGTGGGTGGGTGTGACCACAGGGGATCACTTCCCCTTGTTGTATGAAAAGTGCAGTGTGTGCACTGTGTGTGTGTGAGTAAAGCTGAAGGTGGAGCTGCCACCGTTATTGGGGAATTTGATTTTGAATCTACTGCAGATCTGTCCGCTGAAGTTATTGGGAGTGAGTTTGATGGTGGTTCAAGCTCAGTCCACCTGATTCAATGTTAAGCACCTTCGGGGTGCATGCGCCTCTGGGGCGCCTGGCTCAATCGAGGTTGAGCATTTGGCTTGATGTGGGTCAAGCATCTGAATTTGTATATGAATCTGTTGCCGGGACTTTTGAGTTGTCGCGCGACTTGTCTGAATCTTTTCTGAAGTTTACTCGAAGACTTCAAAAATCTGGCTCTTCTGTTGGTTTGTTCCGGTATTCTGAATTTGTTAAGAGCATCTGTTATCTGCAGTCAGTCTGTTTGTTTGTTCTGTTTTGAGAGCACTGTTGTTTGCTTCTATAGTTTGCTCTCTTGTCTCTCTTTGTTTGTTCGAGTTTGTAGAGAGTCTGTTTGTTCTGATTTTGGATTGTATTTGGGGGCAGCATCGGACCTTTGGAGAATTGTCGTCAAGGTGGAGATTGTTGAAATCAGCACATGGGCTGCTGAAGTGTGGCTCCAATTCTCTCATTGGTCAAAGATTGGATAAAGATGGGCAGCCTTTCTTGACAATGGAAAGATCAGCTATGTGTTGTTGAAGATTGGCAAAGATTTGGAAAATCTTAGGCGTGGATACTGGAGTCAATGCCACAAGCGTAGCATTTAAACCACGGTTTGGGTTTTGCCTATAAATTGGGAGCTTTGCTCCATGGTTTTGTATCTCTCTTGAGTGAGAGACCAGAGAGGAGAGTGAGGTAGTGTAGAGAGAGTAGAGCAGCGTGAGGGCTCCTCCTTCGGGAGGGAGCCGAGCTCATCTTAGGAGGCTCTGTCAAAAAGAGAATGATAGAGCATCTGAAAATCAGAGAGAGTTTGAGAGCAGCATATGTATGCATTTGTATCAGTCTATGAGTGAGTGTGAATTTGAGTGATTTTGTAATCCTCCTCTTCCTCTATAATAGAAATTCGTCGGCCCTCTCCCGTGGACGTACCCGATTTTGGGGAACCACGTAAATCTTTGTCTCTGTGTTTGTATGTGTGTTTGTGTTCTGGTTTGGTCCTTAGTTTCCGCAACACATTGTCCATTTAACAAGTAGTACATACATACATATACGTAAATGTATACACACACAGAGAGAAACTGCTTCAAGAATGATGGGGTTCAGCTTTAAAAATGGTGGGGTTCAATTGATGTCGATCTAAATTTTTAGGGACCCCTGCTTCCATTAATTGAAAGAGACTCCTTCAATCAACATGTGTTTTGTCAATCATTTAAGATTGTTTATATACTAGGGTTTCAGGCACGGCGCAACGTGAGATTTAATTAGTGGCAATTATGCAATTAATATTGTTTGAGAGAGATAGGGAGAGCCGTAGGATTTATGAAGCAAATCAATAGTTAGAATTTATAGAGAGATAAGATTCAAAAACCGTTCTCCCTTATTATGTAAATGTTTGATTACATAAAAACCCAAACATTTGATTAATATCATGTTTACTCCCAAAAAATTTAAAAAATAGTACACTTCTACCCCCGCTACGTCCCCAAACGTGTTTCAATCGTGTCGCCCACGTGTCCACGTTGTGTCCCCCTCCAAAAGTTAACTTAATTTTAGGGATAGGCCACGTGGCGTGTCCCATACTTGTCCAGTCCCGTATCCAATGCATGAATGGAGTGTCGGTACTTCATAAATAGCAATTAATAGTACTAAAAGAGGAGTTGGTGGTCAAATTCTAGCCAAATTTTTGGAGTAACTATGACAAGATCATGTATCTATTTATTTTTACAATTCATCATTTCCGTGCCAACTTACACACATTATGACTAATTCCTAGAGACTCAATCCCACCATCTACTAGCGGAGAGTAACTAAAATCAATCCATGTGTTTTTATAATGTCTTGTGTAGATTACATATCTGTATTTCTATCATGTGGTGTTGTGCACGAGTTTTGGTGTCTACAAGCTCCTCTATTGCACTACCATAGGAGCAATTTTTGCTTTATTGTTTTGCACTTTTAGGAGCAAGTTCACTAATAGGTGACAACCCTTAAACGGAATAGGGGAATGCCCCGAAACAGCTTCTCCTGCACCAAACAGGGTATTAGCTAGCTAGTACACGTATGTTGGAAATTGAATGATGTAAATACTTAGTTTGGGCTTGACTTGGGTTATGTAAATGTGGCTTACAAAACTTGCTCCCATGAAATGATAAAGTAGCCCAATCCCACAAAATTTTGGCCCATTAGAGAAGGTTAACCCACACACAAATTCAAGAAGAAGGGAAAATAACGGCCCAGGATATGTTTTGATAATTAATACTCATCAAGAACATGCTAAGAATATATTTTGTTAATGCTGAAAATGTTCTTGACAGGTATTAATTATCAAAACACGTCATTGGCCGTCATTTTCCCAAATCAAAACCGGGGACCATACACATACTGTTTGACACTCTTTTTTTTCACCGAAATCAAACGCACTTTGAATCAACAGGAAATATGGAAACCCAAAATGTCAGTTTGAAACCAAGAGAAAAATGACCAACAGAGATATAAACAACCATCACATTCACACCTCAGTCAATAGTTGGTGCAAAATTTGGAGCTCGACCAACCCGAGGCCAGTGGCGGCTCCACAGCCATGTCACCATGATCACATGACCGCCCCAAAAAAAAAAATTGTTAGAATACATGTAAAAATTTTAGGATAGCCCATATTTTGAACACCCAACTCAAATGTCAATAAACACGTACCTAATTTTAATAGTCTTAAACACCTAACCCAAAACGAATTGAGCACCCAAAACCAATACCAATTGAATACTTAATTACAGCCCATCAATCCAAGTAATTCATATTTAACACCTACCACATTAGCTAAAATAAAGCTCACAAACATAATGAAAAAAATTGAAAAAAAGTAAGAGAAAAACAAGAATATGCTTGTGTGACGTTCGCCGGTGTGCCAGTGATCTATTAAATCTTTGTACTCATTTTGAAATATTTATAAAGAATTTTTTACTGATCAAAAAATATATATTAGTGTAAGTATTATGCTCCGTTCTCTCTCCATCTTTATTGTCGATGGTCTACATGTGTTAATTTTGAATTCATGCCAATAACTACTCTCTCTTTTTTGGTCTAGTTAACTTATAGAATTACGAACAAGGCTCTTAAAAAATTCAACTACATTGCAAAACCCCGTTAATTTAAATAATATTCCTTCGAATTTAAAACTAGGATAGAAAATCTCATCGTAATGTCATTCTAAAGAACAAAATACATGTTTTCGAGAAGGTAAGCCCGAACATACTCACTACAATCTCTTTCAAAATGGTTTGAGTAGATTAATACGCTTGTTAAACGTTGGCACAAAATATGAGAACTTGTCTAGAACAACGGTAAAATTTTGCCCCCTCTATTCTCGAAACAATATCTACTACACAATACGACAACTTTCAAAAAAAAATTCTGTTAAGCAATATAGTATATATTTTTAAGTTTTCATTTCGCCTCGTAATTAATTTTTTTAGAATATAAGTTGTGTTTTTTTACCATACTATTTATACTAATATTTTAGATTTTTTACATAAATTATCGGTCAAATAGTAGAGTTAAGATAATTTATAAACACCCTATTACAAATTTCTAGAGCCGCCACTGCCCGAGGCGGCTAAGCGTTTTGATCGCTAACCCCACTTTATCGATCCTTGCTGACTGTGTGCAAAGGGTGTTTACTCACATTTAGGATTTTAACGCTAGCTAGCTCGCCTCTTTGTATTTCATTGTTTGATCCTTAGTTTGTTTGGGCTTGGTTGTGGATTTTTTTCACTGTTTTTGGAGGATGGATATTATCGTAAGTGCCGGACGGCTTTTTCATGAATGTAATTCTTTGCTCCCGATCAAAAATCCAAAATCTCGAGCAACTTACGGCGATGGCGCTACACACTGTGGCGGATCCAGAGTTACCCACCTTGGCAGATTCACAAAATTAACACAACGGTGATACTTGCATGATACCAGGGTTGTAGATACCGTTCCGTACCGGCCGGTACGTTCCGTTTTAGCACAAATCCGGTAACCTTTACCTCCATTTCCGTCTCGTCCAGCTTTCCGGCTGTTCTCGGACGATTCCGGCATACCGGCAAATCTCGGCCGAGATGTAGTTACCGGAAATTTCGTCCGGTGTTTTGCAGATCGCAACCAACAGAGAGAGAGAGGACCAGGGTTGGAGTTTTTTGGCGAAGGCCCACTCGTCTCCGACAACAAGCTCGCCGACGCCGACTTCTTCAACTCCTTCGAAGACGACTAACCGAATGGGGAGATTTGAAGGAGGAACCGTCCATGACGTCGTCGCCGCTTCCACCTAGACTCAAAGCCATCAAGCCGGATTCGCCACCGAAAATCCCACCTCCGTTGGCTGAGATTAGCCGTGAACCTTTGTTGAGTATGGGAGAATTAGTGGGCAAAGCAAGCAATTGATTGCCGTTGGAACTCTCGGGGAAGAACACGGAAACAAAGAGCTCGGGAAGCTCCACTGAGATTTTTTTCATTCACTCAAAAGTCTAGAGACTTCTTACATTGTTATATATATACTAGACACATTGGGCTTAAAATTACACGTGGCCCATCCACAAATAAAGAATTAACATGGCCCAACATAAACATAACATGGCCCACTTACCAACATAAGCATTACATTTTAGCCCAAAAATACAAAAATTACAACGAAGTGTTAATTATAACAACCTCTGGACTGAAACAACAACTCCTCCTGCTGAAGCAACAACGACTTGGCCGCCACCGCCGTTCTGGTGTTGCCGGAGCTTCACGGACTGATCGTGATCGAAATGGAAGTGATCGCGAGAAATTAGTCTGATATTGGGTTTTTTAAATTCTTTAAATGTCTATGATTGCATGTGTCATATTTCAAATTTAGAAATTAGTAGGATGGATTGTATTCTCTAGAAAAAATTATTGATATATAATTATATGTAAGTAGTAGCGCTAAATCCGAAACAGTTGCAGGTATATAACCGGTACAGGTACGTACCGTACCAATAAAAAAACCGGTACCCTAACTAGTACGATATTCAAAACCTTACATGATACTTACAATCTAGGTTTCATTTCCTCGAAAGAAAATAGAAATTGTATCATATTTATGAGATTTGATGTCCCCTTAATATTTTGGCTTTTGCAATTTTCATATATGTTTTCATATATCCTCATGCATTGTAACGATCCGGATTTTTGACCCAATTTTTTTTAATACAAATTTATATTGTTAAATTTTTAATTCAATAATTAATTAGATTAAATAATTAAAATATATTATTATGTGTACAATTGATATTATTTGCACTATTGTATAAGATATATATTTAAACTTTAGATATACAGGGAATTAGAAATTCATATTCATCTCTTATCTTTCCTATCTGAATCCTAACTAAAACTCTGTTCAAACTAACTCTCCACTTCTCTCTCTCTTATCCTATACGTACACGCGTCCACATACATTCTTACCTCATACATACATGTGTCCACATACATTCTCACTCCATACATACACGCGTCCACATACATTAGAATTAAAGAAAATCCTACCAAATGTGGCACTTGTCCCCTATCCCTCTTATCATTATCAGTATCCCTCTCATTCACTCTCCTTCCCCATTCTACCACTTCCACACTTATCCTCTCACCTTCTCACTACCTTATACTCTCTCATTATACATGCCCACAAAAATTCGAAAATTGAACACCAGTATATTATTTCACTCTCAATTCTATTTGTTGAGTCGAGAAGAGAGAGAGAGATAAACGGATTTCTACATAAAATCCCTCCGTACATCATATTCAGGTTCCCAATCAACCACTACATCACCAAGCGTCCACAAACCACCTTCCAATTAGCCCCGAGTCTCCCACTGCCGCCGCCATATTTTTTATTTTACCAAAATCGTCTGCAACTAATACCCGCTTTTTCGGCCGAATTTAAGGTAGAATAATCACTTCCCTACTTTCCCTTAAATATATTTGTACTTATATGTGTTAGTTTTAATATTTAGAGGTGATGAAAAAAAAATCAAATCCTATGTTGAAACCAAATAGAACCGACACGTTGTTTTTCTTTTCCTCCTGCATGCGTATTTTTTTATTTATTTTTGGTTTCTGAAATTTTATGTTGTTATTACACTATTAATCCTGAAATTTGTTTGCTTCCTAAATTAATCCCAAATGGTTTGTTGTTTTTGCAAGTTAACCCCAAACATGGTTTTCTACGACCCCACTGTATATGTTTGTCTTGTTATGGTGAACAAACTTTGAATGTTTGCAAATGTTAATTACATAATGCCGATAATTATAAATGTTAACTAAATGTTAATTTAGTCCCTAGAAAGAAATATATATATATATATATATATATATATATATATATATATATATATGTATATAATGAATGCATTTATTTACTTAAGCATATATATACAGTATAAAACCTAAGTCGATCTATCTATGTTGGTATAAAAAATGAACTTATCAACCGTTAAGAAGAAGAAGTATAACAAGGATCTAATCTTAGGAGTTTCGCTTATTAATAATACACCTTAAAAACCATGATAGTGAAAAGAAAAGAGGGTAAGATGACATTACAAGTGACTACGAAAGTATCGCCTTATAAGTTATAGAATAGTAGAATGATTGGAAACTTTTTAGTATAATAGCCTAACTTATAAAATAAGAAATCATGTAACTTGTTGTAAACTAAATTATAAAAATAATATAAACGAATGCTACTGATCTACTTAGAACTTTCAAAATTTCTTTTAATTATTACTTAAAGTGATCCTAATATTAGTTAAGTTAATGAAATTGCACTTAAACCCCTACTAAAGTTTTCATATACATAGGTCACATAAAGTTATCAATCATTGAACTCTAGGCGAATATCGAATTTCTAAAATACTCTTTATAAACCACAAATTTAAAACATAATCAAAGAACATAACTGTTCAATAAAAATTATAAGTAACTCCAAAGCCATCGACCCAATCCAAATCTCTTATGTGTTTAATTATTTACACATATCAATTGTTATATTATTGTCTCACTGAAATGTATCATGTTTGAGCTGTTGATTGATTGTATCATGTTGAACGTGCTAGAATGGACTTGGGTTCATGGGTGGTTTCGAGTAGTGAACAAGTAGACGTGGTTAGGTAAAGGATCCTAAATACGGTACAGTACCCAGTGTGTGTGTGGAGGACGGTAAAGGACTCCGGGTACAGTATTTTGAAAAACGGTAAAGGATCCTTGAACACGGTACAGTACCCAGTGTGTAGATTAGGGGTATGGTAAAGTACCCAGTGTGTAGAGTTGGGAGACGGTAAATGATCCTGACAATGAGATAGTGTGACCTCTAATGCTGAGTTGTCATGGTGAGCTGTTCCTTTATTATGGTTGTAAACGAATCCAGACTGGATACATAATTTAGCAGTATTCGCTTAGAACCCTGGTGCAGGACAAATAAAGGGAGAGTTATTCCATGGGACGGTCAAAGTTGGTTGATATGGGAGGAAATGACCTTGTGGAGAGAATCCTTAGATTTCATATAAGATAATGGATAGTAAAGGAAATGGCGATGTGTTTTTATTCTGTACCTTTTGTGACTTGATATATTGTTGATCTGCTAAATGTAGAGTAAGGGGTTGGTAGGATTGAGATTATTCTACTGGGTGAATTATCACTCACGGATACGTTTGTATCCTGATAAATAGTTCGCTTCGGCGATCAATTTGCCAGAGGGTGCAGGGTTCAATGGTGAAACTATTTGACACAGGAGGAATACCAAGAGCGGAGACCGAGTATGCTTGAGATCTGAATCAAGACTAGAGTTGCTCTGAAGATATTTAAATAAAATGTTAGATTCTTTTTTGTATTTTTTTATGTACGTTTTGTATAACGACAAATAGAGGCCTAGTAGTTTATAAAATTCAGTGTATTTTAAGGTTAATGCTCTCGAAATTCCTTGAAAAATCGGAGCGTTACATGCACAGCGTGCATTATAAATCAAGATCCTCCAATGTGATGATCTTCCTATGGTACACCAATTTGATGCAATAATTGGTTCGTTCCTCATTATTCTCTTATATTAACCCTTGTTGCAACCCTCATGTGTCCCTCGCGTGTACCTCCCGTCTCCCTAAAAAATTTACTTCATTAAATTCATTTTAATTGGCATCCTTTACGTATTTTGTCGTGTCTCCAATATGTCCTAATGTCAGACACGGGAACACGCCGACCTCTAAAAATATCGGTGCTTTATAGCATTCGACACTCCCGCGACCGCCATATCTAAAACCTTGGTCGTGCGTTTATGATTTCTCTGATTTCACAACACATACTACTTCAGTCAAAAAAATGGACGAGTGCAGCAGAAAAGATCGACGACTCTCAATAGTCAAGAGTCAGGACTAATTTCCACGTATTAGTTCCAGTCAATCACAGCCAAAAGACAAAATTCAAGCTTTAACTCCTACTCCGACTACAGAAAACCTATATGTACCGGCCAATTCCTTACTGAAATCATACCGACGGCCGTGCCGGGCCGTTTCCGGTCACTGGACGGCTGATCCGTGCCATCCAAAATTTCTATAAAAAAAACCGAGGGGGCCCACGCTGGAATTAACGGCATCCGATGATATGTATGTATATATGTACATACACGAAAAAAAGGGTGCTTGATCCAACACCCGACACACATCGGATGCCGTTGATTCTCACATAAGCCCCCTCGGTTTTTTTTTTTTAGAATTTTTGGACAGCTCAGATCGGCCGTCCGGTGGCCAGAGACGGTCCGGCGCGACCGTCGGTACAATTTCGGGAGAGAGTTGGTCGATACATATAGTAGGACTCCTCCTACTACGTACTTTGCACAGCTCTTTTTTATTTTTTACGAAGTCTAAAAACACAAATATACTAATCGACTTTCGATTTTCGATTTTTTTTTTTTTAGCACTACAAAATACACTAAATCAAACCTTATCTTCTTAAATCAAACCTTATCTTCTTAAACTCTTCAAAGTTAAAACACCCGTTGCCGTCGACTTTCAAAGGACCCGATCATCCGCGAGCAGTCCTCCAACGAGCTGTCCCGACAGTCAGAGCTTGCATCCGTATGGTCGTATGCGAAACAGAGTCATAATAAAGTCTTAATGTGTTACATTACCTTTACTAACTTTAGTCTGATTTTGTTCACCCTCACTAAACGAGAGTGAACATTACTCTTACTACCTTTACAGATACTTTTTAACTCGTAAGATCCACCATATTTAACTACAGTTATCATTAAAAGCCCAAAGAACTCGGAAAGGATTAAAGGGAATGATGTTAAGGACAATTATTGAAAACATTATCTAGTGTGATACACGGAGTAAAAAAATCGGAATCGAAAATCCTGTGGTGCACTCCCCCATAGTCCACCCTGCAGGGCAAATCCAAACAATCCATCTCGAAAATCAATAATTTATATATGTTTGTTATCTTTTACCAATCAGAATTAATTATTATCGGTAAAATATAACAAACATATCTGAACCATTAATTGTCAAGATGTACGATCCGAATCTATCCTGTAGGTGCACTACACGGGATTCGTTTTTGCTGCAGTCGTAAATGCAGCTGTTGAAGCAGAGAGTGTCTTGCAGGATCACCGGTCCCAAAAGAAAATAATGCGCGGCAGTCGCTCTCGGTTTCTCGAAGAAGCATGAAGATGGGTGAGGGGCTGACCCTTGACAACGGGCCCACTCCCAGTGGAATTGGGCCAAACCCTTGACATCTTCAAATGGGTGAGGCTCTTGGGTTTTGTGTATGTGGGGCTAGCACTCACAACAGGAGTTTGAGTTTGAGTTTGTGTGTGTATGTGCGTGTATTTACAAGGTCCATCTCAGCCCTTCCTAGGCAGCAATTGCTTAGGTGGCTGGTCAAATGAAATTATCCTTTTACCCCTTGAAAAAAAGCATAAAGAAAATAGGAAAGAAAATAATTCCAAGAGGTACATTGCTTATCACTTTTTTTTTTCTTTTCTGTTTTCTGTTCAAGCACGTAATCTTGGAACAACATGCTTAGACCCAGATTAAAGTTAACCTATGGCCCCTCTAAATTATTTTTTTGTATGAGAATTCTAAGCTTTGAATAAATTCCCTTTAACGTGTTCAGCTTAGCCTAATACAACTTGTAGTACAAGAAAGACTAATACAAATTTTTCAAACCGTGCATCGCACGGATACTTTCCCAAATAAATATTTTTTTTTTCCTTCCATTTTTTTTTTTTTTTGCTTTTAATGCAAACTATTGTATATTTAAATATCCATCCTCTTTATTCATGTCATTTAAGAATTCATCCCGCCCTTTTTTCATGCTTATATTTTCATCCTCTTAGTGTGTGAATTATTTTTCTTATCATTTTCATTATGATATAAATATATTATGTTTATTGCTTTCCTAATTTAGTCGGATAGGATTGGATTATTTTCTCAATTTAGTGAGATTGGATTGGATTGGATTGTTTTCCTAATTCAATGGGATTTGGTAAATTTAAATATGATTGATTACTTTTATTTTTTTATCCTATTACTTTTATATTTCAAATTAAATCGCATCGAAACAATCATATATCATGATTTTTTGATAATTTTAATATGATTGATTATGTCATGTTTATTAAATCGGTTTCAAGCTAGATTTATCATGATAACACTTATTTTGATGGTAATTTAATCATATTTCATGAAATAAGATCAATTAAAAATATACTATCCTTTTTGGTTAATATATGAGCATTTTAACATGATCAATACATGCAAAAATATGGTCAACTTAACATGTTAATTTCATAAAATATGTCACTTTATCATGTCTGGTTGGTCAATACCTATAATTCACAAAGTTAAAATTTGGTCAACTTATCATGGTATTTTCATAAAACATGATCACTTTATCAACAGAAGCACGTAATACAATTATTATCCATGAAAACATAAGAATTCATGGAATTTAACAAAACAACCAAAAAATCCAATTTCTGCTTTACTACGTAACCATTACATAATTTAGACACATGGAATATTAAGGCAACCGAACCCTCTCGAAACACCTGGTTATCGCCGCCGGTCGTCAGCTAGAGGGTTTTGGTTAGATGAGGTTTTAACTTAAACCATGAACCAAATTGATCATTACGGTTCAATAACATCGGGGGAAAAAACCAGCAGACAAGGTACCGTTTTGGTTTGAAATAGCCTGTCATGGTTGATTTGAAAGACCAAAACTTTTTCTTTCTCGTTTCGTGAACCCTCTCGAAACACCAAGTTATTGCCGCCGGTCATCGGTAAACGTGCGACCAGTAGTGGCAGCAAAGGCGACGGAATCGATGGTGGCTTTCCAATTGGCGTCTCCGTCTTCCTCCCGCTGCAGTTGCTGCCAACACTGCTACTCCGCCGACATGGATGCAGCGTACAGGGACAAGGATCCCAGCAACGAGGACGGGGATGTGGAGGACGTCGATGGGGATGTGCGATGGGGATAGGGGACGGATTTGCGGCGGGGATGGCCATCGGAAGGATGGGAGACAGTTTGTAAGACAGATCTGTTTTGAATTTGGTGATAATGGAAAGGGGTTTCATCCCCTATGGGAATAGTTGCACCACATAAGAAAATCCTAAAAATTTGTCGAAATTTTAGGAATTAAATGACCACTGATCACCGGTTTTTTCGCAGAGATGAGAGACATTATTTTCCAATCCCAAATTTCGGTGCATATATATATAAGGGCACTTTCGGAATTAAAAAAGAGTGAGGATGAAAACATAAGTGTCAAAATGAAAACTTAAAGATAGTGGGTTCTGAGGACGATTCTTTTAGTATCCCGGGCTAGAACAAAACAAAAGCTTTAGAATAATGAGAAAGAAGATGTTGTAATTTGTATAGAGAGAGACTTCGAGGGTTTCCTCAATTGATTATACTCCGTTCCAATTTGTTTTTTCACTTTTTGACTTTTACTCGTCCCCAAATGTTTTCCCCACTTTGAAAGATTAAGGGACCAAAAACTATAAAATTATCTTTTTGTCCTTACCATTTGAACTAAAGTAATATTTTTCAAAAAGTTAGGAAGGCAACTTTTGGAAAGTTGAGGATTTATAGGTGCAATGATTGTGCTTCCTAAAAAAGTTGTATTCTCCAAATTGGACAAACAAATTGAGATGGATGAAATAGTAAATTTGTGTGGTTTCCAATAAGCAGGTAAGGTGCTCAACCTCATATATTTATATTGGCCCGTTTGGATGTGGAATAAAGATTGAGGGTATTAGTTAAGAATGGGTGATAAGATAGTATGGGATATTAATTAATAAGGGATGACCCACATTGATGTGATATTTATGAGGGGGGATTAAATAGTAGGTTGTTTGGATGAGGGATTAGAAAAGAGAGATTAAATAATACTTTGTTTGGATAGAGGATTAATAGGGGGTATAAAGAATTGTGGATTATATAAAAAGCTGTCAAATGACCTTTTTGCCCTTGTGCAATCCCTAAATTAATTATGTATTACGTTTTATATATAATTACAAATTTAATTATTCTTTCACAATTTAAGCCGTAATAATTTATTTTACTTATAATTTAATCAATTTAATAAGTATCAAAAATTATAATTTGTTTTTTTTAAAGTGTTTTATTTCATAATTTTGTTTATTTTGGATCAAAAGAAAGCAATAATTTCATTTTTTTAAGCACAGTGGATGGGTGGGATTGCATGGGCACACATGCACTGAATAATTTTTCCTAGTCCTTTTTATAATCTCCTTGTTACTATTGTAGACAGAGAGAGTGGGGGTGTCTATGAAATACATGGCACACATGCACCAAATAATTTTCCTACTCTCTTTTAACCCTTGTCGCTGTAAAAAGGGGGAGAGAGAACAGCGGCAGAAAAGGAAGATGAAGAAGAAGAAACAAGAACGGAGACAGCTTTCACGATCTTCGGTGCCTCCTCGCCGTTGTCACGGTACCCCTCCCTCTCTCTCTCTCTCTATTTTCCATTTTTACCTATCTGGGTGTGCATGTGTGTGATGAAGAGGCATACAGAAATGGGAGGTTGGGGGTGAGGGAAGGGCAGTGGCGGCTGCACACCCATGGAAGGGTGTGCAGTTGAACACCCTATTATTTTTAATTTTTTTTTTTACTAGTAGTAATTTTATTTTAGGTTTCTTTGAACACTTAATTTATATATTTTGAACACCCATTAGTCCAAGTGACTCGTAATTGAACACCCAATATATTATCCCAAACAAAGCTTACGCTCATAAAGAAAAAAAAAATTGTTTAGAAGAGAAAAAAATCTAATGATATCAATATCGTGCTCTGTATTTTCTCTCAAAGACAATCGCCTCCATGCTCATTTCCTCCAATCTAAATCTACTAATTTAATATTTAGGACATTAATTAACTATCGATGTTTATTTGTTTAGTTAATGGAATTATGAACAAGTTTTTTGACGAAAACTTTTGCTTATAGCAACACTCAAAGTTTTTCTAAGCGAAAACTTGCTGAGTTCACAATCTTCATTTCGATGAAAGACTACAACAACATGATGATAAGGGACAAAATAAGAGAGCATATCTCCAAATAGGCCTTTCTCAATTTATTCACACCATAATTTCTCTCGAAATGATATTTGTGCATCGATGCCTTCTATTTGCCTCAAAATATGAAAAGTCGTCAAGAACAATTGTAAAATTGCAAGTATACCTTATGATTTTTTATTGCACTATTTGTACTAAAGTATGAGATTTGGTGAAGGTGTTATTTGTTACTAAATGTACTAGAGTCAAGGTAATTTTTGAACATCCTATTACAAAATCTTGGAGCCGTACTAAAGTATGAGATTTGGTGAAGGTGTTATTTGTTACTAAAGTTATTAGAGTCAAGGTAATTTTTGAACACCCTATTATAAAATCCTGGAGCCGCCACTGGGGAAGGGGGATAAGGAGGGGTAGAATCGTCAAATTCTGAGGGGGATTAGGGGGTATAACTTATGGTCACCTCAAACCCTATCCGAAAATAATACCCCCGGTGCCCCCTTTCTCCGGTCTTAGCCAAGAACCGGTCTTCTTGAAAACCCCCCTCTTTGTGGCTCCCAAACGGAGGCAAAGTGTGGACCCAAGGTCTTATGAAGGGGTGAAAGCTAATCCCCTCCTCATAGATGCATCCAAACGACCCCTGTGTTCCATCTTTCTTTCCCTCCCTCTTGGTTAAATTCTGTACTTCATATTGTCCAAGCCCCGAGAGTTTTGTGTGTATGAAGATTCAGCGTATAGTTCGATTATTCCCCCCACAAAACTAAAACTTAAATGCACTGCATAGCATAAGATTTTTAAAGGACCAAAATCAGGAGGAAAAAAAAAGCACTAAAGACAAAAATATATCAAATTTAAGGTGGTGTTCCACTAACAATTTTTTTTACTTTTTTCCTTTTGTTCTTAAAAGTTGTCATTATTCAAAATATTTTCGTAAAAGTAAAAAAAAATTTTACTTTCTCAATTCGTTTTGTTGAAATGAATTTAACAGTCAAAAAAAATTGACCCAAGACTATCAATCGAAAAAAAAATTCAAATAAGGATAAAACGAAAAAAGTGAAAAGTTGTTAGTGGAACACTATCTAAAAATATATCAAACTTATTTTTGTCCTTCATGTCTCTTATATGAATTTTTTTAAACTTCAATCCAATTATTAATACTACCTCCGTCCCAATTTAACTGTTACTTTTGACAGTTCGGCCACTTTTCAATTGATTATATTTTGTAATTTATAATATTTTAGGTAATTTTGAAAACATTGTATTATAGAACAAATTGAGATCTATCAAATAAGATCCATATTGGATATAAAATTCATTACCAATTAAAAGATATAACTAATTTTTTTATCCAGTTAGAATAGAACTGGAATAAATAAATTAAGACGGAGGAAATACTTTTTAGATTCTTCTTGCAAAGACGAATGATTAATCTCAAAAATTAAGGCATAAAATTAAAAAAATTTGTCAAAAAAAGAATAGATACAAAAAAATTTGGAGAGAAATCCAGCAGAAAAGATAGACAACTCTACTGAACTCTCAATAGTGAAGAATCAGAACTACTGTAAATTTCCACATATTAGTTCCAGTCAATCATAGCCACAGACATAATTGAAACTTTACTACTACGCCCTACTGGGGACAATTAAATTTGGATGGAAGAAATATTAGCCGGTTAGAATATAACTAAGAACAATTAAATCCGGACGGAGAAAATATTTGAAAGGAATATTTGAAAGCTCTTCTTCCCAAGAGCTCAAAAACACAAAAGCGTACCGTTAGCAACCATCCCCCTTTGCGGATTTGCCCTAATCTAATATACTACTAATTGGCTTCAAATTTTTTTTAAGCACTAGTAATTATTAAACTAATACTCATTAAATCAAACCTTCATCATCTTCTTAAACTCCTCAAAGTTAACACACCCGTCGCCGTCGACGTCCACGGAACCGATCATCCGCGAGCAGTCGGCCAGCGAGCACTTCTCCCCCAGGCTCTTCATCACTGCGTGCAGCTCCTTTGCCGATATCAGCCCGTTCCGGTCCTTGTCGTACAGGTCGAACGCGTCGCGCAGCTCCTTGTTCGAATCCGGCGACGACGTCGCTCCGTTTCCGTGGAACTCGGTGAACTCGCGGAGGTCAATGAAGCCGTCGCCGTCCTTGTCGATCTCCGCCATCACGCGGCCGACCTCCTCCTCCGAGGTTTCGGTGCCGAGCGCCCTGAGCACCGCCGCGAACTCCGAGGCGGAGATCTTGCCGTCGCCGTTCGAGTCGAACTTTCTGAATACCTGCTCCACTTCGCTTGCGCCGCCCAGCGACGTAACGTAACCGTTGCCATTACTTTTCGCCATTGTAGAGAGGGAGTAAAGTCGGGCAGAGTTTCTGCGGGCGTAGGGTTTTCTGGTGGTGTACACTGTACATTATATATAGAGAGTGGTGGGGTATCACGCGGTTTTGAAGGTTAAAACGCGTTAACGCGTTGGAGTGTGGTGCAGTTTTTCCGTACTTGGGTCCTAGAGTACACTAACACGCTACGGAATTATTGCACGACCTTTTGAGATACTCACAGCCAAGCAGAGGTGCCGACCGCTCGATCCGACAGTTCATCTCGTAAATTGATGGCTCGAATCTTGATTGAGTAATAGATGGTTCAGATCTATGTGCATTGATTAGATTTAATCCGAATCATCTGTGCCGAGATGAAATAGCTAGATGTTGCTTGACAGGAAGTGCTTGGCGACATCTCCATTTTTATTTATTTAGATTTGTTAAAAAAAACTATTAAATAAAAATTATGGCGATCAGATATCAATAGTTAAAAAAAAATTAAATAAATTTATGTTTCTTAACAAATATGAAATATCGGTTAGTATGATTGAGAGAAAATGAATTATAAAACAAATCTATATGGATCATGTGCTAATAAATGTGTTGCTATTAACTTGAATTTTGATACAGTAATAAATTCCTCGATTGAACTACGATCCGTATTGTTATGGGTACTCTGATGTGCCTCTTCAACGCAAACTATAGTCCTAGCGTCCCTTTGTGGAGTAGGAAGAGAGAAATTATTTGCCTGATCTTCTAAGGTACTCCTATCTTATCGCTCGTTTGTGTGAAACCCACTCCAAAACTTTTGGGTAAAATATCGAAATTGTCCATCTAGTAGAACACACGGTTAGACCCTGTTTCGTACAATTTTTTTGGGATTTTTGTTATTTTTTGTCTTTCTTTACAAAAATTCGCAATTGTTAGTTTTTTGTCAAATTTTTGCTAATTATTGGTTCGTCTCACAGGGAGGAATCAAAAAAAATAATAATAATAATAACTTTTACCCAAATATTTTGAAAAAATATCCAAGATAATTTGGGGCTTTATGGCTTTATCTTGAATAATTTCGAAACTATTTGGATAAAAGTCATAATTTTTTACTTTTTTGATTTCTTTTTTCGAGACGAACTAATAATTCACAAAAGTTTGACACAAAACTAACAAATACGAAAAAAAATTGAAGTCTCGCCAAAAAAAAAAAACTATGTGAAACACAGGCTTAGCTGCATTAGGAAAAGAAATCAAATTTATTGGACATTTATAAACATTTAAACAAATCATATTTTGTTTCATGGACAGATATAGTCACCTATCTTTCCATTTTGTGAAACAAAGTATGATTTGTTTAAACTTTTATTAATATTCGATGAATTTGATTTTTTTCATCGACGTTGATTAAATAACAGATTCTACGAGACGAACAGTTTTCGATCCTCCGTATTGGCTTGGGAGTGGAATTGATCCCATGTCGCTCCGGCAACCCGAATAATCTGATCCGGGAACAAGGCATGATGAGAAATTATTCGTTGCCCATGGGGCAACACGTCATTTTTTTACGTGGTGTCTCATACCAATCATAGAATGCCTTGTGGATGAGATGTCAGTCACCATTCCACCCAAAACAACTCAAACGGAAGTCCATCACCATTTGAGCAATAATTATTACTGACATAGTCTTCTCTCTCCACTGGCAGTCTGGCACACAGTCTTCCAAGTTCCAATCTTACGGAGTAATTTCTTTCTCACTCTTTAAAATGGGCGCGTAAGATTTGAAATACTTTTTTTTTTTTTCAGTTCAAAGACGAATATTCTTACCCGTTTGGCTAAATAAGCCAATCTCCCAAAATGACAAAAAAATAACGTAAAAATACCCAATCTCCCAAAATTCTGGTATTTTTTTATTTTTGATATTTTTATTAATCGTGCCATATTTTTTGAATTAATCATCTATTTCTTGTGTCTACAAAATAAATATTCTGATCCAAAGCAAAAGAAAAAAGTTTACTTGATACAAAAAATTACTTCCTCCGTCCCTATTTAATTATCCACTACGATTTTGCGTGCATTTTAAACGGCTTATATCTCTCGACGTATAGTATGTTTTATGTTTTTGAAATCATTGTCTGATAGAAAAAAAATGAGCTCTATCAAACAAGATCCATATTGCATACTTACCCAAAAAAAATATCCATATTATATATTTTTAGCAATATACGTTGAGAAATTTAAGCAGTTGAAAATGCACGCAAAACCATAGTGGACAATTAAATAGGGACGGAGGGAGTACAAAACAATTGCTATTGTTCTAGGCATTATATGAACTTTTTTTTTGAATTTCAATCCATAGTTATACTTTTCTAAAGTAATTCAGTCGAGACTAATGAATAATCCTAAATATTACAATGAAAAGCAAACAAAAAAAATTGCAAAAAAATAACAAACACCAAAAAAATAGTGGACAAACGGTTAATCCCAATTGCGGATATAGTCGGTGTCGTCGAGAATATCATTCAAGAAAATTTCATTTTGATTGGAGATAAAATTTTAATGCCTAAACTTCTTAACAAGCCCTACAGAATGACTGGTTCGGATCATTTAGTTTTGTAATCAGTGTATGCTAATCAATTAAAAAATACCGTTTCGAAAGTTCTATGAAATTGCGTAGACATTGCCTACCTAGTGAAAAGTGACTCGCCGGATGAACTGAGCCACTGTAGAAACGTTAGCAGTTCTGTAAAATAACAATAGGTTTGGAGATAAATAATTTTGTTAGCAGTTCAAAAGATTGCAAAAAACAAAAAAAAGCAAAACTTCGTTTACATTTCGTTTATAAATAAATAGAAATGTTAGCAATTCCGATCATAATTTTATATTTTTTAAATTTCTCTCTTCGAGACAGATAATCAATCTAAAAAAATTATGCGAATCGAAAAATCAAGATTGAACTGTTAGGCAATTATATTACTACATCAAAATTCACACCCAAACACACACCCACCACTCATGTGAGTGTGAGTGTGTGTTTGAAAGTGTCACTAGAATTATTGAAAAAAAAAAAAGTAAGAGAGAATAGCAAAGGACGTCAGGGTTGAAAAGACAGGAGTAGGTAGATCATAACGCCGTTGTTTTGCCGTTTGTGTTGTTTGGGTGTATGGCCATTGAGAGTTGTTGATGTGGCAGAAGTTATGACAAAAAGTTCAAAAGACAAGTTTTGATTGGTTTGAGACACCATCTGTCAAAATTGACGAGTTGACCCAAGGGCAACGAATAATTTCTCGGGCATGATAAAGAGGGTGGCCGAAGTTATAACTTTTGGCGTGGCGTGAGATGGAACGCATTAATTTTTGGCAAAAAGTCTAATATCACCGCACGTAGGCCACGGCACATCATGTACAGCTCATTTCGGACTCCGTAAAAATATTAAAAAAAATATTTATAAATTTTAAAATAATTATTTACGAGACCCTGTAAAAAATCAAATTCAACGGATACCGATAGGTATGTTTTTTGAATTCGTAAGAGAAAATTTCGAGTTTATCCTACACATTCAGAAAACATATCTATTGATATCCGTTAGAACTCATTTTTCGCAAGGCCCCATAAACAAAAAAATAATAATAAGATTTATGAATTTTTATTTTATTTTTATAGAATCTGGAATAGGCTCCACACATATGCCGTGGCTCATGCGGTGGCCTGCGTATTTCGGAGTGGGTATGATGGTGGGAGCCAGTAGGAGTTGGACACGTTTCGCGTGATGGAGGGAGGAGGAATGGGGATCACGTGATTGCAAAGCAAAGCGAGTAGTGTGTGTTTTTTCCAGATGCACTGGACTGTATTTGCGTTGGCGTAAAGGAGAGGGATGTGTGTGGAGGCGCTGCTTTATGATAATGACTGTTACCCGTCCCAACGGCAGATTGGTCTCCCATTAAAGGTTGGTTTGTGACTTGTGTGAACCAAAAACGAGTGGACTGCTTTCCTCACTCATTATTGCATGCACAATGGGCTGGTTATAAGTACAAAAATAGAGTGCGAGAATTAATTTCTCTATTATACTTGTCTAGAGTGTCGTATTATTTAAATTTTTTTAAAATCCGTCCATAAAAAGTTACGAAAAGTAAAAAAAACCGAAATAAATTTCAAATTTATAAATTTACAAGAACGAGACCTTTAATATTTAGCCCTTTTTGAAGTTCAAAAATATGATCTGTACCGTTCATGTTGCACACTCCGTGTAGTTTGTCGTCTACGCTAAATATTACTCGAATGTATATTGGTAAAGCCATGAGCGAAGCACATTCATCTTAAAAAAAAAGTTCACGGCTGTTATGATTTTGGAAGTATACTTCAAGATAAATTTGTCGATAGTTATATGTACGTGGTATGATTTTCTGTAGACCAGCCAAACTCGACAAAACGAATAAAATCAATAATTTAGATCACTTTTTTTAGCCCGAAATAAATGGTATTATCTCGTAAAAACGAATAAAATCAAACTCGACAAAACGAATAAAATCAATAATTTAGATCAAATGGTATTATCTCGTCATGAATGGCATTTATGTTAGATTATTTAGGTTAGACCCTCTATCATGTATTATTATTACCGTCGTTTATGTTCGATGCACGAGACAAATAATAAATTTTGCGTGAGCTCGATATTTTGTAGCGGAGCTACACAAATATTTTGTCTCGTGCATCGAACGGAAACGACGCTAGTCGATAGAAAAGGAACCCGGGGTGCTTGTTTTCCCTCTGTAACATCATGTGTGTTGCATCTGTTTGATCGAGATGCAATCTGAGCCTTCCATTGCCGAGTAGGACGGTCCAGATTGGCCCAACACACATGTTGTCCCTTTAGCAGACACCCAAGAAAAGATAGTTCAAGAAAAAAATATCAATGTGAATTTTTTTGATTCCGTGCATTGAACAAATATTAAATCAAATTAAGTTACTTTTAAAAAAATTAAATCAAATTAATTTGTAAAAAAACAAAAAATAAACATTGTACTCGTTCAATGCATGCGATGCAAAATAACATTGATCTACAACACCCCCCACCCCCCACACACACACACTCTCTCTCTCTCTCTCTCTCTCTCTCTCTCTCTCATTTTTTTTTTTAAAAACTCAAAATTTTAGAAATTTAGGATTGAGTGGCTTGTGGCTTCAACTACATTTCTATAGTATATTGATTGATAGATAGATAGATTGCAAGCGATGAATTTTCCATTCCACTAACAAAATAAGTACGGAGTACTTATTTCTTATCCAATAAGAACTCATGTTCCACTAACTTTTTACCTTTTTATTTTTACATTTCAAAATCTATGTCATTTTTTGATTGCTTATATCTTTCAATCTATAATGAATTTTATGATTTTACGAATTTTGTGTAGTAGAACTAATTGAGATCTAGGAGTATCAAACAAGATCATCCATATTGAAATATTTAAGCAATCAATAATAAGTATTTATTAAAAACTCTTAGTGGAATAAGGATTCTTATTTTCCCTCCCAAAGTTGCAGAATAAGTACTTATTGAATAAGAAGGCTTAGTGACACTGACACACTCAAAGGTTGTCCTAGTGGTAAGAGCGAATGACGGACTTTGGGAGAACTCTCCTTGGTCAAGGGTTCGATTTCCCACCGGATGAGTGCCCTGATAGTAAGTGTGGAGCCATGACCAGCGTGGCCGCGCTAGTTCCCCCGAAGTTTAGGTTGCGCAGTCAGGTCCAATTGTGGCTCAGCTGTAGGGCTGTTTCTCAGTTATAAAAAAAAAAAAAAAAAGAAGGCTTACTGGAACCAGGGTAAGCAAATAAAAGACCAAAAAAAAAACACACACTCTTGTGCACTTTTTACCCTTTTCAAAACACTTTTACACACTTTTCATCCATTTTAATGGGACATTTTCTTTTATGAAAATCCTCATGGGAGGCCCATGTGATGTGCCGAAAAGAAAAAACAAAAGTAACCCAACCCAACCCATGAAAGAGGAATGGATTTGGTCCATGAGTTCCTCCATTTTCTTTGCCAACCCCTGGCCCAATACAATTCCAGGCTATCCCACCAAAATGCGCCGGGAAAATGACGGAAAATGGTGTGTTTTGATAATTAATACCCACCAATGACATTTTCAGCATTAACAAATATTCTCAGTATGTTCTTGACAGGTATTAATTATGAAAACACGTTCGGGGCCGTCATTTTCCCAAATACGCCCAACTAATCCTACTTTGGGCCAAAAACAAGGAATTGGAGAGGTTCAATTATTCAGTTCAGTTCATTGAATTCCTCTCTCTAAAAATGAGAGCCTCTCTCACTAAAATGAGTCCCAACCCTAGTGGTAACCTTAGCTTTTCCACTGTCGACCGTCGACCTTTGGAAATTTCTTTTCCTCTTAACCCTGTCTCTCCATTAATCCCCTCTTCCTGCCCCACATCCCCCTCCTTTCTTCTTCCCAATCTTCTTCTTTTCTTCGGTTAGCCTTCCATCTTTTTTTTCTCCTCTTTGTTCCCCCCGTTTCTCTCCATCTACTTCGCTACCATCTGTCGATGGAAGAGGTAGAGTTTTTGGATCTCGAAGAGGGCTCTGGAGAAACAGGGGAAGTGGGAAATCTCTGCTTGGTAGGAAAAATTCTAAACCCTAAACCCCTTAATTCCCAGGCCATGACTAATTGTTTTACGGTGGCTTGGAAAACAAGAGGTTCTTTCTCTGTGACCCCTTGGAATAACAACATCTTTCTGTTTCGGTTTGAAGATCCTGAGGACAGATCTAAGGTCCTCCAGAACAGACCATGGTTGTTCATGAACAGCTTGATGGTTCTCCAACCCTTGGTCAATGGAGTGACCATCCCAGACCATGAGTTCTATACCTATCCTTTCTGGGTCCAAATCCATGGTCTACCAGTTGGGAAAATGAACATCCCAACCCATGAAAGTGGAATGGATTTGGTCCACGAGTTCCTCCATTTTCTTTACCAACCCCCGGCTACGAAGGCCCAATACAATTCCAGGCTATCCCACCAAAATGCACCATGAAGGCTAAGAATCTGTTTTGATAATTAATATTTATTAATAATATTTTCAGTATTAACAAATATTCTCAGTATGTCTTTGACAGATATTAATTATTAAAAAACGTCATGAGCCGTCATTTTCCCAAATGCGTCCAACTACTTCTACTTTGGGCCAAAAACAGGGAATTGGAGAGGTTCAATTATTCAGTTCAAATTGGGATAGGTTTCACTTCAATAATCTGATTCGTTTCTTTCTAATAAAATTTTGGCGTAGATCAAAAGTAACAGTATGAAATATAAAACTGATCCGAGAAATATCATCACGACATGCATAATAACATCCTACATACATTATATAGTTTTACACTTTCTTCGTTCCGGAATTAAGTGTTCTTACGAAAAGACATGTAATTTTTGAATAAAAAATAAAATACTTCCGTGGTTTTTGGCACAAAATTAAAGAACTCAATTTGATTTTTAATTCAGTGCAAATAAATTGAAAAAACTATGCACATAAGTAATTTGGTGCGAAAAAACACGGAATTACTTTATTGTTTTGTTCATAAATTACACATATTTGCATAGGAGATACTTATTTTGGAGTACTGCTATTGGTACCGACGGTACCGTAGGAAAAATGCACCGACGACCACCGGAAGGCCGTCTCCGGCCACCAGACGGCCGATCCGAGCCGTTCAAAAATTTTAAAAAACAAAACCGAGTGGGGTTGTGCGAGAATCAATGGCATCCGAGGTGTGTAGGGTACTGGATCCGAGCACCCATTTTTCATCCATATATGTATATTCGTGTATATACACGAAAAATGGGTGTTTGGATCAAGTACTCTACACACCTCGGATGCCATTGATTCTCGCATAAACCCACTCGGTTTTATTTTTTAAAATTTTTGGACGGCTCGGATCGGCCGTCCGGTGGCCGGAGACGGCCGTCTGGTGGCCGTCGGTGTATTTTCCCTACGGTACCGTCGATATCAATAGGATTTTCGCTTATTTTGGGACAGGGGAGTAGTTACATTCACGGAAAAAAAAATGAATTCGTTTCTTTTAAAACACTGTTGTTTCATATATGGAGCTATCGATCTCGATTAAGTTTTTTGTTTTTTTTGTTTTGGTAATATATGGTGTCTCGGATCAGCTTGCGCGCATCTCAGACTAATCTCTATAGTTCCTTCCACTCCTACAACCGTTTGGTAATGCAGGGTACACGCATCTTAGACTAATCTCTACAGTTTCTCCCATAATCATTTCACACGCTTATACGTAGAGATAAAATGACCCAAAAAATTATTAATAAAAAAATTTGAACCTAAAACTTTAAAACGAAACAACACCTAAGTCTCCAGCCAATTCGTCGATACCGCCAAATCTTGATTTTAGTTACACGAATGAAAGTAAACAGAGGACTCCTGAGTACTGAAATCCCCGAGAGTCAACAGTCAAGAGCTCCCTCTGCTAACAGACTGAAAGGTCGTTGGCCGGCAGGACGGTCCAAAAACTCCGACAGACTGCAAACTGCTGCTACTACTCTTCTCTCTTCGCTTTCTCCGCCTCTCTCTCCTCTCTCTCCAAAAGAGCTACCACTGTACCCCAGCTCAAAACTAGGGTTTGTTCCTCTCAACCTGAACTTCCACTCCAGTGCCAACACAACACCTCTAACCAAAGCTCATCCGATTAGGCGTTGAATATCAAAACGAACTCTTTGTGTTCGATCAATTGTCTTCGCATCTACTGATAGTCTGGTTTTATGGCCCTGCATTCATTCTCCCTGTGCTTCAGCGGCGTGCCTTCGAACACTTGGCCTTCTTCCTCTTCTTCTTCTTCTTCGTGTTCGCCTATTTTCAGGCGATGTTTAGTCAACGTATCGGCCTTTTCTTCTCCGCCTCCCACTGCGCATGCGAGATGTCAACTGAAAGGTAATTGTTTATTTTTTTAACTTCCGAGAGAAAATTATTTTGATTATCTAGAGCCTGTGGCTGTATTCATGTATTTTTTAACTTCCGAGATAAAATTACTTGAATCTTGTGGTTCCATCAATTTGCTACTGTTTGGTTTTTCAGTTGTCAACGTCTATGGATGATTTTTATGCTTCAGTTAATAAGCTCGACGCAATAAATGAATTTTGGATATTCATATAATCTCTCGTTAGGTTGCAAGTGAGTTCATAATTGGACTTTGAGAGGTGATGTGAATCCTTCAAATTATATAAGCGGGCACGTTTGGAAAGGCTATGGATCCACATTCCACGGTGAACTTATTATTATTATTTTTTGGTTCGACAGTTAAGGGTGTCTGGGCCAGCTTATATGCACCCCTACTATTCCCTTTCCCAGTCCGGTCAAAGGCAGACCCACCATGCCGGGACTAGGGGATTCACAATGGATTTCTCTCTTGCTACTTGGCCCAAGGAGATTGCCAAGTTTCGAACTCAGGATGTCTGGGTTTACATCTTATCCCTGTTGCCCATTTGAGCTGCCCCTTGGGGTTGGTGAACTTATTGAATCATAAGTACATAGATGCATTTGGATAGTTGCAGAACGCTAAGGTGTTGGGCTCAATGTCCAGAGTTCTATATCAGGAATCTTAGTTCTGTGTTTGAATATGAAAAATGCAATAGACAAAAGGGTTGGAAAGAAAAGGGGAAAATACAAATTTAAAAGGAGGGCGGGGGGGGGGGGGGGCTGTAACTAAATTAGCCATGGACTGAAATGGCCGATTTTCAGGAAAGATAATTACTCATGGAGATGTAGAACATTAAAAAAAAAAAAAAAAAATCTATTTGGTACAGACTGCGGTACCAAATTTTCAGTTTGGCTCTTCTTCTTTTTTCATGAAACTCTGTCAACTTTGTTTTTCTATTTTAGGAAAGGCATTTCCGAGCACTGAGGGGGTACCTCAAGGAAATGAATCCCCCCTTGTGGTTTGCTTTGGAGAGATGCTAATCGATTTTGTTCCAACAACAAGTGGGCTCTCATTAGCTGAAGCACCTGCATTTAAGAAAGCTCCTGGAGGGGCACCTGCTAATGTTGCTGTCGGTATTGCTCGTCTTGGTGGTTCATCTGCTTTTATTGGCAAGGTATTGTTTGGAACATATTAAGATTGACTACTTTGTTCCTGATCTGCAGAACTACTGTGAAGTTATTCCCCCTTCATTAGTCCAAAATGTTTGTACAATGGCCGGTATATCTCAGCCTATTACCATTATCGTGTTCCTTGTGTGGCCTTGTCCAACTAGTGTTATTTCAGTTGAACTGCAAGTTAACATGTCTTTCTGTATTATCTCAGCCTATTTGAAATTTGTTCTCCGTAGCCTCTAGGGAAAAAAAAAATTATGAGCTTGTCCAAGTTTCTTTATTTGTTGATCTGATTCTTCTTCAACCTTTTCCAAATCTTCACATATGCATGCATATATTAGGTGTAATGGAATCCAATTGCAGCCTCTGTTGTGCCAATGTAGTTCGAGCCTACTAACTCAGTTATATGGAGTTCTGTGCACCTAAATTGGATAACACTGTATCTGATTACCCTAGTTGGTCTGTCCTTTCGACACTTTCGAATCATTTTTATTTGAGCACTCCTACTGTTTCTGGTATTTGTTTTTCTATTGAAGAAATAGGTTCTCTGGATATTTCGTGGATACACTTATCTACAGTCTGTACCATCCCTATTATGGCTGTGAAGAAGTCATCTAGAGTGATCAACGTCTTATTTTTATTTGTTCGTGAATCTGAAATGCAATTTACCTTGGTGATCTTTTAGGCGGTGAACTGTTTTCTGAACTGTATTATGAGAATCTATTCTCCGTACAATTGAAACTTCGTATCTACTTGCTTCTTCAGCTTCAACCTCAGTTGTATCTCAAAATTGGTTTTCCAGGAATAGTTTGTCATGTTGTTGTCAATAGAGGTAGTTCAAAACAAACCAAAAATATTTGTTTCTTGTGTGACAGAAGTCATTGACCATGATTCCTATTTAATATGAATGTGAAATACTATTCACACCCGTTGATCTTCCAAGCTGCGAACTCGTTTCTAAACTGTACTTTGAAAATCTAGCTCCAGTTGAACACAGTATCTATCAACTTCTTCAGAGCTTTAACCTAAATTGTATCTCAAATTGGTTTTCCATGAACAGCTTGTCATGTGCTTGTCAATGCACATAATTGGAAAAAGACAATAGTTTCTCATGTTACTGAGATGGTTCATGTGTATACAATGTGCACAGGTGGGGGAAGATGAGTTTGGCTACATGCTTGCTGAAATTTTGAAGGAGAATAAGGTAAACAGTGAAGGGATACGCTTTGACCCTGGTGCCCGAACTGCTTTAGCATTTGTCACACTGAGAAGTGATGGGGAACGTGAGTTTATGTTTTATCGGAATCCTAGTGCCGATATGCTGCTTCAAGAATCCGAACTTGATTATGACTTAATTAGGAAGGTATGTGAGGAGTACTTGGACACTTAAAGCAAGAGGCAAAGCATGGCGTGAAAGAAAACCATAAGTAGTTTTCTAGTATGATTACATGATATCAAATGCAATTTTATGTGGATATTTTGCGATATGAGTTTAACTTTCACACACATAAAGTTGTTAACTATATGATGAGGATATTTCTGATAAACAGGAGTCAGGAATTATTTAGAATTACTCATGCTGTGCTGCATAAAAATTGGAAAGAAAAACAAAAAACTAACTTCAATGCCTACCCATCTTATCCTTATAACCATGTCGATATTTCATGGAAACAGTTACCAACTTTTGTCAGATAATGAATAACAAAACACTTTAATGCCTAGATTCTTTAAATTTGCTCCCGCTGAACAAGTGATTTATTTCTTGAGATGTGGAGCAATTGATAGAATTGGACCTTTCAGTTACTTGTGTTTTAATTGTCATATTTTTTGGCACTGTTCTCCGAATGAGCTTGTCTTGGGTAGCTTGCTAGGAGGTAATGCTTGTGGGGTTCTTAGCCTGTAAGAAGTTTTTGAGTCAATTGATTCAATTCTACCTTTTTTTTATTTCTCTATGTTACAGGGAAAAAAAACTCCTAATCTCCTTGTACTATTAGCACTTTCGTGTAAAACTCAGTTCCCATACAATTTCATTCATTGACCTCTCAAAATTAGCTCTCCACCTCTCTTTGATTTCCTCTTCTTTTGCCAATTCTCGTGAACCTTCATTTTTTGTACATCTAATGTGATTCCAATTCCAGTTTTCCTCTCCCGTAACTTAGCATGTTTGTATGTAATGTTTTATAATATCTCTAACGGGCTTTTTTTTGTGTCTTTTCTTTTTGTTTCTTTCCGGACTTCCATATATATGGTTTTTGGCCTTCAAAACTTTCCTCAGTTCTAGTCTTTTGCTGTGCTTTATAGCATGCCCCTTTCCTTGCTACATATTCATTATCCACAAGCCACCCCTGTTTATCTTTACTGAAGGGTCAATGGGCCATTTGTCTCTTGACTCGCCACGTACCTCCATCCTTTTAACAGGCTTATCATATTCCCCATTCATTCTACTCATCGTCTAAATGCTATGGCTTTCTTTGAGCTTTCGTCTTTGCACAGTTCTACTTTCTCCCCTTTTAAAGGCCATTAGATGTTCTTCAATAAAGCACTAAAAATCGTAGAATAACTTTGTGTGCCCCATTTTTCGTACAGTCACAGCATTGTCAATGGTATTTCTGGACAGGTTGCGCATATCGAAATCGAAACATTGTCGCATAAAAAGTTTTTTGTGTTTCTTGATATTCATATGAATGTCTTCTTTCTGATAAATATGTTCAGACATATTTATTATGCATGTGCACTACAGCAAACCTCTATCTACAAATGAATACAATATAGTTTACACACACACACACACACACATATATATACATGCATTCTTTCTTAATGTCCAGTTTGTTTAGAAATATCTGGTAATATGTTATATACTCTGGCAGGCAAAAATTTTTCACTATGGTTCCATAAGTTTGATAACAGAACCATGCAAGTCTGCTCATATTGCTGCAGCGAAAGCTGCCAAAGATGCTGGTGTGATTTTGTCTTACGATCCTAATTTGAGGCTTCCTCTGTGGGAATCTGAAGAGAGTGCCCGAGAAGGGATTTTGAGCATATGGGAGATGGCTGATATAATTAAGGTAGTCTTCCCTTTAAAAACATCATCCTGACATTTTGTCTATCTGGCTTTTTTGCAATCCTTTGTCATAGGTACGAATAAATCACAATAAACAAAATGTTCTCAGAAGCTCCATTTCTGCTGATTGTGTTAATTTTACTAACCAGGTAAGTGAAGAAGAGGTTTCTTTCTTGACTAAAGGGGACGATCCATCTTATGATGTTGTTGTTCGTAAATTGTTTCATCCAAAGCTTAAATTGCTTGTTGTCACTCAAGGCCCAGAGGGTTGCCGGTACTTCACAAAGGTAAGCCCTCCAAATAGTTATTATTTGTTAGATTGAACAAATGCTGAAAAGCTCTTTTTGGTGTTTTACCTGTCTGTTTGGTTTCATCTATTTCCTTTGATAAGTGGAAATGAGAAACCTGTCGTATTGTTTGAAGATAGGTGCACTTGTGCTTGTTTGGTTTCCTCTATTTCCTTTGATTAGTGGAAATGAGAAACCTGTCATATTGTTATGAAGATAGGTGCACTCAGCTTGCATTTTGGCATAATGTCCTTGCTTTGGAAATGAAACTAAGAAGGTTTCTTCTTTTCTACACAAAACTAAAAGATTCTCCTTTTGAAGAGAATATCAGGCAGTCATTATGTTTGTCGGCATAAGCAATCGTACTTTGAGTCTTTGACATTGACAACTAAGCAAATATGGGAGAAGTCATTTTTCTGTATCATATCATGTTTACCTCATTCTTGAAGAGAAGATAGGATTGTAAAGCTTGAGAGCTGAACTCACCTAGACTGGTGTTGTCACCAAGGGACCTACACTCGACCTTGTTGAACATCAACCATTCTCTAGAATCTTAGTTTGTATGCTTAAAGGTTGCCCTCTCTCTGGTCTTTCCTCTGCTCCCTGCTCCATATCCGATACCCACACAAGAAAGATTTTATTCACACGCGCCTATCCCTTCCACCTGCCAAAGATAGAACGTAGACTCTCTTCCCAACCGCCTGTCCGCTCTCCACAAGGAAAAGATAGTGAAATGACCTCAGAAACCACTAGAGATATTATCTTGGGGTGGAGGGCGTATGGGCGGTGGCTCTCTTCAGGGCAGCTCCACTATATCTCATTGTCCCAAGGAGGTTCACATATATTTGATTTTTCTTGGAATATATTGTCAACACTTGATCATTCATATGTAGCTAAAGGAAATAAAAATTCACTTAAATTTGTGAATAAGTAAACAATATAACTCAACGAAACAAAATAAACCAGACCCAATAAAAAAAAGCAAAATAAATATGTTTGTTTGATATAGGGCTTTGTATACAAAAAATTTCTTTACATTTTTGTTACCACTAAATTAAAATCCTAGAGCCGCCGCTGGCTCTCTTTCTCGTACATATGTTTTTGCTGGTGGCACTAGTGATCTACCAATTCATTTTTGCATTGCTCAGCTCCATTTTTTTTAACTGTCATCACTTATAACTGTGCGTCTGAAGCTGGCTGGAGTTATGTGTTCTTTCAGAAGTTCACTGGCAGAGTTACGAGTTTAAAGGTGGACGCAGTGGACTCTACAGGAGCTGGAGATGCTTTTGTGGCTGGAGTATTAGCACAACTGGCTGAGGATGACACATTGCTAGAGGTACTGTTTTCATTGAAGTAATTAATCAGACATGAAGTGGGTACAAACACAAAGTAGGTTAGGATCACGAATAGAGCGAACACAACACAAGGAATATATTATTGCTTAAGTCTGAGGATACATTGGTGAAAGCCTCCTCTTTTATAATGAAGAGAGGCCTGGAAGGTTCCTAGATACATCATGACTACTACTATTACACATGGGATACATCATCATGGCATCTTGAAAAGCTAGACTAATAATTTCACATACAGACACTACATATTTCACCACTTCCCAAAAGTAGTAAGCTACTTTATTTCACCACCCTACTTTATATCACACCACACTACTTTATATCACACCACATCACACGAAAGAAACAACTGGCATGAGCATATGGTCGTCACTCCGAATAATTGTACTTAATAATGCTCAGCACCATGTTTTAAACATGTGTACTGGTCAGGCTCAGCAAGAAAGCATTTGCTGGTTAGCCTTTTCTATCCGACATAACATGGATAAAAAATGGTGAGGATCATCTTTGAGAAGGGGAAACAAAAATAGACGATGTTAGAGCCTGCTACTAGCATTCACCTGGAAAATGGTAGATCTTTAGGAAATCCACCTCTACCCTAAAAGCCTGCTAAAATGATACCGCTTTTAGAAAAGTTGTATTTTGTTCAATATCTCCTCTTTCTCACTCGGACGCGTGCAGAAAACATACACCTAGCTGCCTAGAGAGCAGTACTGATACATACAGCAACTACATGTTTTGGATAGTTTTTCCATATTGACAGATGTCAGAAACTTCTTGTGGTAATCATAAATGAGAATGTCCTAGCACAAGGGTCGGTAAGCAAAATATGATTACTGAGAGTTCTATTCAGTCTTTTATTAGGCATTTCCCTTTGGGTTTTTCTTTATCAGGTGAAAATACTCAATTGTAGAATACGTTTGCCTGTATCCATTTCCCGTGTGTATTATTCATGGTATTCTTCTTGGTGCAAACTGTGCATTGTAAATTTGGATTTGCCAGTATGCACGGAAAGTTTTTCTTTGGCAAATTGATTCAGGTCTCTTTCTCATTTCATTCTGCCCAACATTACTGGAAAATCTGAATATCTTTCAGGACGAGAAGCGACTAAGAGGTGCTCTATGGTTTGCAAATGGTTGCGGTGCATTGACTGTCAAGGAGAGAGGTGCAATTCCAGCTTTGCCAACTAAAGAAGACGTGTTTGCTGCCATACTTGGCTCAGGAAATACGTTCTGATCAACTGCTCTGTAATTATTCTACTCTGTAAGCATTTTTCTTGTTTCGTTTTGATGATATTGGGCAAAGAACTTCACATTCAAGCAGATCCAAAAAAATGGCATGCATTTATCCTAGTTTCATGTGCATTGTCTGGGATTTTTGAGAACCTCCTCTTGTAATTACTTTGATCCTCTTTTTCTACTACTCCAATAAGCAGAATTTTGTATCCATGAATTTCTGGTGAACAGTCTCTCACTTTTCTTCTTTTATGATTTCTCTGCTTATTTTCTCCCCTTTATGTTTCACAAGTCTCTTATTGGTGATCTAATGTGTGCTACTTTTAGGCCCCAATTTGTAAATTATCTATGCGTAAAAAATCACTTTTACTATCTGTTAATCGTAGTGATCGTTACCATATGGGGCTGGCTTGGAAGAAGCCCTTTCTTTAATGTTTGACACATTCAGGGTTCCAAACGGACCGATCGGATCAGAAAAGTCGAATTCTGGTATGGTATGATCCATAGCTGCATCGTGAGAGGATGGGATGTGGTATGGTATGATCCATAGCTGCATCGTGAGAGGATGGGATATACGAGAACATCATTCAAGCGAATCCTTATTTCAATGTCCGCTGCAAACTTATTTCCTCCTTCCAACAGTTGTTGAAATCTAATCCACAGCTTATAGTGAAGGAAAAAACATCTAAAATTAGCTTCATTCCTCAGGCGATCCGACATTGCCTCCCCGAGGCCAGAGGACAACCACACCCTCCTCTATAAAACTCTAATAAGTCACTCCATCTCCCAAACCCTCAACAGAAATACCGAAACCTAATTTCCAAAACAAAACACCTCCTAACGCAGCCACAACCAAATAATGGCTGAGGATACTCAACAGGACAAGGCGGAGCGCGAGCGGATCTTCAGGCATTTTGATGCCAACAGGGACGGCAAAATCTCTTCCACGGAGCTCGGGGAGGCCTTGAAGGCGTTGGGCTCCGTCACGGCAGACGAAGTCAAGAGAATGATGGTGGAGATCGATACTGACGGCGACGGGTTCATTTCGTTCGAGGAATTCATTAGTTTCGCCAGAGCCAACAAGGGCCTCGTGAAAGATGTTGCCAAAATATTTTGAGATTGACCAAATAGTAGGGTACACAGATAACACGTCCTAGAAAAGTTAAGAAAACTAGACCGAAAATTAACATGAGGTGATGTGTTGTGTGCACGTTTTCTATCGCAACCGTATGAAAGACGGTTCCAAACTTCATCTCTGCCCTATGCCTTCGAATGCCAAAAAAGATTGTTCAGTCTGCAAAACAAGAAGTTTAAAAAAAAAAAACACACATTTATTTTCAAGAAAAATTTTAACTTTTTTTTTTTGATAAACTAAAAGAAATCATTGATACTCCATACTATTAAGCAACTAGCGAAAAAAAGTTTGAAATTTTTTCCGAAAAAAAAGTACTATTATTTTTAAGTTCTTATTTTGCAGACCGGACAATCTTTTTGGAACGGAGGTAGTATCATTACTTCATCCGTCAATGCTGTCTTGTGGCTTTCATTTCATAGGTTTACCTGTCCCTTTTATTACACAACAGATTGGTATTTTTTATGTACTTGTGCTCCATATGCCATCTTAGTTAAGTTTATTATCACGAATATAATCGGCTGACCCAATTATTTTTTAATCTTATTTACATATGGTTGTTCTTTGGACCGTTTACTTACCTCCTTTTTTTTTCTTTTTTCTTTTTATAACTTCACGTTTGACAAACAGGACCCTTCTTCTTGCAGTAAAGAGAAAACAAATGAAAGAAAGAAAAAAATGTGCAATTGATAATTTCCTTAGAGGTTGGATTGTCTCCAATCTCTAACTGCCCAATTTCAAATTCACAGGCTCAGGGGACTCTTTGCCGTTGATAATTTCCTTAATTTTTTAGTTGTGTGTCAACTACTCTGGCGTTAAAAATGATGATTCCAGAGGGCTTGGCGGTTTTAAGAATGGTTTGGGTGGAGTTTATTTTAGCCTTCAATGAGCCAAACCGTTCGCTTATTAGAATTCATCGAATACATCAATCATGATCGAAATAGCTACTGAATATCAGCCTATACATGATCAACATATTTATCTTGAGATAAATAGATTCTTATCCAATGCGACAGTCTATTTCGCTCAAGATAAATGTGTTTCAAAATCATACTTAACGCACTTCAATCACCTGAGCTTCGGCAAGGTTCATGTTCTCTACGAGGGAAACGATTCTGACCATCAAAGTGGCCCGAAAGAGGCCCAAATACCGAAACTAGACGGTCCGAAGGGACCGACGAGAAGTCGAACCCTAAATAGACAGACACACATTCTTCCATTCTTTATTCACCTCAAGTTTCCCATGCATACGCACCCCATGCCGACCACCACACGAAATGCAAAAGTCCGAAAAAAATTAAATATATTTTTTAAGAGAAAATTGCAACACGAGAGGGAGATTTTTTTTTTTAAAAAGTAAAAACTATTTGATCATCTCTTTCATCTGAAAGCAAGAAGACCTGTAAACAAGCTAGAAATCGCTCACGACACAACCATTCCTATATACAACTTCGAAGCTATTTTCATATCAACACTTTGCGCGCAAAGTGCGCAACCAACAGAATAAAACCAGAGGCGAAAAAAATCAAAAGAACAAAGAAAAAAAAAGATTGCTCTGTGCGTTTATGTTCACCGGCTAAGTCACATCATTCGCATGCGGGTGTGCGAGTGAGAGGGTGAAAGCGTTTTTGAAACACATCCCAGAATACTAAAATCCGCAAGAGTGGGGATTGAGAGCGGGAGCAGAGAGCATTTGGAAGGATTATTTGACTAAGTTCACCGGCAATAAACAAGATCATCGTCTTCAAACTCTGAAACTCCTACCATCGCCAACGCTAAATGACTGTTCATCTCGCTTTTCGTCCGTTGAAACAGAGGGTTACCAATCATGCTACCGCTACTTGGAAAGCAGGACTTCTTCAGGGTAGACGTATTAAGTGATTGTTCTCCTCTTATTATTGTGATAATCTGATCGATGTCAGGTCTCCGGGATTCTTCGCTGTTTATGCAGGCAGCTGCGGCTTCTACCATCCGGGCTATTTGTTTTGAGTTTTTAGGAGTGAATTTGAGCTGTGGATCAACTAAACGTTCGATGGCGCCTTGCTCTAACAGTGGCTTTGCCTGCAAAGGAAGAAGAACCCAACATCTTTTAGTACGTTAATCAACAACGATTATCGCTTCTGATACATTTAAAGCACACCTTACGATATATACCCACAAAACTCAAATAACTGAATCATAACAAAGGTCACTTTCGCGAAAAAAAAAGGGAAAAAAATATCGTAGCATAATGATGGAACCATATTGCCACATAAAACGATCGAATGAATGTGATTAAGCAGAAACCGGAAAAAAGTTTCCAGACCTTATAACTGAGTATTGGAAGGTAATAAGAACCACAGATTCAACTGTCAGAAAGTTGACTGAATGTGATTAAGCAGAAACCAGAAAGGTGACATACCCACACGACCAAGTTTTCTTCCCCTGGACCGATCGGCTTCCGCCCACTTATAAGTTCCAAAAGGACCACCCCAAAGGCATAGACATCAGTTTTATCAGATACCTTCCCATGCTGGAAATATTCAGGGGCCAAGTAACTGTAAAATTAACTAAAAATTTCAGGAGATGGAAGAAAACAAATGACCGTCAAACAAGAAACAAAAAATGGGATAGTAATTTTGCTTCATTCTAATTTGTAAGTCTTCTTGAGAATGAGATCATACCCAAATGTTCCCTTCACAGTTTTACAAAGGAAAGGTACCGAAGGTGCAGTAGTCCATGTAGCTAATCCAAAGTCACATAACTAGAAATACCAATGATATTGTTAGCATATTACGAGAACACCAACAAAAATAAACCGAATTCTAATGATCCATCGTTACCTTTGGCATTTTCTTAGAAGATAGAAGGATATTCGAGGGTTTAATGTCCCTGTGAACCACACATCTCTCCGCTCCGTTGTGCAGATAACCGATGGCCTCAGCTATTCCGATGGCAACCTTATACCTCACGGAAAATGGAAGTGATGGACCGCCCTTCACTCCCCTCTTCTTGTCTGCAAACGGGTATACCCAGAGTCATGTAACTTCAACAAAAATGAAGCCAATTGTCCACTTATAAGACAAGCGATTATTCATAATACCATGCAAATACCGCTCTAAGCTTCCACCGGATACATATTTGTAGACCAAAAACAAACCCTCATCAGGATCAATGCAAAACCCCAAAAGAGGAACGATGTTTGGGTTATGGAGTGAACTAGAAATCATCAGTTCTCTACAAAATGCCTTTGAACATTCCTTATCTTCCTTATCCAACCGCTTAATCGCTACAGTGGCCCTCAAAAACCCAACTCTCCCTTTGAAAACACAGCTCAATGCTCCTCTGCCCAAAACCCTGCCTACCGACAACAACAAAATCAATCACAATCAACAACAACAAACCCATAAGCAAGAATGAAAATAATTCAAAAAACAAACAAACCCGATTCAATACCTTTAGAAAAATTGCGAGTAGCATATAGGATTTCACCATAGGAGAACCTAATCAAGGTGTGAGCCACAGGAGAGATACTACTCTCCAGTGACTCAATTCTTTTCCATTTTAGCTCACGAGAACGAGAGTCAGTCAATCCATTGTCCAAATTCACCATCAAGACAGTCGCAGAAGAGGGATTGAGATTAGCCACATTCATCGATTCGAGTTCAACTTGGGAGCAGAAACTGAACCTGAAAAAGGACACCTCCAAGTTAGACCTTCTACCTGGAGTGAGAGGTCTACGCGATTCTTTCATACCAAATCTTTTTACTGAAAAATTTCAGAAACAAATGAGTAAGGATTGGCAGAAGGCCTCATATCTCTCTGTGCGAATTCGACCCAACCCGCACAATCACGCACCAAGAATCAATCAAGAAAGAAAAAAAAACAAGCAAGAACGCAAAGAAACGACACAGAGATTTGAACTTGATATTCTTGTTGTGTAACTGTGTATCAAAATCAAATGAAAGAAAAGGAAAAGAAGTACATCGGCTGCGAAAAAATCAAGAAAGAACACAAAGAAACGACATAGAAATTTTTACGTGATTCTCCAGTTGTGTAACTACGTATCGAATTAAAAAAAATAAATAGTACATTGTGTTTTTGACATTCCTAACATGTGATTACCCCTAAAAAAAAGAGGAAATTTTTACCCCAAAGAAAAAAACAGAAACCTGAAAGAGGAGTGCACTGATTGTGGGTCAGCACTAGTCAAATCTGGGCCAGATTCAGCAAGCAACCACGCCTTGTTGTGCTCTGAATTGCTGCTACTCTTCTTCTCTCTCTTCTCCCTCTGATTTTTGGAGCGAGATTGAGGAAGAATACAGCCCAACCCAAATTCCCAAATCATCTTATACAACAAAGATTTAATCTTTAGTTCATTACTACAGTCACAGTCACTACTACTTCTGCTACTATCAGTGGCTACAGAGGAAGTAGTAGGAGCGATTTGGTTGTGAAGATGAGGGTACGCAAAGTTAATTGGGTAACTACCTCGGGAAGCCCCCATTTTGAAGCAGATCTCTATGAGATCACAGAAACCCAGAAACCAAAAAAGTTTGACAGATAGTGAAGGGAATAATAAAAGGTAGAGAGAGAGAGAGAGAGAGAGAGAGAGAGAGAGGTGGGGAGTTGCTTTGCTTGTAGTAGGGGAGAGAATGTCACAAAAGAGAAAGGGAAAAGGGGGTAAATTGATGTTTTCTATTTCTTGATCTGAAACTGTTTCGGGAGATTGTTAATTGGGGTTTTTGTGTATAATATATATGCGTAGGTGGGCAAGTGTGGTAGATTGTATACGTCGTTAATGGGAGAAGGTGTAGGAATATGATGCAGAGAAAACTTTTAATAAATGGAGGAATGTGTTGTAATATATGGAGGGTGGAAAGCGTGAACTGATGGAGAGAGAATGGGAGATTCTTGGTGCTGAAAGGCAACCAGAACCTACAACGGTAACAGAGAGAGAGAGAGAGGGGGGCTAGGTGAATAAACTGATCAAGGAAAAGGTAGGGATGCTTATGGCTCACTGGTTTCATGAGTAGTACTAAAATATGACTGCAATTCAACCCACGTGAGATATAGAGAGAGAGAGGGGGAAGGTGTGGACTGCATTTTTTTTCATAAATTCGGACCCACTTTCTAAAAAATTAACTAATCTTAGGAAATCAATTCCACAGCCTACTTGTCAGAGCTTTAATTAAAATCAAAATAAAACTTTATATAAATTGATTTTAAAGCAGTTGATATCATTTTAAGAGGTTTCAAACCTGAAATCTATGGTGGGAGAAAAAGACGAGGACTGCATGTTTTAAGGAAAATAGGAGAAACTTGTTGAGTAATCATATAAAGTAATCAAGAACCATAAACCAGTTAAGCAAAAAGAGAGGAGGAGGATATCCGTGGTTTGGTGACCAATCAAAGCCATACCCCACAGCCAACCACCACCCTTACCCTTGACAAAAGCAGAGCCTGGGAATGAAAATTAATAAGTGGAGTAGTATCTGACTAGGAGTGTGTCATGTCATTGTAGTGGTCCTAGTGCAATTAGGGCCGCAAACGAGTCGAGCCGAGTTTTACGATGTTCAAACTTGCTTATTAAGTTTTTAATGAACACGAGCTCTAGCTCGAGCTTAGTGAAAACTTAACGAGTCGAGCTCGAGCTGAGCAGGTCTTGGCTTGACTCGAGCTCGAGCTTGTTCACGAGCCTTAACGAACCAACGAAATATATATATATATATCATCGCATAAGCCTAATACAACCAAAAATATTTTAATTGTGAAGGTATATATTTTTCATTTTCCTATGGAGCGGGGGTGTACTGGTGTGCATGTGCTCTCGCTTCCCTTGGTTGACTAGAAAGTGAAAACAGAAAAAATAAATTATGAAATAACAATAAAAATCTTAAACTTAAGTATATACCACGGCTCGCGAGCCGACTCGAGACGAGCTTATCCTAGCTCAAGCTCGGCTCATTTACAAAATGAGCTGAAAAAATCGGCTCGAGCTCGTTAGTTTAACTTCCGAGCCGAGCTTGAACGAGCCACTAACGAATCGAGCTGCGAGCCGCTCGCGAGCGGCTTGGTTCGTTTGCAGCCCTTAGTGCAATAGTAGTTCCCGGTGCATTGCAAGATCGAGTAAGGGATCCCTGCAATGCACATGTAGTGTGGTTGATTCAACCGTCCATCTCGACAATGCACAACTCGAATTTTAATTTGAACAATCGACAGCTCGAATTAGTAGGAGTTCGGATTAAATTTGAGCCATCCATGTCAAGATAGACAGTTGGAGTAGCCGTACTACACGGTGTAGTGCGGGGGTGCACTACACCCCTCCAAATCCGAGTAAGGGACATATCCCCCGGTTACGCGAAAATAATGAATTACTTATTTCTTCCAGATGCGGAGTGGGCGGGTGGCTCCATTACCATGACAACTTATATTTGTCTGTATACTCTCTTCGTTCCATAATATTTGTCCGGTTCGTAAAATGAGGACTATAAAATAATATATTTTTTTTAATAAAAAAATCAAAATTTTTTCATAAATTAAAAGAACTCGTCAAGATCTAGTAAATTGTTGAATTTTTTTTTCAACTTTTCTTACAAAAATTGTATTATTTTTATGTCTCTGTTTTGCGAACCGGACAAATATTATGGGACGGAGAGAGTATTTTTCAATCAGTAAGTACAACATATTGGTACAAATTTTGTGCACAGATCTGTCGTGGGATCCATTACGGGTCCCACACAAATGATCCGAGCCGTTCATTAAATGTAAAACATTTTTTCAAGGGTTTTTGCAAAAATTCAGCTCAATCCGATACCTATATGTATTCGATCCAATCATCTAATTTTTCATTTAAATTTCAAGATATGTAAAGTTAGATGATTGGATCGAACATCTATAGATATCGGATTAAGCTGAATTTTTGTGGGGGGCCTCGAAAAAATATTTTACATTTAATGAACGGCTCAGATCATTTGTGTGGGACATGTAGTGTGCTCCACGACAGATTATTGTACAAAATCTATACTAATCTGTTGTACCAATAGACTTACTGTTTTTCAATGTTGGTGCTTGGATTTTTTTTTTGATCAGCAAAAATTATTTGTATTAAAACTCGATAAAGAGTACATCGAGCGTCTAATAAAAGATTTGACGAAACACCGAAAGGAGAAAAACTCATACACCCACAGGACAAAGCCCGTAAAACACCTAATGGGCCAAGCCCAATCGCCTAACCCCGTCCCCCATCTCAAGTAAATCAGGTCTTTCGGTGAGATTTGATTGAAGGACGAACTAGTTTTGGCTGGCTTGTCTAGGAATGACAAATTCAAGTTATGACGAACTAGATTTGATTGAAGGACGAACTAGTTTTGGCTGGCTGGACTTGATGGTTTGATCGTGCATGCCTATTAATGTGGTGGTTGTGGTTTTGTTTGTTGGGCTTTTACTCTTGTTTGTTTGTTTGCTATCATCCTTCCTTGTTTTTTTAGCGATGCGTGTGACATCTATCAAAATTTCGGCGATCAGAGATGCGCTCGTCAATTGAGATTCTATTCGATTCGATTCTGATACTTCTTCCAAGGACGAGAGTAAAATTACATTAACATCACTAGGTTCATCAGAAAGCCATTGGTATTGGTCTTGATCGTGGACAAATATTGTCCAATTCAAAAGGGAAAGACAATTTCGATGAGCAAGAAGAGTTATGTTTTAGGACAAGTGAGATCCGTTGAATTGTTAAAGTTTGGATGTTTGTTTATGGTTTTGCCCATTCTTCACAATATTGATTTCCCACCACTAATTTTTATTATGAACATTAATTTCTTCTAACATCAGTTTTAGTTTTTCTCAAATTTTTTCTTTATTTCTTTTGTTTTTGCCCCTTCTGAAAATTAACTCTTTTTTGATTGCCAAAGAAAATAATAAAGTTATGTGTATTTCACCTTGACAAAGTAAGAATCGAAAAGACATTTTTTGCATCCATAAAGCAAAGTGTTTTCATCTTTAATCCCACTTGGGCGGAACAAGAATCTTATATGATTTGCAAAGCCACAACTAAGTATAATACAATTTATAAGTTGGCACTTCAATTTTATCAAACTTGTTCAATTCAAGAATTAGCAGGGATAGAACTTCACAAGGTCTCAGAATCAGTCAAATCGAATCGAACTCGCGAACTGCTCAGTTCATTTACGGTCCTGAATAGGAGCTTGAACTAACTCAAGAATACAATGGCCACAATAAACTAAACAATCAAATGGGACATAATAAAAGATTAGGACCCCAAGCACAAGAGTTTGTGCTGTCAATGGGCCCCATAACAGGTACTCCTAAGATTCTGGTAAAGTAGGTTTTATTTTAATTGGCCAGGAAAAAAGGCCTTCGGATTCAATAATTGCGGGTGTGGCCCTTACACGTGTGACAGACCACCTAAGATTAGGGGATGATTTGCAAAGTTGATTATTGGCAATAAAAATGAGGTTACAAAGTTAGTTTATCGAGAGAAGTACAATGTATCATGATGGAAGTGTGACATTGTAGCAATCAGTTTGCACCATTGGTTGTGAGGTTCCATTGGACTTGCGAGTTGCTCCTTTTAAGAGAAAATCTTTTTCTTGGAGGAGCCGTGAATAAAGTTTATAGAGCTCAATCTCGGCCGTCCAAAATATTTTCGAACGATTGGAATTATGCGGAGCCGTGAATACCTTATTTATAGCTCTGCCGTGAATAAGTTTATCTCCTCCTTTAAACCATCCTTTTTCACCAAAGATCTTCTAATCAGTTGCACTTTTGTCTAAGCATAGTTTACAAGAGTCAATAGAGATAAAAACAGTTTTGTTCCCCTGTTAAAAACGCTAAAGTACAAACATTTGTCTTTGTTTTCTCTCTTGTTGATGCGGTATAATCTTTCATTGCAAAAAAGATCACGCTATCCTTTTTTTCCATTTTGTAACACACAATGGTTGCAAAATGAGAAAAAAAGGAAGAAGATAGCAATGGCCTTGTTCGTTTTCAATTGTAACTTTGTTTTTTAATCATTATTCTATATCTTTCTCCAATTATTATCTTATTTCTTCAATTATTAATTTTATTTATCTCTCTATCTCTCTCCACTCATTACTCATCTCTTCAATCGTTACTCTATTTCTCTCTCTACCCACTATCAAAACTAAAATACCCAAAATTACCAAACGAACAAAGCCATTGTCCTCACATAACATTCACTTTCTGTTTCGTCCATATTATTATGATTATTAAACATGGCATATGTTCTAATTCGCAATTCATATTGTTTTGAAAGTCCAAATCGAGGGAGAGATGCATGTGTCCTTGTGAATTATTATTTTTTTTATGATCGGATGTTCAGATCAGCATATGCGCACCTCAATTCTAATTCTAAAACTTGAGGTGTGTTCGTATGTTGGTGTGTACGTTATGTCGGAGTACGATGAGAGGAGGGGGGATTCGCCGAGAGAGATAAGAGGGGTCTCTTGAGCAATGGTACAACATGGCGTTGGATAAGCACGCTAAAAATAAATGATGGTTCTGCCTCGGGTTTTACCTCCTGAAAAACAAAAATAATAATAATTGGTTCTGAATCTGTGCCCATTTTTTTGAACACAGGGAAGAAGAAGAAGTGACATGTGCAAAATTACTATATATCACAAAGTAGATATATTAGACCTTAGTATATTCACATGTTTAACTCTCTCTCTTTTTCACAACTCTGAGTGTCCAAACCAACTAATTATGGGCCACACGACTAATCTCTCTGGCAACCAATCTCACCGTCCTACCAGCAACCACCAGGAGGTCCATTTGAACCCAGATTTAAGTTTATTATATATAGAAGACTAGGCTCACAAGGGTTGATAAAAACCAAAAGACCGGTTTTGAACCTGAAACATAGGAGGCAATAACCCTCTAAGTCTCGGGCCTAACCAACAGCTTGATTGTCGGACGGATAAGATTTTGGGTGTATAAAGAAGAATAGTAGATATATTATAAAGGGGAATTATTTAAGGAGGGTGATTACCTAATAGGCTAATACTGGATTTGGGTAGTAGTTTATATGGGTGGATAAGAATGGATAATGTGATAAATTATTTGCATGGTTGCCCTCATTTAATCCTTTCAGCGAGAATACAAAATGATTTGAAAGGTAATTCGGTCTTTTTCCCTACCCAGATAAACTAATCTTAGAGTGAGAAGTGTCGTCAGCTAACACCCTTAATTGGAGGGGGTTAGGGTCGATCTCCCCCTTCCTTCTCTCACAAAACAAACACATTTCTTTCGATCTTCTCCCCATCCCTCCCTTATCCCACGATCCCTCTCTCATCGCCTCCCTTATCCTCCCAACAAATAAGCCCCGGGTCCGGATGTAAACTACATACATACATACATGCACGCGCATGACATACGTTAGGTGAGAAACGTGGTAGTACTGGTCATGAAATCGAATGAAAGCATAGCAAGCGTGGTGGAATATAACAAAAGGAGTAAAATTCGCCTGTTGGGCCCGTCCTTTGAGACAAAATGGCCGGTGTCGGTTCCGTTGGTTTTAGAAATAGTACTGTACTAGATTTTGATAGTGATACTCGACACTGGTATTTTGTAGAAAGCTAGCTGACTCACTACCTCATTCATATACTACAAAAACTAGAAAGCTTGTTCTTCTTCCTAGTAAAATTGTTTGTGTTTCAGGTTTTATCCTCTCTGTTTTTAGAAAAATACCAAATAATAGACCACTTGTTGATGAGGTTTCAGTTACAATATTTATAAACGTCGCTGTTGTCGGTTGAAAACGACGTCAAACAGAAACATTCGCCATGTATTTTTAAATCCCATCCACCTTTAGATAGACCTCGGGTATACTGTAGTGCACCCTTGCATGACAGGCGTGTAATAAGTAATTCGAGCCAGGAAAAATAACGGTTAATGACGTATTTTGATAATTAATATCCACTAAGGACATTTTCAGTATTAATATTCTTGGAGGGTATTAATTATCAAAACACGTCCCGTGCCATCATTTTTCCTTCGAGGTAGGAAAAATGATGGTCAATAACGTATTTTGATAATTAATACCCGCCAAGGATTTGGGGTCCATCTCTACGATTAATGATTTAAATTTAGAAAAACAAATAATCCTCCAAGCAGCATATAAGTTAATGGCTGGGAATTCGGCCAGATGGGCCTATGGCTAGACCACCTGTGGCTATTTACTCCACTTTACTCCTCCTCTGGCCTGTGGGAATAGAGTGGTACTGTATGAGAATTGGTACCATTCATGTGTTATGACCCGCGTCAACACTGCCAGCTTTGGGCTAAGGTTCAAGCGGCGTGGGCCTTAAACCTTCAAAAATATCAAAAAATTAGGGCTTCTACTTATTTTAGGACCTACTAGTATAAATGTTTTATTTTGGAGCTCAATTTTAAACCCAGAAAGACATTTTACATTTGGAAAAATGGAACACGGAATGCAGAAAAAAACAAAAAGAAAAAAAAAACAACAATGAGGAATAAAAGGTCCCGGATGGCCAAAATTCCTTGGGCTCTTTAAAATTATTCAGTGCGGTGGGTTCATGGATGCATATTTTTTTCTCCTTAAACACTACTACTCAAGTACTTCCCATTACAAACAAATACTATATCGGAAGTGTGATCGACTTTTTATTTGATTTTCGTTTACAATTACTAAGGGCCTCACTTTTAAAGATCGTCTTAGGCTTTCAAAATTTCAGAGCCGGCCCTGCGCGTCAACTAACTTGTGTACTCTTAATCTAAACACGTAATTCAAAAGATTAATCTCAAGTTATACATTAGCTGTTCGCAAATCCTTACAAACCAATTATAAGGACTCTAAAGACAGAGGATAATAAGTTAAAAATGTATTAATATATGAAAAAAACGTATTAATAATTATGAAAGTGTATTAATATCCAAACATGTTTGGAATTTTATACTGTATATATTAGGAAAACTATCCGTCTGGCGGCCCACTTTGATAAGACGGTGTCGGTTTTGTTTATAGAAAATTGATTGCGATAGTGATATTCGACACTATTACTTGGTTGAAAGTTGACTCCCTACCTCATTCATATACAAAAGCTTTTTCTTAATTATGCTTGTGTTCCTATATAACAAAAAAAAAAAAAAACAAAGCTTTTTTTTCATATATTAATTTTTTGAATTTCTTGTTTTATCCTCTCCTTTTAGAAAAATAATTAAATAGAGCTCTGATTACTTGTTGATGAGTTTTCGGTTACAATTTTTATTAACGTCGCTGTCTTTTATAAACGAGGTCAAACGGAAAAATTATAACCTGACAAAAATAATAAAGTTTGCTAGGTATTTTTAAACTCTAACGACCTTTATCTTACCCAATGGCAGCTCTGCTACTCTTTTACAGCCCCTTTGGCAGCTCAGGTGAGAAAGGGAAAGAAAGGGAAATGGTCTCCCTTATTAGTGAAACAAGAAAAGAAAGGGGTGTGGTTTCTCACCAATCCTTTCAAATACACGTGAGAAATCAAACTCTCACTTCCATCTCCGGCGACTGGTCTCTTCTCCGATGACTCTACGGCGACTTGAAACTTTCCTCTCTCTTCTCCGGCGACCGCACAGCCATTGGTCCGACGACGAAAAGACGCCGTCGTAGCTGACATGCGCTGCCGGAAGTTGAGTAAGTGAGATCTACTCTCACCCACACTCCCTAGTCGCCTCTCTCTTCTCCTTTATCACGGAATCGCGCCAAAAGTGGCGAGAAACAAAAACGGGCAACGATGAGACTCTCGTCTCCCACCCTTCCTCACCCTCTCTCACCTTGTGGATCATCCAAACGGAGGAGAGATTGAGTTCTCCCTCCTTCTCTTTTCTTTTCTCCCGAAATCGCTCAATCCAAACAAGCTGTTAGGGTTCAAGCGTAACCCTAGATTAAAAAAATGCACTAATTTTTTTAATAATTTGAACATACAATTGTAATTTTCTTTAACATTGTCTGTATGAATTATTTGTACATAGTTAAAGTAAATAAAAATTCACTTAAATTTGTGAGTAAATAAATAATATAGCTCTATAAAACAAAGTGAACCAAGCCCAATAAATTTCCAACCAAAAGAAATATCTTCACTTTTTATAGGTTTTACAAAAAAAAAATCTGAATATTTTTGCCACAAAACCAAAATATTGGGCAAGTGGAATGGAGTACAGTTGGGCTCCATTACGTACTGCCATACACATAGGCAGGTTTCGATCCCCATAAACCTCTTCCCCTCTTCCAAATCTCCTAAAATAATATAGATAAAGATTAACAAATGCCAAAAAAAAAATCTAGAATGCCGGAACCGCCACTGCTTTACATATGGCATAATTGACATAGTAATTCAGTCAAGTGGTCCTATGGCTAGACCACCCCTGGGCACTAGGCTATTTACTTTATTATTTTTCCCGCAAAAGTGTATACCCTTACTTATAGAACCAGTGTCCTAACCTGATCATAACCATAAATGAGAAATTATGTTTTTTTTTTTGATCCGCAATGAGAAATTATGTTGACACCCCTTTCCCGATCGAATTTCAATGATTCGAGCCGCTCAATGTGTTCAAAACTTGATTTTACAAATAATAGTTAGAAATCGGAAAAAAAAATGACCGGAAAGGGCTTCGTCCAAATAATTCTGAACAGTTTTTTATTGAACGGTTCAAATAAAAATTGTTCATATCAGGCTCTTCATGGTCATTTTTTTTGCTAATTTCACGCTAATACTCTTAAAATCACGTTCTGATCACATTAAGCAGGTTAGATCATCAAAATTCGATCAGAAAAGGAAAGAAATAGGGAGGTCCATATTTTAACTAAAATGAAAACTCTTTCATGTGAAACGGATTGTGTGTGTGTGTATATATATATATATATATATATATATATATACACACACACATACACGCACTATTGTTTTCAGTAAAAACACAACATGAAAGTAATTGACTCACTTTACAAACCAATCGTATCTAAATTGAGTATAACATGGCAGAATATTTATGAAACTCAACAATGGAAACATGATTTCTCATAACAGCATGTGCACAAGACTAGGTAAATGGAAACATTTAGGTATTTTAGAGAGGCAAACCCAAAAAGATGCACTGCACCAGCTTCGGTACTCTACCTTTGGCCACAAAACCTCTCTTAATTTCCAGAGGAACTGTTCATCACCAATTGCATATTTTATTATTTATACCACAACTGTCTTTCTCTCTCTTCTCTTGTATCCAATATTACAGCTAAAACTCCGGCCATCTCCTCCTCCTCCGAGCCATCTCCTTTCCTGTCGCCAACGCTGATGCGTCGCCGACGGGTACATACTCCAGGTTTGATAGATCCCGTCCTTCCCAAATCCAACCTTCCACCCCTCAATGGATCTAAACAAGTTGCTACAGAGCCGTGGTGTTCCACCGGCGACGGCTGCGGATTTCGAATTCAACGGCATCTCTAGCGTTGCGGATCAAGGTTTTGGGCTAGACCCATCTGAAACCCTAATTTTTTTTCTGCCCAAGTCTCTTAATCAACCACATCAATTTCACCCCACACAACACCCAGCAACTTTCTTGCCATTTCTGTACACCCAAATTGAACACCACCAATCCAGTTTCCCACCTCTGGCAAAAAGGCACAACCCAGGTGGCCTTGAACAGTCGCCGATAAAATGGGAACAAAACCAACGGAACAGGTGGCCTATGAGTATATGTATTATGTAGTTTACATATACATATGAAAAGAGAGAAACGTGTTTTTTTGATCAATTTTGAAAGAGGCGCGCTTTTTTGCGCCTTGTCGCTTTTCTTGCCTTGTTGCTTTTTTGCACCTTGACTGCAGCTTGTTCAAGTCACTTCGCCTGCAGTGATAATCGACCACCCATGTGTGTATAATTTATGATATTTTAATGGGATAGAGAAATTTATGGAGAGGATTGGTAAAGCATGAAAGCTAAAAAGGGCTAGCAAAAATACAATTTTGCACTGTTTATGGTTAGTTTACCTAATCCTTGGTGTACATGCTCTAATAAGGGAGAACGGTTTTTGAATCTTATCTCTTTATAAATCCTAACCGTTGATTTGCTCCATAAATCCTACGGCTCTCTCTCTCTCTCTCTCAAACAATTTTAATTGCATAATTATCACTAATTAGATCTCACGTTGTACCGTGTCTTCAGGCACGGACAAACCCTAGTTCATAATATTTAGATTCGCCCAATTATGCTTCAATCATAACTTGAGCTCGGTTCAAGTGATAGTACCTCTTAAAAACAAGGGAAAGGCTCGAAGTTCGAATGTACAAAACCGTAGGATGCATTCAATGTCACAAATGCACATGCTAATCTAACTTGTTTATCAACTAGAAAGGTCGTGCTTTTGATTCAACAAGAAAATATGAAAAACCCATTCAAAAAGAAAAGAGAATATGAAAAAGAAAAAGGCTGAGAGGCGCTAGAAGGAGGGCTCGAACCTCCGACCTTGTGGTTAACAGCCACACGCTCTAGCCAACTGAGCTATTCCAGCACTTGTTGCGGGACTCTGTTATTTGACAATTGAACTATTTCCTCTCACCATCTCTGTTGGTCAGATTTCATCTTTGATTTGGCCTACTGATCTTTCTGAATTATGTAATCTTTATATTAGGAAATTGATTTTGCCACTCCCCTTCTCTCACAAAGGGGAGTGGCAAAATCACTCCCCTATTATTTATTCAAATTATTTCACATTTGTTAATTTTGCATTGATTTTTTGTAAAAATATTAATTCATCTAAGACAAAGATCGATGATTATTTTTATCTCTAGTTTAATTTGCTACAGTTAATTTTTTTACTTTCTCGATTTATTTTTTTGAGACGAACCAATACACTATTGGGGAAAAAAAAATTGATGCAAAACTTTAAAAAGGGGGAAAAAAAAAAAACAAGAGTTGGAAATACTGTAAACGTTTTGCTCAATTAAACAAGCCTGTATCCAAAGTTCATCAAGGCTTGTGCGAGGGATTCCAAAATCTTGTTGTGTAACTCAATTTTCTCCCATATCATTTATGTAATAAATTAGCTCAGTATTTAAATCCTATCAATTCAGTAAATCTCAAACCGATCGATTTAGGGTAATTTTGTAGAGTTTGGTCAAATGTCATTTTGGTAAAATTTAGATTTGGTTTTCAAAATATGAAACCCATGTTTTTTTTTTTTGAAGGTCAGATAATGTGAAACGAAACCTACTTTTGGTCTTCTCTCTTTACATCTTCTCTCTGAAGCAGTCCTCTCTCTCTCTCAAACATATTTCTACCTCACCCAAAATCCAAAGGACGGCCTCTCTCCTTCCCACCCTCGCCTTTTGGTTTCCATCTCTCTCCCTTCTCCGTCGCCCTCTCACCCGCAGCACATAACTGCCACCCTAATCGGTAGTCCAAAAGTGGAAGAAAGCCTTTTACCGAACTTTTTTCATTCTTTTTTTTATTCTAGGTATTCTCCCTATGTCAAGTTTTTCTTTCTTTCTTTTAGTTATTTTTTATTTCAAGAATTGTACCTTGTAATTTTTTAGGCATTCAGGAATGGGAACTGTGAGAATTGTATATTGCACTCAAGGTGTTTGTAAGAATGCTTAATCCAAGTTGCTCTCTTTTCTTTGCATTGCATTTAAATTATTCTATCTTTGACATAATATATTGGGTTTGATAAATTGAGAGGCATTGTAGCGTATGGGTTGGTCTTGCTAGGAATTGAGAGGCTTCGTCGGGTGGGTTGGTTTTGTTGGGTTTATAAATTCTAGGATGGTTTTATGTATTGTCTCTCCCGCTTTTTGTTGACATCTAAAGTCTAGCTCAAAATGAAAGAAAAGGCAACCTATCCCATGAGAAACGAGAATGCACATGCATAACCCTTATATTTTTAAAAAAACAATGTTTATAGTCTTCGAACCATGTTTTTTTTTATATTTCTCAATTGACTTTGTACGTGCAGATTTAACCACTCCGAGATAGAAATATCGGAATTGTAATCCGTGATGAGCGGGACCACAATGTCATCCATATGCAAGAAGTATGACTCCATACTAATAAAAAAGTTCCAATTGCAAATCGTATTTAGTACCCTTAATAAATTTTACGTATTTCTTAACCGGAAATTAAACAATGGCTAGGAAAGGAAAGACAACACATGTAGGCAATGAAAAGGAAAATTCACGGGTATCTTCTAGCTTTCTTTTTGTAGCTTTGTAGAGCTAAGAAAAAATTAACGGGACTTGAATACCAAATTGTGGAGCATCTTTAAGCTACACCTTCGTCTTCTTTGTGTTTGTAATTTTCATACAAAGCGGGGCCTTTAAATTCCCAGCCCTAGAAGAAACTTTGTTTGAACCTAATTTAAGAAAAAATCTTCCCGTATGAATCAGTTTCGTTAGCGGGGATGATCAATAGTTTCGTAATTTATTTTAGTTGTGTTCAAAATGCATTGCGCCGTGCTTTCAGGCACGGGCAAACCCTGGTAACCTTATAATGCAGTATTTGTTCAATAGAAACGGTGGAATGCCGTATGCTATTTAACGACAAAAATTAGTCAAAGTGCATGTAAATTGACCCATTCATTCGATTATATAAATAAATAAAAAAGGATAAAATTTGTTGTGTTTATTTTGATTTATAGATTTGAACTGTATGAGGCCAAAATCCGCCAAAAAAAAAAAAAAAAAACTGCCATAACGTTATTCATTTCATGTTATATTTGACGCTCCTCTTTCCAGCCCACCTTTCACCATTCAACAGGATGAGTTTCTCGACTCTGGACGGATAATTGCGTGCTGGAGAGATGAATTTGAGTTGGGACAGGATAGATGGCCATGGGGGCATGCTTCTTTTGAACCCAATTTGTATATAGCGGAGTATGTACTAGTGTTTCGTTTCAGCAATTGAATCATTCTCTCTCTCAAGATTTTCACGTAATCAAAATGACCAAAAATACACTGAAACACCGAAAAAAGAGGACCACCCTAAAGAGGATACGAGAGGACAATCAACCCCAACTTTGTCAACACTAGATTTGAAACACTAAATCTGGAAACTATATTTCCAGATTTTGCAAAATTTATCACAAATCCATGCATTTTTTTCGAGTACGCATCCTGGTACGAAATTAGCAAGCAAACTGAGTAAACATTTCCCTAATCATCTAGGAAACTAATTGTCCAATATTTTTGACAGGGACGAAACAAAGTAACTCCTCAAAATCACAAGACATGAAACCCTCCACAAGCATAACCACGATTCCACCAAAAGCACTCAATATCAGGAGGCTAAAGAAACTGCAAGAACTAAGAAGCGACCAAGAAAGAACCGAAGATATAAGAATTTTGATGAGCACAAAATCCAGATTAGATTTAACTACGATTAGTCTACAAGACATTACCTTTTCTGCATTAGACTCAGGGCATTTTAACGGGCAAATAGTACAACTAACAGTAATTTGACAGAGTGTCCATACAACTAACAGTCATTACCTTACGATTCTACAAAAAACTCCTAACCATTTGCGCTATTCTTGAAACTAGAAGCATCAAACGAGGAGATAGATAAATTAATCGTTCCGAGTAATTGTGGAAAACACACCCATATACAAGCTTCAAGTTACCTCTTCTTCATTCACCTCAAGACTGTTAATTATAAACTCAACTTCCTTATTGCTCACTGTTTGGGTAACACGGGCCAGATTGTGCTTCCTTCCTCTCTGTGTTTGTTCGCTTTCCTTCGGGTGCGCAAGCTTCAAGTTACCTCTTCTTGATTCACCTCAAAACTGTTCATTATAAACTCAACTTCCTTATTGCTCACTGTTTGGGTAACACGGGCCAGATTGTGCTTCCTTCCTCTCTGTGTTAGAACGCTTTCCTACGGGCGTGCAAGCTTCAAGTTACCTCTTCTTCATTCACCTCAAGACTGTTCATTATAAGCTCAACTTCCTTATTGCTCACTGTTTGGGTAACACAGGCCAGATTGTGCTTCCTTCCCCTGTGTTTGAACGCTTTCCTTCGTGTGTGCAAGCAGTATATCTCATCAATATCAACATACCATGTGAAGTGCAATACATAAGGTTCCCATAATATGAGGACCAATCACCGAACACTAGGACAAACAGCTGTTTTCTGCCGACTTCTAACAAAATCGATAGATCTCTTCTGCATATAAACTCCACAACGAAAGCTGAGTAATGGCACAATAGTGGTTTTGGTGAGACAAAATGAACGCGTGAAGGAGATGGGAAAACAAGCTACGCATATGAAAGACAGATAAATGGACATCAACAAACGGGGTGTAGGTAGGTGAGATCTCGGGTTGCCAAGCGTGTGTAACCATGACAATATTGGTTTCTAAGCTTCTCGTGAATGAAAAAAAAATAATACAGGTTTCTATAATTGTGAATATATTAAAGGCCATAAAGAACATCAAAGCTGCAGCCAACGCAGACGTTATACCATGTGCAATACACTTGTTTCCTCTAAAGAGAATAAGTGACAAGTCAGACGCGAGAGGGCAAAAAATTTCAAGTTTAGTGAATAGTAAACTAATTGCATATGTTAAGTTGTTAACATACAAGTTAGACAAGCTCCAAAGCTGACCTATCGAGTTTTCCATTTCCTCAGAAGCTCGTCATAAAGAAACCCCTTCCCCACTTTGGAAAGGCTCTGTTTCAACAGTGACAATGTAGAAGATTTCAACTTGATCCCTCGATCAATCATATCCTCAGCATACTTGACAGCTTCGGGGACCCTATTAATCTCACGAAGCCCCATCACCAGCGTATTCCCAGTTTCTTCCAAATCAGACTTGTAATTCTCAATCATGAATTTCCAAACCTTGATGGCCATGTAAGTGTCCCCATGATCCATATACATCTTAACAGCTGAACTACAGATTTCATGGTCAGGAACAAACTCATTCTTAACCATTTCAGCAAAAACCGGCGAAGCATCCCGTACCCTCTTTTTCTTAATCAAGAATCTCAACAATATACTATATGACTGAGAGTCAGGGAAAGCACCATTAAATACCATTTCGTCCAAAAGCCCTATAGCTAAGTCAGAATCATTAAGATAACCATGCAAAGCAATCACCGAATTATACATCTGGGTATCAGGTCTAAACCCATTTATTCTAATCATTGTCTCCCAAAGTAACTTAGCACTCCTCCCGTCACCTGTCCTCACGCACTCTTCAAGCGCAACCTTGAAAAACTTCACCCCCGGATGACATCCCCTATCCTTCATCGTTTCCAAAAACCTCAACACCTCCACCATCCCATCCGGAGCCTTAACCAAAGTGGTCAAGAACGAATCGTACGCAGGCACATTCTTTGGGTCCCAACCTATATCACTTATCATCTGTGCAAAAGTCTGCCTAGCACTAGCCGCATCCCCTTCATTCTCCCACCCCTCGAGCAAAATCGCATACGTATCAGCATCCGGCCTAACCAGCTCCCTGGCCACGCGCAAAAACTCCCTCGCCTTCACCATCTTCCCCTCCCTACAAACGGCACTAATGAGTGAATTCAACGCCACCGTATCCCTCCTACACCCGTACTGATCCATCACCTCAAACGTCATGATCGCTTCGTCAACTCGATCAGCACCAACGTAACTGCTAAAAACCGACGCGAAAGTCGCCAGCGAAAGCAACCCTTCTTTCCTCATGGACTTAATCGCGTCCCACATTGCATCAAACAGCTTATTCTTGCCTAACAAATCCACAACTAAATTCCAAGCGTAAGGGCTGTGTCTGTCGCGTAACTGGATCCCGGACCACCGGAAGAACTTCACGGCGGGGCCGGGGAACCCGTAGGAGAGCTTGAGGACTTCCTCGACGTCCTCCTGGGAAACCCTAATGCCCGTATCGTCGAGAACCTTCTCGACGGAGAGGGAGGGGGTGTTGGCGATGATTTCGCAGAAAAGCTTCAACTTAGGGTTTAAGTTGGGGATTTCGAGGTACGAAACGAAGGCGGAAGACGACGGCTTACCAGTTGGCGGAATTGGGGGGGTGCTGTTGTTGTGGTGGTGCTTCTTGTGGTGGTTGTTGCGGTCGATAATGGTGGTGGAGGAGGAGGAGGAGTCCTCGCGTTGCGATCGCTTTCGGTCTTTCCTCATGGTTTTTTTTTGGATCAGTTTAGAAGAAATTAGGGTTTGAAAGAATTGGAGTCGAGAGATTGGGAGGAGAAGTATGAGGAAACCCTAGGTCGGGAAGTTACACACTGCCAGGCCTGAGAAAGGGAGAGGAAAATAACGAAATTTTTGAATACTCCATTTAGCAATTGTTTTCTTTACGAGAATAAATTCTAAACATTTATTTTCTTCAAATCAATTATATTGTGCCACGTTATAAATAGTGATTCCAATCGTTAAAACATGACAGTGTGGCACAATATAATTGATTTGGAAGAAACAAATGTTTACACCAGCTGTGTAAATAATTTAATCTCTTTCTTTATTGTTCATTCTCCCTCCGTTCGTAAATAAATATTCGAAAATCGCAAAATTAGCCTTTAAAAAAGATGAAATTTTTTGGTTAAAAAACTCATAATTTTTTCACAATTTGAAAGAACATATCTATTGATTTGTAAATAAAATAAAATAAATTCTTTAACAAATAAAATACATCTTCTTAAAAACCTAAGTTTGTAGTACGGATATTTATTTAGTGACATTTTTTTTTTTTGGAAAGGAATTGATGAATGGCAAAATTTTGCTTTCCATACAAATTTTTTTGGACTGGTTTTCTATACAATTGATCTCACTATATGATTGATGAGACTATTACGCTTTGCTAATTTATATTTGGGTTTTGTTAACGTATGCCCCACAGGCATATGATAGTGTACATATATTCTTCTTCATTTATTGTTTGTTTGTATGGAAAACCTAAGTTTGAAATACTAGTCATAAATCATTCATTAATTGTTCTTGAAAGGATCAACTTTTTCTGTTTTGGACAGAAATACCCCCAACCACACACCTTTCCCTCCCAAAAACTTTCGACATATACAAGACCAAACCCAGTGAGTAGATGTCGTGATGTCCAAAAAAAAATTGTAGCCAGAGTTCATACAAGACCTTTACCCAGTTGTATAGTGATGTCAACAGACCTTTACCCAGTTGGCCAGTTCTATACAAGGAGAAAAATTTCCAATGCCGGGTGGGTACCACGTGGTGCCCGCTCGGCACATTCGGACCTTCCAAAAGTATTTTGAAAGGTCCAGATTTTAAAGAAACTTTTTTCCCAAAAAAGTTAAACTCTTTCTTGGAATTTTTTTTTAACTCTATACCGTTCAAAATAGTTTTGGACAACTTAGATACGCTGAGCGGGCACCATGTGAGATATACCTGCTCGGCACTGAAAAAATTATCCTATACAAGACCGAATCACACATTGGAATATGCCGGAAATTCCCATCAATGGTGAAAAAGTAAACAAACGATGCACTAATAGCAACGGTGAAAATCTATCCAAAACGAAGTATTTCTGTGTAATATACTTTTTCCAAACCGAAAAGTATTGCCGTTCTACTTATGCACGAAAAGTATACTCATACAAGACCTTTAATTGGGGTATTTCTGTCCAAAACAGAAAAAGTTGATCCTTTCAAGAACAATTAATGAAGGATTTATGACTAGTATTTCAAACTTAGGTTTTCCATACAAACAAACAATAAATGAAGAAGAATATATGTACACTATCATATGCCTATAGGGTATACGTTAACAAAACCCTTTTTTGAAAATGAGCAGTCAATTGAGATACCCAAAATAGGATATCAAACATACAAAATGAGAGGAGTTGGTCCGGTAATCTAGGCCCGAGACTTAAGAGTTTTCTCTATTTTTACATGTCTAAGGTTCAAAAGCTCTCAAGTGCTATCAATTTCTTTTGAGTCCATCTATACAGAACTTTGTTTTGGCTTCGATTGGGACTCATCGACTCACGCAAGTGGACAAAATTGTCCAAAATTAATTGAAGTGCGAGTAAACTGACCGAAACATTTCTTAAAAAAACAAACAAACAAAATAGTACTTCAGACACAAGAATAGACTGCCAGTAGTAACATAAACCAGTCCATTTATAGGTAAAATAAAAATAAAGTGTCGTATTCAAGCCATTTAATCTATTTATTGTTCACTAAAGTTTGTATTCCGCATTTTTACCTGTATACTATTTCAAGTAAATACGAGGAAAGCCTTTTGCAGTTTCATTACGAGGAAAGCCTTTTGCAGTTTCATTTTAGATTCTTTAATTTACCAATTAAGTACTCCTCCCATTCTAAAATGAGAGTTCCATGTTAATATTCCGGACATCTCAAAAAATTATTTATATCTTTCAATCTATAATGCTAAAAATATTCGATATGTATCTTATTTGATAGATTTCAAATTAAAAAATATAAACAAGATAAAAATAACTGAAAAAAAGTGAAAGTGGACTCTCATTTATAAATGGAGGGGGTATTACTTACGGGAGTTTTCGTTAACGAAAAAGTTGTAGGCCACGGCTTTTTTATTTTGTTCTCAAGTTTAAATTTTTTTCACGTTTGTCAGTTTTGATCTTTTTTTTCTTTGATATTTCCCACAATATTTGTGTAATTTTTTATTTTTTTGATTCTTCTTGTCGAAACAAATCAATAATACATAAAAATTTGAATCAAAATTAACAAACGCGAAAAAACTTAAAATAAAAATAAAATAAAATAAAATACAGTAAATTGTAGTCTATAACTTTTTGGTTAGCAAAAATGTCCAAAAGTTTAGTCCAGAAACGTGAGATATCAATCAAAGGCAAAGAAAATCAAGGGATGAAAAAAATCTCCTAACCGCTTAAAGTAAATTCGGCCCTGCATCATCGCGATACCCGATGCATTAATTAACTAGTCGCCACCGCAAGCGCACTCCGAAAGACTACTGTACTTTTTTTTTTTTTTTTTTTATCGGCAAAAGACTACTGTACTTTTAAAAGCAGAAAGTCTACATACATTACAATCTGTGCACAGATTTCATTGTGGAGTCCACTATGGGTCCTACCCATATCATCCATGCCGTTCATTAAATGTAAAACATTTTTTCAATGATCTTTGTGAAAAATAATCTCAATCCAATACCTGTAAGTTCTTGATCCAATCATACAACTTTTCACTATCCGAAAATCTAAAAGAAAAGTTAGATGGTTGGATTAAGAACCTATATGTATTGGATTCAGCTTCTTTTTTACGGAGACCCTTGAAAAAATGTTTTACATTTAATGAACGGATCAGATGATTTATGTGAGACCCGTGGTGGGCCCCATAATAAAATCTGTGCATAATCTATGCACATATTGCTGTGTGTAGCATCTCTCTTTTAAAAGTCTGTCCACTTGCCAAAAGACAAAAGTGCTTGCCACGCATGGGTATTTTCTGGTCAACAGTGCTACTTGCACATGTTTTATTTTTGTGTACATATTATGCACATATATTTTTGTGGGGCCCATATCAGGGTCCTACAAAATGATCTGAACTGCTCATATTTTTTAAAATATTTTTTGGAGGATTCCTGTAAAAAATCATTTCCAACGGATATCGGTAAGAGCTTTCTCAGAAATCGTAGAGCAAAACAAAATGATTCGCCCTGCAATCTCTGAGAAAGCCCTTACCAATATCCGTTGAGTTGATTTTTTACGGAAACCTTCCACAAAATATTTAAAAAAAAATGAGCGGTTTATGTCATTTTGTTAAACTATGATATGGGCCTCACAAAAATGTACGTGCATGATATGTGCACAAAAATATGTGCGGATTACTGTTTTCCGGTTTCTTGTGGGAGGTTAAGGGGTGTTTTCGGTTTCGGCAGCAAAAAAATTGTACTAATAGATTTGTTTATTTACGGTTGAGGAGTGATTAGATGTTTTTGGTAGTAAATAAGTTGTTGAAAAATGTCAAGTTATTTTCAGAAGTGAATAAGTTATTGATAGATTTATGAGTAGAGTTATTGTAGCAAAAAAAAAAAATTTAGCAACTTTTTTGTTAGTGGAAACGATATGGTATAATGCTAAAACTTTTTTATTAGTGAAAACGAGATGTTAAAATGCATTAAGTTGGAGTAGTATTTTTTGTTAGTGAAAACATGGCTTAAGACTTGAGCTTTGTCTAGGACATTTGTGGTTTAAGATTATGAACAGTCTTTGAACTAACGATCCTTTAACTCCCGCTAATGTATACTTTTTGGCAAAAGAAATATGGGAAGGAATTTTAGCGCTCTCCAAATCAATTTGGGGAATGCCATGGACCCAAGAAATAATTATCTGTCTGTTTTGCCTAACAAGGAAGTCCTCTGTCCAAGTAACTTTTCAAGGGAAAATAATGTATTCAGCACAAATTTTTTCAAAATTTTTTTTTATACCTATTAGTATAAAGATGTCATTGAGGAGAAAATATCGGTGTAAAATATTTTCAAGAAAAAAAAAGGAACTGATATTAGCAAAAATGAGAATTGACATTCGCACTCCTTAAATTGTTAACCGCACTCCCCTTTTAAAGGGTATGAAAATCACTCCTCAAAAAAATTCATAAATATACACCCCTCCATCCACATTTATTAGTTCCAATTATCACTTCTTGACATGCCAAAATACTTATTCCACTTTTAAAATAAATGAGCAATATTCAATAAATTTCCTTATTTATCCATCCTTTAATATTAGCAGTACAAACAAAGTAGTAATAAAAGATGATAATCGGAGGGTAAGCTGGGAAAAAATTCATAAATATACCCCCCTCCATCCCCATTTTATTCTTTCCTTTTAATGTTCGTTGTATACATTTTGATTGTTTGGGAAAATTAGGCCTTCATTTCTTTACTTGATTTTTGCTCAATAATTGAAATTTACAATTTAATTCTCCATAGTTTGTGATTTTGCTCTTAATTTTGATTTTTGCTTTAGACTATTATACTCCCTCTGTCCGGATTTAATGGTTTTTTTTTGGAGCTCGTGCCATTTTTCAATCGATTATATCTTTCAATTTATAATGCTTTACGAGATTTCAAAAACATTGTATTATAGAACTAATCGAAATCTATTAAACAAGATTCATATTCGATATGAAATTCATTACGGATTCAAAGATATAACTCATTTTTTAGCCGGTTAGAATAGAACTGGAGACAATTAAATCCGAACGGAAGGAGTAGTAAAATGTGCCCCACGTGAGATAAATTCTGAAACCACCACTGATAATTGTGTTTATTAAGTTGGAATCCTAAAAGAGAGTCAAGAGACCAAAAAATGAGCACGGAGAGAGCATTAGTTTTTGCGTGCAAAATGCACGATTATCTATAGTAATTAAGAACTCTACTTCATTCATCCCATTTCAAATGGTAAATGTCCCCCGTGGAATTCGTATATTTTCAAGCCTTAAAAAAAAAAAAACTATATATATATATATATAATTTTTTACACCAAATTAATTTGGCCGTGAAAAAAATATTTTTTAATTTGGTGTAAAAAAAAAGTAACATATAGAAAATATATTTTCGTAGAGTTTGAAAATATAGGAATTTTCCTATGAAAATATTTAAAGTGAGACCGATGGGTAATTGAGACGGAGGGAGTACCAAACGTACGGACGGATACTCCGAATACTTCTGTGTCCATATCTACTCACACAGGGGGAGTGTTGAAAGTTGAAAACCCTAGTTCTGACTGGCATAGAGATAGAGTGAATTCATTCACTCTGGTTCTCTTCCTCTCTCTTCCGACCATGGCGGAACAAACTAGTCGCCAGTCGCTTAGCATCGCCGCTTGTGTTTCTGAACTTGCTCCGACGGAGCAACCACCTCAGTCCTCAACCAGTAAGACTGCTTCAACTTTTCCATGTTATTTGATCGATTTGTTTGGTTGTTCAAAAAATGCAGGGGAGAAAAGGGATTTTATCGCGAATCTAATGTCTTAGGCTGTTTTCGGTTGGTTTGTTCTTCTTCCTACTAAGCTCCGTCGCTTCTTCTTAAGCCTCGTCTACCTAAGGTTCTTATTTTTTAATTAGTCTCTCTGTCGCATTTTCTTTGATTTTTTTGATATTCGCGTCATTCTTTAAACTCTTATATCTCATAATTTATAATATTTTTCATAATTTTAAAAATTTTGTATTATAAATCTAATTGAGAACTATCAAACAAAATTCATAATTTATATCTCATAGTTTAAAAATTCTTTAAACTCTTATATCTCATAATTTATAATATTTTTCATAATTTTAAAAATTTTGTATTATAAATCTAATTGAGAACTATCAAACAAAATTCATATTACATATTATATATTTTTGAATATTCATATTAAAAGATATAAGAGTTTATATAACGACACAAATATAAAAAAAATCCAAAGAATATGGGATGAGAGGAGTATTTATTTTTCGTTTTACGAGACATGTCATTCTTTCATAATACATCATATTTAATTTAAAAAATAATTACTTATTTCCTTAGCGAAACGGGGCCTTGGCTTTTTTGTGAGTTTTTTGAGTTTTATCTTTAAAAATAATTTCGCGTTTCTTAGTCTTGTGTCAAACTTTTGCAAACTATAACTTTTATTCAAATATTTTTAAAATATCCAAGATATAGCCCCCAAAAGCTCAAAAAAGTTGGGCTTTTAAGGCTTTAGCTTGGTAATTTCTAAATTTTTTTGGATAAAAGTAATTATTTATTTATTTATTTTTTATTCCTCTCGCAAGACAAATCAATAATGTACAAAACTTTGACGTAAAACTAGCAAACGCAAAAAACATTTGAATTAAGATAAAAAAAAAAAAAAACTCAAAAAACTAAGTGGAACAGGTTGACTGGGTAGATTTTGGTACCTTATTGTTGTTAATCGGAAAAGTAAAAACAAAAGTTATGCTCAAAACTTCACATTTTTTAAATAAAAACAAAAATCAGCCAAAAAGCAAAAAAAAAAAAGGCTTTATTAAAAAAAAAAAGAGAGTTTGGATCACAATTTTTTTACATAAAGACAAAAAAATAAGCCAAGTGGCTTATTCAGCCAAAACATTAGTAGAGTTTTTTTTTTTTAGGAAAGTAAGTCTAATTTGGGCTGTTTCATTCTGGTTTTGAGTTATATATTTGCTGTGGTTTGTTTATTTCTGTGTCTTTTTTGGTTTTTAAAATGCTTTTGTTGCTGCATGTTTAAAGGCAAGGCCACCACTAAACGCATCGCGGCATTGAATTTGTGCTTCACCTCCCAAATGTGTAGGCATTGTCTGTAGGGGTCTAAGGTGCGGCTTTTGCACACTTTCATGCATTTCGGGTGAGGGGTAGGCTTCTTTGGAACAAAATGAGCTATAGTTCTTCACTCCCTTTCTACCCCCTCTCGTTGAAATGATGTAGGATCTATTCGATACTTTATAGAAATAAATTCAGAAAGAAGTTTAGAGAGATACAAGAGGGAAGAGTGACTGGCGTCATACAAATACATGTATGTTTTACTAGGAGCTAAATGATAGATACTCATATATCTTTAGCTTACATGTGTTAAACATGCATTACTAGGCTTAGAGGAGTTTCTGTATATATTTTATTTAGAATTTTTTGTTTGGTTCTCCTCTCGGAAATATTCTCTCCGAACAAATTTTTTGACTGTTTCGTCATTTGTGTTTTTTCGTCTTCAGTTATTTTTTATCAGATTAACTTCTTCTTTTTTTACTTTTTGGATGTATATAGTGTACCTCTATTCAAAAATCAAAAGTAAAAGAGGTTGTTAAAATATGAAAAAAAAATTGACTGAAGACGAAAAAATACACAAACCTATAAAACTTTTTTATCTCAAAAATATTATATCAAAACTAACAAATAACAACCAAACAAAGTTATGGTTCTATTTTTCAAAATTTCGAGATAGTTTTATATGAATTTAAGTTCTATAATGCTTATGCCTTGAGGCTTCCACCTGCCTTAAAACATCTCACCCGTGCATTCACCTTTTAGATGTTAACTAGGTTTTACTATCCGTTTTTGTGGAGGGAAGAGATAGCATTCTAGGTCTATTTAATTTCCAGGATTAGGATTTGCATATAATCTCATTTACTATGGTAAAACAAGTTCCACCATTGGGGGCGCCAAGGGGATGGACCATACCACATGACGGGGCAATATATCTTCAACTGTGTAGATATATTTATATTGTCTCCTATAGGCCCGCTTATCGCACTCCAAATGATAGCTTAATTTTTTGGTTTGTACAAAAAATATTTGTTTGTCATAAAGTCAGTAGATGTATAATGCTATAGTATATATAAGCTTACTGGGAAATGATTGGTATGATGTTTCAATTTGTGGAGCAATGAGGGAAAGAGTTTAATCGCCTGGCATAAGGTGAATAACTTTTTAATTGGGTGGGTTACGGTAATTCAAGAGGGCTTGCTAGGTCCTCCAATAGCTATGGCTTTTTTTTTCTTCTCCTTGTTTGGAGGAATTAGATCTAAAAGAATGAACATAAAATTTAAATTTGAAGACATTGTCTCCGTGTGGGTTCTTAAGCTTTTACTTTTTCTCTCGTTTGCAACTCGTGTGGTTTAGTTGGTTTAATGCACGAAGAACAAGGAATCTCTTGAAAGTAATAAGGAGCATAAAAGCTGTTTTTCTTCATCTATATCCCAAATAAGGAAAGTAAATAAATGAGAGTCTATGTCAATGATCTTAAATTTAGAGAGTCCTCAAGTGGCCTAAAAAATTAAGAGAATCGCGTGGTTCCCGACTCGATCCACAATTCATGCAAAAACGATACGAATCTACAGGTAAAACATAGTATAGTTAGAATTGATGATGATCCGGATGATTCATGATTCGATTCGTGCAAATATAACAGTTGCACTCGCGTATATGAAACCACTTTTACCTTCATTTTTTCCTAGAAAAACAAGAATGTAACTTCATAGAGTGTTAAGTTCGGAAAAGTTATATATTCCATACAAAATTTGCTGATCATTGGTGATTAGAATGTTTCTTCTTACCCGGAGCATGTTGTTAACCCTTTTCATTTTGTGTTTTTCTCAAAGATTATAATAATCATATGAGATGTGTTTAAGGCTAAGGTACCTTGTTCTCATGAATTAACTACTATTAGTTTGGTGAGATTTCTATAGTTAATTATCATATGAGTCAATAAATGGGCTCAACGTCTCTAAAATGTTGTTATTTTAATTTGTGAATATGATTGTGTATAATCTCCTACATGAGCTCAAAGTTTGACAAATCGATCTCCTTCATTCTTGTATCCTCTAAATCATAGTTAGCGTTAGGGCTCCCTCAAACCAACCCACCCATGTTGCCATATAAGCAAGTTTCTAACCTACTAGGCTATATAGTCATTGTTAAAAACATACTTCTTATTGTATTAAGGTTAAGATTTCATTTTTATGATGAATCTGTGATATCTATGTACACTTATATATGTTCCTATTATGGTCAAATCTTTTACTATTCACGATCCAAAGGAGGCCATTCCGATTCACGATTCGATTCACTCTGTGACAACCTAATGAATACAAATGAAAGCACTCATTACTAATGGTTTCCAATTTCTACTAGTTCTCAAGTAACCTAATATATAATCTGTGAAAGCTCTTAACCAGCGGTTTGATATACAGAGACTGGTCTTAAGATGGAACAATTATAACCTCCATAAGAGCTCCCACGATGAACAAAACTATTTCTTGAATATTCTTTTCTTTTTAATTTCATGTGTTCAAACAAACCTAGGTGTTGGCTAGGCGGGTTTACTACAAGTTTCTATTTGGGGAGGGCAAAAAAATCCCTCATGTTTGCTTGGCCTTATACCTTCCAAGAAGTTATAAATGTGTTGATAGTGGACTTTTTGAAGGCTAGAGTTAACCATGATTGCCATTAAAAACTGAGCTATCTTGTCTGCAAGGTAATTCCATTTTGAAACTGCTCAATGCTTGATGTTTTGCCTTTAATAATTCACTACTTAACAATGCTTGACATGTTTCCTTGAAAACGACCCATATGACTGTTAGATATGAGGATTAAAAAAAAAGACTGATAGATAGCAGAACTGGGTACCAGAGATGGGTAACTTAACAAGGACAATTATCTCTTGCATTTTGGGAAACTGCTGGATTAGAAAGCAGAGCTGGGTACCAGAGAAGGGTAACTTAACAAGGACAATTATCTCTTACATTTTGAGAAACTGCTCCTTTTTGTTGTATAGATGTATTAGACTTTGATTACTTTTACTCGCTTTCCTTTTCAAGTTATACTTTCATGTTTGACAACGGTATCTGATATTAATTACCGAATTGCATGTTTGCATTAGGAACTCCCAAATGGGATTGTGTGCTAACATATTTTCCTTTATTTCACTAGATGTCCCTGAACACTTTCTATGGAAAAACCGTTTGCAAGAGTATGCTCAAAGATCCGGCTTACCCATCCCAATATATCAAACAATTAATGAAGGTGCTCAACGTCCACCTATGTTTAGGTCTACTGTCTTTGTGGATGGAACATACATTACATCTCCAAACACTTTTTCCAATCGCAAAGCCGCAGAGCAAGATGTTGCCAGCGTCGCATTGGCTAGTTTAACTCAAAAGATAAAAGAAGAAGGATATCCTATTATTCGTGAGGTATGTGGCATGCATGATTCTTGCTTCCAACTTACTAAGTTGGATTTTACTTTAACATACTGGTGTACCAATTGGATTTTTGTTGCAAGATGTACTTATACAGTTCAATTCAGAAGTTAAGTTATTGATTTGGTGGCTTGAGGATTTTATATCTTGTGGATTATAGTTTACTTGACTTATTATGATGTTCTTTCTTCTAGCATTTACAACTATTATGTGATAAGATTGGAGAAACCTACATGTCAGAAACCCTTTTGAAAATGCAAACAGGTGCTGGACCCTTGGTCAAACCAGATCATAGCCAGGTTATATGGACTCCACAAAATGTTGGAAAAGTACCCCATCAGACACTCGACACTTGGAAAAATGTTTGACATACATGTCCAATATTTTTAGCTGGGCGCTTAGTCGCTTACCTAGAAAGCATATAAAGTACTCCAGTTTGCCACAGACTTGTGCATGAAACTCATGGTATGGGGATCAAAAAAAGAAAGAAAAGAAAAGAAAAGAAAGAAAGAAACTCATTTTATGCATGAAATGGTCTTTGCACCTTGTACACTTAATTACATTAGAAATTTGATGAAGTATCTGGACTGAAAGTATGAATATTATTGCAGTTTTGCTGTGTCCTTTACTGCGAAAGTAGATGAATCCGACACATTGACACATACCTCTTCTCGACATTCTGGCTTGAGTCTGTTTAAACTTGGAACATAGCCCACTGCATGGCCCTTACTTGTGATGTCCTTAATATTATGATCATATTCTGTTTTTAAGCACCTTGAATGTTTGTCTATGGCGCTGAATTTCATGATTTAGCTCATTGTTGTTGTTGCCATTTGCCCATTTCACCGTTCCTATCAGGCATTTAAGAGTCATGCTTGTGCGGTTCAATGCTTTGTAGATATCTTTAGTGGGTTTTTTTTTTTGGGCGGGCGCAGTCACATGGTGAAACTTGTAGGGAGAACGGGAGATAATGATGAACCCATGTTGTCGTAAGCCTGCTTCCAATATTAAGTTAAGTGCATATCAATTTTCCTACTTTACTTATGACGCATGCTACTTATTTATAGTGTTGAGGTCAATGTCTGGTTGGAAATTTACAATCAACTTAGGAATCTGTTAGTAAATCCTGGTGCTTACAACATAAGCTTGCTCCTGCTTTTTTCTTCGTTGACAACTTCAATATGAGTTCCCATGTTGTATTTAAACCCTTTTATATCTTATGTTCCTTGATTTTGTTGTTTTAAACTTGTAATAGTAAGGAAGAATGAAATGGAGGTACGAGTAAATTTAATTTTACTTTTTGGTGCTAAGTAGACTCATGTTTTTCTCTTAGTTATCCATTTCTGTGACATTCAAATTCTTTCCTTTTTTGGCCATCTTCAGAGTCTTTTTCCTTTTCCGATCATCCAGGATACAGTCTTTTGCAAGTCTATCCTCAATGAATATGCAACGAAGATGAATCTAGAGAAGCCTACTTATACCACGAGGTCCACGATTCAGCCAAAGGGGTTGCTTCCAGTTTTTATATCTTCTTTGGTATTCAATGGTGTTAATTATACGGGTGAAGTAGGAAGAAGCAAGAAAGAAGCTGAGCAATTGGCAGCACGTGCTGTTATCCTATCAATTTTTGGTAATCATTTCTTAATTCTTATTTGCAAGTTTATTGACCAATCATCCAAAAATAGCTAGAGAATCTTTTTGTGCTCGTATTTCTCTTCATAAGTTTAAACTGATGTGTACTATTTGTTTATGTATCATTGTCTTCACTTCTTTATCTTTACTTGTGTACAATCGCAGCAAGAGCATTTGAATCTTTTTCCATTGCTCTCCTATTTCCACTTTTTCTAACAATAAATTGTTTAAATTGCAGCCGGTAGATCATAGATGGCCCAATCATAAGCAATAAGAAATCCAGAAGTGTTTACCACCACCACATAAATATGTAGTCACCTACAGCTTGTGTTTCCCTGAACTTTGTATCTTCGTGGCCTACTATATTGTGGTAGAAAACCTATGTGCATCCTTTGCCTATCATTTGGCTACGTCACCCAATCAAATTCATTGAACGAATGCATTAGCAGATTTGTAAGCATAAAATGGTCTCAAAATATTTATCAAGTAAGGATGAAGGAAAATGTCAATGGCAGATGACATCATAGTGCAAATCTAGGAAAATAAGAATAAACAATTTTGAGGGAAAAAATTGGTTGCCATTTATACTACAACTTTATTTGGTTGGTTATTTGGTATAGACAGAACAACATCGACAAGTCAAAGAGTATCTGCAGCAAATCGAAAAGAATTGTTTATGATAGAGTCAATTGATGTACATAATACTCTATCAATGTTGGTGATTGAATGGGTATAATTGACATGGGCAATAAAAAAGACACCAAGGAGCAGATCTAGTCTAGCAAATTGAAAAGAACCAACTTTTGATAAAGATCACGTAAATATAGGGTCCACACTTGGGGAAAGCATTTATTAGGTTAGGATGGAAGCAGACGCCCTCAACTAATTACATGAGATCAAAATGAAACGTATGTACCGGCCACAGTAGATCACCAACAAAACGTATAGAGTTCAGAACTTCAATGGCAAATTTATTTGGTTATTTTGATTGGCGAAAGAACAATGGTGGTGATGGAATGGGTGTGCCGAACAGCTAGTTTTCATAAAAGCTTCATTTCTCAGGTGTTATTTTTGCATCTTCTTTTCCCTTTTTGTCTGGGTAAACAAGATATCTGTATTGGGAAAAATGTTAAAAGGAGCCTGATTTCTGCGTGGGTTACACACAAAGAAGCTGCAAATCCTTTCCCAAAGAGAGTGCTCCATAATATCTACAAGCGTTAATACTAAGGCATGGTTCACAAAAAATTCCCTTTCTCCAAAATGGAAAGAGCGTGCTTGATTTGCCTTTCAGTAGCTGTATTGACAACTCTTATCTCTCCAGACATACTGTAGTTTTACTCCCGCCATAGACAGGTGTAAGAGGGTTGCCTTGAATTTAGTGGAGGCACATATGCTTGCTTATGATTGATGAACAAGGACCCCATGGTAAGCAACAAACCCCAATTCTCCAAATTCTCTTGCCACCTCATAGTGGGTTGCCTTGATAAACAAGGACCCCATGGTAAGCAACAGACCCCAATTCTCCAAATTCTCTTGCCACCTGATAGTGAAATATTGGGAAATCCACCAACTCCTAAGCTTTGTGACAGAAACAATATATAACCTCTTTCCCAAAATTATCGACGGAGAGCTGAGTTCAGGTCCTTTGTCTAAATAGAAAGGGCATCTTTGATGGTACAGGTAACATATGTTTGTCATTATCCATGTTGATTAAATTGTTTTCATACTTTTTGATGTAAGCTAGTAAAAATGCTAGTGACTGAGGCAGCAACCCCTAAACTTTTATTCTCTCCCATTCGGCCTCAGACACTCTTTTTAGCTTATTCTTTTCTTTTTGTCCATTGCTTTCAATATGATATAAGAGCTGGGCTTTGGGAGTACTTTGGAGATGGCTCTCTATTTCATGGTAATTTATTCTCCCTTTGTTTTTACAGTCAGTGCAATAAATATGTTCTAGATTCTATGTTCACCAGTCTTAGCATTTTTACACAAGGGGGGGCCTAGTTACCCGATCTTGAATTTCAAGGGAAGTCAACAATTCTGCTTTTCTCCAGATGCGGAAAAAACTGCTTATATACTGATCAGTGTTCTCAATAAAGCCTTGTCCCTATTATTCAGGGAAAATTGGTTCTCTCATGTAGTCATGTTATACTTAATGAGATGTTTGAGGTGAATGGTGCAATTCCATCTTTGTAAGAAGGCAAGGGTATCTGAAGGTTTGTCACTTTGCTTAAATGTTTGTTAGTTCACGGAGTTTGCGACATGTTCTCTTTTTCCTATAATGCAAGTTGATATGGCGTGAGTGGTGTGATTTGTTTTTCCTTTACACTGTTATCCAGGTAATTCTGAGTCAGGAACCGCTATCTTGGAGATCATAAAGTCCAAATTCAGGCTTTATGCTGCATTGGATAAACTTAAGGCCTCACAGTCTTCCCAGGACAGTATACCTTTGGCACTAAACACGGGGAATTTTGTCTTCCCTTTTCGCAATGAGAAAGAGGTTGAAAGTACTGGGAATGGCAATGCACCGTTGGTGGTAAATACAGGAATTCCTTTTGGCAATGGGAAGGAGGTTGGAATTACTTGGGGTCCAAATAATGGTACGAGCATTTCGAGCACTTTAATTTCAGAGGCTTGTGGTAGCCAACTCAGAAATATCCCAGCACTGCAAAAGCCTTTCCAGGACAGTAATACACCTTTGGCACCAAACACGGGGATTGATTTTGTCTTCCCTTTTCGCAATGAGAAAGAGGTTGAAAGTATTGGGAATGGCAATGCACCGTTGGTGGTAAAGACAGGAGTTCCTTTTGGCAATGGTAAGGAGGTTGGAATTACTCAGGGAACCAATAATGGTACGAGCACTGTAATTTCAGAGGCTTATGCTAGCCAACTCACTAATATCCCAGCAATGCAAAAGCCTTTCCAGGACAGTAGTACACCTTTGGCACCAAGCACGGGGACTGACTTTGTCTTCCCTTTTCGCAATGAGAAAGAGGTTGAAAGCACTGGGAATGGCAATGCACTGTTGATGGGAAACACAGGAATTCCTTTCGGCAATGGGAAGGAGGTTGGAATTACTCAGGGTGTCAATAATGTTACGAGCAATGTGATTTCAGAGGCTTTTGCTAAACTCAGCAATATCCTAGCAATGCAAAAGCCTCTCCATCAATGCAAGAAACCTAAATGGGAACCATCACCGGTGGCATTTACTCCTACTGCATTTGTGCCTCCAGCCATGGAACAGCCTCTAGGTGTTGGTCCAAGTTCTGCAAAAAAGCGAAACCGTAAGAACAGGAAGAAAAGGAAGAAGCTCCAGGTTGATGCACAGTGAGTTTAGTAACATCTCTAATTGTCCGTTCATCAGAAATTTCTATTCATGTGGTAAATATTTGGGTTAAGGGCTGAGAAGCATTGACTCGTTCACCAGCCTCAGGTACCACGTGTTTTACATGTGTCAGACACATACACTATATGCTCTGGAGTCTGGACACGTGTCAGACACGCGTAAATTTGTGTCAGACTTTGTATGTTTTATAGTCAGACACGCTAGGACATGTTTGTTGACTTGGTAGTAACACAATTGGATGTCATGATACAATATTTTAAGTTTAGCCAAAGTCAAAATTGTCATATGCTTAGTCATAAAGACTTGTTTATTGGCGATTGATTTACATTTCATACTGTTACTGTTATTTGTCTTTACTATTATCTTCAATTTGACAGAGTGCATGTTTTTCATCTTTATATGAAATTATAAGGATACAATTTTAAGTACTGTATAAGATATGTAGGCTTACATAGTCCTTGTGTTCCCAATGTGATTATGTGATCTTAATTTTTAGATGTGTATATCTGTCCATATCCCATGTCTGTATCCATGCTTCTAAGGTTTACCGCCCTATGGTGTGATGGTTGCTACTTCTGCATCTCTCTGTGCTGGTGTTTAATATCTCATACTCATAGGCCATAGATATTGGTTTACCAAACTGTATGATGAAGTTTCCTCGATTTTGTTGGCTATTTCTGAACCCTTGCAAGCCTTCTTAAGTAGTTTTGTCAAGATTATTTTGTCGTTTTTGAAGAGAGAATTTAGTTTAATCGGGATTCGTTGCTTCTGATTATGCAGGTTGCCTGTTCATGTGTTGCCCAACAAGTAGCTCAAAATCCTGTTTGTTGTTGTTTAGTGAACCAACCTCGTGTATGTTCCTGGAGTTCTTATAGCAAATGTTGTTTTGAAACGTGCGCTCTCATCGTTTTTGATAATTAAGTTTTCCCCTAATTTTCTAACACATAGATGTACTAGGATATTGATTTTGCATATTCTCTTTCAATAAGCTTTCCTGTGTCATATTTGGTGTGCTCTACTCATGTACATTCTCTGTGGGAAAATGCAGGTTTCGGGTTGAATGCTGTGCTGCCTTGAATCAAGCTCATCCTCGTTCATTAGTCCAATAAGTAACAAATGCCACCTTTGTTCTTATTGGTTTGGTGTATCTCAAACGTAACTGTTTATCTGAGTGGTATGTATGATAAGTAGAACATCGTCTGTACAAAGAAGATCGAGTGGGGTAAGTTTTGAACCCCCGACCTTACCGGTACCGTCGTGGTGGTGTAATATATTGTTGCCTGTTTATCTGAGTGGTATGTATGATAAGTAGAACATCGTCTGTACAAAGAAGATCGAGTGGGGTAAGTTTTGAATCCCCGACCTTACCGGTACCGTCGTGGTGGTGTAATATATTGTTGCAGTTTGTTGGTTTTGTTGGCTCATGTTAATATGCTATCTCATGTTTCCCGGATTACCAAACTGAACAGAGTCTTGAATTTGTTTATTCCGTTGAGCTCTATCAATCGTAAAACAACTACTCTGTACGAGAATTCTAAACGCTAGAGACTAGGATTCTTCGGTAATAATTTTACATCTCATAATGCACTGTAATTTCAATAAAAATTTAAATGTAGTAGACTAATTTTTGTCAAATTGATAAGATGTATCAGCTTCAGAATGGATTCTGGAAGACGCTGCAAATTTTGCCAAAAAATATGCTTGATGAATCCTGCCACGATCGCAAAGAGATATACTGCAGGAATGAACTAACTGCACAAGGAAGCAGAAATAAAAAAAACAACGGAGCTACTATGGCTGGGAACTCCTTAGCGCTTCTCAACTGGTGGAAAGGAGAAGCATCATTAGTGTGGATGTTAATATGCAAATAATGTCTTTTTAAAGCTCAACTCACTGCCTCAATTAAAGGGATAACAGAAGCGCTATCCTTAGGAGAGGAAGAGCTTCTGAGGAGAGAGCCCACAAGCCTGGAATGAACCTTGAAGGACATGCCCACTCCAGATTTTTTCAGCTGCACATTATAAGCATGGGCACAAAAAATATCCAAAACTGGCTCGTCACAATTACATAGGCATGGAAAGCAAATGATGTAAAATAGGGAGAGCTATTGGATCTATGGGCTGGACAAATTCGAGGGTTCGTATTTGAGTGGGATTGTGAGAGAGAGGCTGGAAGATTTAAGAGAGGTAAAAGCTTGTAAAATAGATTGAAAGAGACTGATATTTAAACTCTTAGAGGCGTCACTCTCATATTTCGCTTTTGCCTTCAATGAGATTGGGCCGCCCCTACGTCTCGTCTCGATTCCGTGTTGTTACTTGATCTGTGTATTTTAGCATCACATTGTGTGCAAAGCTAAAGATCGCAGCCAAATGACAACCCCTGATACTTAAGGAATCCTTTAAAACAATCAAAGTTTCAGAAAACAAGGCACATAAAATTCCTTAAAGAAAACTACTTTATTTAATTTTTTGGGTTTTAGCCTTCATCCCTAGTTAATTAGTGGAGTAAAAAATAGAAGAAGGAATTACCAAGGTCAACTTTCTCTTGAGGTTTTATTTTACGAATAACGTGGCCAAGGCTTCAATTGTCTTGAAACTCAGACATCCCTTTCCATGTGCTTCAGAGAGAGGTTTATTAGGTGAAGTTTTTTTTTTTTTTTTCAATTTCTTTTTTAAATAGATGGTCTTATAGAACTTGAACTTACCACATGTGTAGGACCGAAACACACACAAGATATGCGAATAGAAAATAATAAAGAAATCAACACACAGAATATACGTGGTTCTCCAATACTGGGTACGTCCACGAGAGCGAGAGTGGCAATCGTTTCTTATTCAATCAACTGAAAGAGGGTTTACAATATAGAGTATTTACACATAGAATATATGTGGTTCTCCAATACTGGGTACCTCCACGAGAGCGAAAGTGGCTATCGTTTCTTATTCAATCAACTGAAAGAGGGTTTACAATATAGAGTATTTACACATAGAATATACGTGGTTCTCCAATACTGGGTACCTCTACGAGAGCGAGAGTGGCAATCGTTTCTTATTCAATCAACTGAAAGAGGGTTTACAATATAGAGTATTTATACCTGCTATATTCTAACCCTAATCTGGTATTTGGCTTCGATCCAGCATTTGGTCTCTTTCTAGAACTTCTTAGTATGTTTTCATATTAACATATGAGCCACAAGTTCTAACAACATGGTTCATTAGTCATTAGTAACGCATAAAAGTTTAACCAATTAGGGCTAGTTCAGTTGGTCAAGACTCTTGTATCTGTAGAAGAGGTCAGGAGTTCGAAGCTTTCCATCCGCGTGTAGGTGTTATTCCTTTAGAGGGTTTTTTTTTTCTAGGAGTTCTTTCTTTAGAGGAGCTCTCCTCTTCTTTCTTATAATGAGCTTATTGGGCTCAGTTATCTCATTAACTTCTCACAATTGATGCAGTGTCATGTGGTTTGTACTTTATAATCATTCATGATGTAAATGATCTATCCTATTGATAGACAAAAAAAAAAAAACCCGTATAAAAGTCAAAAATTTTTGTATGTCATCTTTTTCAATGATCGAGTGTTCGAGCTAGTTTAACTTGCACCTTGACTAATCTCGAGATCCTGAACTATACAACTAGACAAACCTCCGAAGCTTCAAAATATTTTTTTGTTAATGGTGAGATCGATTTGAAAACTGCAAACTCAAGAGCTGAGTAAGCACTTTATTTGTCGTCATGCTTCTACTCGACCAACTTTCTTGGGGTTAATTATCATGTGCCATTAGGGACAACTTACATGGAAAAATAAGACTATACTAACCTGGCATATTAAATGAACATGGGGTTCGTGAGATTATGATCTGTGTTTTCTGATTAAAAGGGTTTGTTTATGCATGGCAAGAAACGTACAACATAATCTCTTCTCCTTGAGACAAGGAATTTTCTCTTCTTCCAATGCCAGCCTTGATCTTCTCAATTTCCAACCTTCTTGTTTTTTTGGAATACAAAAAACTAGTCTGTGGTTGTAGATCAATCTTCATCGGGTTTGTGAAAGATGTTACTTAATTGATAACGGAGGACCATGCAAAGCAGTAAAGTAGTAACTATTTTTCTTCTCACAACAAGCAGCGGTGATAATTATTACTTACGGTTTGGATTAAGCACTTATCAAAAAATTTCAAATTATGTGCTAATTTGAAGAATATATCTATAGAGGGGAGCGTTTTGGGGACATAAAAAAAGACACTACATCTCAATCATTGAAGCCAATGACTGAGATTAGAAGTTCACAAAGAATTACTCCCGGCTGCGAAGAATTATTCTTGGCCGCAAAGAATTACTCATGGCCGCGGAGAATTACTCTTGGCCGCACAAAATTACGAGACCATAAGTCATTCTTGGCGACCAAGAGTGAGTAATTCTATGCGGCCAGAAGTAATTCTTTGCAGGCAAGAGTATAATTCATCGCGGCCAAGAGTAATTTTTTACAGCCAAGAGTAATTCTTTGCAACCAATAGTAATTTTTCAAGAGAACAAAATTGTTGTTCAATACAACTTGAGTTGTTTGTTTAGATGATTTGGAGTTTCATGACCTGTCTAGGATTGAATATTGTAGATTTTTTGAAAATTTTTGAGAAGTGGATTTTGTAGGGAGAAGGAAAAAAATTTTGATTCACGGTTATTTGTAACGCTCCTCTCGCATGAGGTAGGATCATAAGCATATCCGGGACTCACCTCATGGCATTTAAAATAACCGTTGTATCCAAAATAAAAATAAAAAAAGTAGGGTTTGATACTTCATTTAGACTATATTTAAAAAGCATTACGCCGTGCCTTAAGACATGGATAATTACTAGTTTCTTTTATGAGGAGTGCTAGGGATAAAGAAAATAAGCAAAGAATTAACCCTTAAAGTGTACATGAACAATCCAGATTCAGTGTGCAGTGCATCTGAACTGTTCATGTATACTTTAAGGGTCAATTCTTTACCAATTTTCTTTGTACTTAGCATTTCTCTTCCTTTATATTACATAGCGACTCCAAGGCCCACGGGTCAATTGAGACTTCCTTAAACCAGCCTCTGCCCAGCATGACGCTGACTTGGCTCATCTTGACTCCGCACACAACGATCGATTGCGCTCTGAGATGTATATATGTTAATTAGCTAAAATGATTCGAAATTGAAAAAGGCTAATCACAGACCGATGGGCTGTCAATAAGACAGGAAAATGACAAACAAACACAGTTAATTTTCTATGTATTGCATCTTTGAAAAGTGTTAAAAGTGTACCGAAAATTGTGATTTTTTTTATTCTTCTTTCCGTATTGACAATCTAATGGGCTGTCAATAGCATAACCGATAATCTTAATACCCATCTCGCATATATCTATCCATATTCATGAATACCCTATACAGTAATTTTTGGATTTCGATGCATTTCTTACCTATTACTCCCTATAAAACGATACATATAAATTGCATATCCGGTGTACTATTGTGAGTGCTGCAAGTTGGCCGGAGAAGAACCTGCGTAGCTTCAAATAAATCTTACCAAACTACTATACTCAGACATAAACAAGTGTACGACTCCACGTGCTTATGGCTCTCAAGTAGTGACAAATTATGGAAAAAAGGGAGCTAGCTACGAAACTCCCTCACATTCATCACAATTTGAGAGAGAGAGAGAGAGAGAGAGAGAAAGTATTACGAGTATTAGATTGGGAATCTAAATCGTGCCATAGGCGAAAGATCCGGCGAGGGTTTTGCTGCTTTGGCTGCTTCTTCTTCTTCTGCCAGCTATCAACTCCCATACATTGAATATATATTTCAAGTGCAAATATATATATATATATATATATATATATATATAGAGAGAGAGAGAGAGAGAGAGAGAGAGAGAGAGAGAGAGAGTAAGCTTCTAATGCGGACCTCCGCATCCAAGCAAAGTGCAGACCTCCCCTTTCCCGATCGAATTTCGATGATCCGAACTGCTCAATGTGTTCAGAACGTGATTTTACGGGTACTAGCGAGAAATCAAGAAAAAAAAACCGGGAAGAGCTTCATCCGAGCAGTTTTTGTTTATTTTTTATTGAACGGTTCAAATAAAAACTGCTCAAATCAAGCCCTTCCCGATCATTTTTTTTGCCGATTTCTCGCGGGTACCCTTAAAATCACATTCTGAACATATTGAACGGCTCGGATCATCAAAATTCAATCGAAAAAGGGAAGAAATGAGGTGGTCCGCACTTTGCTTGAATGCGGAGGTCCACATTAGAAGATTACTGTATGTATGTATGTATATTATATAACACTCATATATATATTATATAGTAAACACATTTCTTTGTTCCCATAACACTCGTTTTAGCAAAAATAGTACTCCCTACTAGTATATATATTCTGATACTTGACTAGAATGATGTGCATGTGACATTGTACAAATACTCCATATAGTTCCAAGTACAATATCTATATACATGTATGTAACGGTGACGATGCAGTAGCACTGTTGAAAATATCGATTTATTTAGCCATGTATATATATTATCTGGAAATGCTAGTTAATTGTTTCGGTCTTCAAATTTTCAAAATTGTTTGATGGCCAAAAAATACATTCGTCGTAGTTGAATCAGCCTCATTGGTCGAGTATTGACAATGGATTAAGCAGGCACATCATTTAATTTTGAACACAATAACACGCTATTGAATTTGAATACTGATGGATATAAATGTAATTTTCTGTAGCGGCTACCATCACGGATGCAATTTTCGATTGGTAATACTATCACAAACCCCGGTCAATAACATACTTACCACTGTTATTTAAAACCTTGCAACAAACCAACCCATCACCAATAAGCACTACATATATAGTTTAAGTTTGAACTCTACAAATAGGCCTTCATCAGCAGTTGCTTTTCTTCGTAAAGATAAATTCTTGTATTGTTGAAAGTATACTTAGTAGCTCTCTCTCTCTCTCTCTCTCTCTCTCTCTCTCTCTCTCTCTCTCTCTCATATGGCCCTGACCAAGGACCGAATCCCAAACAACACACAAATGGGCTTGGTCCAAGCCTACGCGTACTATGGAAACGTTTTTGGAGGGTCATCAGCTCAAGTTAATTCTGATCAATCTTATCAGCCAGATGAGGGGGGAGCTCAATCAGTGATTAACTTCAAAAGTAGTACTGCAGGGTACAACAACATAATGCATAGCAATGGATCATCTTTTCTTAGCTTTGACCAGAATCCTGATCATCATCATCATCAAAATTCTAACCCTAACAAGATCAGTGACGATCAGCAATTAGACGACGATTACTCGATTTGGGAGGATAATCTGATCCAGGATTTCAGCACTACTCGCGTTCAATCTACCAGCTCTTATGGGGCTGATCAGCCATTTGGGTGGCACAATTCCGAAGAAAATCCCAATTGTGGAAACAATTTTCATGAGGAGTTTGGAAAACAAGATGAAGGCTTCAATAAGCGCCCCCATAAGGTAATTTACCTCCTCCCAAATGCTTCAAAAATCGATGAGCTAGCCTAGCCTAGTACCATGTTGTTTCGGAAAGAACAAAGAGTTTTTATACGGAAATCTTGTCTACCCAGAATGAGGTGACAGTGACGTTTTTGAAATCATGAGGCGTAGTGACGGGTGGATGTTTTAATTTGAAATGAAATGTAACGGCCGCAAAAAAAATTACGTTACTCTGCACGAAAAATCTACACGAAATCCTATTGGTGTGCCTAGCTTCGCTCGATAAAAAAACACGAAAATTTTCACCAAAAAAATTTACTTACATTAATTCCTTGATTATATCCATTGGAATGTACTATTACAGGGAGAGAGCAACCAAGCTATCAAAAAACAGTGCACAAATGCAGCCAAGAAAGCCAAGCAAAAGTCAACTACTCCATCCAAGGACCCACAAAGTGTTGCAGCCAAGGTTTAATTTAATTACTTTTTCTTGAATTTAAACTTAATTATTTTCAAAATAAATTAACTTAAATTTCGAATTAATTAAGCAGGATCAACATCTGAATTTACTACTAATTAATGAAGGAATATTTTGTGTGTGTGTTACAGAATCGACGCGAACGGATTAGCGAGAGGCTAAAGGTATTGCAGGACCTTGTTCCAAATGGTTCTAAGGTAAATTCCACCGTAATTATCATAAATTATCAGTCCTCTTAAGCTGTAAAAGTGTAAATTAATTAATGACGTTTTTGTACTAATTTTCTTCTTAACATTGTTAATTTGCAGGTTGATTTGGTTACCATGTTAGAGAAAGCTATTAGCTATGTCAAGTTTCTTCAATTACAAGTGAAGGTTAGTACTTTTCTTTAAAAGCTCTCAATTTCTCAAGAGCTAGCCAGCCTGGGTTTGAATCATTGAAGAAAGGGAATTGATATTCGCGCTCCAAGATTTACTGCAGGCGCTCCACCTTTTTGTTTTTACACCGTCAACATCACAGTGTAAAAACAAAATATACACTGATGTTGCCAGCAACATCACAGTATAAAAACAAAAAGGTGGAGCGCCTGCAGTAAATCTTGGAGCGCGAAAATCAGTTCCCTTGAAGAAAACATACACATAAAATAATTGACAAGAATGTGAACAAAAATGATGAGAAACTTCCACTGAGGGAAATAAGTACTTATTTTTCAAATAAATACTTATTTTTTGAGTTAAAGGTAATGTATTATGAAAGAATAATCTGTCTTGTAGAGGAGAAAATAAGTACTTAAAAATAAAAACTTTAGCAGAACGGGGCCTAATAAGATCAATTACTTGGACATGGACTACCATTGATTTTTACTACATATTCCTTTCGACTCATTTTTTTTTTAAATAGGTCATTTTTGTAATTAATAAAGTACCACCATGCATAATTTTTTGAAATACTACACCAATTTAAGGAATTGATTGAGATCTTCAAATTGGAGGGGAAAAAAAAAAAGTAAAAAAGATATGCACGAAAGCTCTTTCTATTTTTATCCAAAAAATGGCATAATTTTTTTAAATAACAAACAATAAAGGACAAGACAGTAACTTTTGTTTTTGCACTTTTTTTCCCGCGGAGAATTTAACTCAAAATTTATGGGTATTTCTTTAGGTGTTGGCAACCGATGAATTTTGGCCAGTGCAAGGCGGAAAAGCTCCTGATATTTCCCAGGTAAAAGAAGCCATTGATGCAATCCTTTCATCCCAAAAAGACAAAAACTCAAGCTCAGAGTGATTCACGAAACCCAAGAGGAAGAAGAAGATCAGACACTACAAGAATCCATGTAATAGGCGACGAAATCTAATCTTTTGGCGACGAAAATAATTCGTCACCTATTACATGTTTTGTTGTAGTGAGAGAATGATAGAAGTAACTAAAAAAGAAATACTCCAAGAGACAAAGTTTGAAGAAAAGCTATCCTTTGGAAGCTAGTAGAGCAACCTCGTCCCATTTTTCATTAATTAATTATCTAATGTCCATCTTCTTTGTAACATTATTATTCTTTCTATTTATTTTTTCTGGAATTTTGTAATTCATGTTATGGAAGGGTAAGAAAGGTTGTATCCATGGATTAGCTCTGACCAAATAATTGAAGTCCTTTGTTTATTTGTATTTGTGATTTTTTTTTGTTAGGATGCTCTTGGTTTTTTCAGTCTTGGATTAATTTATGCTGTTGAATGGCTAGGGGAAAATTTAATTTAGTGTGAACCAACGCACCAAAAAGATATGCTACAATTTATTCAATTTGGCAATGTTTATCATATCTTGAACCATAGAAACAATTACATGTTGAAGATAAATTATTCAACTTCTTTAGCGAATTTTTTTTTGGTTCAACTTGAAGAAATTAGAAATTTGGGCTAGGATATATCTATTGGGAAATTCCAAGGTGTCCCATGTCTTTTTAGAGACCAAAATAGTAATGTCATTCTCTTTTGTGAATGTTTTTGTGATTTTATGGTGAATATAGCGGGAGGAGGGGATCACTGCGTGATTTTGTTTTGGTTAGGCATCATCGCAGTGATAACACTATTATGCGGTGGCAATTTGTATATATCCTCAGTCGTTTTGTCAAACGTCTTCCTCTTGTAATGTTGTTGTGTCGTCGTATTGTGGTAAAAATCAAAGAGGGTAAGAACGATATCCTCAGACAAAATGGGAACATTATACAAATTTTTTGATCTACTCAAATTAACAAAACTGATCGATCGGTTCCTTTCTCCAAAGGGCAAAAAAGGAAAAACAAAGCGATATTCACACTGTAAAATTACATTTGTCACAGACTATTTGTATTCATTTTTTTTTGTCTCTGGGTCTCTCGGAGGCCATGAGAAGACGAAGGGAATGTTAATAACATTTCCCCATAAAGTCAAGCAGTAGGTATATCAGATAAGTCTACCAAATTGAACATTCGTTAACTTGTTACTTAACATACTAATCCTACAGATCTAGAGAGAGAGAGAGAGAGAGAGAGAGAGAGATTTCTGGGCAAACCCATTAGTAAAAAACACTTTGCAACTGTGGTCCTATTATTCCATTACATATATATACTGGTATTGGTCCCCAAGATTTAAAAAGACTTTTCCATTTCTAATCCGATGGCGGATTTCTTCATCCATCTTTTTGAGTTTGAGTCATCATACTGAGTGTATAAAATCATAATTTGGTTCGCCATGCCCATCGAAAAAGAAAAAAGAGATCGAAGACCTCGATCGATCGCAGCCGTAAATTAACGTGAAGCATGGCAGTAATTTCATCATGAGCTGAATTCAGATTGGCTAATTAAAACAGCTAGATAATCATTAACATTGTCAACAGATGGAAAAATTATTTAATTGCAAGCCAAACATCCTCAGTTGAGACCTTAAATTGGTATAATTCTTTAGTTTAGATCTATATGCTAGCTGCAGTATATATAGTATTAAAAAAATAAACTTTAAGTTGAATTTTGATTACAATTAATAATAATAATAATAATAATAATAATAATAATAATAATAATAATACCAGTCCTGAAGTCTTTTTTGTATGTTAATTAATTAATTTTGCTCTGTTGCATGCATCTGTTTAGAATTCCATGCAGTCATTAACAATAGGGATATGTTTCAAATTCTCTTGATTCTCGCAAATAATTATTCCATAATCCTCAATTAATTTATGCTTAATGATTGGGGGGTACTTACAAATTTTCAACGGTTAATTGCCATTTGCTGTCATTTTATTATTTTATAAAAATACTTCCAAATTCCCATGCAGAGCAGCACGGTTTGCGCTGCGTAGCTAGTTTCCCTTCCGGCCGCTTAATTCTGCCCCGAAAAAATCCCCACATTATGAGTACGAAGAATTTCTTGCGCGCGGTGCAGTATACTATTAAGTATCTACATGCACCGATGTACCACCGGTTGTACGTAGGCCACACCATTATATCGAGACGCGTACATAATTTGTACGCGGCATTGCTCGATCGATATTTTAAGTATAGAGCTCTTGATCGTTTCTACGAAAAATTCCAACGCGGTTCATTAGATTTCGATGGAATTTGGCTTGTCTGCAATCCAGTTTTGGACTGCAGAGGTGCGGTCCAAGTGATCGTAGCTGTCGGATGAAGTTTTTAAAGGTCGGTAATAAACGATTATGACCGATAATAAATTCGACAAATATCAACCATTGATTTTCAAGATGAACGCTTTAAATAGAACCGCACGCCATTCTCTACAGTTGACTGCAGAGAAGCCGGCCTAGTTCTTTCGATGTGCATGCATTCAGTGAACGAGAATTGGTTCCTTCAATTTTATCATACTCTAGTCTATATTATAAAACGAGCGGTTTTTATGTACACATACAAATAAGAGTACCTTTCTAGCCGTCAGATCAAATTTTCAATAGGTTATAGCCATTCAATCAACTTCTTTAATAAATTTATCCTCTCCCTTCCTCCCTCTTTCCTTACTTCTTTGGCAATGTTGTCATTTCTAGGAACAAACATATATTTTTTTCTTTATTTAACAATGAGCCTTTATTATCAATACATTTTCTTTTCCCTATCGTCAATCTTTAACTCTATTATTGGGATGTTGTGCATTGTCCACTCATCTGTTAGAAAACTCTATTTAATTTCTTTCTTCCATCAACTGAGGTAACAATAGAAAAATATTATAAAAATTTTACTCATACAAAAGAATAAACTTAAATTTTTTATTTTTTGTTTTTTGGGAACAAGTTGTTTCACCTATTTCTTGGATGCATGATTGAAAGTAGTGGTGCTTAATAATTTGTTTCAGTTATAGGCCTGTAGCATTCCTTTGATTTGAAGGGGGAAAAAACTCAAGTTGTGGCATTCCGTTGCAAGAATTATTTTCAATGTAAAAAAAAAACAGCATTCATTAACTTAAGGGAAGTGGAGTTTTAAAACTATTCATTTTTTTTTTTGGATTAGTTGTTGGTTGAACTATATTAGATACGGGTGTGATATAAGTATTGGTTGATCGTGATAGCTGTTAACAAATGGTTGTGCATAAGTTAATTACAAATTTCATTTGGGTATGTGCTCTTACTTTTTCAACGAGTGTGGTATTATTTGTTGTGAAACTATTCTTAGAAGAAATTAGTTCAATTTATACCATTTGTCTATTTGAAGAGAATTTTAAAAAATAAATTATAAAATTTTTCATTTGGGTTTTTTAAGATTACTAGAAGGGAAGGATAAATTTTTTTAAGTTATAATAAAAAAGTGTTGTGTAGTGTCTTTTTTTTTTTTATCGGCGTATTGTGCCGTGCCTTTAGGCACGGGTAATCACTAGTTATATATATGTAGCAATTTCAGGACCGAGCTATAGTCCTGGAGTCTCTCGTGTTTTGGTTTAGTAATTAAATTGACCTTTACCAAAAAGAATGTCATAAAATTTTCACCTCAGAGCTAGGAATCGAACTCGAGATGAGGCCAAACTATATATGAAAGACAAAATTTCGATGGGTAATTTTTGAATATTAAATTCATTCATTCGAGTATTTATCGAACGCTTCAATTATATTAAAGAGTTGATCTCAAAAATCTTCAAATATATTAAAGAGTTGATCTCAAAAAATTTTATTGTCGTATTATTCGACGACCCGTAGTATCATTCAATGGTATTATTATTGTGGTCCAAGTGAAAAATTATTCGTGCCTTACATTTATTTATAGTTAAATGACTAAAAGTTACGCCTTTTTGACATGCGTATATGTAACAAAATCATAGAATCCATACAAAAAGAAATGGGAGATGCTTGGCGATGTTGTCGATCCGGCTGTTCATCTCGACAATTGAGTGCTCGAATCTTAACCAATCGAGTAATGGACGATTCAGATTTGTATCTGAGCCCCCTTAAACTCCTACTCCTACATGGCTCCATATGTGGCATTAAAGGTTTTATTATATTTGAATATTTACTTATTTGTTTCCCATATGTAACACATTGGGCGCACTGTAAACATAAATACAAGGTGAAAAAACTAATGGGGTGAAATGAATCCGGCCGGTGCATTGTTTAAACGCTGGAGTGCTTCTATATCCAACAACAGTTTGTGAATGTCTGATTTATTCTAGTTTTTTTTTTTTTTTGGCAAATAAAAAAGAAATTGGGAAGGCATGAGAGTAATACTAAGAAAACTCAGAGAGGGATTTGCCAAGTAGGCATAAGAAAACAATATAGTATGTGTGTTTATCCTTCATGAGGATGAAGGTCGTATGTTCGAATCTTACAGAGGCCAAACATCACAAACAAAAGTCACTGGATCGAGGGTTTGTCTAGTCGATAATTTCAGGATCCCAAAATTAGTTAAGGTACACGTAAAGTTGATCGAGACATCCAATTACCGATGGGGGAAAAATACTAAGAAACAAGTGGGAAAAAGACATGCTAGCTGTTAAGCAGCTGGTAGTTGCACATGAAATGGTGCACACACTTGACCTAAGCATATGCCATGAGTCCAATGACTAGGGATTTCCAGAGTGGATATATATATATCCTAGCTACTCACACAACGGTAGCATCCCATGCGCACGTGCCCGATCGGACCACAAGTCTACAATAGGTGAAATAATCAATCAATTGTTTTTTGTTTTTTTTATAATCGAATGTCTAGATTGGTTTGGGTCGTTTGTCAACAGTGCCCATCTCGATTAATTCTAAGGTCCTCAAGTTAACGATCAGGCGAACACTTTAATAGTCCCAAAATATGAAATATTTGGCCTCATGGGATTCGAATATGCAACCTCATGAAAGACAATCAGTTATCGTTTTTTCCATTCTCACTTTACCGTGATTTTTTTTTTTTTTGAAATTAATCGATGGTCAGATTAAGTGCTGACGTAGAGAGATCTCTCTCAAATGGGGATGCTGCCGAGCAGTATCCGATTGTTCATCTCGCCAATCGACGGCTTAGATCTTAACAGAGTAATGAACGGTTTAGATATGTATACGCTAAAACTCAATTCGAGCCGACGGTACCAAGATGAACGGCTGGATGCCGCTCAACACCCGCTTATTAGGAGGTGCTCGGCAGCATCCCGGAGTCCGACTTATATGTACGTATATGGAATATGGAGTAGTATATTTAAGTTTCCAAAAAAAAAAAATGGTACCCGCGAGAAATCGACAAAAAAAAATATACCGGGAATGGCTTGATTTGAGCTATTTTTTTTAATCGTTCAATAAAAAACTGTTTGGATTAAGCTATTCCCGGTCATTTTTTTTGCTGATTTCTCGCTGATACCATTAAAATCGATTTTTGATCACATTGAGCGGCTTGGATCATTGAAATTCGATCGGAAAATAAGAAAAATGAGGAGGTCCGCATTTTAACTAAAATGATGTGGTCCTTAAGAAAGAATGAGTACATATATATATATATATATATATATATATATATATATATATATATATATTGAGAGAGAGAGAGAGAGTCTTTGTCTCAACTTGGAACGTGGTAAACAGACTGGTATGGGGAACTAATAGGGACAAGCTCATCTCATCTTCATACCCCATGTCGTAAAATAAGGATTCAACACGCTCATCTAGTAAACGCCCAACAATTCGATAAAAAAAAAATCAGTTAATATTGTTCGTTTGATGAGAACACTATTTGTTTCCGTGGGTCAAATCAAGTTGATCGATTCATTACAGAAAGTTCTTCTTTATTATGTCGTCTACGAATAATGAACGGTTTGGTCTATGTTTTGTGACTCCGGTCCGGTGGAACTCAAAAAAACGAGATTTAGAAGAGAAGAGCTTCGAAAGATGGGAGTATGGAAATGAGCTACTCCAGAACCGAGATAACATTCACCATAAGTACTTGGGATGAGTTTGCAATGGAGTCTGAAGTCTGGAGTTTCTGATAGACAACGCAATACATGGAGTTTGAGCTTTGATCATTTAAACCCTCATCAGATCTCAATATATATATATTCACAGATGCACTGGTACTATCCAATGAACACTTGAAAATTGCAATGGACAACAAATTGAAATGACACCACTATCTCAACAGTATCATTTATGGCCAAATGAACAATTATAATGAATCGGAAAAAAAAAAAAAAAACTAAGAAACAGAAACAATATTTTCATGATATTGAAAATCAAATTAACAATTTGGTAGTACTACCCCGAACAGAAACAATACTTTCATAACAACCCATGACTCTCAATTTGCAACGTCTAAAGGAGAGAGAAAATATTACAAATGCATTACAACCGATCGAATAGAAGTCAGGTGAGATAGCAAAAAAGAAGAAAAATTAGACAATTGAATCGAGCATTTACAATTATTCAATTGTGTAATTAGGGTGGGTTTCAGAACTAAAAAAAAACTCTTATTTTTTAAGAAGACAATTTCAAACTTAAAAATTAAGGGCTTATTGCAATCTAAAAAATGCACTATGGATCTTGTTTGAAAGATCTCATTGAGATCTTTTATACGATGCAAAAAAAATTGAAAATTTATTTTTCATTTACATTATTTTTGAGTTTGAAAATGTGAAATAAGCTACTAATTTTTTAAGAAGATTTCTGGAACGGAACTTTAATGTACTTAAATTTGTGCCCCACGGGCATCCTGTAGCATTTGCCTTAATGCCAATTCCAAAAGAGTCTAAGTGTGTATAAGGTATAGATAATTACCATATTAAGTAGTTCAATAGCAATGGGGCTCTCTCTCTCTCTCTCTCTCTCTCTCTCTCTCTCTCTCTCTCTCTCTCTCTCTCTCTCTCTTTGAAATACTTGCGTCCATTGATCACAAACCGCAAGACATCCTATGTGGGTCACCACTTACCTCTTGCTCACCTAACAAAGCGATTCCTTATTCAATCTCAAATGCTTACCAATGGTATTGTTTGAGAGTATCATGTAAACAATACCGTACGGACATGCATGGTACTCTGAGAGCTAGTATTGAACAAGTATCTGACTCGTCTATGATATGGTGTTCATTTTTTTTTTTTATACTCAAACCACCGAAAATGAACTCCTTGGAGATTTATAACCTATCAAGATAACTTATTGTACCTCGATGAAAAAACAAGATTATCTATGATGAAGATACTCAGACCCAGTGTAGATGCACTTCTCTATCTCCCAATCAAACTTAATAGCCCCACATTTGCCTCCTCTGTGATCTTCTTTACCAAAGTCCAGAGGCATATTTGGGCTCCCAAGTACTTCAGGCCAATAAAGGCCTATGGATCCGTGAGCTAATGGACTAGTACAATTATTGGGCCAGAAGAAAACACTTCCCAATCTGAACTTTTCGTATGGTATTTGTTCGTGCCCTAACCCAGCCCATAGTATAACCCAAATTAAATTGGTTGTGGTAGAGAACCCAACCCCACCAAACATAAAACAAACAGAAGACTAAAATGACAACGATGATGATTGAGACAAAAATGACAACAAAAAAGCTATGTGCACAGACAGCAGCGGTTTTCTCCCGCCTCGGGTCGCAAAAAGATGATCGGAACCGTTCATTTTGTTCAAAATATGTCGTTTAAGGTCTCTGTAAAAAATGAGCTTCGTTCGATATCGTTAGAGGCGTTAACAAAACACCCAAAATTACTTCAGAATTTAGCCTATTTTGAACAAAATGAGCGGTTCCGATCATCTTTTTGCGACCCGAGGCGGGAGAAAACTGCTGTTGTGCACGTAGCACAGCTCAAATGACAAAGACAATGATGATGATAGAGTTTAAACATAAACTTCTTTTCATAACCTGTTGTCCAAGCGAGTTTGCGCAAATTTCAACTAATTCCGAAGTTAACAATTGAACAAATCCTCAAGTGACCTCAAAGTTTGGAATATTTGACCTTAACAAAATTTGAACATGCGACCTCTCTCTTTTTCTTATCAGCGTACAACCTTATATAGGACAAACACTTACTAGTATTTGTTTTCTTATGCCTATTTAGCCAAAACCATATGTTACTTCATATACTCCCTCCGTCTCAAATTGCTCGCGACCTTCCGAAAAGCCATGCAATTTTCGGATAAAAAAATAAAATACCTCTAAGCATCATTTTTAAATTTTAATTCTTTACACCAAATTAAAGTACTTCACGAGCTCTTTAATAAATCAGACGTATTTTATTTTGTATTCTCAAAATTGCAAATTTTTTCGCAGAGGCCCAACAATTTGAGACTTAGGAGGTTTAAAACTCCGTGCTCCTAATATAGTATTGAAGTAGAGGCTTCCTTGGAGTATTCACGCAGCAAGAAAGGAAATTCCAACGGTTATGCCTTTATTGTGTCCTACTAATATCTTATTTCATTTGTGTCATCATTTTAAATGTCAAATGGAAGCAAAACTTAGACTCCACGAATGCATATGCGGGTGGCCAAAAGTTGGAGTGAGGGAAAAAAAAAAGGCCCACACCTTCCCGTTCTCTTTCCACCAACCGAAGACATTTGATTCACATTTATCAGGTGAACACGATGGGTCCTTCACATGTACAATGGGGTTGCCAATTAAGAACCATGAATTGTAGTACTTTCAGACAATTTATGGGGTTGACATTTAGACACGTTTTAGGTTCTGTTTAGGTGATGCATCATGTAGCTGCTTAATGTATTCAACTGTGTTTACGTAATCGGATATATGTATCAGCTTACACACACCTCGACTAATTCTGGAGTCTTGAAGTTAACGACCGGACAAACCCTCCGTAGTCCTGAGATTTGGAATGTTCGACCGCTATGAGAGTGTGAGATTCGAACATGCAACTTCATAGAGGATAAATGTATTCAACTGAAATGCCTTCCATGCCTTTTTAAAAAATAAGAATAATAATTTAAAATGCCTTTCATAAAAAAAAAAAAACAAATTAAAATGCCTTCCATGCCATGACTATATTTTTGTTTCGATTTTACTTTTATGTAAAATAAATTTTGAAGATTTTTGTTTCCCATTTCCAATTGTGGTATGAGAATGATAATATATTTTTTTTGTCATTTGTTAATCTTAATTTACTCTATCCTAAGAGATTTGAGGAGAGGGATGGGTGCTTACGGGAATCGAACCTACCCATGTGCATGAGAGTATAAGGTAAGGAACCAACTGCACTCTACACCACTTGCAAATGATTTTTCTAATTTAACGAGGATAATTAAACTCTTTTTTCGTCGAAATGGAATGTTTTCACAAAACCACCAAATAGTTGCCGGATATAAATTATAGTATACTTTATCTTATTATTGAGTGCGCAAAAAACAATTTCACAAACAATCATCAATTGCGAAAAGATCCCTTTAATTTGTCCCTTCTACCAAAAACAAAAAAATCTCGAGAGCCGCTCGGAATCCAAAGATTGAATTAATTTGGTTAGTACTAGTTTTAGTAAACAAGTGGGCTTCCAACTTTACACTTTTTAACGGTATAAAGAACTTATTTTCTTGCTTTTAATCCAACTTAAATGGATTTTCCAGTCATTAGCCTGAAATGTATCGGTGAATCAATACTTTTGTGTTAGGGCCCGATTGGATGGTGTATGTGTTTTGGGTGTATTATTTATGAAGGGGTGATAAGATAGTAAGAGGTATTAGTTAAGAAGGGAGGGCCCACATTGATGTGATATTTATAGAGGGTGTATTAAAAAATAAATGATTTGGATGATGTATTAGAGAAGGGGGATAAAACAATACCTGGTTTGGATGGATGATAAATTGGGTGTATAAGGAAGAGTGTATGATGTAAAAATCTAACAAATGACTATTTTGCCCTTACGCAGTATTAAAATATATTATTACAAAATCTAATAAAATTAATTACTTTACCACAATTAATCAATAATAATTTACTCCTTACTAACAATTTAATTATTTTAATAATTTAAAAAACCCACCCACTGTTTTCAACCTCTCAATTACACGGTTTTACAAAAACCCACCCACCTCTCTCTCTCTCTCTTCTGTTCCAGACAAAACCCCCCACCTCTGTTCCAAACCCCTCTCTCTCTACAAAACCCACCCACGATCCAGTCGACGATGGCAACTTGAAGACGGTGGATGGTCAAATCCACACCGACGACGGCCAAATTTTGAACGGCAACGGTGACATTCGGTACTTCTCTCTCTCTCTCTACTGTAAATGACAACTCCGGCCATTATTTTTCCTCTCTCTATTTTCCATTTTTTCCATTTTGTGTGCATGTGCAAAGAGGTGATGAAGAGGGGGGATTAGAGAGGGCAGAAATGACAAGATTTCACATTTATTGCTCTAGATTAGTTATGGCTACCTCCAGAGGTGGCTATAAATTAGTACCATGAGGCCTGTCTTAACGAAGAAGGGGAGAAACGAATACAGGAGCAAAAAATGATACCAAACGGTGGAGTAACTGTCCAATCAAGAACCAATACACCCGGATTGCCCAATACACCCGATGGATACGGCATCCAATTGGGCCCTTAGTGTCTTGTGACTCTTATCTCTTTTGGAAACATGTCATTGTTTTATGTATGTGTACCTAATTGTTTGTTACTTGGGAATTGTGAGACAGGTAAGATCTTAAGACATGTCCAATTAGGGCTGTAAATGAACCAAATCGAGCGAATCCTGTTAAGTTCGGCTCGGGTTAAGGTACTAGTTCGACTCGAGCCTAAATAACTTGGCTCGAGTTCAGCTCGTTAAAATTTTTTAAGCCTCGGGTTCGGCTTAATTGGGTTCATTAAGGTACTAGTCTAACTCGAGTTTGGCTCGGGTTCAATTCGAACCTGACCATCTTGGCTCTAGTTTGACTCGTTAAACTCAAACTAATCGAGCCGAGCCGAATCTAAGATCGAATTGAGCTCTTCAAGACTCGGGTTTGGTTATGCTCGGCTCACTAAACTCAAGCGAACCAAAACTCTCTTATTGATCATATAGAATTTGGGAGAAAAATAAGTATTGAATTATATATACAACCTTAAAATTTTTTATATTTACAAATAAACCCCTATTGAATTATTAATTAAATTTAAGTATAGGTTCGCGAGCCTAACCGAGCAGAATACCGTTAGATTCGAGTTCGGCTCATTTACGGAACGAGCCTAGAATTGAGATTCAAATTCAATTCGTTTAGCAGGCGAATTGAACTCGAACGAGTTATTGCCGAACCGAGCCTTGAACAATTCACGAATGGCTCAATTCATTTATAGTCTTATGTCCAATGAAGAAAAATGTTTGACAAAAATGAGGACACACGAATGCTCGTACCAAGAAAATTGAGCCCTTTATAATATATATAGTACAAAATAAATTGGTTTTCATACTATTTTTTGCGTTTCTGTATGCAAATTTAAAGTACCGTCATTTACATATAAAAATTTCATGTATGAAATGACAATAATGTTATACGCTTATATGTGCACGTACGAGGATAAAAAAATAAGCATATCTAACGAATAGATTCTGGAAATTCCTGCTCATAAAAAAAGAATATTAGACTACAAATGATCGTTGTGAATATTTTTTTTATCGACAATTGTTGTGAATTCGAGTAATTTCAGACACTTTTATTTGGAACAAAAATTGAAATGACTTTTCAAAGTCCGCTGATTAAATAGGCATATGTACGCACGTGGGTTGATTACATGTCTTTGAATTTAGATAAGTAAAAGCTTCTTTTTTTTTTTTCTCTGTAGTTTTATCAATACAATTTCATTACGAAACACATAGATAAAAAAGGAAATTATACATAGAAGTAAGGCCAAAAAAAAAAATTGAGAACATAAAAGTAAGGCAAATATCGAACACAAAAATACACATGAAACTAGTTCTTCAAGAATTATTGGGATCGGTCTTCCAATCAATCATTTTTCTTATTACCTTGAAACTTATTTACGTCTCTCTTCAATTCCTTTTTTCCAATTCTCAATTGTGTAGAAATTAAATAGGTATCCTATTTAAAAGACTTATTTAGGTGTCCATCAAGATTAGGACATAAGTATATATATAGGAGATGACTCCTATTTAAGTACCCCTTAACACTACTCACTTTACGCGACTCATCATTCTCTCATAATATATTACTTTTAATTTAAAAAATAAGTACTTATTTGAAATACTTTTCTCCCTTATTAATCCGTCTTTTGAACGGGCCTCCGTCAATGAATGATGAAATTTTAGTATCCATCAATAACACTACTCCAAAATCTTGGGGCTATTGGGCCTGATCGTTATCTTCAAGATTCAGAATTAGTCGAGGTACACGCAAGATGGACCCGACATCTAATTATAAAAAAAATAGATTAAATTCTTTTCACCGGCGGTGGAAAACTTTTCCACCATCACCTTTTTTGGTTCTATCGTATTTTTTTTTTGTTAATTTGAACGTTCATCTTGTAGATTTCATATAGTAGTATATCCATGCAAAAAACAAACTTGATCGGATTTCGATATGAGTATCAAAAATTAAATTTTGCTTTGTAAAATGGACAGTTTACTTTATTATTATTGACAGAAATCAGATCGTCCATTTTATAAATTAAAATTAAAATTAAAATTGGCTGCTGATTTTGTCACTTCATTTTTTGTGCAAAAATACACTTGCAGGGGAGTGACATTAATAAAAAAAAAGAGTGGCAAAATCATTTTCCTATTTTTGATATATCTATTGACTTCCGATCAAGCTGATTTTTTGTATGACAATACTATACTGCGAATTTTAAAATATAAATAATTCAAATTACTAGAATAGACGCTCTATGTGGCTCATGATAAACGACGGTGGAAACTTAAGATTTTACAATGCTTGTGGATAGAATTTATATTCTAAATAAAATATTACTGTAGCCTCCTACCACATCATTTTCTCTAAAATATCCCAGTTTTGGTCATCCATTTTACAAGAAATTTCAATTTTGTCTGTTGCTTAACGCCACGGCACCACCGTCACATTTCCTCCCCTCCTTACGTCTCTCTCTCTCTCTCCTCTTTTAAACACCCCCACCCAGATATTTCCTCTCTCCGTCTAATATTCCATTTTTAGCGCCCCATGGAGTCGGAGACAAACTACGCCGGCGCCGTCCGCCACGCGGAGGCGCCGCCGCGAGTGATCTCCGCCGTCCACCGCACGCTCCAGCTCATCCACTCGGACGATCTCAATTCGAAAGTGCACGCGGCGAAGGAGATCCGACGCCTCACCAAAACCTCCCACAGGTGTCGCAGACACTTCTCCGCCGCCGTCAAGCCCCTCGTCGGTATGCTCCGTTCCGAATCAGCTGAGGCCACCGAGGCCTCCCTCCTTGCCCTCCTCAACCTCGCCGTCAAAGACGAAACGTATGTCCATATGTATCTATCTATTTATTCATGTGTATACACATATACAAGTTTATGTGTATTATTGTTTTCTACGTGGCTGAACTGGAATTAGTTTGGACGAAATTAATCTGTACTATTGTTATTGTCTTCTTTTTTTGTTTTTGACAAACGAAAACTATTAACGGAAAGTTTCTAAAATTAAACGAAAGACGGTAAATTTAAACAAAAAATACAGTAGAACACCGTTTTTTAGTGTTTGTAGTCGATATTTTAATACTACCTCCATCTCAAAATGTTTGTCCGGTGCGCGGGGACTTCAAAATAATACGTTTTTTGAAGGAAAAATTCAAGCTTTTTTCATAAATTGGAAGAACTCATTGATATTTAGTAAATTGTTGAAGAAAGTTCATATTTTTCTTGAAGAAAGTTCATATTTTTCTTGAAAAAATTGTATGATTTCTAAGTCCTCGTTTTATAGACGGGACAAACATTTTGGCCCGTACAAGTACTATTTTGATTTCTTTAGAAGAATGATTAATCCTTTTTTTTTATTTTTTATTTTAAAGCTGAACAAAAAATCGCTAAACATCATCAGTAACCACTGCCTTAAGAAAAAAATTAACTTAGTCCAAACTCACCCCTTAATAAAAATCTGGGATATGTATTGCACGTGACTCGAATCGGTCTGAATTTGTCAAATGACGGGACGTAAGATGGAATATTGGCTATAGTTGTGGCGCTGTTGAAGGTAGGAACCCGATGATCGAAGCTGATTATTTTTCATGAAATGGATCTTGTCTAGATGGTAAAAGTTTCCTCAACTTTGGAGGCATAATTTGGGCCCAATGCTTTTTCAATTCTGCTGCAGGATTGGATGCTTTTTGGTGTAGATTAGGTTAGGAAGTTGGGGTTGGTCTTTACTTCACACAGTTGCTCTTCTTTCGTCTCTGTGCCTTCTTTTTCTTGTTCTTTATTCTAACTTCTCTTTGAAGCAATCGCTTGGATTCAAAGAATTTCTGGTCTCTTTTCTGTTTTCCTTTTGGAAGAAATTATTCTTTTCCGTCACTTTAAAGGATGCTGAAATTTATGTGCTAGTGCAAAATGGTTTATTATCATTGCAGGTTTCTAGAACGTATAACTATGGTGAAACTCTAATAGTTGTTTGATAAGATTACGTGGTTGAGCTTTTGAAATAAAATTACTTCGTACGTAGTTCAGCTTTTAAGGCTTTACTAGTTCCTAACAGGTTGGAAGAGGATGGAAGGCGAAGCATTTATCTGCTAACTGGACCTTTTCTTTTCCAGCAGTTGCTAGAGGACAACTCTAGTTACTCTACTGTCAGTTCTTATTCACTTGAACCAATTGAGGCTTTTGGTGGTTGTCACAATCCAGGTTTGGGAAAAACCTAGATTGCATTGACTGCAGAATCAGCTGCTGCTACACCCCGTTTTCTTTTTTCATTACACATGTATGAAATGAAATGAAGGAGATGCAAAGAACCCATCCTCCTCCATCCATTTTCCCAATAAACATATGAAGCACTTTGAAAGGTTGCTAACAGTTTGAGGTCCTAATGCGTTTAGCATTTTGATTGAAACAGGCATATGCATATTAGCAACTGCAGAATATATTGTGCCAGGGATTGGGTAAATGTTGGATGGAGTACAGAGCATAGCACTACAGTTCATGAGACAATGTTTTGTGGCTTGTCGTATATCAGTTAATAATCAGTAAAATGTGTTTGAATGTCTGGAATGCTGAGACACGCTATGATCCAGTGCTGCATAGTGTTTTATGTAGCAGCATGTGTCTTGTCTATTTGAAACTCAGTATAGGCAAGCACCTCAAACAAACAATAGATTTTTTCATGTCTTAAAGTAGTCAAAGGTTGATCTTTTTTGTTGCTTGTACGTTGCGTAGGGCACCTCATGGGTCATTTAGCAAGCAATTGCAAGCAGTATTAGCGGCTTTCACATTTTCCTGTTTTATCATCATTTGAATGTTTGTTCCTTTATTATAATGGAATTCTTTTGCTTTACTAGCTGATTTTGAACACGACAGTTGTCACTCATTCTGTGCTTGGTTGATTTGAAGAATTAAACTTACTCTTATCCTCTCTCTGATTTTGTTTTTGTTTTTCTGCAGAAATAAGATTAATATTGTAAATGCTGGTGCCCTAGAACCAATAATCAGTTTTCTGCAATTGGAGAGCTCAACTCTTCAGGAACATTCAACAGCTGCTCTACTCACATTGTCTGCTTCCTCTGTCAACAAGCATATCATTGGTGATTCTGGTGCCATCCCTCTCCTAGTGGACATCCTAAGATACGGGAGCTCACAAGCAAAAGCAGATGCCGTAATGACACTTTACAACCTGTCAACACAGGCCAACCTTCTTACCTTAATTCTTGACGCAAAACCTATTCCTCCTATAGTTAACCTGCTTAAAACCTGTAAAAAATCCTCAAAAACAGCTGAAAAAGGTACTGCCCTCATAGAATCATTAGTGGGGTTTGACGAGGGCAAAATTGCATTGACATCTGAAGAAGGTGGAGTTCTTGCGGTAGTTGAAGTTTTGGAAAGTGGGTCCCTACAGAGTCGGGAGCACGCAGTTGGGACACTTCTAACAATGTGTCAGAGTGATAGGTGTAAATATAGGGAGCCGATTCTTAAAGAAGGTGTAATCCCTGGGCTTCTGGAGCTCACTGTTCAAGGAACACCCAAATGTAGGTGTAAAGCACAAACTCTCTTGCGGTTATTAAGAGAGTCTCCTTATCGAAGGTCTGAGCTTCAACCCGATACATTGGAAAACATAGTTTGTAATCTTATTTGTCATATGGAAGGTGAGGATCAATCTGTGAAAAAAGCAAAGCAGATGCTAGCCGATATGGTGCAAGTTAGCATGGAACAGAGCTTGAGACATTTACAACAAAGGGCTCTGGTATGCACCCCAGCCGATCTGCCAATTGCTAGTTGTGCTTCTGAAGTTTCTTTAAAATAATGGAGTAGCTGTTTTCGATACGAAATTTTCTACAGCAGGTAGAATTTGAGTGTTATTGAAGAATGCCAGTCCAGGACTTGGTGATGGTACCGGGTGACTGGTGTGTCAATAAACTGGGAATTGTATGTGGTTGAGATGCCATAGTTCTCTAGTCTGTTCCTGTAAATTTAACTGGTTTATTAAGAGTTGTGGAATCAGTGGAGGTGTTCTTACTGCTCTCCTTATCTTGATGTGGTGTTATTCTGGTAGTACTAATTTTGCATACTTTCTGTTTTGACTTTCTTGGAGTCATACTATTAATCTAAGGATGAGCTGAATTCCAAGGTTATAATAAGTTATCCTTTTTCAGAAGTTAGTTTAACAAACTCTTTCAGATATTCTTGAAAGCTAAAGCACCCATATTGTATCGTTATTAGTAACAGTTACTGCTTCTTAGAAGGCATGTTCTTTTGGAGAAAAATGAAAACATCTGTCAAAATATGATGCTCGGAAACTAGTATCGAAAATAACTGTCCAAAAGAATTTCAACTATACACCAAAAATGGCTTTTGAAACTGCAAAAAAGATGGCGCGGTATTGCAAAGAAGGCTGAATTAGAGGAGGTTTGTAACGTTGAACAATCAAAGTTGTACTAGAAGTTTCCGATGACGCGGGGGGCTGCTGCGAGATTCATCCAATCAAAATTGTGGAAATCGTCATTCTCATTCAAAAGTAAAACACGAGGTAGAAACTCACTTCGTTGCCATACTTTTCTGAACAAAATCAGCCGCCGAAGATGCGTATGCTCTTTTACCTTCGACTTGTATTACTTCTTGTTGTTGGACTCTAATTTTTTTTTATTTTTTTTGAGGAAACACGAACTTATCATGTACAGTATGTATCAAATAAGAGCAAGTTTATTAGCATAGCAAAACAAGCATTTGAAGCCATTTTACCTAATTAAGACACCAAAACTAGTCCCTACATCAGCTTCGGCAAAGAAGAAGTTAGTTTGCCTTTCTGAAAAATGTAAGGTAAATGTACCAAACAACTATTCACAATGCATCTATTAAAATATTGTTTCTTTTTTCTCTCATCCCTATCACTCTCTCTCACACTCTCAAAAAAAGAAATAGTATTCTAATAAATGATAGGTAAAGTAAAGAGTATTGATGTAGTGTTGAAGGAGATATGAATAGGTAAAATAGAAAAATGTATTGTTTACTAGCATTTTTACCTTTTAACCGGTAAGCTTGCTCTAAAACCGGTACGTCCACTAGACCTCCATAAAAAACAACACAAGGCAAATTAGACATACAACAAAGCTCCAGCCTAAACAAACCAAATAGACACTCGGACGAGATCCAACAAAAAAAGAGCAACCAAGACTCAACGCCAAGCGCGCGATTAGCAAACTTGCAAAACAAAGATTAGGAGCAAAAGGATGAGTCATTAATTGCCGAAATGAGATCCGAGCCGTTAGAAGTGCGCAACACGGTATTGAGTACACTATTGCACAACACCATCCCTCAATTGGATACATATGCGGGTCATCCTCTATAAAACTAGGTCAGTTTTCAATACAAATTTGGATCCAACAAACTTTTCTTATCTTAGACTTGTTTGTGAGTATGATTTTGGAAAGAAAAATTAGATTTCACAAATGTAAATTTTTAACAAATCCTTTTAATCCACAATTTCTATTTGCAAATGGTAAAATACTTTCTATTTTTTCAATTTATTGTTTATGTCTTGGATATGAAAATATTTGAATTTTAGAACACTTATTTATTCATTGATTTAGCACGAATAGGACTTTTAAAAATACAAAAAAAAAACCTCTTCGTGTTTTGTGAAACCTTCTGGTTAATTTTAAACTTTGCGTCAAAATTTTTAAAAACAAGCCACCGATAAAAAGTTTTTCATGGTTTCCAAATTTTTTTAATAGCAAAAAAAATACAATACAGACACTAAATGAAAGTATTTATCTTGAAAGGTAATTATTGAAATTTGAAACTATTTTTGCTTGATTAAAATTAAAAAAGAGAGCAAATTTTGTTGTTTTTAAAATTTTAAAATTTCTGACCACAATCTTCAATAAATTTTTACAGTCTCTCACCTAGGGCAAAATGTACGTGCACAGAACACAAGTCTTGGGATTTCCGTTTGAAAAAGAAAAGAAAAGAACACAAGTCTTGAACCACCAACTCTTCTCTCTCCCCTCCTATTGGCTACCAGCTCTCTCTCTCTCTCTCTCTCCTTCCTCGAATCACCAATCGCACACTCCACTGAACCCTGCTTCTGCTTCCTTACAAAACACACCTACACACGCACGCACACACACACGTTCCTTCCTCGATCCTCCATCCCACAACCCTAAACAACCACTAATTCCACTCTACTCTCCAATCACTCCATCTCCACCGAACTAGGGCTCCGTTCCACTGATCGACTACGGAATGGGCGATCCGTTGGAGAGGCTGGGATCCGACGTGGCCGCGGGGCCGGAGGAGTCGAGCATGAAGGAGGAGCTGTGTATGGAGATTGATCCGCCGTTCAGGGAGAGCCTCGCCACCGCCGACGACTGGCGGAAGGCACTCAGCAAGGTGGTCCCCGCCGTGGTGGTGCTCCGTACCACCGCGTGTCGCGCCTTCGACACCGAAGCGGCCGGTGCCAGCTACGCCACGGGGTTCGTCGTCGACAAGCGGCGTGGGATTATACTTACGAATCGACATGTCGTGAAGCCGGGTAGTTCGATTCTCCTGATTGTGCCTTTTCAGTTGTTCTGTATTAATCCCTCCGTGCTAAAAAAGATTGTCCGGCTTTTTGTGGGACGGAGGCAAAAGGTTCTCATTATGCGGACAAGGCAATCTTTTTTGGGACGGAGAGAGTATTTTCAGCTTTCAGTTTACAGAAAAACAGTAATCAAGTTTTAGTTTGTTTTGTTGAAGAGAAAAAACAGAAAAACTTGTTTGTTCCACATATATGGAGAGAGCCGCTGGAGGGTGGGGAGTTTCCGGACGTGGTTGGGGGTGTCCCGAGGTAGGGGATGGAAGTGCTGACTAGGTGTGGCAGGGGAGGGGGGCTGGACCCTGTTCATTTTGGGTTTTGAGGGAGGTTTTTTGAGAGTAATGAGCGGAGAGAAATAGACAGAGAAGATTTATTGGAGACCATGTCCAAGGGTTTTGAGACTCCCAAACGAACAAGGCCTCTTGTTTCGGAAAACTAGTTGTGATGATGGGAGTGGATACTTTTATTATTGAATTGAAACGAAAGCCGGTATCAAATATGTTTTTGGTGGAATTTACAGAGAACAAATCATAGAAGGGAAACGAAAAATTCCAATGGACACCTTATTTTTGTTTATGCTATGGGTTGAGGGTGGGGGACTTGAGTTTAATTAAAGGGCCATATTCGAAATTAGTATCCACAATAAGTATTACATGCACAATATTCATCTTCAGCTGTCTAGATCTAATTAATTTTCTTTGTATGGTTATAGGACCCGTAGTTGCAGAGGCTATGTTTGTGAATCGTGAAGAAGTTCCAGTATATCCTATATACAGAGACCCGGTGAGCAGTTTATATTTTGGCCTTTTTATTTTCTTCTACCACTACACGGAATTTCACAGACGTGGTTGATGATTTAAAATCATCACTTTTTTCATTTAAGTTTTCTCTCTGCATTATCGTGGTGTGGCTAATTGTTCTCTGAACTTCAATTAATCAGAACCTGTGTATGTAATTGACAGCCATGAAAGATGTGTGGAATTTCAGACATAGTTCAAACCAACTAGTAACTTCTAATATATGGTCAATACTCTTCTATCTATTTTGGGCTTAAATTCTCCTCTTTATTCAGGTGGTTAGAAAATCCAGTTTTAGTTCCACAAAAAGGTTGGCCAATGTCACAGATGTTAAATGTATTGGTATATTTTGGCTGTTTCATGGTTGCTTGGAATCCAAAGTGCTGTACAGATGGTGTGGTTTACTTTGTCCACAGTCCTTTTGTCTCCGGTCATGGACCTTTGTTATTCAATGCTTGAATTGGCCTTTGTGGATGATGCCCGAGTTGTGTTTAACCTTGAAAAGTTGTTGAAATTGATGTGACGAAGATCCACTCTTATTCTTGGTGACAGAAGTGTAAATTTATGTAATTTGGTCAGAGGTTCCAAGTGCTATAAACGGATGTTAACCCAAATTACACTTAGGCAGCTCATCAAGATTACCAAAAAACCGAAAAAAGCTAAAAAAAAGCTGAAAAGCTTGCTTCTTGGTGAAGTGTCTCACGATAGAAAGAGAAAAAAAGTGCAGGATTGTGGAGTTTGTTGGGGGATCGAAAACTACAACCAAAAGTGGGTGCCAATAAGACTTTGATCAAGGTCGGAAAATGCAAAAAACAGATTTTTTTGGGGGTGATTTATGCTAAATTCAGCGAATGAGGCTCGAAACCCATGAGCTATAGGCTCAAAACCAAGCCTTAAAAAGGCATCATTATAAGAATACTATAAAACATTAGAATTTGAAGTTAAATTCATCGAAAAGGCCCCTAAAATGCTTACGTAGTGATGGGGTTCCTAAGAATAAAAACTGTAAAACAACCAAGGAGTGAGAGTGCAAAATATGCAACCACTTTGTCATAAACTAGTTCAGCAACTTATAATCACACCCGTCAAGACAAGGTGCTTACAAGCACACACATCTAAAGGATGTTACCTTATAGCTGAGTAACCTTACTAAATATCCAACCATACGATTTTAAAATCATTTTTCTAATCCTTTTCCTTCATTTTTCTCAAGAAATAAAAAGGATGCACCTCCCACCAAACATAAACTTGGATATTGTGGGGTTGTTGATCAAGATCTGTTAACCTCGCTTGAGCCTTTGATTTAACTGGGTTCGCCTAGCTCTACCTTCCGTGCCTGCACAGGTAACACACGACTAAGAGCCAAACCAGTTGGAAACCAGAATGACCCTCCGACGATCTAGTCCAAAAGTGCTGGAGAAGTATGAAAGGACTAGGGTTTTGAGTGAGAGCGATTGTGTACCGTTCGAGGATTTCATCCTTGCCTTTATATAGAAGTTCCTGACTTGCTGTCCAAGTACACGCGTGACTCCCACGCTCTGTAACTGCTCCGGCTGACATCATGCATGATGTACCGGATAAGGACGTTATAGTGCATGTGCATGAGCAGTCACCCATGTGCAGACGTGCCTGTCTCGCGCCCTAACCTTTCCAGGTGACGTCACAATTGATGTAGGGAGCAAGGTGGTTAGGCTCACGTGGATGAGCTGGCCTACATGAGTACGGCAAACCTAAAAGTTTGAACCTTATGGAGTTGAGTGTTGACCTCAATATGAACTGGCAGTCCAATGCTGCTGATGCGAGCATTGACATTGCCGAACCTAGCCGATAGAACCGAAGAGTCCAATGTTTGGCTCGATCTGATCAGACATAATCGAAGGGCTAAGCCCGGCCTTCCGCGGAGCGTATTAGGTCTGACTGAACCAGAATATTCGGCCCACTACAGAAATCTATCACGTGACTTTATATCTTGCTATATCAGTTAACTAATGTTTTTACAGCCACTATATAGAAGAGGAATTACAGTGGCCCCTGATTCAGTTGTAAAACCTCAGCCTATTAACCTTGAGGATGTGGGTTCGAATAGGAGGGCAACCACGTTTTGAAAATTGTATCTAATCTAGCCCTTCGAAACCCTGTTATTGGATAGACTAACTGAGCATACTTTCACCCTAAAAAGCTAAAAGAAGTTGGACTTACTTTCCATGAAAATGGACAGCAAAAATGTAGTGGTTTTTTTTTATCCGCAAAGAAAGGATTTCCATATCATTAAAAAATGATAACAAAAAAAAAAAAAAAAACCCGTTTAGTGATACACCAGGGAGCATCATGCAAAGGTAGTACCTCATCTATCACTACACCTCACCTAAAATGTAGTGTTTTACTCTTGATTCTTCATAGAAGGGGAGTCCTAGTTGGAGTCCTTTATTAAGTTAAGTTTGTTATGCTTGGGGCACCTTGCAGCTGTAGATTGTGTAGTTGCACTTTGCACTCTTGAGCTGTATGTGAACAGTGGAAGTGAACTGACATACATAACTTTCTTTCAGGTTCATGATTTTGGCTTCTTTCGTTATGACCCTGGTGCCATACAATTTCTGAGCTATGAGGAAATTCCTCTTTCTCCAGAGGCTGCTTGCGTTGGACTAGAAATCAGAGTTGTTGGTAATGACAGTGGAGAGAAGGTATGTTGAACACATTTGTAGTTTCACTATTCCTCATATTATTGTATTCACTGCTATTCTATGATTATTACTTGACCTTTTGGGATGTCCACCCAAGCCAGGAATCTTTTCCAATCATTTAGCATGGAGAATTCTGTTTCAACCTTAGACAACAAATGATGTTATATTTTTCTGATGGAAAAATGACTTGAAGCATTTACCTACATATTATTCTTAATCGAACCAAAACAGACAAGATGAAACATTTCCTTGGGAATCTTTTCCAATCATTTCGCTTTGGAAAACCTTCTCAATCTTTTTTGCAATTTTCTATTGTTGTGCTTAACAATGGGGAACATTTAATCTGGAGATTTTATCCGTTTTTCAAAAGGAGTAATGGATCTTGACAACCAATTGAGGAATCATCTCGCTTCATGCTGTATTTCCATAGTGTAATTGACAGTTGAAGATCATAAAATCACGTTGCTCACGAGCAAGATCACGTCCCTAGTTACGAGCTTGTACACATGCTTCTAGAGCCTACTCGATTAGCTACCGCACCAAGTGCATTTCCCCATGGGCATCCTAAATCTCCTCCTCCATACTGTAAGTACAGAATAAAAGATCAAATTGTCAGAGAATCAATAGTTTCCTTTTCAGACCTAGTCATTCTTCCGTACACAACATACAACTCTCCGTAGACTTCTGCTAGAATCCGAATCTTAATCAACAAAAGTGAGTTCCCATTTTCCAAGCAACGTGACACATGAGCTGACTTCAATAACACATTCAATCACAAGTTAAAGGCCCCTGAGGGGCCTTGCACGAGGAGGAGGGGAGTTTGGTCACTTGGTGGGTGGGTAAAAGGGAAAGTCACTATGGGCCCAGACTAAGAAGCACGTATACAGATATGCGGATACTTGGTTTTTCCAAAAAGTAGAATACGATTCGTTGAGGGATATTTTGAATATAAAAGTAAATAAAAAATATATTGTATATAATTTTTAATCCCTAAAATTCCACTAATTTTGTAACATAACTCCAAAGAGGATTACTTGTATCCCCTTCATTAGACTGTGAGGATGAGGAAACAGAACCAGTACCATCAGAATCCATTCATATACTGGTAAAAAAAAATTCAGACGAGAGACAGAGAGATGACAGACGAGAGAGAGATATATATTTACATAAAAGTTGTATATATATAACTGTATATATATGGTTATATATACACACACACACAACGAGAAAGAGAGAGAGAGTATCGCCTTCCTTCGTTTCTGCCTTTTCTGGTGTCATGGGAAAAAAATAGCCCTAATTGCAGTTTTAACCCATATGTTTTAAGCAATAACATATTTACCCCGCGCATATCCGAAACGTATCCAGGCGTAACCGAAACGTATCAGGATACCAAAAATTAATTCTAAAAGCTGGATACTTTAAAAAAAAATTATCGGATACGTATCCGTATCCGATACACGTACAATATGTGATACGGAAGCCAAAATAGAGTATACGTGCTTTATAGGGCCCAGAAAAACAAGCATGTGATAGTTTCGTATCGTAATTTCCCTTGAAGTTTCTAGATCAGTGCTGCTGTATTTGAGCTTTGTGGTGTATGTGTTAAAATAGAGACATAAGCCAGGGTAATCGAATAGGAATTGTATTCTTTTGTATAGGCATAGCAAAGGCAGCACAATTTTTTTTCTGTAACAAATATAAATGTACATATATACAATTACTTATTTACTTTTGTTAACCTTTCTAAAGCAAATAATACGATCACAAGTTTATTACAGACATTTGGATGGCAGAAATGGATGCCAGGAATAGGATGGAATGTGAGGTTGTTTTTAATTGTGTTTGGGTGGGAATTTTTGCACTTAGTTTTCTGTTCTCATTTCACCCTTATGAGCTCACTGGAATGTCTTGCCATGTCCAAAATCAGGCCAAGGATTGAAGTGGGCCTGAGGTCTTTTGTCTTTCCTACGAATTAATAGGTTAACTTGTGATGTAGAAAGGAGGTTGTGAATGAAACGATGATATCATGTACCAATCACAGAGTCACATATATAGCCGTCTACGGGTACAGTAGAGCAGTTACACATGATGGTTTGCAAGTGTAACATGATAATTATGCTTTTGTTGTTGTGCAATCAATTCCACTTGGTTTTAGTGGATTGAGTGATCGTAATTGTGGATCATGATAATTTCTTCAACCCAGGCGTCATAAATTCTTCATCGTTGCGGGTTGAAGTAGCGCTGTAGCATACATCTTGCCCCAGGTCTTTAAATGGTATTGATGTCTCTTTGCTATTGCTTTTGATTTATTTGCTAACTTGCATGCGGAAATGACATTAGTTTCTGGCCGCCAACTTGCTTTTTATGGTACCTTTTAAAGGTTTCTGCTTTTGTTTTAATTTTTCCGAGAATTTTTCCGAGGAAGGGTGGTGGGTGCTAAATGTCCTTTGTTTGATTGCACTTTGAACTTGCAGGTCTCTATTCTTGCTGGCACCCTTGCTCGTTTGGACAGAGATGCTCCTCATTACAAAAAGTATGCGTTAGCTTCGTATTCTTAATACATGTACATGAGCTGCATCCTATTTTTCCGACTTCTCGCTTAACTACAATGCAAATAGTAGTCAGATCTGATATGTGTTGTAATGTTACAGACTGGATCACCTGGTGATTGCAGTATTGTGATGTTTAATTATCTGGTGTTCAATATGTTAGGAAGTTGCATGTCCCTTCTTAAAACACCCACCCACCCACTCATACACACACATGGAAAGGTTAGCACTGTAATAAAGCAAACCTTTTTCTGAGATACCTAGCTGTAAGAATCAGCTAGGGGGCATAAACCCCGGAAAGGCAAACAGAAAGGTAATTAACGGAGGCCATGAGTAAAACTTATTTCACTTGCCCACTGAACTCTACCACAAGCTTAAGATAGTTGCAAATGTCTTCAGAAAGCAATAACGCATGGCAAGAAAACTTTTTTACTGATTGTGAGTACAGGGAAAAGAAAGGAAGCCTGGACTTTTTGATTGCTAGAACTTTACAAGCTGAATGTTAGATCATCAACAAGATTATCTTGAAATCTGGGTGGGTTTTGAATGAGCAGGGTTTGAAGCTTTTGATCTCCCAGCCTATGATTTGAGGAAAAGAGAAAGAAAGGAAAGGATCAAATTATTAGTTGCAAACCAAGCTACTAAAAACAGTAGCATCTTACTGGTTAATACCGTGAGGTGCCTTTTAATCAAGGAGTGCAAAATAGAGCCTTCAAACCATCAATTGCCACAAGACCAGGGAAGAGACAAAGGAGTAAGACAACATGGACAAGGAAAAGTGGAAGAGTGGAAAAAGAAGAGTAGTAGCTGTGAGGAAGGAGCCAAGAGAGATACTGGGAAAGAAGCAGCCAACAAACATTGTAATTCAAGCCAAAAGTAACTCCCCGTCAGACTTTGTCATTTTTAGGGAACTTTTCAAGAGTCCAACCTATTCGTTGTCTTACTCAAGGTCAAGAGACGAAAACCATGCTAGTTCGACATGAAAGTTATAGGACTAGTGTGTGGCCACTTGAGTCAATGAGGACGCCTCCCACATCACAAGCGTGCTAAGTGCATATCATCGATAAATACAGAATAACTAATCTGATTATTCTATAAGAAAGCAAACATGGTGAACTTGAAATCTACGTCGTGTACCCAATATTACATAAGGTAAAATGTCTCCTCTAGTAACACCAAAAGGAACACTTTATTCTCTGTCAACAACAGCACTACGAAAGCGATTATCCATTGCTGCTTATGAGTAGCAATCAACATAAAAAGAAGATAGATCTCTAGCGACAAGAAAGCAGCCACCATGTAGAATCTGCCTCTGCTTTTTTCCTCTCCATGCAGATAAGGCGGCTTTGATGACTGTCATAGAAGTTAACAGCCTTTGATGGGTGTGGTTTGCTGCAAGGTGGTTTTTTCGGGTTGTTAGGTGGTTTGCCTTTTTCCAGAAGTGATGATAAGATTTGGGTTGCTGATTTGTTAGGTACGAGGAAAAAAGATGTAGTTTTATGATATATACCCTCATTGGAGTTGAACAGTAGAAGAAATGGACAGGCATGGGGGTATTTTATCTCGTACATATTGGCCCAATGCTAACCTACTTTAGCCATGTACGAGGGAAACAACTCGCTTAAGTATGTAGAATATACACTTTCCTTACTCAAGTAAGGTTTCTTGCACGATTTTGACGTTTAGTTCTCAAAGTTGATTGTTTCAATCCTACCTTTGTTAAGATTAATAGATTAGCATTTCTGTTACTTTGTGCATAGCTGTCCTTTTTTGGTTGGCTTATGGGATGTTTGAAGTTTTCCTGACATGTTGCTCGTTATGATTACGTTTGGCTTTCTGGATTGTGATACCTTTGTAAGTTTTGCTGAACTTGGATCAGCTTTGTTTCAGTCTGACTTTTGAAACTAAGCACTGTCTCACAGCTTTACCTCTTCCATTTCCCCGCTCTTTCTCAAGATTCAAGAATACCTTTGAGAATGGATGTCCTATTGTGAACAGTGTAGAGCTTACTATTTTTTTGGCTGGCAGGCCCTTTAACTGAGCTCTGGCATAATTAGGCGGCCTGATTTTTATTTTGAAAGGCATCAAATGTGGTTCCAAACTTCCAATGTGGAATGCCTTTACCTTATGGCATTTAAGATGTGTATGAATTTCAACTATGAAGCTTGTTGAGCTTCCCAACAAATGGCTTCCACATGAATTCATTCAACTTGGAGTTAAGAATCTTTTAATTTGCTTTTTTGTATTTTCGATAATACTCTGCAGTCACAGATTGTCGTTAGGGAAATGACTATATTATGGTTGAGGTCTGAAACATTTTCTTTTCTCTCGTGACTTAACATGGTACTATATTTAGAGCTGATATCTCTCTTTTTCTTTTTCTTTTTTTTGTACTTTGTTTTCCTGTGGATGCTATGGAATTTTGTATTTTGAATGTGTTTTATCTTTCTGCCTCTGACATCTGTTATTTGCAGAAGCAGTATTGCTACTCTTTGCCACCTTTATTAAATGTTTGCAATGTTTTCCTTTCTTGGTCCAGGGATGGCTACAATGACTTCAACACATTCTACATGCAAGTAAGCAATGCCACCTTTGATGCGATTTGTTGGACTCTAGAACTTACGGATTGTGCAAGCTTTTGCTGGATTTTTTTAATAATTTGCTAAACTAAATATGTCTTGTCCTCTTGAGTTGCTGCTGATTGACGGTTAATTGAATGTCTGGAATTTTATTTTCGTTCATAAATGATTGACTGGAGATGTGCATAGCATATGCCTAATTGATAGTTTATTACAATTAGTTGGTAAAATGGAGAAATATCAGAGAGAAGAGGGAAGCAAATCTTGTTCACTGAAAAAAAAAAAAATGGAGAAAGAAACATTGGCAGGACTTGTGATGTCAGAGGAGCAGAGCAGTTTGTTTATAAAGCTACAATTTTTCCATGTTAAACATTTGTTTTGCGAAACTTTGTCTATCAAACAATCAGTATGTTACTGCAGAGACCTGGTATGATGTTATATGTGGGATCTAAGACCACAATCATGTGGCTTTTCCTTGACTTAATGCACCCCCACAAGCTTTTTATTCATTAAACCTGTTCAGCTTGGCTCACTTTCTGTGTCTGAATTTAGTCATTTCTTATTTATTTAGCCTCATCTTAGGAATTCTAATCTTGACAATACCAAGAGTTAGCATAATTGTAGTTTTGTGATTGATGTGCTGCCTTGACGCTCCCGGTTAGTCGCACATCTGTTCATCAGAATATCGATGATGTGCTGTGTGTAGTGATGTTGCAGAGAAAGTTAACTGTTGGAATGAAAGTTCATAAATATAGGAGGAATTTCTTTTACCTCGCTTGAATACAATAGTGATGTAAGTTATTGGATAATTAAAGGCTAGGAATTCGTAGTCCATAGTCATATCCTCAGGATATGTGTATGGTACTACCATAAAAGTAACATAATAGAACAAGGAAGCAGCATGGCATTAACCACGATATTGTCTATTATCTATGACCGAAGCCACCTGCTAGTCAGGAAAGGCCAAGTGTCAAAATTAAAGGAGATAAATTGCATCATCTCATTACTTTCTTAGAATTTAATATCAGAAATCTCTTCATTTCCAACAAGTGGGCACCGGATTACTTTGGGCTCTTTGTTGTCCTTGGTTGAAAATATGATGAGTCTGAAATAAGTCCATGGAAATAAATGATAATGAAGTCTTCTCTAGGTCATGAAATTCTCATTTTTAAGACAAGCTTTTTGCAATTCTCCTGATTTGTTCCTCTTATTTTCCTCCGCCCACCAAGTGTAAGGTCTCTACGTTTGTATGGAAGAGAATAGAAGTCAAAATGCATAGAATGCTAGGTGTACATAGCCTCAACTCACTTTTTTTTTTTATCAGCAACGGTAAAATCATGAATTAATGGAGAGTAAAGGTACAAAATAGAGGGGGCAAGGAGTCTATCAAAGGCCTCCGCTCGCTCTCGCACGGACAACATGGATAAATGGGGTATGGGGTACCATGTATCATGTAGAGGATAGGCCCACATTGATGTACGCACAAATTCTAATGGCTATGTTTATGCTTTATTGATTGTCCTACCAGCTGTCTGCTTATGGATATATACCTGACTGGGATTTTTCCTTTGAATAAAACAAATCCTTTACTATTACTATTATTATTATTTTTGATTAGTATTACAAATCCTTCACTATTGATCAGCGCCAGGTGTGAAAATTAAGATATTTGACTGACCAACTCGAGGCAAGAGCTTGTTTGGTCTGGCTTCAGCCTGGCAGTAGGCAACACGCCCAACGTGAACCGAGCCCAGTTATAACATTGCACCACTCAGCTTGCTTGCAAACATAGTTTAGATTGTTTTGCAATTGAGATCTAGCTTAGTTGCCTTTTTCTTTCATGAAATGCACTGGTATTCATTGTGTGAAATCTACTTAAATGTCTTCCCCTAAGCCTTGATATGACAAGTAACTTGATTTTTTTTGAGGGGCTGTTTAGAAGTTAGAACAAGTGCTGTTTGGCAGTGTAGCATGCCTGTGGTGGAAATGGTGAAGTGATGGGAGTATATCTAATACATACACTAAATGTGAAAATTTGTCCTCTAAAAACGGAAATATTGAATGAATGGATCATAAATGATGAGATTTCACACTTTCTTTATCTTCTAGGAAAGATAGTAATCGTAGATAAAATGGAATTTCCACAACGACTGCAAATCCTTCGAATATCATTTGAGAATACAAATTTGTATTTTACCCCAAAAATTTATTTTGGTTAGAATCATTAACATAAAAAAGAAAATGAGTGATTAAATGTTTCACAATTGGTAAGCTAGATTTATTGCCATAACCCGTATTTTCCTAAAAAAATCGATTTATTTAAACCACGATCATGAGCAAGTGCATAAATATACTCCTGAAAGATAAGCGGATATATGAAGTCATGTTGCTGAGGTCCATCTAGTTCTAAATTTCTTTTGAATTCCTCCAATTTCAATTTTAATTGAGGCAAGGGTAGAGGATTTTTGGGGTTATCAAATGATACAAAGTGTGATACAGTCAAAACAAGGTATTGGTAGTAAGAAAAGAATAGCTACCTCAGTAAACTTATCACCGGATTCTTCTCCCTTTCCATTTAATTGGTTTATGTTCGTTGTAGGATAAGAAGACGATTAGAAATCCTTTATTTTTGCAACCCAATTGCTCTTTTGATTTTGGAAATTTTTTTTTTTATCTATATGCTGCTGCCTGCTTCTACACATCCATCTCCATTCCATAATGGAGAGTCACAATAGTCAGGATTCACTAAAAAAATCAATAACCCACTCATGGGAAAAGCCTTTCCCGCAACAGCCACTAATCTATTTTTAACCTATAATTAGAGCAGGGAATCATTCAAATTAAGAAATAAAGCTCGTTTCTTTTTCTTTTCTTTACCTAGAAAAAATTGAAGCCATAGGGCTCTATTGCTGGTCATAGCTGTGACCAGCAATATCGTTTGCTGTAAATATGCTGGATTAGCCGATTTGTGGTGTTTATGTTATTAATATTGCATGCATCTAGTTTCCCTTATATATGCATTTAAGGGTCTTGAGCCTCGTATCATGCTTTTGTGTCCGTGGTCTGTTAAATGTTCATGGGAGCTCTAGTTGCTGAAGAAGTGTCAGATATAAATGAAAAGTAGGGCCCTGCTGATTTTGTCGGACATTCTTGTTGAACCTCATCTCTTGATTTTCTGCTGACATTTCAGTTCCGTACATTCTTTACTTGTTGCTTTGCAATTTGTGAAAGCCTTGCTGGTTCTTTCTCAAGCTTAGTTATTGTCTTTGTAATTCCCATTACTTTCAGGCAGCATCTGGGACCAAGGGGGGTTCAAGTGGTTCCCCAGTAATTGATTGGCAAGGCAGGGCCGTAGCGTTGAATGCGGGGAGCAAGTCATCTAGTGCTTCAGCATTTTTTTTACCTTTAGAAAGAGTGAGTTTATTTCAGTCATTTTCTGTGACTTCTACTCGATGCTTCTGATGTTGTCCAATATGGACTTTTAACTGTTTCTTTGGCTTGTTGGTTGCAACCGGGTTCAGCTGTGTTGGTTCAACATTAACCTGATTCAAACTGGGAGCTGAGCCCTTTTGCTTACTTGACTTTAACTCATCTTACTGCAAAATAACGATTATGATAAATAGCTTCCCATCGTAGAAACACCCATCTTTGTGCGTGTTGCTTGTTGGAAATTGAAAAAAACCTTTCTGTTACTGGAGAATAATTGACACTTCAGAGTCCATACTAAATGATTTATAGCTTCTCAGTAATCTCTCTGTTATTTTTTGTTCTTTGCATTTTCATGTTCTAATAATTAGGCAAAAGGTGATGCACTTTCTTTTGAATATCTAAATCAATTTCTGTTTTTTCCCTGTAATATTGTGTTGCTTTCTTCTGTATAATTTGTTTCTTTTCTTCTGGTTTTATGTGCTATTTTATTGTTTAAGTTTACTCTCGATAAGGATCGTTGTGTTGTTTTGTTTTTACAACATGATGGAGGATTTTCCGTTCTGGTTTTACCCTACATTTGATCTTATACTTCTTAATTGTTTCTCATAGAATTTTCTCAATGTAAAATATAGTATTTGGATGAGCTTAGTTATAATTGTTTGAGGGTTCCCTTGCCTTTTGTTTTCGCTTGTAACCAGCTCAACTATTGGGTTTATCCTCTCTGGGGAAGCCTTTCAGATAGATTTTGATTGCATAACATCCTGTAATAAGAAGTCTTTGAAGTCTCAATCTTAGAAGTCCAACCTTTGAGAAGACAGAAAACATAGGCAAGCTAACATCTGAACTGAACAGAAAGGCCAGCAGTTAAGATTTTTTGAATATGGGGTCGAAACAGGACTTGAAAGTTGTCTGGAAGATACAACCGGATTTTCTAAGTGCTGTTACCTGATTACCCAAATGCATGTGTACTGCCTTCCCATGCTCATGTAAGACATGAGTATGAGTTGTTTCCAGAAAGACACTTGAAGATGATTATGCGGATTTGAAAATTTCCATAATGGAGAGTGAATTACATAATCTGTCCAAGACCTTAAGGTTCACTGCCTCCCAGATGAATTACATTGAAGCTGGTATTGCTCATGTTAGAAGACCATGGATAGGGATGCCATATCCTATTCTATTGGATGTTGGGTATAATCTGTTTCCCATATTTCCTTTGAAGGTTGACAGCATGGGATATCAGTCTAAATATGTGCTCATATGTCTGAAACCGCCCTCTTTGTATTTCCTTAAATTTCAATTGATTGGTTCTTTCCATCATGCAATTATGTCTTGTGCAGGTTGTAAGGGCTTTACAATTCTTGCAGAAAGGACGAGATTCTTTCAGTGATAAGTGGGAGGCACTTACTATTCCCCGTGGTACGCTTCAGGTTTGTGAATTGCTATGATTGTTGTCGTTGAGCTTTACTTAAATTCATAGCCTATTTGTTTTACTCTTCAAGCTGCATCGAAAAGAAAAATATTACAAGTATTGGGTAGTGCTATACAAACATTCCCGGGCCCCTGGACCCAAAAAAATGAAGAAAGTTGCAGAATGTTTAAACAGAATGAGGTCTCATTTGTGGTCCTTTCATTTCAAGTAGAACACCCATCATTGTAGTTTATGATGCCAGAAGTGCCACCGCCACATCCTTTTGGTGAGGTTTTTGGGAAACGTTTTCTATTTGCATATCATGCATTTCGGTGGACGGTGAGCCATATCCCTGAAATTATATTTCTCTTAGGCTTGAGGCTATTATTGGTCAAATTGTTTTCTTGCGAGCAATAGTAGTTTGGTGTAACAATCTAATTCCTACATGCTTCTAGTTTGGTTTGGCAACATTTTTCCATTTTATCATACTCGTTATGCCGTTTTCCTTGACTTTGCGAGTATTGTGGAGCTATAAACTCATTGTTTTCAGTTCTTTTAAGCATTAATTTTGGTTGAGCATCATCCAACTTGCACTTCTGAACTTGTGAGTCGTAATCTAATCCGCTTAAAGAAGTGAATAATTAGGAATATTTCCATGCTTCCTGTTATTTTCTATTTACGTCATTGTACTCTTATTCCTTTCTGGAAATTGATTATGAAGCTCTACATCAACCTGATGCCCCTCGCATTAAATATGCTGTAGTAGATATTCATATTCTTTTTATCAGAACAATACTGAAACAACCTATTATTTATGCATCCTTTCATGATTTTAATCTGTGTTAAAAGTATATCATGTAATGGTACCCTTGGTCACTTCTTTAATGTCGATCATTATACTTCTTGGCTGTTATGCGAGTAATATCCTTGTATAATGGTTACAGGTTCAAAGATTCTGTTTTCTTTTCATGTTGAATATCAGTTGCCTGTTATTAATTTATGGGCAGTCACTTGTGAAGTATTTAGTTCATGGTAAATGTGTAGTTCATGGTTGGAAACTTGGAGATGAAGGCTTGATTGCCTGTGAGTATTTGTTCTTTGCATTTGGGTGTTACATCTCTTTGAATTCCATCCTTCTTGGGTGGATTGGTTGGGCTTCACTTGTTTGTAGAATGCCTTAGTCGTCTCTTTATGTTAAACTCGTTGTTTTTCAAATATATCTTGCATGTTCTGGAGGGCAATTTGTTTCCATCTGACAATATATGTTAAACTCGTTGTTTTTCAAATTATTGCTGTAAAAGCAATAATTTCTCAACTCAGACTGGTGTAAATTATGTAATTGCATTTTTTTGCATGGTTTCATAATCTAGTTGGATATGGGTGCTATTATTTAGTGATCGCTTCTTGCGTCTATGGTCTCAATTGTCATGTTTTTACCTTAGTCACGAGGTCATGTAACCACGCTGGCAATGTTCATGAGTTTTATTTGCATCTTATTGATCTCAAGCTATGAATTACTTATCCTCCTCCTCCTCCCCCCTTTCCAAAACAAACAAAAGCTTGTCAATAAGATCTGTCTCCATAGAGAGTTTTTTTTTTTTTGATCGGCCTCCACAGAGAGAGAGAGTTATATTTTTTGATCGGCAAAAGTAACATTTTATTAAGGGAAAGGGGGATTCCAACCAAGGTTGGAAAGTACATCCAGATGGGACAAAGCCCAATCACACCTATTGGGACATAGCCCATTACACCTGTTGGCCCATAGAGAGAGAGTTCTTGCAGATAAGATCATACTGCTGCATATTTGTGCATGTGTGGCATATCTGGGATTCAAGATCTGGTGCAGTAGATTTTAGCTCTTATAATTGATGATGTAGGTGACATTCCTCCACAAAGGATTTGATGAGACACGTCGCCTTGGTCTCCAAAGTGACACAGAACAGGTACTTAGGTCTGTGTAAAGGCCTGCATTTTTGTGGGACAAAATAATAATTTGAATTTTTTTTGCCCCTTTAATGAGTGTTTTTTTGTCACTGGATTAGATGGTGCGCCATGCATCTCCACTTGATGAAACTGGAATGCTTGTCGTTGATTCCGTGGTGAGTACACTTTCTTCATTATATTGTAATTAATTGTAGAGTTTTGTCTTCTCTGTAATGTCTGCCATCAATCTGGACCTCTTCAGGTGCCAGGTGGCCCAGCTCACAACCTTTTGGAGCCTGGGGATGTACTTGTTCGTGTAAATGGGAACGTAAGCGTTTCATCCTCTGTGTCCATACGTATCCAATCCCTTTGGTTATCTGTTGTTTTCTCCATCAGTTGTCTTTGCTATTTTTAGCGAAAAGTTGACTAATATTAACTTATTCTCCTTTCTCATGCCTTTTTCCTTCAACGTTTTTAATTTTCTAGCTCATTTGAAGAGATCTTATTATTTGCACATAGAATATATGTTAATTTGGGTAGATCCGAAGTCGGAATTGTGCTCTGGGATTCAGATTCAGATTTGTTCAATAAATATGCGGTGACACTAAGCTTCATAGTTGCAAGCTGGGATTTCCAAAGGATAACTGGAAGTTGTGAAACTTCCATGACAAAATAAAATTCCGTGTCTGATGTTGTCACTGGGATTCAGACTTTTTAGCATAACACTTTTGTCTTTTTTTCCTTATTTCTCCACTAGGATTGCCAAGAAAAGAGTAAAATTGTTAATCTTTCCATTGTTTACTGAAATTGTGAGTCTGCAATTTTCCTGATCTACCTGGTCAGACTTTTTACGCTGATGTGAGTGATATTTTAAACTATAACATGAATTTTTTTGTTGAAACTTCTAGTTTGTTTGGACTTTGTCATTATGAGGTGAAAGTAATTCGTGGAAGTGAATTGAAGCTGACTTTTTGTATATTTAATTTCGTGAATTTCTTTCTTTATTTTGCATTTGTGTCATTCCAGGACGAGACTCAGGTAACCTTTTTAAATTGCCTAGTAACCAGTTCATGCTGATCTCTTGATTTTGGATTTTGGCTGTACTTTTCATGTTGAAATGCCGGAATGTGATCTGCATGAGATGTCTTTGATGTATCAAAATCCTTACTGCAGGTTAATACTCAGTTCCTGAAATTGGAAACATTGCTTGATGACAGTGTGGGCCGGAAGATTGAATTACAAATTGAAAGGGGTGGCACGCCATTGACTGTGGACTTGATGGTCAGATTTGCCGTTGTGCATTTTATGCCTTGCTTTCGTACAGTATTTGTTAATGGTTTTCTATGGCAGAGTGCCATAGTTGTTTCATTTAGGCGGATGTGATAAGTTGCTGTTGATTGAGGCATATGCAATTGCTTTCCGTTGTTTGGCATGCTCCACATAGTTGGTGAAGGACATTGTAGAGATTTGTATGTCAGTAGGTTATCCATTCAGTCGATGACAGTATTTTGTATCCCGTCATGAATGCAAATGCATTCTTTCTTTTAATTCTGGATCACGGAGATTTTCCCAGTGATGGTTGAGCTATTTCTGGTGTGTGTCTTTGATTTGTCAATGAATGCACTATCATTGTTGGATTAGTTAACTAGTTGTCTGGTAAACCAATTTGGCTAACAAAATGGCCTTAAACATAGCACGATATTCCCAGAAAAGCAGGACATGTGTTTCTGTGGGTATGTGGACATCAAGTGACAATGTGAAGGTGTTCACAGGTTTGCCAGGGATTTAAGATGCTATAAAGCTCAACCTTTCTAAAAACACTTTTTATGGAACCTCAACGTGCTGGTTGATTTGTTTTACGGTGCTAAATTTTTAAGCTATTGGTTGACATTTTTGTGGCAATATACGTCATGGTATTAATGTGACACACTTGTAATACACCAATATTTTTCTTTATAGAATTTGTCTTTGAGATGTTCTAGTTGAGTTTTTTGGGCTAGAGGTGGTTTTACTTGAGTAATTGCTTGGAATTTTTGTTGCACTACCTCTTGCACTCTTCGATGAAATGTCTGACTTGCTGAAAAATCAAGTAACTAAGATATTGAGATAATGGACCGGAGAAGCTTGGTTGAATTCTCAATGTTTCTTCCTCAACCTCATGCACAACTCTTTTATCACTAATATCCACGGAATTGGATAATACATATGGGATTCATTGCCATCATTTGTATGGTTTGTGCCTTTTCTATCTTTAAAGGCTATGAGTATTAGCACAACTTACTTCTATTCCTTTCTATGCGTGCTTATTGATCACTCCTAGAGTTCTTGGTTGTAACTGAGGTTCCTGAATCTCCCAGTTATCATTTAGGTGTAAGTACAATTTTTGTGCTAGAACACAAGCGATGACTAACTTGATTTACGATATTTTGTGCCACTGCTCGGAACTCCAGTGTATCTTGGGATATTTACATTCCTTGCTGTGATTGTCAAGTCATTCGGTATTGGTGCTATCTAACCTGCTCTGCTGATGCTCTTCAGGTTCAGGATCTACACTCAATAACTCCAGACCACTTCTTGGAAGTAAGTGGTGCAGTGATCCACCCCCTTTCATACCAACAGGTTGGTTGGAGTTGGCTTCTTTATATCAGTAATGTTTACTTCTAATTTCAGAAAGTTTCATTTTTTAGTATGAGTCGTGCATTTCATCTGACTTGACACAATCTAAAACATACCTAAGAACCTATGCCAGAAATCTTTAGATATGGGAGTAGAATTAGGCTATTGAAATGTTGGGAAGTTGAAGTGAGTATGGTTTTGGCTGTCTTTTCTATTGGCTGCTCACCTAATGGGCATGTCTAAGAAATGAGGAAGCTACAAATTGTTTGTTACTTCAAATACTCTTGAATATTATTACAAACTACTGCCTTGTTTTCAAGGGGTTGCAAAACGAGCAAGCCCACATGTCGTGGACTCGTGTTTTTTCACCCAAGAGTTCAGTGGAAGAAAACAAGTTATACTTTATAATTCATCCGCGGTGTTTTTTCCTCAAGTTGTTGGATCGGGTGTACCTGAAATCTAAATAAGTTTGCTCCAGAGAGAAATGGAAAAATGTGGAAGCTGAACTTTCTTAATGTTGTTTTTTTCGACTTACTTTGCACCGTAGTCTTTATCGTATTTCATGTACTCATATTGTATTATGTATACTACATATTCATGGACACCGTCAAACCTTGAAACGTGGGGACATCTGAAACAAAAATTTAGAAATTGTGGTAGTGTATATGATCTTGAATTCCGACAGGTCAATGGCACATGGGCCATGATTTAGGATAAATCCTGAAATCTCCTTTTTATGCCCGCAGGTGTTTAAGCTTTTGTGAGACTATCGTTTTGAATGCTTTTCTAACTTCCAGAATTGCGTAGTCTTTAGAAGTACCTATTCCTTCTCTTTCCATGTATTGCAAAGATATATGTTTCATCCCTTCCATTCATTTTTATGAACTGCCATTACTAATATGAACTGGGTCATATTGTGCTTTAAGTCAGTTATTTATCAAGGCATGAATGATTTAGCGAGAAAACCATCTCTTTTTTTCTGCAAAAAGACCCATGCAAACTTATTGACTTAAGCTTTTGGTATGCCCAAATTCCCAAAGGGAGTGGGAAGTTCCTCCCGCTTCTCTAAGGGGACTAATTTTATGATACATTCTGGGATCTTATTTTCCCCTATCTATGTTGACATTTTCTTGTTTGATGCTAGAAAATGACGAACTTTAATTTGATTCTGAGCTGTTGATTGATTTTATTATTTTAGGTATATTTTTTTGCCGTGAAGATCATTTGTTGTCATGCTGTTCTTATTATTATGACTGTCTTACTTGTCCTCTTTCTCCTTCTTACGCTATTCTGTTTCTTTGGGTGATAGGCTAGAAATTTTCGCTTCAATTGTGGCCTTGTTTATGTTGCAGAACCAGGGTATGTTTACTGTTCTCTTACGATGTGAATGTCAAAACTTGCAGTTACTCTTTCGCAAATTGCTTTATATTGTGTTTGTAGCAGTTAAACGTTCGGGTTTTAAACTATTTGATACTGAGAGCATGAATTTTCTGCTACAATATCTCACTGGGAATAGTCTACTTACCAATTGCAGATATATGCTTTTTAGAGCTGGAGTTCCCCGTCATGCCATTATTAAAAAGTTTGGAGGTGAGGCAATATTAGGACTAGAAGACCTAATTTCTGTTCTCTCTAAGCTGGCTAGGGGTTCTCGAGTGCCTTTGGAGTATATAAGCTACATGGATCGTCATCGTAAAAAGGTACTATTTTTTCCTATTTTCCTGTAAGATCATTTGACAGACTTCCTGGTGTGTGTTGTTCAAATGAAGGATATCACTTAGCTAAGAACGTTTGTCATGTTTTGTACTTGATTACTAAACTATAGAGGCTTGATCATCTACCTACTATTATAAAAGAGTTCCTCCACCAGCTTACTTCCAAATGACAAATTTCATTGACCTAACAATTTATTATTGTGGGACCCACAAGTCAACAATAAATACTAAACCTAAATTTTAGAAGTGGGACCCGTGGCATTTAATAAGAGCAAGTGGGACCCACCCTTGAAGATAATATTCAAGGGCCACTACGATATGATAAAAACGGACTCCTAGAAATTTTATTAGCGACTATTGGAAAATTATGATACAAAATTATTAAAAAGCTCAGTTGAAAAATCTTTATGTTTATGATTATAAATGAATTTAAGTGGAAATTTGCTTTATGGCTGTTCCATGGAAAATGGTTCTCTCCCTTTAGTATTATGCACACAGATTCATGTTTTATCTTACTAGCGCAAAGCACTTGCTCAATATCAATCGTCATATTAGTTGAAATTAGTCGTCAATAGTTTTAGAGAATAAGTATCACACACATGATTATACTATCAGATTATGATTATAATCATGTGATCACAATTATCTATTTATTCGCAATACTATGTTGATATGTAGTAATATCTTTGTATATCAAAATCATTAACCTCATCAACTACCATCGTCAGTTGCCGTCATCACGTTTTGAAATGTTTTTTGCTTCATAAGCTTTTTTTCTTTTTTGTACTATTTATATTGAGTAGCACTTTAAATCCTCTCTTGATGAGGGTAACAATTTTGATATACAAAGATAATGCATATGATCATAATATTGCAGATAACTTGATAATTGTGATCACATGATTATAATTTATGATCATAATCTGATAATATAATCATGTGTGTGATACTTTTCTCTAAAGCTATTGACGATTAATTTCAACTAATATGACGATTGATGTTGAGCAGGTGTCCAGCGCTAGTATGTCAAAGGGGCAAAAGTTACGTAAATTAGTTTTATGATGTTCCATTTCTTTTCCTTTTTTGTCTTGTTTGCTGATGCTATGCATTTGCTATAGTAGAATCCTAGAGGATATGGCCTTTTATGAGCCATGTGGTATGTCCTTTTCCTTGGTGTGCAGCCAAGCCTGTTTGAGTAAAACCTTGAAGAGATGGCCAACACAGGGATGGTATTTTTGAAGCTTGTGTCTGTTAAGTCCCCAAAACTTTGTGGTCATAGTTTGCCTCTTTTAGTCATGATGACTGTCACTAGCTTCTTCAGGTAACAAAATGCTGAGCCTTGATTGTTGTTTTATGTTCAGTTTTTTGTCCTACACTCCTACTACTGCACAATAAAGGAAATTGTTGAACTTCACTGGACCTGGAAATGCTATGGAGATCTGCTGCTGCCATAAGTTAGTCTCAGTTTTGGGATAAGTCTGTCTGTTCAAAACCGGGGATAGCGTTAGACAGTGTCATTCTAATGGTACTTAATGAAGACAAGGGGGCTCACTCTAATGTTGAGCGTTTTGATTGACAGCATAATTTTAATGTGTGGTCTTGGCTGTGACTCTAGGGATTCACTGGATTCGCATTTCTGATATCCATCACATTAAAGCATTCAACTTTCATGAGTTGTAAAGCTCTGATGAAACTTTACATATTTATGTAGTCCTGATGAAACTTAAACAATTTTCCATGTTCAATTACTTTGTTAGAACCCCATCTAAAGAAAAGTAATCTGTTAGTATGCCTAGGTGGCACATCTTGAATTTTCTTGGGAGCAGTAATAACCTGAAGCGAATGGGTTCCTTCTCTTCAAATGATCTTAATGCGTAGCTCTCAGGAGCTTTTGTTTCAAGATAGGGATGAATTTGAAGATGCGTACTTTTAAAGATATTCTTTGTACCTTTCTTGCCATATTCGTAGTAAATATTCGGAATGTGTGTTTTGGGTACAAGAAACCTTTGATTGATTCGTGTCGTTGAGTTTGCAGGAGCTCGGTTTTGTGTAGCCAAGTTGACTTAAATGTTAGTCTCAAATCTGTATCTCTAGCTGTATACTCGTTTTCGTTGATGTAGCCTGTATTACCAAGATGCATATATAGTAGTGTGCCACTGACAGGATAAAGCCAAAGCAACAGTAGTATACTAGTATTAATATGATCCCTGGGTATGTGTACATATAGGAACGAATGTGCCCATAAAAATGTGAACATTGGTGTGCAACGAGTGTAAGCACATTTATGCTTCATATATAGGTATGTTTTCTTGTGCAGTATGCGTTTCTCCATCGTTCTTATGAGTTGGAAATGTATTTATGCTACTTCTTTTGTTGCAGTCTGTCCTTGTCACAATTGATCGCCATGAATGGTATGCCCCTCCTCAGATTTACACTCGCTATGACAGTACTGGTCTATGGACGATAAAATCTGCTTTGCCACCTGAGTCTCCACTCTTGTCCTCTTGCATGAATAATCTTGAACAAGGTTTCGCAAACAGTAACATTCAGTTAGATACTAGCGAGACTAGTCTAATGGTGGATATGCATCAAGATATCAACCAGGGATTGGTTGATGGTGTTTCCAGCATGGACACTAGTTCTGAACGCGTTGGAGAAGGAACAAATTCTCGCGATGATTCGGATGTTGGAGCTAAGAAACGGCGAGTAGAAGAGGATTCATCTGCTGATAGCCTTGTTGCCAACTGTTCTTTACATGAACCTAGAGAAGAGAAGTTGGATGACTCGACTAGCTCAGAAAATGATCTTCTGAGAGATTATCAAGGTGCAGCAGCTGCAGCCGCTAGTTCTTCTGTAGCTGAGCGTGTCATAGAGCCTACTCTAGTGATGTTTGAGGTACGTTATCGAGGATCCGTATGATGCTTCATCTGCATATCTGCTGCCTTGATTTGTTGCCGTTTGTTCTGTTCGTTCAATCTAAGTGCTTAGCGGTAGAATTAATCATCGTTAATCATCACTTCTTGTTGTCAATAATCAAAGTATAGTACTGAAATTCAGTGCAATTATTTTGTTGCTGGATAATATCCAGCATGGCTGGATGATATAGCTGTGAAATTGGGCATCAAAATATTATGAAAGGAAGGCTAAAGTCCAGAAGGCTATTGCGGCAGTACTAGTTATTAGGCAGATGAAGTGGCAGACTTCAAACAATCTTGCAGGAAGTAATCTGTGTTATGAATTTTCTAAAGGGTCTGCTTTAATCTTGTTACGGAAGTGCAACACATTTCTGACCTCTTTTGTTCACAAGTCTTTGATTTCCCTACCATGACATGCTGCATGAGGTGACAATGATGGTTTTTGGCAATAATTGCTTTTGTCATGCATTGAGTATGTAAAAGGGACCTAGAAACTAGGTACGCTCCTTTGTTTCCACAGGTACTGTATTTTGCCCGGTGTGGCTTGGACTTGTAAAATGTACTATACCAGATAATAATGAGGTTTCATTAAAGTATTTTGAAATCCGCAGAGATTTTTGTAATATATGTCATGTTGCACAATGTTTTAATTTACTTCATGGATTTTGAATATTGTGAATTGATCATAATAGACACCGGGAACTTACTGTATCCTGTTTGAAGTTTCCGTAAACTATTTCCGCAATTGGTTTCGAGAATTGGCATGAACATTACTGTGTTTTTTGTGATACGCTTTCATCCCATGTTTTGTTCTATTTTTTAGCTTGTAATGATTACATATCTTACAGCCATACCAAAAAGGCAAAAGCAGAGTGATTGACAATGTTATGGTGGATGGATGTCATTCTTTCTCTGATTCGTATGACTCATGAGTAGTAGTTCTCCTAATGTGAAAACTTGCAGGTTCATGTACCACCATCATGCATGCTTGATGGTGTGCACTCGCAGCATTTTTTTGGAACTGGTGTTATTATATATCATTCTCACAATATGGGATTGGTGGTGGTTGACAAAAACACAGTCGCGATAGCCGTATCGGACATTATGCTTTCTTTTGCTGCCTTCCCAATCGAAATCCCTGGGGAGGTAAAAATTTTAATTTTGTTCAATGCCGATGACTCTTGTCAGCTGTTGTGTTTTAACTTCTAACTTCCACTGCAGGTGGTTTTCCTTCATCCCGTGCATAATTATGCTATTGTTGCATATGAACCTTCTGCTTTGGGAGCTGTTGGTGCTTCAGTGGTCCGTGCTGCTGAACTTCTTCCTGGTAGGCCCTTTTCCATTTATGTTTTTTTTTTTTTTTTTGGAGTACACATGCCTGAACAATTTAGACCAAGGGTTTTGAAAGGCACAAACGTAAAAAGCCTGATAATTTGAGCAAGAATGGGAAGTTGGGAACTACGATGTGTTTGGTACCCTATTCAAGATACGACATTACGATATAGCCTCTTGGTGTTTGGCGCATTTAGCTTCAATGTGAATTGTTTGCATGGGCATAGTAGAAGAATTTTTTCAGGAAATGAAAGACTAATTTAGACTGATGAGTGTATTGTGGAATTACTGTACAGTTGGTTTTCGGCCTCGGTTAACCAGTCGTTCAACCAATGTTTGGTTTTTGTATATGGCTTTGAATTGGATTCTGATGTATAGTTGATAGTCTGTTGTTTTGGTGCACGGGTTGTACGCCCTTTAACACACAGATATGTATGTATACAATTGCATTTGTAAAAAAATTGAGAGAATGAAAAAGGAGATGACTTTTCTTTACAATACAGATAGGAGACCTCTGATTTCTTTACAAGGGTGCGGGTACGAGTTTAGCTCGTGGAGGGATCCAGGGAAGTTCAAAGATACACTATCAACGGGGCATGAGTTTGGTTTGCCTTCATTTTATAGAGGCTTCTGGAGTCCTTAACAGAGTTTTCTCAGAAGGTCCGAGGTAAACTAAGGTCTCGCGCGGTTTGATGCCAGAAAAATAAGAGGGGGAAGGTGGAGCTGAGAGGAGGTCAAGGGGTTTGATGTGAATTCTAGAGCCTGAGGAAAGAGGGGGTGCATTTCTTGGGTTAGGGTTTTCAGGATATAGGCTTACATAAACAGGAATCTTAGGAGTTGTAGCATAGCTAGCACATCTCTGCAGGTGTAAAATGAGGTTGTCACATTTTTGGATGTAGACATAGTCACCACCTTCATAGACTCCTGGTCGATCACCTTGGGGAATGGGATGCAACAGTTCCGTGATGAGTTTTCACTCTGCTACTTTAATTGTAATAGACTAATAGGAAGAAAGATAAACTTGGATTAATTCTGTTAATTTGCTTACGATTTTCATTGTATGCTACAAAGTGCACTGATGAGGTGTTATATTTAAGTTCATTAGAAAAAAAGTCTCTGTGAAATAGTGATTAATTGTAAGTTCTGTGACAGAACCTCCACTCCGTCGTGGAGATGCAGTTTATCTTGTGGGATTAAGCAGGAGCCTGCAAGCTACGTCAAGGAAATCTGTTGTCACCAACCCACATGCTTCTTTGAATATTGGTTCTGCTGATTGCCCACGTTACAGAGCAACTAACATGGAAGTCATTGAGCTTGATACTGGTAACTTGGAATCTTTACTTTAATTTTTTTCGTGTCCTTCGTTTCCTCCTCTTCCCCATTAAAAGTCATAATATTATCTCACTTGACTTTCAGACTTTGGTAGCACATTTTCGGGTGTGCTAACTGATGAGCATGGAAGGGTCCAGGCTATTTGGGGAAGCTTTTCGACTCAGGTTTGTCCTGTTCTCATTATAAATTTTTTAGTGGCCTGCTTAATTTTAGCGAACTTGTGCCTGATACTTCCAGTCCCAATTACAGCTGAAATACAGTGGTAGTTCATCAGAAGATCATCAATTTGTCCGTGGTATTCCTGTTTATATAATCAGCCAAGTCCTCGACAAAATCATATCTGGTGCAAATGGACCGAATCTTCTCATAAATGGTATTAAAAGGCCAATGCCACTTGTCAGGATCTTAGAGGTTGAACTTTATCCTACATTGCTTTCCAAGGCCCGTAGCTTTGGACTCAGTGACAAATGGGTCCAGGTACACTTTATTCCCGATTTGAATGTTCTGTTTTATGCTTGCCATATATATACATATTACCATGGACGCCTATTCTCTTGTTTTCTTATATGCATGCCATATGGTAAATCCATTTCCTCGCTTCTTTTCGAGGAATTGTTGATGCAAGAGAACCCTATGCATGTCTGGTATGTGCACATATTTTGGTACAGGAAATAAAATGCATCCAACCACAAAACAATTGCCTATTTGATTGTGATTTTCTTTTCCCTTTTTTTTTTTTTTGATGGGCGAAAGTCATTTTTGTTAGAATAGTTAGATTAACGCCTTGAAAGAGGAGTTGAACTCCTGGCCTCCTTTCTCATGGCACCCAAGTGCATCCGTGATGCCGTTGGGGCAAAGGCCTCTTGGCTATGCGATTGTAATTTTCATTGAACTGAATATACTCGATGGCTCTATTTAAGAAAGTTCCTTGATTGCTCAGTTTGACATGCTGACGAAGGTTCGAACTGGTTGATTGTCTGTGCACTACGGAGTCTGTGCGCCTTAAGAAACTAGGCGTACGCCTAGTTTGTTCAAAGTCCAAATTTCAAAGCCCTGAGGTGTTTTGGCTACGCCCCGACGCCCTGGGCGCACCTCAATAACGCCTTTGAAAACTTTGCTACAGACCACATGTTTAAATAACCCAAATTTAGTTATTAGATGTTTGTGTTGCTTGCTGTATGCTACTGAAATGTGTAACTGGAAAGAATGATGATTTGGTGAGAATCGTCAGATGGTATTTTCCCAACACCAGAAGGTAAAAATGGGGGGAAAAAAGGGGAAGGTGCTACACTTTATCCTCCACTTATTGCTATAAAATTATCATAATATCATGTTATCATCTCTCGGTAGTTCTCGTACTTTCTTACTCCGTTCTGATTGTTTTTAAAAACTATACTCATTGGGAAAACTGGCATAATGCGCCCACTTTTGCGTTTCTGGAATTACACATTGATTTTAAATGGCTGTTGCAGGCTCTTGTTAAGAAAGATCCAGTTAGACGTCAAGTATTGCGTGTTAAAGGTTGTTTGGCTGGGTCAAAGGCTGATAATCTGCTAGAACAAGGTGACATGGTTTTGGCAATTAATAAAGAGCCAATCACGTGCTTTCGTGACATTGAAGATGCTTGCCAGTCATTAGAAAAATGTGATCAAAATGATGGAAAGCTTAACATGACTATTTTCCGCCAGGTGAGTGAAGAAACTCTGCCTGATTTGAGGTCTTTGTTTTACAATCTCCCTTATTTTTATTTTTTTAAAATTTGAGCTATTCAGTAATTAGGATATGGTACTGGTATATTAATTAGTTCTTCGGTTTGTTAATAGTTCCTTACGTTCTACTTTCTGTGTTGAAGTTTCATAAACCAAAAAATCCATTAATTGTTTTCTAATATCACGAAAGATCTGTTTAAGAACAAGGCTATTCATCCCTATTTGAAATAAAGTAAATTAAGTGGGATAAATTATCATCTTTGTAATATGGTAAAGAATTTCTTAAATTGTCGGTGGTCAACAATGTCTCACAAAATGGGGTGGAGGCAGTAGAACCGTTTGCTTATATCGAAGGAGCTGTATAGAATTATTTCATACAGTCTTTATGGTTTTGCAGGGACATGAAATCGAACTTCTTGTTGGAACAGATGTGAGGGATGGTAATGGTTCGACACGAGTAATAAATTGGTGTGGATGTATTGTCCAGGATCCTCACCCAGCGGTGCGTGCTCTAGGCTTTCTACCTGAAGAAGGGCATGGTGTATATGTGGCAAGGTGAGGATTTTGTTATAAAGTCGTAATATTGTCATGGCTTTATTCAGTTCGAGAGCGAAGCAAGATTTAGGATGACCTTGCAAGCTAGCCCAAGTGGTTGGGTTCTTGTTCCAAGCTCATTGATGTCTACTGTTCAAACCCCACCTCCATCTTAACAACATATTTTGTTAGATTGATGTTCTTGCTTGTATGCGAAACAAAGAAAAAAGCAGCAAGGTTTAGAATGTTGACTACCACACTTTTTATTCTTCGTTTATTGAATGTCAACCCTGGAGCTGAGTACCGCCTTTTTGTTTTTACTTCTATTCTTATAAATCTAGGAAGAGATGTTTATATGCTTCTGTTAGTTGTAACCAATGACTACATTTGTCTTCTCGAACTTATGTTATGTCATCGAATTTCCAGATGGTGTCATGGGAGTCCGGTTCACAGATACGGGCTATATGCTCTTCAGTGGATTGTTGAAGTAAATGGGAAACCAACTCCTGATTTAGATGCTTTCGTTGATGTGACGAAGGTACGTTTACTCTGGCTTTACTCAAGACACGCTTAAGAAATAGATTTTTTGTCATGAATCTTGTTGGCCAAAAAAGCAAGTCTCAATGCATGAGATAATGCATGCATATTGGAGGTACTTACTAGTTTGAAGGTATGGGAATTTGGGCTGCCCTTGCTGTTCCTCTTTCCCCTTTCCGTCAACCTCTATAATATTTACAGGTCTCAGTCTCACTGAGGCTTAGCAGTTGTAAACATGACTTATGCTGGGTTTTTCTAATTGATCGCCTGTTTTTTCAAGAAAAAAGATAGCTAATTATTTGCATCTCATGGTGTCTTATGATTATTACTTATGATTATTACCTTGACTCGAATTTTGGGTGATTTGCTGCTCAAGTCACGCGATATGTATACTATAATTATATTGTGATTCTCAGTAGACTTACAAATACACATGTAAAATTCATTTTCCTACAGTACCTTTTTAAGTAAGATATCAGATTAGTACTTGGCTACTTGCTGAGGTTAATTTAAATGTGGGATCCTCAGATTTGTGTACTTTGATTAACAGGAGATTGATGATGGGAAGTTTGTTCGTGTAAGGACGGTCCACCTAAATGGGAAACCTCGAGTACTAACATTGAAGCAGGATTTGCATTACTGGCCTACGTGGGAGCTCAGATTTGATCCTGAAACTGCAATGTGGCGTCATAGAACAATCAAAGCGTTAGACTGCGGTATTGAATGAGTGTTTAAACTTTGAACTTGATTGGGAGGAACTTAAGCTCGGAAACTTTTTGGAATCCCCTTTGAGTTGCAGCGCATGTTAGATATATTGGGAGGCCCACGCCAAGGCAAGTATTCTAGCTTTGAGTTCAGTTGCTACTCCCTGAATGTAATTGTGTAATTGACGATGGTCTAGGAGAGAGGATAAACAATAGTTTTGGATCCCATGCAATTGCATTCCATTGACATCATAAAAGTGACCTAAAGAGAGGTTGAATGACTGTAAGTATTGAAATCTCAGATTCAAGGAGAGAGTATATAGACCGAGATACATAATATTTTGAATCTCATAGGTTACATATCGACGTCATTGCCGGGTAAGGATATGAATTATTGACAAACTAATGAAGTTTCAGAATTTCACGGATGGTGTTTTTTTATTTTTTGGCGATCTACGTGTGGTAGTAGAACTTTTTGATTCAATTCATGAAGCCTGTATCTTAGTTTGTACGTTTCGCGACTCAACCTTGAAATAGAATGGGGATATCCCCATTTTATGAAATAGATAGATTGGAGGTCTCCTTTTTATTTCGTGACAGCGGAGACGTCAACAACCTCAGTTTTCAATGTATGGTCTGTTGATTTAGGGTTTCAAATGATGTGGTGCAGTCTTACATTGAATATGAGATCTATATATTTCATCTAGGATTAAAAGAAAAGTTTCAAGCATATATTTGTATTAAAATCATAGCTTGGCAGAGAGAGGGAGAAAAAAAAGAATACCTCTTTATAGACATTTACCCACATCATGACTATGGATAGATCATAGATGTTCCAGGTAGCTTGACAGCCAATTTATAAAAAAAACTCCGTACGGATTCTCTATGAACTTGACTCTCATTATGCATAATGATTAGTGATGACTTGCCCTGCTAGATTCTGCTTCATCTAATAAAACCCTTCTGCATAAAACTAGTAGAAAAAAAATGAAAGTACTAATGATATAAGGCACAAGAGCCGGACTGTAGATGGTATGAAACCCGTAGCCGATGAACACCGGATGTAGGGATAATACGGTACGCAAGGAATACGGAAATAAGGGGGAGGCGGTGGCTGCATGAGCTGTGGTGGTGGCGGTGCGGTAGGATTTTCGGGTGGTGGCAGCGGCGGCGGCGGCAGCAGTGGCAATGGCGATGGTGGCGGTTGTGAAGAAGGTGGTGGTGGAGGCGGTGGCGGTAGCAGTGGCAATGGCGATGGCGGCGTTTGTGAAGAAGGTGGTGGTGGTGGTGGCGGCGGCAGCGGCGGAGGTGGTGGTGGTGCTGACGGCGGCAGTGGTGGTGGTGGTGGTGGTGGTTGTGAAGGTGGTGAAGGTTGCTGGCAGCTGCAGGGCAATGGCGGTGGTGGTGACTGCTGGCAGGACAATGCACGATTTATATGGAAAAATACTAGGGCAAAAAGTATGGTAAAGGCTGGTGCTTTACCGAGATGAGTGGCCATGAAAGGAGATAATATGGCTTGTGAGAGTAATCATTCATCCCTCACCCAGGAAGGATTCATATTCATATATACATGCACATAGATTTATAGTACTACAGTATATCTACAGTATATGTACACTGTGAATCTCTCTCTAAATGGTAATGATCTTCAAACCTGTTTCTTGCCTTAAATTTAATGATCTTCACCAGTTTCGTCCCTTACAAATCTATTCACAAGTGGCTATTTCCATTACAGGACCCTTTCCTTTATAAAACTTATCGCAGGAAATACTCCATCTGAATTTGAGCTCTTTGTGACCCATCTCACCTACTATATTTATTTTTATATTATAAAACAGAGGTTCTGCTAACTTGTGCCTTAAATATGGAATATTTTCCAACAGTAAGATTTCATTACTATTAATGCCATTTTTTAAAAAGAAAGTAAAAAACAATGCAAATACATATACTTACCATAATGATATATCTCGTACTTTTTGCATATAAAAGATATTCAATTAAACTGTGCTAACAAAATGTACGGTTTTGCTATTGTCAGTCCATAAGGCTGACGATAAATACACTAGAAGACAAGTAAAATACGTATTTCTATGTATCCTTTAATACAAATTCACACGCTTACTATTGGGTTGATTTTAGAATTTTCCTTTTTTTGGAAAGCTTCAGAAATGGAAAATGGCAAAAAGAGGCATATTCTCTTTCAGAAGATGACATTAAATGTTGAAAAAATATTCCATATATATTACACCTTAATTTGTGTCCCAAAGGCATTGGTTAGCATTTGCCATAAACGAATACTAAAAGAGTAGAAATCCTCTGTTTGCTCACGATCTTGGCTTGCTAGTTCGTCTACCAATTCAAACTTCAATTCCTATCTATAAGGGGGGAGAGAGAGAGAGAGAGAGAGAGAGAGAGAGAGAGCATATGACCCTGATTCGAGTGCATTAGATATGCAAGAGAAGTCATTAGTAAAATTAGGTTTTCTTTATACTGTATGTATATATTTTTGTTTCTCAGCAATTTTTACTTACCCAAGGCAAAAACTACACTGAAATACTTAGCCATATACTATTGGTCACAACGTACTTCAGGCCACCAACACCTAAACCCACTAGGCTGCCAGCCGAAAAACACCGTTATTGTGAAGAAGTTGTATTTGTGGAGTCTCTGCTTATAAGAGAATGAGGGCTACAAGGAAGAAGGTAAGGCTAAGTTTCTATGACCGGAATCTGAAATTCTCGCAATTTAATGCCTGAAGTAATTCTATTCTAGTGTTATTGAAGTAACATTTATTTTGGAAATTGACTAGAGTCAACATTTCCTTGTTTGAATGATTGAGTCAGGAAAATAATACTACCATGAGGTAAGAAAATGATCAGATTATTACTATGAGAATGTGATTCCAGGACACATAGGTCATTAGGAATCACTTTCGCATTCCGGTCTATTCTAAACAAAGGAGTTTTAGGAACATGGTGGTATCACTTTCCCTTTCCTCCTCAGGATTTCTGCCATCCAAAACTGAGCTAGGGGCTCGTGCAAGACGGAAGATAGGCTTTTCAATTGGTGATGGAGGAGGAGACGGGTTCTTGATAGAGAAAGGGCTGCCATTGTTGAAGAGAGACAAAGAGCTCGAGAGACAAGTGAAGATTTGTCAAAAGGGCAACAAATTAAGATGAAGGCTAAAATTGTCTTTTGCAAAAAGGTAATAGCAATGAAATCATATGAAAATAAGAGTTTGAACTATTGAAAAATACATTACAACAAACATGATTTAAGAGATTTTTTTTTAATGTGATTAATGATTATATCCGACGAGCCCTACTATTGGCAAGAAAGATTTGCAGGGAACCACGCAAGGAAAAATGCGTTTGGATCCATTCTGGATCCCACAAAAATCTAGAAAAATATCCATAAATTTTTGAATATTATTTTATGGGGCCCTATAAAAAATTAGCTTCAACAGATATCGGTAAGTATTACTTTTGGATTCGTAAGGGCGAATTGAGCAGTTTCACCATACGAATCCAAAAGTAATACTCCATCCGTCCCAATTTCATTGTCACTTTTGAGAGTTCGTGTCACTTTTCAATTGATTATATCTTGTAATTTATAATGTTTTAGGTGATTTTGAAAACATTGTATTATAGAACAAATCGAGATCTATCAAACAAGATCCATATTGGATATAAAATTCATTACCAATTTAAAGATATAACTAGTTTTTTTATTCGGTTAGAATAGAACTGGGACAAGTAAATTCGGACAGAGGTAGTACTTACTGATGTCCGTTAGAACTGATTTTTTACAGGAGCCCATAAAATAATACCCGAAGAGGGCCCAAACGCATTTTTCTTTGCGTGGTTTCCTGCAAATCTTCCTTGCGATTAGAATTTCCGATATCCGATGCCAGGCCACTAGGCTTCCTTTGGAAAAATCTTATAGAAAATACCTGTAACATACTTACCAGTTACATACTATATTGTAGATTGATTCTTTATAGATGTGGAGAATAATAATAGAAATCTTATTTCTTTTAAAATAAATGACAACTCTAGAGTCAAATACTAGATTTAAGATGCTAGTTACGGTTATAATGTCACATCAAGCATGTCAGCATCCTTGCTGGTTCAATTGATTTTTAAAGTTTGAAAATTGTGAGTAAGTATTTTGTTTATGATGCTACTGTTTATACCGATATGAGAAGTATTTTGTTTCCTCTCTTTTGCAAAATCATTGATTTTACACCGTTTTCAACCGACATATGCGATGACGAAACAATCAAAAATCATGAACATATTCCCATTAAGTTCGACAGAATAAATAACAAATTGGTGACTATGTATATGTAATTTCATCTTATAGTAATTAACATAAAATGTTGTGTTTTCACAAAAAAATGACGTATAAAAATTTAGCACTCTATAAAATAGATATCAGACAAATATTCTCATAAATAAAATCTAGAGTAATTTTATTGAAACACTGTCGTAAATTTATTGAATGTACGTAATTGAAAAATATACTATTATTATTATTATTATTATTACTACTTTACAAAATCGAGTGGGGGCACCGGACTCGTGTGGATCCGTCCTTGGATGTGGGTATTGTTCAACCACTTTTTAGGTCGGTACTATACCGTTTGCCATCCAGGCTCTTAAGAAGACGTCTGTTTTAGGTAGGAGAAAACAATTTGAACGTATTTTAGGCGATGATCTCAGTTTGATATCATGAAGGAATCATGATTTTGATCGACGATGAAATTACCTTTACACATGACACCACCACGGAATTAAAACAAAGAGATTAGGAGAGACAAAAAAAAGAAAAGAAATAAAATTAGTAATAAAATAACACACACAAAGGGGCATCACAAAAGTAACGATGCAAATTAATCTGTGCTATTCAACATAAATTAAATTCACGGAAAATCCATATGTAAAATAATTATTACATGTCAATTAGTTTTGTACCACATTGTAGCAATTATCTTTTTTTTGGCCTCTTCCACCCAATTTCGGACTTCCTTCTTTAGCACTTGGACTGAAAAATCCACACTCCTTCGAGTATTAGTACAACTCAAAACAGAACAATAATGTCAAAACCAAGCTCGAAATCCAGAATGTTGATCGAACGAGGTAAAGGCGAGTTGCTAACGAAAACTCCGGGGCCAGAGGGTAAAATGGAAAATAAGGCCAGGCCGGATTCGGAGGTGCGTTATTAAGATACCATGGCGGTGGAGGGTAATATGGTAAATAACCACCCGGCTGGGAATAGTAACCAAAGGGAGGCGAGAAGTAGTACTCCGAGCCCGACGGCGGCGACGGTGGTGGGGGGCAGTTCGAACTGTCTGCAAGTGGAGGCGACGGGCAGTTAGAACTGGCTGCGGGTGGAGGCGGCGGAGTGTAGAACGTATCGTCTTGCGCATATGCCGCCGGAAAATTTAGCAATGCTATGATGAATAGAAGTGCAGAGAGAAATTGGCTGAGACCTTTAGCCATGAGTTTGAGAAATGGCACAAGGAAGTGGGAAAGGGAAACAAAGAAGTGGGTAATGGTTATGAAGATGGAAGCTTTTGTGATAGAGGTTGCCAGGTTGGTGTTGGAATAATTTTTAAAAGCAAGGTCAACGTGAAACGTATCGTTTATTAAGCATCAAATTTTGGGTATGTAAAATACTCCAACTAGGGTTTGGTTGGTGGGGAGGGGAGTCCTATTTGAGAGGCCATGGCACTGGGAATGGTGTACCTGGCCCTGCTTCATTGCCTTCAATAATGGAGCCTAGGCGTTTGTTCCAATAGCATTTTCGTTTCATATGCTCACACTTCTTCTTTTTCTTTAATAATCGGATATCCGGATCAATTTGCGCTCATCTCAACATATTTTAGGGTCCTGAAATTATCTACCGGGCAAACTCTCTAATGCCCCACCACTCTACTCCTTGGATGTGTTAAGGACTTTGTCCCACATTTTGGTTAAGCCAATCAAGTGGATTATAAACCAGATAATTCAGTAGTCAACCTACTCTATTGTGGTATAACAGTATAAGAATAACACTTTACCCTCTATGTTTTATTTGAATGTAGATTGTATCACATTAAGGTAAAATAGTAAAATTGTTAAAAATATTATAGTAGTAGCCGTAAAATTATTTATATAAGCATATGCATACATATGTTTATATATAATGAATATTTTACGGTTGGGTTCGGTTAATCCATGGTTTCAAAACGAATATCTGTGTCCGGACCGCGGGTCACGATTTTTTAATTTTTTGAATCTGTGTCCGGACCATTAATCTATGGTTCCAATTCAAAATGTATATGTCGGTTCGGTTCGAATCGGTTTTACAGTTCACCAGATTTGTTTCTACCAACCTTACCAATTATTAGATGTTCCACTTCCACAAAGTTCTTTTTCCTTTTTCTTTTTCTTGGAGCGACTTATTTAACAATTTCATTTTAACTAATATACTGCACAAGGGAATGGAACCTTTCTTAAGGAACAAAAAAATAAACAATTAAAAAAAATCACTAATATTATTCTATCGGACACGTACACAAATCAAAGGGAACAAGACACGTGTCCGGTCCACCCTCCCACCAGTGGATTAACACCTGTACACCCTCGTGCCCTCACAACAAGACACGTGGCAACCCCCTTCAATACAAAGTAGCTATAAATACAAAGTACTCCACCAAAATGTTCAATTTCTTCAATCCAATCCAATCCAAGTACATCTTCCTCCATGCTCCATCTGGTTAACCTGCTCAAATTCATTGCCTCATTCACTCTCTTCAACTCCATCCTCTTCCAAATTTTCTTGCATTCACTTCCCTAGCTAGCTAGATAGATTTATCGCCATCATGGGCTATGTTCGGATTCCGCTATGTTTTTAGTGTCGCACCACTAATAGTTGCGGATGCAAGGTGGTGGGTCCCACACTGGGTTTCTTGGCGTTTGTGGTGACCGCGGTGGTGGAGTGGCCGGTGGGGGCGGTGGTGTACTTGTTCCGCCACACCGAGGGCCGCCGCATCATGGGGCAGCCCGCCAACTTGGTTTACCCTAGAGTGTCAAGTGCCATCCCCTTTTGATTAATTTGTATGTGCTTTTCCTCTTAGTTTGTCTGATGGTGTTGTGCTTTGGCTTTCTGAGAGAGCAGTACTTGTAGTATGTATGTTGTTTATTTTCAAGTTTTCAATAGTCAATACCACAAGAGTATTTGCGATCGGATTTCATAATAATTTATGAATGAGAGAAACTTATTCACGGCTGCAATGAATATATATACATAGACATACTTGCATGATACCTGTACTGTGATTTTGTAGTACTGATACTCTGTACTATGGATTTATATAAAACTATGTAATTTCAAGAACAAAAAAACATCCATGTAATTCGAATGTTTTGAATTGAACACTTTTTCACTATATATGTTGATGTGAATGGTCGTGTGTTTCTGACCTTGTACAGAAACAATATAGTATACAACTACGTTTGTGTACTCCTTGAACTCCTTTGCATTTGACAAAAATGTACAGTAACTATCTTTTTGTAGCTCAAAACCTCTGTACCAAAAAATCGGTGTATCCTGTTCCGGTGTGTTTATATATGGCGATTGGATCGTGTAAAAATTTCAAAAGAAATGGAAAATTCTAAATCGATCCAAAAGTCGGGAATGCCCGGGAACAGAGATACAGAGGAAGATTAATTTGAACGCATCTTTCTGCTACCAAGCGCATGAAGAAGGCCGAATCCACAAGTGAATTGATTTTTTTTTTTTATTCAGAAAATGAAGAATTAATATAAAATCAAACAAGAAAGTTTCCTCACCAAACGGTTTGATCGATATTACTCATCATCAAGGTCTAAAAGGAAAGTACAAATTACGGCCAAAAGTTGAAGGGAAAATCGACCAATTAATAAATCATTCTACTAGCTAGTCAATTGATTTGAATGGTAGTTAAGACCAAAACAACTTGGCTTACGCATGCAGCTCAATTGTATGGAAAAAAGAAATCCATTAGGGTTTTTATTTTCTGTGACAATCGATGGATTTGGGTTACATATAACAATATAACACAAACGGCAGCTCGTACTAGTCAGACTCCGACATGAACATCTTTTTTTTTGGTCAAGCGGAATATCGACATGAACATCACACCAGAAGGAATATTGAGAAAACTGGGACTCCCTCTGTTTTCATTTGTAGATTTATTAGTTATATTAGTAGTACAAACAATCTAATCGAAAGAATTATTTTTTTTGCGAATAAATTTCTATTGACTTTTCTACACCGACCGCTTAGAAGTTGAAATGAAGTTTCTCAAACGGTGAAAAAAAGTTTTAAAATTATTATTATTTACTCACGATAGATATATAAATGAACTTTGTAACCCACTTTTGAAAATGACTATCCAAAATAGATCAAAGGTTGAAGACGAAATTAAGGAAGTAATCATAATCAAAAAATTTCAAGTACGTAACTGTACTCTCCCTCTCTATTGTTAACCCAACTCTATTGTGGCATTATGGTGAGATCTGAAGCTTGAATAGTGTCTCACAGTTACAATAAACCAAAGTTTAACCCTCTATTCCATACCACATACACAGAAAAGAAAGACTACAGTGCACTCTCTCTAAAAATCTCCAAACCCTAGCCGCCAACAATTCTTCCCCTCTTTCCCCTCCTCCCCTTCTCAGGCGGCGGGAGGGGAGGGATCCTTCCCATCCGTCTCTCCCTCTATTCTCTTTCTGCTGGTCCCAACCATCTTCTCTCTCAATCCCGCAATTAAAGTTTGGGCGTCCATTAGGAACTTTTTCGCCAGATCTTTTTCAGGCAACGTTCCAGAGTTTCGGTTTTAGTGGTTGTGGGTAAGATGTTGTCCACCACCGTTCTCAACCTCCATCTTCTCTTTTTCAGGCAGCGTTCCAGAGCTTCGGTTTTAGTGGTTGCGGGTAAAATGTTGTCCACCACCGTTCTCAACCTCCATCTTCCCAGATTTGTGACCTGATGCCTGTGGAAACTTCATATCCATCGATGAAATTGGGAGATAAAAACACTCGATACTTCCAAGCCATATATTGCCAATAATAGGTTTCGGAGGAATATGGTGGGCTCAGTTAAGGTGAATGGCAGAGTGTTAGAAGACTCCTTGGAAATTAAAGATGCAGCTGCTGATCATTTCAGCAACAATTTTAAAGAGGAGAGAAGGACTCGACCAGTGTTTGGGGGTGATCTTCCTAGAACTCTATCATCGCCAGATGCAACACATCTCGTTAAAGTGTTTGAGGAAGGGGAGATTTTTGCAGCCTTGAAGGATTGTAGCAGCATTAATGTAACGCCCCAAGCAGACCACTGGCCCAGTACCCTGATTTTGATCCACAAGCCACATCACATGGCCCAAAAGCTTAAGCACAAGGTACTAGTAGTAGCCCACAAGGTTTGTTATATGCTCAAGATTCGTCATCGCATCTTGTCTTAGATGAGGTCTAGGTGCCCAGAGTTCAATAGGTATTTTTGGTTGAGCTCTCATCTCATTCCATTGATCATTTTTATCTAGCTTTTGCAAAAAAAAGAGAGAGGGGGTTTTCAACCGAATGATACATATGTGTTGGGTTTAAAATTTTTGTTACTGAGGTTCTTGGCAGATTGCTGAAAAATGTATTGTCACATGTGTATTAATCTTTTTGTTGTCATGATTAGGAAGTAAAGCTAAACATTCTATGTGTTACAATATTTTTGATGTTTAAAGTAAAAGTTTTTCAGGGTGACACTCCTATGTTTGTTAATATGTAATTCATTACGTTTTGATAAGTTTGCATCTATGTTCTACTAATTTCGAGGACGAAATTCTTTTAAGAGGGGAATGACGTGACATCCCGCTTTTTCAAAAAAAAAAAATAGAAATATTTTTGACACAGATATTTAATTCTTTCATTTTTCTTTTTCAAACTTCTTCCTAATAAAAAAAAAAAGATATTGATTATTATAAACTGCATTTACTTCAAAAATTCTTCTAATCTCGAATAACTTATATTTTCTTTTGTGTGTGTGTGTATGTGTGCATGTTATATTTTTGGGCCGGTTAATTTTACTTGGGTTGGATTTAACTTTCAAACTCGGGCCAAGCTAGTTAGTGAGAGTATATTTAATTATTGAGGAGAGGGCCCCTTATGCTTTTATAAATATTGAGGGACTAGGGTTAAGGAGTAATATTTTTCTTAGAGAGGACTGTAAGAGAGAGTTAGAGAACGAGATAGACATAAATATAGCGCCGACGTTGGGAGGGTTCCATCGTGAGTTTTGGGTTGGTAAGTCTCCTGATCGCTTCTCTTTGAAATTAAGATGCTATATTCATATAATGGAACATGGGTTTTCTAGGTGCGTGCATGTGTGGTTCTGTATGGGTGCCGTGTGTGTGCATGCAGGTGTAGGGGAATCGGAGGTGTAAGTGTTGATTTAATTGCATCGTCAGGGTAACTTAGATTAATAGTTATACATACTTATAGTTTTATCTGTTTCTTTTATTTGTGATTCAGAATAGCCGGTTAGTATCACACTTTGTATTTGGTTGCATTCGTTTGGAAATCGAGGTGAGTGGTTAAGCATGTGATTCCTTCTTTTGGAATTCTCTTGAGCCTATCGATTCTTTACAGTTCGTTATTGGTTGTGATTCGATGATAATTATTCCTATTCGTTGCTCTCATAATTATTGGCAATTGACGTACCCTTTGGCATACAAGGTTCATTGATAAAAATTAATAGGATTGTTGGATTGCCCATATTTTTCTTGTTACTCCATAATATTATTGTGACTCTGCAACGGCACGGAGAATAATCCTGGTGCAGATGCCTCCGGCTCGCCGTTGTTCTATTTGTGTTTGGGACCATAGACTGTGTTGATATTTATTAAAGTCCAAGGAAAAGACCCATGAGACATCGTGGTGACTTTGGCCACTAGGGAAAAGACTTGTGAAATACCATGTGACTCTAGTGCTCAACGGATAGGGAAAAGACTTGTGAAATACCTTGTGACCCTATTCCGGATCGGCTTAGGGAAAAGGTCCCAGGCGCCATCCTGAGATGACTCTAAATACGGTGTTGGATCCAACGGGCAAAGCCCTGAGAAAATATTTGGCATTTGGAAATTAGTAATTATGGTTCTCACTTTGGTTCATACTTCTGTTATCGTTGTTCGTCGTTCGGATATTATTGGATTCATTGTTTGGTATAATTATTGTGGTGATTCGATTATTGTTGTTGCTATTCGTTAATCCGTTATTCATCTTGTGGATACTATTTGGTGAGTTGTTGATCTCTTTGTTCAATATTCGGTTTGTTGATAGTATTCGTTGAACCACCGATCTCTATTATTAATTCGAAACCATTTCTTTGAAGCCCACAATAATCTTTTGTTGAAAGTATGCCACTTTGTATTACCCTTAGCATGCTTAACTACTCACTGAGCTCGTCAGCTGACGGATTTATTCCACATTATTTTTCAAGTTAGTTCATGGAGCATTATAGTGGACTCTGCGGCGTTGTCGGGACCTTGTGATTGGACCTCTAGGGCGTTTGCATTTTTATTTCTTTTATCGTGTCAAAATGCTTTCGAACGTTTATTTATTAGCTTCCGCACTTTTATTTATTGGCAATTCTTGGGGAATTTGGAGTTAGAGAATATCGGATATTGTGGCCATCTTGTTATGGAAAAATATAGATTTTTGGTTTGCACATTTTGCTTTAATAAAATATCCAGTTTTTACTTTATTTGGTTTAAGTTGCTAAAACTATTTTTTTAATTAGGCTTCGTGTCCCATGATTGCTTTATGGTACACGGCCGGTCATGCTCCCGAATTTGGGGCGTGACAATTAAGGCTCCGGGGCCGGATGGATTCAATTTTTCTTTTGTCAAAAAAGGGTGGGCTTTTATGAAAGAATTGGTTCTGCAGTTTTTCTCGAAATTCCATGCCAATAGCAAACTCACGCGAGGTATTAACTCAACTTTTGTGACATTGATTCCGAAGGTTGATTGTCCTAGATCTTTTAAAAAATTCCGACCTATTAGTATGGTGGGATGGGTGTATAAGGTGTTATCAAAAGTTTTAGCTAATAGACTCAAAAGCCATTTACCTTCAATTATTGGTGAATCTCAAGCAGCATTTATCGAAGGTAAACAGATATTGGATGGTGTTCTTATAGCAAACGAAGTTATTCGTTGGTGGAAGAACAGTACTCGAGGGGGCTTGATCTTGAAAATTGACTTTGAAAGAGCCTATGACAGTGTCAATTGGGAATTTTTACTAGATTTACTTGCAAAAATGGGATTCGGGGAGAAATGGTGTGCTTGGATTAAAGAGTGCTTGTCGTCAGTGTCCATGTCAGTGTTGATAAACGGATCTGCATCAAAAGAATTCAATATTCAGAAGGGTCTCAGACAGGGGGATCCTTTATCTCCGTTCCTTTTCAATATTGTGGTTGAAGGGCTTAATATTTTGCTAGAAAGAGCAAGAGAGCAGAATATCATCGTAGGTGCAATAATTGGGTCAAATTGGTCAAATGGGGTTGTTGTCTCACATTTTCAATTTGCAAACGATACAATTATTTTTTGCCATAATGATGGGGAGGAACTGGCCAATATCAAGAGAATTCTTCGTTGTTTTCAACTCATATCAGGGTTGAAGATAAATTTTTCTAAAAGCTCTCTGTGTGGGGTTAAAGTGAATCATCAAGAGGTATCATCTTTGGCTATGGTTATGGGATGTAAAGTCGATCACCTGCCAATCAAGTACCAAGTACCTCGGACTGCCGTTGGGTGCTAATTCAATTAGAATCCGAACATGGGATCCAGTGGTGGAGAGAATGGAAAAGAGACTTAGTGTGTGGTGTGGGAGATTCAACACTTTAGGGGGAAGACTCACGTTAATGAATTCTTCACTTAACAGTCTACCCATATACTTTATGTCCATCTTTAAAATGCCGATGGCTATAGCTAAGGTTTTGGAAAAGATTCAGAGACAATTTTTTTAGGGTGATTCAACGGAGAAGAGAAAGATTCATTTGGTTAAATGGGAGACGATTATCAAAAAGAAAATGTTTGGAGGGCTAGGAGTGAAGAATTTGCTGATCCAAAACCTTGCTCTATTGGCCTAGTGGTGGTGGAGGTTTAATAAAGATAGTGATTCACTATGGGTGAAGGTGATTAAGAGTAGATACAAGTTGGAGCAAAATTGTTGGCTACCTCGATTGCCGTCTTCTGGTAAGATCTCAAGTATTTGGAAAGACATTTGCTCGGTGGGGGATTCCTCCGGTGGGGGATTCCTCCTCTAGCATTGGATCTATTATTCAAGAGGGCTTAGACTGGTAGTTCATTCCGGGCAGGATATCTCCTTCTGGAATCACGTCTGGCTAGGGGACTCGACCCTTAGAGAGGAATTCCCGCGTTTATACTTAATTTCGACCCAAAAAGAGATGGTGATCAAGGATATCAAAGACGTAAATGGTGATGGGAGTTGGAACTTATTGTTCCAGAGAGGGTTGAGGGATTGGGAAGCCCAACAATTTGATGTTCTACCATTGCGATTACAGTCTGTAACTTTGGATCCAACCAGGCGTGATGTGTTAGGCTGGAGATGGGCATCGGACAATTGTTTTTCAGTTAAATCAACTTACAACAAATGGGAACAAGAGGGCTTCTCAAACAATTGGGTGCTGGGCTCAATCTGGAAGAGTATTAGTCCCCCAAAAGTGGAAATTTTTTCGTGGCTGGCACTGCAGGATCGAGTAGCAGCCAGGTCGGTACTCCTCTTTCGAAACTTGATCTCCGAGGGCCAATCAGTGTTGTGCCCACGCTGTTCTTTTTTCTTAAAAACTCCAGAGCACCTTTTCCTTCACTGTCAATTTTCTTGGCTTGTGTGGTCTATGATTTTGGATTTGTGGCATGTTAGTTGGGTGTGCCCTGCTTCCTTGTTTGACTTGTTTTCTTGGTGGCTTGGGTTCGGTTTCAAAAATTTGGAGAAGTTTTTGTGGGAAACAACTTTCCAAGCTATAATTTGGTCATTATAGTTGGTTAGGAATGATATTGTGTTCAACAACGCTATTTGGCGTGTGGAGGATCTTGGGGAGTTAATTAAAACTAGAGTAGCTATGTGGGTTAAGGTAAAATTCGATATAAAAGTGCATTCGATGGAGGACTTTAACGGCTATCTTGACGGTATGAGGAAGGTAAAAGTTTGATTGCCTGTGAGAGGAGTGGGTGGTCCACTTATCTGTTGGATGTGTCCTCTTCTCCTTTTCGTCTTCTTTTTTGCTTGTAATCTTGTTTTCCGTTGCTCGTAAGTGCCTGTGCTTTGTGAGCTTCATCTCGATGTATCCTGTTCGAGCTAATAAATTTCTTTGTTTTGCCGAGCAAAAAAAATTAAAAATCAATTGACAATAAATGGAGAGATCTCAAATGTTATTAGGTGATCATCTATTCCACTCCCAAATAATATGGGACTCTATTTTTTTAACAGTCTACCGTGTTTGCTGGGCGACCACCTCCCAACGATGTGTTCTCATTTTGTGAAGCAGAGGTGGTGGTTACGAGTCTATCAAGGTGATTGCGAAAGAGTGACGGCAGATGTCTCGGTGATACTTCTTTTATTTTGTTATTTGTTTTAGTAATGTCCTCTCTTTGGAGGGTTTGTCCTCCTTCGGGGGGTTTTGTCCTCCTTTAGGGGGGTTTTTCTCATTCTGTAGGACGGCGCACCTAGGGCTGCAAACGAGCCGAGCCGAGCCGAGTTTTAGAGTGTTCGAGCTCGACTCGGCAAAAATTTAGATGGCTCGAGCTTGGCTCGAGCTCGTGACGAGCTGCAGGACTCGAGCTCGAGCTCGGCTCGATATGTATTTACGGAGCTCGAGCTCGGCTCGTTTATGAAACAAATATATATAAATATATATATAAATAAATATAAATATGTAAAATATATATATATATATAAATATAAATATATTATATAATCGAGCTCGCGAGCCAATTCGAGCCGAGTTTCGACTAGCTCGAGCTCGGCTCGTTTATGAAACGAGCCCAGGACTCGAGCTCGAGCTCGGCTCGTTTTTGTCTTGAACCGAGCCGAGCCGAGCCGAGCCGAGCCGTTATCGAACCGAGCTCCGAGCCGCTCGCGAGCGGCTCGGATCGTTTGCAGCCCTAGGCCGTGCACCTATGCGCTTATACGCTCTTTTTGTTGGAGTGTCCGATTTGTGGACTTCCAACCTTTCCCCATGAGGATCTTTTGATGAATACTCTCTCTTAACATTTTGCAAAAAAAAAAAGAGAATAGTCTCATAGTCCAAGATGCCTCGGCTCTTGTAAGCACAATTTGAGGCTATGTTTCTGGTAGCAATTTGCAGAGAAAACGTAAGCGTTTTTTAGCATTTCGTTCACTCAAATCAACAAGTTTTATTATTTTACCATCTTGTTCACGGTAACTAGTTAATAACTTGTCAACAAAAACTTTTTTTCTTCGTACAGTAATTTTATTTACAAACTCATCTACAAATTATTCACTACCGGAAACAACTTGACATTTTTCAACAACTTACTCAGTACAGGAAACATCTAACAACTTCATTGCTACAAATTTTTCTTACAACTTATTTACTACCCAAAACACCCCTGATTCTATTCTTTGAAATGGGTTTTGAAGCCCTGTAGCTGTAAATTGTGTTCTGGTTTCAGACCCATCTGAAAAGTGTGTTGATAGTTGTTCGAGTAAATTAACAGTTACTCATTTATAATCACTTCGAATGAAAATTCTCGTACGTACTTCAACTTTCACATTAAAATTGGAGAAAATTAAATAGCCATCCTGTTTCGTAGACTTATTTAGGTGCATATCCTACTAGGTTTGAATACTAAATCGACATTTAGAAATTTAAATATTACCTAAAACACCCTTAATCATGACAAATACAAAAATCATGATAAATACATGAATTATGGCAAAGTCATCCGGAATCATGACAAAACTATGCGGGATGTAAAACTAACATAAAAGTTAGTTTAAGGTCCTAAAATTTTTTTCGAGATGTAATTTACATCCTGAATTTCTTTACCTATATAGTAAAAAAGATAAAGAAATTAATTCGGGATGTAAATTACATCCCAAAAAGAATTTTAGGACCTTAAACTAACTTTTTATGTTAGTTTTACATCCCGGAACGTTTTGTCATGATTCCGGATGATTTTGTCATGATTGCCGCTGCGCTGACCAAATTCAATAAGGGATATTGACTTTGTCCAAACATAACAAACTCAATATCTCTTATTTAATTTAGTCCGTGCAGCGGCTCTATTAAAATGTAAAAAATTATTAAGGGCTAAATGGGTATTATTTAAATCTCAGGATAAAAACATAAATTTCCAAACCTACAAGAATTAGGACTTACGTATCAATGCAAAACAGAACCCTTATTTAAATTCCCCTTAAAATTCCCACTATATTCTCACACTTTAAATATAATATTCTCACACTTTCGTTATAAAAATCACACACAAGTCAGTCAGAGGCAAAGCAATGAACACATGCCCAGAAGGACGTACAAGCCCATGAAAACTGACAATATGAAATTCTCACGCTTCTATTGTATTGTAAAATTCTCACTCTTGTAAGGGCAAAATAGTCAACACGCATAAGGGCAAAATAGTCAACATGCATCTAGAAAAATTAGAGTTGTTAATAAGTCCACGAATCAAAATCTATAACAAAACCGTAAAAGAATTGACCGAATACCGATATTTGGTTAATAAAAGGGTCCATAATTCATGCATGGTGCGATGAGTAAAAGTGCAAACGAGTCGAGCCAAGTTATTTAAGTATTCAAGCTCAGCTCATTTACTAAACGAACTTTATAGTAGACCGAATCATACGGCTCAGGCCACCTCGAGAGTCTGGACCCAGGTGCATCCTCTTGAGTCGGATTGGGGCTGGACCAGGACGCTCCTCGCCAGGAGGCCCAGGACGTTCCTTGCCGACGAACAGATGGAGAACGCCATATCCTCCGCCGTGCTCCATCAAGAGCCGAATTCACGGGTTCGGCGTAGGGCCGAGGCCTGACAACAAACCCCTTGCCTAGCACGTTGAGGCTCTCGTGGCCCAGGTGGGGAGCCGAATTATAAGGTTCGGCCATAGTCAAGCTCGGAACGAGAACCTACGCCAGATCAACTCTACTCCAACGAATAGCAGGAACCGAGCTTACTGGCTCGGCCACGCTGTTAGATTAGTGCATCCACATGCAGGAAGTTGACTTGTCGCATTCAGCGATTATGCTAAAGGATAACGATGAGCGCACATACAAGGTGTCAACTCACACAGAAATGGTTACAAAACCCTAATCCGTCATAATGACGTCGACCAACGTGTGCAAGGCACATGTGCGTACTTGGATAGCAAGCAAATAAAACTCTTTAAATACCCCTCGATAGCAGGCCTAAAGAGATATATGCTTTTCCACTACTAAAACCCTAGTACTTCCCTTCTTGCTCTGCACATTTTCTCATCTATACGCTGGAGGGTGGTCATTCCGTAGTTCCTCCGGTGTGGTCTCTAGTCGTGCTTTCTTGTGCGGGCTAGGTGGAAGTTAGGAGTCACTCTCACCCCCACTCGAACCATAGTTCCATAGGAAGCGAGTTACATTCATCGGAGCCCCACAAGCTTAAAACTTGAGCACGACCTCGACTCGTTGTTGAGGGTCATGGTTTGTAATTTGAATCAAAAGCATGTTTTTTTTTTTGATAGGCTTGAATCAAAAGCACGTTGATGTTCCCCGTTTTGCCCAAGATGTATGTAGACCTGCTCATGAAATAATTGAGCATCTACTTTTCCGGTGTAAACGATCGAAAGAAGTCTGGTTGCTTTCACCCTTTGCTTAAAAAATTACATGTTTAACCCTTCTTTTTTTTTTTTTTGACCTTCTGTATAGAACTTCTATCAAAATTAGGGCCTAAATTTTTTGTGCTGATTTTATATCATCATATACATAATATAAGGGCATACATATTTTAGAGCTCTAAAAATAGGCTAAAATTGGGGGGCCGATGCGGCCGCATCATTGGCATTTGCCCAAAGCCGGCCATGTTTATAAACAAGTCAAACTTAACGAGCTAGCTGAGCTGAGTAGAGCCGACCGAGCTTTAGGAGAGTCTTTTTGAACTATTTTTTTGGAGCGAAGGATTTAACAATTTCATTTTGACTAACAACAAGGCAAAGCGACCATTTAACAACTTACGGGTCTTTATTTCCCATTTCGGCGCTATTAGTACTATTTTCTTTTCACCATTGTTATGAGAATTCCTCCAAACTTGTTTTTACCGGTGTTGAAAAACTCTTGATTAATTCTTCAAAAGCCCTTAGCGATATCAGATTGAACTATCTTTTCCCAGGAACCCAACACAAAATATTTTAAGAATAATGAGCGGTTTAAAATATTTTTGTGTGACCTAAAATGACCCCTCAAATAATAATGAAAAATCAATTCAGGAGTGCCAAACGAAGCTTTATCAAACACACGAAGGAGCCCCTTCATACTCGAAGAAATAGCGTCCCACACAAATAATCCGAGATGTTTAAATCTTGAAAAAAAATCAGTTTAATTGAATATTGACAAGGACTTGATTTATTCATCTAATATTTTATCCCTTGATTCGCAACGACAAAAAATGAATAAATTTATTAAGTTGTTATTGATATTCGATTGAGCAGTTTTTTTAAAGGACCCGTAATAAATATTTTAAACAAATTGAACGACTTAGATGATTTATGTGGGATCCTGAGGTGGGTCCCAAATAGTCCAATGTACACTTTTATTACACATATTGGTGTGCCTATAGTCGGGTTGTTTCGTTATACTCCCTCTGTCCTACTTTAAATATCTCCTGGCCTACTAGAATCTGTGCAATTTCAAACCCCCAAAATATATATTTTTACATATTATTTTTTTGTTTTCTTAAACCAAATTAAAGTTCTCATTGAGTACTTTAGCACTTTAATTTGGTGTAAAAAAAATAAAATAACAATATGCACTTTTTCCCGTAGGCAACATTTAAAGTAAGACGGAGGGAGTATCTGAATATTCCTACGATGCAAAAGAGACAGAATTTTTAGATTATTTTTGCTATTATAAAAAATAATAAGTTTGGTTCATAATACTCTACATTTTATATTACTCTTGTCAATACGAATCAATAATCATTTTTAAAAAAAATTGACGCAAAACTTAAAAGGAGAAAGAGCAATGAGGTAATGAATGACGTGCTTGGGAAGATATAGTAGTAGGTGAGAATATAACGAGCAACAAAAGAGAAGGTTAAATTTTTAATTTAAGTTTAGAGTGAGTGACAACAGGAAAATTATTCCCTCCGTCCCAAATTCTGTCCGGTCTACAAAATGAAATGTTAAAAATAATATAATTTTTACAAGAAAAAATCAAAAAAATTTCAACAACTTACTAGATATCAATGAGTATTTTTAATTTGTGAAAAAAATTTGAATTCTTTCTGAAAAAAATTGTATTATTTTTAATATTCCGTTTTACGAACCGAACAAAAAATTTGGGACGGAAGGAGCGGTAGAAAGGAGCATACAAAACTGGAAAATGATTTGAAAGGAGCATGCAAAATACGGTAAAAGTTGTTGCAACTGATTGGAAATACTATCTAAGAAGGTGTTCCACTTTTTAAAAAGTTAACTTTTTTTCAAACGGAGGTAATTTCAAACTCAAATATAATGAAAATGAAAAATATTTTTTTCATTTTTTTTGCACCGTTTAAAAGATCTCAATGAGATCTATCAAACAAGATCCATATTGGTAGGAAAATTATTTATGTAAACACATGATTTTTGAGCTTGAAATTGCCTTCTTTTTCAAAAAGTTCTTTTTTTACAAAACCGGAACACCACCTAACTTTATTAAAAGAAAAGAACTTTATTCTCTCTCTCTCTTGCACAAGGAATGGGACCCAGCAGACACTACTATATTGCACAAGGAATGGGACCTTTCCTAAACAACCAAAAAAAAAAAAAGCATCAAAGAAGATTAGTAATGATACGCCCACCACACGGGCCGTTCACCGCATAGCCACCGCACACCGTTCCAAATTACTTTGGATTCCTCTCGGATGATTCGAGTTGTTCAATAATTTTTTTTTTAAAAAAAAAACAAGAAGGCCTTGTAAAAATTCAGTTCAATCTACTATGTGTAGATTACTTGATCCAAGCTTCACACGTCTGAAAAATCAGAAAATATGAAAAGATTGGATTTTCCAATTTTTCAATCAAAGAAGCTTGGATCGAGCATCTACACATATTAAATCGATTTTTTGCATGGCCCACTTAATTTTTTTTAAATTATTAAACGACTCGAATCATCCGTGTAAGGCCTGAAATGACCCTGCACAACGTTCGGTGAGATCACTAGTAAATAAAGTGGAGTATTATTCTATTGGACACGTACACCTCCACCTCACAAAGAATGGAATTCTGCCCAATAGTCATGAGATATTACCCACGAAACCAGCACAAAAGCAAAATGGGAAACAAGACACGTGTCCGCCCCAGCGGCCCCCTAGTACTGCACTAACACAGCTCTACACCCTCGTGCCCTCACAACGCGACACGTACTAACCCGCTTCCATACAAAAGTGCCTATAAATACAAACTACCAAAATGTCCGATTTCTTCAATCTGGTTAACCTGCTCAAATTCGTTGCCTCATTCACTCTCTTCAACTATATATCCTCTTCCAATCTTTCTTCCATTCACTTTCCTAGGGGTACGTTTATCGATCGCTAGCTGTATATCATGGCCTATACTCGGATTCCGCTATGTTTTCAGTGTCACACGTCTAACCGGTGCGGGTGCAAGGTGTTGGGTCCCACGGTAGGGTTCGTGGCGTTCGTGGTGACCGCGGTGGTAGAGTGGCCGGTGGGGGCGGTGGTGTGGTTGTTCCGCCACAGCAAGGGGCGGCGTATCATGGCGAACCCCAGCCACGTGGTTTACCCTAAGGTGGCAAGGGCCTTTCCCATTTGATGTGTGTTTTCTTAATTTTAATGGATGTGAGTGAGCGAGGGTACTTTAGTGCTTAATTTTGCTCTCTTGAGAGATCTAGCAGCACGTACTTGTTTTATGTTTGTTGTTTAATTCCAAGTTTTCTTATACATATGTATATAATAAAGAAGCAACCCTTATGCGGGCTGATGTGTTCAAAGATGAGAAAATCTTTTTAACGGAGTGTTCCGTGAACAGTTGTTTACGAAGGTAAATCACGACCGTCAAAGAGTGTTTTGGATGGCCCGGATATTAATGAAATTTTTCCGGTAGACCCTTTCCCAAAAAAAAAAAAAAAAAAGAGCCCCAAATTAAGCCCCAAAATTCTTGAACGGAACCTAGCCTAAAATAGTTTTCATTTTTGAACGCACGATAATTATAAAGAAAGAAGAAGATAATTATAAAGAAAGAAGAAAAAAGAACGCACGGTAGGGATGGGGTGGTAAGTGAGATGGATTGCGGGGAAATTCCATTTTCTTTTATGGCAGTGTAGTAATAAATGTGGGAATATGGGCACTTTAATCAAATAACGAGAATGCCTCTCAACTTTTGGAACAAATCAATCTCAACCATTGCAACAACTAATCTTTTGGTGGACCGTACACCATTGTATTTTGTATTATAGATTATAGATATAGATATCTCTTACTGGAATCTGTGCATTTTCAAAACACCAAATATGTTTTTACATATTATTTTTTTATTTTCTTACACCAAATTAAAGTGGTCACTGAATACTTTAGCACTTTAATTTGGTGTAAGAAAATAAAGTAACGATATGCACTTTTTCCCGTAGGAAACATTTAAAGTAGGACGGATGGAGTATCCGAATTTTCCTACGATGCAAAACAGACAGACTTTTTAGATTATTTTTGTTATTATTAAAAATAATAAGTTTGGTTCATAATATTTTACTTTTTGTTATCATACGGTTTTGCTATTGACAATAAGTACACTAAAACAAGAAAAATACGTATTCATGTGTACTTTTTACACCCTTTAATACACATTCACACACTTACTATCTCTATTATCTATTATACTAAAACACAAGAGTGTGGGCCCATACAAATATAAGTTGTTAGAAGGGTTGTGATTCATTTGATCCAATGGCTGATATGTGCTCTCCAACTCTCTTAAGAAAGCACTCACATTCTTACAAATATATTACAAAAACGCCCCACTATCAAGATTCAAAGGAAAATTTCAATTCCAATTGGAATAGATAATGTCGTAGACACAAACAAACAATAGTTGTCAATAAATTATGCTGAATTTAGAATTTTCTATTATCCTATTAGACACGTACACCTCCACCTTAAAGAAAGAAATTCTGCCCAATAGTCATGACTCATGAGATATTACCCATGAAATCAGCACAAAAGCAAAAAGGCAAACAAGACACGTGTCCTCCCCAGCCGCCCCCTAGTACTGCATTAACATACCTTTACACCCTCGTGCCCTCACAACACGACACGTACCAACCCCTTCCATACAAAAGTGCCTATAAATACAAACTACCAATATGTCCGATTTCTTCAATCTGGTTAACCTGCTCAAATTCGTCGCCTCATTCACTCTCTTCAACTATATATCCTCTTCCAATCTTTCTTGGATTCACTTCCCTAGAGGTACGTTTATCGATCGCTACCTATATATCATGGCTTATAGTCGAATTCCGCTATGCTTTCAATGTCACACGGCTAACCGCTGCGGTGCAAGGTGCTGGGTCCCACAGTAGGGTTCGTGGCGTTCGTGGTGACCGCGGTGGTGGAGTGGCCGGTGGGGGCAGCGGTGTGGTTGTTCCGCCACAGCAAGGGGCGGCGTATCATGGCGAACCCCAGCCACGTGGTTTATCCTAAGGTGGCAAGGGCCTTTCCCATTTGATGTGTGTTTTCTTCATTGTGATGGATTTGAGTGAGTCAGGGTGTAGTGCTTTGGCTCTCTTGAGAGATCTAGCGGCACTACTTGTTTTATGTTAGTTGTTTAATATATTCCAATTTTTCTTATGTATGTGTGTAATAATATAATAAAGAAGCAACCCTTGTGCATGCATGATGTGTTTAGTAAACATTTCAATACCACTAAAGTATTTGCAATCGGATTTTGTAATGACGTCATGAAAATATATACGTACGTGATACATGTAATGTGATTTTCCAGTAATATATTATACTATTCCGGAACCAAAAGTGGCCCCTCTTAAATTTTAGCTCAGACCCGACTCCTTATAGTGATATGATAAAAACTTGTGGAGGGCAAAAGAAAAAGGAACTAAACTACTACTAGATCGATCATTCACACAAAAGTGTTTCTGATCTTAGTTATACAGATACAGAGACAACTATTTTTTATTTTATTTTTGGAAGGGGGCAAAAGCAACTATATATGTTTGTGTACTCTTTGATCTCCTTTGCTTATGACAAAAAGGTAATATCTTAGGCATCAGAGAATTTATTCCATCATTAATTTAAGAGCCTTGAAATTAGTCTGAGATATGAGCAAACTGCCTCGGACATTCAGCTATAAACAAAGGTACTATCTTCAAGACTAGCTATATCAAACCACAAGAAAGTTTCACTACAACAAATCTGATTTTTGTGTTGACACCCAATTTTGCCCCACCACTCGCAAATTTAAGTTGGGAGCAACATTGAATGCGACACCAACTTCACCGTATTTATCTCCATAGCGCAACGATAACTTTTACTGTGTTCGGACCCAAATCGAATGTTGATATATAGAAATATCAGTCGAGAACATCGCAGAACAATGCGCGTTGCGTTGGAACATTATTCCAGTCAGCCGTACACGCGGTCTGTCAATTCTTGCCAAAAAATAGAAAAGATAAAGTGGAAGAATAATTAAAGGGCAATTGGTATTGTTAAGTATTCCCTCCGTCCCATTTTTATTGTCCATTTTCGTTTTTCGTGCCGTTCTTTCAACGTTTATATCTCTCAATTTATAATGCTTTTCATAATTTTGAAAACTTTATATTATAAATCTAATCAAGAACTATCAAACAATATCCATATTGCATATTTTTGGAGATTCATATTGAAAGATATAAGCGTTAAAAGAACGACACGAAAAACAAAAATGAACAATAAAAATGGGACGGAGGGAGTATATTGAAATTACCTTCGTTTAAAAAAAAAAGAAAATTCTAAAATCAGCCTAGTGGTTGACAATAATGAGTGTGTGAATGTGTATTAAAGGGTATAAAAAGTACACAAAAATACGTATTTTTTTTGTCTTCTAGTATGCTTATCGTCAGCCCAGTAGGCTGACAATAATAAGACCCAAAAAAAAATACTTTTTGAAAAAGTAGAACACTACCTTAATACTCTTGCTGGGAATTGGATTGGAATCCCGAGGACCCCAAATTGAATGAAATTCAATTCCCTTAGACCACGTGTTGGCTCCTGGACCGTCGGATTGTGTTTGGCATTTGATCTCAACCGTGGACTCATTTTTTCCAAAATCTCATGTGCACACCACACTTGATCCGGGCTCCCCCTCTGGCCGACACACGTCCTTGCACAAATGGAAATATCACATCTCAGTGGGAAGGAGCAGTTGAGCAATTCAATGGGGAGCAAATCCTATTGTCAGGCCACATGGCGAAATCTTGTGCGTCGGATCTTTTCTAGTCCCCATTTCAGCCGTTGGTCAATCTTTCGCCATCCTGTGCGCATGATGCACCGGTTCAGGACCCCTCTCCGCCGACACTCCCATCTCTTTCTTTCTCGAGGAAAAATCCCCTTCTCACCCAAGAAGAAAAATCCCTCTATCTCCCCCACAGGAGAAAAAAAAAAAAAAACAAACAGAAACCTTTTTTCTTTTACAAAAATCCCAAAAACAGTTTCTCTCCAAATTCTCGAGGCAGAAGTCCTCTTAGAGGTTCGAGGAAAAATTCTCAATCCCACAGTTTATTGTAAGTCAGAATTACACGACAACAATTATATAGCTAAAAATAAGTACGGATCGAATTATGTGCTATTTTTAGTTATATTATATTTTTGTCTAGCTTAATTTTTGAGCACACTTCTGTAAAAATTCACCGCACAAGATGAGGAAGATGTAATACTAAGCAGGGGATTTTCCCCTTTCAATTCCAATTTTCAGTTCAACTCAAACGGTTTTTTTTTTTTTTTTACTTAGATTAATATCACAACGATGTTCTTTAATTTTCACGTAAAACCAGAAGTAATGTTATCAATAAACAGTTGAATTGCACACATTTCATATTTTATTTATTTGCCGAGGATAATTAATTGAAAAAGGCTAGAGTTGAGAAATAAGTACTGAGAGGACGATGTAGGATGCCTAAGGGCATCTCCAATTCACCACTATTCCTTCAAATTAAATAGAGGATGGATGTGACACATTGAAGAAAGATTTTGTAATTTATTATTCTTTTTTTTTTTCACTTTTTTTACTTTCTGGGAGAATTTTTTGAAGGACTCATCATCCTTTTTAGAGTTTGGTCCTACAAAAGTAAATTTTGAGTACAAAATCCCTCCAAACTCTAAAAAGGACGACGGGAAGGGCATCTCTAATCTACCTCTATTCCTCCAAAATAGAGGTGGATCTGACACATTAAGGAGAAATTTTATAATTTATTCCATTTTTTCTTTATTTTTTTGTACTTTTTGGGAGAATCTTAAAAGGACTCATCGTCCTTTTTAGCAACACCAATGGCGTGCCGACAGAAGGGTTCGCCTATGCAAAGCGCGTCAAATAATCTACTGCTTTTTGTCGACAGAGGAATTCGCATCGGCAATATTGCCGACTCGAGACTTTGCTTTGCCGACGCAAATACGCCTTTGCCGACATACTATTGTGCGTCACCAAAACCAAATTTTGTTGTAGTTCCTCACCAGACAGTTTGATAGTACTGATCAAGGTCTAAGAAATGTTCAAATTGCGGCCAAAATCTGTAGGGAAAATCGACAGATTAATCATTCTACTAATCATTTGACTGGTAGTTAAGACCAACATTAACAACCAATTAAGAAAAAAGGAAGACCAAGCCTCAGTAGCAGGCCGTGGTCTTTAGACTTTGGCCTCCACCTTTACGAGAAAGTCTTCAGACCTTGGACCGATCAATTAGGCCAGGGCTTTAATTTCTGTCATAATCGTTGGATTGGAAACCAGGATTAGGAAACCGCTTTGGCTTTTTTTTCTTTTACAACTCAAGTGTCCGACAGCCCTGGCGAAGTTATGCCCGCCTCGATTAATCTGGAGGACTTATCTTGCCGCTCACTTGCGGGAGTTCCAATTGAAGTCAAAGCAAAACTCTGTATTAACTGGCTCAAAAGAATTGGTAGCACATGGGTTTCGAACTTAAAACCTTAACAATGAGCAAAACTACTACTGAGTTTCAAGCTTTGACCAATAGGTTAACCGGGTTTGCTTTGGCTTTATTTGCTCTGAAAGGAATATTGAGAAAATAGGACTCTGGCCATCAACAATTGTTGGTCCATTTTTAGTAGTTGATCAAACACGGAATCAAAAAGAATTAGTATTTTTTTGTAGATAATTTTTTAATTTCTTTTTCTACACTGTGTTTAAAAGTTCTAAATTGATTTTTCTTGAACGGTGTAAGAAAAGTATATAAGATTATTTACACAAACACATTAAATTTCAAACTATATTTGAAAACGACTATCCAAAATGGATCGAAGGTCGAAGATGGAGGACGTATCATCAATGATGGACCGAGGGGCAAATGAGCATGGATGACTGCCCTACCCATGTAACTTGTTTCATTGGGATGAATTAAAAAATAACTGATAAAAAAAATATGAAATTTTTTTATTTACTGAGGACTGTTCCATGAGATGGCTTCTTGCCAACGTTTTTTTTGGTACTCGAGTAGATCTTGTCTGCCCTTGTTCCCTTCAATTTTTGTTCCTTTTCAGAGATTAATAAAATTTCTTTTGTCGTTCCCTTCAATTTTTGTTCCTTTTCAGAGATTAATAAAATTTCTTTTGTCGAGGAAAAAAATAATGAGGTGGCCCAGTTGAGGATAAAACCAAAAATTCCGAGCAAGTATTCTTATCCGTAGGCCATCCAATCCCATTTTGCAGATTGTGTGGCGGGGGTTACAGAGGCTCCTATAAAATTTAGTACTATATATCTTAGAAATATCATATCAATTACGTACTATCTTAGAGAATATCATATCAATGTTGGGTATTTGGTTTTCAATGTCGGATTTATAGAATCAATTGGGGCTACCTTAATTGGTCAGAACTCTTGCATCTCATTAAGTGTTTTTCCTTTCTTTCTTTGTTTTTATCCTATAATGAGCTTATTTCGCCAATAAAAAAAGGGGGCTTATTGTATTCGTTGAGTTGTGTCTCGTGGACTCTTACAATTGATGTAGTTTCCCGAGTTTGTATTATGTACGTCATATACGATGAAATGAAATGATTTCTTCTATGGTTGACCCAAAAAATAAATGTCGGCTTCATAGAGAAATTTGTGGATATCTAATTCTTATACGTATTTTGTTCTTCCACAAATCCCCTTCGTGATCTAAATCAAAATACATTCTAGAGGATTCATTTTGTATAATTAAATTATATCTCTTAATTCATAAATTCTCAAATTTTCACAACCAAATTATGCAATTCTTCACTCCATATCTCCTTACATTCAACTAATCAACCAATGTGTAACCTAAATAAAGCAATGAACATACAATTAATTTCCATAAGAAAGTGTTATTCTAGACTAATCAAAACTTGGCAAGTAGAGTGGAGCACAGTTGATGTCTTCCTTATACTCCAATGCGCGTGAGTAGGGTTCAATTTCCGTAAACATGCACACATCCACCTCTCCAAGCCCCCTAGGATAGTGTAGATTAGATTTAACAAATGACAAAAAAAAAAAAAAGACTAATCAAAACTTGGTCTCATTATGTAAGTAAAAATCATTAATTTAAAAAAAAAAAAGGAAAACCCTAGCTAGTGTGTACATTTTGCAGCTCTCTCAAATTCTATTAGGAAAATGAAAAATAATAATAAATACAAACATCAAACGAAATTAATTGCACAATACGTATTGTATCAATTGCACAAACAATATCCGTGACCACATTAATCCATTATCAAATATCTCATCTAAAAAGAAGAAGGGTTGGAGACCCATCACTTTCCCTATCCTCAAATGTCCCTTTCAATTCCTTACAATCTCTCCCCTCCTTCTCCTCCAGCATCGGAACCAGAGGGCAGGGGACGGCAATCGTAAGATCGAGATTCAACCGGTCATCCGAACCGGACGTGTTGTCGTCTTCGAGGCAACTGGCGGAATCGGACACCCGGTCGTTTTCCGGACAGGTCTTCGTCTTCGGTGTGACAGGATTCGAGACGCATTGGTCTTGCGTTGGACGGATTAGGGTTTGGTTGAGCTTGTGGTGGTTTGGGTCGATTCCCATGCTAATCAACTTTCTCTTTAGGTGAGAATTCCAGTAGTTTTTCACTTCGTTGTCCGTTCGCCCCGGTAGCCTTCCAGCTATCAATGCCCACCTAATAGTCCATAACAAATATTCATCAAAGAAATGCTGATAATGCTTTGACTTCTTTCGCCGAGAAACAAAAAATATCATCACGAAAAGTTTCCAATATTGGAAAGGATCGATGAGCTAATGTGGCGCAAATATTTGTCTTAATTAGTAGCATACAATGTTTGTTAGCAAAAATAATATATATCCTGTATCCTCAAAAAAGAAATTATTTTCTGTGGATCACATTTTATTGAAGTCTGACCTAGATTATGCCAGATTGTAACTTTGTATCGACACCGTAAACTTCACTTTTTCGATCCATTTTCTAAATGAAATTGTCGGATAGTTAGGGTTTCCGGCTTAAGAAAGAGTACTAATTAATTGTAATTATGTGTAAAAATTATGAAATGATTCATAAACCAAAATTTATTGAAAAGCTAGCTAGCCCCACCAATATGACCTCACAATATACGTCGTCTTCTTTGAAATTATGAGTTGCAATGAATGATAGGAGTATGTGTTTCTTATTGAAATAGAAGGACCACATGCAACATGATACTTTTTTGTGAAAGTTCCGTATAATCCGTGGGATTCGTAGCCAGGATTAGGAAAGGTTGCGCGCGCAAGGCGGAAGTACATATATTTGAGGTTGGGCTATATTGCCCAGGTGAGTTTAAGAAAAATAAAGAATTTTTATGTAAAATTTTAACCCAATATAAGTTTTAGCCCACCTCATTTTCTTAATTTTTGTACCTCAACCCATTATATATGATCATCTTCATTGAAAAATAACTTATTGATATCGACTTAGATTCGACAAAAATTATTTCTACTCTCTAAAACAAGGTACAACTTCAGTAGGGTACAACTTTAATATTGTACGTTTTTTGTAGTAATTTTCTTTTGTTTATTTTAGAACATTTATGTATTTTTGTACAAGTTTGTTGGACATTAATTATAAAACTTTTTTTGGTTTGGATTAGCCCTGGACAGATTAGATTCCCGGTTCTGCCGCCGGCCCGTGGATGCCCTTAAACTGCCTGACATTTGAGTTATCAAAAAAAATTAAAGTTCCATACAAAATGCTATGCTTGTGTAAGTATAGCTCAAAATACTTTGCGAATTGTCTAGAATTAACCTTTAAGACCTGTTTGATTAATTGATGGTATACATTGAGTATTGACCCCATGCGCAGTGGAACACAAAAACATCCGAATACTGGAAGGCTAGGGTACGTTTGAATGCCGCAGTATCAGCTAAGGGTTTACTTTTTCAAAATCAATTCGACAAAACACAGGATATATCTTCTTAATTTCCTTGTTACTGCAGCCCAAGTGATCATCACAGCCCTATCGATCGAAAGGGCTTGTGATGCTTGGTGAACATCCTGAGCGAGAGTGAGAGAGAGGATCGAGTACCGGTTGCCGAGGAGGGCGTGGAGCTTGATGATGAGGTCCTCTTCATCTGGAGCAAAGTTGCCCCGTTTGATGTCCGGCCTTAGATAGTTTATCCATCTCAGTCTGCAACTCTTGCCGCAACGAAACAACCCTAATATCCACCCACATGAAAAACACAAACCAAACTAATTAGAAACACATTTCACTGTAAACAATGTAGAGAAACAATAAAATTAAGCTTTAGAGAGAGAGAGACCTGCAGCCTTGGGGAGGGTACGCCAACAACCTTCACCATGAGTTCGAATGTAATCAATAAGCTTTTGGTCTTCTTGCTTCGTCCAAGCTCCCTTGTTTGTGTCTTGTTTATCACAGCATGGCTTCCTCATTGTTTTCCTTTCCTCTCTTATCTCTCTTTCAAGAACCCTAAAAGTTACTGGAAACACCACAAGAGAGAGAGAGAGAGAGAGAGAGAAGAGTTTTGGAGGGGGAGAGAGAGATGTAGAAAGTTGGCCTAAAAGGTGTTGTACCTCCCAAGTCTTTGTAATAGACGAGTGAAAAGAGGATGAGTTGACTTTGACCGGCAGTTTTGGCTATTTATTAGGTGGGTTGGTCACGGTCACTTTGCCACACACTAGCCACACCCTCACAGCCTCACAAATATGGGTGTATCTATCACACCATGGTTTTTACACCCTTTCACTTTGGTCCCTCCTCCTTGCTTCAATTTCATTAATTTGGCCTTGAACTTTCATTTCCGTTTCCATCTCTATCCAATCCCTTTGGCCTGTTTGTCATCTTCCATTAGTGCTTCAAAATGGGGCAAAACAAAAAAAACAAAGGCATGTTTAGAACTAAAAGGTAAGTAAGAGAATTTTAAAACATAAAGATCGTTGCCGTGGTTGGATTTGTTGGGAATATTTCGAAATACCTTTACAAATTGATTACTCGAGTTACAATTTTTTCTATTCAAAATGCTAAACGAAGATCATACCAGGACTATACTATAATACTCTTTTAAACCTGTTGTGCAGTTTATATTTCTTCTTTCTTGGCTTGGAGTTATTACGAATAGTCTAAAGTACCTCTACGTATAGATCGATCTCTTAAGTTGTAGTTATGTTTAAAATTGTTGGCATTGTCCATAACAATAAAAAATACCTTTACAAATGGATGATTGGGATAAACTTCCTTTTTTATTTTTGAAAATTAACACAATCTTTTAAGACTGTACATAAACAATCTTTTAAGTACATCGTGTAATTAATTGTTTAATTTTTATTTTGGCCTAGGCGTGCTACAAATAATCCAAAATACCTTTACAGTTGATCTCTTGAGCTGCAGTTGTGTTTTTTTTTTGTTTTTTGTCTGGAATACAAATAGAAAACTATGGTTACATGGAAATTGATTACAGTACGTTAGAATGGAGGGTTTATATCATGAAATTAAAATTAATTGGACCAAAATCAAACAATGCTGAAATGTACAACCACCAAAGGGTCCAATTTACCCCCTCACAAGAGAAATAGGGTTGATTGCCGTTAGTTGTTTTACCGTTAAGAATACGTCCCTATCAGTAATCCATATTCCATACTAGTTAGCCTATCCACAAAACTCTCTCTCTCTCTCCATACTAGTTAGCCTATCCACAAAACTCTCTCTCTCTCTCTCTCTCTCTCTCTCTCTCTCTCTCTCTCTCTCTCATATGGCAATCCGCCAGTCCAATACTGACGACCGGTCTTTGTTAAGAGTCCAACCCAATTGAACAGTAGAGATCAACCACCCTAGAGAAAAGCAGACTTCCATACACGTCACATACTTCTTTTTTTTAAACTTTATAAGTGTCCCGGCGAGCTCACGCGCACCTCAACTAATCTTAGGAGCCCAATCCCACCACTCACTTTGCGGGGAGCCCAAATAAAACCGGACCAAAACTTCGTATAGATTGAACCCAAAAGAGTCGATAACACCTGAAAAATTTCGAACCCGAAACTTTAGAAGAAAGCAAACCCTGAAGTCCCTGACCTTGATCTCGCCAACTCCTCGGGGTCTTCCATATATATGTTACATACAAACAGAGGTGTTTCAGCTGAAAAGTACAGTAGATATATAGCATATAAAACTAGTACTGGCATTCCCATTTTTCTAACCTACCATTAAATGCCTTAACATTTGGTAAAGAAACATCCTTTCTCTTTGATTATCAGCTGTCCCTTTTCACACTTATGGAGTAATTTAATACATGGAAATTAGTACTATAATAAAATGTGGCAAGAACTAGAAAAGAGAGCAGGCCAGGGGGGGCAAGGGCATCAAACACGATACAACGAGTAAAGAGAACAAGTCATGTGTTGGTTAGGTCTTCTGGAGAGAAGTCGGTCCATCTACCATATGTAGCAAGTACTATATATATATATATATATATGAGGCCAGAAACATCCTAATCAGACCAACTTGGATGTAAGAAAAATAATACTCCGTAACCACATAATTAGGATAATTCATAAGGATAAAAAAAAAATGAGAGCCCAGCGATCGTGAGAGAGTGTAAATATTACTATAACCCAATATTAATGTATTTATTTTGAAGAGGGTGCAATAACATTTTTGGCCGTTTTAAGACATTTTCTGTCGTGCAAAACCCATTTCAGTCGCTATCTGAATTGAATAGATGAATTGTGAATTGGTCGATTAACCGTTGGATTCGATTCTGGATAATAGTTCAAACAACTATCTTCTGAACCTTTAAGATTCCTATATATATATAGGTGTTTTTTTTTTTGTGTCCCTAGAACCGCCCCGATATATATATACCGTCTTTCGTCTCTATCAGTCTCTTTTTAACTTACGAAAAACAATTCCCTTACGGGATACCTAGAAATTAATGGAGGGAAAAAATAATCGATGAATGAGTTGTTTGTACTTCCTTTAACCCGATTCACAGAAGGGGCCAAAAATAGGAATTGCAAATGCTTATCTATTAAACCAAGTGCATCATCAATTTATCATTCAAAACAAACTTTCCGTTGGTTCAAGCCTAAAATTTTCACATGTACAACATATCATTATCATGCAAATACGTAGACATGTTTATTCGCGAATTTTCTAAATCCGAATCAAAATGATTCACGATAGGACTCGATTCAAGAAGAATAAAAAATAGTAATCATTTCGATTCTCCATTAGATTTCACAATTTTACGAGGAAACTATCCTCCTAAACACGTATAGACTGAGGTGCAACCCTGTTGAGAGAGAAAAAAGAGGATTTTCACTCCAGAAAGTCTACCCCACCGCTCTGTTTCACCGCTTCCTCCACCGCTCTCAATCTCACAATTCAAAACACTTTTGGACAATCCAGATTTTAAAAAGCGTACAACTCTTCCTTGAAATTTTTTTTAAAAAAATTCGGATCATTGATTGCCGAAATGGACAATAAGATTGAGTGTTGCAATGAGGGAGCGGTAAAACAGAGCGGTGAGGGTACCACCGCTGCTTCCGCTCTAAGAATCTAACCTACAAGTCAGCATCTTGGAACCACGTCCCACCATTAATAGCCGCATCGATCTGAGACCAAAACAGCATCCATCCACCCCTGCGGCCAAGAAAGCAGCCATTAAACTCCAAAAGCAGCGGCAGCTATTCTGATGAGTGCAGGTCCATTTAAAGATCTTGGAAACCAAATTAAAGCTCAGCCTCAGGCCCTCGATCAATGGTTAGTACCACAAAATGGTAATGGCCCAGTTATAGTTGAGACTCAAAACGCAATTCATTTGTACAAGCAATGAGGTTAATCTAACACCATAGCCATCTCAACATATCATATTTGTCGCTGATCAAAAAAAAAAACATATCATATTTGTCTTGAACAAAAAAGACGTTCGAATTCTAACTGACCATTTTCAATTATAGTACTGCCTTACTAAGGACAAGTATGATTCGACCGCCACTTATTGATATGTAATGCGAGTTTTTGCAGGGATCGTGTTAGAATCTTAGATTGAGACCCGACATATGAACAGTTTTGATTATCGAAATCTGGTATTGCTATTGTCCATTTTTGCCTCACGTGAGGAGATCACAGCTATCTGTAATCTGGTTACCCCTTGAAACAAGGGGCCATAAATTAACATACAGTGGGCCTACAATCTGAGTCAGGAAATCTGATTTCCACGTAAGCGAATGTCGAAATATCTCGGCAATCAACATTATTTGGCCCCATTCGGCCATACCTCTCTTTTTTAATTTGTGATTGCAGAATTTTACCCAAACTCTGTATAAAATAAACATACTTGTACTTGGTTGAAAATTTGCCAGGCTTAGTTTATTTTGTTTTGTCGAGATTATCTATTTGCTCACAACTTTAGAGAATTTTTAGTTACTTTGGCTATATATGAATGATTCAGTGACGACAATATGTGAAAAAAACCAATCATATGTATAAAAAAAATACAAAATTCAGTGCCGACAATATGTGAAAAAAACCAATCATATGTATAAAAAAAATACAAAATCTTACCGCATTTTTTAAACTCAGGCCTCAGGGGGTCCGCTTGAACCAAACCCTCTTGGGTGATAGTGGAGCCTCCCCTGGTCTTAGAAAGCCCTTTTTTTATCTGTCCAAAGTCAAAAATCTATGGCAAAAAGTTAGATGCTCAAATGGAAAGAAAAATAAAAATAAAAATTTCAGTTTATGGCATACATTGTGGATAAATTGCAATATTGTAGGCCCCTTTCTTGTTGGATGATAAACACAGAAACAAGACAGGTGTGGATACCTCAGAGGCCTTATCCAATGTTGTAGTTTTACGAAAGTGAAAATGAGAGGGAAAGACTAGTGGTTGATCGATGGATATCATACCATGAATGTTGTTTACCTGTGAATCCAATGCAAACATCCCTTCTACCCCTGTTCTTCTACTTCCATCTGACTTTTGCTGCTTTACCTACCAGATATAATCATCTATTGTTAACAGAAACCACCACAGGCTAAGCAGGGCAAAGAGAGAGAGTGTGTTTGGCTTCTTTAGAGTTTAGTTTGGACTGCGGATAGCAGTCCCTGTAATCTCGGTCGTGCAAAAGTATTTTTAGTAATTTTTTATTTGTTAAGAGACTCTTCTTCCCATGAAAACTCTATTCTCAGCGGGAAGAATATTTCTTTGAATCTGAACTATTGATTAACGGAGTCTTCTCTGCAGTCCAATTGGAGATGAGCCGGGCCAAAAAAAAAACCTGGAACTACCATATTATTTTATGCCAGGAGAAAGAACCAACATTTCATCATGTTAAGACAGACAAGCAAGCACAAAGTTTCTCTCATTTTTCTAATCCTCGTATTCCACATTCCACAATTTAAGGTTCAGTTTTCTATTTCCTATCTGAAACAAAGCAAAAAAAAGAATAGATCTGACTTTCAGAGAGTACACCTGATTTCCAAATTTTCTATGTCCTGTTATTCCCTCGACCTCGTTCTCATGAAGTTGACCTCATATGAAGTTCCATCGCGTTGTAAGATATGGGTTTCCTTGTGATTTCATGCTGCACAAGGCGGTCCGACGAGGATTAAATTCGACCATCCATCCACCGACGAAGATCTGACATAATCCAATAATTAAGCAAAAACATATTACTATTACTTAAAAGAAAAAAGTATAACAACTTTCAACCAAAAAACAAAAAAAGGAGGAAAGCAACTAAAGTGATTCAGGACAACTGAGGGAAAAATAAAAAATAAAAAATTGGAGGGTGGGGACCAACTTTTCAGCTCTGAAATTCTGACAACTGCTGATAGGGTAAATAGGTGCTAGCCAACCAGTCTAAGCCATGTCTTGCTCCTAGATAACTGCAATTAACTTCTACCATTCAATGGATGGTGTAGAAACAGCTCCCTGGGTCAACTGATCAGAAAATAGAGAAAAGGGAATGAGGCAGGCATTCACAGCAATGATAAATGGAATGATTAAGTGATACAGATTCCACAGTACATAAAAAAGTAATGTATCATTCACAAAGCATAGAATTTGGTACAAGATAGATTCTCGAGAAGAATAGAAGGTAACAAAGATTACCCTTTTCTTTTCTTTTTTTTATAGGCAAATAGTTTTTTGAGGAAGACTTTGACAAAGAGTACATCAAGTTAGGGGGAAGGGAGGGAATCCAACTAAGGGTTGGATGAAAAGAAGAACACCTAATGGGACATAGCCCAAAAACACCCAGGGGACAAGCCTGAAACACCTAAATACAATTGAAAACTCAACTACGATAATGCTCAAAACAGCCCAAACCCAAACTGTTAGCTAGTGGAGTCAACACCCACACACCATCCTCCGACCTAACAGACTCGGATAGAATCAAGAGCTACAGGATCCATATGTGCAAGTGGGGTCAGCACATATGATATTCAACAGAAATGAGAAGAAATCATGTGATATTCTGCTGCAAAACTGTCTTTCTCCAACTTTTCCGTTTTGGAAAATTACTTGCATCCAACTTCCCATCCATGCTTGATCCAAACCTGATACTGTATGAAGAGCTCTCATTTTCATCTAAATAATTGTTCTGAACAATCAGCACTGCTGTTTGATTTCAGTGTTTTGCAACCTGGATCCAGGACTGGGCCAAAAAGGCTGAGCCTTGAATTACCAAAAAAACGAAGTTGGGGAAATTGAATTCTAATCTCAAAAGCATAGAAAAGATTCATTGAGTGAACTACATTGAGATGAATTTCTGATTTGCTGTTTGATGAAACTTGTGACTCGTTCAAACTTCAACGGTTCCCAAAGAGGAAGACATAATACACGCGCGAGTTAATACGAATATGATGATCATAAAAAAATCAGACACTCCTGCTTGGAGAGCCACAGATAGGAAATAGGTGTGGACGTATAACGAGCGATATTTTTTCCCCAGATAGTACTGCGAAGTACAGCAGGAAATAGTTTCTTAATAAGAAACGTAGATATTGAGAGAAATAACAAGAGGCAAGCAAATAGAATACCAATAGAGTAGCAGACGCTGCAGACCAATTCCATTACTACCAGAAGTAAACAGCAGAAATCTTTCCCCAATAGTGTATGAAAAGGAATTTGTGGAGACAACTATTTCCGGTTATGAAACTGCCCCAGGATTGCTCATGGACTATGAGGAAGTTGTTAAAATTGAGAGTGCAATGCCAGAGTTTTGTTAAAACACTGAAATGGTGATGGAAAGGGGACTTTCTTATGGCTTGATAATTGGCACCCCAGTGGTCCTTTATATAAGCTCCTAAGTGATCGAGCCTTTGCTAACCTTGGAAGATCTATTTCTCCAAAAGTTAGCTCTGTAATCCAAGATGGAGAATGGAATTGGCCAAGACCAACATCCTCCTTGATTCTAGGAGATTCAGAATTCAATTCTTAGTTCAATTCGACCTCGAAGGGCCAGAGAAGATGAAGTTATATGGGTTATTTCCCTACTGGCCGATACAATACTAAGCATACTTGGGAGGCTCTTAGGCACGGAGGAGGGACAGTTCAGTGGGCTTCAATAGTGTGGTTTTCCAGAAGTGTTTCAAGGTAGTTGTTCATTTTATGGTTAGCTACAAAGGAGAGACTTTGTAGATGGGGGATGACGATTGATCCTGGTTGTGTGTTGTGCTCTCAAAGGGATGAAACGTTGCAACACCTGTTCCTTGAATGTAGCTATTCCAGCAGCATTTGGAAGGTTATTCTTAACAGATTCCAGATTAAGAGAAATCCGGAGGTGTGGGATCATTATAAGGGTACGAGCTTCAATTCTTTTTTGTTCAAGCAAGTCTTGGCGGCTGGGGTCTACCATCTATGGATGGAAAGGAACTCTCGAGTTTTTGCTGGTAGAAGCAGAAGGGCTGATGCAGTGCTGGCTTGTATTGAGGATAATGTCAGACTTCGTGTGTGCACTTGAGAGCATTTCCCCCACGCCCTTGAGAACCAGAGACTCTGCAGTCTCTAGAATATTTCAAGCAAAGTTCTTGGTACTTAATTTTGTAGTTATTTTGGCAGATTGTAGTGAGGAGTTTCCTTTGTAAAGATTTTGTGCAGTGGGTTGATCTCCACTTGTTTTGTGTTGGTTGGTATAAAATGCGCAACTTCCCAAAAAATATATTTCCGGTATCTACTATCCAGATCATTCTACAAACCTCGTGCTCAAATTTCCAATAAAAGCAGATCCTGGAATCGAAAAGTATGTCTAGTTACCGACTTATAGTACATAATGAAGATACCTTTGTGCATCAAGGATGTGATATTAGCCGTACCTTAGAATGGAAGTTACAAGTCTCCCATGAAGGATATATCATATCTCCAAGGTCATGAAGCTTTATTTACCATCACTGCCAAATAAACCGTGACAACATCTTCTTAACACCCTTCCAAAGGTTCAATGCCCAGAGTATCAACTCAAACAAATTCAGTTATCTGAAACTAGTTCCCATCGCATGGTATACTAGCATCATGTTGACATTGCATCCTTCCATCATTTCCTCTCTTCCCCTCTCTCCTAGCACACGATCTTAACATATCTATGGTTAGTCAAGTGAAAGTTAGCCTCAAAGTTTCCATTCTACGCACAGTAAAAAAGAATCAGCATGCTCCATGATTTTCAAAGTAGAAGGCATGATGGCTGAAATTATGTGTAAATATAACCTCTACAGATGTGTGTGGCTGCAAAACCCTAATAAGGGGTAGCAAACACCTACTGTTACAAGCTGACTAATTGAATACTGACACTAGAAATATGCTATAATGTGAAAATGATATACATGGAAAACCATGGGGAAAAGAATCCCCATGACCCACCTTGCAGTTGCAAACAATCCACAAGAAAGAAGAGTTCAAATACAATTGACTTACAAGTTACAACCCAACCTTGGTGCATTTGATCTTGACATCTTCACTTGCAAGCTCAATATCCACTTGCATGTAGCCCTGCCACTCATATCATCCTTGTCTAGATCTCATTACACACAAATCGGATTGCAACGGCCTGTTTGAAATTCAAAGAAATCCACGAAGAGTGTTCCAAGTACTTTCACCACATTTACCTTCTATAAAACAACCAACGACAAGTTTTTCTGATCTGTTGCAATGCAAACCAGTTTTCATCATCTGAATAAGGCGTACATTTGCCTAAATATGAGGGCTCCTAAGAGTCTAGACTCTAGACGCCTAGGAGTGCTCAGTAAAAATTTCTACATCTATTTCGGAAGAGAACTGCCTTATTTATGGTTCTTTGGCTTCCAAAAGTCAGTCGGACTTTAAACTTTGTCATGACGGTCGAGCACATTTCAAGCGCATCGCGCACCTCTCTGGACATACATTTTTGCAGAGCATGCACCAACCCTCTCGAGCACTCTTCAAGCAGCCTTTGAGCTGTGGGCCTCTAGACTTGCCTTGTCATTCCTGTTTTCAAACAGATTCAAGGAAAAACACTACAGGACTCTACAGATCATCATGGATATTTAAGGGACTAATAATGCAAGTGTGCTCATGGTGATGGTGTCTTCACCATTCAAATTCTCAAACCTATACATCTAACCTAGAAACCTTACATACTTATTTTTTCTATAAGTAAATGATTGTATTAGAAAGAAGGCATTAAGGGAACGCTGCCCGTATACAAAAAATGCCAAAGACAAAAATGCAATATACACTATCATGAGAATGGAAAAGGTCAAACCAATCTAAAAATTGGTCAAATGAGGGATTACATCTCCCTTGTCCCAACTACACAAGCTATTCACCAAAAGAACTTTTCATTATAAACATAGGCTTTTCAATCCGTTTGCCTAATGAAATCGCAAATAAAACACTTTTGCATGCTAACGGTTACAATCTTGCCTACTAAGGTTGCTGAGTCCTGCAATACCACAAAATGAATACCAAAACTAGGCAGGAACGGATAACTCAGCTATCTCAGCCATATACTACAAATGATGTAATATCTCACCCAAGCACTTATCATAATCAATTACTCAATGAACATTATACCTGGCATAACTAACACTTCCAAGGCTCAAGATTAAAAGACACAATCTTAACACTTACCTAAAGAATCTTATAAAGACCATAACATTCTCATATGGAAGATTTGACAATGATTGCGATATTCAGCACAAAAGTTTTGAATTGAACAAAAGAAGAAAACCATTTTGTCAAATCGTATTACAGAAATAGTGACTACAATAAAGACCAACTATGATACGTTTCATCTGAGCATCAGCAGCAAGAATGTAACTTTATAAACATAAGGTTCTGAATTACAGTCTATAAGAACTCAGATGGAGAATTAGCATCGGGCTTTCCATTATCACCTAAGCCCCCCGGATGCTGCAAATTCTGCAAAACTTGAGGAGGCAACGCCCCCAAACCATCGCTCGCAGACCCAAAGTATTGACAAACAAGCCTAGCCATGACCCCAAGAACCTGCATTTGGTTTTGACAAGACTCAACATGCATTTGCATCATTTGCTTCTCGTGCTCGATTTGCAAACCCAACATCCTCTCCCTCCACTCCATCTCTTCCTCTTCCCACTTCTCCTCCGCCTTCATCCTCCTCCTCCTTTCCTCGTTGAATTCCCTCTCTAACCTCCCTCTCCTCTCGAATTCCCTCCTCGCCCACACCATCTCCCTCTCCTCCAACTCCACCTCACTCCTCTCCACTACTTCACCCCACCTCCCTTCCCTCTCTCTCTTCCTATCTTCTCTCTCTAAAAACCCTTCCTCCCTACCCCACTCTCTCTCCCTCCTCTTATCCTCTCTCCTCAACATCACATCCCTCAACTCCAACACTTGCCCACCCATCAAACCCAATAATCTCTTCTTCCCTCTCTTACCCTCAATCCCTTCTCCCTCACCGCAAAACCCATCATAACTCTCCTCAACATCATCACCCAAATCCCCATTCTCATCCAAATCATCACTATACCCATCAAACCCTAACCCAAACACATCACCACCAAACACATCCACATCATCATCACCACCGACGTTACCACTCTCTCTCTTCCCCTTGGCGTCGATCTCGACGTCTCCGAAGACCTCCTTGTACCTGAGGAAGTTCTCCCAGTGGTTCTCGCCGTCGGTCCAGTTGTAGGAGTCGGTGCCGTCGGAGGCCCTGATCTTCTGCTTGACGCCCAGGTACTGGTGGCGCATGTTCTGGACCTTGATGGAGACGTCGCGCCAGGACCACTTGAAGGGGAAGCTGAGGGGGTCGAGGTGGTGGTGGAGGGCGTTGACGGCGTCGGCTATGGGCTTGAACTTCTTCTCGCGGGTCTTGAGCTTGGCTAGGGTTCCGGAGGTGAGGAGGTCGGAGTATTTCTGGAGCAGGGTTTGTTCTTCGAGCTCTGACCATTTCTTTCGCTTCATCTTCGGAGGGGTGTCGGTACAGTGCGGCAATTTGGGGAAATCGGATTTGGATTTGGGAGTGCAGGGCTGACTCAATTGGAAATGGAGAAGACTACTACTTACTATACTTTGTTTGATCGTCAGATAAATGTTTGAGATATAAATATTTGATAAATGATTTTCAGACCTTGTTTTTTATTATTGCGGCACTACAATTTTTTTGTTTGTTAGTGAAATTTTTTTTCACTGGAAGAAAAAAAATGAGTGCCATAGTCGAAAAAGAGAAAGTGAAAATCATTTTTCAAAAATCCAATAAGTTTGAGTATTTTTTCGTCTTTACTCAATTTGTTAAAAAATTTGATAAAAATCACTAAAGACAAAAAAATACGAATGAAGAAACAGTCAAAAAAAAAATTGAAGGAAATATTTCTGAGAGAAATAGTAAATTTTTTTTTTTTAGATGATTGATTTATTGAGTAAATTTCATTGACATCCCCTGAATGTTTGCTATAATGACGAATACCCTCCTACGTATGAAAAAATAACGATGAATTCCATGTAATTTATATATGTGTTTAATGACGGATACCTCTCTTAGTCTCTTATGTATGAAAAATAATAATGAAACCCAATAGTTTTTATGTGTTTGAGATCTTTTTAGTACTTATCTAAGTCCTAAAAGAAAATAAGTACTTATTTTTTTAATTAAAAGTAATGTATTGTAAGATAATAATCTATCTCGTAAAGCGCACAATAAGTACTTAAAATTAGATGAGTAAAAAAGTGATTAAAAATAAGACTTTGTTTAAAAAAATAAATACTTAAAAAATAAAAATCTCTGCGAAAACAAAACCTTATGAAAGAAGAAAAAGTGATTAGGAGGGCAACAGTAGAGAAAAGTTCTTTTTTTTTTTTAACGGCGATAGAGAAATTTCATAATCTTTTATGCCATTCTTCTGAAGATAAAAGAAAAAAATGATAAGAAAATATGCCCTTTTTATTTTTAAAAACTAAATAAAGTTGAAATGTCACCTAATAATGAAGGGAAATTAAGAAAAATATCAAAAACATTATCAAAAAGTATTAACTATGAAGGAAACACAATAACATAATATTTTTTGCACTCCATTATTTTTTAATGCACTCCAAAACTTGTTACTCCTGTGTATGTAAAACAACTTTCCAATACACATTAGATTAAAGTGCATATATATATATATATATATATAAAATAAAAAGTAGAGTGCAAATATCACTGATCTCCAAAAATATCTTTCCCCAACAAAATCTTCTAGTTAATCTTGGGCAATAAATTTGGCACTCACTTTTTAATAATCACACTTTAATATTTGTAGTTTAGTGTTCTAATCATTTTTATTTTCAACACTAAAAGATATAAAAAATAATTACTAGTTGATGCAAGCACTCTTTTTTTGTTTTTTAATGGGTAGATTTACGAAATAGTCCCTGCATACATACACTATTTACAAGTTTTAGAGACTATTTCGTAAATTCTCTCGCTAAAAAATATCAAAAATAAGTATTTACATCCATTAGGAGAATATAGAATTTAAATTCCAAAGATAAATATACTAAACTGCGACTATCTAAAAAGTGAAGGGTCAAAATCAGTGTCAGTTGTGTTCTTTCTGGAAGTTGCCACTTCTCTTCCCAATGTTCAAACAAAGTGGTTCTTTCTCTTTGATCAAAAAAAGGTGGTTCTTTCTCCTCCTTCCTCCCCTGTTTTCCGGACAAAGCCTTGACATTTTGCTGGTACTGGTAGTAGAGTAATACTGTAATACCAGAGGGAAAGGGATCCAAACCAAATGGCGAACACTTCTGCATCCAGGGATCCCATGGGCTCTGTCAAGGTTTTAGATTGGGATGCATTGTTATTGGGTTCCACTCCAAGCGCCAAGAAACGGAGGAGTTCTCGGCAAGACCATCAGGAACAGGCATCGTCCAAGGTGATCATTGATCGTTCCAAAGGTGACTCTGGTTACGCTCAAGCCAGTGGGGACCCAGACCCTTCCAATTTCCTCACCCTAACTGATCCAGACTTGCTCGATTGCCCCATCTGCTTCAATAACCTAAGCATCCCTGTGTTTCAGGTTCATATTTTGTTCACACCCTCAATGCATAGTAGGAGTACTTAAGTACCATTTTTTTGTACATTGTGGTGGGTCTCGTTTTGTTATTTCTCAGTGATTTTTTGGTTGTTTGCCTTTGATTGTGTTTTTTTTTTTATTATCAAAAAGATCATCTCAGTTATATTAATACAAAAATAAAGTACAACTAAAACAATCAAACAAAATACTACAACAAAACAACAAAATAAAACAAAACAAGAAAAGTCGCTCAGCGCCGATGTTGGACCCAGTACTTTGCTCATGGAGGTGGGTGGATGGAAGATCGTCATCGGATTGCACTCCCGCCGCGGGATCGCCAAAGGATCTACTTTCATATGCCTACATTGTCGCCACTAGAGAGCTCAGGAAGCTACTGTTCGAAGTAAATCGATCAGGGTCTCCATACAACGGTACAAGAGCCGATACCGAGAACTCCAGATCTGGGTTTCCCAAACTCAAAAATGATGGAGAGAGTAAGAGAACTTCCCTCCCTAAGGAAAGAAGAGGAGAGGGGGGATCTGGGTCAGAGGGGGATCTGGGTCAGAGGGGGAGGAAGAAGGAAGAGAGAAAAAAGGGGGGGCCTTTTGTATAATTCACAAATAAAAAATGCTTTAAAAATACGATAAGTAGTCAAAATCATAGTAAAAAAAAAAAAAGGATAATCATCGATTAATTTGTAATGCATTACTTAAACATCACTCTTTTTTTTTTTTTTTTGCATTTTTTGCTCCAAAAGCAGCAATTAAGCTCTCATAGTTTAGTTTTGCCACCATTGTTTTGGGCCTTTTGTTTCAAGTTTCCATTTAAATTGGCCCCAAGTTATATTGGCCATTTTCCTACTAAAAATATCCATATACATGATATATAAAAATTAAAAGGCCTCTAAAATTGGAAAAAAAATAGGGGCCAATACGACCGCATCCTCAGCGTATGTCTAAGGTCGGCCCTGTTTGTTTTCGCCATAAAATAATACGAGGGGAAATATTGTCCAAGTTATAATGATTTTAAGGAAAATGTTCTTTCTTTTGGCTACTGGGGTTTGGTTCACTCTAGACAAAAAAAAAAAAATTTATAAGAACTCTTGCATACGACGATCTCTCATATTGATCACGTGAATTGGAACTCACTATGGTCTTATTGGATGATCCAAACGATACACTTTTAAGTGTTTATGTCTACGTTGTCGATGCAGAAAATTAGATTGATCAGACATGAGTATCCATTTGAACGAACATTATTTGTCGCAAGAATAAATAAGGGTCTGAAAGTTTCTTTGTCCTAAAAACAAATATAATCCGACTAAACTTTTACTGGCATTCAATTGACCTGATATACGGCATGGATGATTTACCTCTCAAGATCAATAAAATGAAAGATTGTATCAGTAAGTAGTACCACAATAAGAACCTAATAAGCCCCAGAGTTCATTACATGAACATCCACACCCTTTCTCAGTTGTGAGGGCCAATGGTAAGCCCCACTTGCTCCAACATTGGGTTCAAGTCGAGGCTGGCTAGGGGGATTAAGCTCAGGAGTTCACAATTGGTAAGCTTCTTTTTATAACTCAGGCGTTCGGACCAACTTATGCACACCACGACTAATCTTGAGGCCCAATTCCACCGTCCACTTGCGGAGAGCCCAATTAAAGTCAAAGTAGACCTCCGTCTGGACTGACCTCAAAGGAGCTGATAGCACCTAGGAGGTTTCAAACCTGAGACCTTAGAAGGAAACAAACTTCTAAGTCCCAGACCTTGACCACCAGGCCAATCCCTTGGTGTTTTCACATTCCAGGGATGACAAACCATCTTAAATCTTGTTGAACTTGGGTAACACGGCCATATGGTCTTTTCATCAGCAATATGGTTCATATATCCATCAGCTTTTATGACTTGGTCGAACATAATATTTTTTGACACGCTGTATGCCTAATTATCTAGGATATTTGCATTGTAATTCAATTCTTTAGCATTTCGAATGACTTGTTATAGTTCGGATACTTGCACATTGAGTTCCAAGCATGTCAAACTCAGAAAATTGAAGATCATCACGGTGAAAAGTTTTGGGATGCATGAACTCCTTTGTAATTTCGACTACCCACATTGGTAGGCTTAGATGTAAAGTGATTACAGTGAGAGAATTCCTACAGATTTCGGTGTAGAATTTACCATGTTATGGTCTATATGAATCTGTGAGATGTATCTGTTATATGCGGAACTTCACTATATACATCAGTCCATTATATGCTTTGAGAAGTTTATTAGTATTTCCATTGGTGGCACTTTTCTGACTAGTTAATTGCTAGGAAAAGTAATCACTTTGTTCTTTTACAAGTTTTGAGATAAAAAAAAATTTACCCTCCGCACGGTCCTCAATAAGTTTCTCTATCTATCTCTCTCCACTCATAATGTTCTCTTGCTAAATGGTTATTTAGTGTTTGAATGGACATCTAGCATGCTCCTCTTGTTGCATCAAAGTTCGAAACAAGTGTCCGTCTTGCTCTTCAACTATTGGCCATAACCGTTGCCGGGCTATTGAGAAGATCATTGACTCGGTCAGAACATCATGCCGGAACAAGAAGTATGGGTGCACGGAAATGGTGTTTCGCTGCAAGAAACGTGATCACGAGGACGTGTGTCTTTATGCGCCGTGTTCATGCCCTCTTCCTGATTGTGACTTCATTGGATGTTCACCTGACCTATCTGTGCACTTCAGCACGGAGCATCCAGACTCCGCTAAGCCCTTCTGCTACAACAACCGCATCCCAATCTCCTTAGAACTACAACAAAAGTACTTTATCCTTCAAGAAGAACAAGAAGGCACGATATTTGTTCTCAACAATGAGGTCCAAAATCTTGGAAATGTGATCAATGTTTGCTGTTTCGCGCCGAGCTCAGCAAAGAGAGGGGTTTCATACGATCTCATCGCTACAAACAGAGGAAGACTGGTGAAACTACTATCTTTCGCTGAGCGTGTTTGTGGGCTGGTCAAAAATACTTCCCTTAAGAGTTTTCTTATGGTTCCAGGTGATTTTGTTGGTTCTTGCGGACAGCTCGAGTTGGAACTTCGCATATTTGACACTTGAAGAGGTGATTGTGTTACTTGAAGTAGGCGGAATTGTAAAATATATAACGTGGCGGTTGCATTTCACCGGGTAATTGGGTTTGTTCTAGCAAAATGCAACAACTTGGTTGTTTTCTCTACGCTATAAGGAATTTAGCTCAGAAAATTGTTGGGATTTGATCTTTGAAGTGTTTTTGGTCGTGCTTATAAAATTTTCGTATGCTCGGCTATAACATGAATATGCTCTGCTAAACGTTGTTACCGGCCCCACCGCTGACCACTGAACAACGTCCCCGTCACCTCCCAATCCTTCCCTCCTCCCAATCCTTCCCTCTCTGTTTGAGAAACTGAAGAACAGAACACCCGTCTGTTTCTTCAAACACAGCAGAAGGTACAGAAATGATTGTGGCGAGATATCGTTTCAGTCATCACCCTTCAAATTGACGATTCGATTGTTGCTTGTCCATACTCCGCTCAAAAATTTCCCTTTTTGAAGAAATTCCTCCACGCATTTACAGATTTTGAGAGTGCAAGTAATGTTAACTGGAGTACTTTCGGTACTCAGAGTCGCAATACTACGGGATTTATAACGAGAATAGTGAAGCTGCGAAAATCATATTGGGTTATCCGATTAGGGGTTTCTGTTGTCCTTTTTAAAACTAAACTAACCCTGGTAACAATCTTCTCAAGCGATGTAGAAGAAGTAGTGCGCGCGGTGCTCAAACGTAAAGAACACCGTTGAAATGGAAATGCTCGGGATTTCCGTTGTCAGAAATAATAAAAGTTACATGCAATTACGAAGTTGTCGAAATTGAAATGTGCAGAAAAATAAACATAGTATGACCAGAGCCAAAAGAACGATGGGTTTCTATGATCTTGGTCTATCTCCTTTTATAGGCCCGAAAATGGCAGTTACTTGCCATAATCCCATTACCCCCACTTTGCAACAGGCACGAGAAATGCTTGAAGGCAAATTGGCCAATTGCATTGTACCTTGCCAAGTTTCCCATGAACTCCAAAACCAATTGCCATGGAATCCATGATTTGAACCCTTTTATCTCCAAGTAATCCCATGCAATAAATAAAGCCTGTTGTTTAAAAAAAAAAAAACAGACTTCCATTGTAAAGATTTCAATAATTGAGATCATATAAAACCTGTTGTTTGAAAAAACCAGACATTCTTTTGAAAAGATTTCAATAATTTCTTAAATCAGGGAATGCACGGAACATTTGCATGTACTGAGGTTGTGAATATGTACCCTACCGAACGTTAGGTGCTGTTTTTTCACACAACCGGGGTACCCCATCCCTTTAGTTTCATCCCGATTCAAATAGTTATCCGTACCGGTCATACTGGGCAATAACGGGCTATTACCAATGGGTACTAGTTGGTACCGGTCATACTACAATTTAATTTTTTTTTCTATTTCTTAGAAAATAATTCTATAATTAATAATTTTGTACTAACAATAATAAATTTCCTTTATATCACCGTATATAGTCTTCATAATTGCTACTATTATACTCCCTCCGTCCCATTTTTTTTGCCCATTTTGACTTTTTAATGTCCCAAATTATTTGTCGAATTTGAAGTCCATTACTAACCTTTCTATTTTTTTAAAAATTGTGCATGTAAAGAATGTGAACCTTCATTCAATGCTAAAAAAGTGATGGGTATTTTTGAAAAATCAAAGCTTTTCAAGAGTAATCATTATATCCTCTAAAAAAATTAAAATTCCAAAAATTTATACTCCTTCCGTCCCTATTTAAGTGTCCCGCTTCGTAACTCCAACTTATTAAAAAAACATCATCATTACACCTTTCACATCAACTTTTACCTCCACTTTCCTTCTTTACCCTCTATGGAGACATCATCATTACATTTTTACTCACTAACTTTTTAAAATAGAATCTACTTTTAGGGGCAAAATGGAAAATTCACAAATTTTTACCCACTAATTTTACAAAATAGACATTATTAAGGGACAGTCCAAAATGAAATACCGGACTCTCTAAAAAAGGGACGGAGGGAGTATAATAAGGAGGCTCAGTGTTTGAATTTCTCATATTTTGGACCCTTAGATTTATATACATAAATTCTAGGGTCCGTTTGATTAGCGAAAAAAATATAATGGAAAGTGAAAATGAGAGAAAGTGAAGTATAAGAAAAGAAAAAGAAAATGTATTTTTTCCCCACATCTATTTGATTATAATGAAAGTTTTGCAAGAAAATAAGAAAGTTATAGAGTAATTATTGTTCATTCAAGCAAGAAACAAAATTTCCATGCACTTTTTGTGAGAAAAATTAAAGCAAGCTTTCTAGTTTTAGAAAGTTGTATGGAAAAGTTTGTTTTCTATCATTTTCTAAGATATTCTTGCTAAGTGAACACCAAAAAAGTATTTTTTTTTTTCTCTTTCTTGCACTTTTTACTATTATCTCGCTAATCGAACGGAACTTAAAATACTGAAATTTACAAGGGAAGGGCCATATTGCAAGAGAAACAAAACACACGTTCTCTACAGGCTGCTCTCACGCGAGGGGACGGAACTGCCCAATACAAACGCAGGAAGACCAAGAGACTCCAGTGACCATCATGGTAGGGAAACGCAGGAAGACAAGAGACTCCAGCGACCGTCACGGTAAGGAACTGCTCTCACCATCTCCGACTTCTGACAATATTCGGAAGAAACTTGTAAGGGATTGTTGATAATTACCAGATGTGGCTAGTGTCTCGAATTCAAATCGCCACATGAAGTTTTACTGTACTGGTAAATGACGTGGATTTGTGGATTTTATAATCAAAACTTTTAAATTAGGGTTAGCATCCCAAGTGTTTGATTAAATGTATCAACCATCCGGATACTCTTCGGCTAAGAATTTTTCTGAGATTGAGAATAGTTTTCAGCATCCCAAGTGTTCGATTAAATAATCGGTGAAGGAATTGTACAAGGGCTTTAGGTTAGTCTCTTGAGAGTAGGTCCTAACGTGCATTGTGGTTTTCCCTTCTTGCTTTTTTAAGAACAGGGTTTGGGGAATTGGGGTCACCAAAATTAATGTCAATTGCTAATTAACATTAACACACACATACACTTTTCTTTCATTCTTTTTTGTTGTTATTGATTTTACCAACTTTTTTTCTTTTGAATTGCCGTTTGTGATTTGCTTAGGTCAGAGCTACTAAATTAAAGCAGTAACGTAAAGGGAGAAATTAAAAGAAACTCACCTTCATTAGGCCACACTATCTTCTCTCCCTAACCTATTTTTAATATGTGCAAAGGACACATCACTGGTATGTTTACGATGAATTGAAATATATAGTTTAAGTTTAGGAAGGCTTCCGTCCAATTGAAATATCGAAGTGTTGGAAAGAGATTTTTGGATATCATTTTTCGTTCCTTGTAACCCTTTTACTACTTGTATCCAATTAGTTTAAAGATGCTTCCGTCCAATTTTTTTTTTTCTAATCTTGGGTTGTGTTTTGTTTTTGTCATTTCCCTTGCATTAGGCATCTTTCAAGCTTGGGATTAGAGGAACTTTATTATTTGCCTAACACGTACGGATAATTAAAGGCAATGGCTAGGAAAGAAAAGACAATACATGTGGGTAATGGAGAAGAAGATTCACAGGTATTAGCCTTTGGTGTATGTTTTATCTTTCTTTTGAAAAAAAATCATTGGGTGTCAACTGTCAACTAACTAAACTACAGCTTTTGACCTATTTGGGTAGACAAAGTAGTGTTACAATTTTGTTGGGAGTGTTTTGATTTTGCTTCTACACATACTCTAGTCACCAATTGGTAATGAGATATCAAAAACAACACTTGCACAATGTGCACGACGAGAACGAGAACGAATTTTAAAGCAAAGCACTATTCGGCGATCAGAACAACACTTGCAAGGAGATCCAAGTGTAAGACTCTTATGACCTATTAGGGTAGACAAAGTAGTGTTATAATTTTGTTAGGAGTGTTTTAATTTTTCTCCTACACATACTCTAGGCACCAATTGGTAATGAGATGTCAAAACAAACACTTGCGCAACGTGCACGACGAGAACGAGAACGAATTTTAAAGCAAAGCACTATTCGGCGATCGGAACAGCACTTGCCAGGAGATCCAAGTGTAAGACTCTTATGAATCAAAATCATGTTCAACGATCCACATCTTCTGACCATATATTTTGTAATTACTATTTCTCAATTGTCTTTATACATGTAAAGGTTCAACCTCTTCGAGACAGCAACATTGTCGTCCATGTTCAGGAGGTAAGTCTATATACAAATACAGATTTTCCCCTAATACATTTTATGTATCTTTTTAACAGGAAACGCAAAGAATAGAAGCAATTGCTGGGAAAGGGAAGGCAACGTATGTAGATAGTGGAATGAAAAACTCACAGGTAACACATGTTGACACATATCTTCTATCTTTCATTTGAAAAAAAACACGAGGAGTCGACTAAGGGTGTCTACAGTGCTATAATAAAAAATTGATAATTAAAAGTTGTCACATCAGCTTTTGATTATTTATTTAGGAGATTGTTAAGATTAGCAATATAAATGTCTACAATAGCATAATAAAAAATTGGATAACCAAACTAAACTAAAGCTTTTGTCTTATATGGGTAGACAAAATTACTGTAGTGCTTTACTGCTACTTATACAAGTTTGAGAAATTTTCTTACGGAGTACAAGTTTTGAGAAAAAAATTTCTTTTACTGCTACTTTTACAAGTTTTTTACCGTTATCGGCAGACTGTAAGTATTAAGAACTTTGGTAGCAAGCCAATATTAACTTGAAAAAATGATGAGAAATGTGAGCAAATACAAAGCTTATTTTGTGATAAAAGAAAAAAATAGAGAAGAGATTCCCACCACTTGTTTGAATTAATATTTGAGAAATTTGTTCAAAATCAAATGCAAAGCTTTTTTTGTATTCCACCAATTTCCTACAAAAAAATGTTTGTTAATATTTGAGAAATTTCAAGAAATGTGTTCAAAATCAAATGCAAAGCTTTTTTGTATTTCACCATTTCCTACAAAAATGAAAAAAAAATTAATAAGAGATTTGGTGAGATTTTTGTTTTCCACCATTTCCTAAAAAAAAATTATTATGAGATTCGGTGAGAAACTGTAACATTTATTTTCTCATCGAATTGTGATTTTGACATTCTAATATTAACCGTGGCTAAACAAGAGTGTCAAAACAATTTCTTTTCTCTCGTCGTATGTACTTTCAAAGTGGTTCTTTCTCCTCTTGCGTCCCGTTGGTAGAGGAAGCCCAGAGGGGAAGAGATCCAAATGGCGAATAATACTTCTGCGCCTGGGAACTTGTCCGAGATGAGCCTAATAAACGAATTATTATTACAGCCCCAGATGCTGCTAAAAGACTTGAAATCCTTGTGTAGCAGCCCAAGTACCAAGAAACGGAGGACTGCTGGGCAAGACGAAGGGAAAGAACAACAGGCAGCACCATCGAAGGTGATTGGTGCTTGTTCCAACTGCGACCGTGGCTCCAATTTCCTAGCCTTAACTGATCCAGACTTGCTCGATTGCCCCGTCTGCTTCAATAACCTCACCATCCCTGTCTTTCAGGTCCATTTCTATGTCCACTCCCCTCCATTCTGTACATCAGATGGGTCTGCTTTCTTTATTTCAGTGATTTCGTTGTTGTTTGCCTGTTGGGTTGATTTGTATGCTAGTTTTTTTTCTTTTTTCTGTCAAGCAGTAGGAGAAACTGAAAACAACTCCATAATTACTGTAAGCCCAACCCAATTACTAATCCCATTAGGGGGAGAAACAATACCAACAAATACAAAAGGAAGAACACCCACAAGCAGGTGAGGATATTTGAACTCGTGAACTACTAGTGTGATATAAGAGTCCTGGCCAGCTAAGCTAGCTCCAGTTGGTTGTATGCTAGTTTATTTCAGCCATCAAGTATAAGGAAAGAGATGTTGAGGCATAGCACAGTGGTTGAGCTTGCTCACCTTGGAGCTCCTCCGTCTACCAGGTCGGGAGTTCAATTTTCACTAACCCCTCCCCTCCCCCTAGAATAGGATAGATGTAGAATTTGCCTTGTCAAAAAAGGAAAAAAAAAAGTACAAGAAAAATAGTTTACAATTATTTTGACGAATAAAATTCTTATTTTTGACTTCAGGATTTGGTATATCCTTTATTTTGTCAAGCTACAATGTACAAAATTATACCTACAGATTTAGCCCTAAAATCGAGGACAGTAGGAGCTTACAGACGCGGCAAAGTTATTAGGAAGATTAAGAATGAAAGAGAGAGTGGGTTCATGGTTGGGCAAGAATTATTGCAGAACGGCGAATGGATTAAACCAAACATGTTTGAATTCATTTGTGTTTTCACTTGAATAGTGATGGAAGGTTGGAGTGTTGCAGATATTGGAGAGAGGCCATATACCTGTACTCGCGTAGTTTTAGAGTAGAATGGGGCAAGATGGAACCCTCGGTACCATATGCCTAGCCTCTTGAGACTGGGTAAATGTAGCTAGTGAAGTTGGGTCAAGCCAAAATACCAGCCATGTATAGAGGCCGTTTGAGTGAAGAAAAGTGAGTTGGGCATATCATTATGCTGAGACGGCTCATTTTGATAGTGGGTTGGGTTAAGGCCAAGGTTGACTAGGAGGATAAGTTCAGTATTTGACAATTGTTGGCTAATACAATTAGATCAGTTTTGTTCTTTCTTTTTCCGCCTGTAATTAGAAAGAAAGAAATTGCAAGATTGACTATCATACAAGCGGAAAATTGAACCTTGGCATCTTCTTGTGTTGCTGGCCGAAGTAAAAGTATTTCATTATGTTGGATTCATGAGAGGTCTTTAATTTTTATTGCAACTTGTCTTAATCAAAATCTGAGTTTTGTTTTTGCTCTGTTGCTTTTTTCTGGTAGTAATGTAACCGGTAATTCAGTGAATATAGCTCCTTGTCCAGTCTCCATGGTGCCATGTACCTTGTCTCCATTTTCGGTCAGCAACACAATGATCAACTGATTTTTGTGAATCAAATTGTTTGACCGCCTCATATTCTTCATCATGATCAGGAAAATCACAAATTAGGAATCGGTAGTGGGTCCAGTCATGACGGTTGACGGACAAAATGTATTGTAGGTATCTTATGTTATCTATTTGTAAGTTGTAACTCATTGATGAGCACTTTCTTTATCTGCAACCCACTGATGCGCGCTTTCGATATACCAGTGATGGACTCAGTAGAGGGGTCCCTGAGTTGTTTGTTGCCAGCAAGTCATCTCAAACATCTTTTTGAACATGGTTTACATGTCAGTTTTTTCATCAGCAAAAAGGTTTATATGTCCAACTACTTATATGACCTGGTCGTACACGTATTGGTTTCTAATTTCTCTCATCCAATGCATTTGAAATATTTGCATTCTTAATCATTTGTTTTGTATTTCGAGTTACTTCTTATAATCCGGATACTTGCACATTACACACGTTACTATGTATAGTGTTCAGTACTAAGCAAATTGAAGGCAATTCGGCAGGCTACATGATAAAAGTGATTAAAGAGATGCAAATCCAAGGTTATTCGATGTAGAATGTACCGTGTTAGTCTTTGAATCTGTGAGATGTATCTGTTATGTGTGGACCTTCAGTATCTACGTTATTCCATTATGTGCTTTGAGAAGTTTAGACTACACTTTCGTATTTCTATTGGTGACACTTTTCTGACTACTTAATTGCAAGGCAAAGTAATAGCTCTAACATGTTCTCTTGCTAAATGGCAATATAGTGTTTGAATGGACATCTAGCATGCTCCTCTTGCTGTATCAAAGTTCGAAACAAGTGTCCTTCTTGCTCTTCGACTATTGGCCATAACCGTTGCCGGCCTATTGAAAAGATTATTGAATCAGTCAAAACATCATGCCAGAACCAGAAGTATGGGTGCACAGAAATGGTGTTTCGCTGTAAGAAACGTGAACACGAGGACATGTGTGTCTATGCACCGTGTTCATGCCCTCTTCCTGATTGTGAGTTCGTTGGATCGTCCAAGAAACTATCCCTACACTTCAGCACCAAGCATTCAGGCTCCGCTAAGCGCTTCTGCTACAACTGCAGCATCCCAATATCCTTGGAACTACGACAGAAGTCTGTTATCCTTCAAGAAGAACAAGAAGGCTCCATATATATTCTCAACAATGGGGTACAAAATCTTGGAAATGTGATCGATGTTTGTTGTATTGCGCCAATCTCATCAAAGAGAGGGTTGTCGTACGATCTCATCGCAACAAATGGTGGAATATCAGTGAAACTACAATCTTTTACTGAGCATGTTTGTGGGCGGGTCGAACATACTTCTCCAAAGAATTTTCTTATGGTTCCAAGTGACTTTTTTGGTTCTTGTGGGCAGCTCAAGTTGGAACTTCGCATATCGGAAGGGCCGGGAGTAGTTCACGGGTGAAGAGGTGGATTATGTATCTAACGTAGGTGTGGATATATATAGTGTGGTTGTTGCATTTGACCTGGTAATTGAGGGGTTTTGTCTTAAAGTTGTAAACCTATATGTTAGAGAAGTGTTGGGTTTCGATCCTTGAAGTGATTTTTGTCATCCTAAAAACCTTTTGTATGCTGCCATAACATGATAGGCTCTGCTAAATGTTGGAGTAATAAGTGGACCTTTTTTGGTCTAGTCCTGGCATTGATGGGACCAGATCGAGGAGGGGATTAGCTGAGGTTCGTGAAAGCTTGGCCATACAACCCCTGACCAACGAACCGGAAAAAAAACGTTGTGATATGTGGACCTTGTTTGGTCTAGAAACTCATCTCTGATTTGGACCTTGTTTAGTCTATTTTCTGTTAATTTAGACGAAAAATGTCACGGCTGCACTTTAATCCAAAATCATAGAGACTCAAATTGGTCATTAATAAAAGGTATTAATACAAGGAGGTCATTTGCAAAAAAGCCAAACCACATGGATTTTATACATACTTTGACCTTTATTTTGTTATTTTCACTCTATAGGAATTCAAATGGGGTCGGTTATTTGCAATCTACTATTTTCTCCGTACAACCCCTTTAAAATTAAAATTTAAGACAAAAGTACCCCAATGTGCAAGGAGAAAAATACCCAACATTCATCTCCATCCTCATCTTCTCCTTCATCGCCATTTGCCATCCCTAGCCGGAGCCCTCCATCTTCGGCGATTATTTTCCCTCTAAGTCACCGATTTTGGTAGCAAGTCACCGCTTTCTTTTGCATCGATCATCAATTGTTGGTTACCTACCATGAACTTTCCTTCTTCCTCCCCTACAGAGTGACCTCCAGACTAGATTGTGAGATAGAGAAAGAAATGGATAGATACATATACATACAGTCCGGATCCAATGAGGGATCCCGCCCGCACAGTGCTACCGTGCGGGACTCCCCTTTTCCGATCGAATTGCGACGATCCGAGCCGCTCAAAGTGATCAGAACGTGATTTTAAGGGTACTCGCGAGAAATCAGCAAAAAAATGATCGGGAAGGGCTTGATTCGAACAGTTTTTTATTGAACGGTTCAGTAAAAAACTGTTCGAATCAAGTCCTTCCCGATCATTTTTTTTGCTGATTTCTCGCGGGTACCCTTAAAATCACGTTCTGCATATTTTGAGCAGCTCGGATCGTCGCAATTCGATTGGAAAAGGGGAGTCCGCACCGTAAGGGATCACTCATTGGATTCGAACTCCATATACATATATGGTAGGTTAAAAGACATTAATAGCCTTCAACTAATCCACTTAGGGAGAGGTATTAACTTTTTTCGTCCAGTGTAAGGGTTTGATAGTTAAAGGGGGAAGAGTGTAACATTTTGCGAAAATTTCAAAATACCCCCAATCTTTACACCAAAATTCAATTAGACTTCCAATCTTTTAAAAATTTTAATTTTACTTCTAACGTTCCATTAATCAAAACACCCCCTTCCGTCCGAATGACTAACAGATTCCGTTAAAAGCTCCGTTAAATAGTACTCCCTCCATCCGGATTTAATAGTTTTTTTTTGGAGTTCATGCCATTTTTTAATCGATTATATCTTCCAATTTAAAATGTTTTACGTGATTTCGAAAATATTGTATTATAGAACTAATCGAGATCTATCAAACAAGATACATATTCGATATGAAATTCATTACGGATTCAAAGATATAACCCGTTTTTTAGCCGGTTAGAATAGAACTAAGGACAATTAAATCCGGATGAAGGGAGTATCCTGATCGAATTTCAATGATCCGAGCCGCTCAATGTGATTAGAACGTGATTTTAAAGGTACCCTCTAGAAATCAGCAAAATAAATTACCGGTAAGGGCTTTATCTGAACAGTTTTTTATTGAATAGCTCAATAAAAAACTGCTTACATCAAGCCCTTTCCGGTTATTTGTTTTACTTATTTCTCGCGAGTACCCATGAAATCACGTTCTAATCACATTGAGTGGCTCGGATTATCGAAATTCGATCGGAAAATGGGAGGTGTAGACCGAAGCAAAATCCGAATGTCCGGACTTGAACAAAATCCAGATCGATCCGCACCTCCCCTTTCCCAATCGAATTTCAATGATCCGAGCCGCTCAATATGATTCAAACGTGATTTTAAGAGTGTCCGGGAGAAATCAACAAAAAAAATGATCGGGAATGGCTCATCTGAACAGTTTTTTATTTTTTTATTGAACTATTCAAAAAAAAACTATTCAGATGAAGTCCTTTCCGGTCTTTTTTTTTTGCTGATTTCTCATGAGTACCCTTAAAATCACGTTTTGAACACAGTAAGCGGCTCAGATCATTTAAATTAGATTGGGACACTATTTAACGGAGCTTTTAACGGAATCCGTTAGTCATTCGGACGGAAGGGGGCATTTTGATTAACGAAATATAACATTGGGAGTAAAATTGAAGTTTTTAAAAGATTCAAAGACTAATTGAATTTTGGTGCCAAGGTTTGGGGTATTTTGAAATTTTCCCGTAACATTTCTTTTCTCATCAAATGCACACAATCCGAAGGTGCCGTTACTTTTTCGGGAGTGATTATTCGCAATTTCGTATTTTTTGCATTAGTCCATTAAAAATTTTCAATTATACTCGACAGTTAAGTTAATTATCGAAATATAATATTTTTTGTAGCTATTTATCGAAAATGTTTGTTCGATAGTTGTTTACCGAATATTGAACATATTTTTGATATGTAATTACCGAAATATAATATTATTTTCAACAATTATTTACCGAAATATTAGGTACGATTTTCAACAACCATTTACCAAAATATAATAGGGTAAGGAAAAAAATACGGCACTGCGAATAGTCGTAGTCTGCTTTTCTCTTACTCCATTTCTCTTCCACCATTCTTCGACTTCGAAGTGGTTCTTTCTCCCGTTGCGTCCCGTTGGACCGTTGCTAGATGAAGACCAGAGAGGGAGGGATTCAAATGGTGGACCGTTACTCGCGGCAGTGGAGGCGGAAAAACGTACGGCCGAAATGCGTGGAATCCTTGTCTAGCAGCCCAAGTACCAAGAAACGGAGGACCGCTGGTTGTTCCAACTGCGACCGTGGCTCCAATTTCCTAGCCCTAACTGATCCAGACTTGCTCGATTGCCCCATCTGCTTCGATAACCTAACCATCCCTGTCTTTCAGGTCCATTTCTATGTCCACTCCCCTCCGTTATATTAGTGTGATTTGCTTTTTGTGTACAACAGATGGGTCTGCTTTATTTATTTCAGTGATTTTGTTGTTGTTTGCCTGTTGGGTTCATTTGTATGCTAGTTTTTCTTCTTCTTCTTCTTCTTCTGTCAAGCGGTAGGAGAATAGAAGTAAAAGAATTACATGAAACTGAAAACAACTCCACAATCACTGTAAGCCCAACCCAACTACTAATCCCGTTAGGAGGAGAAACAATACCAACAAATACAAAAGGAAGAAAACCCACACTCAGGTGAGTGAGGAGATTTGATCTCGTGACCTACTAGTGAGATGCAAGAGTCCTGGTCAACTAACCGCCCGCCCCAGTTGGTTGTATGCTAGTTTATTTCAGCCATCAAGTATGACAAAAATAGATGTTGAGGCATAGCACAGTGGTTGAGCTCGCTCACCTTGGAGCTCCTCCATCTACTAGGTCGGAGGTTCAATTTTCACCAACCCCTCCCCTCTCCTCAGAATAGGATAAACGAAGAATTTACCTTGTCAAAAAAGAAAAAAAAAAAGTGCAAGGAAAATAGTTTACAATTATTTTGACAAAAAAAACTCTTTACTTTTGACTTCGGGGTTTGGTATCCTTTATTTTGTCAAGCTACAAATGTACAAAATAATACATACAGATTTAGCCCTAAAATCTAGGATAGAGTATGAGCAAACGGATGCAGCGAAGTTATTAGGAACATTAAGAATGAAAGAAAGAGTGGGTGGGCAAGAATTATTGCAGAATGTCGAATGGATTAAACCAAACAAGTTTGAATTCATTTGTTTTTTCACTTGAATAGAGATGGAAGGTTGGAGTGTTGCAGATATTGACCTGTACTCGTGTAGTTTTAGAGTAGAATGGGGAAAAATGGAACCCTCAGTACCATATGCCTAGCCTCTTGAGACTGGGTAAATATAGCGAGTGAAATTGGGTCAAGGCAAAATGCCTAGCCATGTATAGAGCCCGTTAGAGTGAAGAAAAGTGAGTTGGGCATATCATTTTGCTAAGAGGGCTCATTTTGATAGTGGATTGGGTCAAGGCCATGGTTGACTAGGAGGATAAGTCCAGTATTTGACAATTGTTGGCTAATACAATTAAGCCAGTTTGTTTCTTTCTTTTTTCCCGCCTGAAATTAGAAAGAAAGAAATTGCAAGAATGACTATCATACAAGCGGAAAATTGAAGCTCGGCATCTTCTTGTGTTGCTGGCCAAAGTAAAAGTATTTCATTATATCGGATTCTTGAGAGGTCTTTAATTTTTATCGACACTTATCTAAATCAAAATCTGAGATTTTTTTTTTTTTTTTTGCAAATGTCTTAAAGTGGATTTAACGTAGTTCAGTCTGTTATTTATTTTTTGTGAATTGTTAAGACAACCAACATTATGACGGTAAAAAGTCTAATATTGAATAGTTGTTGGAACCCTTCACATACACTCTACTTTTCAAGGCAAGACTTTTTTTTTAGCTGGTAGTAATGTAACTGGTAATTCGGTGAATATAGCTCCTTGTCCAGTCTCCATGGTGCCACGTACCTTGTCTCCATTTTCGGTCAGCAACACAATGACCAACTAATTTTTGTGAATCAAATTGTTTGACCGCCTCATATTATTCATCATTATCTGGAAAATCACAAATTAGGAATGGTTAGTGGGTCTAGTCATGACGATTAATGGAAAAATGTATCGTAGGTATCTTATGTTACCTATTTGTAACTCATTGATGAGCACTTATCTGCAACTCACTGATGCGTACTTTCAATATACCAGTGCTGGACTCAGTAGAGGGGTCCCTGAGGAGTTTATTGCCAGCAAGTCATCTCAAACATCTTGTTGAACATGGTTTACATGTTGTCAGTTTTTTCATCAGCAATAAGGTTTATATGTCCAACTACTTATATGACCTGGTCGTACACGTATTGGTTTCTAATTTCTCTCATCCACTGCATTTGAAATATTTGCATTCTTAATCATTTGTTTTGTATTTCGAGTTACTTCTCATAATCCGGATACTTGCACATTTCGCACGTTACTATGTATAGTGTCAAGTACTCAGCAAATTGAAGATCATTCGGCAGGCTAGACGACAAAAGTGATTAAAGAGATGCAAATCCAATATTATTCGATGTAGAATGTACCATGTTAGTGGTCTCTTTGAATCTGTGAGATATATCTGTTATATACGGAACTTCCGTATCTACATTATTCCATTATGAGCTTTGAGAAGTTTAGACTCAAACTTTAGTATTTCCATTGGTGGCACTTGTCTGACTACTTAATTGCAAGGCAAGTAATAGCTCTAACATGTTCTCTTTGCTAGATAGCAATATGGTGTTTGAATGGACATCTAGCATGCTCCTCTTGCTGTATCAAAGTTCGAAACAAGTGTCCTTGCTCTTCCACTACTGGCCATGACCGTTGCTGGCCTATTGAGAAGATTATTGAATCAGTCAAAACATCATGCCAGAACCAGAAGTATGGGTGCACAGAAATGGTGTTTCGCTGTAAGAAACATGATCACGAGGACATGTGTATCTATGCACCGAGTTCATGCCCTCTTCCTGACTGTGACTTCGTTGGATCTTCCAAGGAACTATCCCTCCACTTCAGCACCAAGCATTCAGGCTCCGCTAAGCGCTTCTGCTACAACTGCAGCATCCCAATCTCCTTAGAACTACAACAGAAGTCCGTTATCCTTCAGGAAGAGCAAGAAGGCACCATTTTTATCCTCAACAACGGGGTTCAAAATCTTGGAAATGTGATCGATATTTGTTGTATCGCTCCAATCTCATCAAAGAGAGGGTTTTCATACGATCTCCTCGCAACAAACAGCGGAAGATCGGTGAAACTACAATCTTCTTCTGAGCATGTTTTGGGGCTGGTCTAACATACTGCTCCTAAGAGTTTTCTTGTGGTTCCAAGTGACTTTTTTGGTTCTCGTGGACAACTCAACTTGGAACTTCACATATCGCGGTCGCCGGGCGTCGTTCACGCTTGAAGAGGTGATTATGCTATGTAAATTAGTTTTCAATCAGCAATTGACGGGCCTCGGTTATTACCTCACTAGCTGCGTCATTGCCCAAGCGCAATAATTTATGTATAAAATAGGTGTATATATATACTGTGGTGCATGCATTTCACCTGGTAATTGGGATTTGTTCTAGTAAGATGCAACGACTTGGTTCTTTTGCCTAAGCTATAAACCAATTTAGCTCAGAGAATGGTTGGGTTTTGATCTTTGAAGTGATTTTGGTCATCCTAAAACCTGTTAATTTGTGTGTTGCCGTAACACGAATAGGCTCTGCTAAACGTTGTTGTAATCTGTGGTTCTTTTGAACTGTACTGCTCGCGTCCTGCTTTGGTAGGGTATGTACTGCTGCTTTGCTAAACGTTTGGTTTTTCCTTATAATGCTCATCCATAGCCTCTCCCAAAGGCAGACATGAGTTATTTTACAAGTTTTTTTAGATGGGAGGCAGATATGACTCTTGAAAGAGTACTCTGTGGATGTGTCAGCAATATTACAGTACGTGGGAAACGTATTCCTAGGGGAAGTGAAATTAAAGGAAAAGAAAATTCACTTTCCCTATGAAGTTGATTTTTTCGCCATTTACCTTTTTTTTTTTGCAACTTAATGTGACCTAACTTTTAATTATGACTAAACTATTGTCCCAGGTACTTGTTAGCGGAACCGTAAAATACAAGGAAAAGTTGAATTTTTTTGAGTACTGTATTATTTTCCCTTATCTTTCGCTAGGTATTCATAGATTATCCTCCTCTTTCACAAGTTCCAAAGACGAGTATATCTATTAGAGAAAATCTTGTTTATAGAACAATTATAAATAAGTGTTTATGGGTCTTAATCTTAATAAATTCGAATTGAAAATAATCTGTTAACAGACGGTTGAGATTACTCAGTTCCGTAAAGATGTAAGGTGGCGTGGGGACAAGTTGTTGGAACGACTTAAATTCATTTGATCCAAAGACTGTAGTGTATTCTCTTACTTTCCGATTAAGTGCCTAGAGTTTTTACCTAAATCACACAACTGTCATCTCCTTCCAACCGGGATGTGGCCTACGGCACGGGCTAGATACGCATGTGTGTAGTGTTATTGTTAAATTTTGCGTAGTACTACTTCTCTGTTCCACTTCCTCTCACTTCTGCATTTCCCAAGGACTTCCTCCCATTGTTCGAAGCGGTTCTATCTCCTCTTTCTTTCCCTGTTCATCACATCTCAAAAACGCAAAATGGTATGGGGAAAGCAGCAGCAAATGTCCCCCACGCGTAGAAATGTCGGCGGCGTCGAGCACCTCGTCTTCGGAACAGGCTCCCAGGTCGAAGTCTACGGCAACGACGTCATGGGTTTAAAAGGCCCCTGGTACGTCGCCACCATCATCGAAATTGACCACAGTACCCCCTCCTCCTCCTCTGCCACTTCCACCAAGAAGAAGAGGAAAACGGAGTGCTCGAGAAAGCCCTTGAGGTACCTCGTTCAGTACGCCACCGTTGAGGACGACGAAGATAATGAAATGCCCAAAAAGCCCTTGAGGGAGTTCTTGGAAGGCGACTACCTGAGGCCGTTGCCGCCTCCGACTGAGAACCAGCATGCCTACGAGCTGAAGGACGTCGTTGATGCCTACCATAGAGACGGGTGGTGGCCCGGCGTCGTTGTTAAGGTCGCTGATGGCGGATTGAAGTTTGTGGTCTCCTTTGAAGACCCTCCCGGAGAGTTCGAATTTTCTAGGTCTGAGTTGAGGGTTCATCTCGACTGGGTTGATTGCAGATGGGTCAGGGCTACTGGGAAAGACAAACGGGAACAGGCATCGCCCAAGTTGATCGATCGTTCCGAAGGCGACTGTAGTTCCACTATAGCCGCTGGGGACCCTTCCAATTTCCTAACCCTAACTGATCCAGACTTGCTCGATTGCCCCATCTGCTTCGAAAACCTAACCATCCCTGTCTTTCAGGTCCATTATCTTTGTTTACACCCCTCTTCTTTTCTTCTTTTTATGTTCGCTTTTCACTGCATGCCCCTTGTGTCTTACACCTGGGGCTTCAAACGAGCCGAATCGAGCCATGTTTCTGAATGTTCAGGTTCGGTTGTAAAGTTTTTAAGCGAGTTCGAGTTCGATGAAAATTTTGACGAGCGGAGCTCAAGCTCAGCTTTTTTTTTTGATCCGCGAGCTCAAGCTCAGCTTGCAGGTTTGCGTCGAACTCAAACTTATTCTTGAGCCTTAACGAGTAAAAAATGTTATATATTTATAATCTCGTACAGGTCTATATTTGCAAATAAATCTTTTATTTTTTATATAAGTAATTCATACCTATGTAAAATTATAGAACCTCTTAAAATATAAGTTTCTAGCACTTTTAATAGTTTATGCATGTACAAATTACAAATTTTTCGTTACGTACATGTGAAAATTTATACACATTCTAGTTTATACACACACATACAAATTTCAGGTTCGTGAGCCTAGCCGAGTCGAATAATGTCCGGTTGAGATTAGGATCATTTATTATACGAGCCTAAAATTGAGGCTCAGGTTCGGTTCATTTAGTACCCAAATATTACTCAAACAAGTCTTTACCGAGTCGAGTCTTGAATAGTTCACGGCTTGCAGCCCTATGACTGCACCCTCCTTGTATATTAACCCAATTCTTTACTTTGGCAAGCTACAATGTACAAAATTACACATAGATTTAGGTACTTTCTATTTTACCTATTTATTTTTTCATGTATTTACTCCAACCCTACTTATTTTTGCTATCCACCCAAACATCTAGCATTCGTATTACCGTGGATTAACAAAAACTAGCGTTCATAACTTTGTATGCAGTGTAATCTGTGTGTGACCCAACTTTCTAATTACATGAAAGAGTATGAAAATGAAGACCCAATTCTCAAATTAGCCTAAAATCAAGAGCAGAGTATATGCAAACGGACATGAGGAAGTTACAAGGAAAATGCTGAATGAAAGAGAGAGTGAGTTCATGGTTGAAGGTTGCAACAAAGACAAAGTGTAAAGCTTATGGCAATAATTATTGCAGAACATTAAACCGAACAATTTTGAATTCATTTGTTTTTTTCACTTGAATAGAGATGGAAGGTTGCAGATTTTGGAGAGAGGCCATTTATCTGTACTCGCATAGTTGTAGAGTAGAATGGGGCAAAATGAAACCCTCTGTAGTCCGTACCATACGCCTAGCCTCTTGAGACTGGTTGAACTTAGCGAATGCAGTTGGGTCAAGGCAAAATGCCTAGCCATGTATAGAGCCCGTGGGAGTGAAGAAACGTGAGGTGGGCATATCATTATGCTAAAACAGGGCTCATTTAGCTAGTGGGTTGGGTTAGGGCCAAGTTTGACTGGGAGGATAAGTCCATTATTTGACATTTGTTAGCCAATACAATTGAACCACTTTCTTTTTTTCCCCTGTAAGTAAAAAAAGAAATTGCCAGGTTGACTATCATACAAGAGGAATATTGAAGCTCGGCATTTTGTGTGTTGCTGGCCGGAGTAAAAGTATTTCCTCATGTCAAATTCCTGAGTAGAGTTGTCTTTAATTTTTTTTTTTCTCAACTTGTCAAAATCTGAGTTTTATTTTTGCAAATCCTTAAAGTGGATTTAATGTAGTTCACTCTGTTCCTTATTTTATTTTTGGTAAATTGATAAGAACAACTAACATAATGATGATAAAAAAAGTAATATTGAGTAGTTCTTGGAACTCATCACAAACTCTTGACGTTTCAAGGCAAGATTATTGTTTTTCCTGCTGGTAATTCAGTGAATATAGCTTCATAGTGCCATGTACCTTGTCTCCATTTTTGGGTGAACGCCACAATAATCAAATGATTTTGAGAATCAAATTGTTTGACCGCCTCATATTATTCATCATTGTCAAGAAATCACGAATTATGAATGTTTTGTGGGTCTAGTTGTGACAATGAATGGAATATGACTTGGTCGGACATTGCAGTTTTTTACGCATAGCGTTTTATAATGTTCTCTCATCCGTTGAATTAGGAATACTTGCATTCTAAATCATTTGTTTAGTATTTCGAGTTTCTCCTTCTAATTCAGATACTTGCACATTATGCTACAAGCATGTTAATATGTATAGCGTTCATTACTCAGCGAATTGAAGATCATCATGGTGAAAAGTTTTGGGAGTATGAATTTCTTTATAAGTTTGATTACGCGTATTTTGCCAGCTAGATGACAAAAGAGATCAAAGAGATAGAAACAATAGTATTCGATGTGGAATTAATGATCCTTTTGAAGCTGTGAGATGTATTTGTTATATGCGGAACTTAAGTATCTACATTATTCCATTTTGTGAAGTATTTTTTTAATCGGCTCGAGTATGTGACATGTTTAGACTCAAACTTTAGTATTTCCTTTGGTGGCATTATTCTGACTACTTAATTGCAAGTCAAAAGCAATAGCTCTAACATGTTCTTTTGCTAAATGGCAATTTAGTGTTTGAATGGACATCTAGCATGCTCCTCTTGCTGTATCAAAGTTCGAAACAAGTGTCCGTCTTGCTCTTCCACTATTGGCCGTAATGGTTGCCGGCCTATTGAGAAGATAATTGAATCAGTCAAAACATCATGCCAGAACCAGAAGTATGGGTGCACAGAAATGGTGTTTTGCTGTAAGAAACGTGATCACGAGGATATGTGTATCTATGCGCCATGTTCATGCCCTCTTACTGGTTGCGACTTTGTTGGGTCTTCCAAGAACCTTTCCTTACACCTCAGCACCAAGCATTCAGGCTCTGCTAAGTGCTTCTGCTACGACTGCAGCATCTCAATTTCCCTAGAACTACAACAGAAGTCTGTTATCCTTCAGGAAGAACACGATGGCACCGTATTTGTCCTCAACAATGGGGTTCAAAATCTTGGAAACGTGATAGATGTGATATGTATTGCACCAAGCTCCTCAGAGAGAGGGTTTCCATATGATCTCCTCGCAACAAACGGTGGAAGATCGGTGAAGCTGCAATCTTTTGCTGAGCATGTTTGTGGGCGGGTTGACCATACTCCCAAGAGTTTTCTTGTGGTTCCGAGTGACTTTTTTGGTTCTCGTGGACAGCTCAAGTTGGAACTTCGCATATCACGGTCGCCGGGTGTAGTTCACGCGTGAAGAGGTGATTATGCATGTAACATAGGTGTAGATATATAATAGTATGGTTATTGCGTTTCACCTGGCAATTGGGTTTGTTCTAGCAAAATGCAACAAACTGGATCTTTTGTCTAAGCCAATTAAGCTCAAAGAATTGTTGGGTTTTGGTCTTTGAAGTGAATTTTGTCATCCTAAAACATGTTTGTATGGTGCCCTAACATGAATAGGCTCTGCTAAACAACGTTGTAATTTGTGGGCCTTGTTTTGTCTAGAATACTTATGATATCTCCGTTCATTTTGATCTGTTTGGAGCTTTATGAAATACAGTAAGAAAAATTGATTAGGAGGGTAATGCTCCATCCATCCCATAGTTTTAGTCCATCTTTTACTACTATGTAGTACTGTCTGAAAATACATGTTCATCTTGAAATGTCAAAGCCAATATCATGTGTAGTTTTTCAAAATAGCATTCATAAGTGGGTGGGAACCCTTTCAAAGGTTGAAGTTGAGGGAGAATTTCAATAATAATATAAGTAGCTTTTAATTTCAAAAAGGGACTAAAATTATAAGATGGAGAGAGTATTAGAAGATTATTAGTATTATTTTATTGCACTCTCTGATGATTGTGAGAAATTAATGCTATGTCTGGATTGATTTTTGAAAAAATATTTTGAAAAATAATAGAGGTAATAAATGGAGAGAGATAGAGAGATAAATGTTGGAAGTATGAAGAATTTAGGGGGAATCTAGGAGGAATTTTTTGAAAAATTCTTTTTGAATTGTAAAAAAAACAAGGCATAAGTAAAATACTGTCGACTTTATTTTTATAAATAAATAAAGTTGAAATGTCACTAAAGTTATACTGTAGAAAGCTGCTACCCACACAGATCGTGTACAAATTTTTTGTGGGGTTCACTACGAGTCCCGCACAAATGATTTGGGTCGTTCATTAAATGTAAAATATTTTTTCAAGGGTCCTCTTGAAAAATTAGCTCAATCTGACACCTATAAATTCTCGATCCAATCATCTAACTTTTCATTCAGATTTCAAGATAATGAAAACTTAAATGATTGGATCGAGTACCTATTAGTTTCGGATTTAGCTGATTTTTTCACAAAAGCCATTGAAAAAGTGTTTTGCAATTAATGAACAGTTCGGATCATTTGTGTGGGACCTGTGGTGGGCCCCACAAAAAAATCTGTGCACAATCTGTGCGTGAAATATGTGTGGACAGACTTTCGGAAAGTTATAAGAAACAAAGCAAAGTATCAAAAACAATGACTAAAAAAATGGACTTCTTCTCATTTAATTTTATTTTTGTTTTTTGAAGGATGGTATGACACATGAAGACATTCCATAGAAGTGTGGGCCCCATTTCAGAAACTTTTTTAAAAATAAACAATTTATTTTATTTTTTTAAACTCAAAAAATAATGTAAATGGAAAATAAATTTTAATTTTTTTGAAACGTTTAAAAGATCTCATTAAGACTCATATTGTTAGAAAAATTATTTACGTAAACACATAATTTTTGAGTTTGAAATTATTTTCTTAAAAAATAAGTACTTAATTGGATTTCTGGAATGGGGTAAGAAAACTCTGAACTATTTATTTTCCTTTCAAGACACTTTCATGAAATGTTTTCATTAGGGGTGTGCACGGGGCGGACAGGGCGGGTTCGGACCCGATCCCGAACCCGACTAGTCGGTTATCGTTTTTTTTTGGGACCCGAACCCGAACCGAAGGAGGGGGGATATCCGGCCGTGTAACCGATTTTTTTGGTCGGGGCGGGCGGGTCCGGCCAAAATTGAAGTAAACTATATGAATTCGTTACCTTTTTGTCAGGTCGGGTCGGGTAAGAAAAAAACAGCCCCCCGAGCCCCGAACCGAAAACTGATTTTTTTGGAAACATGTACCCGTACCCGACCAAACCACATGTTCTGCCCCGCCCGAAACCCTTTGGGTCGGGGTCGTCGGGTCTCGGTTTTTTTGCACACCCCTAATTTTCATGATCCTAATATTTTTCGTTTTTTTTTTAAAAGAATTTTCGGTCAATGTTGTACCATCATTCTTTCCTTTTAATCCATTCTAGAGGAATGGCAAACCCTAGACTATATTCGCTTTTGGTGTCTAGAATTAACCCCTCTTTGTGTACCATTTTTCATAAGTTTTCTTTTTAATTATTAATTTTATTTTTCTATTTCTCTCCACTCATTACCTCAAAAAAAATTTCATTAAAATCCAAACCAAACAAAGCCCGGAGTATGAGTGGGAATGGTGGGGTGGGGATTGTGGTAGGTAGTTTGAAATCGATTACTATTTTGCCCATAACAGTTATTTATTTAATGATTCGTTAAAAGTAGTTGCGAAAATCTCTTTTGACGGAACTTCAAAAAAAATTTTTTTTTGAAGGAGGGCAAGAGGGTAATTTCACCTACCAAACTCACCTAAGCAATTGCTAACTAGGGAGAGGTAACGGAGCTTCAAAAATTGATCACACCAAATTCACTTCTCGCTTTATATATTGCAAAAGATATATCGGAGATTTTAAAAAATTCCCTTCTCTTATTAGAGCATCCACATTGCAATAAGCAAATTAGTATGAATAAGCAAATTTAACAACAATGCTAAAAAAATACCTCACATTGTAATAAGCAAAGTTACAAGTCTTTTAGCAAATAACCAAATTCCACCCATTCCATAACCAAACTTAACAACTTTTACCAATAACCAAAACTCAATAATCAAACCCAATAACCAAATTCAAAACTAAAAAACTAAAAAACACCCTATATTAGAATCGTCTCATCGAGAATAAGAATTTGGTGTGGTCGGGTGCGTGATTAGAACTCGTTTGTAATTGAACAAAGGTACATTGCATATTGTGGGGGATTTTTTATAGGGATGCAAAAATAACCAATGTAGAGGTAAAATTTGTTAAGTTTGATTATGAACTAAATGGATAATCAAATGCTGACGTGACACATTTTAATTATTGATTTTGATTATTCCCATTGCGGATGCTCTTATTGGGTTCTTAAGAAAAAAGGAGGGAAAAATTGAAACAAAGGTCCATTTTCCCGCCAATTTGTCTTTTACTGTGGTATTCCTCTCCTTTTCCCTCCATTTCTTTCCCCAATTCCAACACTCCGTTGGTAGAAGAAGACAAGAGGGAAAAAGGCCTTCGAATGGCGAATACTCCTCCGTCCAGGGATCACCTTAACTGGGCCAAGGTCAGAGACTGGCAAAAAGACTTGGACTACTTGTGTTCCAATCATCAAAGTAGCAAGAAACGGAGGACTGCCGTGAAAGAGGAAGAGGAAGAAGAGGCAGCAGCATGGACGAACGTATTCGGGTGTTCCGCCAAAGCCAGTGGGGACCCTTCCAATTTCCTAACCCTAACCGATGCCGACTTGCTCGATTGCCCCATCTGCTTCCAGAACCTAAGCATCCCTGTCTTTCAGGTCTGCTATTTCCAACCCCCTCCATGTATATTTTTTGTTTTTGTGTACTTCTGTAGATGGGTCTGATTTTCTTATTTCTGTAATCTATTTGTTTTAGCCTTGTGGCCTCATTCTTATGCTAGGTTAGAGCATCTCTAGCCTTTACAGCCCTTTGGATGATGAGAAAGTGTGACATAAGAAAACACAGCCCTTTCTCACTCAATCTTACTTTTATTTGTGAGTTTTGGGTGAGAAAAGGGAAGAGCCAATAAAAATTAAAAATCTCTTTTTGTAGTTCTCTCAATTTCTCACCGAAATACTCCATCCAAATAAGTGATTTAGCTAGAAACGATAACCCTTTTTTTTTTCTTCTTATGAATCCCTCTGTCCGAAGGAAATGTACTAAATTATTCTTAAGTCGGTATAAAAGCATCATTTGATATGAATCACTCCGATGGACAAATTATAATGTAAGAAATTTTTTGAGTAAAAGTCAATTGTGAATTCTGAAGAGCAAAAATAAGCCTTCAAAATTTTAGAGTAAAAGTCCTTAATTGATTTGGTTAAAAAATTGAGTAAAATTCATTCTGGTACGAGTTTGAGTTCCAAATTTTGGTTCCAAGTCAATTAAAATGGTAAGACTGGAGATGCTCTCATAAGTTTGTTTTAGCAACAGCTTACAAGGACTAAGCTCCTGTCCAGTGTCCTCTTCAGTTAAGTTATGGGCCCTTGTGTGTCCGGAGTTTGCAACGGTCATAGAAATCGTTCACGTTTTTGTAAAAAGATTAGTTTGATCAGACATTGATAAGTATATCGTAAATCCACAAATTGCAAAAAGGACCGAGGGAGTTCAGAAATCACATTTGCATTCCTTTGTCTTCTGAAAAATGAACTGTTAAGACAGCTATCAGTGTCCAAGCAAGTTCATTGGTCGCAAGAATTTAGTTCTCCGCGAGATCTATAATATAAACGGTTTTGATCAGCATTGTGGGCTTACCCCTGGTCAACAAAACTAGGCAAACTGAGGATAGTGGGCTGGACAGGAGCCTGGTCCAAAAGACGGGAAAATAGCTTCCAATGTACAATGATTTCAAAGAAAATATTTCTCAAACCACTTTCTTTTTGTCTGTCTAAATTGAAGCCTGCATTTACTTGTGTTGCTGGCATTGAAGCCTGCATTTACTTGTGTTGCTGGCCAAAGTAAAAGTATTCCCTTATGCCTATTTCCTGATTAGTCTTCAATTTTGGATTACCGTCCTTGGCTCATCTGCCCTTCCTGATCCTTTCAAGCAAGCTTCCATTCTTCTCCCTTTCTTCATATACCGAGAAGCCTCTTTGGTCAGAAATTTGCGACTTGTCAAAACGCGAGCTATATTTTTTCAAATGTCTAAAAGTGGATTCAACGTGGTTCATTTGCTCACTGATGAGCAGTTTTGATATACTAGTGCCAGTTTCAGTATACGGGTCCCTGAGTTGTTGCTTGCTAGGTAGCTTTCAAAGATGACAAGCCATCTCTATTATTCTGTTGAACTTGGTTTACATCTGCAAGATGATACATGTATCCGCCTCCTTATATATATGACCTGGCCGAACATCACAGTCTTTACGCACATTGTTTTCTAATTCTCTATCATTTGCAACGTAAGTTGTTTATCTTTTTATCATGTGGATACTTGCCATTTGGTTTAGCCAGCATGTTCGGGTTTGTTTTGATGATTCAAGATAAAGATGATCATTACACTGAAAAGTTTTGGGAGCGTTCATTTCTTTATAATTTTGACTTCACGCATTTGGTAGGCTAGACAATAAAAGTTTATCAGATACATAGAATTCCAAATAGTATTCGTATAAAATTTACGATATCACTGCTCTCTTTGAATCCGTGAGGTGTATTTGACATATTTGGTAATGTACACTATTATTCCATTATGTGTTTTGAGAAGTGTAGAGTGAAACTTCAGTATTTCCATTGTTGGCACTCTTCCGACTACTTAGCTGCAAGGCAAAGTAATAGCTCTAACATGCTCTCTTGCGAAATGGCAATTTAGTGTTTGAATGGGCATCTGGCATGCCTCTCCTGTTGCAACAAAGTTCGAAACAAGTGTCCTACTTGCTCTTCCACTATTGGCCACAACCGTTGCCGCCCGATTGAGAAGATCATTGAATCAGTGAAAATATCATGCCAGTACAAGAAGTATGGGTGCACAGAACTGGTTTTCCGCGGTAAGAAAAGTCATCACGAGGGCATGTGTATCTATGGACCGTGCTCGTGCCCTCTTTCTGATTGTGCTTTCATCGGATCTTTCAAGAAATTATCCCTCCACTTCAGCACCGACCATTCAGGCTCTGCTAAGCGCTTCTGCTACGACTGCACCTTCCCAATCTCCTTAGAATTACTACAGAAGTATGTTATCCTTCAGGAAGAACAAGAAGGCACCGTATTTATCCTCAACAATGGGGTTCAAAATCTTGGAAACGTGATAGATGTTTGTTGTATGGCGCCGACCTCCTCAGAGAGAGGGTTTTCATACAATCTCCTCGCAACCAGCGGTGGAAGATCAGTGAAACTGCAATCTTTTGCTGAGAATGTTTGTGGGCGGATCGAACACACTCCTCCGAATAGTTTCCTTATGGTTCCAAGTGACTTCTTTGGTTCTTGTGGACAGCTCAAGTTGGAACTTCGCATATTGCGGTCGCCGGGGGAACACCTTCTCAGAATCTTTGAAAAAAATATTTTTCATTTTCATTATATTTGAGTTTGAAATTACCTCCGTTTGAAAAAAAATTAACTTTTTAAAAAGTGGAACACCTTCTCAGAATCTTTCGAAAATCTTGTAGAGAATCAAATAAAGATTTGATTCATATTTTGGTTCTCCGCCTCGATCACATGCGTAATTCAAACTAACTGGGCCGAGGGGGGGCTATGTTTGCAGTCTCCCAACTTGTGTGGGATGTGTCGAGGAGGAATTAAAAGGGTGGCCGGCTAATTAGCATCAAAGAAAAACTGAATCAACTAAGGATTTAATTCTGATTTTGAGAATTTGATTCTGATTCTTATTTTGGATTCAATGATGGATAAAGAATGTGAGAACTTGAGCCAGTTGAAAGCAAATTTTAAGGTAAGTAGTGAGAAATGCAATACAAAGAGTAATGAGCACAGTGAGAAATGCAATACAAATAGTAATGAGCACAGAACGATGTGCGCACTTTGCTAGTACTCTCAAAAATAGATTAGCGTATTTCTTTTTAGGCTCAACTATGATTAACTAACGCAATGGTTAAAGACAAAAGGAAAGGTGTAAAGTGGTAAAAAGGACCAATAAAAATAGAGAGTTTTTTATTTTATTTTATAATTTTGTATTCTGATACCATTTCACTGTATGTAAAATCTATATGAAAAGTCTGGTGGTACATATTTTGACCTAGTTTTTTTGGTTACTAATCAAAATATTTTGTAACTAACAACATATAATTTTGGGCTAACCAAAATAATTCATTATGTTTTTATGTGAAACGTACACATTCATTCGGAATTATCTGGAATGATATGTAATAATTACCAATAAAAAAAAATCCTAACAAATGAAACAAGCAACAAAGTGAACCATAATAAGGAATGCATAATGTACACATGAACCATAAAATTCATAACTAATCATAAATATGAATTCCGTTATTTTTTATGGCACTCACTTGTGGTTACACTAAAAAGACAAGTAACGTACCCAAAAACATAGTACATAATATTTCTATTGTACATAATGTGGGCTCTATTTCTTTCTCGCACTGATAATGAAAATTTGACGATCGCTCTTAATAACTTGCATATTTTTTTTAATTGAAATAAGACCGGGCATTTGCTAAGTGAAAACAACTTTGAAGTCAAAAGGTTTAAGTTCTAAAATCAATTTCATCCTAAGAAGGATAAACTACTACCATTTTTTCTGTGATTTATTTAATATTATCAGTACGATGTCACATGTAAGGGTCATCATTTAGTTTGAAGACCCGTCAGACCTGATGAGCTTTTAGCCAGCCCAAGCCCGTTCAACGGCGGGCTTGCCTAGCCAGTAGTTTTCTATGGGTGAGCTTGGGCCTAAGTATTTTTGCTTGACCCGCCTGGCAGCATGCTTGTGAGGCCCGCCTGACAACCCGCCTATTATACTAATTTATTATGCTCTACTTTAATCCACTACCATCAACTATACTAATTTATTATGCTCCACTAAGCAAATAAAGAAAAGAAGAAGTTCACTTACCGAGAAAAGAGAAACAAAAGTTTGATCTTGAAAGACTAGAGAGGTGTGTGGGGTGCTCTATGCATTTGTGGTTGGCTGGAGGAGTTCTTTTTATGCTCCCAATGCTATAATATATAATATATACATACAATATATAATGTGTATAACTGTATTGAGTGTGATGTGCTAATATTATATACATTTTTTTATCGTACTAATATAATGTACATTGTTTTGTGTGGCCCGGCCCGTGAGCCCGCTTGAACTTTGGCCTACCAGCTCGGCGACTGCGCTAGTCTGTGGGTTGGCTTGGGCTTCAACTTAATAAACACAGCCCGCCTTGACCAGCCCGCAAAAAAAAAAAAAACCCGCTCAGCTCAGCCCACGAGGTGTTTGGATAGTGACTTGGCGGGCTGGGCCAGCCCGGCCCGATGCCGACCCTTAATCACATGTACGAAACTAATAAAAATAAGAATATAATTAAATAGTAGTAACAAAATAAAGTCAGATGGAAAGTGAATGATTAATGGTTTCTGGGTCACATTCATTGAACGGTCTTGCTATTGTCAGTCTACTGGGCTGACGATAAGCATATTAGAAGACAAGGAAAACACGTATTTCTATGTACTTTTTATACCTTTTAATACACATTCACACATTCATTATTGTCAGCCCAGTGGGCTGATTTTAGAATTTTCCTTCATCGAAACGAAAAATTAATACTTCAACTTTTTCAAAATACCATGCCGGAGTACTGTTTTGGGAAACAGTGAAATCTCTTTTGCTCATGAGGTGGAAAGCTTATTCTTATACGAAAAAGTTACAAGGACCGACGGTTGTGCATAATGACGGCGTACTGACGGCCATGCGGGACTTACTATAGTTCTGCATGAAAAATTCGAGACGTTTAATAATTTAAAAAAAAACAAGTTACATTGCGAAAAACTAGCTTAATCCGATATGTGTAAATGCTCGTTCCGATCTTTCCATTTTGTAAAAATCGGGAAAAATGAGAAGATTGGATGAAAAATGAGAAGCTTGGATCAAGTATTTACGCATACTAGATTGAGCTAATTTTTTAACAATACCCACTCGATTTTTGTTTTAAAATTATTGAACGGCTCAGATTTTCCATACGAGACCCGTAGTGGGTCCTTCGTGACCATCAGTACGCCGTCTGTACGGTTCCCATCGGTACCTATAGCAATACTTTTACTACTCCCTCCGCCCCATTCTTTTGTCTCTTGTTCTATCCCAATTGGATAAAAAATTAATTATAATTTTTAATTAGTAATACTATTTATATGCGATATGGACCTTATTTGATAGATTTTAATTACCTCTTTAAACGATGTTTTCAAAATTACTTGAAATATTATAGATTGCAAAATATAATTAATTAAAATATCACAAAAACTAAAGAATTGGAACGGTTTGAATATTTTATAAGATCGTAGTCTATCTGTTAGATATGAATGAGGTATCGCGAAGTCAAAAGTTAATGTGAGAATTTAGTACCAAGCTTCGTTGAAAGAAAATTCTGAAACTGTCATTGTCCTTATGGACCTTTTCCAACTCTATTTTGATAATAGAAACAGTTTATTTTTTAATATTTGTTCAGAATATTTGTCACGTTAAAAATTATTATAAACAAAATTTGAGAACATGTGTATCCAAAAAAAATAAATCCAAAGACATATATCTCAAGATAAATATACTCCATCCGTTCTTTTTTAAGTGTACATTACGGTTCTGCGTGTTTTTTTAATTATATTTGTCTCTCAATCTATTATTAAAAATATGCAACATAGGTATTATTTGATAAATCGTAATTGTTTTTTATAAGATAATAATTTTAAAAACATGGAATATAGTATACGTCGATATATATAAACTATTAAAAATGACACGCAAAATCGTTTGGGACAGTTAAAGAGGAAGAGAAAGGGAGGAATATTTTGTAGTCATGTGGTTCATCTTCGATAAATATAGAAATTTCTAGGGAATTGATTTCCATACTTTTTTTTTTATATTCACATTTTTTTCTTGTCTTTTAACAAAAAAAAAAAAAAATCATACACCTTCACCATTAAAAAACAAAAAGGAACTGTGAATATCAAAAAACAGAGTGTGAAAATCAATTCTCTAATTTCTATAGTAATTAATTTTCTCGATCAAATAACAAATAAATCATTCCAATCATGAAAGTAACTTAAAAAATGTACTACACATATGGAAAAAAACGAGGTAAAAAGTGTTACAAACTCGTAGGACTCACCATTTAAAATCAGCTTATTAGGAGAGGGTGTCCAAAAGCTTATATACACTGAGCCAAATCCATGCATAGGCGACATGTGACTTGTTACCACCACGCTCCGCGACCGATGTCCACAACGGCCCACTCTACTGACACTGATCCGATGATAGCTTTTATTTTTTTCTGGTAGCTCCACCCACCTATCAATTCAATACTTTGAATATTTTAGTGGAGTCTATAGGTCACTTCATCCGCGGATCAAATTAGAATTAGAACATGGTAGCGTGGTGACTCTGATACCAATGTTAAAAACTCATAAATAGAACCCCATCCTTAAAAACCAAAATGATGACCAAGAGCTTGTACACACGTGAGATGTTAGGATCGATAACAAAGAGTACCAGTCCAATCTCAGCACAGGATCTGCAATTACTCGTACTTTAAACGGCGGAGTGAGTGACGGCGGAGCCCTAGAATCTCAATTGGTTTTGCCGCTGTCGTTTTCCAACGTGCAGTTTTCGAAATAAACAAACAAAACATTGTCGAAATCACCACATGGCCTCGCTCCTTCAAAAAGCCGCAGTTAACTTTCTCTGACCACTTCTCAATCCGGACGCCACAGCTGGCAATTCATCGATTTCATATCTCAAAATAATCTTTATTACTATATGTTAAAGTATCAGCGCATAAATTGGCTGGAATTGAAAGCAACAAGGGGGGGCAGACATCTTCGGGTGAATCTTTATGGCAAAAGTTCAGTTTTTTGCATTCAGATAGACGTGTGAATGCGTGTGTGGTTGCATAGCGTTTGATGTTTTTTTTTTGGAGTTGACAAATTTTAGGTTGAGAAGCTCGAAGAACTCGGTAATGGCGCCTCCGATCCTTTCATTGGCTCTGCCATCGGAAACGGGTCGAGTTCTCAGCATTCAATCTCACACTGTTCAGGTATTGATGCTTTGTATACTGTTTTTCCTTTTATACAATTAGCAATAGGATTTCGAATTCTTTGTAACCAATACCGGCAGTTGGTAGAGCTAATGGACACTTTATTTGGTGAGGGTTCAAACCGTAAGAGATTAGAATTTTCCAGTGCGTTTCTGGCCATTGAATCACGGGAGAATGATCACATCTCTCAAGATTGTCACTTTATTCGATAGCTGAAAAATACTCTGGAACACCGGTAGAGACATTTTGGTGGGGAGGAATGAGGGATTTTTTTGGGGGTCCTCCTATAAGCAGATATGGCTTGTTTGACTTGAGAGTAACCCAAGTTTAATTACTTTCACTTCGGATTATGATGGTGAAGATGAAGACATGCATGGATAATGCAATGCATGCTCTTCTTCGATCCTAGCTGATAGAGTCATTTGTTCGAATAAGCTTGTTGGAGATTAGGTCTTCTCCTGTATTGATTTGTTTTTGTTGTCTATCTTCCCAAGGGATATGTTGGCAATAAATCAGCTGTTTTCCCTCTTCAACTACTAGGCTATGACGTGGATCCAATCAATTCAGTGCAGTTCTCAAACCACACAGGCAAGATGCTTATATCACTTCACCTTAACAGTTTGAGGCTTGACATATGGTTTGAGGGTCATCTATGAGTATGCATATGTTCAGGCATGAAATCCTAGTGAAAATTTTGGTCAAGCCATTGTTAATGTAATTAACCTGAAAATTGTGCAGGATACCCAACTTTTAAGGGGCAAGTTTTGAATGGACAACAACTGTGGGAATTAATAGAAGGCCTTGAAGCGAATGATCTATTATTCTACACCCATTTATTGACTGGTATGATATTGCCCTTCCTAATAGTATTTGGTTTTGTTTGCCATGTTGGCTGGTGGCCATGTTCCAGTCGCTCTCAATCATCTGCTAGACTGCTAGCATACGGAACTTGGTAAACTAATTTGACTTCCCATTATGTTTGAATTAGCTTTGTTCTCAGAACACATGCATTTACTTTCGCACCTTATAGCTAGGTTGGGTTTAAAAATCTTTTGTGGATCAAACTATGGCATTTGTGTAGCTGACCATCTTGATTTGGGCCTCTACTCATTTTTTCTCATTCCCTCAAGCTTGTAATATAGATATTACGTATCCAAAGCATTTCTTCCCTGCCTCATTGCATTTCCTGCTCTCCAAATTGATTTGGTTTACTCCAAGTCTACAAGGTTTGAGTAAATAAAACAGTACATTTCTTGTGAATGTGTGATGGATAATTGTGTACAAAATGAATGGCTAGACACTAGATAGAGAGAATCTCTTCGAGAATACTTATGGTGGACCCACCTGTCATCTTGAAAATTATAATATGCATTCTGTACATGAAAACAGTTTTGTGTTCGCGATCCTCCTGTATATGCACTATATTTGATGAATCTATTCTTTTTTCTTTTTAATAGTTGCTTCACTGTTTTTCTCTTGTAATCTGGCATTTTTATTGGGTGGCCTTTAGACTGGATTTTATATCTCAAAACTTTATTAATCCATCTTTTGCACTGTTTTGTCTGTTTGGTGTGTCTGTAGGTTATATTGGTTCCGTCTCCTTTTTGAACACCATTTTAGAAGTCGTCAGTAAGCTTCGGGCTGTCAATCCCAAACTTACTTATGGTGAGTTGTATACTAAAGCTCAACTTTCTTGTGACTATAAAGTCATCATTCTTTGGTTTTTGGTTTATTGGGTTCATAGTTTGAGAGCTTGTAGGTTCTATCATTACATAATTCTTTTATGATCACATTGCAGAAGTATTATTCTATTTGCTCACTTTTTTGGTGTAATGGAAATAATAATTTTATTGAAAGCAACACTGAAGGTCTATCAATGTTTTTTGTTTTTTGTTTTTGCAAAATGCTAATGGTTATACTATGATTCAATTATGGACCTATAAGTACTTGTCCAGTCCAATACCTGCGTTGTTGGAACCAAACAGATTCTCATCTTATTGTTATATTCAGATTTTGGTGAAGGAGACTTTTTATCGTCCTTTTGAAAAACCTCAAATTGTATCTGCTTATGGGGAATATCCTGGTATCATTGAACTCTCACCTATTTACGGAATCTTTGCACACCCTGCTTCAGTTCAAAACAGGGATATAACCAGTATTCTTTTAATTTTGATGGTTGTTTTCTTGATTATGAATTTCTGTTGACTTTTGAGGTTCTTATTATTGTGTGCTGAATAAAGCAAGCAAATCTTTTGCTGTGGAATAATGTATCCACCTAAACTTTTTATGATGGATTTGATTACTTATTGCATTGTCGAATTAATTTTGGTGGCATATTCTGATATGTCAACATAATGTTCTTGTAGAATAAGGTATCTTTGAAGCTTATTTTCTCTTTCGAATTATAGATAGCTTGGTCATAATTGGCTTCTTGAGTATCGTTCTTTGCGTTTGTAGTTTGTGATCCAGTAATGGGTGATGAGGGAAAGCTTTATGTCCCTCCAGAATTGGTAGCAGTATACCGTGAGAAGGTAGCTTTTTTCCTGCCATGAAGTTAGCCTTTCAGTTTAATGAATGCTTGTGCCTTGGTCTTGGAAATCCTTAGTGTTGGGAGAACAGCAGTGGAATACAACTCTGGTTTTCATTTGGTGACTTATAGTCGCTATATCCTGCCCGATACCCTGTGCCAAGCAACCATCTCTGGCATTTTAGTTTAGAAGTGCTTAGAAATCAGTCCCACTCATTATATAATACTGATAAACTTCATTGAATATTTCATTATGCTGCTGTGTTAGAAACTTGACAGCGTGTAAGTTATTCATTTTTGTCTCTATGGGCTGAGATGATGTATAACTTGCACAAGTTTAAGTGTGGCATGGAATCATGGATTCGAAAATATTTCGAGCAATTTTTTGTTAGGGTTTATCAAAGGTATTGTCTTAAGGTTTTAGGTATCTGAGATTCTCTAATTCAAGAAAATGAGTAAATAAATATAATACCTTGTCGCGCGTAGTTGTCCTTCTATTCATGTTTATCTTCTTGTTGATTTTAAGTCAACAATTTAATTGGGATTGACGTTATACACTTCAGTAACATCCATTTTGTTTAGGTAGTCCCTGTTGCTTCAATGTTGACTCCTAACCAGTTTGAAGCAGAACAGTTGACTGGGTTAAGGTATTTATAACCATCACTGATGCTGCAGAATGGTATAATGAACTTTTTCTGTTCTGATTATGTCCTTCATAGCTTATGGACTTTATAGTTTGTATTACCATACATGATAGGTCTATGACATCCAATGGGTATATTTTTTATTTTTTTTGGTAAAGGTAGATTCATCAAGAAAACCGAACCAAAAAAAAAGGATCAAGGGCATAGCCTTGAGAATACAAAAAACAATAAACCCACCTGAACAAGAAAACTCTACAAGGAGTACAAGGAAAACAAAATCAAACTAGGCTAACAAAAAACGCCATGCTTTTAGGAAGTGAAGATACGCTCAGCACACTCCCACTCAACAGCCATCCTCCGGTTTGCAACAGTCTTGGGAATTCTTCTCCATGAAGACGTACTATACCTAACCTGTTGGACAATTCTGTTATACAGAGCTTCCTTTTGCTGAGGTATTCTGAAAGATTCTCAAATTCCTAGCCCACCAGATATGATAGATAGATGCAGCCATGATTGTATAAAAAATTCTGCTGTGAAATGAACTTCCTTTCACATGAGCAATAGCCCAATCAATCTCCTCAATCAAGCCTCTTGGTCTCCAACCAATTCTACATTTAGCTAGGAGATGCTGCCATACAGCCATATCCAACAAGAGACAGGACATTCAAAAAACAGGTGAGACCATCGAAGAATGTGGTTTGGATACCAAACCACGTGGAACCTAGGAACCTCAGGATTCCTAACTCTAATAGCATTCCAGGCAGAAGATGTATCCCAGTAGCACTGGGGACCCAAATAAGCTTATCCTCCCTGTGGCTATTAGGTAGCAGAGATGGAGGTGTATGAGCTTGGATTTCCCTAGACACAGCATTCCTCTGCCGAGGCCATTTCCATTCACCTGGATGAATCATAGACTCCACTTTAGCTGAGAGATACCTGCCCAGGTTATACACAACCCTTTCCCTAAACTTCTCGTACAAGGGTCCCAGAGGATGCCAATGATCAAGCCATAAGAAAACTGATTGACCATTACCCACTAGGGTCACTACCCATGTCGTCAAGTCCTGACCAATCCCTCTAAGTTTGGACAATCTCCGCAGAGTCCATGAAGCATCAGGAGGGCAAGGCATATACCAGAAGCAGTAATGCTTGATGATGTATGTATGAACCCACACTTTGCTAGCAATAGCCCACATGTGCTGCCTAAGCATTGAGGCTCTATTCCAGTCCCTCGTCAATTTGAAACCCAGCCCCCTTTCTCTTTTAGGAGAACAAACACTTGTCCATTTCACCTTAGCACCCACACATTTGAACTCCTCCCCCTTCCAAAGGAAAGCACTCAACATGCTATTGATCTCATTAAAGCAATTTCTGGGGAAGAATGAATATAGCACTCCAGTAGACCTGAATACTAAAGAGAACAGATTGGATAAGATTAGCCCTCCCACCATAGGACATTTTCTTATTTGCCCAAGAATTAATTCTAGCAAGAATTCTCTCCTTCAAGACCACTCAGTCCTCATACTTAAGCCTGACAGAGATGAGAGGCACCCCTAAGTGTAACATTTGATGGTTATTTAATTTTGCCTTCTGTTTAAATGAGTACTATTGGCGTAAAAGAAATTGGTACAGCAATCTATGAAATCTAGTACAAAGAAAGAAGCTTCCATGTTGAAACTGTATAATTCGTTTTTCATATTCATTATAGCGTGTTTTCATATCTGATGTAATGGCATCAGTTTATGCTACCTGTAAATGTTGGTGGAAAATAATTCCAATTTGTGTTGATGTTGGGATATGCTCCTATATCTGGATTCATCAATTGAGTTTTGTTTTGGAGATATCTTACGGATTTTTTTTCCTTTTCTATGTCATTGCATCAATTAGTTATCCCTCTGAGTAGGTTCTCTTGTGGCAGAATTGTGTCAGAAAAAGATGGCCGGGAAGCCTGCAACATTCTTCATGCTGCTGGACCACCAAAGGTTAGATAGTGTTATTATGGTTAGTTATTGAGTATTTGAAAAGCTTAGCTTGCATGAATTGGCCTACGATATCAATCTATCCAACACTCTCCCTCACGTGCAACCCATCTTGCACGTGGAGATGCAAACGAGCGGATATTGAAAGAAACAGGATGCAGAGGGGAGTAGCATAATGCTAACGGGGACAAACGCGAATGGAGAGACTTGAACCCAAGACCTCCCATAAGGCTCTATATCATGTTAACTTATCAATGGTTCCAAAAGCATGGCTCAACAATGTATCAAACTATCCACCGAGTATATACTAGACAACCACCTTTCATGTGCTTTTCGTTTCTTTTGAAATAAGGCTAACTATTGCAAGTTCTTTGATTTCGTTTGAAAATAGGCTTTGAAACCCTAAAGAAAGGCTATGGTTCCAACAAATAATATGAATTAAAGACTTGTCTATTGGATTGATATAGATCTTGCATGTGTATGGTCGAATAACATTAGAACATTTCTGTTTTTTTTTCCCAGGTAGTGATAACCAGCATAAATATTGATGACAATCTTCTCCTTATTGGCAGTCATCAGAAAGAAATGGTGCGTCTTTGTCTTAATTACAAAGTCCTGTTCAAGTTATAAGAATTCAAATTTGACATCTATTTGGTCACTCAAACTAAACTATTTGGTCGATTGTTGCTAGTGTTCTATTATAAGACGTGATCAGGCAGTATATGGTTACCTTTCTTGTGAGTATTAATTAACGCCTCACTTTATTAGCATACTATCACGAGCCACATGTTGACTTGAGAGCCACGCGCCCCGACACTTGATTTGTCTCTATTGGTTGGGCACAAAGGTGGAAGCATTGTGCTTTATATGGCAGTTGTTGACTTACTAGCATAGGCTTGCGAGGATATGATATTAAATTAGCAGCCCAAGCACAGTTGAGGACAGTTTCTTGTTATCTATGCGGGCTGTTTAGAGTTTCCATTGGGTATTGGGGGCCCCTAAGACAGTGTTATCAAGGCAAGTCTCTCAGTGTGCACAAGCAAGAAGTTTAGACTGCATATGAGCATATGACGTCTGGAAGATAGTTTTAATGCCTAAGATACGTACAGCATGATTTAACCTCTCTCACTAAACAGGAATTATGTGTAGAGATTTCGCCTATGAAAGTCTGAAAGATAGTTTTAAGGCCTAAGATACGTACAGGCATTGGGTATGTTAACTCAATATTGCAATGGTCTTGAGTTAAACTGCCTTAATTCAAGATTGTTCTGAGTACTACTAATAGCATTCTTCTATGAACAGCAAGTAAATATTATATGGTTTACGTGGAATATACTCACGATTTTGGGAATAGTTAAACTTTTCACAATTGTTTAGGCTGTTAAAACCTATTAAGTGCATTAGTGCTTCTTTGGGCTTTACATGGGACCTAGCCAGTCAGTTAATTGAGTGATGAGCTTGCTGTCAACCAATGTGTTTCTTGATGAAAACCCCATAGATTGTCTGCTGTTAATATATTTATGTTATGAGCTTGTGTGGAGTCAAAGATGCTGCTGAAAAGTTTGTACTCCCTCTGTTCCGAATTCATTGTCCCTCTTTGGGAATCCCACTATTTAAGGGAGCATCATTATTGCCTAACCAGAACTTTTACTTTCCAATTTTGCCCATTTGCAATAATGGCGCCAACTTTTGAGAAAAACAGAGAGGACAACTCTTTACTCCTATAATGGCGTCCACTTTTGAATTACAGAGTAATTTGGTTTGCTAAAATAAATATCTAAATCTCAAGAAGAAAGGGCAAAAAGGGAAATTGGTAGTCTTTTCTGGGTTGACTTTTGAAAGTGGACAATGATTTTGGAACATCCAAAAAAGAAAAGATGGACTCTTAATTAGGAACGGAGAGAATATTTTATTGCGTCTGGTGCAATTCTGTATTATGACTAATGGACTTCATTGTTTTTGTTCTTTTTGGTCTTCAAATCATGAATTTGGTCATGTCAAGTTATATCCTGTGATCTATTATGAAGTTATTTCTTTCCTGTTAACTAATGAAAATTTTCTTGCATTTGGCTCTTATACACGACAGGGTAAGTCACCTGAACAATTCAGGATTGCGATACCCAAAATTCCTGCATATTTCACGGTATGTGATTGTAGCGAAAGAAGAATCTTCTGAATAGTTACTTTCATTCTTAAGAAGTAAGAGCATGCATGAATAATCTAGCATGAGTTTTAGCAATAACAGGGAAACCTACATTTTTGTTTCCGGGAACTCCTAGTGTCTCGTATCCATTCTTAGACTCAGGTTGTAAAGGTATGGCTTTCTTTTGTGGCATATGTAGCCTTATGAATGGACTGGGCCTCTTGTAAAGTGCACAGTGATTTTTTTTGGCTTATCGAATTCTTTTGTCATATGATGCTCAATACTCGTATACTTAGAGCCATATTTATTCCCATGGACTGAGTTGTGCTGACAGAAAGCAAGCTATGGTTTATCAAAAATGGTTAGAAGATTGCTTACCTGGATGAAAGAACGTACATCACTTAAAATGAATCTCAGTGGAATACTATTGCACCCATGTAAAATTCATACCAGTGATGGTGACAATAAATATAATCTATTTATAATTGTGCAGTCATCACAAGGGGATATGCCTCAATAGAATGTTGGGAGGTTTGAAATCCACAGCGATGAAACAAATTGTGAACATCTTGGGTTAAGAACTATTATTAGGTCAAGGATAGAAAAAGATATTATAGTGAAGATGCCTCATAAGAATCTAATGCCTTCTTCTGAGAGCAGTATATAGTTTAGCGTTTGGAAATAGGGACAACTCGAGTCATAATAACTTGAACCAGAAAAAATTAGGATATCAGCAATGACTCGTGCAGCTCAGAAGCTATCCTCGAGACAAAGTTACCAGGCATCACAAATGACGCTCCTCTGTAGCTTACATATATCGTGTCATTGAATATAAGAACATTATTGCAGATGTTTCATTGGACATCAATAGCCTTCTGTCATTTTTTATGACTCCTCTACACCTTTGTTGCAACTAAAAAATACAAATTTCATGGTATCCAGTATCCCACTTCTACCTCCAGATTTTATAATGACAAACGAGAATTGAATCGCAACTCGAATTTGTAACGGTTCCCGTCCAGCCACCCCTGCCATAGATGCCTGACTCTCTCATTCAGGTATTGGCTCTGCACTGGCCATTCCATGGACAAATATACCACCTTAATTTTGCTGCTATTTCACAGGACAATCTTCTGGACCTCCAGTCGAAGTCGCAGATTAGTTTCCCTTTGAAACTTTTAACATGAATAGTCCACAAAAACACTCCAGGCTCAACCCCTCCTCTACTGAAAGTTTCTTCAAGGTGGCCTGCCTATTGCTTCTAATCATTCTGTGGCAAATACAAGGAGCACAAATAGTTTCACTGCCTTGTGGTCTAGGGTGAACTTGAGCGACCAATTATTCTTGCATTTTGTTTGTGCCTGTAGTGGAGAATGTTGCTACATTATTCAAGTTTGAGATATTATAGTGTTACCTTGTCGGCCTAACCCAAAGTGAGCACTACATTTATAATGGCTCTTGGTTTGCTTAATTTATTCGTATACACGAAAATTTGATGGTATGCCTTAAGCTTTTCATTGTCCCTGTACCGGTTTAGTTCATGATTGATATCAAACCATTTTGTCAACTTTTGAGTGTATATATGGGAAACGTGTAAAGGCTTTATCTGTTTCACTGCACTAACAGGCTTTATTCCTTCTTTATGCCTATCCATGTTACAAGTTGATAATTTTCTCAACACTTTCTGTTTTTGTCCACTTTGTTATTTCTACATGTTACCTATCATATACTTTAGGTATTTCGTTTATCGTTGGTGTAAGTTCGATGCTGTAGGAGCAACTCTTTTTCTATTTTCACTTAATCTGATGGAGACATGTACATGCTTCTGTAGGGAACAGGGGATCTAATGACTGCACTATTACTTGGATGGAGCAATGTAAAACCAATAACTATTGCCGTAACTCCAGAGACATTTTTGCCCCTATTATGTTGTTTCTAATACAAATCTACTTTTATGCTTTGTAGAAATATCCTGATAATCTTGACAAAGCAGCAGAGCTTGCTGTATCAAGCTTGCAGGTATTCCTGGTTTGCTGTTTTATATATGAAGTGTTTGATCTCTTCTAAAGATACTCACCCATAAGGCCTGCTTGGGGTGTCTTTTGTGTATGCACAAATGACATTATTTTTGTAGTGGTTGATAATTTTGCATTAGCTCAGTCTAAATTTGGAAGTCGTAAAGGATCGGATAATATGAGTATAGATGAGGAACTCCGAGTTACTGGATTTTCTATGCTAGGGGTTGGGGGTCCTCTTTATCATGTTTTTCCATTTTTCTGGGAATATTCCTGCTCCACTGCTTTTAGCCACCATCTTGGTCTTTTACACGAGGAATGCGAGAGGCTAAATAGGGAGTGTTTAAATATATATCTCGATATTGGTGTTTGTGTTTTGTCTTTTATTCTGAAATGTTTTACACTTCCCGGATGTTTGTGTTTGGTCAGACCATTGGACCTTAGTTTTTCTATTTATATTGAGTGATCGCTAGGTTGTTTCCAATATTTGCAGGCACTTCTGCAGAGGACATTGAGTGACTACAAAATGGCGGGATACGATCCTGAATCAAGCAGTTTGGAGATTCGATTAATACAGAGCCAAGACGACATTCGTCACCCACAGGTCAAATACATGGCTGAGAGATACAGCTGAATTGAGTGCTACATTGAACAATAGTATCAATCACATACATTCGTCACCCACAGGTCAAATACATGACCGAGAGATACATCTGAATTGAGTGCTACATTGAACAATAGTATCAATCGCATGTATTCTTCAGACATAAGTATATGCGTGGTCTTACTACTAGGTTGAAGTTACCATGGGAGTATGATATAAAACATTAGTGTTTTTCTTCTTTTTTTCCTGTCTTTTCATTTTGTTGTGATGTTTACTAGACTAAGCAAAGACTACTTTAAATAAAGGAAGCATGCAATTTCTTTCTTTCTTCTATAAATGTAGGGCAATGATGATTGCAAAAGTCCTCTCATTGTTGTGAGTCTTGTTTAGTTCCATGAATAAGTGTCACATTAGCAGGCTAAATAGACCTTTTTTTTTTTTGGTGGTGCAACGGAATTCTCTTGCAGGCTCAATAGACGCAATAAAATGTAGAAGCGATTTATAATAACCATATCTAATGACTAAGGCAATAGTTAGACTTAATGTAACCCAACCTGAGATTGTATCACAAATTAGTATAGCTGATTCTTGATTACGAACATAGTTCTCCCAGTTCATCACCATCGCTTTGCTATCCAGCTTTTTTTTTTCTCTGCACTCTCATTTTATGATATGTTATTCTCCTTCTACATATTTGCCATGTATGGTACATAGCTGAAGTTGCCATAAAAGTCATTGTTTGGAGTAACAGGAGAAGCTGCATAATTGGTCCTCTGGGGTTGATGCACGTGCATGTATTGACTCATCATTGGGTTGTTCATCGGTTGCATGCCATATGTGTTCATGTTCATCATTGGGTGGTTCATCGGTTGCATGCCGTACGTGTCCATATTCATCATTGGGTGGTTCATCGGTTGCATAACATACGTATCCATGTTCATCATTGGGTTGTTCATCGGTTGCATGCCATACGTGTCCATGTTCATCATTGGAGATTGCTTGTAGTGGGGTCGGCCTTGCATGTTGCTCAGGATCATGTATGGTGGAGGGTGATGGTGTTCGAACGATGGCAACCCTGTATCACTGGCACTAAAACCTTGAAAACCCATCATTGACTTCATGTTGCCATCACCATCCATGCTATATCCATCTATAGCACCCATATGCACGTTGTCCACCACTGTATTTGCCGTGAAAGGCTGCTGCCTCCTTCCTATGTCCTGGTTCAGATGCCCATAATAGGCCCACTCATCATCAACTTCTGGGCCACATGGTGGGCCCATCATAGGCCTTCTTTTGGTGCCTCTCAAGCCCTTTATGGGACCCCGAATTTGGTTCTGGACCTTTCCATATTTGATCCAATCAGCAAAGGCCTGTTCTTGGTTGGGCTGGATTTGGTGGTAGTTGTTTGGAGGCCAAATCTCTGCATGTTTACCTGATTTCTCCAACTTCTTGATTAAAGTATCAGAATCTACGGTAGCTGTGACAGTGACTTTATCTTGTTCTGTATCTATTTCCACCTTATAAACACCTGAATTTCAAAAAAGAAATCAAAATTAATTACAATTTTACAGTGCAGGGAAGAATATGTACTTGGTTGCATCCACAATCTTGGTCATTTTGTTTTGAGAGAGAAGGTGGCGAGTTGCTAATTAGACATTCTGTACATGAGGAAGTTTAAATAACAATAGAAGATGAGAAACAGAGACCAATGGTGGTTATGAATCTTTCTTTAACTTGGAGGTAAGGCCTATAAAACTTTGATGATAAAGTTCAAAATGAAAAGATTGCTTTGCTTGTGAAAATGTAACACAGATTTTTTCACCTCCTACATGCGTTTATACACACACGCACTTATATGCTTACGTTTTTTTTTTCGACGAACAAGATAATCCCATGTGCTTGCGCTTTAGGTCGACAATATTTCAGAAACTAGCGGATTCTACGACGGGAGATAAGGATCCATAAAAGTGAAGAACAAAGTTATAGGAGTCCGGCAAGGATTAACAATGGAACAGAGCGAGGGCGGATTGCACTTAACCCATCAAAAATGTAACGGGAAATGATTTTTTGTCTCCCATCTCTACGTCGAACAACTTGTTCGGAGCAAGAACAATTTTGCTACAACTCAAGTACGCGGCTATTAAGGGCCATGGAAAATCCCTCCAAAACAAAACTCGGATTCGTACCACGTAGTAAGATAGATGCAAATGAGGTTACACGATGAATGAGGGAAATGTCAAATAGTGTTTCTCTAATCTCAAATGAGCATGAGTCGCAATGTGGCAATAGTTTAGTCATGAACCTATAAAACTATTTCGGGGCAACCCCAAACCGCTCCCAAGAAGATCCATTATTCTTCCCGAAATCCAAGAGAAATGCCGGGGAGCCATCCGAACTGGACGGGGTTGGGGCAGGACGGAGTAGATTGCCATCTTAGTCCGCACTACAGCCAACTATTGGCTTGAGCCTTTCAGTACCCAGCTAATGAAAGGTGTGGTCAAAATAATGGGTCCTGAATCCTACTGTACTTCCAGGGAAACTGTCCAGGACCTTTTATGAAGGCACAGGGCCAAGGCCGAGGCCGAGACTGGGAAAGGTAACAAAACCCACCACCATACACACCCAGGTGAGCAACGTACATATCTCGTGTTCTCGCGTTCTTTATTGATTTTGTAGATCGAGATCGCGTACTTCGGGTCAGTAATCGCAATGCAATTGTAAATGCATAGCACAATAGAGGTCCAGAGGGCGTTATCTAACAGTGTATTGGCAAGTTAAGTTACCTTCGATTCTGCGCAGGAGTTTCTTGACTTTGCGCTTGCATCCTCCACAGTTGATGTGCATCTTCAGCACTTGAACCTGTCCCCAAACAAGGTTTTTATTATTCACATGTCAAATAAACCCAAGACCCAAAAGTAGGAGGCAAATTTGAGGGGACAAGAAAGGAAACAAAGTTTGTTTTAGAACTTGTGGAAGTGAAAGAGAATAGGCAGAGACGGTGAGAGAGAAGTTCTAAGCAAAAATAGGTCCCTTTCTTTGTTTGGTTTTGCAAACAAAGATGGGAAGTGGGAAGAAAAGTACTGTTCACCTGTTTGGCTTTAAAGAGAAAAAGGGCAAGAAAAAAGTGCTAATATCAATGAGACCAACAAATAAATAGACAAAAAAGGTCTGTTTGGAACTTGTGAAAAGTGGGGAGAGAAAGGGGAAATAATTAAGAAGGAAAATGGGAGAAAAAAGAATGGGAAAAATTTCACTGTGGTTGGAATCCTACTTTGCCATTTTCTCGTCTCTTCTCCCTCAAACCAAACAAGGGAAGGAAATTTTTTTAACTTTCCCTTCTTTTCCCCACATGTTCCAAACAAGGAAAGGAAAGAGGAGGGAAATAACTTTTCATTGGTTTTCCTTGGTAACTTCTGCTTCCCTTTCCTAACCATTAAAGAGGAAAATTAACTGTTTCCTCTTCTTGTCTCTTTCTTTCCTCAAGTTGCAAACAGTTGGAGAAAAAAAAGAATAAAAAAACATGAGCAAAAAAAACATTTTGCTATAAAAAAAAAGGCAGAAGTTGAATGTAGAGGTCGATCCAGACTTGAATTGGGGCTTCAATTATCGGGAGGTCGGAAAATCCATTTGTGGACATTTTCGCTATCGGCCTATGTTTGCGGCGCTCGACAATTTCCTGTTTTCTCTTCACCTTCACTTTCCAACTTTTGCTTCTTTAAGCAAAGTTTTCCCCAGAAGGTTGTTCCAGAAGCATATATCAAGCCATCAACCAATAGAGGAGAGAGAGAGAGAGAGAGAGAGGTATTGATTTGACAAAGGGTGAGATATCCGACGGCCACGGACAGACCATGATTTCCATTTTCATGCAGAGTACGTACACAATTTCCTCGTGATAGGGTCTGTCTGATATTCTTGAATTCTGGTTCCATTTTTAGGCCCACTCTTCACCGTAACTGTGTCCGCAACCGTTCGATGAATGTGAATGCACATGCATCGAACGGCTCTGGACCCAATTATATTGGAGTTGTGGTTGAGAGTTGTGTATATAGACTTTTTGTTTTTTTGCCAACATCAGCGGGGGTGTTAGTAGGTAAGTGCACAGGGGATTTCAGACGTTATTCATAGCCGTAAATCTTAAACGCCCACGACGGGCTTGAACCCTGGCCAACCACATAGGGAGAGCCAGGAGATACAAACTGGACTAAAGCCCATTGGCGTGTATGTAGACTTTGTAGTTCTCTTTGAGCCATTTTGTTAAGTTTTGGACCATTTCCTCTTCTTCCTTTTTTTCTCATTCGATTATGCCAGCTAGCAAAATCATTTTGCTGCCCAGATGCTATCCAATCGGCAGTGCTTCCTCAAGAAGTTAAACCACAGACCCAAATAAAGGAAAAATTATTAAATGCTCTTTTTTTTTTTTTTTTTTTTTTATAGGCTTATGAAATGCTCTTGAAGAACCGTCATGGTGTTTCAAGTGTCTCCCTATCACCGCATATTTATGCAAGGCCCAGTACTAAATGTGCGAACCCAATGTGAATATTTGGTGGTGAGAGTCTTCGAAGTACCACGTGACGGTATTTCAAGAGCATGATATATTCAACAATTTCCAACCCAAGTATCTAGAAAACCACTCTGCTGAGCATGGGCGACTCTGTTTGGAAGCTTATGGTGTCAAGTGAACCCACCCGTCCAAAAAATCCCAACAATTATCGAGTTTTTTTTTTTTTTTTCATTTTTTAGACCTACCACTAGTTGACACCAGTACAAGAAAACTTTTAAAGCCATACATTTTGGTAGTATTGCAATTGATTTCGGCACTACACTTTTTGATAATCACACTTCTCTTTTTTGAAAGGGGAGTTTCAAAATACACATGGCAAGAACGCTTATTAGACTTCAATTTTTTTCTTTTGGGGGGGGGGGGGGGGGGGGGCAAGAACACGAAAAGGCAAATATTATTAGATTGTAATTATCAAAAAGTGAAGTGTCAAAATTATTGCCCTATATTTTTCAGAAGTGTATCAACTTCCATCTGATTTCTCTGAATGTAAAAAATAGTAGAAGCCTAAAAAGCTACTCCTATGAAGATTTTTTTTTCGACGGTTAGGGTTTTCTGGATTAGCTTAGGCGCACCTTAATTAATTCTCTCTCAGATCCGATCAAAGGCAGGCCATTCACGCCGGGACAACGAAATTCACAAGAAATTAATTTCTTGCGGCCTGACCCCAAGAATCGAACCACTGCTTAATTGTGTGGACATGTGGGGCGCAAAAACCTATTTGAAGTGACTCATTTTCTACTTGAGAGGCCTATGTATAAACAATAATTTTACTTTCGTACCTACCTACTATTGGGTGGGGTAGGTCCTAACCTCCTGGTAGATAAGTTATAGATACATTTCTAGACTCCATATTAAGAGTACTTCACTTATTTCTCTGCAGTATTAGGCTTTGTTATGATGCAGTTTTGAAATCTGAGGCTCTTGAACAATCTTTTCTTTTTTACGGTTAGGGGTGTTTGGTTAGTTGACACGCATCTTAACTAATTCTCTTCCAAGTCCAGTCAAAGGTGGATTATTCACGCTGGAACAAGGAAATTTACAAGAAATTACTTTTTTGCGGTCTGACCTCAAGAATCGAATCCTAATTAATTGTGCGGGCTTTGGAGAGCAAACTTACCAATCAACCGGACTAACCTTTGAGCTTACTCCTATAAAGATACTAATAAAAGCCATTTGACTTTTTTTTTGGTATATTTTTCACTTGCACTGTACTACTTAATTAGACTTTAATTATAGTATTAATGTTTTCATTTACTACAAAATTCCTCTTAGTAGCAATTCTTCTTTAATATAGTACTCCAGTAATTGAGAAGTTCAGATTATTAAATGACATCACAAATCAAAATTCCTATTATTAATGATAAATTAGAAAAAAAATAATAATTGAGAAGTGCAGATTCATTTCTATACGGTAGATATATTATGACTTTACAACAAAATTATTAAACGACACCACTGATCGAATTCCTGGAGTCACCATTAACACTCACCAACACATGGAAAACCACACAACATGATCAAGTCCATGGGCGGCTTACTAGGTATTGAGGGGGTCCAAGTCGAAGCAAACCAAAAATTGTACTAAAATTTTGTGTGTTCTTTCACGTTTTTTTTTAAAAAAAAATTCTTCACTATTATCTGCAGTGGGTCTAGTCAAAGTAAATAAAAATTTACTTAAATTTGCGAATAAGTAGCTAAGTAGATAATTAAGCTCAACAAAATGAAATAAACTAGATTCATAAAGTTTTTGACCACTTAAAAAAATTGTTTTACATAGAGTTTTGCATTACAAAAATTTGTCACATGAAATTCTGGAACCGCCCTTGATCAAGTCAAGATTCATATTAAGGAAAATAACTTGAGAATTTAATAGGTCTAATATTGTCTGAATTCCACAGATTCATACCATACCATCTGATCAAAACTCAGTTCGTTTCAGAAGTTCTAACTAGGTCAACAGGAAAAATAAATAAATGAAAAATCTCTCACCTAGTGCAATTCTAACTAGGCTGAACCTTTGTTTGCTTCATCAGATGCTTTTGCCATTGGATTCTTGTACAGAAAACTTGCATAGCCATCTGAAATTCTGAATGAAAACACCGCCATTACTGCAACTTCAACGGTTGACCTTGCAAACCATTCCAAAATGCAGTTGCGTCTACTACTCTCTTACCCGGAATCTGAACCTCCAGTACCTGATCACCATTGCCAAAGTTAGTACTCGTCGACATCATTTTCATACATAAACTCCATTGAGGATTAAGCGACAGTGACATTTTTGTTAAACCAAGTGATTAAGGCTGCGTTCTTTTGAACTTAACTTAAATCTTGAAATTTTGTCCTTATTTGAATTTTTTTCGCATTTGTTAGTAAATTTTTGCTAAAAAGTGGTTATTTCTCAAAATACTTGGATACAAGTAAAAAAAAAATTACTTTTCCGATTTCTTTCGTCCAGACAAATCTATAACCCACAAAAGTTTGGTGCAAAACTAAAAAATACGAAAAAATATTCAAATAAGGACAAAACTCCTAAATTTAAGTTAAGTTCAAAAGAATGCAGCCTAACTTTAAGTTGGAAATGAGAGAACCACAACGAGCCACATCATTATGTCAAAAATCTGTTCCCATATCACTACTTGGGAACATGACCAGTATAAGTTAGTTTCATAGTTCATGACCAGTATAAGTAAATCATAGTTAGTCTCGTGGCCTGCTCTTACTCTATCAGGGTTGCATTTATAATACAATTACCCTCTCACTAGCAAAAGAAGTTTATCCGAGTTGAACATGTCTAATGAATTCTGTTCATCGATTTTGAAACTGGTCTCCTATTCAAACACTTTTCTGGTTTAACCTCATTTACCATTAACTATCATCATTACCACGGACTATGTTAGCTGGAACGTGGATCGTTCCGGTATGAGGAATGGGAATCGGATACGCCACATGCCAAATTTGTGGTACGTTAGAGGTAGGCTTCTATTGATAACCAATTAGAACTTACTCTTCCAAGAGGTTAGCATCCAGTTTACGAAGTTTTTTTTTTGTTCTTTCCAAATTATCCATACATAACACATTTTAAGGACCATAATGACCCAATTTTTTCACATTTTCTCTCACCCAAATTCCACGCTCTCTATATTTCTACCTTAGTTGCTTCATTTTTCAGAAAAAATTTGGGGGATCACTAACCATTTAAGAACGGTGGTGTACGGGTACCAAATTTCGCAATGTGCGTACCCAAAAATAAATTGTTAGGGTTTGAGGTAACATAGCCACAGACCACCACCATTAACACAAAACCACACCCAAAAAAAAGAAAAAGAAAATAGAAAGAAAGAAGCACCATAAACATTTGTCACAAACAATGATTAAAGTGACAGGAAAATCTTCAATATTTTATATCACAACCTTAAAATGATTACCCACCTCAAGGGCCGTGCGGCTACCACATGGAAATACCAATGCGCCTTTATGCATGGTCACATTGCCACCTTCATTTTCCAGAATATGGTCGCAGCTACTTACTCTTGTAGTGATGATTTTAATCTCCAAGATCTTGTGCTGACCACTTTTGTTGTCGACGATTGCTACTCTAGCTCGGGTCCCTGGCCATCCTGCAAATGCCCTAACCTAAAATGTTGTATGTCATTGTCTATTTGATCACATTCAAAGAAGTAAGAGTGTACCTTATTATGTAGGACTCTAGCTTCTTGATCAAACGATAGCCATGCCTCCTCACTGTCAATCTGCGTGAAGTAGACAAAGATAAATTTCTTATACAACAAAACAAAACTATTGGGCCAAATCAATTTTGCACGGCAGGACAAGGAAAAAATATAAATGACTCAGAAACGTATGGGCTAATGGTTTCTTTCCAATTTTTTCTCTACTTGTTCAACTTAATATGTAGCAGACTACAGCTATGACATTATACTTTGTAGCAAAACCCATTTTCCACAAGTGGGATTTATATTTTAGAAATGGAAAAATGGGAAGGTTTGGAATTGGAAGCCACACCCATGATAATGTATGTTCTTCTGTTCCAGGACTCAAACTAAGAGCTCTTTGAGTGGACACAAATCTGAAAATACAGAAATTCAGAATGAGAATCAAGCATTTGTCACTCTGTCCCCCTACCCCCACCACCCCACCACAGGATCAGTTTAATGTTCTTCGGTTCCAGAACTCATAAACCTAGAGCTCTTTCAGTGGACCCAAATCTGAAATACAAAAATTCAGAAAGCAAAACAAGCATTCTTCACTCTGTCCCCCCAACCCCACCACAGGGTCAGTTTTTGGTGGATCTATACTAGGTTCATTCATCAGGAGGCCCACAATAGGTTAAGATAAATGCCCACCCAGAGGCCTAGAAGACAAAACTGACACAAATATGTAACAGCTTGTTGGAACTTGTGGCTCATATGTTAATATGAAGAGATACTAAGAAGTTCTAGAAAGAGGCCAGATGCCATATACTCATATGTTATCTAGGCAATTGCAGCCATGTGACAAGAAACCCCATAAGCACTTCTAGAAGATGAACGGGCTTGCTTATGAACCCTTCACCATTCTCCATGTAAATTGAAAAGCTAATATCACACTGTGATGTCATGTGACGTCACATTTGGTATTGGCTAATAAACTCTTGCCACTTCTATTTACAATATGATATAAGGAGATGAAAAGAGGATACCTTTGGCGCCAAAGTAGCTTGAGAGTCTTCCTGGGGTTGTGCTTTCAACCTTGCTGATCCATCTAATATAGAGGAAAGCTCATGGATCAAAAGTTTAGATCCTACATACAATATGAACAGATCAGTGATCATTCAGAACCAAGGATAACTGAAGCATGGTATATGTATGATGGGACAATTGGCCTTTCAATTCTGTTTAGCAGATCCAGCTACGTGAACAACATATAGTGGAACATGCCTCATGAACTATGATAAGAAATTATGTGTTCACAGATTTATTATGCGTTAACAGATTTAAATGGGACAGCATAGCAACTAAAAGCTCAAGTTCGAATTTCAAATTTTATAAAATGAATGGACATCTACATTTACAGACACAAAATATAATGTTGAAAGCATAGAAACAATGGCACACCTTGAGAAAATAGCAAAGCAAGTAAATCTGGTGCCTGCATCCAGATCACTCAAACACATTGGTGAGAATTCCAAGCAAGCAGCAAGTGTTAGTTGTAAATGGATCTCAAAAATTTGCTAGCTAGTACCTACCATAGCTCAGTAAATAGATTGCTGCAGCACCCCAAAAAAAAATGGCACTGCCATGAAGAGAGAGAGAGAGAGAGAGAGAGAGAGAGAGAGAGAGCATAAACTAATGAGATACAAGATGTTTGACTTGGAATCCATCAATAACAGACCTCGGTTCCATATGCATATTTGACTAATCAGAAACCTACCATTCCTGGCTAGCGGGAAAATGGACCACCTCTTATTCTTCACCCTCAAAACTTTGCACAACAATAATGATTCGCAAAATTCCATACATACCTTAATCTGATCATCCACTTCCATTCTTTCAGAAGCGATAATAGGTCCAGCATCCAGTGCCCGAACAGTGAAGGCTAATGATACTCCCGTTTCTTTTACCCCATCCTAGCACGGAAAATTTAGTAATGTTCATGTTAAAAATCACATAGGAGACAATTGCAGGAATAAGCATGCAAAAGAATAGAACTTGAAATTCTAGCAGGATATGGAACCTGCAATGCTCTTTGAACTGGAGCAGCACCACGGTAAAGAGGCAGTAGGCTTGGGTGCAAATTGACTGTCCCTATAAAGATATCAACGAAACACAAAGCGATGTTATATAAGATTCTCAAGTTCAAAAGGCAGAATGAAACTATACCGGACCTGACACATTCTCACACCACACCAATAAAATTATCCTTGAATTCCATCACAAATATGTACTTGAAGACACAGACAATAAGTGAGCTGGTTAACTTCTTCATTACGAAAGTTTTTGAATCTATTCAATCATGCCAAAATTCAAACTATCATATGTTGCTAATAGCTTTTCTTAATTTCTATTCAGAGTCTTGCACATTGGGATTACCTAAATTATCAATACTTGAAGCCTCCCTAGAATTAAGTACAGTTGAGACTGTTCTTCACTCGATTTTCAATGATGAAACCTCGTGGGACGAGGAGGTATGGCAGAATGCATTTGACATAACAGCCAAAGAATTTACAGCGGATCCTCTAAGGCCAATTTAAGACTTGTTCATTCACTTTGGAAGTATACAGACCCAGTCTTTTACCATGAACAGTTAATCGGAAAATGACATTCACAAACCTATCGATTGTCTCACTAGGTGAGCCTAAGAGATCATCTAGCTGCACAGGATCTCAAATTTAATTTTGATAGGAGATGCATTAATAAACCGTAGATCCTCTTCTACTAACCCAATGGTGGAATCTTAAGAAACTTGTTAGGCAAAATATTCCCATATGCCGCTGTAATGCAAAGCTCTGGCTGCAGGGCTCTTAAGTTGGACAAGAACGTTTCCTGCACAAAATAAATTTAATACAAATTCTTGTAATGCAAACAGTAAACGTCAACGTAGAAATTTCATTTACCTCAAACACCATGGCACAGAGAACTGAATAGCCAAAGGAACAATGTTAAATATGTACATTACTTACAAGTCAGCACAAAGGAAAGCCAAGGAAAATTCCTCAAGAGAGATTTTTTGAAATGACAACAGGTGAAAAGACACATCTGAATTGGCGTGGAAATTCAACAATTTAGTCCCCCATACATCTTCAACTTGACCCCAAAAAGCACTGATAAATTTCAATAGTGCAAAGGGATTCAAACAGCAAAATACAAATGCCGATAAAATAGATGGCGATGCAACACAAGCTTTCAAGAGCACGAGAAATTCCTCAAAACCGGAGACACTTTATAAAGAGTGACAGAAATTGACATCAGCATTTAAATTAACTGAGAAAGTCCTACAACTTGTACGCATTTGCACTGCACAATCAGAATCCTACCAGGGATAGCAACTTTCTAAGGTGTAACTCAAACTGCATAAATGATAGTTTTATGCCTGCCGTGATCACTTTAGATTCACAGGGTTGGAGCATTAAGCTACAAATCATTTATATCTCCCAAAATTAATCCTGGAAAGATGTTCAAGTAAAGAGGTACTTAGGACAGTTATGGGTTTAGTTTGGAGTATAGGACCTTTTTGAATTTGGTCTCTCTCTTTTTAACGGGTGGAAGTCCCTTGATGCCATTGTAATTATATTATAGTATCACTTAGTAAAACAAAAAGGTAAGGACAACATTTTGTAATGTATTGTCACAAGAATCTCCTAATATGGCCTATGAACAATTTCTTGAGAAAGCGAAATAAGCAGGAAACTAGTTATGGGTTTATATAATAATTTGAGAGAAACTAAAGTCCAAAGCAAGAAACTTAGGTTTCAACTAATGAAGACGTACCCAGAAACCCTAATTACCTCGCCGGCTCGTTCCGGGGTGAATATCAAATCAGAAGGAAAGCCTCTGTCAAGAGCATGCTGTGCAACTGGTGAAGCCATCACCTTCTTTCCCCGGTTCCTTCCCGAAGGCGGCTGCGTAACAATTGCTGCAACCTAAATTTATCATTAACAATCCCAATCACATGTGCCTACCTCCTATTACTTTGAAATTGTTTTGAAACATATCAACAATCTATAACCCAAATTTATCAAATTAAAATTAACCCAACAATATGGCCCACATTGAAATTAAGATATCAAATTTAAAGAACATATCAAGAATCTATTGTACCTCAAATAAAGAGTCCGGGGCAGAAGATGCATTGAAAAGAGCCTCAAGAACAGATGCAGAGACCTGAATACCAAATCATATTATACCTCACTAAATGGAGTAATATGCAGGGAGAGAGAGAGAGAGAGAGAGAGAGAGAGAGAGAGAGAGAGAGAGAGTACTTGAGGGGAACCGAGGAAGACGAGTTGCTTCTTTTTGGGAGAGGGGATTGAAGCTGAAGAAAAACAACGGGTGGAGTTGAAACAGAAAACGCGACGAAGCATTAGCGACGGCGACGGCGACGACGATAAGTACATTCCTTCTTCTTCTTGCACTATATTCAACGACTATATCCCTCCCTACCAACAATGTATTACTACTACTATCATCTCTCTGTATATTTATTTTTGTTTTTGGGAGTGTTTTGGTTGTTTTATTGAACTCTCGTTATTTTTTTTTAATTCAACTTTTCAAAGGTTTACTAGTAATAACGAAAAATTATTCAAAATACATAGTACTAAAATTTTGAACTATTAAAATTTTTGAATTATTATTATTTTTTTTATCCTTTTTACACCTTTTTAGGTTTGATCCGTTATTTTATAGGAAATTGATATTCAAACTTTTTTTTTCGTTATCTATACTCTCTTTTTTGTCTTTTAGCAACAAAAAAAAAACATTTACTTTCAACACTAATAAAAAAACAAAAGAGTGCGAATAACAAAAAAATAAGTATGAATATCAATTACCATTTTTTATTTTATTGATTGTTCAATGTATGGAGACCACATATGATATATGTAGAACTAACATGGCTCTCAGATGGTTACGGGCTCATCTTTGTGTCTAAATATACGTGTCTAAAGCTTTTTTCAGAAACCAAATTCGCCTTGATAAAAACCAGGGACAAGAGTGACTTTCATTCCATTTTCTTCGAATTTCTCCACTTTAGAAGAGGTCGAAAAATTAATACTCCTATAATGGATTTTCTGTCAAGTCCCGTTTGGTTCATTCATTCATTTGAGTGTTAGCTTATGGGAATATTTCACGTAACGCTTATTTTTTCACAGAATTTTTTATTAATTTATAATTTATCTTTTCACTCTATTTTGGGAATCAAGATCCTCTCATGTGATAAACCCTCATGTGATGCAAAATGGAACCGATTACGCATCCATTTGATGACCCGAACCGTTCTCGATGTATTTAATGTACTACATAATTCCATGCCAAAAATCAAGTTCAGAAGGCGTCAATATCCATTTGAATGAATCATATTTGTCAACAAGGAATAGAATGACTATGACCATTTATTTCTTTTCGCACAAATATGATTAGACCAAGCCTTTACCGATCTCCAAAAACTCGATTTTTGGCATAAACGTTAAACACATCGAGACCTACTACATGAACAATTTTCATCATGAACCATGACCATGGTGATTCCTGTTTTACATCACAAGAGAGACCACGTGAAATATCATCATATCAACTGGGGCTTACATTTATTGGGAGGAAGGTTGGAAATTTATTATTAGACTGACTTTGCAAATTCTTTACCAATTGCCTGGGAGACAAATGTTTGAGATGATCATAATCACTGAGGTATTCAGTTTATTCTTACTATTCCAACTGAAAAAGAACATAAGCATATAAAGGAAAACAATTCATATCATATCAATTCACAACATTACAAATGTACAAGATTCTCACCATAGTGTCCTTTTCACTGAGCAAGACAACTGCTATTCCCAGAATAGACCTGTACATATAAAATAACCTAAAGGGAGGAGGATCGAGAGACAATTTAATTTAATTCAAAACACACTATCTAACCAATCTCGAATTCAATCAGCACCAAGTTCCGTCGAATTCCAAATACAAACCTCCAAACTCAGCTGTCCTGATGAACTAGCATAACCAAACGGAATCAGAAGAAAATCTACGGGCGGTAACCCTATAACAAGCCCAGGGAAACTTTGCACGCACGATTTCAATCTAAGAGAGCTGGTTCCTTTTTCTGAAACAAGGTCATAAAAGAAACCCTCCTTCGAAGAACTTGGCCCGATACGATTTACCATTAAGGTATGCCCGATTGTTTCAACCCCCTTGTTGAGGAGAAAAAGAAGACCATCGTCCTCTGCTTGAAGAACAAGGAACTGGTCGTCGTCGTTTAAGGACAATGGAAGAGGGCAGTTGTATTGGAAACGCCTTCCGGAGTCCTGGTGTTTACTGCTGAAGTGTAGGCTTAACTGTTCGGATGAGCCAATGAAGGCGCAGTTCTGGAGGGGGCATGAACATGGAGCATAGATGCATGTTTCTTCGTGGTCATTTTTGCCTGTGTGAGTGACAGATTCTTCTGGGCAACCATACTCTGTGTTTCGGCATGGTCCCCTGACTGGTTCAACCACCACCCCCATATCCACACAGATTATGTTCCCTTTCTCAAGATCAACTTGAATATTTTCCTATGAAAAGAAATCAAACTAGTTGATAGATATGTTCTATGTAACTTCAAAGCCATACCTGAGAGAGAGAGAAGTGCAAAACTGAAGTATTTCAGCATGCAAACTACAGAAATCACAAATACAGACAAATTTCTGAGGAAAATGCAGACTAGGATACCTGATCTCCAATAGCTCCTAATGTTTAGAAGGTACGAGGCTTAAAATTTCATTTCAGTGGAAAGTATTATAGTATTTGATGGTTAATATTAAGAGGATATAGCATAACCACAAAACTATCATGTCTGATAGGGGTCTGACAACTGACAAAGACTAAAAAACTGATGGTGTCTTCGAAGGAAAACTTTCCTTTCGTTTCTCTCTAATTGCCAATGGGATAGTGCAAAACATGAAAGGGAAATCCAACATTAAAATCATTCAGAGAATATAAAGACTGATGATTACCTTCTCCGTTGTAGTTTCTCCGTTTACTTTATCCTCGTTTGCCTACACAGTATCAACTGTAAGTGAAACCGTATCCCCCAAATCACGAAAATAAAAGGAAGAGAATTGTAACATGATAAATCAAAGAAAAGCAGTCGGTCAATACTTGAGATTTGGTATGAAAAATAAAAATTAACTTCTTTATTACCAAACATGGAGAGGTACAGGTGAATACTAGCTTAATCGCTGTCAAAGTGTCATCACAAATTCATAACTCCCCTAAATGACGCATTCATTGAGATTCTGAAGAAACAAAAAACTAAATCCAACCAATAAACAAACTATCCATGCTGTAGATTTCTAAAAACGTGAAAAAGACTTTCGACTGGATAGGACCGGGACTATAAGCCAATCATACACATAGGTTTCTTGCGTCCCACACAAAAATGTGACATCATCGAACCAATTTCAACCTCCCGCCAATCTACTGCATTGGTCTATCCATGATGTATATATCAAAGTGAACAAACAATGCACTCGGAACTTGTTTCAAAACTTGAACTTGTTTTCGTACTTTTGAGTGAACAAAATCACTGGAAAATAGGACACCAAATAAACACATAACACGCAAGGTGATCAACTAATTGATGTTTACCGTGTACAGGAAAAACAAGGATCGAAATGTGCATGGGTGCAAACTACTACGAAACAATGGAAGGCGCTCACTTACCCATGGTAACTCTCACTAGCCTTAGGTTCCTTGATGGCATATAGTTTGAATGTTGTTTAATATCGTCACTCAAATGAGCAAAAAGCAACTATGACAGGAAAACTCCAAATATTGCGAGCTTTGCATCATCATTAACAACCAACGATGGTCGATGGGTAACAGAAAGTATAACTCCTTTCACACACAAACACTCCTATATGGAGTGACAGTTGCCCAGTGTTGGACAAAATACAGATTACTGATCCAAAATCACCTACAAAATGGACAGTACATAATGAAATTTCAAAATCACACCCTACTTTTTTCTTTTCTTTTCTTGGCAGACTTCTTGCCCCCTTGTGTACTCTAATGTACTTTCTCTTATATACAGTGTATCATATCTGTGGTGCTGATTAGGGGGAAAAAAACATAATTACCGGGGCAACATCATCAGCAAAGCCAAGATCGTGCTCGACTATGGTTCCCACTTCTCCCACTGGTGTTCCGTCTTGTTGAGCTCCATCTGCCACTACTAACTCCATACTTTGGGACCTCTCCTTGTAAATCACCTGCAGTTAGCCCCTACTTGACAAATCTACGTACATAATAAACTTTCAGATTTTATAAGTTTAACTTTTAACATACCTCACCACGCCCATAGCCACCTAGCTCCTTTTCTCGCTTCTCCCTCTCACTAATTTCTTCCTCACCCCATGAGGACAAGCAAGGAACAACAGTAGGGACCAATTCGCGAGGTCCTCCAACAGAGATTCTCTCATAATAGAAAAGCTGCAAAAAATACCCATGCAAGCTTCAAATATTACTTCAGAAGACTGCATATGGACTAACTTTCTCACAATGTCTTGGTTGGATTTACTTCAATTCTTTTAGCTTCTAGTCAAGAAATAATTATAATGCCATTCATCTAGACGAGAGGAAATTTTTGCAAGACGAGACGAATTGGATTGTGACATAAATTTGACCCACACCTAACTTCCTAAGGAAGTTCACAATAAACAAGAAATAAACAAAAAACAACAAAGCCAAATAAGGAGTTAGGCCATCGATCAAGTAAATTTAAAAGAAGTGATGTTCTCCTTTACTTGTAGAAATAAAAGGCAACCACCAACAGCACGTTGCTTCCCTTGACGAAAACGTGATACCTCCCGAACTAGACGGTCAAGCAAGAATTTTCCCCAGTTGTACTGATGGATAACATCCATATTTGTCAAGAAATGGAGGAATGAAGGGCTAACATCCAGCCTTGCTGTTGGGCACAAAAGAGTGCCCAACGCATACAATACAAATGACCTCTTAAAATCATCTCCTGCTTCTGGAGCTGCCAATCTATCCTCTAATAGGCGAAGGGAGATCCCATGATTCGTAGCGTTGTAACTCTGACGCAATTCCGCAATTAGGTCATCAGGACCTGAGTTTACCACATCCTTCCCATTTGCCGCTAAACCCAGCACAAGTTCCACATCCTGTGGTGATAAAGGAATGCGCACACCACAAATATTCATGCTACTTCGTGCAGTATTGAACCTCTCTAACAGCCAAAGACACAAGCTGCGCCGCAGGGTTCGACATTTGAGACCAAGAAGGCTGCCAAATCCCATGCTTCTCACAGAAACTTTTTGGTCAGGGGTCAAGCGTAGCAATACATTCAATAAACGACCAGGAGAGCACCTTGTGATTAGTTTGGCCTGCATGACATAAGTTTTAAGAGTTGTAACTTGTAAGAGTATACAATTATCATCAAATGTGAACATCGAGTTTTAGTATTTATTTCTTTGGTCTTTTTAGGGTTTGACTATGGTATTAGGGTATGCCTACAAGGCTACAACCATAACTCTAGGGTAGTATCGTGGTATCATTTTCATCCTTGCAATTTACTGTTCTGTTTTTTGTATCATAAAGTCATTGAAAATATATCTTACCTGTCTTCTTGGTTTTGAAACACGGGCAGGAGCAGTACTCAAGTAGTTATCCCACACTTCACGGGCACGCCTAGTATATTTAGCTTTTTCCTCAACACTCATTGACTTCCATGCATCAGAGGCAGCCTTTGTGGCCTGAAATGCATAAAGGGGCACATTAACCGTTATTCATTCCAAAGAAAAGAACAAAATGATTTAAACAAATTCAAGAGCCCTTACAGCTTTCAGGCCTGAAGATTCAGGATGGGAAGCGCTATACTCTTTGATGAACTCACGGCTACAACATTGCAATGTGAAGAGGACTGAGTACCTCAATATCTCAAAAGGTATTATGTCTACATGCCCGTTTTAGCATTTAAGACACCAGTAGTTACCTAAAATGCACCCAAGAGCAAGCAGGTCGAGGTGTGTTAACTTGCTTCTTCTTTTTCTTATTCCCTTCAGGCACAACCAGCTCTTCCCCCTTTCTCTTTTCCGCCACAGAATCTTCGTCACTTGGTACCTAAAAATGTAAGTTGGTCAAATAGTTGTTGCAGATAAGTTACACCATTTGTAATAAAAAGACGGGAAAATCAAAAATTCCTGTATGTGGATTAAAATCATGCCATCACAACACGTTTATGTTGGTCACCCTTCTTGACACATCTCCTGAGTCCATCCATGAAAAAAATCTCATGCTACACAACAAAGCATGACAAACACCAGAAGAGTAAATGAGGAAGGGCAATACTTGCTTCAAAGAATAGAATATTTAAATATCATTTCAAGTTAGCATCTGTGTGGGCAGCGTGCCCTTGGAATTTCCGGATTCCAAAATGCAAGGGCCCAGATCGAGGGAGCGCGAGCGGGGAAGCAAGCGCTTGCAAAATACAGAGTCGCCACTCGGGTTTAAAGGTCCGACACCCAAGGAACCATATTTCGAAGCACTTGCCGCGCTGATTGATTTTGAAAAAGTTAAGGAACCAGTCCGTCATAACCATATCTGGGTTCGGGAGCCAGGTTACGAGAGGGGAAGGGTTTTATGGCACCCCTCTCGCCCAATCTGGAGATCGGTCTCTACTTAGGCATTTGCGAAAATATTTGTTTGCGATTCTGTTTGATTAATCAATTTTTTAGCCAATTAGGGCGGGAGAACAGTTAATCGGGGATTAAAACTGTAACATGTTTGCAGGATGTGAATGATAGCATGGATGAGCAGTTAGTATAGGATGAGAACAGATTGTTGTGGGAGTTTAAACAAACTGGGAGGCCCCTGTTTTGGAGTGACGTGCGTAGGAAGAAACCAGCATGCACTGAACGAGTCACTGCATGCTGTTTACTCCTGCGCGCACAACCCCAAGACACGCGCGCGCCGGTGAGCTCAAACCCATAGCTCTTATTCTCAAACCCTCTGGGCTCTGGAAGGACCAGTGCACACCCAGGACAAACCACGCAGTTATAAGCAGCACAATATACAGTTTAAAGGTTGTAAAGCCCTACAAATTAATAAAACACCCCATAAATAGTGTGGGGACAAAATAATGACCTAAAACTAAGCTACCCGTGCAAGGCCACTCACTGGTCAGAGGCATACTATCGCGCGACGGAGCCAGTCTGGCGCGCGAGGATGCGCCCTAGCACACTGTCGCGCGAGGGAGCCAGTCTGGCGCGCGATGGTGCGCCCTGGCGCACTGTCGCGCGATGGAGCCAGTCAGGCGCGCGATGGTGCGCCCTGGCGCGGACCAGTATTTGGTTTACACATTTCTGGGTTCTGGGACAGGTCCAGAATGATCCCAAGGGTACTCCAAAACAGAAGACATGCAAATTGAACTACGGCTAGCAATTTCTAACAAAGGAAAGCAGTAAACTGGTTTTTAACATGCTTAACAGTGATCTATATACAAAATAAAGCATGAAACAGTAGGACACCAATCCCCACGCGGTCCATCGCATGCAGCACCGGAGTGTCGCGCGAGAGAGTGGGACCATCACGCGCTGGTTCCTACCATGACGGTTTTTGAAACCTTGCCAGCTTTAGGACCAGAACTGGTATTGATTACCAGCCTTGGCCCTGCCAGCCCCCCTCAGGGATCAGAACAGAAAACAGAACAAAGGTAAGCTATACCTTCGGTTTTGAGTTTGAAAGGTGTTTGAACTTTGATGTTTGAAGGCTTGATTGAGGAGTTTGAGTGGTAGAAGCAAAGAACAAGCTTTGTTCTTGGATGGTTTGAAGTGTGAAAATGGAGGATTGTGAGTTTGGAAGAAAAGCACTAGAGCTTGTGCTTAGCCTTTCAATTTTTGGAACCCTTTGAATGAAAGACCCATGGGGGTATAAATAGGGAGAGGGGGTGAATCTGGTTGGTGCCAGGAGAGGAGTTCAGCTAGTCCACGAGGCTTGCTGAGAGTTGCATTGGTGGCCAACTGTCCTCCTCAGGAAAAGTTGGTGGCAGGTTTGACCGTCGCGCGACAGAGTGAGTCTGTCGCGCGATGGTGCGCCCTGGCGCACAATCGAGCGATGGAGTGAGTCGGGCGCGCGATGGTGCGCCCTGGTGCGGGATGGTTGCGCCCTGGCGCACATCAGTAGGGTTTTTGGTTTTTGAAGTGGCTTAGGCTAGGTTAGGTTCAAGGGTTTTGCAAACACTCAAAGCTCAAACACGCTATCATTCCCGGGGTGTTCTTGATCCATTTCATCATCGGGGAATCAAAAACCGTAAGTAAACTAATCTGGAAGCCCAAATTGGGGTGTCTACAATCTGATATTTCTTCTGCATTACATCTATGTATACCTGTGCACAACTTGATCTAAAAACAGAAATGGTTTAAGTAACAACCGTCTGAAGTAGAAAGTCACTACATCTGGGGTAGATGTATTATGGCCAGTGCTCCAAAGATGATGACTTAACAATAGATATGAATTTATGAAACACAGGTTTCATTGGTACTATACAACAAATACAGGTGCAGATAGAGAATATGAACGTACTAACAAAGTAAACCACATATAAAGATAATCAATGGAATATGAACCTCTCCTAGAAACTTACACAGACATGTGGAGCCAACCAAGCCACTTGAATGGTGGGGTTCACATAATTCCCAGTAAACACTCTTTCCATCCTTAGAAACTATTCCATGCTCAACAATACATAGTACTTCTCTCATTTTTACTTCATGTCTTTGTGTGTTTCAGAATAGTTGAAGCTAGCATCTCAACTCTCGAGCATCTATCTCAAGAGGTACGCAATAGCAGCTCAGGTGATAATATGCATCTTTTGAATACTACCGCATGCTTTTCTTAGAGGAAATTTCTTTTTTTTTTAATGGAAAATTTTCTCGATGGCACTTCACCATGCTCACCCATGTAGATCCCGCATAGCGGTCCTGCTCACCCGTGATAATATATTAACATGCATCTTCTGAAACCCCCCCGACACACACAAAACAAAAAAAGAATAAAAAAAACCAAACCATACCGAGTCTTAGTCCCAATCAATTGGGGTCAACTACATGAATCCGTTGTCTTAAAGAGTTCGAGCATCGTGTTCCGTGATAGCCAAGAAATCTACGTCCTTCAATCTATTGTCTCTAAACTTAATTTTGGTCTAGGCTCCAGCCCTCTCGTTAGTGCTACTATCTAAGGTAACCACATCACTACTACTACTAACGCATCGACCATTCTACTTCTACAATAGACATGTCCAACAAAATGATTAAAAAGAAGAAGCTTTAAATGTGTTGTATAAGACTATTAAATCAGTGGTTAAGTACATTATTTATCATGTGCCCTACCTACAAATTAACTGAGCTGTTGCAAGTTGCAGTCTGAACTGTTCTATTACACAAAGTCGTTTGCTACTGAGAAATATATTTCATCTACTCTCATCAGAGATTAAACATTTAAGTCTGTAAAGCTTACAAAACCACCCCAAAAAATGAAACATTAAATTCCCAAGTGAATGCCGTGGATTTCGCTAAATAACTTAATTCTTTTCCAGATTGTACCGTCCACAAATCAACAAGGTTGACAGCAGAATTAGGAATATGCCCACGCTAATCACATAAGCTTCATATGCTAACATCACACACCACACCACTAAAAATCGACAAGAAAGAAACATATAGGGCCAAGTTCGGTCCATTTAAAAGAAGCTAGAATCCATGATCATTTTTTTCTGAAATAGTAACGGTTCCTAATAATGGCATGATCTAAACAAGATGGTCATAATTCACCAATTATTTTGGTGAATTGTCATTCCGTTGGGAGGCCAGGCAAAACTTCCAAATTTTTATTCCATACGACCAAACACTACCTAAGAAATTCTTTTTCTTTTTTTTTTAAAATCAGACCTATGAAATTCAGTTCAACTGAATCAGATGCAATTCCGCGTACTACCTTCCACAGAACAACTAAAAAATATACATATAAACATGCAAATGCAACAAGCATACGAACATTACGCAGTTATATATATAGCTCAGCGAAATCGAGAGGAATTGAGGACAGGAACCATTGTAGTCATGACGAGAGCACGCGGTGGAGGAGAATTCGACGAGAACGGATTGCCTAGGTGCTCGTGAGGAGTCTAGGGCTCGATCGAATTTGACGTCAGTCGGTTGCTGCGAATTTCTTTTTTGGTCGGAGAAGCGATGAAGTTTCCGTCATCGCCGTCGTTCTGTAAATCGGATGGGCGGGGGCGTTTCGCCGGAGCTGGTGTTGTGTTGATTTGAGTTGTACCTTCTGATCCCGTTTTGGTTCGAGCAGCCTGTAGTCAAACCGGGTTTAACCGGTTTCCTCTTTTACTTCTGTAATAAGAGTTCTTTTGTTAAAAAAACAAAATTCCAATTTTTGTATATCCTTGGAATTTGGGTGATCCATTACTATTTTATTTTATTTTATTAATTCTATCCTATTACAATAATTAGTGAACGATGGGTTTATGGTCCTTAAGATTAGTAGAGAAGATAATTAGTGAACGGTGGATTTATTGTCCCTAAGGTTAGTCGAAATGTGCGTAAATTGGTCTGAAACACTTAGATATAAAAAATAATATATAATTTCATTTTATGGTGTTGGCTACAATTTAAAGAATATTTGCTTATTTGAATGGAAAATTCTACTCATACTCCCACTTTTACAACTAAACTTACAGCCAATTTACTACATTAGGATTATGGGAGCTATCAATTTGATGATCGAAGCTATTCATCTTATAAACCACGTTGAAAAGGTTAATTAGACCCCGTTCCAGAGCACTTTTTTAAAAAATACTCCATCCGTTCCAAAATGAGTGACCTTTTTGGAAAAGCGTATCATTTTCAATTACTTATATATTTTAATATGAGTGTTAAAAAATATGCAATATGGATCTTGTTTGATAGATTTTAATTAATTCTATTAAACAAAGTTTTCAAAATCACATAAAACTGCATAAATCGAAAGATATAAACATTTTAAAATTGTACGAAATCCCAAAAAGATCACTCATTTTGAAACGGAGGGAGTAAATACTTATTTTGTATTTTCAAACTAAAAAATAATGTAAATAAACAATAATTTTTTGATTTTTTTTTTGCACCGTATAAAAGATCTTAGGGGTGAGCAAAATAACCATGAAACCGTGAATCCAGTCCAAACCAATCCAAACCGAATAATTTGGTTTGGTTTTTTAATGATGTGGTTAGGTCTTGGTTTAAAAAAAATAAAAACCGTGTTAAATGGTTTGGTTTATGGATTTACGTTAATGGTTCTGGTTCCAAACCAATCCGAACCGTATGATAGACACACACACATATAGTATATAATTTGTTTAGATATACTTAATAAACTTAATTTCCTTATCTAATACTCTATTTCACCACCCTATTCTTTTCTTTCACTTTCAATATTAATTTCCTAAACTTTCTATTCCTACAATTTCATTACGCTAAACATACATGGTTTGGGCTTAGTAAAGTGATTTCCTACTCTTTTATCTCAGTAACTTACTTTCTAATGTATTCTATTCTTATTTAGTTGATTGATGTTAGTGAGTTTTGATGATTTTAATATATTAATTTCAATATAACTTTTAGTTTAAGTTATCTATGCAATTTTAAGTACTTAAAATAGTTTGTAGTAATGATATCTCAATTTTAAACGAACCGTGGTTTAAAACCGAAACCAAACCGCCTTTGAATGGTTTGGATTGGTTTTGGTTTTATGAATTTTATGGATTGGTTTGGTTCTCTATATTCATAATCCGTAAGTAGTGGTTTGGTTATTGGATTACTATAAAACCAGACCAATCCTATCCATGCTCACCCCAAGATCTCATCGAGATGAGATCTTTCAAAAAGATTCATATTGCATATTTCAATAAGCCCATTATTGGTGTGAAGAATTACTATTGGACACAAATAATTACTCCTGGCCGCAAAGAATTACTTATGGTCGTAAAAATTTTACTCTTGACCGCAAAAAATTACTCCTGGCACGAAGAATTACCCGTGATCGTGAAAAATTACTCCTGGCCTTGAAGAATTACTATTGGCCGCAAAGATTTACTCCTGACCGCAAAATTTTACTCCTGGCCGCGAAGAATTACTCTTTGCCGTAAAGGATTACTATTTGCCGTAAAGAATTACTCCTAGCCGAAAAAAAATTACTCGTGGCGGCGGAGAATTACTCTTGGCGCACAAAATTACTATTGGCTGCATCGAATTGCACTTGGCCACATCAAATTGCTCTAGACCTCATCGAATTGCACTTGGCCGTATCGAATTACTCTTGGCCTCATCGAATTGCACTTGGCCATATCGAATTGCACTTGGCCGCTACGAAATACTCTTGACCGCATCGAATTGCTTTTGGCCACATCAAATTGCAATTCGATGTGATGTGGCCAAAAGCAATTCAATGCGGCCAAGTGCAATTCGATGCGGCCAAGTGTAGTTCGATGTGGCCAAGTGCAATTTGATGTAACCAAAAGTAATTCAATACAGCTAAGTGAAATTCGATGCGGCCAAGTGCAATTCAATGTGGCTAAAAGTAATTCTCGGCCAAGAGTAATTCATTGCGGCCAAGAGTAATTCTTCGCGGCCAAATATAATTCTTTGCGGGCAAAATTATTCATCGCGGCCAGAAGTAATATTTTGCGGCTAGAAGTAGTTTTTTATAAACTTCTAATCTCAGCCATACATTGGCTTCAATGGTTAAGATATAGAGTCTTTTTTTGTGTCTTCGAAACGTTCTCCTATGTATATATTTTTCAAATTAGCAAAGAATTTGAAAAAATTTAGTATTTTTCTTTATTTTTTGAAAAATCACAAAGGCATTAATGTACAATTGTTAAGAGTAAATAAACCCATACATCAATTGTGTAATAAGTGTAAAAAGTCTGAGCACTTTATTGAAAGGAGGAGAATGAATCTAGACCATTGGATCAAAGTAATCATCCATTGTAATAACTTATTTTTTTGTTAAATATGGATGGATCCAACACCCTTGTGTTATGTACTATAAAAAATTAAGTTAAATATGAAAATTAACTCTATTGCAAAAACACAAACACATTTATATTTTTGTTGGCTTTCAACTTTCAACCCGATGAAAGTGAAGATAAAATTATGACTTAGAATCAAGATGCAACAAACTCAATATATTTGATACCACTAACATATTGTAATGAATCAAATAACCAAATATATAATTAATCATTTTTTCTCCTCAATCTCTTAACCAACTAAACATTTAGCAATCTGAATACATTATAAAAAATGACAGGGCCCACACACACACACACACGTAGAGAGAGAGAGAGAGAGACCTAGATCACGGTAATCGTTTTTGATTGATAACTGTTAGGAAAATAAGGAAAAATTGAAAATAAGGAATCAGAATAAGATTAGGAAATATCAATTTTTATTTTTATTTTATCATTCTTTCCAAATATATTTCTAGTCTTACTACCTGTAAATCTCAACAATAGAAAAAATATGTACAAATTTAATGGTCCAAAATATGAAGAATTTAAAAACCACTGCTCCATATTATATATATATATATATATATATATATATATATATATAAATATTTTTCAATGTAAAATATTTTACATCAAAACAAATGGAGCTGTAGAGAGAGAGAGAGAGAGAGAGAGAGAGAGAGAGAGGCTTGAACGGTGGAAAGATCTAAGGAATATTGGAACTGAACGTGGATTAGGACTGAAAACTAAGCAGTGAGTACAGTAGAAAACAACGGGTTCATTTCAGAAAATAACTTACGGAAGATTTAAGGGCTTTCATTTTCATCCAATTAATGAAAAATGTTTTACATGTAAAATATTTTTCTCATTTTTTACACAACAAAATACCAAAAAATAGGTAAAATATTTTCCAAAAATATTTTACTCCCAAACAAACAGAGCCTTGTCTATGCTTTCAAAAACTCATGACACTTCAAATTAAAAGGAAAGTATCGGAAAATATTTAATCTCTAAATCTTTTTCATATGTTTAATTAACAGAAATTTTTTGGACTCCCGGCTTTAACTTTTTCATTAAATTTTTTTCTTATAATTTTCCCTTAAAAAACACAAAATTTATACTCAAAATTTTACTTTCCGTACAATTTTGATATTTTTTCCCGATCTGCCAGATTTTTAATCAAATGAACACATACGGGAACAAAATATTCGCTTTATCGTTGCAAAATGCACCTTCACAATTTGGAGTATTATGCTCCTCAAAATTGTTATGGGTACAACACCTTGCGTGGGGCCCATTTTGAGGTCCGACACAAATATTTTGAACTTTTCAATTTGTTCAAAATATTTTTTTAAGGGTTATTGAGAAAAATCAGTTTTGTTGGATATTGGTAAGTGCATGATCGATCCATGCATTATTTTTTTGGTCCGTTCGATTAGAGACCAAATAAAGAATGTATGGATCAAGCACTTGCTCATATATAGTTGAACTGATTTTTCACAAGTACCCTTCAAATTTTTTTTTTAAACAATTAAAAGGCTCGGATTATTTGTGCGGGACTTTAAAATGGTCCCACACAAGGTGATGTACAAGTGTGTTGTACCCATAGCATTTCTGTTTTCTCCTCCTAACTGTAAAAATCAAACATCACATAACTGAAGAATGGGGGAATCGTGGCAGTCATGGAAGCGTTGGCCGTTAGAATCTCTCTCCACCCTCACCTTTCCGTCTCCCCCCCACTCTCCACTCCCACAACGAGGAGAGAGAAAATTGGAGATAGAGAGAGAGAGAGAAGAATCTTATTTGCACGATAGGTGTGCGTTGGTTGGCTTGGAATGGATTGCCGCTACTAATACATGTCGATGCCGACACTCCATCTCTTGCTTCTTCCCAAAACCCAAAACCGTCAAGAAATCCCAAACGCTGAAATCCCAACAAACTGAACAAAGCTGCACTGCTTAATTCAAAGAAAGAATATAAAGCCCGAAATAAACAAGAAGAAAAAAATGGATTCCCTTCTGTCCCAGAAAATCCCAGTCCCATTCTGGTAACCTTTTTGCTTCCCTCCCTCTCCCTCTACTTATCTTCAAATCTTGCGCGTTGCTCGTTCGTTCGTTTCATTGTTTTTTCAAGGTCATCCCTGCTTTTACAATCTGGGTTTTCTTTTTTCTTCTCTCCTCTTTCTCTCTATGTTGCGTGTCGTATCCGTATGTCGGTTCTGCCCCGACCACAATTGTGTCCGGAGCCGTTCAATGCACATGGGTTCACATGCATCGAGCGGCTCTGGATGCAGTCTTCTGGAGTTGTAGTCGACAGTTTTGTACGTAGACTTTCTCTAATTTCCCAAATACTGGGTTTATTTTGTTTTGCTGTTTTTCTATTAATCTGGGGTTTGTTCCATTTTTCTTCTTCTGCTCTTTCTTGTTTTATTTCCCTGCACTTTTTGGCTCTCTTGTAAAGCTACCTCACCTTTGATTGTTTTCCATTTATTGTTCAGCTTTACACCTTATTTGTTTTCGTTTCGTTTCGCTGTAGCTTTTTGTTTTTATGCTACTTAAATGTTGGCTTTTGACTCCTGCCCATGCTTCCACCTGCTTTATTGGCTCTTTTTATGTTATTTTCTTTTTGACATTCTTGGTTTTTTGGTATTCCATTCACAGTTGTTTGTATACGTTCTAATGTATCTTGCTCCTTTTCTCCTCATGGCAATTGGGTTTCTTTACTTTGAATGTAGGTAGGCATTTGTCTTACCTCTTAAACTCGTTTCAAATTCGTTGGATTACTCATTTGCGATTTTTGTTGTCTAATTCTCACCGTATGGCTTTTATATAAAGGTAAATCCCTCTTTTACTATTTTGCATTTCTTGCCGCTTACCTGTATCTAAATAGTTTTCTTATTCTGGATGCAGGTAGTTTTATTGGGACCTGATTTTCCAGATTCTTCGTAAAGAGAAGGGACCGGACAAAGGGTTTGATTGTTCATAGTTTTTCTTTACTTCCTTTGTGAAACGAATTAGTCGTGTGATTTGAAGGATGGGGGATCATTTTGTGTTGCTGGTGGATCAGTTGCTCACAGAATCCACCCTTGAAGCAGCTATTGAGAGAAACAAACAGTTGCTGCACACCGCACCCACATCAAGTGAAGATATGATGAGTGATGGCCCTTCTCATAAGATGGATGTCGATAGTGAATCTTCGCCAAGGAAATTAGTTTTGTGTAGGATTTGCCACGATGAGGATGAAGACTCGAACATGGAGATACCTTGTTCGTGCTGTGGCAGCTTGAAGGTCAGTGGCTATTGGAATGTTTAACCTCTGAATCTGATCATTTGAGTTAAATTACCAAATTGTTGATGGAATCATGGTAATCCTCTGAGAACAGTATAAGTAGTTTCATTTCACTGACTTGTAGACTGTTTGCATACCTCCAAGTCATTGATTCATTGCTGTATTATCTATAGGAGGGAAGCACTAATTGCACTTTTGATCTTTTCCTCTATCGTATTTTTTCTAAATGCTATTGTTTTGGAAAGTCATTTCAAATGGCTCCATCATCACTAGCTTCTTACCATTAACTTACTTTCACAGTATGCCCACCGCAAATGTGTCCAAAGATGGTGCAACGAGAAGGGTGACATTACGTGTGAGATTTGCCGCCAGGTCTGCTATTTGTATGTCGGATATGGTTCCAATGTTGTAATGCTTTTGTATTTGTGACCATTGACCCCAAAACAGTGGTATACTCGACTGCAGCAAGGGGAGAACACATATTTGACCGATTCTCTCCCTCTCTATTTCTCTTTTTCGCATCCTTCCAAAACCTAGGGACAGTTATTTGTTTCCTTTTGTTTGAATGTACAATTGCAGCAATTCAAGCCCGGTTACACAGCACCATCTCCTCTGTTTCATTATGGCACTGTTCCACTGAACTTCAGGTATCTTCTTTATATACTTTTTTTTAAACTCTGAATTTCAGTTTTAACTTTTAACCTTTAACTGCATTGGTTTTGGATTCGTCTTTCGCTTCTCACTGACAAATATCAACTGGATACCAACAATGGCTTGTTCTCAGGGGAAATTGGGAGGTTTCGAGAAGGGATCTGCACAATGCTCGGATTTTAGCTATGGTTGCAGATCGCAATTTGTTGGATACCGACCCTGACGACTATTCTGCTCCCACTCCAAGAAGTCTGATATGTTGTCGTGTGGTTGCTATAATTGTAATCTCTCTCTCTCTCTCTCTCTCTCTCTCTCTCTCTCTCTCTCTCTCTCTGTGTCTCTCTCTCTCTCTCTCTCTCTCTCTCTCTCTCTCTCTCTCTCATTTTCCTTAATCACAGAACTACTGTGACGCCACATTGATCTATACTCGTTTGCAATACTTGAGTCCAAGTACCACTTAACCTTTATTCTGACCTTCCGGTCTGACCTTTATATGATCTATTTAATTTAGGCCACTGATACAAGGTATAGACATGGACATTTTAATCCAGTTCCCCCATATTTCCTCTACAAATGGGATGTTATCATTCTCACAAGTTAAGGATTTTCAACATGTTTTTATTTTTGCAGTTCATGGTTCTTTTGGTGCTACGTCATACTCTACCCGTCATAATTAATGGAGCCGGAGATTACACAATTACATTGTTCATGGTGAGTATCGCCGGCACAGTTTACTTTGCAGAAAGGATAGTGACACCTTTACAGCAACAAATGTTTATGCCTAAGAAGTTGTAAATGGTTTGTTTTTGTAGTTGCTGATGTTGAGAACCATCGGGATTCTTTTACCAGTCTACATCATGGTTAAAGCATTCACCGCTATCCAACGTCGACGACACTTACAGGTCAGTACCACATCAACTTACAAATTACTTGTTCAGGTAATTAGGTTAAGTTTTGGTAATGTTTTTCCGCAGTATTTGTTTCCAAAATTCCATTTTCACGATTTTTGCTGTTATAGGAACTCTTGCTTGTTCAAATCTTTAGGTTCTGTCTAGATAACACTTGTTCTGGAAGTCCTCATGTCATTCCAGTTTGGCCACCACAAGGTGATTGTTCTTGGTTTCAACCCATTGAAGGGCATCAAGATGAAACAATTGTGACATAGATTATCAAGTGCAAACAGGACTTCTATTTTCTTTTCTTTTCTTTTTAAAAGTAAGTGCAAACAGGATATCAAAAGGAAGAGCAATACGAAACAACGCAACAAACACAAGACATTCAACTTCCTACTTGTTATGAATAAGATAAGATGATCATCTGTTTCAGAGGCAGGAGGACTATTAAGAAGATCACAAACTAGTCTGTTTTCATCTTCTTTACCATTTAACACTGTAGGTTTACAACCTTGGGATTTGCATCCTAAATTAGCCACCTGATAATTTTGGTAGATTATTAAGTGCTAGGTTCTTAGTGACTAGTACGGTACTTTTAGCTTGAAAAGGATAGGAGTTCATTCGAGAGAATCTATAAATTCAAGGATCTTAACAAGTTGGAAATGCCAGAACCAGCCCTAACAAAGGCGGGCAAGGCTTTCATATATAAGTTGTTGTGAATGCCCATATTCTTGAATGGCTAGGAGGGCCTGCTGAAGAATTATTTGTACTTCTATTTTAGAAGATGTATCTAAGTTCCTAGGCCATTTGTTGACACATCTAGCTGCATTTCATTTCCTATTAACTTTATACCACCAATAGCATTTTCCCGTTATTGTAATCCTGAATTCATCGTTTTCATATTCCGGTGTGCTAGGAAGCTCGAACATTCTCTTTTGCCGCCTCAGATGAAGAAAATGAACTGCCACAACTGCAGCCTCAACAAAATCTCATTTCACGTATAGTAAGTTCTGCAAGTGTCACTGCTTGACAGAAACGGGTTAATACATCGCCGTGCAAGATTTATTCTTGGCGGAGAAATGTTGCAAGAGTAATAATGTTTCTGGGGAATCGATGGGTCTGCTGATCTATTATGTCTTACAAAATGCTTCTATGAGATGTGTACCGTGCCAAAATTCCAGTGTAAATACAACACCACTTCCGGTGAAACATGTGGCTAAAATGATGTGAAAGATGGATATAAATAGCAAGAATTGTTCCATGTTTGCTCCGAAGAGGAGATTACCAGGACTTGCTTTTGATTTGCAGATTACGGAAACATGGAAACGAAAGAAATCTAATAAAAAATGGTGGTTTCTTCACTTCAGTATTTTTCCTGCCTGTTTAGAAAATCTCATTTGGGATCGGTTGTGCAGGCAATATCCATCCCTTAATTTTCTAATATCACATCTTTGTGAAGAATCAAGATGAATAATGATAGCTAATTTTTTTTAATCTTGTGGAAAACAAAACAGAGAACAAGTTTTTAATGGCATGGTTGACCCTTTTTCCATGTATGGTGGTTTCTTTACTTCACTATTTTTCCTGCCTTTTGAGAAATCTCAGTTTGGACGCGTTAATGCGTGCAATATCAATCCATTAAATATAGGGTAGACTATAGTTAACCCCCTCTAACTAAGCCTCGCGTGCACTTTGCCCCCTCTAACTTTTTTTTTGGCACTCAACCCCCTCTAACTAACTGAAAATCAAACGGTCAAAACTTCAAACGGTCATAACTTCTTCATCCGAAATCGAAAACATGCAAATTATATATCAATTTCGAGGTCTTGAAGTCAGCTTTCTAATGACTCCAAAATCACATCACGATTCAAAGCACACAGAAAGTTATGATCAAAAGAGTAAAGGCTGGTAGACAGAAAGACCGTTTTGATCATAACTTTCTGTGTGCTTTGAATCGTGATGTGATTTTGGTGTCATTGGAAAACTGACTTCAAGACCTCAAAATCGATATATAATTTGCATGTTTTCGATTTCGGACGAAGAAGTTATGACCGTTTGATTTTAAGTTAGTTAGAAGGGGTTGAGTGCCAAAAAAAAAAGTTACAGGGGGCAAAGTGCATGCGAGGCTTAGTTAGAGGGGGTTAACTATAGTTTACCCTTAAATATATTTTCTATTGTCATCTTGTGTGAAGAATCAAGATGAATAAATGATAGCTGCTTTTTCTTTTATGGAAAACAAAACAGAGAAAAGGTTTTAAAGGGTAAAGTTGACCAAATGATCTACATTTTTTTGCGTGTGCCAGAACCCAGTAACCTACAACTTCAGTACAAGCAAAGGATAAATGCAGCAAATAGAGTAAAGGATTCTGGAAAGGTAACCCATTCTCCCCTCCATTCGGAAGGTTAACTTAAGATGCACATAGCAACCATTCGCATAGAGAAGACCAGCCAATTCATTCATCAGAGAAAATGCATCCAATTCACAGAAACAAACTGCAATTACTTATCGGATTAAAGCAAGTACGACGCAACATAAAGGGAGCCACAACAAAGGCAAGCAAAACCACAGCCAATTCCCAGACCAGAAGTACCAAATAAAACCTACATCCAAACAGCCATCATCAAGTGACAACTCTTATTCGTAGTTTGGACTGACACGGACACGAACATAAACACTAGAAAATAGCAAGAACAGTACCACAACTGATGAAAAGCTGAGAACCATCATTCCTCCTCTGTTTCAGACTCTGCGCTCTGGAGCCACTCAATAAAGGGCCTCACATTCTTCCACATCTGCGAGTCCTTGTTGCCACCTGCCAGACCTTCCTGATACCACTGCATAACGTACTCCTCCACCACCACATCAGCATCGTAAAGTGCCTTAAGAAATACAGCCACTTCCTTCAAAGCAGGTACGCTAGGCTTCAAAACAAAAGCCTCAATCGCTCGAAGTAGAAGCAACTGTGATCCCTCATCCCCAGCAACAGCAGCAGCCAAATATCCTTTCTTCTTGGCCACCTCCTTTGCAAACCCTTTCTCAACCCCATCAAAGAGTGCCTCAAACAAAGCAGTCATTACATCCTGAGGAGATCCGGAAAATGATGCCAAGATAGACTGGAGTTGGTTTGCAGTAACTCCCTTCTGCAGTTTTGCTTTCACCTCTTCCACTAGCTTTTCATGGCTTGAGTTTCCATTCTCAACTTTGGGATTCACCCCAGGTGGCGGAGACGCAGTTTTTGGACTCTGGCTTGCTCCATTGGTCTCATTAGTGGAAAGCATAACCATTTCTGCTGTAGCAGCACTCAGTTGCTCTTGGATGCGCTGGCGGGCCGCCTCAGCTGATGTGTCAGTTTGCCACTGGACATCGTCGTCGTCATCGTCACCATCCTCTTCTTTCTCATCAACATGGTTTACAGTGGGTGGAGTACGTTCCTCATCTGAACCACTGGCTTTCTTTTTGTTGGAGCTGGCTTTTGCAGGCCCATCCTTAGAAGTGGAAGGCCCCTTTTTCTTCACCTCTTTCTTCAGCTTCTTCATCTCTTCATCAGCTGCCTCACCTTCCTTCAGTCGCTCTTTCTCAGCCCTCCTCATGGCCTTCTTCTCTTTCGATCCCTTTTTTGGTTCAGGTGGATTCTTTAATATGAAGGTTGTGAGCTTGTCCCTCATATCCACATCGGAAACAAAACCACATGCTGCACACTTCAGTTGTACCATCTGAGTTTTTGTAATTAGGACTTCCGTTTCGGGATTGCCACAGCCATAACACTGCACATACTTCTTAATAAAGTTCTCCAGCAGACCAGCAAGTTTAACAGTGTCATGTCCACCATTAACAAGTGCAACTCCAGTTTTCTCATCAAATTTAGATTGTGCCCCCAGCTCATTACCAAAATACTTTGTTGTGTAAGAAGGAGGCCGTGCCAAAGCCTTTGCAATATCAACCATGTTGACAATGTTTGTCTTAATACCATTTCCTCGGCCCTCAATCTTGGTAATCATCTTAGGCATCTTATACCTGTAGAAGGCATCATCACTATTGCTGGCACCTATGTTTTGTAAAGCCATGTTTGGTTTGGTTGGAGAGGTTCCTTGAACAAAAGGATAGATGTCACAGTGAGGAAATGCTGGATTTCAATATGTAGAAGTCCTTTAAGGAGTCTTGGGCAGACAAATCAATTTCCTCCTCTTTACTAAAGGAAAGTTGCACCCAATCGCAATAACGAAATTCCTGCCAGGACGTGTGATACATGCAGTCAATTCGGTCCGATAAGGGTTCGTTCTTTTTCCTCGACTTAGGGCAGTATTCTCCAAGTAACCCAATTGATCCTTGAAACAAAACGGCCTGCTCGGACATAAAAGATACCTAGAAGTTGACACACTTCGAAAATTTGCAGAGCACAGACAGATGAACCAGGGAGTAATCCTGAATCAACAGGGTTAAAGATTTAGGAAGCAAAACTGAAAGGGTTAAAAAATGATCAACATTTAATAGCATCTTAATGTTTCATATTTAGTGAGTAAATAAAGAAAACTCAAATTAATACCCTTCACAACCTTAAATTGTAGCAAACTCAGGAATGTAGTTCAAGCAAAAGCAAGAAACACCAAGAATGCGCCGCGTTGTTTGGAAATGCATATGAAAAGACGCAACATAGGATACCTTGTACCTTTACAAGATGGACAACTAACAAGGAAAGGTCAATGATTCTTTCCTTGCACAAAAGTGAAGGATAAAAATAGAGGAAAACAGAACTCCAAATGAAGCATACAGTCAAGTAAAATAGATATCAACAGAATAACCACCTACAGAAAATGACCACAAGCCTGCAAACTAGTCTTGACCAACGTGGATGTAGCTCCCAAAACAAAACTTATTCTCTTTTCACAAGCAGAAAATAAATCTTTCCAGGTATGCCACTTCTACATGATTCTTTTTAACCCTAAATTCTATTCAACCCCAAGTATCCAACGGTTGTAATCATAACCATCCATCAGGATGAGTTAAGGGTTTTCCAAATGCATCAAGCCAATCCTTCATTCTTCGAAGAAGCACCAGCGAGCTAGAAGACTAGAACCTATTAACTGTATGACAATATCATTTGGAGTCAAGCATTTTGAGTTTCTTCTACTGAACTAAAACTTCAGTGAGGGGCCCCCGTGACAGGCCAAATGATGATTATTAATAGCTTTTGCCCTTACAAGAATTAAAAGAGAATCTAAGGTCCACTCTGGCACAACACAACTATTTCTGTAAAAACTTGTGATTATCCTACCATTATTACATCATTTTTTAGTTCAATAATAACTTCTTAAATTGTACACGGGTAATTTTCACGTAAAATCATTAGAGGGGGAAAAAAAAGTTCTTCCCTGACGTGTTGACACAACGGCACAAAATCAAAATGTCAGTCCAATAACTGCAGTCAAAGAATATAAAATAGACTGGAAAAGATCTGTTCCTTCACTAAACTTATTGCTATACGATGCAAGATGAAAATAAAATTACAGAATCGGCAAATTTTCCCATAACATAGCCGTCAATAATCTCGGGCTGGCATTCAAGTCTCCATAGTCACAAAGCAGTTTGCAACGAATTGGAAAATTGTTCATTTCATCTCTAGAATTCTATCGCGATTCTCGACACAACGAGGGACCCAAGTTGTCCCATCAAACTTACTAATGAAAAGAAGAAAAAACACATGTCCGGTACTCAATAAACAGATACACCTAGGAAACAGGCACATATAAAAAAACTACACAACTCCAGAGCATCTTAATCTTACACACAAAACCAGCGACATATAATGCTCATTTCCACATCATTCAAAAGAACAGCTTACGGTACCCAAGTGATGATTCATTTTGACATCACCAAAATCGGTATCGGCCGATACAACCGATATTGCAGTGCGAAGAAAAATCGCATATGGATCGGTGATAAGGAACAGGAACAGTATCGGCAGATACGTAACGGCATCAGCAAATACACGTAACCATGGTATTGGTCCGTTACGGCCGATACGGTCAAAATTACAGCCGATAGGAGCCGCTACTTAGCGGTGGTATCAGTAAGTGTTGTGAAATTCTAACCCCTCTGGTCACCAATACAGTTACACTACGACTGATACGCCCTGGAACCACGACATCGCAACCGATACCGTTATGGTGACCGATACGGATATTTTGAACTATGCAAGACGTGGATCAACTAGACATATACATATAGAAATAATAAAGTCTACATATTTCAACTAGACATATACATATAGAAATAACAAAGTCTACATATTACTTCACTGATTTCATCCAAATACTAGAGGCTACGTACACGTTTCACTACGCAAGGCTCGATTAGACAAATCAAATCACTACCAGACAATGGCTTCTTATCCGATGCAACTAAAATTGTTCAAAAAATCGCGGTTTTACCTAGCAGTGGAGGCTGCGATGAGTCCGATCTGATACAAAGATTGAGCGATCGGAAATCAGTGATAAAATCGAAAAGCAGACGACTGGTCGATTAGAGATCGAACTGTGAGAAAGTAAAGAGATCGCTTCGTTTAGATACGGTACCTTGAGAAGAGAAGAGAGCGCTGATTCGATTTGCACGGACAGAAGAAATCTCTAGCGTTGGCTTCAGCTCCAGGAGAGAGAGAGAGATTGAGATTTTTTTTTCCCTTGGCGAAAGGAGGGTTAAAAAAGGTATTGGGGGAAGATAGGCGGTGGTCGCCCTAATTTGGACGGTGGATATTAAACTTCATAGGGGAGATACGTGAATGGGCTGACGACCATCGGGTCGGGGCCCAATAGATATACGGGGCCATTTGCGAGTAGCTCGTGACTAGACTGATTAAGGCTCGACTCGGTTCCCCTTTTTTGTTTAAGCTCGTTTAGTAGCTCAATAATCAAAAGCTTGGTTTGACGCGCAAAAATTCGGCTCGTTTGCATAGGCTCGGTTTGTTTAAAGAGGCTCGTTAAGTGAATTAGTCAAGTTGGGCCTGTTTGCACCCCTACTCCGTATACTTCATCCCTTTGTGTGTTGTATGATGCTTTTTATTTTTGGACTCCCATCCCAGATTCACAAATATGATTCGAATCTTTTATCTGGTAAAACGCACAAACTAGAATACATATGATGAACATAAGTTTAATCAGAAATGAATACACACGCAAATAAGTAGATTTTGTGACGTAAAATGAATGACAAATATATTTTAGACTTAAGACATTATAAGTTATAGCTAGCAGAACAAAATGAAACTTATTCACATATCGATCGATAGTCAATCAAACTGATTCTTGCAAATTAATTATGCTATTCTCTTTGTATTTTGCAAAATAAACGATTCAGGTCACGTTCATGGGTATATAGGCCGATGAAGTAACAAAAGGTTATAGAGGGATGGAGTGTGAAGAGGGGCGGATCCCTCTTGAATTGCACCACACCTAAATAAATCACGGCGTAAGGGCTTTGGAATGGTGTTGCTCATTGTAGTGCTTTCTCTCATCTACATCATGCCATCAAAAATTCTACAACCACAAACACTCGCACAAATACTACAATATATAAAAACATTTACATTCATTTTGGAACCCCACATACTGGAGGTGATTTACGCACACTCGCACGTTTACAAATCCCTGTAATGTTGTTTTGTCTGCCCTAGCCTTCGGTCTTAATTTTCTAGTTAAGAGAAAAGAGACCAATATAAATCACGGATTAGTGCCAGATTTGGGGCAAGGAAATCAAGTCCTAAATAAAGGTCAGCTTTACAAAGAGAGAAATTGCCATCCAGCAGTCTTTCGTTCATTAACAGTTAGCCCTCGCAGGCCGCAGCAAACTATAACCAGTAAATTAGAATTCGCACCTTCCCCACATGCATCGGTAAACCATTTTCTGTTGTCAGTATTTTCAACTTGATTGACCACACCTAGGGGCAGAGATAAAAACTCAAACCATCCACTGAAATGACCTAAAAGAACTACCACAATGGAAAGTTATTTCAGTTCCTCAGAAATGCAACGGTAGCAACACGTGATCCTACGGATCCTCCAAACATGAATGTTGGGTACGAACGGACGTGATCGAGGTAGCGGAACGGAGGAGAATCTCCATTGGTTGTTTGGTCCTCCCGAGTTCCAGCTTCTTGGGAGGCACCAATTCTTCTGCGGTTGTAATAATTCACTTCTTGCACCAATTCATCTTTCGTACTATTACACGATGTAATCACCTGCCATTGTGATTAAAAAAAAAAAACAGATAAAGATAATCGACAATAGCAAAATCCGGGGAAAGAGACACTTGGTTAAGAACTACTTGGGTTTTTTGTTTAATTCCTTCTTCCTCTGAAAGGAGGCGGCAACTTAAAATTACGAAACAAAAAATGTTTCATGGAAAAATAGCAACGATTACTTGGGTGGCAAACGATTTCTGTTTACTGAACGCATTATGCAGGAGGTTAGTACCTTCCTTACCAAAAATAAGGTAATATCCGAGTCAAATGAAAAGTTTAGAAAACAAAAACAGGCTCAACTGAAAAACAGAGAAATTATACGCCGTAGCGATGCTCACCAATATTCCACCAGATGCTACCAACCTTGAGACTGAATCCCAATACATGATCCTGAATAAGAGCAATAAAATTCATTCAGTGCCAGTGTTATCCTTCGCATTTGTAGGTCAGCGAATGAAGGAAAAAAAACACCATCACGAGGTTGAGAATACAGAAACACTTGATTTATATTGGGTTGATACGTGAAGAAACTACTTGATTTGGTCAGCAATGGCGGACGCAAGATTTATACTCAGTGGGGGCTGAGCCACCTGTATTTTTACATTAATAACAAGAAGTACATTCCATAATATCTATTGCTACTTGTTAGTTCGAGTACCGGCTCATGGGGGCAAGCAAGGAAGCCGCTGCTTCCGGGACCCAAGTTTCGGCCAAAATTTAGGGCCCCAATATTTGTCAAAGTGTCAATATATTGGACTGCAAACTTAAGTTAATTACATGTTCTTCCAGATTCTTCAATTAATCTTCATGTTCCAACTAAAATAATGAACTTACAAGTCAATGAAATATAATAGCAGAAGGAAAAGAAATTTAGGTACCATGGCATTTAGAGATTAGAGGTTATAGTTGAAGTGGAGTTAAAAAAAAAGTTTTGCGAAGATATAAGAGGGCCCCAAGTAGAGTTTTGCTTCAGGCTGACAAAACCTTTGGGCCGGCTCTGGACTGAGTTCTAATAAGGAGGCGAGATAGTGTTTATATACATAGCCACCATTTAGTTTTATAACCGAGAGCAAAAAATGGTTATAAATTGGTATTTTAGGGTTTTTTTTTTTCTAGACATAGATCATAATTTTGTGAATTTTGGATCACCTAAGTAACCTGTAGGGGCTGATCCCAAAGAACTTTTTCAAATAACCTAAAAAAAATACTATAATTAGTGAGAATATTTGGAGTTGTGCAGGGTCCCGGGCAACCCAACGACACCCCCTTCCGTCCGCCCCTGTTGGTCATGTATTAATGTTTGATCCAGCAATCATGATAAATGCAAGAGTACGTCACCTTTTGATCGGACCATCAGGATGCAGACCAATGGCATCTAGAGTCCCTTTATCCATGACAAGTTGGTACTTCCTTTCTAACTTTGTTTCTAGAACGTCATCAACCTAGAAGAACCAAATCAGAGGTAAAACATTTCAAATTATGAAACAATGGGATGAGGAAGGTAGTATCACAAGGTATATCAGGATTAAGTCGACAAAGAAACAAATTTACAATACAAACATCTTAATCTTTGTAGGAAGATAACTTGCTGAATAAAGTGATGACTTGCACTATAGATCAACAATACATCCACCATAATTTGATTCAGGCAGATCTCAAAAATTGAGAAACAAGAGAATGGTATTGTTGCAACTGAAAGGACAGAAATATTAGGATAAAAAATGATAGCAGTGCCATTATTCCTACTAGAAGGTGGGCACACACTACATGTGTGCACAGTTTAGGAGCGGTGAGGTTTGTGGGGTGATGGTTATGATAGGTAGTTTTAAATTGATTATTATTTTGCCCATCACAATTATTTAATGGCAAGTTAAAAGTAGTCATAAATACTTTTCTAGAGGGGCAATTATGGATTTTGTGACAGGGCTTCAAAAATGGGAGACACCAAACTGGTGCTCTCCCTTTATATAATGGAGGAAGAGATTTTCATTGAGAGCTGTGTACCAAAAACTTAATGTAGGTGAATCCGCCACGATCAGAAAGGCTTCGAGCTAGGTCAATTGCTCCTTCACTGTAATCAGTTCCAGTGAGATCAGAGAACCTGTAACAAAAAATATAGCAAAAAGTTTCTTCCATTAATAATCAATGCTAGCATAGAAAATGGAAACCAAAAGCTACCACAAAGAATCGATCACGCATCAACTAAAGTGCATACTTTTTTTCAATGGTCCGGATCCAGTCAGGGATCCCGGATTTGGGCTTTGGTGCAGACTTCTTTCCTCAGCCGTTGGATTGTGTTTTGAATGGTCGGGATTCACGGACAATTTGTTCGTGTGAACAAATTATCCGCAGATCCTGACCATTGAAAACACAATCCAACGCCTGAGAGCAAGGTCCGCACCAAAGCTCAAATCCGGGATCCCTAACTAGATCCGGACTCTGTGTGTGTGTGTGTCTATATATATATATACACATATAGTAATTTTCAGGTCCACTCGCCCGGATTTTCTTATGGTCCGGATTTTCCCTTTCCCGATCAATTTGCGATGATCCGAGCCGTTCAATGTGTTCAAAACGTGATTTTAAGGGTAACCGCAAGAAATCAGCAAAAAAAATGATCGGGAAGGGCCTGATCCGAGCAGTTTTTTACTGAACCGTTCAATAAAAAACTGTTCGGATCAAGCCCTTCCCGATCATTTTTTTTTGCTGATTTCTCGCGGGTACTCTTAAAATCACGTTCTGATTACTTTGAGCGGCTCGGATCATCGAAATTCGATCGGGAAATGCAGTGTCTGGACGGTCTGGACTGTAAGGCGTCCGGACCTGAAAAGAACTATATATATATATATATAGATAGATAGATAGATAGATAGATGGGGCATATATATATATAGCCGGCATTCGTTTGTTGATCTTCTGGGTGCCGATCAAAATAACCTAATAATGATGCCACTGGACAAGATAGTCGGGCTCTAGGGTAAGTTGATATTGATTTAAATGCCAAGTAGAGGTTTTTTCAGCGAGTGTTACCCACATTCATAGTTTGCTGCTTACTCCATTGTAGAGGTCTAGAAGTTGCACTAAAATAAATAGGTTATGATAAGTTGATAACGAGCTAAAAGTAGCATCTAGAACTATATCAAGATGAAAGAATGGAAACCTTACAAAAAAATCAAGTAAGACGGACACCTAATAAAAAAAAGTCTCTACTCTAGAAATTCTCTGAAAGAAACTCCTGCATTAAGGCAAACAAAAAACAAAATATGACAGCCTTCTAAACAGAGCATTCAATTTCCTATGTTCACTTTCTTTGTATTTGAAAATTTTCATAATTCATTCTCTTCACATGGAACAGAATGTGCAACATGGCCCAACCCAATGTGGGAACAGAAAGATCGAGTAATTCAAGACAACTAGAGGAGCATGTAGATGAAAACACAATAGGAAAGATTCGAAGATATAGGCTTAGTTATGGTCAGTGTTCCCAGCATTGAAAGAGATCATTTAATCCGAATTTTCCATCACCTTTACCTACCCAAACAGAGGAAGTGTATCCAGGGATGGCCAGCAAGGTTCCTCTTAGAAGCATTCTCTCATAATTATTCACATGAAAATCCTTGATCCCCATGCATATCAACATACTCTTCCCCCAGCCACCCCACCACCCAAACGAATTTCTATTGACAAAAACCACCTGTCATGGTGGTAAACTAATAGGAGATGAGTGAACTTATCATTCAATTACAGCTGTTACAGGACCTTTTTCCTTGCAACTTCTTAATGAGAACATGGACTAAGGAGAGGAATATACAACGTCAAATAAAGAAGTCAAGTTGAACAGGAAACTAGAGCGAGAGCTTAGATAGTACGGGATTTCTACAAATTGGTTATATATATACGTATATATTTGGACTTCAACTGGCCCATATTTCTCTTCATGACTGAAACTAGACTTGCATAAATCAATCTATCAGCAAAGTCCATCTCCCTCAGCCCCCACAAAAATAGCTAATTCCTGCAGTGCCATAATAACGGAGTTCTAGAAAAACTATTTGACTTCAACAAGCAGGCCAATGCTAAATAACTGTCGTTTGCAAGTTATAGGATGAGGAACCCATAAACAATCAAGTCTCCCTCCCTCCCTATAGTTTGCCCATCCTAGGTCAGCCATCCCAGCTTACCATGAGATGCAAAAACTATCCTTTTCTGCTATGTTTTCTACACAAGAAGAAAAAAGTAAGGAGGTAATCTAAGCTGTATTTGTTAATTCGATATCTGTTTGGGGTACAAAACATGAGCCAAGTTAAAGCAGCATCATTTATTTCATACATTCTATTGTTGTTAAAATTACGACAACCACCATCCCACAATGTTGGTCCCTTTTGGGAATTTTATAAGGGATATTCATTCAACGAACTCAAAGTTAAACTAAAAGGTACTCATGTCCAAAAATGCTTCCTTTTAGAGAGTACCACAACCATTTCTAAGAGAGAGTTTTGGACAACACAAAAATTTATAGTGGACATGAATTTGGACATCCAAAAATGCAAAGATAGGCAAACAAAAAGGGACGGGGAGTCCTATTTATTATTCCCCGAGGCAGGCCACAAAATCCAATCTGATCATCCATTCCAACTGCCCTGTTAGCTAGCTTTAGATTTAATTCTGTCTGCAAGTAAGACTGAACGCCTTTAACTATAAGGATGACATCCTTTACGAAAACAAACATATTGTGCACCTTTATTTTTTATTCATTTTTGATAAGTATATAGTGTACCTTTATTCACAAAGCTAATAGATATAATTCTTCAAAATATGAGAGAGAGAGAGAGAGAGAGAGAGAGAGAGAGAGAGAGAGAGAGAGAGCAATTCTAATTGCTCTTAACCTTTTCCTTATCACAAAGAACGTACATCAGCAAATCGGGACAGAGTTATCAACTTTACGAGAATAGGAGATGAAACCTTAATATAATTCTGCAATTTAAAAAACCAAAAATCTACTATGAAAACCAACTTCTTGTGTTGAAGATACAACCAGCTGGCCAAAATTTAAAAATTACCCCTGCTTTGCAAGCTCCTGTAAAAAAAGACCATTGCCAGTGCCGATGTCAAGTACACTCCAAGTGGAAAAATCTTTATCACTCTCCCCAACAAGCCCACATTTTTCATTGCCAACATGATTCACCAGATGGCCTTGAGAATTGTCAGTACACAAGCTTTTGGTCCAAGAAGCAACAGTCTCCATGACATCAGCCCCAAACCTACGAAGTGTAAAATAAATTACTACTATCAGGGAAAAAGTCTTGAGTGAAAACCACAATACCCACTTCTCCACTACTTTCCGTTTTAACGCGGGGGGGTTTCTAGGACAGACAACAAGGCAGGATAAGGGTGTAGATATGAGTGTGCTTTAGGAGTTTAGCAGCAAACTTACTAATACTCAGCAAACAAGTTAGTCCAGACTCCAGATGGGACATAGTAAGAACTAAAAGGCTAAATACAAAAGCTTGTAATCACAATCATGCTTTCGGTGCTGGAAAAAAAACAAAACCAAACAATCATGATTTCACAAAAAACAATGCCATATGCCCCAGTATGGTGAGTAAGCCTTGCTTGGTTTCTATGAAAAAGTCCATTTACCAAAAGAAAATTACTAGCATTCTCAAGGATTCTATTGCTACCTTACAGTGATAGCCGATCACAACAAACTATGCACTGATTGCATCCATTCATTAAATCCGTAATTATGCCTCTGAATTGCAAGAGTAATAAAAGAGTTGAAGTTTATAAATATTACAATTCAACTTGCACAAAACAACCTTACCTTCGGGTCTCCCAAATTATTATTGCTCCTTAATTCACTATGATCTAGTTCCTTGATTACTTCACACCATCTGTTAGTTCCTTTACTCTGTCCCAAGAGCCCAATTTTCTTAACCTTCAGCTTAACCCCATAGGGGCCAGCCCCAATTACTAGCCGTGGAGAACTTCAAGAGCTGTATTCCTTGCCATGGCAGCAACCAATCAACAAAAATCCAAAGTCCAAACTATTCCCCATGCAAACCCTAGGCATTTTCCTTACCCCTTAAAAGCCTACATAATGACTTGCATGACGTAAACTCAGCATGAAACCAACTATTAAGAGCTGCATTCTATGTTTTCCTAGTCTTCTCTTGCGTCATCAACCGTCACTCGGTGTTGTCTTGGGAATATCACATGCACCAATTGCAGGGCTTCGGAGGGATATAACAGCCTATAGATTGCGAAAAGCAAATTGGGATTGCCAACAATACCTCACAAACCCAGGCGGGTAAAGTACTAAATAAAATAATTAAATCCAATAGGATGCAGGCGAGATTAACTGATCCTATCATAATGAAGCCCAATTGTGTATGCTCGTTCAACTCCTTATTAGAACATAATCCAACAAAACCTCCTCCCCCACAAACGCCAAAGTTTCTTAATAAATCAGTAACACCAAAAAGATACTTTTTTCCATTACATAGAAGACAACAAACTTGATTTTCATGTTAGGACAGTAGAGTAATACTTACAATCCCCCAAAACAAGAAAGTCAAACATGGACAGATTCGATGATGCTCATAACAAAACCTTACCAAACTTCACCAGCATGGCCATGCTCACGATAATTTGCCAATTCATTGGCATATGTTGAATCCCAATAATTCTGGAAACCCAACATTGATGTAACTGCTTCAGCATCTGGCTCCTCCTTGTCAGAACTGTTCATTCAAATTAACTAAAACTCAATAAGGCTATTTTCAATTCTGATAATAGAACTCTTACAAAAAGTTTGGTATCATTACAACACCGTCTACTCTTAGAATCGCTACAAACCGAATCCAGGAGTAGAGATTTGGTTGGCAGCTCTAGTAATCATACACCATCTACTTTTTTGTGTGGATAAGTTATACACTATCTACTTATGAACTCTTCCTATTTACCATGAGTTCCACGAGCAACAGAGAAATCAGCATTTGTCACCAACCAGAATGAAAATGAATCAAACCAATCAAAGTTAGCAATTACAACTTTTCAAGATCTCAACAAAAAAACGCATCACCTTGATCCTTAATTGAGATATCAAAATCTTTCGATATCTTCTGATGAGAATATTTATATAAAAACTTACCTAAGTTTCTATTTTTGGAAGATAAAAGGAAAAGAAAATGGATTCGATACAATTAAAAAAGAAAAAAAGCCAATGTTCTCTTTTATTCCTCCACTTCATCACATCTTTTTGTCATACAAAATGAAAACAAACAACAGTTTTGGACACACATCGCCATCAACTGTAGAAATACTCGAGAATTGGGCCCAAGCCCGAGCAAAATTTTATTCTTACAATCACAGTGTAAAATTAAGAACACAACTACTTGCCCTTTGGAAGTAGGGCTGCAAACGAACCCAGCTGCTCGCGAGTAGCTCGTGGCTCGCCCATTAAGGCTCGGCTCTACTCTACTTGTTTAGTAAACGAGCCAAGCTCGACACTTGTTTAAAGAGGCTCGTTAAGTAAATTAGCTTAGTAAACGAGCTAAACAAGCCAAGCTCGAACACAATGAAGCTCGGCTCGTTTGCACCCCTAGTCGGAAGCTCAAATACAATAACGGAAGTAGGAAAGAAAAAATATATGAAACATAGGGCATAAAACATTTGTTCTCAAATTGAAACCTAGACTAGATTAATATCACCAGTTATATTTGGATGCCAAATTTTCCTTTTTACATCCCACGAGGAAAAAAAAAAAACAGCAAACAGAGGGAAAGAGTTATCTAAGAATGGCATTGTGCAAACAGCAATGGACCTGTAATCGGAGGCAGCCCGGTGGGGGACAGCGGAGAGAGCTTCGGCGGCGTCAGCGTGTCGCTGCTCGTCGTCCAAAGTGCTGCCGTAGTCGCTCTTAATGGACCATGAATCCGCCGCCACGGAGCGGTCGTCGTCGGAGATTAGGTCGGCGGTGGTCAGAGCTCGAGCGTGCGAGACGTCGGAGTCTTCCGGAGCTAATCGAATTCCGGCCATGTTCGAGGGTTGTAGACGGGGAGAGAGAGAAACCCTAGGGCTAATAAAGTGAGCGAGTGGTGAGACAAAGATGAAAGAGGAGCGTGGTGGACTCGCCACACGTGCGTTTGCTGAAGATCCGTTTCGTATTTCTCTTTTCACGTATAAAAAAGAATAATTACAAATCAGTGGAGAAGGGGATAACAGGGCGGCCTTCAGACCGCTCCGGTCAAATGACCTCATCACTTTCCTCCGCCATCCGTCAACAACAACAGCCATCCATGTCCACCTCCCAAACCGTAACCCTAGACTCCTCCACCCTCTTCCTCACCTCTCACACTACTCTCTCCCTACAATCCCCACCCCTCTCCTTCTCTCTCCTCTCCACGCACTCCCCTCTCCCCCCCCTCCCGTCCGACTTCCCCCAATCAAAGCTCATCCCCAGAACCCGGTTCATCGTCGACGGCTTCCGCTCCTCCGGCGACCACTCCGTCTCGTACTTCCTCTCCCACTTCCACTCCGACCACTACGCCGGCCTCAACGCTAACTGGTCCAAAGGCATCATCTTTTGCTCCCACACCACCGCCCGCCTCCTCATCGAGGTACTCAAAATATCATCTTTGTTTGTGGTTCCATTGTCTTTGTCTGAGCCTGTTTTGATTGATGGGTGTGAGGCGTCGTTGATCGATGCCAATCACTGTCCCGGCGCGGTTCAGTTTCTGTTCCGAATCCCCGGTAGTGGTGGTGGCAAGAGTGAGACGTATGTGCATACGGGTGATTTTCGTTATTGTGATTCGATGAAGTTAGAGCTCGGTTTGACTGAATTTGTTGGTTGTGACGCTGTTTTCTTGGATACCACGTATTGTGATCCGAAGTTCCTGTTTCCATCCCAAGAAGAGTCGATTGAGTATATAGTTAGCATGATAGAGAGATTTGGGGTCGAAAATGAGGGTTCTGTGAAGTCTGTTTTGTTTCTTGTTGCTACTTATGTTATTGGAAAGGAGCGGATTTTGCTTGAAATTGCACGTAGGTGTAAGCGGAAGATACTTGTGGATAGTAGGAAACTAGCTATTTTGCGTGTTTTGGGGTTGAGAAAAGATGATGCATTTACCGAGGAAGAATCAGAAAGTGATGTACATGTTGTGGGGTGGAATGTGTTGGGTGAGACTTGGCCTTATTTTCGGCCTAATTTTGTGAAGGTGAAGGAGATTATGAATGAGAGAGGGTACTCTAAAGTTGTGGGTTTTGTTCCGACGGGGTGGACCTATGAAGTAAAGCGCAACAAGTTTGCAGTAAGGACTAAGGATGAATTTGAGATACATCTCGTACCTTATAGTGAGCATTCAAATTATGACGAGCTCAGAGAATATGTGAGGTTTTTGAAACCAAAACGTGTTATTCCAACAGTAGGCGCGGATGTTGAGAAACTTGACAGCAAACATGCTGATTCTATGCGGAAACATTTTGCTGGGCTGGTTGATGAAATGGCCATCAAACAAGAATTCTTGATGGGTTTTCATCGTTGTACTCAGGGGACAGATGGCATGGTTGAGAAGGATAGCACCATTGGCCAGAACAAAATGGACCAGTTCAAAGAGGTCCAATCACCTCAATTTAAGCCCCAGGATGAAAATGATCAGAGAATTGTTTTAGATTCCTTGCCTTTTGGTCGGGAACCTGTTGCACAGGATATAGCTCTGTTAAGTGACAGTGAAAAAGAGGAACTCATTCAACAACTTCGTGACTGTTTGCCTACTTGGGTCACTGAACTTCAGATGATTGATCTGCTTAGTAGCTCTGGTGGAAATATTGTTGATGCAGTTTCTAATTTCTATGAACGGGAACTTGAGTTTCACAACCAGATCATTCCTTGTGCCTCAGCTGATTGTACGTTGCAGACTAGCCCACTTAATAAATCTGTATCACCTGCTAAACCATGTTTTGTTAACAACCCTCTTGGAAATGTGGTTGCTTCACTGGATAAAAAATTAAAATCACCCAGCACAAGGAATTTAACAAAGAGCAGTAATTCTACTGGAAAGAAGCGGAGAAATGTGGATAATAAGCCTAACAAGAAAGCAAGAAGCAATTCAAGTTTGGAATCTACTACTCAAAAGCAATCCACTATTACCAGTTTCTTTACTAAACGTGGACCTTGTGTTTCTCAATGTTCTGGGGTTGAAACTTTGTTGGAGGAAAGCCCAAATGACAAAAATATGATGCCAAGTGATCCTATTAAGTCCTACAAAGAGGAGTTAGACCAGTTTATTCAGATTATACATGGGAGTGAATCATTAAGAAGTTACGCTGCAGATATACTCGAGGAGACAAAGGGGGACATAAATATGGCACTGGACAAGTACTACAGTAATCCTCCTGAGCCTTACCTTTGCGAGAATGAAAATAGGTTGGTTGACGTTGGAAGATCGGTAAGGGATGGACCCAGTCATTCAAATTGCTCTTCTCACATGGAAAAAGTGCCATCAGATTCAGAGGCATTGGAAAACATGGAAAATTTGTCTGTGCCAATTCTGTCACCCGAGAATGCTGCAACGACTCCTGTATCGCTACCAGCAGAACAATATTCTCCTGTAGAGCATGGTTGGTGTTTGTTCATTTGAAGCTAAATAAGTTTCTGAAATTCCTCACCTTGCCAGTAGAATACCAAGATGATTGCCTCCTTGAAATTATTTGTCCATGGTTTATTGTATTCTCCAATTGGAATGATCTTTTTACTTGGGGGGATATATGTGCAGCATGCTGGAGGCATGGAAAGCCTGCGCCTTATATACATCTTGCGCGGACTTTTGACCTAGTTGAGGGCGAAAAGGGAAAGATAAAGGCTACATCAATGTTATGCAATATGTTCAGAAGGTTTGTTGCTCGTACTTAATATTCTTTTGCTTCCCATTTGTAGAGGGAAGAGTTAGCATCACCAGTTAAAGTTATTGGTAAGTGTCATTCACTTACAGTTGTCTTGTCATGCAGCTTATTGGCCTTGTCTCCAGAAGATGTGCTCCCTGCTGTATACTTGTGTACAAATAAGATTGCTCCTGACCATGAAAATAAGGTAACACTGTAACAGTGTTTCCGTTTGCTACATATGTCTTCCATTCCGCTGTTCTTTTGATCACCTAGTGGGAAAGAGTTCACAATTACTCTGTCTATCTCTCTCTCTTAAATATCTTTTTGTCTAAACACGATCAGTCAACTTTGTATGATTTGTTGGTGGCAGTGGAGTTCTGGTTGTCGACGTACTAATGTTTTGGCCCCGTTTCTCAATGATGTCTTCTGTGGTTTGGGTGTAGTGTGCATGGTTCTTCTTATGACTTTCTTACCTTTCCCCTTTTTACTGTGGGATTTGCACACCTGATAAGATTGAATAGGGTTGTAACAATGTTGCAGGAACTAAATATCGGTGGAAGTATTGTTGTAGCAGCACTGGAAGAGGCCTGTGGGACCAAGAGATCTAAAATTAAGGAACTATATGACAGCTTAGGCGATCTTGGTAGGAAGGAATGCCTTATTAAGTTATTGTTTTCTTGTTGTTTTGTGTATGGTTTCCCCACAAATTTCGGTTCCTTATGTTAGCGACCACTGTATGCTATGTAAAGGTGATGTTGCTCAACTCTGCCGACAAACACAGTCACTTCTGGCCCCTCCTCCACCTCTCTCAATCCAAGGTGTATTTTCTGTGCTCTGGAAGATAAGGTATGGACTGAAAGATATGGTTATGGTCTCTGACAATGTTTCAAATCCGTTTATATTGGGTTGGTGAAAATATGTTGTTCTAACTTCTAATATCATGAACAATAAGTCATAGGAGGAATGATTGGCAGTAAACTGCTGGAACCCTATTCACTGGTGCATGTTATTACTGGGCTTTGGGAGCTGGACTAGAACGTGCAAACTGCAAAGTTGTCTGTCCTTCACATCGATTTGCACTAGTGTCCAAATTACAGAAATTCTAGAGCTTGTGATATCAACAAACCTTGAATTATGTAATACTTCTTAGAAGCTAGTTCGTGGTTATTTTCCCCATCTCAGTTGCGAAGAGAGGGTTTCAGATGTAGAGTAAGGACATATAATTGTCTTGGTTGCTCAGCTATTCACAACTCAGCTGGAATTAGAAAATGAAAAAAGAAAAGGCAAGCAAGAAAGAGTAAATAGCCCCTAGATTGCACCAATTTCTTCAAGGGGTCTCTCTATCACAGTTTTTTGATCAAAGAGAGCAAACAATTTGCACAGGATCTGTTATAATTCAGTATTCATTGAAATGGGTATAGCTAACTTAAAGTAGAAACTCTCCAATTTGGTAACTCCTAGTGGTTAGCAATGAGAGGATTTCGAAACCGACTTCTTTGAATTGGAACGTGAATGAGTTGACAAAACCTATTAACAAGGACCCACAAACATTGGAAGCAAAAAAAGCTGAAATTCTTGAAAACGGACCCTCAATCTGCTATACGTGTATTGTATTTCTGGTCAATAAAAGTTGGTTTCGTAATTCTAAAGTTGACAATCATGGTGCAACCCAACCCATAAAAAAAGTTCACAATGTCCTAGTGTACCCATTAGGCTGTTCTATTTGATATAATGCAAGTTGGAGCTCTTTTCTACTCTTTTTTTTTTATTGCTTAGATAAACTTATCTATAGCATGGTATGGACTAGTTATACATTGGGGGATCTTAAGTTGTGTTATAGGGCCACGCAATCTGTGCTAAACCAATTGATTTTTTTTTTTTTGTTCTTACTGTTACCCTTTATCAGGGGACCAAAAAATCATCTCTTGATTAAATCCAACTCTTGACCTCTCTATTTGTTGGTTTACACTTCAAACAAATACACCTGCATGTTAGTATTGCAGACAAGTCGTTGCTTCGATATCAAGTAGTCGCTATAAAACCTAGGGATAAACTGCAATTTTATGTTCTATCTTCTCCAAGATGGAAGGCACTTGCCCTTTTTTACCCCGATTTTTTTTGTGAAGGACAACAAATTGGCAGGGAATTAATACATGCCTAGTTGATGTCAAATCTTCAGTTCAGTAACATATTAACCTCAATTTCCTTGATCACATCGGTTCGAAGAATTTATTTTTCGGTATGGGGACTGCTAGGATCCACTCGAATTTAATGAAGAAAGCCTTTTGGATGCACTTGATTGGCAATAAAGAAAGTATTGAGTTGCTCAGTTTTAAAAGACGGGGAAAGTAATTTGGAGTCCTTGAAGTTTTGGGTATTCGAGGAAATTGTTTCTGGTGGCAGAGGCATTTGTTATTCTGACACTGACTCCAATGGAATTTGTTTTTTGCTTGCAGACTTTCCAGTGACAATGTTCTTTCCAAGAAAGATTTTATAATTGAAAACTATTTAAGATATCTAGTGTCTTAGGGCGTGGTCTTGCTTTTGTCTTGAAAGTTATTTCTCCACTCAATAAGGTCAAAACTTTAAGCATTTTGTTCAAGTGTCTGCAAGCTATTATTATCCTCCATATTTTTATGAAGAAATTGTCAGTGAACAAACAGGTAGTCGGAGTACTGCTCGAAAGAAAAGCCTTATTGTAAGTCTCATGCGTTCTTGTAGAGAGAAGGAGATGAAGTTTCTTGTCAGAACTTTGGTAAGTAATTTACGGCATTGAAATGATGAACTTTTTCTACTCAAACAAACATTTTCAGTAAAGAAACTATGGTTTTATTCTCAAGTTAGTTAGGGCGCAATTCGATTGCTAGACAACCTAAAGATAAATTTGTGCTCGTCTTTGTAATATCGAGGATGATTGTTCACAATAACAATCACATACGACATTGTTACATTATTTTGTTATATAGTGTGGTGCTTGATAGTAATGTACAGTCGCCATGCATTTGTTCCTAAGGTTACTTTTGGTATTTTTACATACCTGTAGCCCTAGCTATGTATCGTAGTGTAAGGCATCCTGGATGAAACTCTTGTATGATTTTTCATTATATCGAAAGGGCTACAGCAACCTGGTCGTAGCCATAGTTGGGTGAACCTCATAAATCTTGGTCTCTTGTGTGGGTGTTTATCATTTATTTTTTGTCTTTCAATATTTGTATTTCCATAAATCCTGCATTAGGGTCCACATATTTCAAATGTTCTTTTGTATCACTTCAGTAGAGTTTTATGAATGCATTAGGGTTTCACTTCACGAATGATCTAAGATTACTTTATCTGAGGATCCCAGGCTTCATTTGCCTAAATAGGGAAAGCGTGATGACTTTAAGGTGCAACGTGTTCCGTGATGAATTTGGGTTGTCATGTTCCCAGGGTACTTTCACCTTCACCATAAACTTTTTTCGGGCCGTGGACAACCTGACCAATTGAGAATGATATAGCATGGCTAGTGTGATAGTTTTTGCAATTTGAAACTGCAGATTATAGTCCTTTTTGGTTTTACGCGGCTAAAATGCAAATCATGCCTATGGCTTTTCCAGATATTTTGAGGTCCACGTTTTGGTGTTTGAAGGTTTGGAGATAACTATTGGTATTTATCACTATTAGTGGGACAAAACGTGCAATCTTTTGACCTGTAACTTAGCTTCTGCTTTATGCAAGTGACTTGCTTTATCAAGGTTGAAGTTGGCACCATTTTCCTCTCTTTCAAAGAAGTTTCTTTGTGCTAGAAAATGTGATCAGGCGGGGAAGTGAATTCATCATCCTGTTGGATTTAGTTGAGTGTATTGTAACACTATAAGTCGTGCACTTTGAGTGGTGATCATATAGGATGAATGGAATGCATAACACCACCCCCCCCCCCCCCCCCCCCCCCCCCCCCCGACTTTGTTCCACTCAAATTTTATTTTGTGCTGTAAATTTCACGAATGTGTACTTATCTACTTACTTATGGCATGAAGAGGAGTCAGGGTAAGATCCTTGCTACTTTCTTATTTCTTATTAGTTTTCCATTTTGTTTTCCTCTTGCTTATGATTATGCAACTCACCAACCTTTCCTTCCAATGATGTGTGTTAAAAATTGTTATGCATATAGGTCAGGAATCTACGGATTGGGGCAATGATGAGAACTGTTTTGCCTGCGTTAGCCCAAGCTGTTGTCATGAATGCTTCTCTTCATGAGAGAACAGTTGAAAATTTAAAGGAGCAACTTCAGGTAAGAATTTAGTGTCCTTTATTTGAAGTTTCCTGTTGAACATTGGTTTTCCCCAATTTTTGAAGAAAATTTATGCGATGGTGATTTTTTTTTGTTTTGGCTATTAGTTATTGTCCAATTCTGTTGCTAATTCAGTCTTCATGTTTGTTAGTGCCTTTCAGCGGCCATGATTGAATCATATAACATACTTCCAAATTTGGTAAGCTTCTCTCCATGACTCTATGGTCAAATAATTACCTGCAACTAATTTAAAAAGATTTAATTGTATGCATTTCAGTGGGCCGCAGCTATGTTCTCAATGCCCATTTTAGTTTAGTTTTCAATATGGAATATAAATGGAGAAACGGATGATTTCTTACTTTTAATTTGCATGCACACCACTTACAGTACTTCAGATTATGTCCACTGCCCCAGTGGTTTTGCTTTATTTAGTAACTTTTATTTTGCCACCTCTCTTGGATAAGCCGTTGCACTGATACCAGATGCTTACTGATTACTAACAACTCTGACTTCTTGTAATCAGGATCTACTTGTCCCTTGTCTCTTGGAGAAAGGCATTGCATTTTCTTCTGTAACTCTTAGAATGGTTCCAGGCATACCGATCAAGCCCATGCTTGCCAAGTATATATGTTTCTCATTGGGTGCTATTAGTACTGTTGATTACTTGTTTTATTACCATTTCTATTGTTCTCATCTTGGAATACTTGTTAATATTGTTCTTTGGGTAGAATTACCAATGGAATTCCACAAGTGTTGAAGAACTTTCAGAATAAAGCATTTACATGTGAATATAAGTAAGTCCCTTATCTTTTTTAGTCCCCCTCCTCGTGTGCAATATAGCCCTTTCTTCTACTTCCAATACACTTGTTTGGACAGTTGGAGGCCATTTAGTGTCATTCATATGTCAAAACGATATTTTGGTGCTTCCATGACTGCTTAATTTTATTGCAAGGTTCACGAGAAGCACACAGGACTACACTTGAGAGAGGCTGTGATAGCCTTCCACTTTCTTGGGGAAGTCAAACCTGTACCAAGTGTGGATAAGTGAATAAAAGTCCTTGTATAGTCAGTTTGGATACCAACCGTTATCTTAAAGTAAGAACAGTGCCGCCTATAGTTAAGTTCCTCATTAAGGAGGTCAAGGGGGGCTCGTACTTTATGGTTCGAAGAGAGAAGGATTGTAGGCTCTGGGCACTTGGAAGAGGTGCCAGAATCCTAGACAGAAATGACTTTTGTCTCCAATGATCTCAAAGTATGATCAATCTTTTTTCACCTGTTTTGCACGGGGCAGCTCTCTGTAGCTTAACATTAACTGTGTCTCTGGGTTGCTTGCTTATGGAGGTAATTATGGAAGCATTGCATCACAATTCACATGGTAATGGGGGTGCCTTGTCCAAAACAACCCAATGGGTTTCAAGAGCCATTATTTGGCTTTCCTTTTCTAGGGGAGAGTTACTCCAAGTATATCCGTTTGAAGAACATTTGTTGATGACATTCAAACCAAACCAAACCAGATATCATTTGTTGTTGATGACATTCTTGGTAAAAATTTCATTTGTACCTCCATGTCAATAAGACATTGAGGCCTACTTAGACCCAATTCTGTCTCACTGTAAATTATGCATATTAGTTGGAATTCTAAGATATCCTTGAGGGTCGTGGTGGTTGTTGCGTCTTCTGAAAATACTAGTGGTTGCTCTTTGCATTTACTTACTCAGCATTGCTAACTTTGTCCCTAAGACTTAGTCATTTTGTCATGACCCTTTTAGGACCTGATTAGTTAAATGGCCCTTGCTTGATTCGTTGGTAACAGGCTAAGCCTTTTGTAATGTGTGGCTTGCCAGCTACATTGTTTCATATAAACTGGGTACATGAAGTTTTGATACATACTAATTCTGGTCATTTCACCTTTCTTTTCTATGGTGCATGTTTTCATACATTATTTGCTTCTGATATAGATTTTATGTTTTCTTTTTTGAGATATGATGGCCAGCGTGCCCAAATTCACAGATTGGCTGATGGATCTGTGCGTGTCTTTTCACGAAACGGGGATGAAACAACAGCGAGGTTTCCCGATTTAGTCAACATAATCCAGGAATCATGTGGTCCTGCTGCTGCAACTTTCATAGTGGATGCAGAGGTATCACTTTTCTTTGGGAAGTGTAATATGATTTTGTGGTGGGTTTCTGATTCCTATTAAAGTATCCAACCAAAACTAATTTGCAATGAGTGGAGAGGCTGCCCAGGCTTATATACTAGTTTTGGAGGTTATAATTAACCAATATGGGACAAGCTCTAACACACCCCTGCACTCTCAAACCCTTGACTTGCTCGTGGAGAGATAAATAAAGGATCCGTAACATAGGGATCATAACGAAACAAGGTGCAGTTAGGCACAGACAAGACAACAAAGTCTTGTCCAGAAGCCTTCAAAAGCCTAGCTTTGATACCATGTTAAAGCATCGAACTCAAAACCAATGGACAATGAGTGGAGAGGCCGTCCAGGCTCATATACTAGTTTTGGAGGTTATAATTAACCAATGTGGGACAAGCTCTAACAATTCCTTAGATTGGATGAAATGTTCAGAGTTCCATTGTTAGTTTCAAGCCCTGCATTGACTTACCAGTGATTTATAGATAGGAGTAATCTTCTTGTCTCAGGTAGTCGCTGTTGATAGGAAGAATGGCCACAAGATTTTATCCTTCCAAGAACTATCTTCCCGTGAGAGAGGCAGTAAAGATTCCTTGATTACAGTGGACAGCATAAAGGTGTGATAAGCAATGTGGTTTTCTTCTTCCCTTGTGGTCTAGTGTTCCAAAGCACAGTTAAGGAAGCATCAGTAGTTAATGCTTGAGTTTGTAAACCTTTACATAAATTGTTCTAATTAATGCTCCTGCCATTTAAGTTGCGAAATGATATAGTTATGTTAAAGTAGAGCATCAAGAGGCAAATGCAAAGTAAATGAAACGTATACCCAGATATATATACAGTAAGAGTGGCTATAAACAAAGGGAAGCAAATCTAAATATCCACAAGAGAATCAAGACTTAGGCGAGACAGATCCCAGATTCCCAATACCCAACTATGCAATATGCCCAAAAAGTGACTCGTAAGCTGCTGAATCCTCTCCTTCACACTTTGAAAAGATCTTTTATTGCACTCCCACAAAGTCATCCACACGGACATAGCGGCACAAGTGCCCAAGCCTTTCCTCCTTTGCTTTCATTCTCTCTCTCTCCTCTCCAACTGGCCCGAATCCTCGCCACCTCTTCATGTTATTACCCAAGCCATACCAGAAAGAGCAAAACCTAAACTTCATAATAGGTTTCAGGGAAGGTATGCGCAATCTTCACATTCTTTTGTCCTGTTGAGATATAGGTCCCTTCTTTCTGTTCTGTTTCAGCCTTTCAGAGGCATAGGTAAGGATGGTGTAACCTTTTGTATGGGTGATCAGCTTTCCCTTTTGATGATTTCTTCTGCAAACGGCTTTACACTTTGAAAAGTATGTTGGAATGGAAGATGAAGAGAATAGATAATCATGAGCCAGCCGGTGACTCTATGAAAACAGAACTAGTCCAGCTGTTGAAAGATGCCACGTCTTAGAGAAGGAAAAAGAATAATATAAATTGCAGAATATATATCCTTGTATTCTTGGTTACTTGCATGAATATTTATACGTTTCGAGTAGAATCATTGCCTTAATGCTTCAATTTCCATTTCTCTGGGAATATCTGTATCTGATATATATTGTCTGTGCAGGTGGACATTTGTGTGCTTGTCTTTGATATCATGTTTGCTAATGGAGAGCAGTAATCATCTTAAACCTTTTCCTGGAACCTATAATATTTCAAGTATTTGCTTACCTATAATGCACATGTTCTAGTCTCAGCTGTACTTCTGGTTCATCGTTATATGCGTTTTGGCTGTTTAGCACAACCAATTGGGACATCTATATAAGCAATGTTCTAAAAATCGCTAGGCGCTAGTTGGGCAGAAAAGGGGCGCTTAGGCGCTGACTAGTCGGCCGCCTAGTGCCTAGGCAGGGACTTGGCGCCCGACTAGTCGGCTGTCTAATCTAGGTGTTGGACCACCGCCTAGCGCCTAGGCGGGGACTAATCGGCCTAGGCGGCCGCCTTTTAGAACACTGATATAAGAGCTTTGCCTAGTTGGATAGGCGTTGGATCTGGACATTGCAGAAAATAGGGTGTATACGATGATTGAGAGGGCAACCAGGGAGCACAATTACGGTCCCCAAGTTACCAGAGCCGTGGTCCGTTACTGGCTAGATGCCAATTCGAAGCGTTGGCGAAGAAGCACTGGTGATGTTGAACTTTGGTGATGCTGAACTTCGGAGGAAGGTTGGGGAAAATTCTGGGAAGGGTAGAACCGTAGAAGCAGATAGGGTTACAAACCAAGGGCCCTAGCAGGAAGCTCAGGGACCAGCGCCTCCCCCACCTAATACCACACCTGTACCGGTCATAGTAATAGACTCAGATTCTGAGGAAATGGAGGATCCTTAGGAGGAGGAGGATCCCCAGTAGGGTAATCCCAAAGAACCGGCGGTAACCATTGTTGAGGAGAGGGTGGAATGGATTTGGTCCAGCCTCGTTTTGCAGTTGTGCCTTCTGACTTGGAGTCTGAGTTAGCTGGTGACACATTCTACAGAAGGGAGTAGGCTCCTTTGGGCAAAGGAGCACTTTCAGCTTTACAAAAGTTGAAAGTTAGCGGGAAGTCAGATCCAACCCTTAATTATGAAAGTGCAGCAATCGAGTGGTGGAAGTTTAAACCGCGCAATCCATCTGATCGCTTTTCGGCGTGCAGCAAAACTAATCTAAGGCATTAAAACATTTAAAAAATAATATGGACCCTTGGATTAAAAGTTAATGTACATTTCATTGTAACATTAATAGGGACCCTTGGATCAAAGTCTAATGGCTGAAAATGTATAGAATTCAGAAAACTGAGCCCTTTTATTTCATCTAGATTTGGGATTTATACAGTTTGTTCAGAATTGTTGTCAGGAAACCTGAAAGAGTTCTCTGTTGCAGGTTGTTGAGTTTCCCTCTTCGCCAAAGACGAAAATGTATGTATCTTCCTGTCACTCAACTTGACGTATTCTCCTATTTTGCGGCGGCAAAACCTTTGTACTTAGAATGTGATGCATCTTCTAAACTAAAGTATTTCTTTTTGTGATTTAAAATCTCAGATTTTAAAGATCTGTTTGGTAGCGAGAAGTTGGGTTATTTTGAATATGCAAAGGAAACAACGGTAAGTGCTGATGGTGATTGTTGTCATGATGATCTTAGTGGTGTTAGTTTCTAAAATTTGCCACTCTTTTAGATAGAAGCGGATGATGCCAGTTTGAGCAGTGAATCCACACAAATGAAGATGAAGTCTTTTCTGGATGATGCACTGAGCTCCTCGTGTGAAGGGATAATGGTCAAGTCTCTGGATGTTGACGCCGGATATTCTCCATCAAAGCGTTCTGATTCTTGGTTAAAGGTATCTGGATGAAATAGCAAGTGGAATAAATTGCAGCATTCATATACGAAATATGGTTTGCATTACTATTTGCATGTACTTGCAGGTCAAGCGTGATTATGTAGAAGGACTTGGCGATTCCCTTGATTTAGTACCAATTGGTGCTTGGCATGGGAATGGAAGAAAAGCAGGATGGTAACGACAAGTCTCCATCATTCTTATCATCTTTTGCTTGTCCGGTTACCATCTTTCTGGAAATTTTTCTCAGAAAATGAAGTAATTCTTGTTCTTTCATCCTTGTTTTGGGAGCACATTTGAAGAGAGGAAGTTGGAATTTGACTCTTTGCTGAAATAAAATCATCACATATGAGGATATGATTGTAACTCTGGTTGTCCATGCTGCAAACTGAAAAGGTTCCATATAGATGAATATCAGGCCATTGAACCTATTATGATGCCAGAGCAAAAAAGAAACTATATTATTTGGTTTGCAGATGCTCTTCTTGGATACACTTTGACATTTTTAAGCATCTTCCCTGGACTAACTTTACAGTTTGTGGTGTTACTTGTTTCAGGTATAGTCCTTTCCTCGTGGCTTGCTATGAGCCTGATACTCAGGAATTTCAAAGCGTTTGTCGTGTCATGTCTGGCTTCTCAGATTCTTTCTATGTAGAGGTAAATCAGATTTTTGTGGCATGTGCGATTCTTTTGTACGAGCTTTTGTATGATCTTTGTGGCCGTTCTTGATCTATACCTATGTTGCTAGATATTTAAATTGCAGAATGACAGGAAGTTTTTGAAAATGACTCTTGTGCAGATGAAAGAGTTTTTCTCTGGGGACAAAATGTTATCCAGAAAGCCTCTATACTATCAAACTGCGGAAGTGCCTGATATGTGGTTTTCTCCGGAGCTTGTGTGGGAGATTAGAGGCGCAGACTTCACGGTATCGCCAGTTCACAAGGCTGCCATCGGCTTAGTTCATCCTTCCCGTGGCATCTCCATCAGATTTCCTAGATTCGTGCGTTCTGTATCGGATAGAAAGCCGGAGGAATGTAGCACATCAACAGATATAGCTGATATGTTCCATTCTCAGACACGAAAGATGGATGTGAGCACTGAAGGCTAAAGATGGGCTTATATCATACATGTGTGTGTGTGGTTAAGTATATCGAAATAGATCCTTTTCTTCTTAGATTGCATCCGAGTTATGTATAGAATGTAAACCTAGCTCACCACAAAAAAAAAAGAAGAAGAAGAAGAAGAAGGTGTACAGTGCCTCAAAGGCAGATAGTTTCCCCTTTTTGTCCCCCTGTTTTGCAGCCTTTGTAATGGTATAGATAGAGCCATAGAGGCATCTGAGCATGGGCCGTCCACCTTGCAACATGTTTTGGGGTTTCTAATCACAGGCCTTTCGCTGTGTAAGATGTTTTGGGTTTCTAATCATAAATACGAAGTTTCCCCTCGGATTTGTGTCCTACGTGAGTTTGACTTGTAATGTTCACCATTTTAGCTTGTTCTGTAAATTAACCAAGTTTGAACACACCCCGAAACTTGCAGGCATCGTTCAACAAGAGTAGCAAGTAGCATGTCACTGGCTCATTCTGGTTGTGCAATTCGGTGTGTTTTCACGATCAGAGCAGTTAATTGTTGTAGCCACATGCCAACCTTCATAACTCTTACAGGGAATTGGCAATGCACTGACATTGCTTCCGTCCCAAGTTGAGAACTCAACTCACACAGCACGGCACAGCTGCATTCAGATTGAAAGCTGGTTGCACATAAGTTCCCAGTGAGACGCTCATTTCCCTAGAGGGGCCTTTTTTGATAACTTTGTATCTGGTTCCAATGGAACAATTCATTCGGAGGGCCAAAACATGAATTGATAGCACATGAGAGAGAATCCAGCGCCATATCAAAGGCTTCTGAAGCCCTAACTGTCATGCGGCTACCCCTACACAAACCTTGGGGGTTTTCATACATGGGCGCAACAGTTCCTAATTGGAAGTCTCATCGCTGATTCCTGAATAAAATCGAATTAATCCATGCCACTTCATTTTTTCATTCTCAAAAATACACAAAAGGAATAAAATCCCATTACTCATAATGTTATCAACTGCCGTAAAGCCAAAATTGTGTTTCCTAAATTAAAGCAGGCCAAAATTCTATAGTACACTGTTATTGCCTCTAACTAAGAAATGATACTACATTAAAGTTATAAATTCAACCATGGTAGAGGAGAGAGAGCCAAAATGATACGCAGTAGTAAATTAGGCAACCCCTTTGGTTTCTTGCTATGATATCCAGGGTCACAGCACATAAGGCACAAATCTCATATGGTGTCTTAATGGTCACCTTTATGCCTTTTCTTGGCTGGACTCTTCGTTGATTTCCTGGCTATATTCAAACTTGAATCGTTTCCAGTTTTCTGCATTAAGCATGAAACAAAGATTTAGGCTTTAAGAAACCTTAGGCTGGATATACGTATCATATCACCAAATAAATCTCATATCACCTTCTTTAACCTCTTCCTCTGTCTCTGCCGGCCTTTATTTTTCTTCATGGAGTTCGTTAAGTTCTGTTACAATTATGCCAGAAAATAAATTCACTTTTGAAGATAACAGAACCTTAAATCAATGGGATCTCAACAGCATATGGACCAACCTGTGCAGCAGCTACAATTCGAGCATGCCTTTCAGCATGAGTCTCTCCCTCCTCCTCTCCTTCCTCAACCTCCCCGTCACTGTTGAGCATGAGCTTCAGCCTCCCTTCACTGAGTAATTTTTCCGATCGAGCATGTCTCTATCATAAAAGTGCAAAAGGAGTTGTAATCAGATCAGCAGTTGAGAACATATGCACATTTAATGGCTCCCTACAATCCAATCATTTTTCTCTTCACTCAGAATATTAGTCTTCAGTGGGGTTTACTAAAGGAGCTTAAAACATACCGCTGAAAATTTGTTTTGAGAAAGAAACATTCCAATCCTATATACACTCATTGGAGTAGAACAGAAAGTGCGAAAAATATCCAAGAGAAAAACTACAATATTTTCCATCACAGTTAAATTAAATGGTCCATGCTCAATACTTCATAAAAGAAAAATTCAACTCACTCAGAACGAGGTCAGTTACATATGAGCTGGGGGATGATTAAATCGTGTTCTCTCCCTCACACATGCACATGTAAACATATTTCTGACATATACAAACTTACAAACAGAAGCGCGATATGATACATCAGACAAGATGCAAGAACTAGTAGGTTCAAATAGAAAATTCAAAAAGACGAAAATTGGGAGAGGATATAGGGCACTAGCGTTGCAGCATTATTCAAAGCTGAAGTCATGAAGGAGGATTCTGTTGACAACATTTATACCGATGAAGATTTTGAGTCCTTTCTTTTCTTGTTTTCTTTTGATTAGCTAATCTGATTTTGAAGGGAGCAAGAAAGAGTCGCTTACCTTGGATTTTAGATGAGTCATCAATGTCTCCTCTGTCAAGCAAACAATTCTAGGACACAGCCTACACTTAAAAACAGATTTACATTTCAAGATGTAACCGACATCAGATGGGGATGAGTCCTTTTCAGCCACGGTGTTTGACAGTGGATCCACAATTTCAGCATCATTTTTACGAGATGAATGCCTTTTAATAGCAGGTTGTCCAACATTTCCAGCTTCAATTTCATCATCATTTGTTGGTAAACCTGCCAATGCTTATACGATTAAACACCAAAGCCTTTGGCAACTTCATGAGCTTTTCTTATAATACACATTAATGATTGGATCAGAAAAGAGGAGGGGGCCAAGGGTTATTCAAGTGATAAAAGGGATCAGGAAATTGAGTCAACACGTCCAAAGAAAGTACAACATGAGACATGAAATTGTGATACCCATTAACACTAGTTACACTACCAATGCAACTATTGCAAGTGTCAGCTATCAGTTATTCCAACGCAAATATGTTACCAATACAATATGCCAATATGGTGATTTGAGGCCCTAACATTTAAAAAAAAAAAAAAAAAGGCATAGCACATAGGTTCCAATTGACCAGTAAATCAACATAGGTGCCCAAGAACCAAAAAGCATAACCATTGCTGTGACCTTGGTAATACGTTAGAAATAGAATAGTTGTTCCCTACACTTATAGGGACCCTCTGGTCAGCAAAATAAATCAATTTTAACAGCTTAGATTTCTCCATTACAGTTTGAATGAGCAAACTAAAGCTAAATCTCATATACTCAAAACCCTGCTGAAGAGTTCTCTACAACACACATAAAGTTCTCCAATACGGTTCCAATGAGCAACAAAAGTTACTGCAGAAGTTACGAATTTTAAATAGGTTAAGTCAAACGCACCTGATGAGTCAATGTTGACTTCATTTGCTGAGGTATCCTCACTTGCATATCCTGAAAAAAAAAATACATAATATGGAACGAATGTTAGTCCTTTCGCGCTTGAGTTGTGTAGTGAAGAAATCCACGAGCATCATATTCTTCAAATCTTAGATAATCTACATCTCATCCAAAAAGAAGTAACGACTATCATCTCAAAATGATTTCTGGTCATGAAAATAATGAGACTGTAACCAAAATTCACACGACTACTGCAATTTGCAAATATCGTGCGATTTAATGTTAAAAGAGTGCAGGGGGAGAAACATTTATTCAATGTCAATTCTCAAATGCTGAGTGAAAGAAACAAATTTCAATAGGACGCCATATAAACTAAGTTATAGAGCCATCACAATAGGGTTTAAAAAGACTCAACCGTGGCATCCACCAGCAACAAAACAAGAAAAACAGGACGATAGGCAGCAGGAGCAAGAAGCAAGGATAAACAAACCAGAGGAAGAAGAGGAAGCTTTATGGTACTCTCTAACGACCGCAACATCATCATCTTCTGCTTCTGTTTCTGTTTCTTCTGCAGCTTCCGCATCTAGTTCAGAGTCCGAAGAGGAAGAAGAATCAGAAGCATTGTCCCCATCGCCATGATCATTCCTGTAGAATCGCCTCTTAATCATTTTCTCTGCTTCTGTTATTCAACTGGGGCAAAAATCGCAAAAACTTGGGCATCAAAATTCAAAACAGGTTGAACAATTGGATGACACACATATAACTACTGCAAAAAAATAAAATAAAAAATCTTTTTTTTGGTAAACCAGGTACTTTAAATAGATAGGACCAGTGTTTAAATGGCGAAAGGCGCAACGGTCCCCTAGGGCTTTAGCGCAAGGTGCGCGCTTTATTGACGTGAAGCGCAAATTTTTTTTTCTTTCGCAACAAGGCAAATTTTATTAGAACAAGTTTTCAACACAAACAAACACTTCAAGAAAAAATACTTCCAACCAGGGTCCTTTTTGTTATGATTTTCAGATGTCATCTATAATTAACAAGTAGAAAAAATACCATAAACAAAAAGAAATTAGTATTGGGCAGATTGGCAGAAAAAATACCATAAACTCTTTGTTACTATGTTACTCTTTTTACTGGTTGGTTGGTTTATAAGGCATTTTTTTTGAAGTTCCAACTCACACGTTGATCAAAAAACAAAACAAGAAGTTCCAAATCCAACTCATACATATCGGTGTAAAGAAATGGACGAGAAGAAGGGAAAAAAGAAGAAGATAGAAGTTCCAACATGTAACAGCAGAAGATACCTCTGTTCTGGACAGAGAAGAAGAAGAAAGAAAGGAGGAGGAGGAGGTTACCTGGAAGAAAGAAGGAGTTGCCTACGAGAAGAAGAAAGAAAGAAGAAGGAGCTGAGATCGACTAGGGCTGAGATCTCATCGACTGAAGCTGTCGCTGATCCTTTTTTTTTTTTGATACGCTGCTGCTATGATCGATTAGGGCTGAGATCGACTTAAAAGAAACAATTAATCAGTGCATCGCGATCTACTTATGTATGGGTGAGAACCGTCAGATCTGTTTTTTGGCTCATAGACGAAAAGCGTCGCGCCTCGTCGCTTCAGCGCCTTAGGGTTCCGTGCCATTGCCCACATTTTGAAGTGCATTCCTTGTGCTGCGCTGCACCTCGCGCTTTTTAAAACACGGCCCTACTTCTAATCATTACTCCCATTTCTCTCTTCACTCTTTACCCTTATCTTCAATCATTACTCTCATTTCTCTCTCTATCTCTACTCACTCATTACCCTTATCTCCAATTATTACCCTAATTTCTCTCTCTACTCATTACCCCAAAAACCAAACCCAAAAAAACTCGGATTTGAATCTAAACAAGGCACAAATGATTACAAATATGCTCAAGTATCACAAACGAGAACTTATCCCAAACCCAGTCGTGCATATTCCAAACCTCTCTCACTCTAATATTTTCCTCGCCCAACCTAAACGGGCGTTGGATAAGGGAACGTAAGGGGCCAAGACCAGTCCAATTGTGAAACCAAAAGGAAGTGTTTCTACCACTTTTGATATTGATCCTAACCCCCGAAAGGTAAATCTCTTTCCCTTTACGCAGCCCTCTCCAAGTGTGAAAGGGCAATTATAAGCCACAGAACGATCCCTATATTTAGACAAAAGGACACGGGTCCACAATTTGTCCTCAACATTCAATCTCCAGTTAAGTTTAGTCATGGCAATCATATTAGCATCCATAGCTTTACGAATACCAAGCCCTCCAAACACAACAGGTTTTGTAACTTCATCCCAACCAACATTATGAATTTTCCTATGCTCCTCCGTAGAGCCCCAAAGGAAATTCCGATTCGCATTATCAATGGCCTTGTGAACACTCTTAGGCAGCATAGTGTTTTGCATAACATGAGCAGGAATCGTTGACTGAATTAATAAGGGTGTTTCTCCCAGCCATGGCAATGGATTGGGACTTCCACCCCGCCAGTTTAGAGTGCATTTTGTCAATCACTTTTTTAAAATCAGTCTTCCTGGGCCTTCTATCAAGAATAGGGCAGCCCAAGTAATCGCCAAAGGAGGTAGTGACAGGCATGCTAAGGATATTAGCCATATATATTTTCTCATTCTCTCCCACATTGGCAGAAAACATGATCACTACACTCACTCGTTAGTCGTTGCCCAGATTGGTCACAGAAATCCGTGAGAATTTTCTGAATAACATGGCAGTTATCCTTAGTAGCCTTGCCAAAGAGCACAATGTCATCCGCAAAGAAAGAATGGGAGAGTTAGGGGCCTCTGTTAGCAATTTTAATGGGTTTCCAAGATTTATTGTGAAGAGCCTCATTACTGTGAACACAAAGATAATCAAGGCACAAGATGAAAAGGTAAGGGGACAAAGGGACACCTTGTCTAATGCCACGAGAGGGGTAAAAACAATCAGTTTTGCCACCATTAAAGAGACAAAGGGTCATCTTTTACTCTATAGTAAGCGTTCCTCAACGCATCGAACTCAGAGACTAAAGGGTTGGCTAGAATGCTAGCAATTATTCAAAAACTAACTTTTGCTTCATAGTAAGTGTTCCTCAACGCATCGAACTCAGAGACTAAAGGGTTGGCTAGAATGCTAAAAATTATCTACCAATAGAACTATAGAAGGCATTTTTCAGAAAATTTCAAATTAAGAGAAATACAGAACTGGATTTCCATGCGATTAAACAAAAGAAACAGAATAAAGAATAGCCAAAGAAAGTTAGTCCTCGTTCAAAACCTCATTACAATCACGATACATGTCTATATACATTAATTCCAAATTAGGTCATGAATTGGAATTCTACGCTTCAGTAAGTGGAGTAACATCCAACGGTTTGCCAGTTACTAAAATGAAAGCTCCAAACCTCCTTGGGCGGCAGTAAACAGAAAAATGATATGCATATCCATATATCTCCCTGGATTATCAATCAAAAGGAGATAAGTATATAAAAGCTTACTTACACATATAATTTTACCAGGGCCGGCCCTGGGCAGAAGCCTAGAAAGCCACTGCTTCAGGGCGCCAAAAATAATCTGGTACGAGAGAGAGAGAGAGAGAGAGAGAGAGAGAGAGAGAGAGAGAGAGAGAGAACCTGTTGATGTCGTTGCCGGGGCTGCTAACTGAGCTGATTGTTCGGTTCGGTTTAGGTTAGAGATTTTGGGGTGGTTCTGATCCTGATCAATTTGTGAATTAGGGCTGACGCCTGACGGTAGTGGCGGACCCAATATGCGGCACGTGGGGTCACGTGCCCCCACGGCCCCACCCAAATCCTCCTTTTTTTTTTTTTTTTTGTATGTGTAATAGTAGCTCTTTATATCAGTACTGCAGGCTTGAGAGGAGAAGAATTGTTTGCTCTTCACACTGCCGCGACCGGCCTCCCATAGCACCACCACCATCCACCGCTACTCACCCACCTGGCCAACTCCTAAATATGTGCGTACCTTGCATATAAGCTATGAAACACCTGACACCTCTAGGTATCGCAGTGTCGGACACGGAGATACGTACGGGACACGCCACGTGGCGTGTCCCATAATTTAATTTGAATTTTTCATGGAGACACGGCTGGGGATACCGATGGGGACACTGCAGAGGCCAAACTGTAATTTTTTCTAAAATTTTGGAGGTTAAACTGTAATTTTTTTTTAAATTGGGGTCAAATTATAAATTTTTTAAAAAAAATTTGGGGCCAAATTATAATTTTTAAAAATTCTTGGGTGCTAAACAATAATTATTTATTTATTTATATATATAAATAAATATATATATATATACACGTGGCGTGTCCCCCAACCGTATCCGTGTCCCCATTTTTTTAAAATTCCCGTATCCCAGTGTCCGTATCGGTATCGGTGTCCGTGTCGGTGCATCATAGCATATAAGTATATCCTTAAAAATTAGGACTATAACCATATCCTTGATCTGAATTAGGACTATAACCATATCTTTAAAAATTAGGCCTTTTTACGTTCTGAATTGTATAGATCTGAGTTTTTTAGACCTATTTAGGTACACTTCGGTCAAATGAGTGTGTTGATTATATCATTTGGGTTTTCCTTTAGATCTTTTTAGGTGTGGGCTTCGTCCCTTTGAGTGTTCTTCGTTGGTTTCTTGCCAAACTTAGATTTTGGGTCATGGGAGAGTATAGGATAATTCTTAGCTTTTGTTATCCCTCGTTTGGGTAGTAGGTTAGGAATTTGATGCTATTATTCCTTATCCTGTTGATCTTTGTTTTTTCAAAGATTAATAAAAAAATTTAGCCTTTCAAAAAAAAAAAAAAAACCATATCCTTGATCCTTTGAGAGATCGAACTAGGGCTTTTAATGTATTTTTGTAGCCTCGTTTGTAAAATGTTTACTTGATCATTAGTAAGGCTTTTCATCTAACTTGGTAGGAGTATTTAATTTGTGTAAAAGACAAGAAAAATTGGTAAACGGATATCCGGGTGCACCTCGACTAATTTCGGGATGCTGAAGTAAAATGATCGGGCAAACCTCCAATGACCCTAAGATTTGAAATATTTCGCTTTCGTGGCATTCGAGCTTGCGAACTTGTGAGGGACGAGCCATTTAATTACTTTCTCATACACACTCGGCCAAATTTCTTTGGGTTGTTCTAGAAAAAAGAAAACGTATATTCATTTAAGAAACTTCATGCAAACATATAGATTATAAACATTTATTCACTACTGAATATATGGGCTTGGATCTTATATTTGTTTATGAATTTTTTCCTCAAGATTCCAAAAAAATTGTGCCTCCTTTGTGTCGATTTTCTGGGTCCGCCACAGAATATTAGATAGTTTTGCAAATTTGGGTCTCCAATTTTTAAATATAACAAATTTTACCCACAAAAACTTCAAAAAATTATGCTATTGACCGCACAATGTCCGGGATAGCTGGAAAAATATACTGAGGGCTCATTTGATACGGCGTCTTGTTAATTTAATTGCTTAAAATCTTGATATTTTTGTCTCGAGCTATTGTGGATTTGCACTCAACTGCTTCCATTTTGTAGGAAAGGTCAATAGGCGCGACCGTTGACCGTTTGACTAGCCAGTGGGCATGCGACACCTGTACTCATCCTCGCGGGGTTGACAATTTGACTAACGAACCCTATCTTGCCACGTGGCGCCTCAGTCGCTCGACACGTGGCCCCGCGCGTGGGAGCCACGCGCTACCCATAGCTTTGCAGCGTCCATGCAAGGGTCGCGAGTCCAGATTCCTCCTTTAAGGAGAGAGTTACATCTATTCAAGTGGATGCTTATTGCGGTCCCGATCTAATGGAGACGATAACGCGGTAAGCAAGATGCACAAAGAACTTGCCCAGACTTTTATGTCTGCTCCGGCCTTTAGCCAGGATCCGAGGAGCCCCTTGAGGCTTGGTAGCGGTATTGGCGCGACTGAGTAGGTCACGACCTTGCCCTACGGGAATGAAGGGGATCTAGTGGCTTGGTGGCTGTAAAAGAAGAAGAGGATCTCCGCAAATAAGAGAATACGCATACCGTCATGCTCGCGGTCATCGCGAGAGTAGCGACACCTTGGCGGTCAGGGGGGACAGAAGGGACACGTGTCATTTTATCAGCGCGCCACTTGGCGCCCGAGAATTAGCTCGTGTGGTCTATAAATATGAAACGTCTCTTCATTGAATCCCAAATGATGGAGCACATTGTGAACATTCCCTAGAGAGAGAAAGTTGGTGAGCACTGATTTCAAAGGAGGTCTTATCCTCTTTCAAGGGCTCTATTGTCTTTCCTCTTGGGGATCTTTGGGTTTGGGTCTCCACTGCCTAGCTACCCTCTCTGTTCACCCCTGCTCTTCTTCTTCACCCTTCTAAATCACTCCTCTCATTCCTCTCCATAGACTATTCTAACCTCTCCGGCATATCTATTCCTAAGGGATATTTGTCCACTCAAAAATCGGACCTATCCTACACATTCCAATTCTCTGATGTGATAGTGTCTTAGCTATGTCTTTAGCCTCTAATCCAGCTCCATGCTCGCAAAAAGCATGTTGAGGTTGGTTCTCATTATATTTGCGAAAAGGTTATTCAGAAACAATTACTCATCAAACATGTTCCCTCTTGTTGCCAAACGCAGATATTCCTACTGAACAACTTACCATTTTACGATTTCATCTTCTCAAGAACAAACTAAGGCTGTCAGTCCTTTCAGCATCAGTTTGCGGGGGTGTGTCAAGCAACTCAAGTGAGGGCCTTGAGGCACAAGCAGTTGAGGTCAATCAAGTGAGGCACGAGTAGCTGAGGCTCAATCCAGTGCTAGGGCTTGCTCTTCTCAGCCTAGTGCCAGCTCATAATTAACCAGCTCATTCCAGGTGACAGTTGGTTAGGTAGTTATAGTGTCAAAGTTAGTTAGGTAGTCATTTTCACTGTAAATTGATTGGTTAGTGAAGTTTGTCAACTGCTTGTATAAATAGTGGTGTGATCCTTTGAGATCTGTATTGTTGATTCATACACAAACAGATGAAATGGAAAGACTAGTTTTTTCTCTCTAAAGTCTACAACAATAACGAAAATATTGGAATGACAAGTAACATTCGATTCTTTTCTTGCATCACACCTTCTGTTTTTTTCACGAACATTAATTTGCTTTCTCGTTAATGGAGAAAGAAATTGATTTTCTCACAATTAGTTAATTAGTTGAGGTGTCCGTGAGCTGGTCCGGATAAAAAAACCCAGGCACAGCATGTGAGGTAGAAATACATGAATGATGCCCCGGATTTACCAAACACAGTGTGGTTGAGTGAAAATACCGAATGAGCTTAATTAATCCAAGTACGTGGTCCACATATAAACATTCCCATTCCCAAACATGTTTGCACCTAAATTGGAATTTTTACTCAAAGCGCTGAATGAGATCACTCACCAACCATTATCATATGTCTAGTACTTTCTAGTGTGATAAATTAATACCCATGAAACGTGTACGTGCATATATATATGTAGCAACCTAAGTCATCTCCACCAAGTAACGTAACATATACAAGCATGTACGGAACGTGAAAATTGACAGTATTTACTACTCCAGCATCTTCAAATCTTGTCATGATTATGGCGCGGTAGCACGTCGTTAATTAACTACTTCCAATCTTTGAGATGAAAGAAAGGGTACATAACTTACATGCATCTCCAGTTCGGACCAGAGCTAGCCCGGGTATCATATGTGCCCCAATTAAAGAGTCTTGAATATTAGAAAGAAAGCAACTCGTTGGGAATTGAAGAGGGGAGAGCGAGTAAAAATCGAACGATTAGTTTTATATTTCTTTTTATTGTGGATTTTTCATCAAGATAGAATTTTTTTTTAAAGTTTGTGATATAAACACATCTGTGATGTGCGTCTCTACATTAAGAATTGGTTCAACCTCGTCTAAAACTATAAAAGTTTACTCACATACATGCTTAATCGCTCCATATGTAGTTTAATGAACCACGCAATTTCAACTGCATAAACCTCGCACAATTTTTAGTTAACACTGCGATCTATATATCATGAACATTGAATAATTAGAAGATGCTAGTGAGTCCCAACGATTTTACTTGACACGAATTCAGTGTCAAAGTACTTTGATCATGAGTCCCACGTACGAGTGAAATTTGTAGTGACATGCATCCACAGAGAGAGAGAGAGAGAGAGAGAGAGAGAGAGAGAGCTCTGAAGTGTTAACGAATCAATTTCCTCAAATGGCATGCAATCAAACATTTCGTGCCATCACAGCATCCAGAAATCTATCAACATCATCAGAGACATTAACCCAACAGGCAACAACCAATGAATCATCAACTTACCAAAAAAAACCCTGAAAGCAACCTCACCAAGTCTCTGTTTCCTTCCCTCAAATCTAGTAGTATATTCTTCCACAGCCACACCTTCCTCCTAATATCTTTCTCAAAACAGAAAAATCATTTGTCCAATTAAATCCCCAATTTTATTTTATTTTATTTTATTTTATTTCATTTACTAGTATATATAGTATATAGTGGAGAAATTCTCTTCCAATTTGTAACTGGGGACTATGATTGCCTACATATATCCCGAACTGACATAACCTACGCCTGCAAGCATATACCGATTCGATTCGATATTCTCATGATCAACGATTAAGTTCGTTGAAGCGGCCGAGTGGGCCCAAGAGCCTCTCCTGTTCAGTGAGAGAGTGGCGGAAGTGGCAGCGGTGGCCGTAAGGGCAGGTGTCGCCGGCGAGAACCATGCGGCAGACCTCGGTCTTGTACCTGGGGTGCCTGATCACCGGACGCAGCTCGGTTATCCCGTGCGCGAACTGGCAGTTGTCGCCGTAGGGGCACTTCCCGGTCTCCTGCCACTTGTTGCACAGCTCTGTTTTGAACATCCCTTGGTTGTACACGTCGAACTCCAACGCCTCCTCCTCTCTCTTTCCTCCTGGCACGTACACTCGTTGCTGCTGTGTACGTTCCACACCCACAATCAGCGAATTGGCAATGAAACAGTCACATGCAAAAAGTTGAAAAAAACGAAATCACACATTGGCCCCTTACTTTTTGGAGATTTCACTTTTGTGGAGTACTAGTCAAATATGTAAGCCTCAAACATTTAGACCCCGTTCATTTTGGGATTTTGGATTTGAATTTGTTGATAATGAGTGTAGAGAGAAATAAAGTAATGATTGAAAACAAGAGTAATGATTTGAGAAAGATAGAAAAAAAAAATGAAAATAATAATTAGGAAGAAATAGGATAATAATTAGAATTCAAAATCCAAAACCATTAACCGAACAAGGTCTTAAACTACTAATGTGAGAGGACACATGGCATTAAGGACTCAATTGAAGCGAGGTGAAATTGGATCGATTATTTCTAGTGTGACCTAAAATCGAATCGTTTAAAATACATGAGAGGACCCAAGGTATCAAGGACTACTTTGAAACAAAACAAAAGTCCAGAGAAAAAATTGAAACTCTGACCAAAACTAAATTCAGAGTAGAAATCTACATGAAACAGTGGCGCTATTAACCATTCGAAACAGCAGCTGATAAAAAAAAAAAACCCCCATTCGAAACTGAAAAACAGAGCAGTTGCATTGACTCCACCGACTCATTCAGGATCAAAAGTGTCCCTAATCTAACATGAACCAGCGGAATGGCAATGATACAGTCACATGCAAACGATGCAAATTGTAGTGGAGTAATTAACTAATTAATTCATTTGGCCCCTATGATTTTGCGGAGATTTCACTTTCGTTTCTGGAATTTCAAATTCAACTAATTCTGTTTTCTCGCATTAATATTTCAAAGAACAAATCATTTCGGAGGTCAAAGTGAAACTTGAACAAATATACATGGATCACTGGTTGAATTTAATTGTACAGTAAAACTTTTGAATTACTGTAAAAACATAGATAATTAATTCTCACATCAATATTCTTTTACCATTTGAACCCTGCGAACTTTATTACAATGCTTTTTCATGTTTAGAAACAGTTGAACAAGAGAAATGATGATATCACAATTGTAAATAAATAAAAAAGTGCGGATATAAATAAGTAGAGTTTTAATGCACCATATCAATCGGATGAGTTATCCAATATAGCATAAATTCGTTCAAATTACTAACGTAAAAGGACGCAAGGTGTCCGTGTCAAGGACTATATTGAAAGAAAATAGAAAATCTAGAGTTTAGATTGATATAATTGAAACTATGAAAAAACGAAACTCATGGACCACCGACTTTTATTTGAAAAACAGAGCAGTTGCAGTGACTCACCGACTCATTCGGGCTCGGGCTCTTGACTCGGTTACCTCGACTCGGATCTCCACCGCGTTGAGCGATCTTCAGGTACCCGCTCGAGCGAACAGAGATGCTCTTCGGCAACTGAACTCTCTCCGGAGTATTCCTCCGATCGAACCGGCTGTGTTCGATCACGCTCGTCGGGCTGATGTCGCAAATCTCTTCTCGATTCTCTCGGATCATACCGGCGTTCCCTCCGATGCTCATGCGGTTGAAGTCGTTGATGAAGGAGAGAGGCGGCTGGGGAGCAGAGGTGAGGAGGCAGTTTTGGATGGTGGCCTGGGAGAGGAGAGAGAGGCGGTTGACCAGGTCCGAGTTGGCGACTCGGAGCTCGTCGTTGTCGTCACGGAGGGAGTCGACTTCCAGGAGGGAGTCCTGGAGGTGGGCGAGGCACATGGCGTAGCGGTTGTAGAGCTGCTGGTACTCGAGGACGAAGCTGGCCTGGCGGAGGCGGTCGTCGACGGTGGAGACGACGTCGTTGTTGTTGTTGTTGTTGTAGGAGGAGGAGCAGTCGGAGGGGGAGAGGGAGGTGGTGGAGGCGGCCGGAGGGAACATCGGCGAGGGGTGGTAGAACGAGGCGAAGTGGTCGGTGGCTGGTTGAGGAGAGAGATGAGGTTTGCGTGTCTGGAAAGGCGACGGCGAGTCGGTGGAGTTGGTTTGGGGGCCGTTGTTGTCGACGGTGCTGCCCTCTTTCTGCATTTTTACCGGAATTCGCTCGCTGTGTACTGAGAAAGACGAAATTAAGGTCAAGTTAACAATGCGATTGAATTTCAAAACACACAACACACGACGCAGATTTACATAGACCAAGGCACATTTTGATATACGTATATATGTGTAACTATGTAGGATAACATGAACATGAAAGCGGTGGAACTAGCAGAAACTTCTAGCCAGACAGCGAAAATGCATCGAAATCGAATCGAATTTGGACAATCGCAGATGAACAGCGAGATCGAAGAAGAAAGTAAAACCTTACAGAGTTACTTGCTCAGACGCTCTGCACTTCGATCGAGAGAGAGAGAGAGAGAGAGTTTGCCGCCTGAAGCGTGGGCGGGGAGCATATAAAGACCTGAGGTTATAATCGAGTGTATCGCGAATCACTATTGATAGGTCCATCGGGTCATTTATACGCTGTTAGTACAAAGTTTTCAGATGTAGTACAAGATTCCGACGTGGAAGAATATCATTGGACGACTCTTGTGTAAGTCTCGAGTTTGAAGGGTAGCTGAAAATTTGGAGGGTATGGAACTCGTTTCACGTTAGGGGGACGGGGGCCCGGCCATGAGTTGGTTCTGAAACCGTTAGGGCAGAGAGAGAGAGACCCAACAGAAAAGTGCGGGAAAAATTGGGGGCAAAGAGGTAGCATGTACCTACGGTTCCATTAACACTCCGGTTCGTTCAATCATCAGGTCACTTTCTGTATTGTAAATTTCCAACTAGCCATGTCAATGTGTAATTAAAGTAGCGCCCATATAATGTCACTCTATATTGGTCAGGTTTTTTTTTTTGGTCCGAGAGGATAGGATATTAGAGCATCAACATTGAAATAAGCAAAATAAAAAATTGTTAAAGTTAGAAATGTTAGATTAAAAAAATGCTTAGAGTGGAATAATTTTAAAAAACTAACAATATTTTGTCAATAACCAAATTTTATCTCTCAATCAAGTACACCAACATTTCACAAATACCTTCTCTCTTCCATTCTCTCTCTCTCTCTCAACAATGTTTTCAAAAAATAATTTTAAAAAACTGTAACTTTTAGATTTTTTTTTCCTATTTTTTGAGAAACTTTTTTTTAAATAACTATAAGTAAATAAAGTGTGTTTTTCAAAAATCTGTTTTTGAAATTTCAAAACTCTTTTATAGAAAACTGTTTTTACACAAAATTTGTTTTAAAAAAACTGTATTTATAGTTTTTTAAAATTTCAAAACTATTTGTATAAATATAATTCTTTCAAAATTTCTCAAAATTGTATTTACAGTTTTTAAGTGAACAAAGTGTATTTTGAAAAACTGTTTTTTGTTTTCAAAAACTTTTTTTTAATTGCTTCTAACATAAACTATTTTTTTTTCCTTCAAAAACCATTTTTTCAAAAACTATGCGTGAAATGAAGGGAAAAAGTTTGGAGGGCCCATTGATTTTGATTATGGGCAAAAAATAACCAATGTGGAATTTGACATTGCTAACTTTAGCAACCTCTAAATGGATAATCAAAATTTGATGTGGTATGTTTTGATTATTTACATTTGCTTATTCCACTACTGATACTCTTAGGAGGGGCTAGAGGTTACTGCCTACTGGTTCCAACGAGAGTTAGTCGAGCAGTTCCTCTATGAAGACTCGAATATAGCACCTCTCACTTAGAAAGGAGAGTAACAAACCAACCACACTAGCCGTTGTGTTCATGGGTCGGTGAATTTGGAAGGCCAAATTAATAAGCAAACTATCTTCTTCTTTTTTAATTTTCTCATATTGATAAAAGAAATGTATCAAATAAGTAATTATACAATCAAGTTAGTTTTGAGTTTGACTACTACCCCTTTGTACTAGTACTTGATATTTATTCGAATATTAGAATTAAAAAATCATATTTGTGGTTCATACTCCCTCCGTCCCAATTTGTTTGTCCCTTTTCATTATTTGGGACCTCTTACAAAATTGTCTATATGTTTCAATTTATAATGTTTCTTATATGCAATATGGATCTTGTTTGATAGATCTCAATTAGATCTAAAATATGATATTTTCGAAATTATGTAAAATATTATAAATTGTGAGATATAGACAATTTTTTAAAAGGCACGTATGTCGAAATTGGACAAACAAACTGGGACGGATGGAGTAGTATATTTGTTTTACGAGAAAATTTTCCGCCATGAATAATTGTTTACGAAGCCATTCACAATTGTCCAAAAGTGTTCTGGACGGTCCGGATTTTAATGAATTTTTTTCGGGAGTTAACACTCTTCCCTGGAAAAGTGTTCTGGACGGTCCAGATTTTAATAATTAGTTACTGCCGTAAAGGATTTGTTCATGGCTGAGCTGTGAATAAGTTTCTCTCTTTTTTTACTATTTTTTTTTGGGTGTTACGAGGTTCATATTATAGTTAGTTAGGAGATTGTGCCCCACTACTCGGACACAAACCCCAGCTGCCCTTAAAACAAGATCGAGCGTGTTTGTCTTGATCAGGAGCAAACATCATAGCTTCTGTATTAATTTTATCGGTCAAGCTAGTGTCATGATGTATCACTTGTACTAGTTTTTTTTGAGAAAAATAATTTGTATTTTCCATCACTATTACTAGTTTGTTTCCTCATAATTGTGATAGCGATACAGTCCGGGGAAACACATATCGTCATTTTCGAGTTAATTATTACTCCTATGTCTTAAGCGTTAAGACTTAAGAATATGTCGCAATTCTATATTATCGATCTGTGCAACCTTATACGTGGCATGCAGATCCTGAGATTTTGATGTAGGACAAAAATGGAGGGTTTTTGTATTTTATTTTTATTGTTTTAGAATAAGATTTTGACTAGAAACAAATAATGACTCAAATATTTGGTGTAAAGGAACAAATATTTGGTGTAATTGTTTCAAAGTCATATGGGGTACCGTCATGAGTTCTTTTCATCAAACAATGACTCAAGGAATGGTTTAAGTTTTATTCTTCACTCTTTCTTAAGGTTGTTATAACCCTCAGAGCTTGATCACCTCCGTACGTAGTTACCGAAAAAAATACTATTGAGTGCAACGATCACCGAAATTTAATTAAAAGTTGCTAATATTTAGACTAAGTGAGACACCATCGATCGCCTGTCTAATTAATTGCATGCACTTCCCTTTGTACCATGTTGTGGTTTCTACCTCTATATATAAGAGATTTTTCGTTGGTTGATGATACCAAACCATCCAGTATCCTAACAATATTCACTACTAATCATTCGCTACAGGTGGGACGAGAGACTATATGTATCTGAGGGATTAACTGACTCGGGACATTCCCATCACAAAAGAAAAATGCAAGAAAGGAAACAGTACTTAGTAGTAGTAGTAGTAGTAGTATTTTTCGAATTAGAAGACATGCATGGCAAATGGATAAAATGAAAAGCTTGTTGTGAGATCAAAGGAAATAATGCGGTAAATTAGTCCGTAGGCCGGGTTGCTTGGCAATTAAGGAACTATAATGAGATGAAGGGAGAGAGATGGTGTTGGATTGAAGTTTTTGCATCCCAATCAAGCATATGATCAGAGGGTGGATGAATAAATTAATACTCCACTTTGTTAGGCCATTTTAGGTAAACCTCGAATGATATGGCTTTTGGTTGCTTCTTTGTCACAACTTTAACAAACTCCCGGCCCCCTGCCCCTCTTGACCCACATCAAATCTCTAATCAACCTCTTGTTGGGAGTTCAATCCACATTGCTTGACGCTTTATCATTTTGCTTTTTCAATTATTAATGGGTTCATTTCGTCATACTCAATCCAATAATCACTATACTACTTTTCCCTTTGTTTTTTTTATTTTTATTTTTTATGTATAATTCGGTGTCCGGACCAGTTTATGCGAACCTCGACTAATTATGGAGGTCAATACACTCATCGTCTACCAGCAGAGATTCCACTTGAAGCCAAAGCTTAAATGCTCTGTATAGACTGACCCTCTCTTCTTCTTCATTTTGACAGAGTAAGTGCATTTTTATATTAAGGCCATTGTGAGGCTATATTAGTGTTTGTTGCGTGTGCGCGCACTTTTTATTATTTTTAAATAGGTAAAGAAATTTGTATTGAAACAATGATAGAATACCCGAGAGTGATTTTGTAGAGAACCAATATAACCAAGTTTGAAAGTCACCATCAAGTCTGAGGGGATTGGCCTAATGGTCCTATAACTAAGGAGTTCCTAGATCTAAAGTATCCATCGTTTACGGCTAGGACTATTGGGGTCTCTAATCCCGCTTGTTGCCCTAGCTTTTTTCTCTCAGTGTCAGTGTCGGCCCAATATTGCTTTCAATTCGTTTGGTACAATTCATACCAGACTTTGTCTGTATTTTAATTCATACCATCCTGCTAGCGGATAGTGGGATTGATACCTCAAAAAATTAGTCGATACGCCCGTAAATTGGTCAAGCGCTCTAAGTTATCTTAAAAAAAAGTTAGAGACCACTAACCCTCTTGAGTGTCTTGCATTTATGGAAGAATTTTCAGAGAGAAAAGAACTGTGGTCGTCCCAAAATACTCGAGAAGGGATTTGCAGTGAGAAAAAGAATTTTCGTTTGACAACATGATAAAACGAATTTCTCCTTCTCCTCGCAAATCTGTCTGCAAAACTAAAGAGTGTTGAGCACTGGTCATATTTTTTTTTTCTTTATACTATGGAAGCGCAGGTATATGGTAACCATCGCCTCCTGGCAGTACGGCGTCAGCCACACCACACCAGTACTATTCACAGAGAACCCGTCGCACTTATATCTGGACACGAATCTAAAGTCCTACTTGGACCTTGTCCAACCCAGGCCCGAGTTTCCACCGCTAACCAACCCCTCGTCCATTTTAGGCCCCGTTCCGCTAAGGTTCATATTTTTTTAAGTACATATTTTTCTCTTTACGGAACATGTTATTCTCTCACAATACATCACCTTTAATATTGTTCATGTTCAACCGTGGAGAAGCGACGACTGGCCTTGGTGCAGCACTCTTCATACTAAGAAAACAGAGTCTCGTAACGCTACTGGGATTGGACCACAAGGTCCATCTGATATGGTACGTGTTTAAGAAGAAAGCCCACAACTGTATTCACAACTTCTTCTTCAATTTGGAATGGGCCATGACTTTTGTGGGTTGAACTTTGTTGTTTTGCCCGTCCAACAGATTAAGGTTCCGTTTCGCTAAAGTAAATATTAAGTACTTAGTTTTTGAATTAAAAGTGATGTATTATGAGAGAATGACCTATCTCGTAAAGCGGGGAAAATAAGTACTTTAAAAAATAAGTATCTTAGTAGAACGGGAAATTCACTTATGATTTTTATTTTATTTTTTGGTTTTTCTTTTAAGATCATTCCCTTGTGAATGTATAATTGTAGCTTTTGATTGCGTACAAGCATGTAAATGTTAAACAAAGAGCGTAAGATGGTTTTTTATTTGCCCAATAACCCCAACAACCAAAAAAAAGGTATGCAGTGAGTGGAATTTTTGCACCTATATAGGAAAATAATTTTCACACTTTCCTTTTAGCCACTCACACTCTTTTTTATTTATTTATTATCCACATGAATTTACAATATTGTCTTTGAATATGTGAAAAAGTTTATTGAATAAAGGGCAAGGTAGTAAATTCAAGTGGATAAAAACAAAAACAAAAAATAGAAGTGTGGGTGGCTAAAAGGGGAGTGTAAAAATCAATTTTCTAATTATATGGTTGAATAGTGCTCATCTTGCATGAGGACAACACCTGATCAGTCCTACCTTAATGATCAGAACTGGTCATTTTGCTCAATTTATTTTTTTATTTTTTGCAAAAATCAACTCAATTGAACACTAGTAAGCGCTTGATTAGATTATTCATTTTCTTCGTTTAAAACTTTGGAGTAAAACTCGAATCAAGACAAGTATTGTTCAAATAAGATGCTAAAGATATGAGATTTGGTTTATGTTCTGCGAGAAGGGTTAAAACATCAAGTCCTATAACATGAACATTGAACAAATTTAGTCATTGAGTAATTAGGACCCGGTTTGAAATTTCATAAAGTGGATAATGTTCGCCCGCAAATATAGCACTCATATGTAATGCTTGCAACGATTGTAATGACTAAGGCCGGTATAATCAAAAATGGATAACTAAAAGTTGACATATCAATTTTTGATTATTCATTTAAGAGGTTGCTAAGCTTATCAATGTTAAGGTTCACAATGGTCGCTTCTAGTCCATAACCAAAATAAAGGGTCCACAACAATTTCACTCTCTCTCTCGCCCTCTGTTTTCCGTCATTCACTTATCTTCATTTACGTTTTTTTGGGTAAAAATATATCGATTCCCTTCTTTAATTTTGGAGGAAAATCGGTGACTTCCTTCCATCCTATTATAATTTTTTTTTTGGGAAAATAAAAATAGAAAAGAAGAGTGAAATACCTTAATCCGACGATAATGGGTTGAATGGTAGATGATTGAGAAGTATAAACTTTACTTTTGGAGAGAAAGAAAGAGAAATAGTTTGTGGGTAAAGTGGAGAAGATATAGAATTGGCGAAGAAGAGAAGAAGAAAATACCGAATGAAACATGAGTGTATACAAATTTTAGAATTAGTTAACTTATGTGTCTGACAAATTTTGATTATTAAAAAATGTTACTAGTTTTGATTATCCAAAACCTAAAATTTGATTATTTCTAAAAATGTTGCTAAGTTTAAGGCTTAATTACTTATTGCCCCTTTTATCTATACATATTTTTCACTTTACCCCCTCCAACTATAAAACGGTACATCCTACCCCCTTTATCTGTAACGATCCGAATTTTTGACCTAATTTTTTTTCCTAAATATAATATTATTTAGAATTATTTTCCTTAATGTAATTTTTTTTAAATACAATTATGCATGTAATATATACATGTATTCTTTTAAAAATTTTCCTACACACAAATTACATGCATGCACAAATACAAACTCCTTCCGTCTCTCCGTCTCCTACCTAGTCTCTACTTTCTCCCAAACCCTAAAATCAAGCCTAATTCGTCCATTCCAAATCCCATGAACCTAACCCCATTAAATTCATCATTATCCTCTTTCACCAAAATTTTTCTATAAATACCCCACTCCATTGACCCACGAAATTTACATCACAATATTCCCCACGCCCCACCAGTCTAAAAGAAAGAGAAAAGTCAGAGAAAACGGAGCTTCAATCCATGGAGTTTTAGAGAGAGAAAGAAAGAAAGAAAGAGAAAAGTGGATTTTGTACCAAGACCAGACCGAAATCCAATTTGATCGCTCCAAACTTTTTCCACAACTCCTAGCATCACCAAGCATTGTCCAATTTGGTCCCAAAGTCTCCCGATCAAAAAAAAACCCGAAGTCTTCTTCCTCAAAATTCAAAATTCTTTTTTAAATCAATTCGATCCGATTCAATGTACTATAATCCTATCCAACCTCTTCTCCAAGTATATTAAGTGTTTATATGCTTAAACCTATGTCCCGAACAAAAAAAAATATAGTTCAATGCGCGTTTTCTGCCGTATTCATAAATTTGATATTATTTTTGAGCCCGACACTTTATTTGTAATTATTTACGAAGAAGATGACCCTTCTGATATTTATTTTACAACCTTAATGATATTAATATTATCAAAAACTACTGACTTGATATTATTTTCTTACAATATAATATCAACTTAGTATAAAACGTATTAATTATATCCGTTTAATTTATCTGGTAGATTAAGTTGGTTTTAAACGTTTCGAAACAACTTTGCGACCTCCAGAACACCATTTTTGACCCCCAAACTATTTTTTCTAGACTTTTCACACCTCAAAAATCATACCTTATTAATTTCATAATTTATTTATTTATTTAGATATTTATTAATTATTTATTCGTTATCTTTTAAGATTTTATAAACGAAAAATATTTGCGACTTTCCAAACAATATTTTTAACACCCAAACTATTTTTCCTAGACTTCCCACACCTCAAAGATGTTATCTTGTTAATTTCATACTTTTTTATTTAATTTACTATTTATTATTATTTTTACAGTGTTTTCCAATTAAAATTTCCTTACGACCTTATAAACCTTATTATAAATTTTCGAATAATTTTATTTAGACTTTTTACCTTCCAAAGATGAAACGGTTTTAACCTCGACCTATCTTATTTATTAAATAATTTATTATCCATTTATTTTACTTTTAACAACTTTTATTCAATCTTTTTATTTAAAATAATCTCGCGACCCTCCGAACCCAACTTTTGACACTCAACTGGTTGCATAGGACCTTTAAGACTCTTATTAAGGTCATGATAAATATTCTAATATTTTTATCTAATTAATGTATTTAATTAGTTTTTAATTAATCTATTCTCTTAGAATTAATTAATAAGAGCCCAGAAAATTTTTCCTTTTAAATTACTTTAAAACTCTTACTTTATTATTGACATGGTGACCATACAAGATTAAGGGCAATGGCCCATCCATAAAAAGTTGCATGATTTCATTATTTATTAATCGTTTTAATTATTATTGATTAATTGCATATTGTACCGATACTTGATTTAAATGCTAGATTGGTCCCTAGAAACATGGGGTGGTATTGCGAAATAGAATTCATCTAAACAATGCTAGATAATGGATAAACTGGAAAGTTTTTATTTTTAGATTGTCTGCAGGCGTAATTTTGAGATGTGATGAAAATGAAACTGGCGGGTGTCCAGTGATAAATTGATAGACTGGTGGGTGTCCAGTGATGAATTGATAGACTGGCGGGAGTCCAGTGGTGATTGTGATGTGGTTTGTGAAGTGGTACATAAGATAAGCGAACCCTAGTCGTGATTCAGGCATGATAAGCTTTTCCCTTGTTGTAGTTATTGGAATGCATACTCAGTACATAACTTAGGTGCATCTGCGACAGCAAAGGAAAGTGATCTCATGGGACCGAGCATGGTTAGCGGTTGGGGAGGAAAAATTCCGCGGAGGAGATCTTAGATTACACGACAAGTTAATGGATAGTAATAAACTGGTTTATGTAGAACAAACTCTGTCTTGCTTTTTCGCACTACTATTATCCTGCTGCTTGCTAACTGTAAAGTAAGAGGGGTGGTTGGGTTGGATTATTCTACTGGGTGATTTATCACTCACAGATACGTCTGTATCCTGGCAAATCGTTTACTTCGGCGATCAATTTGCCAGTGGGCGCAGGATTCAATGGAGAGGATTCAAAGATGTTGCAGTTCAACACAGAAAGAATGTCAGGAACGAAGATCGAGTATGCTTCGGATTTGTATCAAGCCTAGAGTCAGTTCTGAAGTTAATGTATTTTGAATCAGTAAATTTATCTTTTGACTGTAATAGCTAAACTTTATTTTGAAAAATTATATTTATTTAGCAAATTTTCTTAAAATTTTATTTTATATTGCTCCCGAAAAGTCGGGGCGTTACATTATCTATTAGAAATGGCTATAAGCCAAACTCTGTTAACAGATGTTAGTGTGATTACAAATGTACCCTTGGTCTGGCGGGAATGGAGAATGGGTACCAGACTTTTTTTGGCGGAAATTAGAATGGCAGGTGAGACCTCTATTTTAATATTCTCTCATTCCTTGATATTCCTCACTTTACTCTTTGTCTGGAACCCAAAAATGGCTTTTCTAGAAGCCACCTAAAGCTATCAAATAGTGGACAGAGCATCAAATCCTGCCATTTCTTAGTCTCTGATCAATTTGTTCCATTTGCAAAGTGAAACAAAAAAAGGTTTGAAGCTTTACCTTTGTGAAATGATTTGTAAAATGTCCACTACATAGAATTTCGTATTTTAAAATGGTTGTTAAATCATTTGTATGTGAAAGCTGTTGCTTTGATTGTGAGGATTTATACCATTTTTTTCATTTATTACTTGTAGGCCCAGGAAAACTGCAGTTAATACTGTAGATTTGTTTTCTATGCATGTGTTTTGTTTGTTTTTTTGTGTCTGATAATGTTTTTGTCAAGTAGCAGTAGATTCACTAAGGCCCCGTTCGGCTTATTTTTTTTTGTCCTTATTCAACTTTTTTTTTTTGTATTTATTAGTTTTTCGTCAATTTTTTGGGAATTATTGTATGGTCATGACAAAGAGAAATCTAAAAATAAAAAATTACGATCGAAACCTAATTTTTTTGAATAAAGACAAAAATAAGCTAATAAGTCAATTTTTTTGTCTTTATTAAAAAAAATTAGATTTCGATCATAATTTTGTACTTTTTAGATTCCTCTCGTCATGACGATGCAATAATTTTCAAAAAATTGAAAACAAACTAACAAATACGAAAAAAATTTAAATAAGGACAAAAAAATAAGTCAGTTGACTTCTTTAGCTGAACGGGTTATTTTTTTGGTAGTGGTCCCCGAAACACTAAATTTTTTTCATGTTTTCATGCCTGGCAGTTGAGCCCTTTAATGGCTTCTCAAAAGTTCACATTAAATATTCACTCTGGGGGAAGAATGGTGTTTCCCCAGATGACATATGTGGGTGGGTTGGTGGGTGAAAGAGATGAACTAGGGTTTTATTTTGGGGTCTGGCTATATCTATTTTTATAGTGTGCATTTATTAATTTTTTTCCTTTTTTACAGCTCTTTAACGATCAAAACTAACGGCAGGGCTAATATGTTATGAATTGGAAGATAAAGGGGTAGGTTGTACCGTTTTATAGTTGGAGGGGGTAAAGTGAAAAATATGTATAGATAAAGGGGGCAATAAATAATTAAGCCTAAGTTTAATTATACCATTATGAGTCATCTTTTGCACAAACATTGTTAACTTTAAAATAATTGACTTTCGATTATACCACTGTGAATGGCCTAATGAAGAGTGAGGCCCAATCTTAGCTAGTGATACTGTGATAATGGGTTCACCGGTGAGATTCGGGAAAAATAATATTGGGTGGTCATGGAACACTATCCGCTAAGGTCTAATGATACCCTGCTACCACTGAATAACTATTGATGAAATTCCCAAAATTCTTGTGAGGGGTATTGGTTAGTTCTGGACCTTCAGGTTACCATCCCATTCCAGGATTACACGGCAAATGCGGAACAAAGCCGAACTAATTCGAAATAATCCAAACCCGTAATGATAATTCATACTAAAAGCAAGAAACTCAAACAAAATGGAGGATGCTACCAAATAGCATCCTGTAAAGCGGGTGCAGAGCGGCTGATCCGGTCGTTCATCTCAGCAATCGACGGCTTGAATCTTAATCGAGCAAATCCAAGCTGTCGACCGTACCGAGATGAACAACCAGATCGACCGCTGTGCAGGGATGCTGCCGGCAGAAACTCTGCCCCAACTTTCATTCCCATGAACTTTCACCATGGCATAGAATGCATAAACTTAGGAGTAGAACTGAAAAGAAGAACTATGAGAGTTACACGTAAAAGAATAGTAGTAGTAAACATGGGAAGTACTAACAGAATAGCTATGAACACAACTGTGTCCCGAACTGCGTGACTCCACCTGCATCAAAAGATTTCGGACACAATTGTGTCCAAAATCGTGTTTTAAAGGCATGGTGTAGCATAGTAAACAAAGGGAAAAGAATGAAAATAGTCTCTCTAGCTATGTGAATATGGTACCCATTTCCTTGGAAGCCACTAATGACTTATAAATTTCAAAAATCAGCCTCTTCTCGAATTCCTCTTTACCGCAACTCACCGGACCACCGCCCGCCTCCTTCGGAATCCGTCTCCCGCGGGAATCATCGCCGCCGTTCAAGTAGCCAAGCCGGTCGGAAAGTTTAACCATCGTGCCAGTATAGGCACTCTTAAATTTTCCCCATAGCTTTAACGGCGAGACTATCTTGAAACGCAACTTCGGGACGGATTTAATCCTCCAAAACCGCCGCGGACTCCCTCCGAACACAACTATCTGTAGCCTCTTCCGGTTCGGTTTTGTGCCGCCGAGACGCCGGTACCTTCTTCTCCTCCAAAACCTCTTGAGACTATCCATATGCCTTGCTGTATGTGATACTATGAGAGAGAGAGAGAGAGAGAGTTTCAGATTCGTGCATTGCTTTGAGAAATACTACCAAGTCCAAACATATAGTCTGCTGGTGTAACAGCTAGCCAACAACCAGAGAAAAACAGGAGTCAAAAGATTCGCTTTGTGATCTCTGTACACGTGGTACCATTTGAAAATTTCAGTCCTTTTTTTTTTCCATGAACAAGCTATGTTTGCTACAGTATTTTTTTAAAAAATAAAATTAACCGGATGTTCTGGGCAGCTTGCACGTACCTCGACTAATTTCGGGACCCAAAAGATAACGACCGGGTATAACCCTCAATGACCCCAAGATTTTTAATATTTGGCCTCCGTAGAAATGAAACCTACAACCTTATGAATGAATACTTATTACTTTCTCATAACCACTTGGCCAAATCCCTTCGGGCTATCTAAGTTTTGTTCAACCATTAAACATTTCACATATGTTCATCATCAGTTTGCCGACAACGAAAAATGGGAAAAAATAAAACAATATCAGGACATATTATTTGCATGTTCACTTTTATAATTATTGGTTGAGAGTAAAAAGGAAATCATCATTGTCATCCAATCTTATCCCGTCCTAAACAAACATGGTATTAGATAATCCCGTCATTTAACCTCATGCAAATAAAAAACAAAAGAATTATGACGAACAATCTCACTATTAATCCTACTTACTACGCATCACAATTTCAATCTCATCTCATTACCAATCCCACCAAATCTATCACAGTTATCAAATGGGACCATAGATCTTGGTGTGTAGACCATATCTAAAACTGGGCTGATCAATGTTGTCATGTTGGTAAAAATTTAGCCGAGCTATATTAATGTTAAGAGAATTAGATCGTAATAGTTTGACCAGTTTGATCGTCAATTACATTCAAATAACTATTGATGTCCGATTAAGTTAATTTTTGTCATGAACAAATTACAACTCAAGAGCTGAATAAATGGATCCAATTGAAAAATAGGACTATAATAGGTCCCGTTTTATCGCATATTATTTTTTTCAAATTTTGTCTTACCTTTTTATTAATTGATGTCAAATTTTTGTGAATTATTAATTCGTCATAATGAGAAAAATCTGATATAGAAGTAATTTTTTGTGAACCGTCTTGAACTATTAGTTTGTCTTATCTTTTTGTTAGTTTGAGTCAACATTTTTCCTTTACTGCACTTTTTAAATGGCGTGGTCACAATTTTTTAATTTTTTAGATTCTTATACAGGGACAGCAATACGTTATTAAAGTTATGATTAAATGCCAAATGTAGACGAAGTCAGAGGGAGAAGAGCTAGAGGATCTTGAATCCTTGATTGGGTACAACAGGTTGGCCAAGGCCAACAACCACGTTTGAACTTTTTTCAACTTCGTGCACATGACCTTGGACCACGGTCCCCTGACCGACCGGCCATTTTAAAAATATTGATTGGTAGCTAGCTGGGGCAGCTTTCTTTCAGTTCACCAAAAATGAAAAAAAAACAAGAGTTGGTGAAATAGTAGTGGCTTTTGTACTCCAGAAAGAAAGAGACAATTCAAAGCCATCCAGAAGTTTGGCCGCAACGTAGAAGAATCCACAGCTTCCCGAATTGCCAGGCTCTCTTTTCAGATAATTTATGGGGTGAAAGTTGTGGAGGGATGAAAATTTAAAGAAGGCCTGTATGGACTTGACCCAAAAAAATTGTAGCACCAACTGAGATTTTTGAATTTGGAATTTTGAAGAAAGTAAATCCATAAGTCTTGGACTTTGACCACAGAAAAATTAACCGTTCGGAGTTATTTAGTTGCTGAGTAGCCTGAGTTTACCAATGACCAAACCACTCTCTTTTTCTTTCTTTCTTTCTTTTTTTTTTGGTAAAACTTCGAATATGTATAACTAGAGAAACATTGTTCCCGGATATGAAAAATCCTTGATTATTAGCCTACATTTTTTTGAGAAATATTTCGAATTAATGTTAGAGAAATGGTGCATTTGGTTTTGTTCTGTATTAGCTGAAAACAACTGGAGAAGCATCAGTTTCGTTCTCCGCTCGATCTGTCCAAATTCATGTTCAATATTAATCCGTAAACCATCACGCAAAGCCCACATTTGATCAGCTGCTAAACTGTCGGCATTACCAATAAATCTTTGAAAAGGCCGCAACCCAATTTCCAGCACTTTCTCTGATGAGGTTGGCACCACCCAACTCTAGTGATCATCTTCCTTTTCTTTTCCTGTTGGGTGTTACTAATGCCAAACGTACAAAGCTTTTTTATGCACTACAGTTTTTGCATAAATAAAAACAGTTTCGGCATTATCATTTCCTTTCTTGTTAGGCGATTTATCACGCACGAATTTCCATTGTACTACACGAGAGATGATGAATTTGGCTCGGTTTTGAGCAAGAGCTGAGGTTAATTTGAAAATCCTGATTGAAGTGCTTTTGATTTCGAATTAAGCCAAATGGAGCAACAAGCAATAGGAATAAGATCGAGCAATGGAAACCAGAAGAGAAGGGTGAAGGGTCATGTTAGAGCATCCGCATCAACCTTTTTAAATTTTGGACCAAATTACACCTTAAAAAGTCACTTTATTATTTTAGTCACTCACTTATAAAATGTCCACTGCATCATACTCTCTGTATAAAAACTATCTTGTTAAAAATATTGTTTGTTTATTCTTTTTTATTCCGTTTTTTTGGATGATCTCTCTTTGTCTCTTCTTCTCAAAGTGCTTCCCTCAGAAAACAAAGCACAAAGGAGGCGGCAAAAGAAGGAAACACCAATCAGAAGGACAAAGGAAGAGGCAAAATTGCAGAAGTGGTGTGAGAGACAAAAATTAGGGCGCTGATCTGGATATGAGAGGAGAGAGAGTAGATGAGGAAATAGGAGAACGAGACTCATCATGTGCTGGCTCTGTAATGGCGAATCCAGGAGAAAATGGAGCCTTCGGCTATGGCGTGAAATGAATAGATGCGCGAGAGAGAAGAGGCCTGACTTTGTGGGAAATAATTAAAATTTAGTGACGGGTGAACAGTGTCTCTTTAGTTGTGACGACTGACGAGGAACTGTTCCAATTGTAAATTACAGAGACGTGAAGCGAGGCTGATAAACTTGAGTTTTCAGAATTTCAATCGCTACTTAAGAGAATAAGGGCCTTTAGAGATGCTAGTGTGGATGCCCTTAGAACAATTGGCTTTGATCCAGCAATGTGATGGGGAAGAGAAGAAGGATTGAGAAGCAGTTAGAGGGATGCCCAAAATTTTGCCAAAAATCTGATGAGCCATGGAACAATCTCCGAGAACGCGGAGGGTATTTTCCATAGGGTCTACATAAGAGGGGTAAGCACTACAAAAATCTATTATTACGAACTCGAAAAAGACACGAAATCCGAAATGACACGACACAATGCTCACCCTTGCAATAAACCTATCAATTACTCCTGTCGTTCCAATTTAAATGTCTCCTACGAGAATTTGTGCATTTTCAAATCCAAAAAAAACATATTTTTACATATTATTCTTGTTATTTTCTTACACCAAATTAAAAATATATATACATTAAAAAATTATAAAATAATAATATGTAGAAATATGTTTTTTTTTTGGTTTGAAAATGTACGAATTTCCGTAGGGAATATTTAAGTCGGGACGGAGGAAGTAAATTCGTGGCTCTAATATCCTCTGTCGTTAGTGTTTGGCACTAGTAATAAACATTTAACACTTTCGTTTTTTATCTACTTAATTGGCTTCTTTGTGGTGATCATAAAATTAATGTTGTGGTTCTTGTATTTTGTGTTGAATTAAAAAACATTTACTATGGTAATCTAACTAGATCTCATCTAACTATTAATGCAAATTAAATGGAGCGGCCCTAATATTATTACGTACAGTATGTTCAGGTTGCTTCTTAAGTTTACCGTTAGGCCCACATGGCCCGACTCATTAGTCAAATATATCATTTAATAAGAGATTAAATATTTTCCACCAGCGGTGAAGAACCTTACTTTTTCACCACCACATTTTTCGGTCCTACTGTGTGTTTATTATTGATTTGAACCGTTCATCTTGTAGACCCCATATAGTTATATATCCGTGCAAAAAATAAATTTGATCGGACATCGATAGGGGTATCAAAATTTGAATTTTGCTTTGTAAAATGCATAGTTTATCTTTATTATTATTGACAGAAATAAGTTCATCCATTTTATAAACCAAAATTTAAATTTTGATATATCTATCGACTTCCGATTAAGCTGATTTTTTGCATGACAATACTATATTTCGGGTCGTAAAATATGAAGGGTTTAGATCACAACAATGACACTCGATGGGGCTCATAATAGGCGGTGGTGAAAAAGTGGGGTTTTACACCCGCGGTGGATATAATTTATTCTCTTTAATAAAGTATCTTACGGTTAATTCAACAAATTTTACAGGCTAATTAAATGCTCCAGTGCAAGTGGGGTGGAGTGCAGTTGGTATCTCCCTTATACTCTCATGCACGTGGACAAAGTTCGATTCTCGTAAGCACCTCTCCCCCTTCTCAAGTTCATTAGGAAATAGTAGATTAGGTTTTACGAATGACAAAAAAAATAATTAATTAAATGCTCCTGTAATTAGCAGAATATACTAGGGCAAAATTGGAATATCGGGGACAAATGAATTTAAAATTGCAACTAGCATGGACCCAGTAGTATCTTCTAAATTTTACTTCTCACCCTTCAATTTTTCACGGCAGGGTAGCCCGAGCGCTTAATGGGTTGAAGAACAAGAAGAAGCTTTCAAATTCCACAATTAATCATTTTACATTTTTAGTTTGGCGAGTGATTTTAACACTTTCTAAATTAATTAATTTAAAATTTATTTAAAAAGTGTCAAAATCAATTCTCTTAAAAAATAAGTAAAAACGTATTGAAATAGGTGACTCTTTGAGAAAGAAGTCAAGAAGCTAACAATCTGCGTTAATTTAGTTAGTTGCTTCAAGCACAGCTGTCACCATATCATTTGTGATTCCTTATAAAGTTCAAAATGTCCTAGTGGGACCCACAGCCAAAAAGCACAAAGAGTGAGGTCAGGTCCCCCTATAAATTGTGCACCAAAAGCTCGGCCAGAAAATTCACCCATCCCCTACAAAATATCTCTCTCTCTCTCTCTCTCTCTCTCTCTAAACTATTTCCCCTCCCTTTTGGTGCTGAAAATGAAGATCAATGTATTTTGTGGTGTTGCACTACTCGCTATGATGATGGCGCTGCAAGGAGAAGTGCCGGTGGTGGAGGCCGCGACATGCAATCCAATGGAGTTAAGCCCATGTCTTGCGGCAATAACGACGGGGGCGCCGCCGTCACAAACCTGTTGTAATAAGTTGAAAGAACAAAAACCGTGCCTTTGTGAGTATATTAAGGACCCTAATCTCGGTAGATTTGTCAACTCTCCCAATGCCATAAAGGTTCAAAAATCCTGTGGCATCCCCGCACCCAAGTGCTAGTACATTAGAAATGTAGACCTCTACTATTAGGGTGAAAAGAGAGTAGTGTTGTAATCTACCTTTGATAAATAAAGAAAGAGTTTGGGTTCAATTTTGCATTGTGCGGCTTCTCTCTCCCTCTGTCCTTGTTGGTATCCCTTTAACATATTATTTTGATGGTGTTTTCCATATTCATGAGTTTCACACTGGGTATCATTTCATCATTTAACTCGTTCTCTTTATGGGGCTAAATTTTTTCTATTGACTAAATGGATTAAACCAGTTAAAGCCTCACAAAAAATGCGAATTTCGAAACAAGTAATTATCTTCATGTACATTAATTAATAGTCAATTGAGTAGAAATAATTTGTTTAAAGTCCTTAAATCATAGATAAACCTTTTTGATAAACTCACATCTAATATCCAAGAAAAATCATCATATATGAATATCTGCAACAACCCACCAACCCACCATAAATGCAAGAGTAAGTGTTAAAGTTTAGACATAAATGCAAGCCCACCAACCCAATGACACTTTTAATTCTCCGCAAGGGTAAAATTGAATTGAAGGATGGTGTTGTGCAGTGGTGTGTGCAGCACCATGCTACGCACTTTTAAGCTTTCGAATCGTGCATTCGACAGCTCGAATCTCATCTCGACAATAAACGGCTCTCAATCTTTAATTCCTGAGATGGGATCCGAGCCATCGAATGCACGATCCGACGGCTCGGAGGTGCACAGCACCAACCCGAAGTCCAGTAAAATTGATACCCAAATTGAAGATAATTGGTTTCTAGAATGGATCTGTCACTTTTAGTTTCGGGTTCTTTTCGGTAACTGTCCCGAATAATCCAATTATTTATCGACAATGTTGAAGACTGGCCATAATTTCCTGTGGAATTCGCACTTGTGAAATAGTTCAAGCAACTATTCGACATAGTTACTGATGCACCGCAGTCTCTTTTTACGAAATTAATTGTAAGAAGAAATCATAAACTTGCTTATGTTAAAAATTCTTTCTTTGAAACACAAACACGAATAGGTATGAACTAAAGATATTTCCTTTTCAAACACACAATAATGAGAACACTCTCAATTTTTCTTTAATTCAATAAACAACTAAATAGGGACGGAGGGAGTATTTTTTATACTAGAAAACTAAGACCGAAAAAGAATCAGCAAAATAGGAAGCTGAATCCCGGTAAATTGCTAATTGACTCAATAATTACCAAAATCGAAAGATTTGAGAATACTAGAGAATAAAGAAAACTTGCCAAAACAAATGTCACTTAAAGCGGAATATTCAAAAATAATTTATAACCAAAATAATAAAACTAGATATCCATTTCTTAAATAATAAACATTTTCCATTCTGCATCAGTTACATAGCTACTGGTGATGATCTGCTGGAATCAAGTACGGGGTACCTTATGGGTGTGGGAATTTTGGGTGTAGTGTGAATAACTTGGGAGGCCTTTGGCCTGCCCAGGCTTTTGGCTTGCGAAGGCCTTCGACTTTCCCGAGTCTCTTTACTTCCCCTTCCATATTCATGGCAGGAGTTTTCCCTATTTATGGCCCGAATTCATTTCAGCATTCATGGTGCAGCTCAAAGGTTCCTCTTGGTGGTCTATATATTAGGCATCTCGTTTCTAGTTTGAGCACTAACTCCCAAATTCTTCACGACATACTCGGAGAGTCCTCCTTGTGTGAGAGAGAGATAGTAGATGCAAGTTAGTTTGTCAAAGCTGTCACGGTGGTGTTCTGTAGGCTGTGATTTTAGGCAAATTGTCCTAGGAGATAGACACCGGCCCATTCAACCTCAGCACCATTCGGCAGGAGGTGAATCTGTTTTAAGGATACCTTATGAAACATAGGATTCTGTTCGGCTTTGTATCGTTATTTCCTTTATAGTTTATCCTCATTCCGTTCATGTAATCTAGAATTTTCAATTTTATATAATGGAATTGCTCTTTGAAATTGGTCGATTATTTCTTTGTGATTTGTCCTTTTCCCAGGTAACAATAAGAAGTGATACTAGGCTACTAGCCTTGTCCAGCAAGAGAGAGAGAGAGAGCAATGGGGGAGATCAAGAAGGATCGGTGCTTTCTTGGCCCAGTGGTAAGTCGATTTCATACCGCAGAGAAGTCGTAACATGAAGGAACACTTCTTTTTATTGTAGTTTAATTCCATAAATATGTAGGGTCCCATCCCACGATTTTACCTAGGGCCTCCAAATTTCTTGGGCTGTGGAATTATACATAAAATTTTTATTACAGAAGACCTTGGCCCTCCCAAACTATTTGATAACAAATTCGCATCTTCGGAAAGAGGAAAATTTCAACACACAAACAAATTGCTTCTCGCACAATTTCATCCATAGAACTATGTCCCGAATTCACGTATAATTGCTTCTCGTACAATTTAGGATTGTTGTATCTTGCACCGAGATAAAGATACATCAAACTCTGAGTACAGAGAACCTTGGACCTACCAAACTACGTACTCAATAATACAACGGTATATATCCTCAGAGGAGGATAGTTTCTACCACACTGATCACGTACACAACACACAATAATTCTTGGAATCAGATTTTCAAATACACACAATAATAAGTATTCTTATTACATCCAAATCCAACATGGTACTTCGAATTATTATCATTTTCTACATTAAAGATTGTACCTCGTTACTACCTCCAGCAAAGTATTGAGATTCTGAGTTGAGCTCCCTTCTGGTCCAACAGCCTTCAAAGCAAGCTCTCTGACCTTCCCAGCTTGCTCCCTCAATTCCTTACCCTTTTCACGAGACAAAACCATCTCGAGGGCAGACATTGCACCACTCTTTGTGAAAACTCCACCCTCCACCCTCACGCCGAATTTCCACACGTTTTGCACTATCCACGTGTTCAGGTGCTGATCCCCGAAGAACGGCCTCCCGATCAGGGGCACGCCCCCTGCAAAGCTCTCCAACACCGAGTTCCATCCGCAGTGAGTTACGAAAACTCCCACCGAACTGTGTGCCAGAACTTGTACCTGTGGCGTCCACGGCACGATCTTTCCTAGCTCGGCTGTTCGCTTTACAAAACCTTCTGGCAAAAACTCTTTCAGATTATCTTTGAGAGACCAAAGAAACGGAGTGCCGTTAGCTTCTAGTGCTTCAGCTAGTGCCGCAATCTGTTGGGAAAAAAAAATAACTTCGAGAGAACAGAGAAAAGTTACCGTTATCTTTAAGCTCGGCAAAAAATTTAGTACTCTACCTCGGCTGGTGGCAGTGTAGCTATTGTTCCGAAGCCGATATAGGCGACCGAGACGGCTTTGCGGTTGTCTAACCACTCAATGCATCCGTACTCGTCCGAGTACGAGGAGGGCGGTGGCGGCGACGACGATGATGATATTGAGTTCAATGGGCCCACAGTGAGGAACATTTTGAGCTTGGACTTGAGATCCTGGTTGATTTCAGGATCTATTTCTTCGAAGGAGTTGACAGCAATCGCGGTTGCTTTAGGCAGCGCCCGGCCCATTTTGTGCCGCATGACCGCGAACGGAGATTCCAAGTTCCCAAACAGGACTCCGGTAGGCAAGTCCCCAAGACGTAGCTCCGAAAATCCTGGGACGAATTTTATGATGTCGTTTTCCCGCCCAGCAATATCTGTTCGAGGCATTAATAAAGGAGAATACGTAGTCGATGGAAGTTAACAAAGGCAAAATTATATAGCAAATGAGATAATTAAAGCGGCATCTTTATTTTCTTTTTCGTAATTTCTTGTTTAGTTTTTCGTCTGTCTCAACAAGACGAATTGGAAAATGTTGAAAAAATTCAAATAAAATAGCATTTTAGACAAAAAAAAAAAAAAAAAACATCTATGTGATATTCTTTTCGTCTTTAGTGAATTTTTTTTTTCTTTTGGTTACGGTATTGTACTTTTTAGACTCCTCTCGTCGAGACGGATGATTAATCCAAAAAATATCGTACGAATTTGACAAAAATTCAGAAAAACTAACAAAACACTTAAAACAAATAAAAAAAAATTAAATTTACAAGAACGCTACCTAATCGAAACCCTTTTGTTGGACATGTGTGATGTGTCTCCTTTTTATTCGACCCGGGGAACTTTAAGTCAATACAGCAGTGTAGTAGTGACCATTCTGATTGTCCGTTTCTGCAATCGATGATTTAGATTTTGTTGAATCTATTACCGATTAAAGTTGTTTTTTTATTGGTAATAATTAACAAACACATGTAAACCATTCCTGTAGTGCGCAATACATGAGTGCTACATGGTTGCTCGCTACATGCCCCCAATTTGCTTTTTATCGGTGGCGTTTTGCATGTGAATATGACACGCATATGCCCATGTTTACATATTGCTGGGCTTCGGAGATTAATTTACTTACGGTTTTTGATTTCTCGATAATAAATTGGATTAAGAACATCCCGAGAATGATATGTGTTTGAGCTTTGAGTGTTTGATACCCTTTTGAACCTAACCAAGCCTAAACCACTTCAAAAGAGCCAAAAACCCTACTAGCGCGCGCTGATTTGAAGCCTGCGCGCGTAGATCAACTTGACAGGTGTTGGTCAATGGTCAAAGCTTGACCGTTGACCAACGCGTGAGTAGGTGGTACATGCGCACCAGGGCGCAACCATCCCGCGCCAAGGCGCAACCATCGCGCGCCGGGGCGCACCATCACGCGACGGATTGAAACCATCGCGCGATGGTCAAACTGCCAGGTGGTGGTCAACAGTCAAAACTTGACTGTTGACCATCGTGCGCCCTGGCGCACCATCGTGCGCCAAACTGACTCCATCGCGCGATGATCCAAGCTGTCCCCATCACCTTTATCAGCTGGGAAGCTTAGCCACCAAGCAAACTTCAGCCAGCCTCGTGAACTAGCTGAGCTCCTCTCCTTACACCAACCAGATTCACCATTTTCTCTCCCTATAAATACCTCCCTTTGTTCATCTTTTAAAGGGTTACAAAATTTGAAAGGTTAGATAATCCATACACCTTTGGTTACATAGCCAAGCAACAAGCATCCAAGAACATAGCTTGTTCTTCCACATCAAGGAAGCCTCAAACACCAAAACTCAATCATCCGTTCAAACTCAATCTAGGTATAGCATACCTACTGCTTTCTGTTCTGATCTCTGAGGGGGGCTGGCAGGGCCAAGGCTGGTAATCAATACCTGTCCTGGTTCTAAAGCTGGCAAAGTTTCAAAAACCGTAGAGACATGAACCAACGAGCGACGGTCCCATATACGCGCGCGACACTCTCACTTCATCGCGCGATGGACCGCGTGGGGATTGATTTCTTGTTGTTTTGTGTATTTATTTACGTATAAATCACTCTGTTAAGCATATTAAAAACCAGTTTACTGCTTTCCTTTGTTAGAAACTACTAGTTTGTTTGTAGTTAATTTGTGTTTCTGCTGTTTTGGAGTACCATTAGGATCATTCTGGATATGTACTAGAACCCAGAAACGTGTAAACCAAACACTGATAAGAAGGCTCAAACCATCGCGAGCCAGGGTGCGAGCATCGCGCGCCGGAGCGCACCATCCCGCACCAGAGCGCACCATTGCGCGACGGACGGAAACCATCACGCGACAGTCTGCCTCTGACCAGTGAGTGGCCTTGCACGGGTAGCTCGGCCTTAGGCCATTATTTTGTCCCCACACTATTTATGGGGTGTTTTGTTAATTTGTAGGTTTTTCAGCCTTTAAATTGCCTAGAACTGTATATTATGCTGTTTATAACTGCGTGGTTTGTCCTGGGTGTGCACTGGTCCTTCCAGAGCTCAGAGGGTTTGAGAATAAGAGTTGTGGGTTTAAGCTCACCGACGCGCGCATGTCTTGGAGTTGCGCGCGCAGAAGTGAACAGCATGCAGTGACTTGTTCAATGCATGTTGGTTTCTTCTTGCGCACGTCACTCCAAAACAAGGGCTTCCCAGTTTCTTTAAATTCCCACAACAGTCTGTTCTCATCTTATACTAACTGCTCATCCATGCTATTGTTCACATCCTGCAAACATGTTACAGCTTTAATCCCTATTAAACTGTTCCCCCGCCCTAATTGGCTAAAGAATTGATTAATCAAACAGAATCACAAATGTTTTCGCAAATGCCTAAGTAGAGACCGATTTCCGGATTGGGCGAGAGGGGTGCCTTAAAACCCTTCCCCTCTCGTAACCTGGCTCCCGAACCCATATATGGTTATGACGGACTGATGCCTTCACCTTTTTCAAATCAAACAGCACAGCGAGCGTTTCAAGTTCGGTTCCTTGGGTGTCGGACCTTCAAACCCAAGTGGCGACTCTGAATTGAGCACTCGTCTGCCAAAAGAAAGCGCGCTCATCGATCTAAGCCCTTGCTTTGGAATCTGGAAATTCCAAGGCCACGCTGCCCACACTATGTGTTAGAAAACCATTTGTTCCTTCCAATTTTCTTTTTTTTGCAACTCTGTTTTTTCTTTTTCTTTTTTTATAATGGGTGCTGTTTTAACAAAAATAAGACGATTATGAATCCTTATACGGAGTATATTAGTGTAGGGCTACACGGTCAAATAAAAATACTTTCGCATGACATTTATTTGGAATCAATTGACTTAGAATTAATTTGAGGGGTAGTACGAAAGTAGCACTACCTCCGTCCTAAAATATTCGTCCGGTCCGTAAAACGAGAACTAAAAAATAATGCATTTATTTCAAGAAAAAATTCAAACTTTCTTCATAAATTAAAAGAATTCATTGATATCTAGTGAATTGTTGAAAAAAATTTAAATTTTTCTCGCAAAAATTGTATTATTTGTACGTCCTCGTTTTGCGGACCAAACAAACATTATGGGACGGAGGGTATATTTCTTTTCACCAAGGCTCTATTTGTTTCGATTTAAAATGTTTTACAATGTAGAATATTTTCCATGTAAATTTTCAAAAAATAAACTTCAAACTTTTATTTTTTGGTGTTTGGTTGGCAATTGAAAATATTTTCAGAAATCAACAAAATAATGTAGAGAGAGGGGGCTTAAACGGAAGAAAAATCTGAGAATATTGGACTTGAACGTGGGTCAAGACTGACAATCGAGGAAATTAAGCAGTGAGAATTGGAGTAGAAGGCAACAGGTTCATTTCGAAAAATAACTTACGGAAGATTTAAGGGTAATTTATTTTCATCCAATTAATGTAAAATATTTTTCTCATTTTTTACATAACCAAATACTGAAAAATAGGTAAAACATTTTACCAAAAAACGTTTTACGCTCAAACAAACGGAGCCTAAGTTTTTGGTTCATTTAAACTTGTTTCCTAGTTGCGTGATTGACAAAGTAAATGTCAAATAAATTTCTATTAGAACTTCATAGAGCGAAAATTTCTTACTTTTAACCGTAAAAATCCACGAATAAAAGAATCGGTTAAATTGAAGCTACACCACATTTATTCTGCTCTGTAAAAGCTTATATTAACTTAAATGTAAAGTTTATTTGAATGATATTCGTACTTTGTTTATCAAATTCACTTAAGGGCTCCATTTTAAAATTTTAAACAAAGTCCCGAAAATCTCAGGGCCAACCTTGTTCCTTGCTTGTTACATGTTAAGGAATAGAGAATATGCTCTCAAGAGATTCATAGAGAGCGACTTGCAAGATACATCGTATCATCTTCGATCTACCACATCGTATACGCATGGCAGCCTGGAGGCTACCTAATAGAAGACTAGAAGTCGGGTCACAAGCAATGTTATTATGCATAAGCATCGTGTGCCCGACCTATAGTGACATTGATAAAAGTGAGTGCGTGTGCTAGTGACAGGAGGGAGACCGGGAGAGTTGAGTGAGGTTCCTCCTTCGGGAGAAGCGGCAAATGCTCCGATACTCCGTCGGTGAGCCACCGGATGAGGAAGAGAGGGTGTGCACTGAGGGGAGAGTGGAGAGCCGGTTTGTGACTTTTCTGGAGAGGTTTTTTTTAGTTGTATACGTGTGTAAATATATACAATGAGTTTTTCCTCAGTGTTGTCTCTCCTTTTGTGCTTGGTTATTTCGTGCTCGTGCTTAGAGGTGTGGATCGGGATCGGTCTCGACCCAACAAACTTTATGCTAGCAGCAAAGCACCAAAGATCGCTTACCATGAATTCCAACAGTTTCCCTGATGAGGTCAGTATAAAAATGAGACGACAGAGCGCGAGCGCCCGCGCAACTCAATACCCACGGAACCCCCATCTCCTCCGCCAAATCCCCGGCAAACCACAGGAACGAGTCCGATATAACGCACCCGATCCTCCGCCCTAGCTCCACCTCGGCCGCCTTCAAAACTTCCTTAAGGCTGATCTCCCCCTCCTCCACCGCCGCGTGGTACAAGTTGATGTGCTCGTGAGGATCCCCGGAGAACACATACCCCTCCGGCACCCCGTCCCACACCGCGTACGGCTTTATGTTCTCGGGGACCTTTTTCGACGGCGAGAACAAGGACGCGATGGATTGAGGAGCGGTGTAGAAGGAGAAAGCGACGGTCGGGGCGGCAGCGGCGAGGCGGCGGACAAGTCTTAGGATGCGGCTGGCGTGGCTGGAGAAAGGCAATGATAAGACGGCCACATGTCGGTCGACGTTTGAGATGTTGGCCATTGTTAGTTACCTTTGCTAGGTGGCCGGGCTTTGGCTCCTTTGGCTCAAGTGAGAAAAGAAAGTTCAAACTTCGCTGAAAATAGAACGAAATCACGATTTTAACATAGAATAGGCGGATAGCAGATAGTACTCCTATTTAACTATTTAATGAGTTGAGAGAAAGGGAAAAAAAAAAAAAAAAACAACATTGTTATGGCTACGATGCTAAGTCTGTATGCGAAGAGTTGTGAATGATATTGTGTTTGAATCGTTGTGTACGTAATTTGGACCGTTTATTTGTTTTTCATGAATACTTTCATGTAAGAACAAATTCTGTAGGTAGAAATCGCCCTTTTTCGTCACCCCAATCAATACTTTGGCAACTGATCAACAATTAATTGCCTTTAAAGACTTTGGGAAAATAAATGTGATTAGTTTAACTTGGGTTTGTTTTTGTTTTTTTAACTCCATTAAAAGACAAAAGATGAACCAAACAAACCATCTTCATACGTGGGCCTTCGAGAGCCTTGTATAGGCAAAAACGTTTTGAATTAAAAAACTTTATGTGTAGATTCTTTTTTGTGTTTTTTATTTTAATGAATAGAAATTTTATGTCCATCTCAAAAATCAATTGGTAATGAGTGGAGAGGTCCCAAATGTTATTAAGTGTTCACCCATTCCACTCCCAAGCAATGTGGAATTCTATTTTCTTAATATCCTCCCTCACGTGCAGCCGCATTTGAGGTAGGGGTGAGTATGGTCCGGATTGGTTCGGTTTCATAGTAAACCAAGAACCAAACCAATACTTACAGATTACGAATTTGAAGAACCAAACCAACCCACAAAAGGCATAAAACTAAACCAATCCAAACCATTAAAATACGGTTCGGTTTCGGTTTTAAACCACGGTTTGCATGTATAGAAATTTAGGGTATAGTCTTGGTAGTGAAGGAATTATAGGAATAAGAATTGGAATTGGTTTTCATGCATAGAAATTTAGGAATTGGACCGTGACAGTTGACTGATCTGATGATATTTTTTGTGTATAATAAATTAATAATCATAGGAAATTAGAATTGAGTTTGATATATAGAAGTTTAGTCTAAATTATCTTGGTACGAAAGAAAAAACAAATATTATGGTGGGTTTAATAAAATCAATAAAATTAGAAAAGTAGTTAATTAAGGCCCTCATATTTATTTGGTGAATCACAATTAAATTATATATATACATATACATATATATATATATATATGTATTATACGGTTCGGATCGGTTTGGAATCATAACTGTGAACGTGTATCCACAAACCAAACCATATAATGCGGTTTCTAAGTTTTTAAACCATGACCAAACCATACTACTAAAAAACCAAACCAAATCTTTCGGTTTGGATTTGTTTGAACTGGATTCACGGTTTGACGGATTTTTTGCTAACCCTTAGTTTGAGGTCTATCTCGTGTGGCCACTTTTTGGTCCTATCATCATGCAACGTTTTTGCTCATCTATCATCATTGGGTGTGGATTGTAAATTTTTAAAATGTGAGGTGCAATGGGCCCCGCTCTGATACCATGTTAAAGCATCCAACTCTAAACCAATTGGCAAATAGTGGAGAGGTCCCAAATGTTATTAAGTGATCACCCATTGCACTCCCAAGCAACGTGAGATTATATTTCCTTAACAAAATGTGTTTGAAATTTGGTCCATGTTCTAAGAATTTTTTTGAAGCTTCTTGTCGGGAAGGAGTCATATCCCTTTGATAGTGATAAATAAAAAATAAAATAAAAAATTTTAAGGCCTTATTCGTTTTGATGTTTTATTTTGTTTTAATTTGGATTGTGATTTTGACACTTCAAAAATTGATAGAGGGACTCCAAAATTGAACTGTATTTATATGCAAAACGACGTCGTTTTGGAGTCCCTTCATCAATTTTTGGAATGTTAAAATCAATTTCTTTTAATTTTGTTTTTCAATCATTATCATATATCTTTCTCCAATCATTATCTTATTTCTTCAATTATTAATTTCATTTTTCTCTCTATCTCTCAACTCATTACAATTCTCTTCAATTATTACTCTATTTCTCTCTCTAACCACTATCAAAACTAAAATATCCAAAGTTACCAAACGAAGAAGGCCTGAGACAGTCAAAAGCAAGAGATTAAGCTAGGCCAAGCATAGAACACCATTGGAGCACAAATAAAGGAGAATTACGGTTCCTATCTTGTACTTCATCTGTCTCTATTTTTTCGGTCCTTTAGGAGATTTTAACTATATAAGAGAATCACAATTATTGCATGTCTAATCACTATATTTTCTCATTCTACTCTTCAATCATTGCTTTTCAATTTTTTTTTCTAGTATTATTGGTTCAAAAGTAGAAGGGTAAAATAAAACTTTCATTAACTATAACCCTTTTAGTTTGGAAGGGCGACAAAATTTTTGGAAGAGCAAAAGGTGCTAACTGGGACTAAAATAGGGACAGAGAGAGTATTCAACTAGACATTGTAATTTGTTTTGGTTTGATGTAAAAATTATGCACCTTTAAAATTGGGGAAGTAATGGAATAAAAAATATATTAAAAAAACAAAACAATCCTAGCTAAAGTGTAATTTGTCCGGCTCACTTTTTTTGTGTGTGGAGAAATTCCAATTCCATTAAAGGCAACTGTACCATGCGCTCTTGTTTTTAATTTGCATACTGTGCTCGGGCTCTCAATATTCGTTCTTGCAAATTTTAGAAGGTTGGATGTGTTTCACTGACGCTCATGCTCTCCCACCCGAGAATTATGTTTCTTAGGTTTCGTGTGTTGGTTAGTTGCGCGTGAGAAAATTATTCAGTGTCTCGGCGAGAAATGGCTTTTTCTAATAGGGGCTCGCTTCTTCAAGTTCCACCCAACCTATACAAGACACCATAATAACGTGGTGCATGCCTCACCCCCAGTAGCGGACCCAGGATTTGTTCGGACTGAGGCACCTAGTATTAAGGAAAGATTAAAATTAAGCATTCCTTAGTTCTATTAATGGTAACCGTAAGCAAAGGTTAAAATTAAGCATAAATTATGTAAAACTGATTGTAAATCTCCATCATTAAATAAAAAACAGTAACCAATTAAATAAAGTACTTGCTAGTTTTCCCAAACAATCAAAAGATATCTCACTAACCTTGGCGAGGACATATTAAAAACACACCTAATTTATTTAATCCCAATTTGACTATTCATATGCAAAATACTACTTCCGATATATAATTTAATTATAATTTCCTATCTGAAAATTGGACCTCCAATTTGAACATGAAATGGTCAATTTACAGTCCAGACAGGCCCTCGTCGAGTATTAATTATGACAGGTAGAGATAGTAGGAGTATTAATTATGTGGTGTGACTGCAAACGACTTGGAATTGGAAGTTGGAAGAGGTCTCATAGCTAACTGTTTGGCAGAAATTGGTTCACAAAGGAAGGACCGTAACTTGGAAGAATAACGGAGAAGAAGAAAAACTTGGGAGTTCTGTGGGGGCACGCGAAAAACAAAATTTTTGGGAGAGCAAAAGGTGTTAACTGGGACTAAAATAGGGACAGAGAGAGTATTCAACTAGACATTGTAATTTGTTTTGGTTTGATGTAAAAATTATGCACCTTTAAAATTGGGGAAGTAATGGAATAAAAAATATATTAAAAAAAAAAAAAACAATCCTAGCTAAAGTGTAATTTGTCCGGCTCACTTTTTTTGTGTGTGGAGAAATTCCAATTCCATTGAAGGCAACTGTATCATGCGCTCTTGTTTTTAATTTGCATACTGTGCTCGGGCTCTCAATATTCGTTCTTGCAAATTTTAGAAGGTTGGATGTGTTTCACTGACGCTCATGCTCTCCCACCCGAGAATTATGTTTCTTAGGTTTCGTGTGCTGGTTAGTTGCGCGTGAGAAAATTATTCAGTGTCTCGGCGAGAAATGGCTTTTTCTAATAGGGGCTCGCTTCTTCAAGTTCCACCCAACCTATACAAGACACCATAATAACGTGGTGCATGCCTCACCCCCAGTGGCGGACCCAGGATTTGTTCGGACTGAGGCACCTAGTATTAAGGAAAGATTAAAATTAAGCATTCCTTAGTACTATTAATGGTAACCGTAAGCAAAGATTAAAATTAAGCATAAATTATGTAAAATTGATTGTAAATCTCCATCATTAAATAAAAAACAGTAACCAATTAAATAAAGTACTTGCTAGTTTTCCCAAACAATCAAAAGATATCTCACTAACCTTGGCGAGGACATATTAAAAACACACCTAATTTATTTAATCTCAATTTGACTATTCATATGCAAAATACTACTTCCGATATATAATTTAATTATAATTTCCTATCTGAAAATTGGACCTCCAATTTGAACATGAAATGGTCAATTTAAAGTCCAGACAGGCCCTCGTCGAGTATTAATTATGACAGGTAGAGATAGTAGGAGTATTAATTATGTGGTGTGATTGCAAACGACTTGGAATTGGAAGTTGGAAAAAGTCTCATAGCTAACTGTTTGGCAGAAATTGGTTCACAAAGGAAGGACTGTAACTTGGAAGAATAACGGAGAAGAAGAAAAACTTGGGAGTTCTGTGGGGGCACGTGAATAAGTCCGCCGTTGCTCACCCCCTTCTTCACAACACATTTTTGTAGAGCTCGGTATTAAGTATATCATCACTCCCATATATTAGATGGAGAAGGGCGTTGGAGACCCTTTATAATTTCCGGATACAGTCGGAAAATTTAAACCCAAGATGATTAAGTTTATGTTTCTGTGAACTTCTACAAAATGATAGCCAAAGATGATTAAGCATATGCGTTTTTATGAACTTTCTACAAAATGCTTTTATCTTTATAACTTTATTGATATTCGGTCATTCTTTTTTACACACTTTTTAATGCGTCTAGGGAAAATCGAAAAAATATAAATTCATGATCAATAGTTAAAAAGATTAACTAAATCAGAAAAATGAGGCAGAAGTAACCAGAGACCCAAAACAAATTACTTACTCTTTAACATATTATAACGATAAACCGAAAAATAGTTGCTAACTTTAACTTTTAGGGGGGTTTTCACACATGAGCTAATTCTATAAAAAAAGACTTGCAGGGGCTAATTCTATTAAAAAAAAAAAAAATCCCAAATCAACCTGAAAGACTAGTTAGTGGGAGTATTTAGAGTTGTGCAAAACCCGGCACCGTTTATAAAATTTGAGTCGTTCGTTGTGAAGAATGAATTACCCGGATTGGACCAACACGCATAATGTCCCTTAGGACAACACAAACCTCGGATTCCCGTCTTTCCGGCCCTGGTGACAGTGAGAGGGGCCATGGTATGTTACGACGTAAAACGGTTAGCACCAGACGGCCCTGGTGACAGTGAGAGGGGCCATGGTATGATACGACGTAAAACGGTTAGCACCAGAAACTTGGTGATTGGCACCATGTGTTGTTGGACTAGTAGTTGGGCGCTACTGGAGAGTAACGTACAGTTTTTGCTACAGCCACCAAGGAGAAATTTTGGGGGCAAAAAGGGTACGGTTGACGTGATCACATGTGCAGCATATCTGAGCCGTCCTTACATGCAACCAATGGCACGGATTGAAAGGTACCAAATAGATTTTTTTTTAAAAGAAGGAAAAGAGTGTTTCAAATCCGAGCCGTCAGTTGCATTGTTTGGACAGCTTGGATGTGCTACACAGGTACCACGTGGTATCCGATTTGCAACCAAAAATTTCTCGCCACGAAGACATTCAGACAAACACACCGACACTTGCAATCCATGTGAGTACCAGTGTTTGTGTGAATGTGTTTGTGATTATGGACTTTTGCTCATATACAATTATTCTAGAATCACAAACACTTTACACATACATTCATATCTTTTGATGGGTTCAACACATACTAGAGGTGTAGTGGGTGTGGGCTAAGTGGCGACGCCACATGTACAGGTGTGGGTGCAAGTGAATCCACCAGAATTCCAAAATTCGGTTATTCTAAACGGCGCATTGAGGCACCAGTAGAGACTAAGAGCCCATTCCAGAAACGAAATAAGAACTTATTTTTTGTGTAATAAGAAGGCTTGTTCCAGAAAATAAGAAGGCTGCTACTTATTTTGGAAGAATTTATATAGGTACCGACCGACCGGTGAGGGAAATCGTACAGGCAGTCGGGCCGGGCCGTCTCCGGCCATCAGACGGCCGATCCAAGCTGTCCAAAAATTCTAAAAAAAAAAAAAACAAGGGGGCCTTCGTGGGAATCAACGGCATCCGAGGTGTGTAAGGTGCTTGATCCGAGCACCCATTTTCCGTGTAGGGTGCTTGATCATATATACACGGAAAAGGAGTGCTCGGATCAAGCACTCTACACACCTCGGATGCCATTGATTCCCGCGGGAGGCCCCCTCTTTTTTTTTTTTTAGAATTTTTGGACGGCTCGGATCGGCCGTCCGGTGGCCGGATACGGCCTGTCAAGGCCACCGGTACGATTTCCCTTCGCCGGCGCCCATTATCATAGCAACAGTCTTATTTTTTGTACAAGACAACTTCAAGCTCAAAAATTATGTGTTTACGCAAATAATTTTCCTACCACTATGGATCTTGTTTTATAGATCTCATTGAGATCTTTAATACGGTGCAAAAAAAATTGAACTTTTTTTTTCATTTGCATTATTTTTGAGTTTGAAAATGTGAAAGAAACTTTTTATTTGAATTTTGTGGAATGACCTTTCTTATTTTTTAATGAGAAGTGGCAAAATAAATACTTATTTTTTAAGAAGGTTTCCGGAACGGAGCCTAAGAGAGAAACTATAAGAGCCATTCATTCGTGCAGCTGCAATCAATGGCTGAGATGTGTTTTTAAATTTGACCGGTAATAATTAATTGATTTTTCAATTCGGATCATTCAAAACACTTTTTAATGCGCGCAATTTAGCGCCGCAAATCTTGTCTAGGGGACGTGTCACACCCCAAAAATGAGAAATGACCGGCCGTGAACCATGAGGCTAACCCATGGAATACGCAGCCTGAATAAATCAAAGTAACCGAAAATTAAATGATCATTTTTTTGTTATTAATCAAATCCCAAACCAAATATGTCTCAATCATAAACATGTGGCACAACCATCCCATGAGCTAAATAATATTTAGTGATCCAATAATAACAAAAAAGAATTCGTTATCTGACAATTGTTCGAATGTGAAAGTGATTTTTAAAATAAAATAAAAATGAGACACCTTAAGGAGGTCAACAAACGGAATCCCCGAGATGCCGCCAAAGTCCTTGCCTGAAAGACAAGTTGAAATAAATCCGTCAGCGGACAAGCTCAATGAATAGCAAGTATGTATATTAAATAAAGTTGAAAACGAGAATTAAAATAGTTTACCATTAAATATAATTTGGCATACGAGGTGTCCAGCAGAATAATAAATTAATCAATAAAAAATTTAACCAATGAACATTCTTGGCGGTGATCACAACATTAACTCCATCAACAATGGGGAACCACAATCAAATAGTACCATGGCCAAAATAAATCTCATCAAAATTGGATCCAATATCGAACTTAAAGTCACCAGAGTTGGCAGCCCATGGTACTTTTCCCTAAGACGATCTAGCGAAAGAAAACCGTTAAGCATTAAGGTCACCAGCCTAATACGGTCTTTTCTCCAATGGCCAGGGTCACCAACACGAGAAAGAATAATTTCCCTGAACTTTCGAAATAAATGTTCCCATTAATATCTACGAAGTTCTCGCCAAAAAGAATATTAAAAATTGATCTCAAAAAATTCATCGCATGCCAATTTATAGAACAACTTATAAACAGTTTTGAGTTTCTGAATAAAATTCATATAAATTTCTGAATGAAATACTTTTAAGGGACACAAGGAACTTTCGAAAATACGTAACATACTTAACTACTACCTGGATCCAAAAGTAATGCAATCGAATGCACAAAAAGATACTAACCTGAATAAATGAACAAAACACAAAATGACTAACTACGCAAATAAACACTTTGTAGATAGAGAATACCACTTTCTATCAAAATAAAACTTAGCCTAATCCTAACTAATACCCTCTGTAATTACTGTAACACACAAATTCGAATCCTGCAATAAAGAAGACGAAAAATATGCACAAAATAATATTTTTTATTGATTTTCAATTGAAAGGGGGTACAATTCTATAATAAATGCTCTTTAAATAAAGAAAAGAACAAAATCCTCTGATTCGATCTCCGAAATTGCTGGCGTTCCAATGGCTTGAATGCTTGTTGTTGAATCGCACGAATAGTAACTTTCTTTGAATCTTCAAGTTGAATAAACCGAAGAACAAATTTTGAAGATGACTTGAACTTTGGAGCTTGATCCTTAAAATCTCCAAGAGTTTTGATTTGTTGAGTGATTTGAGTTGCTGAACGATTTGATGTGATGCACTTGCAAAGAAATCGACACGATTTTTGGTGTTTGATGATTCTCTACAAGATGTTGAAGAATGTTTGGGTTCTTGAAGAGTTTTGAGAGCTTTGAAGAATGCCAAGCAAAAAGTATTCTCTCCCTCGTATGTGCCTCTTTTATAGGCTCAAGGAGAAAAGAGCTAAGTATAGCAAGATCTTATAATAAGTAACTTATATATACCACCCTCCCATATTATATAGATATTATATAGATAAGTACCTTTGGAGATAAATAAGTAACTTAAACTTAAAGGCTTGCTAGCACTCTAGCATTGCCGCCAATCTACTAGCACTCTAGCATTGCCGCCAGTCTCTGAGCATGTCTATACAAACGCCAACTATTACCAAAACTCAATGTGTGAGTAAAATTTTTCCTATAACCGGATGTCCGGGCCAGGTTGCATATATTTTGTGTAACGACCCTAATTTTGGCCCTAATAAAAAAAATTATTAATTAATTAAACTAACAAGTTTACTCGATTATTTATTCTATAATTAGTTTCATTATTTATTTAAATTTCATAAAAATCAGTGATTTCTTTTTGTTCAATATATATACATACACATACATATAAATAATTCTTTTCCCTACCCAAACCTAACACTACGTACCCATCCCAAAATTTTAGGAACCATGTTTCTCCCCTCCCTCTCTCTCTCTCTCCTCTTTGGCCGAACCACCTCTATCTCCTACCTTCCCATTTACTCCAATAACTGCCCACCACACCACTCTCTCCTCATTCTCCACTCCTCCTATACAAGCCTTCCTAACCTCTGAAATTCACAAAACATTTACACCATCACCACTGTAAATTAGTAGGAAAGAGAGAGAGAGAGAGAGAGAGGACAGCCAGCCCCGCAGCACCTCCTCTTTTGGACAACACTTCCGGCCCGTCACCACCGAGCCACCTCTCGGCCCCCACCATCATTTGGTTAACCCACTCCGGCAGCCATCTCCTCTCCCCACCATCGGACTCCTCCACCCTCTCCGGCCCGCACCCACCACCACCCCGCCTTCCGTGACTCGCCATTTCAGCCGTGGGTGTGTGCACAATGCACACGCAAATTGTTTCCTGTGTACGCCGCACCGCGGGCCCTGACGGAGTATTGCCGGACGCCGCCTTGAGATTTCAAAACCACCACGGTAATCTACAGACACCGTACAATACTTATCCGGATTTAGAATCGCATTTGAGGTAGTTTTCCGGAAACCCAAGACCTTAATCTGCATTTTAATGGAGTTAGGACTTAAATTTAAAGTTTATTGAAGATGATAACCTACGGTTAAATTGTCAATTTATTTTTAGTCCTGTTTATATTAAAATTCAGTCCGGTTGTGTTGGAATGATTAGTGTTATACCCTGTGAAAATTTACGATCGTTTAACAAGTGTTTGATTGTGAAATTACTATTGATGATGCATTGTTGATTTGTATTTGAGTGAACGTTTACGTGCTTAATAAATTATTGGGGTAGATAAATGTTTATGAAATATTAACAAGAATATTTTACTAGTAAAAATTTATTTAGATTGTAAACAAGAAATATTTTAGATTATATATTAGTTAATCTTTAACCCTAATAAATATTGACTAGAATAGCCTCGCATAATTTTGTTGTTATGAAAATCTCATATTAATATTTAATATAGTTAGTAAATACTAAATTTAGCAATAAGTATTTTCCAATAAAAAATTAGTTTGTAAAATCTATGAATAATATGAGAGTTAAAGATAATGTTTAAATAGTGGAAATGTTTTATAAATTTCTAAAACGAGAGAAATTGACTTAATTTTAAGTGTAGTAATTAATTGTTTGACTGAATATTTATTTTGTTACTCGCATGATTAATTCTATGACAGGATTAATTTTCTCGCATAATAAATTTTATCGCATGGTTATGTGTTGTTAGCATGCATGTTAGTACTTTTCGTTGAAATGTTGAACTGTGTGATATTTTATTGTGGTTGTAGATTGGACAAATAGGTTCACGGGGTGGTTACGAGTAGTGAATCATGTAGACGATGATAAGTAAATGGAAAATGGTAAAGTGTTGAAAGTGTGAGTTGTGGATTGTGTTTTGAGCCATGGCGATGGCAAGGGTAACCAATGGGGCCCTGTGTTGAAATGGGTAACCAATGGGGCCCAGTGTTGAGAAATGTCGTGACGTTAATGTATGATACGTCATGGGAAGTTTCTCTTGGGAAAGAGAATGGGTCCCATGAGACGGTTATAGTTAGCGTGGGGTAATGGAAGTCCGACCCTAATGTACGATGCGTCATGGGATAACTCGATCCTCCTGTTGTGGTCTTAAGTGAGAACATACTAGATACATAATTTAGTTGCGCTCACCTGGGACCCTGGTACAGGATAAGCAAGAGGAAGGGTAGACCCATGAGACGGTTGTAATTAGTGGACGTGGGATCTCGTGGGGAGGATCCTTAGATTACATATAAGATGATGGATAGTAAAGAAAAGATGATGTGTTATTATTCTGTACCTTCCGTGTATTATGAGTTATTATATTGTTGTTCTGCATGCATATTGTGGTATTGGGTTTTAGGATTTCTACTTGGTGAATTATCACTTAGGATACGTTTGTATTCTGGCAAATCGTTTGCTTCGGCGTTCAATTTGCCAGAGCGTGCAGGATTCTACAGTAGAGCTGTTGATAAAGGTAGGACCTCTGGAACGAAGTCTGGGTCAATATTGCTTGGAATTCGTGTCAAAACTAGAGTTGCTCTGGAGTTGCTTTTGTTAAATAAATGTACATAGATTTTTGTATTATTCTGAAATTGAAATTTTTGTATAAGGATAAATGGGGGCCTAGAAGTTTGTAAAATTCAGCATATTTTAAGAGTAATGCGCCTGAAACTATCTGAAAAATCGGGGCGTTACATTTCGACTAATTCTGGAGCCTTAAAATTAACGATCGGACGAATCTCCAGAAGCCATAAGATTTGGAATACTTGACCTCTGATGGAGGAGCAGTTCGCAACTTGGGGTTAGGTGTGAGCACCTTTTGCATGATATATATAAGAGATACTTAAAATACTATCTCACCTTTTAAATTCCAAGGACTAGTAGCACCCTTCATATCTCAAACTAAAATTTACTATTTATCTAGTACATTTTATTTTGCTTAGTATTTGTGCTTTAACCTTTTGTCTTCGGCAAAAATCATTATTTCCCACTGGGGAAAATGAATTGGGGGATGGTGCTGTGGAGTGGTGTACGCACCACTGTGTTGCGCATCTCCAAGCTGTCAGTGATGCGCATCTCACTTCACAGTATCAACCCGAAGTCCGGAAAGAATATAGTGTTTGAAGGGTCATATGACTCATATCGGAAGGATCAATTCTAGTGCACCATAAAATTCATCTTTCAAATAGTTATATATAGCAACAAAGTACACTTTCAATGTTAAAATTTCAAAAAAATAAAATAAAATATCTCCTAAAGATGCTCTCAATCACCCCATTAGAATCCCCTTATAATAAATACTGTAATATTTTACCAATCACTTTGGCACAATGTTTTGACTGTAGAATTCAAAACCCTTCATAATCCAGCAAACTGGTAATTAAGATTATAACTGATTCGCAATCTTAAACTTATATAATTAAGTTGATATAAAAAAGGAATCAGAAATCATATAACGAAACCTTATTTAATTAAAGTGATATAGGAAGATTGCGTATTTTGATTTAAGATATATATGAAGATTCATAGATATGAGAATTCGATTGAAAATGTTATTTTAGAAAACAAAAGATTGAAAACGAAGAGTCATTTAAAAAAGAAAAAGAAAAACACCTATTATTCAATTCCGCTCTTCATTGGGATGGTGCGTACCTCGGGCCCATTTCGAGTTTACCACAGTTAAATTTAAATTTGTACAACATATTTATACCTAGTTGTAAACTTTAGGGTATTGAATACGACTATATCATAAAGCATTAACAAACTCGAAAATAAAAAGATTACACTCAGAAGATATTGAATTAAAAAAATGGATAAGAACAAATAAAAGTGAAAAAAATTAACCATTCGAGCTGTACCATTTTCTTTTCAAAACGAGATTTACCGGACCATAACGGCTGATATGGTACGGGATTAACAATACTAGTTTCCGGTGTCAAAAAACCTAACCTTTTTTCCTTTTTTTTCAAAAAAAGAAGGCTAGAAGAAGCTTGGATGACTTAAAATAATAGTTTTGGGATAATCATTTTGGAAATGTGTATTGCGGTTTTTATTCGTTGCCTTTTTAACGCAATAGTGGGACCCATACCCAAAAAAGCAAATAAATCTCCTACATATATAATAAACGTAACCTCGAGAGGTTTGGCCAAGTGGGCATAAAAAAGCAAATAAGTGTTTATCGTTCATAAGGTTGCATATGTTCAAATTTCACGTAGGCCAAACATCTATATTCTAAAACAGAGTGATTTTTGTCTATACATACAAACCTAGCATCCCCTCCAAGCGTCTGATTGAATTTTCAATAGGTTATAACCGTTCGATCGAGACAATACCTCATAATATAAACCTCATATTCTTATGACTGGTAAATTCTTTCAATTGATTGCTTTTAGGTTGTTTTCTTAAAAGGCTTGATTATCTTTTTGATTTACTTCTAAAGTTGATTTCATTACAATTCAATATTTGCTTTTAAATTGTTTCCTTTCAGGTTGATTTCATGCGATTTTTATTCGTTGCCTTTTTGAATGCGATCCTGGGACCCATAACAAAAAAAGGTACACGGAAGGGTCAAAGTCAGTTACCCTATAAATTGATTGTGCACCAAGCCTTGGCCTGAAGATTCACCCATTGCATCCCCTAAAAATCTCCTTTCACTCTGTTCTCTCGAATATCATTTTCTTTTTGGCGTTGAGGATGAAGAGCAATGTGTTTTCACTGTTTTGTGTTGTTGCACTACTCTCTATGGAGGTGGTGCTACTAGGAGAAGTGCGGGCGGTGGATGCGGTTACGTGCAACGTGATGGAGCTGAGCCCGTGCCGTGATGCAATCACGACGGGGGCACCACCGTTGAAGGCTTGTTGTGATAAGTTGAAGGAGCAGGAGCCTTGCCTGTGTGGGTATATCAAGGACCCTAGATTCAGTGGATATGTCAATTCTCCCAATTCCAAAAAGATTGAAACAGCCTGTGGCATCCCCAAGCCCAAGTGCTAGTATATGAGAATTGTAGACTTTTGTTATTATGAGAGTGAGAAAAAGGGTAGTGTTTTAATCTACCCTTGAACCAATTCTGAATAACAAAAAAATGGCTTCAATTTTCAACATTGTGGCCTCTATTTTTCTGGCTCTGTCCTTGTTGGTATCCTTTAATTACTCCAAATTGTTGGTATCCTTTTACGCAAGTGAACTAAGAAATAATAGGAAACACAAATACATGAGATAATCACCCGTTCAATGAAGCACTTATGTCGTTCCAAAAAAAAAATGCTCTTATCATTTTGACAAAAAAAAAAAACTTACAAATAATAGTAGAAGGCAGTGGAATCTCTCCGGTTAACTACTTTGACGATGTTATTGGCATTTGTAAGTGTTAGGGTGCGCAAAGAAAATCGTTAAACACTGAATTCAATCTGAACAAGTCCAAACCGAAGGGCTGACAATGTTGTTGGCATTGCCATTGCTGAGATGGATAATTAATCTAAATAATTGACCATAAAATCCGAACTATTGATTGTCGAGATGAACGGCTCGAATGCCACACTGCACCCTGTAGCACAGTTGTGCTCTAAAACGAAACCCAAGTCCAGACCGAAGAACACACTTGGTTTATAGAGAATTCCTGCCTAAAAATTTGTGATTTTATAAAGATATAGGGAGCTTCTTCTTCTTTTTTAATTACTTATTGCAAGCACACTGTGGCAAGATTTTTCCTATCAATGCAGGGAGAGACGTAGCTTTCGAGATTTTGAGATCACTTTTTTTTCGTAAAGAAATTGCTTGAAAAGGTTATTGGGGAATAAGGCTATGTTAATGGCGGATCCGAGAGACCTTGTAGTGTAGGGGTATAGTACAAGAGTATAGTGCGCAATCTGAATTGTTTAAAAATATTTTTAATAGTTCAGATTTGTTAAAAGTCTCGTGCAAGTAACCTAGAGAATACTTTTAGAAATCTATACCATCGATTATAGAAATGGACAACTCGGATCGTGCACCACGTTCGTATAGTGCACCCCTACATTACATATGGATATAACCGTAACTAATGGGAAGAACAATTTCAACCGTTGCCATTTCGGGCGTTAAAATGATAATTTGACTATACTTTTCACAAAATTCAAGTCCACCCGTTATCATTTGTTGATGTCGAAAAATGGCAATGCCATCTTTGATGCTAAAGATATCTATTGCCATTTCTTCGATCCGCATCACTGAAGCCATGTGATTTACATTGAAAAATAATTACGTATGAGTTTAGTCTAATTGTCTGTATTTGAAATTTTGCTAAAATGCACCAAACTGATGGAGCAACCGAACTATTTATTTTGACTCTTTGACACCGTCGCAAGTTAAAATTTGATTACGACAAAGTCTTTTTGGTATTTTAAATCTTTGTGAGTAGTCCGGTTTTGATCTTTTTTCTAGTTTTTTTTTTTTTTGCCATACTTTAAGCCCCGTTTGTTAACCGGATTCGGCTTTGGGATTGGACTAACAGCCCCTTTGGACTGTGAATTCCTTATTTGGTAACACAAATCCCTTCGGATTGTGAATCCCATAGGATGAGCAAGCCCCCTAAATGGGGTTATTAGCAACAATACCCTCTTTGAGATGGTATTGGTAATCTCATTCCAACCTCTTCTCATTATCAATCATTTTTCATTATCAATCTCTTCTATCAATCCAATCCTATCATCTAATCTAATTTCATCCCAAACAAACATACTCATTATCAATCCCTTCTCATTAACAATCTCTTCTCATTACCAATCTCAATCATACTCCTATCTTCTTACGAATCTCATTTATCTATCACTGTTATCAAACGGGATAAATACGTTGGCGGAGGTTAAGTAGTTAGTGAATTAGTCCATAGAGAATTCTAAAAACTGTTCATAATTATGAACCCACAAATGTCTACGACAGGGCTAAAACCTTAGTTTTCCAAGAGGGAAGGATCAGATGTCACCATTGGGCTACAACCCTGTTGGTTATCTAATTGGTATTTGGTGTGGCCTCCTATTTATGTTTCGGTCTTAAAAGTCTTTGTTCCGGTGTTGGGTCGACTATCGTGTTCTAATTTCGGGTATTGGTCTCTTTTGGTTTTGGATGTAATCCATCTTTAGCATTCGTAGAAAACAAATAAATCTCCTACATATAATATACGTAACTCCGACGGATTTGGTCAAATGAGCATAAGAAAGCAACCCTGTTCCGGTAAGGCTCTTGAAAAACAGTAAAGATATAGGTACCAATGGTCGGGAAGAGAAATCGTACCGACCGGCCGCTACTATACAAAAAAAAAGTGCTCGGATCAAGTACCCTACACATCTCGGATGCCGTTGATTCCTGCGCTGGGCCCCTCGATTTTTTTTTTATAGAATTTTTGAACGGCTCGGATCGGCCGGTCGGTACTCATAGCAGTACTCCTTGAAAAAATAAGTACTTATTTGTAATTTTCAAACTTAAAAATTACTCCTATCTATGAAAATAATTTTTCAATTTTTTTTTACCTTAAAAGGTCTCATCGAGATCTATCAAATAAGATTTATATTGTACAAAAAAAAATTTATTTTAGTAAGTCCATTATTTTTAAACTTAGAAATTACAAATAAGTACTTATTTTTTTAAAAATCTTTAGTGGAACACATAAGTGTTTTCCCTTCATAAGATTGCATGTTTGAATTTCACATAGGCCAAACATTCTGAACATTGAGTCACTGAAGGGCTTCCGCGGTTTTTATCTTTAGCGCCCCGAAATTAGTCGACATGCGTGTAAGCTGGCCCGGACTTTTGATTATAAAAAAAAAAAGAAAAAGAAAAAGAAGCTTTTGTTCTACGTCAAAAAAAAATTGGTGTCACAGGAATTTTTAAGTCCCATTTGCGAGTGTCAAATCAAGATATATTATTATATTGTTATCCAAGGGGTCATTTCTAGTTGATCTATGCGAGGGGTAGTAGGTAGTTAGTGAGAAACATGTCAAACCTAGCTGGCTTCAATTCCCAATCTCTTCGACAAATCAACCACTCTCTCTTCCTGTCGCCAGCTCAACTCTTCGTTCACTTCAGCAGCAAGGCAGTACACGAGGCTCTCAGGCTACTGCCCTCAACAGGGTTTGAGAGAGAGAAAAAATAGGGAAAAAAACTGAAATAGTCTTTTTAGTTAAGTATTTGTGTCAATTTGGTCCCTGTATTTGTAATTGACTCGATTTACACTCTGTACTTTTCATTTTGTTTCAATTTGGTTCAATTACTAACTTCCGTTAGTCCGCCGTTAATGCTTTAAACAACAAAATCATATGGCCCCCCTTTTTTGGGATTAAAATAGACTCGTTCGGCTAAATAAGCTAAATGGCTTATTTTTTTATCTTTATTGAATTTTTTTTCGTATTTGTTAGTTTTTCATCAATTTTTTTGGGGTTATTGCATCGTCATGACAAGAGGAATCTAAAAAGTAAAAAATTATGATCGAAATTCAATTTTTTTTGAATAAAGACGAAAACTTGGCTTATTTTTGTCTTTATTCAAAAAAATTAGGTTTCGATCGTAATTTTTTACTTTTAGATTCCTCTTGTTATGACGATGCAATAATTTCCAAAAAAAATGACGAAAAACTAACAAATACGAAAAAAAATTGAATAAGAACAAAAAAATAAGCCAATTGGCTTATTTAGCTGAATAAGGTTACTCATTCCCCTCTTGCCCTAATATACCTCTGAACCAAAACACAGCTCATTCTTCCATTCTCCGTTGATAAGGAGGCACTTGGGAAGAAATTTGGTTATAATTTTCTACAAAAATTTGCCATCGAGTTCAACATTTTCATGATCAGCCATGAGGCATCAAAACCACTGATATTGTCTACATGTTCAACTTGTGGACAAATACTGAAAATGCCTTATTTTTTTTGCATAGTACTGAAAATGCATATAGAACCATGTCCAAAAGTCACAACATGATATAGATCCAAAAGTCATAATATGATAAATAACCATGTCCAAAAGTCAGAATATTATATAAACTCAGTTCCAAATTTACCATGTCATAACCTAATACATAGACATAACAAACCACTCAACTAGGTTACAATAAATCTAACTTAACAGCCCAAGTGGTTACAAAAAATAGTGTCGTGTCATTCCATTTATTTTCCTACACTTGGCCCATGCACTGATTCCTGATTAGAAATGTTGAAAAATAAACCTAAGCCAATTTTTTCGTCTTTATTCAAAAAAAAATGAATTTCGATAATAATTTTTTACTTTTTAGATTCTTCTTGTTATGACGATGCAATAACCCCCAAAAAATTGACGAAAAACTAACAAATACGAAAAAAAATTTGAATAAGGACAAAAAATAAGAAAGTTGGCTTATTTAGCCGAACGGGTCTATTTTAACCCCAAAAAATGGGGCCATATGATTTTGCTATTTAAAGGACTAACGGCGGACTAACGGAAGTTAGTAATTGGACCGAATTGAAACAAAATGAAAAATACAGAGTGTAAATCGAGCCAATTATAACTACAAGGACCAAATTGATACGAACATTTAACTACAAGGACTATTATAGTTTTTTTCCCGAAAAAATAAAAGGACCCTAGTAGTCTTAAAGACGCGTTTGCCAAGTATAAGGTTTTGAGTGGATAAAGAATAAGAAAATAAGAAGTGGGTACAATATAAGGGACGATTAGCTTATGCTTGATGGATAAGACTTCAGAGTGAGTCGATAAGATGGATAATATGAGAAATTATCTGGTTAATTGCCTTCATTAAATCATTGCATTGAGAACACAAAAAGAAAAGATTTGAGGGTTAATTCAGTCTTTTTCTCCAACCCGAGTTAGTCCTAGGGCTACGAGGGGGGGGGGGGGGGGGGGATAGGGCTACTAAATAAACCAATAGGGGGTGTAATAAATTCTGGCCGCCCAGATGTATTTGGACGGTCCAGATTTTAAGTAAATTATTCGCGTGAATAATTTATTTATTTTCTGAGCGAATTTAGACCGTCCATTAATGGACGGGTAGCAATCGGTTGTTCAAAGAGTTTTGCACAACCGTTGTGCGTATAACACTTTTGATAATATTGTAAAGATAGGGATAAATCAACAAATATCTAAAAGATATTTGGGTCTGATCTTCCATTGTTTAGATCTTTCCACTTACTAGTACGTTTTTGCGTACCTGATTGAGAAACTTCTTTGATGAGATATGGAAATTTAGAGCTTCTTCAATTCGTATAGAATCTTCCATGGAGCAATCCCATGGGTCTAGTGAGAAAAAGACGAAAAAAGAAAAAAAAAATCCTGGGAGTGTAGTCATGATTTTTGAGATTATTAGGACGTCAAACATCTAGATGTCATTAGGACGATAAATTTTGAGGACGATATTTTTTAAGGTGGGGAGATTGCAACACCCCGTGTTCTATATTTTCGGTGATTTGCATATTTTGAATTTTATTTTGAAGTGTAGTGAGAGAAAAAAAGGAGAGAGAATAGTACTCATTCCGTCCCTAAATGTTTGACACTTTTGGGAGTTCTAACTTTTAAAGAAAAAATATTATTTTATTGTACAAAAATCAAGTGCCCAATCTTACCTTTCTAATATACTTTGAACAGTACTTGAAAATTTAAATTTGAAATTTTGCACCCAAAAGAAAAGGGTAACATGGGTGTTTGTGCCATATTGAATTAAGGAATGGTTCGGCTTAAATGAAGGAATGTTTAAGAGGGGTATTTATGGTTGTCAAATTTTGATTCCGCCAAATCTCGTCCCACCGTCATCAATACTCTAAAAAGTGGTTATTTTTTTTTATCTACAATGCTTTTGAAAATGGACCACTATGCATTCACGACTTAACTTCAACTTAACTAAAATTTAAAATTTTTGTTCTTATTTGAATTTTTTTTGTATTTGTTAGTTTTGTGCCAAATTTTTGTGGGTTATTTTGATTTGTCTCAACGAGATGAATCGAAAAAGTAAAATTTTGGCACTTTTACCCAAGTATTTTGAGAAATAACCACTTTTTAGCTCAAATTAAAAGTAAAAAAAAATTTTCTTTTCCGATTCCTTTTGTTGAGACGAATTAATAACCCGCAAAAATTTGGCGCAAAACTAACAAATGCAAAAGAAAAAATTAAATAAGGACAAAACTTTCAAATTTAAGTTAAGTTCAGAAGAACGTAGATATGGATAATTGTGATAAAATGAGATAAGATTGAACATAGAACAACATTACTAAAAATTAAAGGATTTATCTCAAAGAGGTCGCAAGTTCAAATTCTACGAAGGACAAACATTCTAAACTAAGGAGCTATTGGAGATTTGTCCGATTGTTAATTTTAAGATCTCAAAATTAGTTAAGGTACAAGCAAGTTGGCCCGAATATCTAATTATAAAAAAAGAAGAAGGGAGAACAGCATTACTAAAATAATATTTATACCATATTATAGTCAATAGTTACGCCCTTAGAGCATCACAGTGGAATAAACAAAATCAAAAGGTTGCTAAAATTAACAATGTTTGCTCAAAAAAGAGCTCACATTGGAATAACCAAACTTAGCAACCTCTTAACAACTTATCAAATTTTGGCCTTTGAATAATCAAAACTAACAACATTTTGCCAATAGCCAAATTTAGTGATTCCCACATTTTCTCAATCAAGTACGTGCATCATTGCACACAAACATTCTCTCTCTCTCTCAACAATGTTTTCAAAAAATAATTTTAAAAAGCTATTTTTTTCAGAAACTTTTTTTTAAAAAAAATTGTAAAAAATTTGTTTTTCCAAATTTTTTTAAAAAACTATTTTCTTTAAAAAAAATTATATTTACACAAAACTTTTTTTTTTTCACACAATTTTCTTTTCACAAACGATTTTAATACAACTATTTTTAACTTAATCTGTTTTTTTCTTTTTAGAAACTGTTTAATAAACTGTTTTTTTTCCCAAAACATATTTTTTTACAAAAATTGTTTTAAACATAAACTAATTTTTTAAAAACTAGATTTTCAAAAAATATACGTGAAATGAGGGGGAAAAGTTTAGAAGAAACTCAGTGAAGGAAGCAATGGCCAATTGGTTTTGATTATGAGAAAAAATTAACCAATGTGGGACTTGACATTGTTAAATTTAGCAACCTCTAAATGAATAATTAAATTCTGATGTGACATGTTTTGTTTTATCCACTTTTGCTTATTTCACTGTGGATGCTCTTACCATAGTTATTGACACCGTTCCGTACCGGCAGGTACGTACCGTTTTGACGAAGAACCGGTACCCTAACCCCCCAATTTCGTTCCGGTCCCAATACCGGTCCTTACCGGTCGGTATTGGACTTTTCGGGAAATACTGGCCGATATCGGGATACCGGAAATTCCAACCGAAATTTTGCAGAGTTTTTTTTTTTTTTTTACGCTATGTTTTTCTTTTTCTGGTCCCAAAAAAACAAAAAAAAACAACGTTTCAGGATTTTTTTCCCAACAAAAATAAAAAAACGTTTTTAAAAATTTTAGCAAAACATGGGCTTAACCATAGTACATGCGCGAGGCTTAGATCCTGGATTTGCACCCCCCTGCGCACGAATAACCTGTGACGCGCACCCGGTTAATTGGTTTCCGAATCAGTTTTTTCAAATTGCCTTCGGCCACGGCACATTTTTTCGAGCGCGCGAGACCTCTTATTGGGTTATCATTCACAAGTTCACTAGTGTGCAAAGTCATTTAAAGTGGAAAAGAGTTTTGTAACTAAGCAATGTGAGACTAGAGATATTTTATGATGAATTGTATGATATGGGGAATTTTTTTGAATTATAATTATATATAATTATTATATATATTGTAGTTGCGGTAAATTCGAAACGGTATCCGATACCTGACCGGTATTAATATGTACCGTACCATTATAAAAATCGGTACCCTATCCGAAACGGTATTCAGAACTATGGCTCTTACTCACATAATCCATTAGTAAAAAAATTTACTTTCATTATAATCATCGCTTTATGCTTGCAGCCCTCTCAATAGTTCTTTTTTATTATTATTAGGCTCCATTCTGAAAAGTAAAAAAAGCCATTATTTTTTAAGAAGGCAATTTCAAGTTAAAAAATTATGAATTTATTGAAATCTAAAAATATGCAATATGGATCTTATTTGAAAGATCTCATTGAGATCTTTTACACAATGCAAAAAACATTTAAAAAATATTTTTCATTTACTTTATTTTTAAGTTTAAAAATGTGAAATAAACTGTTTACTTTTTAAGAAAGTTTCTGGAACGGAGTCTTATTATTATCTGTCAACAGTCCATTCCGTAATTTGCGATGTTTTCGAAGGAAGGTTTCACGCCCGCAATCTCCATCACAGCACACGGCATCCACTTAAAAGTGCTATTGCCTGTCAGAAATGGTACAGACACATACATAAAATCCGTAGAGCACGTACAAATGTCTTTTTAAGTCTGTTTTGGATCATAAAAAAATGATCAGAGCTGCTCATTTGGTTTGAAATGTTTTTTTTATAATCCTTGTTAAAAATAAACTCAATTCGATATTGGTAAGGGTATTTACAAAACATCTAGCTTTGCTTTAGAATTTAAATTTGAATTTTGTGACAAAGTTAGATATTTTGTAAACGCTCTTGGCGATACTGGATTGAATTTTTTTTTTTTTAAGGACCATAAATATAATACTTTAAACAAAATGAGCGACTCCGATCAATTTTTTAAAACTAAAATAGGCCAAAATAAATATTTGTACGATCTGGTACAGATTTAAAATATGTATCAGTAGCACTGCCGCCGGTAGTGCATGTCCAAATCACTAGTCCATGCATCTATCACCTCCTTTGTACTACTCCTATATTTTCTTGCCACCTACTGAAGTCGACTTTGGGTTAGTATTGTATAAGAAGATGTACAGTACTGTACTATGCATATTCAAACCGTCAGATCGTGCATATGACAGTTCGAATATATACACGATCTAACGATTTGGATGTACACAGTATGATACTGCGCATACTACTGCACAGTACCATCCTCCAATTCACTAACGTTCCCCTTAATTCCAGTATCCTCTGTCCTCTTCTCAACTACCCTATCCTATGTGCGATATTAACTACTCCTACTGCTACTGAACACTTCCCCTTCTTCACTATAGAGCTCCCCGCCCAATGAACTCCCAAACCCTCTCATGGCTTCCCATCGTCTCCTTCCTTTCCTTCACAACCCAATTCCTATTTCTCCAATCCCCTCTCTGTTTCAGCTTCCCAGATGCGTTCTTCTACCACAGCTGCGGTAACACTACTTTCGATTGCGGCTCCATCGCCGGAATAGGCTACCCTTTCCGCGGGCACGGAGAACCGGAATACTGCGGCTATCCGGGATTAGACCTCCATTGCCAAGACGGTATCGCCACCGTTTACATCAACAACATAAAATACAGGGTTCTGGAAATCGATCAGGCCACCCAGACAATGAAAATCGCCAGAGAAGATATCCTGGAGTCGATTTGCCCGCAGGATTTGGTTAACACCACCCTGGATAACTCCCTGTTCGAGTACGCTTCCAGCGTTGTTAACCTCGATTTCGTCTACGGCTGCTCGACGCCGTTTCGATTGATACTGAGCCTTATCCCGATTCCGTCGTGCAACATTTCTGGGTTGGATGTGTATTTGGTGGTGGGAAGTCGGGGCCCCGATTTGAGCTGCGAGTCTCGGGTTACGGTACCGGTTGCGGGTTGGGACGGGTCGTTGGATTTGAAGGAATTGGGACAAGCTTTCCGAGGAGGGTTTAAGGTTAAATGGAAAGTGGATAGCAAAGGGTGTGAGGAGTGTACCGGGTCTAAAGGGCGGTGCGGGTTTGATTTTGTTAATAAAAATACCACTTGCTTTTGCCCCGACCCGCCTTATGTGTCGGGTACTTGCTCGATTTCTACAGCTTCCCTACCGGCTACGGCACCGACTCAGCCGGGTACGTTACTTCTTTCCGTTTTCACAAAACAATTTCGTGGGCACCGAGGATCCCCTGTCCGAGTCCAATCCGGACAGGGGCCTGTCCCACCATTCGGAGCCGTTGATCACACAAATCAACGGCTGAGATGTATCGAGCCAAAACGACGTCGTTTTGGAGCAAAAAGTGTTTGGCACATCTTAGCCGTTGATTTGCGAGATCAACGGCTCCGAGGGGTGGAACAGGCCCCTGTCCGGATTGGGCTCGGACAGGGGATCTGGACTCTTTCGTGGGACCGATCTGGCGCCTTGTAGGGCAGCTGATCTGGCTATCTATTTAGACAATGGATGACTCGAATCAATAGAAACTCATATTTAAATTCAAAACGTCGGCGTCAAACTGGACCGCCGGATCGATCAAGTTACAACCCCTGCAGTGCGGAGTCTATGACGGCACTCTAGGATTTCCCAATTCCAATTTCGTAGGCAGAAAGTCCATTTCATCATAAATTTGTCGAATGATATTTACAAATATTACGAAATTGCTTTTGAGGACAGATAATGACATGAGACGATCAAATATCATGAACACACCACCCGTGGCCTTGTCCCAGCGGAAGGGGAAGGCCCTTGCCTAGTATTGGCAGGGTTCGACCCTTCTCCAGGCTTAGACCGTGATTTACATGGCTGGTCAGAGTGGTGGTTTGCTTCGGATCGTTCGGAGGTTTACGCTTTATGAATGGGTTCAATTAGTGGCCCTCCTGCGGGTGGTTCCTTCGTCAGGAAAAAAAAAATTCATGAACACTTAAATCCCAAGTGCGTCAACATTTATGAGTCTGTATAGGACTTGTTCCGATTTTAAAAGCGTCTCTTAGTCTTTTAAGAATCAATAAGGTGTGCATTATCTGATTCAAACATCATGAATTTTCCAAATAAACATTATGTACACACGTTTTCCACTAAACTAGAAGGAGTAGACAAGTTGCAGACACTAACATATTGTTGTTCACTAAACTAAATCGTCCAAATTACCACTTTTTTGACCTAAAAGGAGCTGTGTCAAAGAAAAATTGGAATGAACAAAAATCTTTTGGGTGAAAAAGTTTTGCTATAGACATGAAGTTGTAGACAGGCTCAACAATCATAATGTCAACACATTTAAAGTCAGTCTATACGGAACTTTGAAGCGACTTTAGATGAACTGTGTTAGTGGACGGTGAAATTGGTACTCTAAAAATTAACGAGTTGCGCGTAAAGTGATCCGAATACTCTGAGCTTTGGACATTAAACATCATGTATAGGTACAACCAAGCTCAACAATCACAGTGTCCCATGATTTGAGTAGTTATTCTGATTTGCCGAAGAAATATTACGAATTTGGCGAGTTAGCGCCAAATGCGGTCACACTAAACTTTATTTTGCTAGTTGAGATGAACCAATTGTGATGTTGTTCCAACAGGACAACGCGATGAAATCCTGGTTTTGATTGTCAATAACAGAATTCCTTGGTCCTTAGATCCGCTAGTTGGTTAATGTCTAACGAGTCTTCTGATCATGTTGATATTGTGTGGCTAGGCATCGTGCAACGCCTCTCAGCCGGCATATATAGTAGATTGTGTTGCTTCAAAAAAGTATTTTTGTCACTCGTGGTATTACAAGTAGAAGCAATGAACCAAATAACATTCCTGGGCAAGAATTTTTAAATAGATTCTGGTGTTTGCTTCTTACTGAAAGTATTAGAGCCATTCTGCAACACAAACACGCAGATGACAGTAGCAAAAACTTGGATCGCGTACTATGGGGCCATTATGTCTCTGTCTCGACAAAACCTATGCCAATTGTCTTGAGTCAGATTTTGAATGCAGTGGAGTACTGCAGAAATTAGTCGAAATGCAATGCATTTCTGGAACCTGGAGGGGATGGTGATATGTTTCGAATTGGAATCGGTGAACTTGCTTTTGCCATGATAAACCCAACTATGATGCAACCTACCTTCGTGACAGCAATTTGGTGGAATTGAGCCCAGTGAAGATGCAACAAGACTCTCAAATGAGTATCTTTCAGTTAATTGCGCCATTGCTGGGTTTTTACATGAAGAAGCCGGTGGTGATGGCTTAAGGATAAAACATACCTACCTCCCGATGAAATTCGTCTTTTGCAATAAACTCAGCTATGTGACATGAATCGTTCTAGATGCTCAAGATACCCTTGTCACATACTTTGTAAACACTATGTAACCAAGAAAATAAACAAAATAGTAAGAAAATTAAAAATTTCGCGTCTCTCTGTCTTTGGCATCGAAATAAATTGTAAATCTGACACTTAGAAATTTCATTGTTCACAACTCTTCTGAGCTCTTGGACCTTATTCGGCTTGCGGGAATGACCTGATCCAGATGCGACCTAAGTGAACCGAACATTCATCTTCTTGTTAGATTGAATTCCCTAGTAATGTTATGTTTACCTTTCTAGCATGTGAAAATATTATTCCTCATTGACAACTTGTTTTTCCAATATTGGATGGAGTACATTTTTGAAAAATGTTTTCTCAGAGCCTGCCATTTTTGACTTTCTGAATTCCAGTTTTTGTTGGTTACCCTTTTCGTTCTCAACTTTCAACTGTAGATTTTTATATTAAATTAGGTTGGACAAAGTCCACTTTCTCGTTCCAACAGAAGCTTCCATTTAGACTTTTTGACAAATTTTACACGAATTTCACGTCCCTTTGTCAAACGTCACCTTCCTTATTGTTATTTGATGATGACTTACTAAGAAAAAACCAAACCAAAGCAGTTCAACTTGCTCACCCTGTTTAATAAGAGTGAGTTTTATTCACACCCATTAGGAATTTCGGTGTAGTCTCAAACTTTGGGTGTTAATAGTCTCTGGGAAAGATGCATACCCAGCTCTTCCCAATCTCCTGTATTTTCGTAGCGATCGTTGTGCTGATCCGTCTCCCGGCATCTTTAGCGCAGGGCAACGAACAATACCTGAACTGCAACCAGCTATTCCAATGCGGGAACATCCAGGGAATCGGTTACCCTTTCTGGGGAGGAAGCAGGTCAGATTCCTGCGGCCACCCGAGTTTCCAACTGAACTGCACGGGCGAAGCCCCTGTGCTCACCATCGAGTCGCGGCCTTACCGAGTCCTATACATCGACAACGCAACGTACGCTCTCACAGTAGTCAGACAGGAATTCTGGAACGACATTTGCCCCCAGTACCTCTACGATGCCACGCTGGACACGGACCACTTCAACTACGCAGCTGATACAAACGTTCTAGCGCTTTACTACGGGTGCAGGGCACTTACGCTCGGCAACACGATTCCGAATCAGTTTACGTGCCTCGCGAATGAGACCGAAGGAACTTTCGGTATTTTCACGTCGGCTGGTCTTACTACGACCATCTTGAATATTACTACTTGCACTACAAATGTGAGTGTTCGGGTGAATTCGACTGTGGGTGCGGGTTTGTCGAGCAATGGTACTTCAGAGAAATTGACAGAAGTGCTTGATAGTGGTTTTGGGTTGGTGTGGGAAGCCAACAATACTAACTGTCAGCGGTGTGTCGGCTCGGGCGGGGCGTGCGGGTCGAATTCCTCGAAGCCTGGTTCGCTCGTTTGTTATTGTTCGGATGGGGAGTACGATGCAAGCTGCGGATCAAGTCAACCCGGAACAGGTGCGTTACCCTTTGATCTTGTTAGTTCTGGTTATTCTTTTGGTTAGTTTGTATGATTATGTTTCTTTATTAGGAAGGTGAAAAATATTTCGAGGATCGCTTGATCTTCCGTGGGTTTTTGACTCCTCTTGAATTGGAGATTTGAATTTGCGGTATAGCAAGAAGAGGAGGAGGAGTGGGGGATGTGGTGAAAACCTTTTTTTGAGAGAATTAATAAGATAAGGATGGAGTTTCTTTCCCTTCAGCGAGTGGATAGGATTGGTGCGGTGGAAAAATTGAGGTTTAATCATCAAAAAAAATCCATCCAACTATTGGTCGAGGTGCACTTCAACCGAATAAAAATAGGATTGGACTATAAATTCGTTGGTTTTCATATTCCGGACGATTATAGTATGCAATAACTGGTTGAGGTGTTCCATATTTATTGCATAACCAATTCTACAAAAATTGGTTGAGCTTACGCCGATATGTTATTGGTAATTCGAGCCTGTGAAAATATCGGGGTTGGATCTCAACCAGCTGCCTCTCAACTAGTTTGGTCCAGTTATGGACTATGGCTCACAACAATAATCGGAACCGTTTACTTTTTAAAGCTCGTCGAGAACATTGATTACGCCAGAAATCACTTTGATCAGATACTGTTTGATATTATATCGAAATGTGTTGATCTTCATATAATTTTGTCAAATGGGTTTCAATCCAGTGTTGCACACGTTTTTCCTTACAAACTTAATGCATTTCGACATCTCATCAAACGGTATCCGATCAAAGTGATTTTTGGTGCCATCAATGTTCTCGACAAGTTCTAAAAAGATGAACGATTCCGATCATTATTGTGCACCCGAAAAGGGTCCACAAACGGTCCATAGCTGTACCAAACTGGTTTGGGATCCAACCCCGAAAATATCCATCCTATCCTAATTCCTTGTTAGTCTAACTGATGATAACATAATTTGTCTACCTGCTTTTCTTTACTAGATAGAGATGCTTTTAAGTTGAAGGTTGGTACTATCGATGTTGGGCTTTGATAACGTAATACTACCACTTTATGCAATGAGAAATAAAAAGCATGGAAAAATTCCTGAGATTTGGCAAACGATTAAATTTCCATGTGGGGTAGGTAAAATACTACTTGTTTCGCTACGTTCACACATAATTTCTCGTTGCCTCTCTTGAACAAGACTTGGTTAGATAGTACAGTTTAGGCACGTGTTGTATAGTATTTGCCAATAAGACTTGCTATGGTCACACATAATTTCTCGTTGCCTCTCGTCGAGACGAACAAATAATATATAAAAGTTTGGTGCAAAATTAACAAACGCGAATAAAAATTGAATAAAGACAAGGATAGCTATAGTAGTGTTTCAAGGGGTTCAAAAAATGTACTACTAAATTTTTACAATTTTTCACATGTAATTTGATTTCTATTTTTAGTATTTTATATTGCATGTCCTCGATCATTCATACAAAGCCAAAATAAATAAAAATCACTTCAATTTCGGAGTAAGTAGATCATATGTAGCTCAACAAAGCTCAAATAATAAGGTCCGGTAAGCTTTTAATCTTGATAAATATCTTTGTTTTATATACATATACAAAAAATTTAGCATGTTTTTGTTGCCGCTAATCTAAAATTTTGTAGCTGTCCCTAATAAGGACAAAACAAAAAAATTGTAGTTCACAACTTTTAGGTTAGCGGAAACACGCTTAATTTTAATAATTATCAAAACTACTCCCTCCGTCTGGATTTAATAATCATTTTTTGGAGTTCGTACTATTTTTCAATCGATTATATTTTCTAGTAATTTATAATGTTTTATGTGATTTCGAAAACGTAGTATTATAAAACTAATCGAGATTTATCAAATAAGATCCATAATTGATATAAAATTTATTATGAATTTAAAAATATAACTCGTATTTTAGTCAATTAAAATAAAATTAGGAATAATTAAATTCGGAAGGAAAATTACCTAACCTCCTTTGTTTTTGTCTTCTTTCAGCCATAAAGTTCGTCTCCTCGCTTTAATTGTGTAATGACCCACGCCTTTTGTTTTGTGGGTCCAACACAGCTGACCATGTGGCCCACCTCTCCACTTCACTCGTCTACTCCACCGTGACATCTTCCCTCCCCAAATGCCTCCCTCTCTCTCCTCACCCCTCGCCCCCCTCCTCCTCCTCCTCCTCCTCCTCACCACCACCTCGACCACCACCACCACCTCCTCCACCATCACTACCACCGCCTCCACCACCTCAACCACCACCACATCCACCACCACCCCCTCCACCACCACCACCTTCCCCAACTGCACCACCACCTTCTCTTGCGGCCCCCTCCACAACCTCACCTACCCCTTCACCGGCCCCACTCGCCCCTCCCACTGCGGTCCACCCCAATTCCGCCTCACCTGCACCCAAACCCACGCCGAGTTAACCGCCGATTCACTCACCTACCGAATCCTCACCCTCAGCCAGACTCACCAAACCCTAACCCTCTCCCGCTCCGACCTCTCCACCACCACTTGCCCCACAAGTTTCTTCAACACCACCCTCGACCCCACCTTTTTCCAACCCGGCACCGGTAACAAAGACCTAACCCTAGCCTACGGCTGCTCCTCCCTCCCGCATTATAACAATTATACCCCTTACAATCTGTTTAGCTGCGTAGTGAGTGGAGTTAATATTTCGAATAATTCCAGCGACGCTTTTTACCTGGTTGGCCCGCTGCCAATCGATCCGATACTGCATATTATCACGAGGTGCTTCGTGATTGTTACGGTACCGGTGAGCGGGGACGCTGCCTGGAGGCTGACCGAGAACGAGACAACCCTCGGGGGAGCTTTGAGGGAGGGGTTTAATGTGAGTTATAGTGATCCGTATGCGAGTCATTGTGAGAATTGCACGTTGATTGGCGGGCTGTGTGGGTTTGATGACAGTTTGGGGGAACCCATTTGCATTTGTGACGACCGGCAGTGTCCTATTCCTACAATGGCAGGTACCCGGAACTAATATGTATTACATAGCCGAATACAAATATTTGTATGTGTTATGATCATGTTTTTAGTTCCTGTTTTTTTGAGGTAGGGGATGGATAGATGATAGATTGATAGTTACGTTACTGTGGAATTAAGATGCTTAGTCCAAGAAGAGTAAGATGGATTTTTGTTCTAATTTTGTCTTACAGAGGCTGTTACTTACGTCTTGTTTGTTTTCTGCAGAACCTCGGTCCATCATATGGTTTAGTTAGTATTTTTTTTTTTTTTTCAGTGTTCTGAAAGTCGGTCTAGTTGGCCGCCTAGGCTGATTTTAATCTAGGCGTTGGACCCTCGCCTAGCACCTAGGTCTCTAAGCGGCTGATTAGTCGGCCGTTAGGCGCCCAACTAGCGCCTATTGATTTTTAGAACACTGGTTTTTTTCCTGGCTTTATGTGGTTACCATCCTCAGCGGAAGCGCAAAAGGCTTGGCACCATGTCTTGAAGTTGTGCCCAGGGAAAGGTGGAAAAGGTTTTGCTAATGGATTCTATAGCTATAGAAGTTTCAAGGCGTTTGCTATTACTTTATTAAGTGAGATTTCTACAAAGGGTCGATGCTACTCCATGAGCTTGAACCAACTATCTCACCCTTAGAAACCAACCTCAAGATTTGGCCAGGGTCTGTTTAGGCATTGGTTAATCGGGGATCCTTTTTCCAATTTGTCAGGTTCTCAGTTACTTGGGAAACTTTTAGAAGCTAGGAGCATGTTTTTATTTTGGATAAGCGTCAAGGCATTGGTTATTTTCTTTAAGAACAGCGTTGTTGGCATTCCCCAGAATGTAAGGTTAGATTGGCAAATTACCTCTTACACAATTTCCTCAATGACCTAAAATGTTCTTGTCCCTTCTCTTAAACCTATTTTGCACCTTCCAATATTGCCAATTTTGTGATTCAATGATTTGATGCTGGATGCCTTCTTTGGGGAAATCTTGAAGGACAGGAACCTCTAAATTACAATACTGCTCCTTATTGAGACGAGGTCCATCATTTCTTGAGTTGTTGATGTTGGACCAAAGCTGATTGGGATTGTCCAATGCCTTTCAAACCAGGTTTCTCACTAAAATCTTTTGCTAGTATAACCTTTTCTTGTCAGTTGGAGAAGCTGAAAGGAAATGACGTCTAGGCTTTGTTCACACACTCTTTATGATTTCATTAGAACTCTCTTTTACATCGAGGGTGACGATGTCCGTGGAATCTGCACATGTTTCATTCGTTTTTTTTTTTTTTGATCGTTGCATGTATAAGGAAGTACCAAGTTAAATTGCATTCCTATCAACTTATTTAAAGTTATTCCTCGTTGAAGCACAGCATCCAGAGGTAAAACTTTTACCTGAAGAATCCAGCACTGGTTAAAACATCTCGTCCTTTACAAACTTCAAGATTTGTAAACATGTATATCTTCTGTTATACCTAAAACTTAGACGCAAAAATGGATTAAAAAGGAAGTAGTAATGAGAGAGAGAGAGAGAGAGAGAGAGAGAGAGAGAGAGAGGGAAATTACTTGATTATTTGTTATAAACAAGGCCATGATTGTGTGTGTGTGTGTGTGTGAGAGAGAGAGAGAGAGAGAGATTATTTGATTATTTGTTATAAACAAGGCCATGATTGTGTGTGTGTGTGTGTGTGTGTGTGAGAGAGAGAGAGAGAGAGAGAGAGAGAGAGAGAGAGATTATTTGATTATTTGATTATTTGTTCTAAACAAGGCCATGATTGTGAGGTTGATGGACAGAGTTTTTGGGATGTTTGAACTACTTTGTTGGAATGGAAGTATAACTGTTGATCCGTTTTCCAACAGAACGCAGCTGGATAATATCTGTTAGCTATGTATGGTCGTAATTTTGTTTGATTTGGTTGGTTCATGGTTTTACTAACAAGTATGAATCTTGTGATTGTTGCAGGGGGAGGTTCAAGTTCGCAGATGCAGATAGGTATGAAATAATACTATCTTGATAGTCACTTCACTCTTTCAATACCATTAGTAGCTCAGAAGACAATTTTTAACTTCTTTTTTGTTTTTTTGTTCTTTTCAATTTCCAGTCCTTCCTGTAGTGGGTGCAATCATTGCTGGTATTGGCATAGGATGGGGTGTCTTTTATTGTAGACAACGGAAAAAGCACAAAGCGGCCCTATCTGCCCAAGCTGAAGGCAAAGAGCTTTCAACTCCTTCTCTAAGCAAAGGCGCCAATCCTCCACTAACTAATTTCTCCCGGAGCATTCCGTCTTACCACTCCTCCAAGTCTGACTTTGGAAAGGCAAGCACCTACTTTGGGGTTCAGGTCTTCAGCTACTCTGAACTTGAAGAAGCCACCGGTAATTTTGACCCTTCTAGAGAACTCGGAGAAGGCGGCTTTGGCACCGTATACTATGGTATACTCTTTTCGTTTCTATATGTTTTAGGCCAACAATCTAGAGATTTTTTGTTTATCAGAACCTTATTTTTGCAGTAACTTGGTTCCGAGAATCAGTCTTAGGCTCTGTTTGGTCGCACATAAAATATTTTCTTAAAGATATCTTCCTGAGTTCTAGTTTTGGTTACCTGAAATCTGGGATAATGAATTTGGAGGAAAATGTTTTACATGTACTGAGCAAAAATCAATTTTCACAATGAAAGTTGGCAATTGTATTAGTTGCAACCAAACAACAAATTATGAAAGTAACAAAATCATTTCACGGAAAATTCTGGAGAATAGTTTACATCGAAACAAACAGAGTGTTAGTACTACTAGCTTTGGCATGCTTCCATTAAATGTTCCAGGACATAGGCGTCTAGTATGTGGTTATGCCAATTCTTATAGTTTTTGTTATTGTTTCTTTCATCAGGGGTTCTCCAGGATGGCCGTGTAGTTGCAGTGAAGCGTCTGTACGAGAACAACTTCAAGAGAGTTGAACAATTCATGAACGAAGTCGAAATCCTCACTCGCTTGCGGCACGAAAGCCTTGTCACTCTTTTTGGATGCACATCAAAACGAAGCCGAGAGCTTCTCCTTGTATACGAATACATCCCCAATGGAACAGTGGCCGATCATCTGCATGGCAAAAAAGCAAATTCCGGTTTGCTTTCTTGGCAAGTCAGGTTGAACATTGCCATAGAGACAGCTGATGCTCTTGCCTATCTCCATGCATCGGATATCATACACCGCGACGTCAAAACCAACAACATTCTTCTGGACAATGATTTCCGGGTGAAAGTGGCTGATTTTGGGTTGTCAAAATTGTTCCCCACTGATGTCACCCATGTGTCGACAGCCCCACAAGGCACACCTGGATATGTGGACCCTGAATACTACCAATGCTACCAACTTACAGAGAAGAGCGATGTTTATAGCTTTGGGGTTGTCCTTGTTGAGCTTATCTCATCAAAGCAAGCCGTTGACACCAACAGGGATAGGCATGACATTAATTTGGCAAATATGGCTATCAAGAAGATTCAAAACCATACGCTGCATGAGTTGGTCGACCAGTCTCTTGGGTTTGAAACAAACAGTGTGGTGAGGAAAATGGCTACGTTGGTGGCAGAGCTAGCTTTTCGATGTTTGCAAGCGGAAAAGGACATGAGGCCTTCAATGGAAGAAATATTGAAGACACTGCGAGGGATTAAGAATGATGAGCCCAATACCCAAGTGGAGGTGGTGGACATTATGGTAGATGGGGATGTTGGGATTGCAAAGGAGAACCCTCCGCCAATGTCACCAGATTCGGCTGGCACAGAGAAATGGGTTAGTAACTCTTCTGCACCTAATTTCAGTGGTTGAGATTTCCTTCTCATCTTGCTTGAAAATGCTACAATTAGATGGTTTAAAAGTAATGTTGACACTCTTGATGAGTTGTCTTGAGTTGGTTACGGGATCGTTTGCTTTCCAACTATCGGGCTTTGTTTGGTTTTGTTTATAGAAACGTAGATATAACACAATATTGACAGTGTTGTGCAAAGTCTTTGGGAATGTACATAGTAAATGGAGGTGTCCAAACCCTAATAATTGCATTTACAAGGTTTCTGGTGATGTACTAGCATTGTTCAACTATTCTTGCTTCTTCCATTTGAGATTTAAATGTATCCCTAGTTAACTTTTTTGTTCTTCTCTTTTTCTAAGTTACAGTTCTTGAAGTCATGCACATATGCAAGCCCCAACCCAATCTGCATGCGTTTGTGAAGATATTTTTTATTTTTTGTTTAAAATGGAAACAGGAACAATTTTCTTTAGAAGACTGTATTTTACTCAATAGTTCGCCACTTTATTATCTATACTACTACTATTTGTGAAAGCAATCCTAAATGGTTGATGATCAATGACTAAAGGAACAATTCTCCGTATCATTTTTATGATATGGAAATCCTTTCTTTGCCGATTAAAAAAAAATACTAAAGGCCTTTCATCTTGTAAATAAGAAACATCTTGTCGAGGCGAAATAAAATACCGAACTTGTGCTGCTGTGCTTTCTGGAAAAAAGAAAAGAAAAGAAGAAGCAAGGTGATCGGGTATCAGTTACCACATGATCGAATTAATATTTCTTCAAGTGTATTTTGATCGAATTAATATTTCTTCAAGTGTATTTTGATAATTGTAGCCGCTGTTTAATTTTGCAAAAGAAATACGAGTAACTTATTCATTAGGTTAACAATGTCCGTTCAACTTTATTTTTTTACAGCAGTGGTTTTTTTTTTTTTTTTTATCTTTTCGGACCAAAATGAGTCTCATTTATCTCCTCATTTAGAAAGCACAGTGGCACCACGATTCCCAAAAAGATTTGAATTTTGTCCAAAAAGACCATCCAATTCGAGGCTTTTGTGAGCCTTTGTCATGCTCATTTTGATGAATTGAATTTTGTCCAAAAGAGAAAAGACCATCCAATTGAATGCTTTTGTGAGCCTTTATCATGCTCATTTTGATCATCAGAACTATTCATTATGTAGAGCTTGTTAATAACATCACAAAAAATTATGTTAATTGAAAATTCATCAATGTTTGTTAGGGGACATTTTCCTTGCTAAAAATTTGAGAATGGATCAAAACTCATTTATCTTATGATGAATGGGTTCTGGTAATTTTTTCATTAGTTGCTAATCAATATAACTTTTAGCATGATTGAAATTCTCGACAAGCTCTCACAAGCGATTTGATCATCTAAGTGAGATGCGGGGAAAAATAAAAAGTGAACTCAGAAAAGATTCACAAATGGACGCAATATTACGGTGACTGTTCCAGTAAAAATACACATAGCACCTATATTTCCATGCCTCCACGCCCGGAATGAGAGGGGCTGTAGTGCACTACACCGTATAGTGCGGTTGATCCGACCATCCATCTTGGCATGAACGGTTTGGATTTAATCCGAGCTCCTATAAATCCTAGCCGTCTATTGTTCGGATGAAAATCCGGGTTGTCCATTGCCGAGATGGACGACCGAATTGACCGTACTACACGTGTAGTATGGGGGTGCACTAAAACACCCTCAGGTCCCTCCCACCCACCCTGTTAGAGCATCTCCAATCCAATACTCTATTTGAGAGTATCAAAATATTCTATTTTATTCATAAAGCGATTTTAGAGGAAATCACTATTCTTATTTACTCCAACCACAAACCCTCTATTTATTCATAAAGTGATTTTAGAGGAGATCCTCCATATTTTCTCTCATCCTCTAAATATGGAGGATCAAAATCCCATCCTCTCAAATAGAAGAGGCTTGAGAGGATGGATTGGAGGAGTTCCATACTCTCAAATGAAGGAATAAAGCATGGTTGGAGATACTCTTAGTGGTGGTTAGAGTAATAAATAGGAAATCACTTGTCTGTATTCCAAGTTTGGACTCCAAGTTATCACAACCGTTGATTAGTGTTTTCAATAGTCTAAATTTGTTTTGATTTTTTTACCGGCTCTTTTATCGGTAAAAATATTCAACAAAACTGAACCCTTAATTGTCAACATAAACTGTCTAAATTGGACTGTACACATTTTTACGCAGTCAACTAAAAAAAGAACTCTTGCAGGAGTACATCATATAAACGGACAAAAGCTTAAAATGGCTCCACTTTTTTTTTTCTTTCTTTCTTTTTTGCACAATTAAAATGTCTCCACATAGATTGAGCTTTATTTGTCCAAAATTGACTAGAAGCAAACGTCCATACTTCATCATTTCTGCTTCAATCTTGAATTGGTCACCGGAAATGACAAGTAATTCAATAACTTGAATATTTAAATAAAAATCTAACTTTGACCAACACTAAAATAGAGTAATTTTTCACGTTCCTAGCTTAACCCATCTAATAAAGAAACAAATTAACTGTTTTCCAATTAAGACTTGTACAAGATTAGGAGTCAAATCCAACTTTGAAAATGGAAGAGTATTTATCCTAGGAACCCTCTCAAACTCTAGACCCTAACGTATTTAACCCTAAAATAGATAAACACGATTTTTTCCCCTCTTCTACCAATATAGTCTCGGCCCCATGCGTTCGCGGGAATTATTTTGTCCCAATTCTGAACATAACAACTCCGAAACGAGGTAAATAATCCAGGCCCCATCTCGTTAAGGTTGTTATTTTTAAGTACTTATTTTTCGCTTTACGAGTTAGGTCATTCTCTCACAATATATCAAATTTAATTCAAAAAAATAAGTACTTATTTTCTTATTCTTATAAACGGAACGGGGCCTCCTTTTCTTGTTTCAATTACCTTCGACGCTTGCAAGGGAAAGAAAATTTTTACTCGTATCAGACGAGTATCAGAGTGGTTTTTTTTTTTTTTCCCAATAACGATTGGGAATTTTATTGATATCACAAGAACCAAAAACCACTTTTGAGTATCAGAGTGGTTAGATAGTCTAAATTGGGTAGGATTAGATATTAAAGGAATCTCACACTACTCTAACTGTTTTGCAAAAACCAACCGGGACGGCAAGCTATTGAATTGTTCTAATTTTAAAATTTTAAAATTTTCAAGTTCGTTTGTGTTTCATTGTCACCATAAATTTAGCAAAACAATAAAAAAATCATAACGTTAACGATGCGCGTGACGTTCCAATGAAACAAAGCGTTGAAAAAAAAAAGAATAGAATCCTCCACGTACAGTTCTTTTCAATCAAACTTTATGGATTTTATTCGGAGTACATTCCAATGATCGGAATTGTTTATGTTTTTAGAGCTTGGAGAGAACATCAGCTATGTCGAAAATCATTTTAATCAAGTAAGGATTATAGTATAATTTTGGAACATATTTAAATTAGATCATGAACGAATCTCCTACTACTAAAATCTGTGTCACAAAAACCAACCGGGACGGCAAGCTATTGAATTGCTCAAATTTAAAATTTTTTAGTTTTGTTTTAATTTGAGTGTCTTTGTTCGGTTCATAGTTTAGTTTAGTTTTTCAATCATTATTCTATTTCTTTCTCCAATTATTACCATATTTCTCCAATTATTATTTTTTCATCTCTTTCTATCTCTCTCTAATCATTACCCCTCTCTTCAATCATTACCATATTTCTCTCTCTATCCATTATCAAAACTAAACTAAATTAAACTCCCAACCAAACAAAGCTAAACTTATTTTCACGATCAATTCTTAGTGAAACATGGAAAATCCATTACGATGGCAACTTGCACGCGTGATGTTTCCAATGAAACGGATCGAGCGTTAAAAAACAATTTAGGAAAGCATAGGAGGATACTCTCTAGTAGGAGTAGGAGTACTTTTTTAATGGGCCTATTCCTTCGTTTAATAGTAAAGCTTACTCGATCGGTTCATTTGAATGATTTGGGTGCTTTATTTTATAGTAAAGCTTATCCAGAATAACGTGGCGCAATGTAATTTATTTGGAGGAAACAAATGTTTGCACCGCCGTTGTAAAAAATTTAATCTCTATCGAGAACATCAACCAAATAGAAAAGCATGTTGATCGTATATTACTAATTGATACTAGAATTTTCAAACATGTTTATTTTTTTTTTAAAAATAGATTGCAATATTGGTCGGAATTCAGTTAACTCCGAATAAATATGTTCTGAAATTACAAAAAATAATAATATATCAATCAACATGATATCTAGGGGAGGATTATTATCAAAGTGAGCGCGAGAATATAAAGAATTTCGACTATCAAAGTGAGCGCGAGAGGGGGCCGGCTATAGATGGGCTGAATAAGACCATTTTAGGAACAGAACACGCTTACACCAACAACAAAAAAAATCAAGGTTTTCCTTATGATCTTCGTGTGATGTAAAATGCAATAAATGTTCCATATATTTGATGATTTGAGACGTCTATTTTATTCTACCGTTCTTGTGTTCATCATCAGTCCAAAAACATCACATTGATTGGACATAGTTAAAACTAGTTCAACTTGTGTTGGCTATATCAGAAAGTCTAAGGTTCCCGACGGAGGGATCCTAACCGGATTACTGACAGCGCGCCGAGCCACTCCGGCCACCAAATGGCTGATCTGAGCCATCCAAAAATTCTATAAAAAAAAAAAATTAAGTGGGTCTACGCGAGAATCAATGGCATCCGATGTATGTAGGTGGCCGATCCAAACACTCCATTTTTGTGTGTATAATCTCTATTTTTGTGTGTATATTATACACACAAAAATGGAGTGTTTGGATCGGCCACTTACACACGTCGGATGCTATTGATTCCCGCGAACGGCCCACTCGGTTTTTTTTTTTTTAATTTTTGGATGGCTCGGATCAGCCGTCCGGTAACCGGAGTGGGCCCGGCGCGCCGTCGGGATCCCTCCCATCGGGAACTATAGCACCTCTGTGGCTATATTTAGGAGTATTATGATAATTATGTTTTGTTCAAATCGATATGATATCCAATAAATTTGATTTTTTATATAGATGATGAACATATTAAGATCCGTAAAATGATATGCTCAAATCATCAAGCAAAATGGTAATAGTACGTAGATTTTATTTTGTGTCACATGAAAAAAAATATATATTGTCCACCTTAGATAGGAATTGAATCCTACTCGTCCAAGTTTTGGACCGTAAAAACAGTCCAAACTGAATCATGCGTTAGGAAATTCGAAGGTTGAAATTTGTTCAAAAACTCATTGCTGAAGAATTAAATTCTTCACACAAAAAGTCTATAAATTTATCTGAACCATTAATTAAAGTATCAATCAATCGGTTCAGATTACGATTGTCTAGTACAATGGAGTTACTATAAAATATGAACGGGAGAAGATCCGCTCTCCAAACAAAAAAATACTCCCAAGCCAAGGAGAAGGGCGATATTCCCGTAAAGAAGGCCGTCCGTATTCCTTCCCATTTATTTCCACGCCCAGTCTCTCTCTCTCTCTCTCTCTCACTTTGACATCCCTACTTCGAAAGCCTCAAAAATGAAACAAAGAATCTAATGGCCGATCCGAAATTCAGATCTCTCCCTCCCTCTCTAACAAGAAATCCCCAACAGTTCTGAGACTTGCACTGATTCATAGAAAGAGAGCCTGGTAAAAATTGGATCGAGGAGAATGGCGACGCTGCAGAAATTCAAGTTCTTAGCGACTCAGTGCGCCGTAGCAGGAAGCCCATCTCGAAGCCCGACCACGAGCCCAGTAATCCACCTCCGCCGCCGCAAAACCCTAAGGATGTTCCTCAGCCGCGCCGGCAGCGGCAGCCGGCGCCGCGACGAGTCCCTGGATCACCGGAAAGATAATTCCGTTGCCGCCGCCGCCGCGGCGGATGGTTCTCCCGAGAAGATCAAGCAGCAGCTGGTGGTGAGAAGCAAGCTGAAGGACTTCTTCGTCTCCTCGCCGCCGCCGCCGCTCGAGGAGAGGGGTACGGAGAACATACGAGAGCGGTTTTTGAGGCGAGACGATGTGCTGTCTGGCGGCGGCGTCGGTGGTTTGGGAGGGCGGCGAGGCGGAATTCGGCCGTTATCGGCTGCGTTCCGGCAGCGGTTGCTGAGAAGGGCTTGGCGTCCGGTACTCGTTGCTATACCCGAGTAGTGGTAATTCAAAGTGTACGGATATTGCCAATATCTCGTTATAATTGTTAGTATATATCCTTCGATTTTGGATTTTGTTCCAATTTTAATCTCATAAATTGAGTCTCGCCCTGGAAAATAGCCCCTTAAATCCTCTGAGCCGAAAATTCTGTTTGCCCCATGTACCGGTGTGTTTTTGGTCATTGAATTATTTGGAAATTTTAAGAGTATAAGAATTTTAACTTGATCCAACTGTCGGAAATGCATAGGAATCAAAAAACTTGAGCTCGGAAAATGGATATGGTTAGGGTATTTTGGGGAGCGATCTCCATTCCGCTGAAGTTCTTGTTTTTTAAGTACTTATATTTCATTTTACGAGATAGATTATTTTTTTGTAATATATTATTTTTAATTCAAAAAATAAATATTTATTTTCTTAGGGGAATGAATTAGTTCGTGAAAATTTGCGTAATTTGGATTCAAGAAATTTAAAGTAGGGAAAAAGTGGGTGTCAAAATAGGTGGCTTTATTCTTCACTCATTTTAAGATAATCCTTCCTGTCTAAAATTTGACCATTAAAAGTGAAGTCATTTCCTTAAAAATTGGTCCAGGTAATCCTCACAAAATCAAAAAATACACCTTTTTATTGCGCCAAATTTTCAGTACAACCGTTACACGTTGTTGCGCTCACAATCACATGGTGTAATAAGGACGGGGGAGCAGCTACCCCTTTAAGAGCATCTTCAATCCAATACTCTATTTGAGAGTATCAAAATATTCTATTTTATTCATAAAGTGATTTTAGAGGAAATTACTATTAATATTTACTCCAACCACAAACCCTCTATTTATTCATAAAGTGATTTTAGAGGAGATCCTCCATATTTTCTCTCATCCTCTAAATATGGAGGATCAAAATCCCATCCTCTCAAATAGCGGAGGCTTGAGAGGATGGGTTGGAGGAATTCCATACTCTCAAATGGAGGAATAGAGCATGGGTTGGAGATGCTCTAAGGGACAACATCGGCCTGCCCCGGTCGAGAGGTTCCGCTCCGTCCTTGCTTCGATAATCGAAAATGTTCACTGCGTAGAGCTCGTCGAGTTGAACAAGTATGCAAAAAAACAGTTTGATCAGATATCATTAAGTGTCTAATTGGAACACATATAACTTGCCTATAATGGGTTATAATAGATTTGATCCAGTGTTTCGGATCCATTTTTTTCAAGTCAAAATCTCGATGAGCTCTACGAAGTGAACGTTTTCGATCATTGGAGCAAGATCGAAGCGGGACCCCCTTGACCGAGACAGCAGGCTGCTGTCCCCTAAAGAGACAGCAGCTCCTCCCAACTCCGTGTAGTATGATAAACCAAAAATACAACTAGAAATGTAGGAGTAAAAAGGTGGGCGATGCGTACGATGGATTCTTTTGTGTCATCTATTTTCGAACTGTTATTTTATTTTATTTTTTTTCATTCGTTAATCTTAATCTACTCTATTAAGATTTAGAAAGGAGATAGATGCTTGCAAAAATCGAACATTGCCCATGCGCATAAGAATATATGGGGAGGCACCAACTGTTCAAACTGTTATTTAGAAGTACTTTTTGTCCTCATAGGATGAAGGAATTTTGCTGAAAAATCAAATCAAATCCGTCTTTTTCGTCGTTTTACATGATCGAACTTTTTATAACTTTGGACTAAAATTCTATATTTTTCCTAATTCTTAACGTCAAAATGAAAAATGATATAAAAATTTGATCCAAATCTGATAAAAATTAAGAGAAAACATTCAAAAATTGTGTCAAAAAATTCAAGAAAAGTTTGGTCAAAGGGGCCGGTTGACTGCCATTGTGAGCAGTTAAATATTAAAATCTTTCATTTTATGTGCTTGTCAGTCACACATTGAAACCTTCTCAAGATGTTGAGGGAGAGTTTATGGGGGGAGGATCTGAACCCGTTATGGCATGCATGTCTAACATTATTCAACTTTAAACTTTGTGGAGGGTGGCTCTATTCCACAAGGGTTAAGATGTCTTTTAAAATTACAAAAACGAGTCTTGAAGGAGAATTCTTAGTAACTGCGGACCGTTAATTTGGTCAGTTTTGCAGAATAGCATGATATCATCGTGGAGAGAAACCACATACCGTTCAAACTTATGGAGAGGAGTTTGATATATTACTGCGGTAAGGGTTTGCGCGAGTTTTAGGTGTATTGATTCTCATCTCTATGTGAAGAGTGCAATTTCAAGTAAAATACAAGGTCCGAGTCAAAAAAAAAAGTAAAATACAAGGTATAAAGTGTAAATTGCCCTCTTCAGAAGTTTTTAAATTGTGCTAATATAGCACATTTCAACAGCAGAATCAAATTTGCTTTTAGCTTTTTTAATTTTTATTATTATATTGTGGATGGGATGGGCTTGTATGGTTGAAACTTGAAAGTGACATTGTCAAGAGGACGTGCAAAAATGGATAAAGACAATAAATAATTAGTTAAAAAAACGGTCCTCAATTATTGAAACAAAAAAAATAAAGAAATTTCTGTCTCATTGCAAAGCTCCACTTGTGTTTGTATTAGAGATTTTGCATAAATAATATTTTGTGGGGTACCCACTTTTGCCCCTACATCCCCAGCTGTTCGTGTGTGCCCATAAACTATACGTCAGACCCTGTTGGATAAATATTGCTTATTTGTTTCATTCTATTTTTAATGTTACGATAAGTTTAACAAGGTGATTGATTATTAGTTAAGTAAACTAAGCAATGTTCATCATACAGGGCATAAGCGTAATTAAACTTTTGATCAGCTCTTATTGTTGTGTGGCGAGCCCACGAAGGACTCAACTGCAACCTAACGATCATTGAAGTTCATGATATTAGGAAAATAAACTAAACATATCCAAAAAAGCAAACGGAGAAACCAAACCAAACAAAGAAAACAAATTAGAGAGATCAAGATATACATGGTTCAGTATACAGGTTTAAATCTACTCCATGGGCAAGCAAATGAAAGACGATTCTACTATGTGAAGAGAATGATGCTCCAAAGAGCTACAATGGTGACAAATAAACAAAACCCTCACAAAGAGACTCTCATCAACCCCAAAATACGAGTTCTTTCACGAAATTAAAAATCTAATTAGAATCTCTCACCAAATGCAGACTCTCTCTCATCAAGTCTCACAAAACCCTTAGGGTTTTTAACCAAAAGACATAGACGAAACGGAGTTCCACAGACATGATTGAATGTACACAGAAATAAATGATTCTCACGAAACCTTACGATTTCAACTAGAAAGAATCGCCGAAACAAGTGATCTTCCAAATGACCGGAGCCCTACAGGACCCACCATAGAAGGGGCAACTAGATGCAGATCAAACAGACGAACCCTAAGGGATGAAACCTCATTGGGGCCTCTACGTACAGAGGGATTCACTCAAGAAGTCTAGACCCTAATGAGAGAACAATGCTATATTTATAGAGTCCAAAACCAAAAAGAAAACTCCAAAACGAATCTTTAGGAAGTCCAAAATATAACCAAAATCGACCGAAACGCGCACACTCGTCCGGACCAAGTGTTCATTGGTTCGAACCAAGCTTCCATGAACCAAATTCTTCCCCCCGTTGACCCTCGTCCGGACGACCAAAAACCTTGGTCCGAACGAGACCTGCTAAGAGCCTCCAAATCACATGTAGATGTCTGGTCCGGACTAGCGAAACCTTGGTCCGAACTAGATATGCTAAGAGCACCCAAAACTTGTGTTGCTCACAGGTCCGAACGGGACCACCAAGGCCATGGTTGGGACGAAGGGAGCTGGGAAGACCAAAATCGAGGCGAATTCAACAAATCTCCATCTCAACGAGATATTCAAATACCATACCAACAATGGTAGGGTAGACTAAACGAAAACCCACACTATGTGTGTTTGGCTTAAGTGATCCCCAGTGTAGGGGCTGCTCATAACGTCGGGCCCAACGTCCCGTCGGATTCAACCCAGTACACATGGTATTGATATATATACATATATATATATACATATATATATATATATATATATATATATATATATATATACAGTCATTTTCAAATAAGAAGATCCTTATTTTAGTTAAAATAAGGACCTCTCCATTCCTCCTATTTTCCGTTCGAATTTCGATGATCCGAGCCGCTCAATGTGTTCAGAACGTGATTTTTAGGAGTGCTCGCAAGGAATCAGCAAAAAAAATGACCGGGAAGGGCTTCATCCGAGCAGTTTTTATTTGAACCGTTCGATAAAAAACAAACAAAAATTGCTCGGATGAAGCCTTTCCGGTCATTTTTTTTTGCTGATTTCTCGCGGGTACCCTTAAAATCACGTTCTGAACACATTGAGCGGCTTGGATCATCGAAATTCCGTCAGAAAAGTGAGGTCCTTATTTTATTAAGTTAAGGTGATCTTTAGGAGAAAGGGACTCTCTCTCTCTCTCTCTCTCTCTCTCTCTCTCTCTCTATATATATATATATATATATATATATATATATATATATATATGTATATATATATATAGTTAGGGTGATAAACGAGTCAATCAATTAGTTGTTCAAATTTGGTTTGAAAATGTAACGAGCTTAATTCATAACATGTTCAAGCTTTGTTTTGTTTTCGAACTACAATCAATGCATGGTGAAACTCCTTTTTAGTCTCTGTTATTCCACATGTCCATCAACAACGTAGGGTTTACTCATGTGTTTCACAGATTCCGTTCCAGAACACTTTCTTAAAAAATAAGTACTTATTTCACATTTTCAAATTCAAAAATAATGTAAATGAAAAATAATTTTTCAATTTTTTTTGCATATTAAAGATCTCAATGAGATCTATCAAACAAGATCCATATTGATAGGAAAATAATTTGCGTAAACACATGATTTTTAAGCTTGAAATTACCTTCTTAAAAAATAAGTACTTATTCTTGTTTCCGGAACGGAGATGCGCTCTAATCTTCAGAATTCATATTATTGTGACTACCCAACTGGGAGCTCCCTTGGCTTCCTTGTTAGTTTCTTGTTATGTGACGAGTTCTTGATGGTGGTTACACCAATAATTGTAGCTGTGCATACTATATGCTACTCCAATGCCATATCTATTTATGCTGTGACCTCCAATAGTGTCCAAGACACACGTGTTCGGTCACGTGCATGCCGAGCATCATGCATGCATGACGTCACCTACCTAAAATGGTTACGGATGACATCATAGGCTCGTGCCTAGCACGGATTTACTTGGAGAGCAAGTACATTTTTTCCTATAAACGCTTTAAGGAAGAAAGCCTAAAGAAGTACGCTATTTCTAGATCTGAGATCAATCGATCTACTGTACTATGCTACTCCAATAACTCTGCTGGTGAACTCCCTGGTACCGCTCTGGACGTAGTACTCCATTAAAAGGGCACTTTATTCACTTCAAAATTACTCTAGTACTTCAGCTGTGAACTCTAGTTCTGCAGTGGAGTAAACGTCGGAAGATCAGAGGGTCGGTTGAGATGTTTCTTTCATATAAACCACATGAACTGCGAAATTAGACTCACACAGTCTCGTTTTGATGGTCCGAGATGTTTATTTTATGACTAGTACTTTGTGTAAAATTAACCATGCGAAAAAAAAAGTCTAATTGATAACTATAAGTGCTTGGTCGAACATTTTTATTTCGAGCAAGATAGACGATCAAAGCTGAAATGGTTCTTAAGAATTCGGATTTTCTTTCGAGACAAATATTTCGATTGCTTTACTTTTTACATGTATGATTTACAGATTGGGATCATTAAAATGAGAGGCTTGAGTTATTAAAATCAGACCATGACGGTCTCATTTACCATTGAAAACTTTTTCTTATAGTTCATCAGTGGACAAATATACCGTTGAATATTTCTTGTAGTTATTCCTATTGAATATAATCTGCACAATAAACATGAGAGAGAGATTCCCAAAATTGAGGAGAGAGAAGAGACAAGTTGAAGTCAAAGAAAAAATTTCACCTCAATCCCCACTCACGCGAATCATAGTAGTTTTAAACGTTTCCAGAAGACAACACTTTCACACAGGTGCTCGCCACGCACCATGCGACTTACAATAGAAGTTTGCAAATCCAGAACTGATGCACTTAGGAGTTACAACCATTCCTAGCTTGAGCCTTTTCGACGAATCCTTCCACTTATTGAGTCAACTCCAATTGTTAGAACAATTTCCATCGAGTTTCTTTAGCAGTAATAACAAGTCACATCCCTCCCATTGTCAAAAACAAAAACAAATCAGATCCATCCCAGTCCATGAATTACAATGAACCTCTAATGGGTATAAGGTTTACAATTCAAGGGCACACTATCCTTTTTTCTTTTTTTTTTTGATAACCAAGGAACAGCCCTACAGCCAAGCCACAATTAGACCTGACTGCGCAACTCAAACCTCGGGGGAACTAGAGCGGCCACAACAGTCTCGGCCCCCCACTTACTATCAGGGTACTCACCCGGTAGAGAATTGAACCCCTGACCAAGAGAAGTTCTCCCAAAGTTAGTCATTCGCCCTTACCACTGGGGCAACCCCTGGGTGTGTCAAGGGCACACTATCCTTGCCTGTTCAAGTATGCCCAAGCACTTAAAAGGGCTGTGCAGCAATGGATTAGTTTCTCACCGATAAAAATGAGGGGCAGAAAGGCCCACCAGGTCTAAAACCATTTTCCAGTCAAGAACATGATAAAAAAAAAAAAATTTAAACCTAAGAAACACAATTTACACACAAACCACACACCAAAGAAGTCCAATTTCCGATCACTGAAGACTATAGACCTACCTGGATCCAAACGCACACATCAAATCTTCTTGGACTCATCGTCCAAAGGGTCGCGAAGAGTTCCAAACATCCAGTCCATCCATATGGTGAAGTGGCCATAGTTATGGCGATAGGTAGTGTGGTGGATGGTGTGATAGCCGGCACCCATCACAGGCCAGAGCTTTGCATGGATGCAGTCGTGAATGTTTGCTGTCCAAATGGCCTCCACAAATAGAAGCAATATGTGGGTTTTGAAATGCATTGGGACTAGGAAGAGTGCTATCACATGCGGTACTGCCTGAAGTATTCCGTCCAAGGGGTGGAAAGCCAAACCTGATAGAGAGATGAAAACCCGGTCATTGGCTCATGTAGACACATGGACAAAAGCTTTAACTATGAGTCTATGAGGATGCTCATGAGATTAGCATTTTGCCTAGGTAATACTTCTAGAAACAAGCGATAATGTAAGATTGACAATATTTAAGGTTCTACCATCCAAATAAAGAGTTGTATAGTGCGTGAGGGAAAGTGTGGTCGTATGCGATGTATGCTTGATAAGACCAAGCAGTTTCAATTAAAATTAGCATAATAAAGAGCCTGAGTTTTGAAAGTGGTTCTTCTTTATGTATCTCAAACACTGATGTAGGGCAACCACAGTCACTAAGAGCATATGCTGCATATGAACAGACATATATAAAATAAAAAAAGTAGCAGAAAGTTAATATATCTGCTCTTTCAAAAAAAGAACAGATATACGAGAATAGTGGAAAGTTAATATCACATAGAATATATAAGGAGCATTCTGTTCCTTCATTTTTCACATATTCCGATATTAAGAGTATGAAACAACTTTCAAAACATTACCTCTAGTGAAAAAACCTAAATAGACTTGCACTTACAAAAAAAACCCAAAAAAACAAGCTACGCCATTTTTGCCAACCTAGTTGAGCTGAGGACTGTTAGAGCTTGGCACAATTAGCAAACGAGCTCAAAATGATATTCAGTTGCAGCTCTTTCAAATAAGACAAAGTGACAAACAATCCAACAAGATCACCTATAGGATAAGAGTCATAAGACTGAGCTTCTGCGGACAGGTTAAGGTGGACTCATGAGAACGGAATTTTCTTGGTACACTGATACAATTTCCTCTCATAAATGGAGAGGTGGGGAGTTCTTTTCCTTTGAATACTATGTGGAAATCAAGAGTGCAAACAAAATTTGTGTTCTTCAGCTAGATACCAGCACTAGTCACTAGGGTTAACACTTGATAACCGATGCTATCCAAAGTGAGGTGGCAATGGAACTATGGACCTTGGTCACTTCTGTCCGCTTTTGAGATTCAGAGGGTGATGGTTCCTTCTGTATTTCAGCTTTTAGGGTATCACAAAGAGCCTGTATGGTGACCTCATTTTGTATAATGTGGTGCCTATGGTGAGAAAGGAGACAATACAGTGTGGGAGTGACAAAAGCTTAAGTCGCCTCTAGTGTGTACCCTATTTTCTGTCATCAATTTTGTAGGAGAGCTCTACTTTGTGTTGAGCCATCCTCAGTTTTTTTTAAGTTTTGTAGGGGTATAGCCTTTGTACAAAGATTTTTACCCCTTTCGGTTTTCTCAATAGAACTCCTACATCACTTGAAAAAAAGCTCTGTGATCAGCAGTCCTCTCCTTTCTCAACCCCAAACCCCAGCATTCTTTACGTATATTGCCCAGATCATGATATAATGAAAACCATATACTTCATTGTGACCCAAAAGCACAAGAAAATCTCCCCTGACCACTCCCAAAGTCATTGAACTTAAATCATGTGTGTCACATGAGTTAGTAATACAACATCAAATATAGTACCCATGTAATCCCCAATCGACGTGGGTATGGGCAGGGGTGGACTCAAGACAGACCTAACCTATGTAGCACTGACATGGAAATACGACACAACACTAACTTTCCGACAAGTCAATTTTAAAAAATTGGAGGACACGACACATTGGGGACACAGTTTAATTTTTTTCATGAATACAGAAAATAAACAAATGAGACTGTAATGTAAATATGTAAAACCATATATACCTTAAGTCATATTTATCATCCACAAAAAATAAATAAATAAATAAAATCAGCAAATAGGTTTCATCATTTATGTGTCCTTATAATCACTAAATTATCCTCCGTAATACAAAAAGTAAGGCTTCCCTAAGTTTTAATGAGAGTCAACCATTTCAGTTAACACCTGCAACTTGTTTTGTGAGTGTCCCGAGAGTGTCCGGAGCATTTTTAGAGTATTCCCCCGAGTATCAAGATGAGAAACAAATAGGACACCTCGGGACTTTGTGTCGGTGTCCAACAAGTGTCTTGCAACATGTGACCTAACCTTTGGCAATATATGCACAAACTAGCTGCTATCCAAAAAATCTACCACTGAAATAGCAGCCCCCAATACATGGTTAGTACTGATGCAATAAAACATCCACTTAACGAAAGAACAAGGTAATAAAATAGGAAAAAAAAATAAAGCAGGACTAAAAATATTGTGGCTATTTTCCTTGTATTCGCAGTGAATTATGGTAGCTGGTGAAATCTGACTCTGTTTTAACAAAACTAAGGATCCCAAGAAAGAACCAATGATCCAAGATGCGTATTCTATAGGACCTTTACACACAAGATCCAAGTCTTTCATCTTTGAAGGCTAGATAAATCAGAATTTCTTGGTGTCATAACAGAAAGAACCTACAACAGCTCTCAATCATCTTGCACTAAGCACATAAGATGTCCATCACTCAGGCATGCTTTCTACATGCATCGTTATAGGACAAAACAAAACCCTCTTAACCACAGGATAAAGGAAGGTAAATTTGCCACCCAAATCATGGAAACTGATACAAGTACAAAGTAGAACTTACCAGCAAATGGGGAGAGAGTATTTTGCTTGTTGTAGATGTGATGTGTCGCATGAAGAAACTTATAAAGAGGTTTTATGTCGTGCAACTCCCTGTGCATCCAGTAAATCCCAAACTCCACGAGTACGAGATACAGAATTAAATATCCAAGGTAGGCAAGCCAACTTACATCACTAATTCTTGCAAAACACCTTGTCCAACCATTCTCAACCATAAACTCGGAAATTGTAGGAAGAGCACAGTACCATGGCATTGCCTTCATTGCAACGGATATTTGCAAGAGCATGGCTTTTGTTGAAGGGATTGCATCTGCAACATGAGTGGTCATGAGATAAACAAATTGTTATTATTTGGCTGGAGACGAGAATTTGTTAACATGTAAAATAAACTAGATGAAAGTACATAGATCAACAGATCACAGAATTGTCACTTAACTCGGCTGGGATTTGTTCGCCCAACAAAACTTACTTCTTTGTCTTATAATATTGAAAGAATTCTACCTCAATTATCAGATACAGGGATTTCAAAATGTTGTACAGATTCATGCAATGTTCTGAAAACCGGATCAGTGAGCAAACGGGTAAGGGGACTAGGCTGATGATCACCAAATCAAAATGCGGGTCAACTAAGTACGGACCATGAAAGCATAATTACCTTGTAAAAGATTTTACTATAATAGATACATACATAGTAATCAATGTGAAAATTAATGAAATCAGATTTCCTTCGTAACTTCTAAGTTCTAACTTATCCTTGCTCTGCAAGTTTCGATTCTTTCAACCAAAGAGAGAACGATGTTCTTTATCTTCATGAGACAGCCAAACAATTCTTTGGACAAATTTATAGCACTATATTAACACGTCCAACCAGGAGTTACCATTTAGGAAGATGAGTTTTTGTTGGGTAAAGATCATATGCACTCATCAAGTTCAGTAATGGTTAAGAAAGGAATTTGGACCCTCTGATTGCAGTGCCAACCAGTGGTAACCAAATCAAGCTGAACGGAGATTTTATAGTTTTGGAAATTGTGTCCCACCAACGGATTTATTCCACATCGACGAGTTCCCCATGGCATTGTTGCCCCAGTTTATATCTCATGTACCGTCCCACATCGGAAACATATAAAAGGGCTTAGGCATGACAAGAAAATATATTACGGCTTTTTCCTATCTTCAGAGATTCTATCCTGGCTGGTTGCATTATCTTGTGGACAAGTTCACCCAGTGCCAATTTCTGCAAACTGACTTTTTAGTCCTAACAAGCTATAAAGTTTATCCAGACCGGAACATGGACCTGTTGGCGGTCCTACCCGTTGAACCAGTTGGGCCGCGTTGGATTTTAAACACTGATGCAGGTAACAACCAATAGAATACCTTCAGGGTTTCTGCCAGACAAGATCACGATTCTTGTGTCCACCATTCTATTATTTATGCAGGTCAGTCCTATGGATTTACATATTCCAAATCTGTGTTACTTTCTTTTCAGCAGTAGAGGAGGAAATTTCTAGTTGTTTGCTTATACCTCTCACTATGATATTTTCTCTCCTACGAAGGAACCATATCTCTACATGAATCCACCACATACAATTCAACACGATCACAATGCAACATTGTAATGTTTTGAATTAACAAAATTACAAGAGACCTCAGCATGTTAATATCTTTACAAGTTCCCTGACCAACGAAAAATAAATGTTGACATATTTACAAGTTTATGTAAAGGGCAGAGCTTAATAGTCCACTATCATTATGGTGTAAAATAAAGTCAGAGGTGACAGTCGTATATTCAGGCAAAAAAAGAAGAAAAAATAAAGCATGTATATTGTACATTGACAGAGAAAGAAAGTAGACAGACATAAGGCATTTACATTCTAAAGGACACCCCTTATACCTAGTTGATTCTCTAATTGTGGTGCCAAAAGCGCTACCCAGTTATATTTATGAGAATGACTAAATAAGGGAAAACATACAGCACATTATAAACATGAGGCAATAAATAAGGGGATCGTCGTCCTATAGTAAGTACTTATGGACAACATACACCAACAAAAACGCATCTTTTGGCTCAATACCTATTTTGTCGGACATATCTGCAACTACTTGAACCTCTTGTACTTTTTTATTAAGGAAAACATTATATCAAAAAAGGCATCAAATGAATGCCACCTAAATACAAAGATTTACATTCTAAAGAACACCTTTTATGCCAAGTTGTTTCTCTAATTGTGGTGCCAAAAGTGCTATGATGCTATCCAGTTATATTTATGAGAAAGACTTGATATGGGGAAACATACAGCACATTATAAACATGAAGCAAGAATAAGGGGAACATCGTCCTATACTAAGTACTTATGGACAACATAAAGCAACGAAAACGCACCTTTTGGCTCAATACCTATTTTGTCGGACATATCTGCTACTACTTGAACCTCCCGTACTTTTTTACTAACGAAAGCATTATATCAAAAAAGGCATCAAGTGAATGCCACCGAAATACAAAGAAGGTCCGTAGCAAAATGGACCTGTACACCTCCACGTGTATCCAAAAGATTATCATATCCAGGAATAGGTCGAGGGAAGGATTATAATCCTTCAGCTCCCACCTAAACAAACTACTACCAAGGGAGACTTTTCTTCTATAGAAAGGCGTCTCTGAGCCATCAAAATGGTCGACAATTTTTTTTCCCGCCAAATTAGTCACTGTTAACAAAGAGGAATCTCGTCGAAAATCCCTCAATTGTGTAATATGGAAAGCTTTTAAAAGGGCGAATCACCGATAAAGACTTTTCCATTTACATCGTAATGCAATAACTTCAATGGATAGTGGGGAATCAACGGTCCGTAGCCTCTGGGTAGCATACCCAACACATGTTGATTACTTCGATTTAAAATGTAGACAACAAGATTTCAAGTTCCTGGAAGTTATACATTATTGCTTCTAAATATTATGCAGCTTGCACTGTCTGATCTTTAGGGGCCCTCTATAGAGACTATAATCATGGTGATGTGTTCAAATTTGAAACGTAAGTGACAAATAAAACAAGTTCTTGGAATTTTCCAGGAAAGAAAAATGATCTGCATGAGCAGAGGGGGTGGCGGTTGGAATTGGCAAAAAATTTTACCAATTTAATAACCGATATTTCACAAATATTTATGAAGATTTAAGCCAAAACCATACAAAATATAGATCTTAAGTAAATAAATAGTACGGGGAGAAGCACTGATAATGTGCAACAAGCAATAATTTCTAGAAAACCCATATCACTTACAGGGCCAGTAATACAATTCGTAAATTGACCTAAAAGCTATTCAAACCTATAAAAAATGTCTTCTTCTCCTTTTTTTATCGGCGAAAGTTACTATAGCTAGAATAGTTAGATTAACACCTTGGAGGAGGAGTTGAACTCCTGATCCTCCTTTCTCCTAGCACTTAAAAGTGCACCCCTGGCGCCATTGGGCCAAAGGCCTCTTGGCCCTATGGACAATATCTTGGTATGCAATTATGAAGAAAATCTCAATTGGTGATGATATCAAAGATTTGGCTCCAAAAAACACAAGACGAACAGGAAACACAGACACCAATAACACCAATTGGCCTAAAAATTAAAATAGTGAAAGTATAAATTAGAAAAAGAACAAACAGACATGCACAATCCATTATCGATTTATTGAACTAAATTTGACAAGAACCAGTCAAAACAAAACCCCTCACCTGATACAGAAAACCCAAATAATAAAATACATTAAAAACAGGAGTAAAACAACGACCGTAGTGATTCAGCATCCACCAATTCAAGAAAATTAACAAAAAAAAAACATAAGATTTTTCAATCAACAGAAAAAACCAAAACCAATGTTTTTGTTTTCTTGAAAATTATTCAAAACCCGTGTTTGGATATAGTACCTTTGGGGAGATAAACATTGTGCTTCAAGTAGTAGATGTAGAAGCACCAGAGGAAGCCAGAGACGAAGTAGACGAAGACGCCGGCAATGTAGTTGCGGAGCCACGTCTGGAAGAAGTGGGGGAGTGGGTCCCACGCACGGGTGGGCAGCAAGGAGGCGCCGAGGACGAGGCGGTTGTAGAAGGAGGTCTCGTCGAGGAAGAGGTTGGCGGTGTGAGAGTAAGAATCCCCCATTCTCGGGAGGAGGACGGCGGCGGTGGAATTGGGACGAGGGTTGAGTGGGGTTCTAGGGGAGGGGGAGTGGCGGAGAACTCGTAAAGAAGAGTCCGAGCCGGAAAGGAAGAAGTGCCCGACAAAGAGGGGGATATTTTAATTTAGATTGTCTGGGACCCAAGTGAGCGTGCGGGTGTGAGCCTGCAACGTCTTCGAAAAATCTCTCGCACAATTAAAATTTGTGAGTGCGAGAATAGAAACGCAATACAGAACGTAGATTGTGAGCGAATGTCAATTTAAAAGATTATGTGATTAAAGGCGAAACGAAAAATCTCTCACACAATTAAAATTTATGAGTGCGAGAATAAAGACGCGATACAAAACGTGAATTGTGAGCGAATGTCAATTTAAAAGATTATGCGAAAATTAGAAGGGTTACAAGAAATAATTTTCACATTCATTTTTATCTTTTGATGACACCTCTTCTTCTTTTTTTTTCTTTCTTTATATCAACATAGAGTTTCTAAGCTATTACTATTTCTTCAACCTTTAACTCTTTACACATTATCGTTGCGTCCGCTTGTTGTATGAGACGACAAGAAAAAAAGGGGTCGCATTGATATTTTTTCTGCTCTTGTGCATTCAACGAATACATTTTTTCTAATACGGAGTAGAATGTATGGATTGATTTATTCAGTGGTCCGGGCTCATTACCCAACACTTATGGGTGTGGATGTTGTCGACTATTGATTTTGATTGATGGGGTACCAACCGTGTAAAGATCGGATCATGGGAGCCTACCTTGTGGTCCCGCGTGATTACATTCTGAGTGTAATAACGGTACATTGTATCAAGCAATTGCAATTATTCGATTGAGTTGATTTTTAATAGTATATTGTATCAAGCAATTGCAGTTATTTGATTGAGTTAATTTTTTTTACAGTGTAAAATAAAATAAAATAAAAACCAACTAAATGTAGGGAAATTTATATAAATGGTCATTCTAATTTCATTCGAGTCTCATTTTAGTCTTCCAAGTACAAATTACAACTCTTTTGACCTTCAAGTTTAGTTTTTGTACCAAATTGGTTCAATTGATAACTTCTATCAGCCAAATTGGACGGAAAAAATCAAATTGATGGCAGTTTGGACGTTGCAATTCGTACTAAGTTGGTCCAATTGATAACATTTACCCTCAATTTGATTTTTTTCTGTCCATTTTAGCTTACAAACTTTATCAATTGGACCAATTTGGTACAAAACCAAACTTGAAGGTCAAAAGAATTGCAATTAATATTTGAAGGACGAAAATGAGACTCGGGTGAAACTAGGAGGACTATTTCTATAAATTTCCCCAAAATTTAATGATGGATTTGAATTATGGCGCTGCTATTCGCAGCCCTCTATTTTCTCGCTTAACCTGTTAAAAATTTTCAATTATACTTGACAGTTCGTTATCGAAATTGATATATATTTTCAACATCCAATTACCGAAATATAATATTTTTTTCAACAGATATTTACCGAAAATGTATGTTCAACAGTTGTTTACCGAAAGTTGAACATATTTTCAACATGTAGTTACCGAAATGTAATCTTGTTTTCAACAGCAATTTACCGAAATGTTATTTATGATTTTCAACAACTATTTATCGAAATGTAATGGGTTATGGGAGAAAATAAAGGGTTGCGAATAGCGGCACCCTTGAATTATTCGTGCGGAATCCAAAAGTGGATCCTGCAACTCGTATTTACACAATTGGTATCATATTATTTTCGGGATGATAATTTTAGAATACGGCTTTGAGCACAATCGTGTATATGAAGTTTGCGTTCAGAACCGTTCGATTTATGTTGATTCATATGCATCTAATAGCTCTGGGTGTTGGTTTTGTTCGGTTCGTCGTTTAGTTTTTGTTTTTGTTTTGTTTTCAATCATTACTCTATTTATTTCTCCAATCATTATCCTATTTTTTCAATTATAACTTTCTCATCTCTCTCTATCTCTTTCCGATCATTACCCATATCTTCAATCATTATTCTACTTCTCTCTCCACCCACTATCAAAACTAAACTCTTAACCAAACACAATCTTTACCGTTTTAATCCAGAAACCGGGGCTAGGGGACTCGTTGAGAACCGGTTGTTAGTTAGGGTTCAATAGGAGAGAGGGGAGATCGAAAAAGATGGAGGAAGACAGCGACGACGAAAGAAGGGAGGCAGCAATAGCGTCGACGCCACCTCTGCAACCCAATTTCAATCCTTCTGGGATCACCCATGCCCAACTCACCAAATTCCTAGTACTTACAAACCCTAATTTGGTCCTTTACTTTCTTGAATTTCGGTGTATGTGCAGCTGTCAGATGAAGAAATTTAAAGATTCTCTATCGTTATACCAACCTATTTGATTAATATGTGTGGTATTTGCCTAATGTCGGAATTGAATTTGTTTTCAAGATTAACTTTTATTTCTTCTTATAATTCGCTTGGGACTTAGAGGTTAGACCAAGAATCTGTTAACAGCACAAATGCAGCAGTGAAGGAGGCAATTAACTCAGAACTTCTCTGGCAGTAGTTTCATCTCTTCTTTCAGTTTTATACTCCTGTTAAAGATGCATAGAAAAGCCGATAAAAAAAAAAAAGATGCATTGAAAAACAAGCACGTCTACTCTTACAAGTTGTTGCTCGAATGTTTAGATTTGACGGGCTTGACATGATCTATTTTGGTGTTTATGCATCTACTGGCACTTTGTAGAGTTTGATTTTGTTACTCAATGGATGTGGTTTTGTAGAAATAGTTAGAGTAAATGCGCTTCATTGCACATTGTTGTTGGTCCCTTTTGGGAGTTTGAACTTAAATGGACATACACGAATGCATGTCTCCTTAGAATGTTAGCTTTGATTTCCCATATGGCCCCTTGGTTCCTTATGAGATTTAGTCTTTGAAAATTTAAATACTTCTTCGCTTCCCTTTTCGAAGAGAACAAATAATGTGGGGCATTCCAAAATAGAAAAGGATTAACATTGAGGGACAGGGTATCAAAACCTTTTCAATTGGACACTCAGGGACACTATAGACTACGCTCAAGACACCCTAGGAGATTCTCGGGGCACTCTACACTCTCGCAGTCGCAGGAAATGTCGGAGGTGTCGAGAAAATAGTCGGCTCTAGTTAATGGTTAGGAAAGTCTTCTTTATGTGTGAAATATGATGGTTGATAGATTATCAAGACACATGTTAAGAACGCTTTTGTTGGAACACATTTGTGGATGATTTATTGACAAGGATGAATGATGCAATGACATATGTAGATAAAAGGATGTATGGTATTTCTATTATAATTAGAAGCCGTATTTTTCATTTTTAATTATCTTTAATGCAACATTCATTGAAACTACTAAAGCATATTTCCGTAATGTACCCAAAATATTGTGGCCTCCCTTTTTTGCTCAATTTCGTGTGTTGGAATGTTGGTGTCTTGTTGCGTATCCATGTCAGTGCAACGCAGACTCTCTATCTTTTTTTCTTCTGTTCTTCCCTCTAAAATATGTGGAACTGGTGTTAAAAAGTTGTGAGTTGGCTACTTGAGCTACTTCTCAAAGCATCTGGGAAGACAGAGGAGAAGAAGGTAGTTTTTGAGGAGAGTGAATATATTGCTCTTTACCGTGTTTTGTCCTATCCTCTGGTGCTTTCAATTTGATTGCCAATCGTTGCTTAACTGGGAATGCTTTTTGAGGGTGTTATACGCTTTCTGTGTCTCAGTCATGCAGCCATATTGCTGTGAACATATTTTTCTCTCTTTGTGCTTATAGGAACTGCACAAAAAGCGTTTACAAATCAAAGCAAGATCGAAGATAAGAAACAAATCAAAAGGTTCCTTCTGTGGTTTCATTCAGTCAACTTCATTCTTTATTCGGTTATTTTGTTGGAGCTTTTATTTTATGTAATCTGGGGGAATACTGTCACTACAGGGATGCTCAACAAGACGAGCAAATCTTGTTTTAAGAATCCTGATGCCAAAGATGTAACAGAGGAAATTTCAAGCAAAGAAATTGACGACTCTAGTGCTTCTGTCTTGAATGGGAGCGCCATGAAAAATACCCTCGCCCTGCCGAAGGATACTGCAACGGTGCTTGTTGGAGCAAAAAAGCGGCAGAAGTTACACTGGGGGTATCATCAACCTCTTATAATTTTGTCAAGTTCATAGATGAATACAACATCTTTATAATGCTTAAGGAGTTTATTTTATTGCCCCAAATCCTTGATATTTACTGTAGCTTTATAGATTTTGATGAAGTTTTTATTTCCCTTGGAATTTTCTGTTCTTAGGCTGGACACGAAGGAAAGGTGGGAGCGGAAAGCCAACATGTAGAGAGGCATAGCTACCAGCCTACCATGGGAATCAGAAATGCAAGTTTCCCAAGTGATAATTGGCCGCTCTATCTGAAGTCAGTCTCGTAAGTTCAGAAGATACGGCTGAAGCTACGCTTTCTGAGTCAATGATTTTTATTGGGAAAAACTCTAGCATGCAAAAAGCTCTACTAACATCTGAAGGAGTTGAAGTTATCTCAGCTTCTTTTCAGGGCAGTGGAGTTAAAGAGAATGCTGTAAATATGAGGGATGGGCATAGTGCTCTTCTTTTTTCTTTTGTTCTAGTAACTTTTTACGACTCTTGTTTTGGTTCTTGATTAATAGGCATAAGTACGGGCATTAGTTCGTGTTGGATTTTGTTTTAGATGAAATAATTGTGCTAATTTTCTTTCGTTCATTTGTGCCTGTTTTTGCTGCTTTACACATCTCCTTTCATGAGCAGCTAGTCAGCCCATTCTGTTGGCAAAGGAAAAACTATCACTGATTCCACTGAAAGCTGAATCCCCCACCTGCATTATGCTGACAAAAAATTGCCCTGTTATTACAGATAATGATGCACCAAGAGTGCTTTTTTGTTTCAAGTTCGACAGAACACATCAGGAAACTAAAACATACACAAATACATCACAGAATCAAGGGACAAAAAATGCCCTGATTGCACTGCTCTGAGAACCCCAATTCAACATAGACTATCTACAATTACAACAGGTTCGACAAAAGTCCAAAAGAAGAAAAATAAAGCAAAAAGGGGAACATGAAACAAGCATAACCCCAATATGTGGTATTTGCAATGTGGATTCGCATCAAAGTAGAGAAATCCTTCAAGGCTTCAACAGGTCAGTATCAGTCAACTGGGGATACTGTCATTATTGTCATTACCATCACCAACAGTTGGGAAGATTATCAGGATCAAATTGCCGGGTTGAGAGCGCGCTCTATCTCCTCCAATGATCGACCCTTTGTTTCCACAACATTACCAGCTATGTACAGGACAGCTAGAACACAGACCATCGAGAACCCCAAATACACAGAGCTGATTCCGAAATTATTCACAAAACTCAAGAAGAACAGCCCGATGACAAAGTTGGATATCTATTCAAGAAAAAAACAGCAACCCTCGTTACTAGAGCATAGACTTCTAGACACATAATCAGAAAATCCAAGAAAGATGCACAGATTTCTTCTTTTTTCCTGGCTTCCACAGCTTTCATCCAAGGAGAGGTAAAAATGGATATATTACAGATCAACACACAAATTAAAGGCTGTTCTGGTACTTCGTGCGTGCATATCTATCTCATTTTGTAGTGGCAAAATAAAATTTGCCAGTTTGCCAGTTAGTAGTTTTGGTGTAGTGGCAAAATAAAATTTGCCAGTTTGCCAGTTAGTAGTTGGCAAAGAGCAAATAAGCTTGTTTTGTGGGGCTGATTTGCTTAACTGCTTATTAAAGAAAACCAACAATCAGAATAAGCAATTGGTAGCCAAAAGATTTTTCTTATTTTTAGTTCTCCTGATTGCTTCTTTATAAGAAATCCTACATGCGGTGGGAACCCTTAATGTGAAACCGCTGACATTCTGCACCAAAGAAATCACCGAAACCTCTCTTATTCATGACTTACCCAATGCATGCCCAAGGACAAAGCAACTGCTTTTGCTCTTATTCTGGAGGCAAATATCTCTGGAAGTAGAAGAGCAGGCACTGGACCAGCACCAAGTGAAAAGGACAATACATAGCTGTGCAAATGGAATGAAAGCCCAGATTAATCCCATCGGTTATAATGAGTAGATTGTGTAATTTAATTAGCCCAAGTGATAAGAAGTAACTCACAGGACAGTCCCAAGAACAGCAAGGGTGCCTGAATAAGGTGCCAGGGCCTTCCAAGTGAGCGACAAGGAAAGCAATAACATTGAGGCAGCCTGAAATTTGGTTTCAAGATTATTAGTACTTTATTTATCATAATCAAAGGAATCCGAAAAATAGACAGTTCTTGGACAGGTGGAATATGTTACAAGTTATGTAAGGTTTATTACTTATTAGGAAAAACTACAAATCACTTTAGCTAGGGGCAAGCTTTGCTGTCCCACCCGCTCAAGAATCTCAAACTTTGTTTGCATATTCTTTTTGCTTTGCACATATATGTAAACTTTTGATCAAGAGATGTTTACGTAGGAAACTAGATGAAATAGACCTCTGACAAAGCAGAGGGAAAAAAAGAAGCATCTATCAAAGGGTCATAACTATTTTTGACAAAGAAAAGCTTTTAGAAGTGCACTAGGTAGTAATCACACTATCTAGATACTTTTTTGGGAAAAAAACTCTAATAGTCCTTGTAGTTAAGTGTTCGTGTCAATTTGGTCCCTGTAGTTTTAATTGGCTCGATTTACACTCTGTACTTTCTATTTTGTTTCAATTTGGTCCAATTACTAACTTCCGTTAGTCCGCCGTTAGTCCTTTAAATACCAAAATCATATGGCCCTCTTTTTTGGGGTTAAAACAGACCCGTTCGACTAAATAAGCTAACTTCCTTATTTTTTTCGTATTTGTCAGTTTTTCGTCATTTTTTTTTTTTTTTTTTGGGGGGGGGGGGGGGGGGTTATTGCATCGTCATGATGAGAAAAATCTAAAAAGTAAAAAATTATTATCGAAATTCAATTTTTTTTAAATAAAGACGAAAAAATTGGCTTAGGTTTATTTTTCAACATTCCTAGTCAGGAATCAGTGCATGGGCTAAGTGTAGGAAAATGAATGGAATGACAGGGCACTATTTTTTGTAACCACTTGGGCTGTTAAGTTAGGTTTATTGTAACCTAGTTGAGTGGTTTGTTATGTCTATATATTAGATTATGACATGGTAAATTTGGAATTGAGTTTATATAATATTCTGACTTTTAAACATGGCTATTTATCATGTTGACTTTTGGATCTATATCATGTTGTGACTTTTGGACATAGTTCTATATGCATTTTTAGTACTATGCAGAAAAATAAGGCATCTCAGTATTTGTCCACAAGTTGAACATGTAGACAATATCAGCGGTTATGATGCTTCATAGCTGATCATGAAAATGCTGAATTCGACGGCAACTTTTTGTAGAAAATTATAACCAAAATTTTTCCCAAGTGCCTCCTTATCAATGGAGAATGGAAGAATGAGTTGTGTTTTGGTTCAGAGGTATATTAGGGCAAGAGGGGAATGAGTAACCCTATTCAGCTAAATAAGTCAACTGACTTAATTTTTTGTCCTTATTCAAATTTTTTTCCTATTTGTTAGTTTTTCATCATTTTTTTGGGAATTATTGCATCGTCATAACAAGAGAAATCTAAAAGGTAAAAAATTACGATCGAAACCTAATTTTTTTTGAATAAAGACAAAAATAAGTCAATAAGCCAATCGTCTTTATTCAAAAAAAATTGGATCTCGATCATAATTTTTTACTTTTTGGATTCCTCTCGTCATAACGATACAATAACCCCAAAAAAATTGACGAAAAACTAACAAATACGAAAAAAATTTGAATAAGGATAAAAAAATAAATCAGTTGGCTTATTTAGCCGAATGAGTCTATTTTAACCCCAAAAAAGGGGGCCATATGATTTTGTTGTTTAAAGGACTAACGACATATTAACGGAAGTTAGTAATTGGACCAAATTGGAACAAAATGAAAAGTACAGAGTGTAAATCGAGCCAATTACAACTACAGGGACCAAATTGTCACAAATACTTAACTACAGGGACTATTTCAGTCTTTTCCCCTACTTTTTTTTTCCCGGGTGGACAATGCCAGTGAAATATTTGCTACCTACTTGATAAGGCCAACTGGAGACATTTTTTAAGTGGCCAATCAGAAATCTTATCCTGTAAGATTTGTTCAATGAATTCCATCCAAAACATAAAATAAAAGTTCAACACAGAAAAGGTGGGAGGAAATAGTTACTCCTGGTGGACGTATTTAGTATAGATATTGAAAAAGAACATCATCCTATAAGTTCCAAAACTCAAGATTTGTAACAATTTCAAAGATTAATGAAACTTTTTTTGCCTTTCAAAAAAAATAAGTTCCAAAACTCAAGATTTGCACTTCAGTATGTCAATTTAATTAGTGTCACGTGCATCAGATAGATAATCATAATCGTATTACCATTCCAGAAAAGCTTGTAATTAAAAGACTTTTCCTTCCTTGCTTATCCATCAAAGAGGATGCAATCGTTGTACCTGCAAGAAAATTAAAGTCCAGTAGCATGAAACATTTATCCCAACTATTAAATCAGATTTTTCCTTAATATCCTTGAACAAAACAACAAAATAAACTAACCTAATACATTCGATGCCCCAACGAGAGCACTGGCTGCAACATCAGATGCAATTCCAACACTGCGGAACACAGATGTAGAATAATATACGACGGCATTAATTCCAGCCAACTGTTGGAACAAGAAAAGCGCTGCACCAACACTGACGACTGCAGAAGACAAATATGAAACATGTTACGACTTGCAATAGAAAGAAATGAAGAGCAGAAACAGATAAAGGTACTTGACCTAATAATATACAAGCACTCTTCATTATCACTGTAATCTTGGCAATTTTATGTATCGAGCATGCCATTCAAGTTGCACATGTGAGGATCAAATAGAAATCCATTGCAAAGATGCAGAAAATGTTTGATGAATTCAAAGGGATACAGTTAATGCTAGAAGTCCAAACATGTTCAGATGAATCAGATTCAGATACAAACCCATAATGAATGCTTGTGGTAAAGACTGCATTGCACTACATTCATCTCAAATGGCCAAGGGATTTTTAAACAAATGCAAAACTAGTCTCTTTCATGCATGTCATGTGGATGTCTCAGCTCAACAATTTTTGAACAAAAAAAACTCTTAATCCCAACAACTTGGGGCCAACTCAAGAGATCTTTAGTCTCTCATGGTTGCCTTTTCCCCTTCTTACTTTCATAAACAGCTGGGCCTTCAAAAGCCAAATACCCATTTGTAATGGTTTCACTCCAGATTTTAATGCCGCATCCATAAAGACCAAGTCACATTGCCAACTAAACACAGAAATATAATCAGAAAATACTAAATCATATGTGAATGCTAGATAGTTTTCACGTTACAAGTGATTCAGGGAAACAATTTCTGTAGTAAAGAAGCATTCACACATGCTTGAATTGTTTCCCAAATTTGGACCACTGGTGTACGTGAAACATACCTA